>NC_070612.1:24390432-25732515 GCF_027172205.1 Podarcis raffonei
CTATATATGATTTCTTGGGAGAAGTGAACTACTGAACCTAGTGATTTCAATAGGACTTCTCTTTCTTTCTTTCTTTCTCTCACCCTCACTTTTTCTTTCTTTCTGGCGGAGAAATGCACTGGAAAGGGTGTGCTAGAAGCTTTGACTGCAGTGTCATCTAATCTCTGCATAAACAAATCAGGGTAAATGCTCAGTTAACAGGTTGTCTGGAAGTGACCTTACAATGAAGATGTAAACCTTTTCACATTCACAAACCCAGCCAGATGGGGGGTATGTATGTATGTATGTATAAATAAATAAATAAATAAATAAATAAATAAATAAATAAATAAATAATAAAATAATAATAATAATAATAATAATAATAATAATAATAATAATAATAATTCCATCAGACGCCCAGGTGAAGAGAAAAGCCTTAGCCTGGCACTGTTGTGGAAGAGCCAGCCAATGACGTGCAGAGAGCTGCATTCATGTTATATGTGACTGGAGATATCTTCCTTCATCAGCTGGAGCTGTGGAATGATAGTTGCACAATCTTAATTGGAAAAGTTAAACGTGTAATGACTAAGCCAACGGGGATGAGAGCAGATCATTATTGCAAATGCAGGCTGTTGCTCAATGCAACTGATTTACGCTGCATCCTACTCTGACGCAAGTGCCTAATGCCTATCGGGGGAAATGACTTGCAGGTACGTTTAAGTCGTTTCACACCATTTTCAATATTGTGTTTTAATACTAATGATGTTTCTAATTGTTGTAACTCGCCCTGGGACCTTAGGGCAGGCATGTCCAAAGTCCGGCCCAGGGGCCTGCCCATATAGTGCACACACACACACCCCAGCCAACAACACTGGGAGTTTAGAGTAGCAGCCTTCATTATTAAGCAGTCCTTACTCTTAAAAAGCATCTCTTCTCCCCAGGCTGCATCCCTCACTGCCGCTAAGTGTGCATAAGTAAAGGTAAAGGGACCCCTGACCATTTAGGTCCAGTTGTGACCAACTCTGGGGTTGCGGCGCTCATCTCGCTTTATTGGCAGAGGGAGCTGGCGTACAGCTTCTGGGTCATGTGGCCAGCATGACTAAGCCACTTCTGGCAAACCAGAGCAGCGCACGGAAACGCCGTTTACCTTCCCGCTGGAGCAGTACCTATTTATCTACTTGCACTTTGACGTGCTTTTGAACTGCTAGGTTGGCAGGAGCAGGGACTGAGCAATGGGAGCTCACCCGTTGCGGGGATTCGAACCGCCGACCTTCCAATTGGCAAGCCCTAGGCTCTGTGGTTTAACCCACAGCACCACCCGCGTATATACAAATCTGCAAGTTGTTGGAGATTGTTTTATGCCTACCTATCTATAGCATTGTTTCATGTCTGTCTACCCACGGACTGCAAGAAGATCAAACCTATCCATTCTGAAGGAAATCAGCCCTGAGTGCTCACTGGAAGGACAGGTCCTGAAGATGAGGCTCCAATACTTTGGTCACCTCATGAGAAGATAAGACTCCCTGGAAAAGACCCTGATGTTGGGAAAGATTGAGGGCACAAGGAGAAGGGGACGACAGAGGACGAGATGGTTGGACAGTGTACTCAAAGCTACCAGCATGAGTTTGACCGAATTGCGGGAGGCAGTGGAAGAGAGGAGTGCCTGGCGTGCTCTGGTCCATGGGGTTACGAAGAGTTGGACACGACTAAATGACTAAACAACAATAACTCTTAAAATACAGACAAAATTTCATTTGCTGGAAAACAGAAAAATTGCTGCAATGAAATTAAAGGGGAGGGGAAACGAAGGAGAAGGATGGGGCAAAAGAGAATGGAAAAGCCAGATGTTCAAAACTATTCCTCTTGATTTTCCAGGCTCCTTTTTCAGGTTTTAAACCTGAAATGAACAGGATGCCTGCTTTCATTTGGGACAGAAAGAACCATTAACTCCAGAAATAAAACAAATCCAAAATGAAAAACTTCATTTCAGGAGATTTATTTATATATCATACATTGTGAGCAATATACATAGTTTGAAATATCCAGATATGGTTAACTACATTTAAGGCCCATTGGTTGTGCTAGAAGAGCTATGTGCTTATTTTTTTCCTCTTTTATAATGACTGCAATTTTAAAATGTTTAATATTAGCGGGATTACGCACAATATTCCTCTGGCACTTAATGCAATACATTCTTGCTATAATAGCGACATCACTGACGTTACTAGATTGTCAACAACAACTTTTTTTGGACCATTTGGTTTCCTCAGCTTGAGGCAATAAGAAGCCACTGTTGAAAGAGTGGTGATTTTTTTTAAAAAAAGTCCAGTTGCAGTCCACAAGTTCCTAGAAAAGGGCATTAACAATTGCTGCACTGTCAGAGCACATGAGACATTGGGCTGACACAAAAACAGTGCCATTACAGACCAAAGAAAAGAAAGAAAAAGAAAAAATTGCAACCAGCTTTATCTGAATACTGTTACTGATGCTTTTATTACCGTAATCCTGCATTTTATTACCGTAATCCTGCATTTTATATAGTGCCTTGCTAGATTTTCGTGAAACATGTAGTCTATAGATGTTTAAATAAACAAGAACAAATATACTAATATTGATGTTCAGTTTGCGAATTTTACTTTTTTAGAGATTACAGCTCATCCCAAGCAGCCCTCCCACGCCTCTTTCTCTTTGTATTTTCAAATTAAAATATTGCTAAAACTCCTCATTCCTCTGCCAGTTTCACTTTAAACTGTAACAGCCACTCTAGATCAGGTAGATTCTGCAAAGCCCCACCATCTAGCTGGATGAAGATTCTCGGGTTCATTTGGAAGGGCATATAATTCAAAGTTAACCACCTGAGATCACTTATGTCTATATTTTTCAGAAAGGCATCTAACAGATGCTGGGAGTGATAAGAATTGGGCACCTGTTCAAACTGGGGAGGGTACCACACAAAAGCAATACAACCCCCACCCCCACTACCTCTCCTCAAGCTTTTCCCTACCCACATGGTTACCACCGTCAAGTACCCAGGCTAAGTGTTGCTTCCTCCCACACTCTCTTGCCTTGTGTAACCACAGGTGAAGGGGGTGAGTGTACACACAAAAGGCTTTTATCCCACATGCATCTATATCAAATAACTTCAAATTGTTCTCGGTGAATTGCTGACATTAAGCCCAGCTGACAACAGGCTTTGTACTGCCAGAGTGGATTGCTGCTGTGTTAAGGTTTTGAACATTTTTGTTATGTGCGATAATGTATTTCACATTTCACTGCTTTCACTGCTGGCTCCAGCACATCTATTGGACCACATTTCTTCTCAATAGACAACAGTGCTTTCCATCCATTTTGCTTACGGATGTCGACACTCTTTTGTAACGTGCCCTTTCTCGACTCCAGGCATTGCATTCTCCCCATTTCTCTTGCTAGGCAAGAGATGGGCCTGTGACTCTTCCCCTCGCATAGAGACAAGGCTCTGATTGAGAACAAATATATTGTCCATAAAGCACATTGTTTTCTCCATATAGAAATGAGTGGGCTGAGCAATCCAGCTGTGCTGGAGGAGATTTGGATGATGCAGAGGTGTCTCTTCACTAAGCCCTGCATGGAGTCACCAGCCACAGCCAGTGGGAAGGGCACCACTGCCAGCAGAGAATATCTGCTGGTGAGGAGCATGGCAATGTGCTTGCCCAAACAATGCCGCCCTCAGCAGTGGCATCTTCACTACGAGATGCCCAAACTGATGGGCCACCACAGGATCCACTGGATCCAGATCTGGCCCAGGTGCTATCACATGATGCCCACAACCCTGCTCCAGTCTAGGAGCTTGTGGAGCAAAGAGGAACTTGTCACCCTCGCCCTGACCTTCTGCTCTGGCCAGTGCAAGCAGTGAGTGTGAACGAGACGGTAGCCAAAGCTCTTGGTAAAAAGGGTAAAGGACCCCTGGATGGTTAAGTCCAGTCAAAGGCGACTATGGAGTGTGGCACTCATCTTGCTTCAGGCCGAGGGAGACGGCGTTTGTCCACAGACAGCTTTACGGGTCATATGGTCAACATGACTAAGCTGCTTATGGCACAATGGGACATCGTGACGGAAACCTGAGTGCACGGAAACGCCATTTACCTTCCCGTCACAGTGGTACCTATTTATCTACTTGCACTGCTGTGCTTTCAAACTGCTAGGTTGGGAGAAGCTGAGACAGAGCAACAGAAGCTCACCCCACTGAGCAGATTTGAACTGCCGACCTTCCAATCGGTAAGCCCAAGAGGCTCAGTGGTTTAGATCACAGTGCCACCCATGTCCCTAGAGCCAAACCTCTAAGCTCACTGCTTCTGCACAATCCCTGCTTTGGGGCTATCTTCTGAAATTCTTACAAGTGCATCTGGATGCTCATTGTGGCTACATATGCAAGATCTTATAATGATGGATTCTTGAGTGTTTTGTTTTGATTTGGAATAATGCTTCAGGACGACGCTCAGGTTACTTCAAGATGGGAGGTTTTAATTTTCAAGTGGGTTGTTGAAATATAAATGGGTCAGTGACAATTTTTAAAAAACATTACTGTTATCTGATTTTCCCCAAAAGGGATAAACCCATATTAAATGTGGGGGCGAGGGGGAGAGAATATGGGCTGGCATTTTGATGGCATGTGGATATTGTACTGCAAAAAAAAAAAAAACCTTGCATGCTTGAGTAGCACCAATCCACAGTAAGTACACATTTGGAAGCACCCAAAGAATAGATAATTAGCACTCAGATGTACACATCAGTTCTGGTTATTTCAGTGGGCTATAGGCATTCCTTCCATTCTCTGGTTTCTGCCCTATGAATCTTTGGAAAGCTTGGAGCTTTCCACTGGTCTTCTCCTGTATAAAGGAACACCAAGCTCTTCAAATTTCCAAAAAGCTGTTTCTCTGTTTGGGCCAAGTGTTTTGAATGAGTACTGTAGTTTAGAACTGAATCTTGCAGTATAATCCTAGGCATGTCTACTCAGGAGTAAACCACATTGCGTTCAATATATCTTTTTCCAGGTGTGTTAACTATGATGGAGTTAAATGAAATTGTATTTCTTTTCTATCTCCCTCTAACAATTTCTAGCCATTTGAGGTGGTTACAAGCAGTGGTGCCTTTAGTATATGTTGAAAATGACCCCGGAAGTGGTGGTACATCAGAGGTGTTGTCCCTATATGACACAATCATTGTATGAGTTGGGGTAGGAAATACGGCTGCCCTTGTGTATTGATAAAGGCAGCCATCCTTTATCAATAGCACATCACGGCGTATCACCGTTTTCAGAGGGAATTCTTAAGACATATTTTCATTGTACAAGGCAGGCAGGCACTGCTTGTTGTAGCTGTACTAAATAGCTAAGGATGGTGAAAGAAAGAAAGAAAGAAAGAAAGAAAGAAAGAAAGAAAGAAAGAAAGAAGGAAAGAGGAAGAGAACTTTGTGTCATTTTTTAAAAAGTGTCCATAAAGTTGAAAATGGGACAAAACAGATTGTGGGTCACATGCAAAATAGTCTTGGTCCGAGTTCTGTTCATCCCTAAAACATATGTACGTACCTGGAAAGAAGTCCTACTGAACTCAGTGACATTTGCTTCTGAGTAGACAGGTACAAGGTACATTGTAAAGCAACAGCAGACGGGGAGCTTTTTCAGATCAGCTAAGGGCAAAATCTGAGATTGCACACGAAGGACAGAAAATTTGATTAAACCTGGTCAAAAAGTGATTTTCTCTCAAGTATCCCCCGCATGCTTCCAAGCACCCTTTGTGCCTCTTTATGAATGTATTCCAATGAACTTTAGCTCTCCCTTGTCATTGTGAGATCAGCTGCTTGTAGCAATTTAGTCCTTAGCCTGCCAGCATTTTTCCATTTCAGCGGCCAAATAAACACTATGGTTGTTCATAGCAACCACAAAACCAAGACGTTATTTTCACATGTGCTTTTCAGTAGCAGCTGCCCAGGGAGCGTGCCTAAAATTATCTGTTCTCATTATAAGTACTTTTTGAAGACGCAAGGGTAGAGATTTCATATTAGCAGTGAACTACAGTTACACAAAATGCGCTCCTGACTTAAGTCTTCACTCCAAAAATGCAAAATGTCTGGAAAATTAATTTCAATACGGGGGAAAAAACCAAGAAGTGAAGGAGCACATATTTCAAAAGGCTTTCTTGTTTCCCACTTTGCAAAATCTAAATTATAGATTATTATAGTTACAGAAAGGTAGCCGTGTTGGTCTGCCATAGTCAAAACAAAAAAATTTTTTTCTTCCAGTGGCACCTTAAAGACCAACTAAGTTAGTTCTTGGTATGAGCTTTCGTGTGCATGCACACTTCTTCAGATACACTGAAACAGAAGTTGTCAGATCCTTCTATATAGTGAGAAGGTGGGGAGGGGTATTACTCAGAAGGGTGGTGGGAATGGGTGATTGGCAGGTAGCTGTGATGAGCCTGTTGACGACTCTTAACGACTGCAATAGGTCTTACAGGAAAAAGCAAGGGGTGAGAAGGTGAAAAATGGCTTTGTCATGTATAATGAGATAAGAATCCAATGTCTTTGTTCAGACCAGGTCTCTCCATGGTTTTAAGTTTGGTAATGAGTTGCAATTCAGCAGCTTCTCTTTCCAGTCTATTTCTGAAATTCCTTTGTAGTAAAACAGCTACTTTGAGATCTTGTATAGAATGTCCTGGGAGATTGAAGTGTTCTCCTACTGGTTTCTCTGTCTTGTGATTCTTGATGTCCGATTTATGTCCGTTTATTCTTTGGCGTAAGGTTTGGCCTGTTTGTCCAATATAGAGAGCTGAAGGACACTGTTGGCATTTGATGGCATATACAATGTTAGACGATGAGCAATTAAATAGTCCCGATTAAATAGATTATTAAATAGATTAAATAGATTATTATAACAGTGTGGAGCGGCTGGCCGATACCTGTCATATAGAAATATAATTATAGAGAAGTAGGTGGTTGATATACGTTACATTGATTTAAAAAATTGACTGGATGTTCTAAATCCTAGCATGCTGTAGGATGCTGTAATCCTTTCCCCTCTCAACAGGCCTTCCCTGATGAATAACCAATGTCCCATTGCTACCACAGACATAGCTATATTAACTTCAACCACAGCAGACAAGTATTCCATGCAGCAATGCGACAGAAAATGAAGCTCTCTTGTGATCCATGCATCTGGCATGACAAATGACCATATATAAGTTTCCAGTCCCGGGGATAACTCGTATAATATCTAATTAACTACTCGCTTGACTCCAGCAGCCCTGAAGTCCTTCGCAAACCGTACTGCGTCATTGAGATTACCTCTGACCTACCACATACTTTAACAGCATCAAACTCGGAGGAATAGGGGAGAGAGGAGAAAATGTATATATTTCTGCAGCCTTTCTCTATTTCTGTCATATAATAATAATAATTTCTCAGCCGTTGACTGAGCCCAGCTTGATCTTGCTTTTTTCAGCCATTTCCTTTCTGATTAATGGTAAAAACGAAATATGACATTTTCCCATAGCCATATTTGATTTACACATTTAATTGCATGCTCTAAATGGTCTCCCATGCCAGCATGCACTTACGTAAGCCATTCCGTTTCCTTCCTAAATTGCTTATGCTGCGCAGGCCAGGCTACAATTCCAATTAACACTTTTCTTCTCAAAGAGCCTATTTAACACATGAATAGGTGACTCTAATGAAAAGTCTGCCATATGCTGATGAAATTTTTAAATTATGCTAGATATGGTCCTTTTTGAGAAATGCAATTTAACTATCTCACCCACTTGGAACATTTTTTTTTTTTTGGGTGCATATCTCGAACTTATTTCTGTTGGGGCAAAATTGCCACCTTCTGCTGTTTTGCTCCACAAAAATAATTTAATAATAATAATAATAATTTAATTTTTAAAAAGAGATTAAACATGGCTAGAAATTACCTATAATGAGAATGTTTGGCATGGGCAATAAAAAATATAGTTTTAGTTTGCTTTAAGCCTTCTCAGTGACTGCTCCCAAACTTTGGAAATCCCTCCTTAGAAAAGCTAGACTGGCTCCCTCCTTGTTTTCCTTCTGCCAGCAGAAGACTTTATTGTTCCAACAGACTTTTGGGAACTGACTGCTTTTAATGAAAGGGCTGGTGCTGTTTTTATTATAATTATTGGTATGATTTTAATATATTTTATATATGTATACAGTTTTAATTCTAATTAATTAATTAATTAATTAATTAATTGTTTTTTAATGATTCCCCCCTGTGGTTCTTATTTTATTTGTAAGCTATTATTGTTATTATTATTAATAATAATAATAAACTGCTAACACAACCCAGCTACGTACAGAAGTGTATACAGTGGTACCTCTGGTTACAAACTTAATTTGTTCCAGAGGTCTGTTCTTAACCTGAAACCGTTCTTAACCTGAGGTACCACTTTAGCTAATGGGGCCTCCTGCTGCTGCCACGCCACCGGCGCGTGATTTCTCTTCTCATCCTGAGGTAAAGTTCTTAACCCAAGGTACTACTTCCGGGTTGGCGGAGTCTGTAACCCAAAGTGTTTGTAACCCGAGGTACCACTGTATAAACTTCCCTCACATACATAAATGCAATAGATAATCCTAATATACCGGGGCAACCGAGTCAGATGGGCAGGGTGTAATAAATTATTATTATTATTATTACTATTATGATGATGATGATGATGACCTGAAAGCACACTGGTTAAAATCCATTTCAACTGAGTGCCGATCCTGAGTTGATGACAGGGGAAGTGGTGATCTGTTCAGTTCCTGATAATAATAAAAAATAAACTTGGATGAAGGCATCATTATTTCCAAAGAAGAGTAAGATTTCAACCTGGCAACGACCCTATTGGAGCTCAGCAGAAAAACAATCTCTTTCAAAAAGAAATTAGAAATTAGAAATTTGATTGTGCATAAACTGCACTTAGTTGAAATGCATTTTAACTGGCGCTCCATAGTGCTTTCAGGACATTGATATATGTATGTCATGGTTACCTATTGTATGCATGTATAGGTATTTCATCTAAATGAGAATTTAATGCACAATGTTATATGCAACTGGGTCCCTTTAGTGTTTGAGTTGCATTACAGGGACCCTCATTACGTTTAGAGTTGTATCTTGGGGCACAGCCTTTTAAAAAGCCTTTTAAAATTGTGCCTTCATTGTTTTCTGACATCAATATCTAGGCTCTTATGACTCGAGGAAGGATGGGGAACCAATATACATTTCAGGACACAAATTAACCTACGTTTAAAAAGTTTTATTGTTTGGGGGGTACATTGATTTATGCCCAGAAAGAATGACAAAATTATAAGATTATAGTACTGAAAAGGGATATGTGAAGGTCATCTCCAGGCAATTGTCATATGTCAGGACTCAGATTAACCTGTTTCCCAGCAACAGTGTTCAACAAGGTCAGTAACAGCAATCAAATAGCATTTTGCATGCAGGAAATGGTGGGCTGCAGCACCGCCTACAGGTGGGGTTCCTTTTGCCCACCACAGATATTGGCCATCATTTCACTGAATAAGCTTCAGAATTCAGCAAGGTGGTTGTGAATGTGTGTTTTACCTGAAATTTCAAATTTGGCCATTTACGGTACCTACCCTAGGTAATGTTTTATTAAGTGCACTCAGATGGCAAGCAAGTAACTAAGCCTTGATATAAGTTCAAATCAGGTTTTGAGATGGCTTTATTGTTTGATGGATTAATTCTATTGAATGTTTGTAGTATTGCTTTTCTTTGAATGCCCCCCCCCACCGAGATCGCTTGCGATGAATGGCGGGAAATAAATCTTATTAACAAACAAATAAAATTACACATTGAAGTTAATAGTTATACCAATTATGCAAACTTTTCTTAATTCACAGCAGTAAGACATTTTCACAAGCCACAAAGTACCTAGGTAAGGCTGCAAGCCTACCAACACTTACCTGGAAGTAGGCCCCATTGGATTAAACAGGGCTTACTTCTCAGTAGAGAAGTAAGTGAGAGCTGGACCATAAAGAAGGCTGATCGCCGAAGAATTGATGCTTTTAAATTATGGTGCTGGAGGAGACTCTTGAGAGTCCCATGGACTGCAAGAAGATCAAACGTATCCATTCTTAAGGAAATCAGCCCTGAGTGCTCACTGGAAGGACAGATCGTGAAGTTGAGGCTCCAATACTTTGGCCACCTCATGAGAAGAGAAGACTCTCTGGAAAAGACCCTGATGTTGGGAAAGATGGACGGCACAAGGAGAAGGGGACGACAGAGGACAAGATGGTTGGACAGTGTTCTCGAAGCTACAAACATGAGTCTGACCAAACTGCGGAAGGCAGTTGGAGACAGGAGTGCCTGGCGTGCTCTGGTCCATGGGGTCACGAAGAGTCGGACACGACTAAACGACTAAACAACAACTTCTCAGTAGACATGGTTAGGAATGGATTGTAATAGGGTGAATAAGGAGAACAATTCCGAAGTGACGGTTTACTGTAATTTATCATGGTCTGTATGTGAGGAAGCAAAATATTGGTTCTTAAAAAAAAAAAAAACACTACAGGATGTTACAGATGACCAGGCTTATCATGTGATGACATACACACAATCACAAGTTACTGAAGGACGCAGGTGGCGCTGTGGTCTAAACCACTGAGCCTCTTGGGCTTGCCAATCAGAAGGTCGGCAGTTAAATCCCTGCAATGGAGTGAGCTCCCATTGCTCTGTCCCAGCTCCTGCCAATCTAGCAGTTTGAAAGCACGCCAGTGCAAGTAGATAAATAGGTACCGCTGCGGCAGGAAGATAAACAGCATTTCCGTGTGCTCTGGTTTCTGTCACGGTGTTCCGTTGCACCAGAAGCAGTTTAGTCATGCTGGCCACATGACCCGGAAAGCTGTCTGTTGACAAACGCCGGCTCCCTTGGCCTGAAAGCGACAACCCCACAGTTGCCTTTGACTGGACTTAACAATCCAGGGGTCCTTCACCTTTACCTTTACTGAAGAGTCATCCATATTCATTTCTTTAAAAGGTTTTAATTTAGCCTGTTGGTGAAAGATTTTATTGCATCTACCTAAAGTCATCACAGGGACGCGGGTGGCGCTGTGGGTTAAACCACAGAGCCTAGGACTTGCCGACCAGAAGGTTGGCAGTTCGAATCCCGGCGACAGGGTGAGCTCCCGTTGCTCGGTCCCTGCTCCTGCCAACCTAGCAGTTCCAAAGCACAAAGTGCAAGTAGATAAATAGGTACCGCTCCAGCAGGAAGGTAAACGGCGTTTCTGTGCGCTGATCTGGTTCGCCAGAAGCGGCTTAGTCATGCTGACCACATGACCCGGAAGCTGTACTCCGGCTCCCTTGGCCAATAAAGCAAGATGGTCAGGGGTCCCTTTACCTTTACTTTAAAGTCATCACAGTTCCCTCTGGGGCAAAGATTTTCATTGCTATTTTTTCTCTCCAAATATTATTTACCATCTATAAGACATATTTTTTACTGTACTTATATAATTGCTATTGATTTACTTTAAAAATTATGCCCAACTTTTCTTTGTAAAATAAACCCAGAGCTGCAAAGTCATCCCATTACAGACCCTCCAAGTGTCCCTATTTTCCAGGGACTTCCCTAACGTAGAGAAGCTGTCCCAGTTTCTGATTTGATCCCAGAATGTCCCACTTTTCCTTAGGATGCCTCTATTTTCATTGGAGCAATGTTGGAGGGTATGGAGTTATCCAACTCCCAAGTCATCTGAAGGCAATCCTGTATAGGGAAGGTTTTTTTTTTAATGTTTAATGTTTTATTATTATTTTTTATATGTTGGAAGCTGCCCAGAGTGGCTGGGGCAACCCAGTAAGATGTGTGGAGTATAAATAGTAAAGTTATAATTATGGTTGGGACGTCTCTATTTTCATTGGAGAAATGTTGGATGGTATGCTATTAGTGCAATAACTTCCACCTGTGCAATGGGACTTCCCCTCCTTCTCCCTGCATGTCTCCAAGCCCCCAACTCAAAGCAGGACAGCACATATTGTCCCATTGTGCTGGTGGATGTCCTGGCACTAACAAGATTTAATTGGATACAACCCAGGGAAACAGAACTTTAGTCTACAATAAGATATTGGCCAAATAAAAATGATTTAGCCACCCACCTGAAAAACATAAGAGAGGTGGGGCCAGCGTAAATTCTCTAGTGTAGGAGTACCAAAAACGAGGTGCCACAACAACAACAACATAAGGCCCTGCCTCACATCCCAGCCAAAAGTAGCTCAGAAAGTAGTGAGATTCATAGCAGACATTAGAATGTTTAATTTGAAAACTAAAGCGATGCTTACGTGCAGCTTTGCATAGGAATTATGAGTCACTCTGTTCCACAGGCAAAATAATTTGGTATTACACTCATCAAAAAGTCTATTCATCAGAAATCAATTATTCTTTGACAGCGAAAGAAAAAAGAGCTCTATTTAAAAAGACAAGAGGACGCTCATTAACATTTCAAGAACAGTATGTTGCACCATTAACAGACTCCTATGCATTTCACAAAACTTTTAATTAGGATATTTAAAACCTGAATTAACAAGACAAGAGACTATATTCTTTTCTCATATCACTATGTATTTATTGTTGTAAACAAAATCTGCCCTTCTTCCCTTATGGGGTATCCAAGACCCCGTATAGTCAGAGTCCTTAAGTGGGTTCCCTATCGGTAGGAGAAAATAACAGAGGCCAACGAGAGAATATTGAGAAGCAAAGCAGCTAGTAAGCCTGATCTTTATTAAAGCTGTTGCAACAGGGTGCTCCCCTCACACGCAGGAGGACCCAGAACAAAGGTGTGCCTGCCCTTATATAGACATTTTAAATTCCCTGCCCTGGAGCTCAAGACCACCCCTCCATACATCATACATACGTCACAGAAGGGGTATAACCCAAGACCACCCCTCACAAACGTCATACCTACATCACAGAAAAGGCAGTCTACAACAGAAATTTGAATGTTGTTGTTTTTCCTGTCTGCTAGGTTATCTGATAATGCCTTATCTGATTGCCTTTCCTGGTAGTCTGGCCATTTCTTTGACATGGTGATTACCCAATTCCTGAGACGATGAGAAGGTTCCCTCACCCCCTCCCTCCTTGCAGAAAAAACATTTGGTCAGTTGGGGAGTCAAAATGGTTTCAGGATGGTCTTCCTGTGCTGCTCCAGACATGTGGTCCACATATCTATGTGCTTGGTTGGAACATTTATGAACATTTATTATATATATAAGACCTTAATTCTTTTACATTGGTACCTCGGGTTAAGTACTTAATTCGTTCCGGAGGTCCGTACTTAACCTGAAACTGTTCTTAACCTGAAGCACCACTTTAGCTAATGGGGCCTCCTGCTGCTGCCACGCTGCCGGAGCAAGATTTCTGTTCTCATACTGAAGCAAAGTTCTTAACCTAAAGCAATATTTCTTGGTTAACGGAGTCTGTAACCTGAAGCGTATGTAACCTGAGGTACCACTGTATTACATTATGGGATTCACATTTGGAAAGCCACAGGCTCCCCATCCCTGATATAAAGTATAGGGTCAGCTGCATTCGCTCTCTCCCCCACCCCCGCCTCCCTCGCATGGTTTCTTCCTAGCTGTTTACTCCCCAATGGCAGGGCTGCCATATGTCTGGATTTTCCTAGACATTACTGGGATTTTAAAGGTGAAATTGACGTCTGGGGGGAATTTCTGAAAGGTGGCGCTTTGTCCTGAATCTTAGGCATGTCAATTGAAAAATCATGGGTTTTTTGGTGTGCTCAGGACAATCGTGGGGTTGGGAGGTATAAACACAAAGATGGGGGGAAGATTTCTATCAACCCTTGCTGTACTATAAATAACCTGCATTCTGCTTTGCATAAATTTCATATGACCTGGGTTCTGTCATGCCTCCCAAAATGTCTAGGGAGGTTCCTCAAGCCCTGTTTCAGCTTTTCTTACATAACATTGGGCCCTTTTCTAGGTTCTCCCACCTAATATACAGGGTGAGTCTTGAGGCCCCGTGGAACATGTGTACTCTTTTAAAGGACTCACCCTGTAATTTGTTCAGTGAAAAAGAAATGGCTTTTTCTGAAGTGGCATTCAGGCTGTGGAATGCATGGCTGGTACATCCACTCTTATCTTCCTGGTATGAGGTAGAAGACATTTTATTCCCCCTTGGCTTTCAGCTTAGGACCTTAGGGAGTTTTATTGGTGCTGTTTTACTGATGCATTCTTCATCCCCCCCACCAATTCTGGTTCTCTGCATTTGAGTTTTTGTTTAAATATGATATTTTCTATTTGCATTTTGTGTTTTTTAACATTTCCATAATTTAGGAGGATAAAGCCTTTTAACTGTTGCTGTTGTTAGACAGTTGGAAGTCACAAACACTTTCAAAAGTGGAGGACTGGAGTTACTTTATGTCCACATGAGAAAAACAAATGGATTCTTATACAGCCTCTCCGTCCAAAGCCTAATTGCTTTATTCCCAGCAAGGTAGATTTTATGCTTAAGGGTGAAAGAGAGACTGAAAAAGAATACTGAAGCAACAACAATAGGCTGAGATAAACATTTTAACACATGCTTCCCTGAACAAACTGCTTAAATCGCTTCAGTTTCCCGCTAGAGATTAATCTGGCAATCCACATCTTGTTTGTTGTATAATTAAATTAGTGATACCCTGTGTAAATCTAGTACTGGTAACAAGATATTTCCATGTAACCTCTCATCCAAGGCTTGACAATGACATCTATCAACCAAAGGATATATTATTATTTTTATTAGTAGTAGTAGTAGTAGTAGTAGTAGAATGACATTCCACTCCAGCTGGGGAATCTAAAACAATACCATAATATACACAATGAACCACGATATCGATATAGTGGTAGCTCAGTTTACAAACATAATCTGTTCCGGAAGTCCATTCTTAAACCAAGGCACTCTTTCCCTAATGAGGCCTCCTGCCACCAGTGCCCTTTCACCGTTCAGATTCCGTTCTTAGACTGAGGTAAAGTTCACAAACCGGGACACTACTTCCGGTTTTGCAGAGTTCGTAAACCCAATTGTTCGTAAACAGGACTGTTCTTAAACCGAGATGCCACTGCAATTTGCTTGTATTGTGACATATGCTCAGTTCTCATGTGCAGAATGAGCAGGGAACATAGGTGTTGACCAAAACCAGAAAACAACAATATACAGAAAGCTTCGTGCAATCAATTGGATCTGTGAGGAATCAGGCAAGCTATGGATCCCACTGGATATGTTGTAGTGGGGTTTCATTTCTCAATGAGGAGGATCATCATTTATACATCACTGTCAGTACGCATGACACTCTATGAAGCAAGACACCACTACCACCAAGATGAATCCTGGTTCTAATGATATTACAGTCAAAGCTTGGATGGTGACATCAGGGCCTCAAAGTTTGGCATGGGTCTACACCTTAGCAAGGAGCCCCAAAGTCGTTTGGCCTGCTCCTTCTCTTGACCATTGCAACTGACTTGTTTACATCTCTATTGCTCTGGGGATGAGCGAGCAAACAACAATGAGCATGCTTGCTCCTTGGTTCTGCCTGGCAAGCGAGCATTAGCAAACACGAGGAACAGGAGCAGCAAGAACTGTCAGAAGTGGCCATGAGGGTAGACACGAGGAAGGTGTCTTGTTCAGGGTCCACCCCCCCTTCAAAAACAACAACCTGTAGCTGGCCCTAAGACAACAGAGGGGAAGCATAATTATAGTTTCAAAAAGGGAAAAAGGGAAACATTGTGTGACATCGTTTTAAGGCACAGAGAAAAGTAGGAAAAGAAATGTCACCACTGGTCAAAATAAATTAGGTTAAAATGTGTGTACTCCCCGAATTATTATTTTTTGAAATGTATGTGAGATTGACTTATTCTGTCATAAAAAGATGGATATTTCCTCTTTTATTACTCTATACATCTTACTTGTTAATGAAGTGTAAAATAGATATTCCAAAAGAAAGTAAAAGAGAAAAGAATTGTAGGACCACTATTAGCACTACTTCCCACCCAATACTTTTTTTTCACGTGGGATACCAAGATATATATTTTTATTTTCATGATGAATGCTGCATGTGAAGAAAGTGTCACAGAATCATAGAACTGTATAGCCAGAAGGGACACTGAGGATCATCTAGTCCAACCCCCTGCAATGCAGGAATATGCAGCTCTCCCATACAGGGATCAAACCTGCAACCTTGGATCGAACATATGCAGTCTTATAGATGTGTGTTACTGGCAAGCCAACACCGACATACATCATCATCATCCCCACCACATGCAGACAAACACTGCTCCAACCTTCATCTAGGAAAGCAGGAATCACCATTCATGCAAATTTCCTTGCCAGGCAAAAGCACTCAAAAGAAGTTGTGGAGCTGGTCTAGTAAGGGAGAGGGGTGTGTGTGTCTGTGTGTCCTGGACAGAAGCCCAGGGGCCATATAGAGATGCCTGGAGGGTTGTGTTTGGTCCCTGGGCCTATGTCTCCCCACCCCTGCCCTAAATTACGCTGTGCAGACTGCACCAGGTGGAGAGAGCACATGCTGGGCCATGCGCACATGGCTCTTATGCAAATACAACACCCAGTGCCGGCACGTAAGAAAGCTGCAGCGTGACGCAGATCAAGATGAGCTGGGGGAAGCAACCGGATTCTTCAGAGCCTTGCAACTTGATACGTGGAGATTAAATGGGCACAGAAAAAAACAACAACAACAACGCAGGAGAGCCTCTAGCTAATTAGTAACCGCTCTCCTCCTGGAACTCCCTCACATCTCGAGCCTGCTTAATCCAGTATGATAAATATTCTCACAGGTTCAGGGAAGCAGAAAACCCATTTGGAAGGCACAGAGACGGAAGAAAATCAAAGCAATTGTCTCCGCCCCCTCCCCCCCCCGCCTCATTCATAAAAGAAATCAGAAACATGAATAACGTATGAGGAAGGCTTTTGCTGTGCTTGGTAAGGAAACGACAAAAGGAGGAGATTAGCTTAGCATTTCTTTTATTGTTCTTATCCCCACCCTCTTTGTGACTCTGAGATACGATTAAGAGAACAGCCGCTCTTTCTGCCACTTTGTGATTCCAAACTGCTCTAGTACGTGGAAACTTAGGGAGCTCTCAGGCAGCAGGGACAAGAATGGGAAAGGCGAGGGCTTTTCTTCTCATCCTCCTCGGGACATCCATGATTCTCCTGCACCTTTGGATCTGCACCAGACCCAACACAATTTGATACTGATCTCCGGAAGGATATCTGAATAAATAAGCCCCTCTTCCAGCCGTAAGGAAGTCTAAAGTGCTATTGTCGTTGTCTAGTGTGGAATAGATCTGCCACGATTATTATAGGATGCTAATCGCACCTGCCCCCACCCCACCGCACTCGGTGTGGGGAGGTATCAATGGATCTCTCTTCTGTCCCGCTTCCCCTGGCTGGGTTTTCAGGTTCACACTCACGTCTGTGGCCCTGGGGAGAAGAGGAGCAACAGCTGCAACACATGCAGGCAGAGGCCAGATGGTGAGGGACTGGGGTCGCCTCCAGACTGTCAGTATCTTGCAGGAGGAATGAAAGCCAGAACTTTAGGTTTGTGCAGTTAAAGCAGATTAACGTGCTCAGTTGCTGTAGCACAACAAATGCACTGAAAAACAACAACAACAAAACAGACTTTTTTGCGGTTAGGGAAATGCCATGCAGTGGGAAGAATGAATGATTAGTGGGCAGACTCAAACCAGTGTGCTGTGGTGGATAGAGTGTCAGAATAGGTAATCTGAGAGACCAGGGTTCAAACCCATGCTCAGCCAAGGTCACTGGGTGACCTTGGACCAGTCACTACATCTCTGCCCAACCTACCCCACAGGGTTGTTGTGAGGATAAAACGGAGGGAAAAAGTAATGTATGCCACCTCAAGCTGCTTGGGGAAATGGTGGGGTATAAATGCAGTAAACAAACGAACAATCAGGAATTCTTTCACTGTGATTCCTCCATCATAGGGAGTTGGAACCTTGGACCCTTGGGATCCCTTCCAACTCTACAATTGTATGAAATAAATGAGGACAAATGCTCTTATTGTCATATAACCTCACGACAAGCCAATCAGCACAAGCGCGCAATCGAAAAGGCCGGATATAGTCTAAGCTCCATGCAAGCTTTCTGCAAGCAAATCAGGCTGAATGCTCAACAAGCTGGTCTTTGGGAGGAAGGCTGGGTGGGCAGCTCCACTTCTGTGGGCCCTCAAGCAAAGTACCCCACATTGGGTGGGCCTCCTTCAGCTTAACTGGGTCATGCCTAACAGCTGGACCCGGGAACCGTCTACATTTCCCCCAGAGCATCACTCTGGGGCTTTGTAGGAAACAAAAATGGCAGCTCCCAGATGCAGATGGAGTATAGGAGCCCACTGGGGTATTGGAGACCTGTGAGCTGTCTAAAGACACCATGCACTCTGCCTGAGCTGCATTGAGCATTCCTCTGATTTTTCTCTCCAGGCAGGGATCAATTGTGCTCTTTGGCTGTTGAAGAACAAACTCCTAGACATGGATGTAGCCTTGGGGATAGGAAGGGGCAGCTGTCCCCCCAATCAATAAAAATACATAGCAAAGTTCTGCCCCCCAACAAAAGGTTTGCCCCCAGAAAAAATCCTGGCTACACCCATGCTCCTAGACTTTCCTTTTGCTCGACAACAGAGCTAAAATACATTTTTACCCTTTCTGAGCCCAGAATCCACTGGATCCTGGAAACCAATATTGAAATATTTTCTGGAGCGGAAAGTAGATTTTGCCTTGGGAAGCAACTTCTGCTGAAACCTGTTTCATTTGGTTATAAATAGCAGCTCCTGTGTTTTTATTAGGAAGTGAGAATCAAGTATGTGTACGGAGCAATGTATAGTAAGCAAAAGTCCGTAGGCGACAGCTTACTTTATCAATGCCATTAAGCAGGCTGCATTCCTAAGCATTAAAGAGACACCCTACCAACAGCTTTTTGTTAGCAAGCACTTATCACCTTGGTATCTTACTGCTTAAGTAAAGGCGAGAACGTTTACCATGGGTGGGGATGTGGGTTGATACTGGAATTCAACCTGAAATAGTACACCCTGCCGGATACCCCTTTCCTAAGCGCTCAGCATCAACACTATTATTTGAAACCTGTAATAGAAGACTAAAATATCTCTATGTGTATGCATACTTATATATACAGTAGCACCATGGCGAGTGGGTAGGTGGCTGTGCATTCCCGCTGGTGTAGTTCGGCAATTTTAGACTGAATGTCCTCACTCCCCCACCTCACCCCATCTTTATATGGCAACATGTATTACTTCATTTGTAACGCTAGAACTCTCAAAACTTGTGGACATCCAATGAAGCTGAATGTTGTAAGATTTAGGACAGATAAAAGAAAATACGTCTCCATGCGGCACATAGTCCAACTATGGAACTCGCTCACCCAGGAGCCAGTGATGGCCAGCAACTTTTGTTGTCTAGTTCTTTAGTTGTGTCCGACTCTTTGTGATCCCATGAACCAGAGCACGCCAGACAGACACTCCTGTCACCAACTTGGATGGCATTAAAAGAAGCTTAGACAAATTAATGGAGGAGAGGGCTATCATATATATATATATATATATATATATATATATATATATATATACACACACACATACATACATACATATATACACACACACACACACACAGTATATATATATACTGTGTGTATATATATATATGTGTGTGTGTATCTATCTATCTATCTATACACACACACATATACATTTTTATTAAATTTTTAACATATCAGTTCCAACAGTCATATAGCATAACTTCTCATCTTATACAATATTTTTAGACTTCCATCAACACCTCTGAAGATTTTCCGTTCTTTATCACTTATTCTGCATTTCTTAATTTCTCATTTAATTTTCCTTAACTAATAATTCTCTTCATAGTCTTTCTTGCAATATTTCAAATAATCCACCTTACAAAACTTCTTGCAGTCCTACGAGCGTAATCTGTTCATCACAATTACTTTTCGAATAGTTCATATATTTACTCCAGTCTTCTAAGAATCTCTGATCCCACAGGTTTCAAATCCTTCCTGTTAATTTATCTAATTCTGCATAGTCGATCAATTTCATTCTCCATTCTTCTTTCGTCGGTAGTTCTTCTTGCTTCCATTTTTGTGCCAATAATATTCTTGCTGCTGTCACTGGATATAAAAACAACTTACAATCCTGTCTATTAATATCATCTCCTAATTGAGGAGAGGGCTATCAATGGCTACTAGCTATGATGGCTGTGCTTTACCTCCACAGTTGGAAGCAGCAATGCTCGAACTGAAAGGCATCAGAATGGGGGAAGCTGATCTAAACATTGCCTGTCTATGATTCCAATTTAGCTCATACATAATTCTTTGTAACACTGGCAAAACCACTGTCAGTTAGAATGATATGACTGAATGATGGTGATCTAGCAGACGATTTCCAAGTGTCAATTTGGTCAATGAATTTCAAACAATTTCTTTGATGCAATGCACAGGGCTTTAAAAGTTGGAATACTGGTAGTAAATGTTTCTTTTTCTTATGAAATGGTTCACTGTGACATCACTTGGGTACCATCGCTACCTGCCTGCCTGCCCGCCTAGAAGTAATTAATGGTGGAAAACAGAAACATTACAAACATGAAGAGCATTTTATACGCCCCTATTTAGATGTTACAAGAGTTCTTCTAACTTAAAATGACATGTCACCAGTTCTGGCAATTGTGTATTTCTTTTCTATTCTTTTTATTTAAAAAACCCCCCTGCTTACAGTATATTTTCATGCTGCCTTTGCTCGAGAGAAAGCAGACTTAGTATGCCTCAAGGAACATTTTTACAGATTCTTCTTCCTTTTTAGCAAGAGCAGCTGTCACTTGTGCTGTGACTGTGGATGGTTCTTCTGAATATTTGATAGGCTCCAGCTGGGTATTATCAGGCCCAGTGTTTCAGCATCTGGTATGTTGGGGGCAGCTGCTGGTGCCCATACTCTCCAGAAAGACCCATGAAGCCTGACACTGACTATGCTTGGCCCCATGATGACACCGAGCCCTTATGACATTGCTGGTGGTGCCTGCTGCCACTCAGGCCCCCTGGTGTTCACCCAGTAAAAGCTGGCATAAAACTGCTGGGATTGGCTCTGGGCAGCCTATCGGCTCCCATCCCAGCACCACTAGGCTAGTTCTGGCAGCTGAATGACCTGTGGCTGCAGTTCCTGGAAGGCCCAAGTGGCTGAGGCCACCAGCAGCAAAGTTGGGGAGGCTGAAGGAATGGGGGCAGAGGCACTGGAGGCGGAGTCAGTACTGGAAAGTGTCATCAGTGGCACTATGCCAAGGACCCATTCAAGCCTGGAGCAGGCCCTGGTCATACTGAGGATGTGTGCCTTGCTTCTTAAGAACTTCAGTAAGCAAAAAATGGTAGTGGATGGGAGCCTGTATAAATCTTGTTTTTATGTACTTTGTGTTTTTTATATTGTAATTTTATGTTGTGAACTGCCCTGAGATCTATGGATAAAGAGTGGTATATAGGTTTTAATAATAAAAAGAAGAATAGAAGCAGGGCTGTCCCATGTCGTTGTGCTGCCTGAGCCTGAGGGCAAGATGGTGGCCTCCAATTCTATGAACAGAAACTGACTGAACACGCAATTCCATCTTCCTTCAGCACTGACAATGGGACAGCATCCTCCCATTCACCTGAGGCAGCAGGCTAGTTTAGGGAGTGTATGATAGGCCTATGACACACACAGTTCTAATCGCCAATAGAGAGAAAGGGTGAAGGGGCTAAGGAGGTGGGCTGCTGCCTGAAGCAATTGCCTCACCTTGTCCAATGGTAAGGTTGGCTCCATCTACAAGTGGAACGACATCTCACTAGAGGTCCACAGTTCCCATGTTATCAAAAAGTTAAGGCATAATAAGCAATGCTTCTGAATACCAGTTTTTTGGAAAACACAGGGGGGGAGAGTGCTCTTGTGCTTGAATATTGCTTGCAGGTTTCCCACAGGTCAGCCACTGTGAGAATGCGATGTTAAACTACATGGGCCATTGGCCTGAAAGATCAGGCTTGTCTTATGGTCTTGTTGTTGTTTAGTCGTTTAGTCGTGTCCAACTCTTTGTGACCCCATGGACCAGAGCACGCCAGGCACTCCTGTCTTCCACTGTCTCCTGCAGTTTGGTCAGACTCATGCTGGTAGCTTCGAGAACACTGTCCAACCATCTCATCCTCTGTTGTCCCCTTCTCCTTGTGCCCTCCATCCTTCCCAACATCAGGGTCTTTTCCAGGGAGTCTTCTCTTCTCATGAGGTGGCCAAAGTATTGGAGCCTCAGCTTCATGATCTGTCCTTCCAGTGAGCACTCGGGGCTGATTTCCTTAAGAATGGAAAGGTTTGATCTTCTTGCAGTCCATGGGACTCCAGCACCATAATTCAAAAGCATCAATTCTTCCGCGATCAGCCTTCTTTACGGTCCAGCTCTCACTTCCATACATCACTATTAGGAAAACCATAGCTTTAACTATACGAACCTTTGTTGGCAAGGTGATGTCTCTGCTTTTTCTTATGGTCTTATGTGGCTGCAAATGTATACAAAAATAAATATATCTAACAAAAGAAAGCATCTTGGTCTTGGGAGAAAGAGGGTTACTATTTCCCTGTCAGGTTATTCTGACTTGTCATCGTGGGGTCCTCATCTTTATTGTTATTGTTTTGAATTGACTTAGTGTCATTGCTTTATGTAGTGTTGATTTTGTTAGCTGAATAGAAAAACTAATAGAAAGGACATTTCAGACAGGGAAGACAGGATGAGATATCTAATAAGCGAATTAAGGAAATGTAGCAGGAAAAGGGGCAGTTAAAAGAACAGACATAGAATGGATTTGATGTTGGTCTCTCGTAGAATATTATTTCTAAGGCTAGAGATGAGGCTGGTGCCAGGATTCACTCGACCCTAAGCATATCACTGCTGTTGGGCTCACATCTGATGGCAACCTGGGCCTCTGCTTGGTGGTGTTAGGCACCACGGCACATTTCCTCTGCTGCTGGTCACTTGCTTCATTCCACTCCCCAGTGGCAGCATTTCTGAATGTGAGGTGAGCAACTGCTTGGCTCTGATCCACTGTGGCCAACCATCACACGAAAGTTCCCAACGTGCAATGTTTGATCTGACCTCATTTGGGAGCATTACATTTTGGGCAATACAGTCGTACCTTGGAAATCGAACGGAATCCATTCCGGAAGTCCATCCGACTTCCAAAACTTCCGAAAACCAAAGTGCGGCTTCTGATTGGCTGCAGCAGCCAATCGGAAGCCATGGAAGCCCCGTCAGACATTCGGCTTCCAACAATAGTTCACAAACCGGAACAGTCACTTCTGGGTTTGTGACATTCGGGAGCCAAAATGTTTGGGAACTAAGCTGTTCAACTTCCAAGATACACCTGTATACCAGAGTGGGGGCAATCATAGATGAGAACCAACCATGAGTTCAGCTCCCTTTCAAGAGCCCTGCCATGGCCACTCACTAATTAAACATATCCACAGGGGTGGGGCATGAGGCAGCAGTGGCATGGCTTGGCAGGATGCCCAACTATGCCAGTCCCTGATGATGGGTCTGGACATGTAAATATAGCTTTGGAATGGCACCTTGGCCTTATCAAGAGGCATAGCTGTCTGTTCCCAATGGTTTTCCTGCACATGATGGCTGAGGAATGTTCCAGTGTTTCCCAAACTTGGGTCTCCTGCTGTTTTTGGACTACAACTCCCATCATCCCTAGCTAGCAGGACCAGTGGTCAGGGATGATGGGAATTGTAGTCCAAAAACAGCTGGAGACCCAAGTTTGGCAACGAAACCCATTTTAATAGAATCATGCTTTATCTTCTCGTTATTCATTTGTATATTTCTAAAGTACTGTTGTTATGGTACTATGGAAGGGCATACTTATTTCCACGCTTACTTCCTGCCCTCCATCCCCTTCAAATCTCCAAAACACAAGGCTTTAAAAAAGCATATGTAGGCTCCTCCTGCAAAATGAAGCCAATAAGTAGGAAATATATTGGGTTATTTCACATTTCGTACGGTAGTTTGATAGAACTAGGAAATTCAGCAGAGCTTTCAAGACTAAGACTGAAATCCTAATACCACCTACCTTGGAGTAAGCCCTATTGAATTCAATAAAACTTAATTCTGAGTAGATGCAGTAAGGGTGGCAGCCTAAGTTAGCAACTCTTAACAGGAGGGAGTGTGTGGATCTGCAGCTTGTTGCTAAGATCCAGACAATGATCCACAAAGGTAATTAAATGCACCTACGCTAGCAAACACCAACTGGTTTATTTACAATGATCAAACTATAAACCTAGCCAATTCATCATTTCCAACGCATCAACAAATGTTACAAATATAACCTTTAAATATAACTCTTCAAATGTAGTTTGCACACTTAAGTTTAGAAAAGGTATGAAGAGGAAGAAAAACACAAGAAAAGACAGAACTCAAAATATTGGTAGCTACCTTGCAAATATCAGGTACACAGACTTGCACCAACTCAGCTGGCTCCTCCATGACAGCAGAAATGCTTGTAGGATGCTGCAGGTACCACCCTCAGTTCTTCCCCTACTCTTAACAACCATCTCCACTGCATATAATAATGTGCTTAGGCTGTACGTGGTCACAGTAGTTATTGCCAATGCAGCAGCACCAACACAATGTCCGTCGCATGTAATCTCCTGACAGCAGCATAGTGCCATATGCTTAGATAATACACCATTGTGGCAGTTGTTGGACTTTATTCTCCTATCTGCTGGTGCAGTGCCTCATTTGTTCAGGAAACATATCTATGTTTTTAAAATGTGATCAATTTCAGCAGAGGCCATGGAATAACATGCTTTTGAGGTTATTAGTAATCTGGTCAATATTGTGTACTCAGACTTTGAAAAAGCGTTCATGAGATACTAATTGTGACAACACCTTTTTACAGGTGATGATTGCCAGGCTTATTCTTACAGCACTGATCTTCGATCAGACTCAGAGGGCTTCTCAAGAAGGGAAAAGTATATATGAAACTGCTCTTCCCTTATGTTAGCTTTTATGTGTAAGGGTAAACAGTTCCTACATTATTAAAGCTGTGGCATAAAAAGAGAGGCATAAAACTTATTTTTAAAACTTAACAGCAGGAGAAGATAGAGGCCACTCACTTAAAAATCAAATGTTTAATAACTGTAGTATTTTGTTAATACTTCCTAGTGCTAAATATTCTTTTCAATAGCCACCTTGCAGATCTTGTTGAAAAGTAAGGTAAGCTCCCTCCCCTGCCAGAGATATGTATGTAGGATGGAAGGCTGTCCAAGATCTGCAGAGGCCCACAAGCCAAGCTGGGTATGGGCTGGGTCACAATCTGCCCCATTAAGCCATTTTCTGCAAACCACACCTACCTGCCCCACACCTGATATCATGTGCCAGCCTTAAAGTGTGCTCCAAATTGTTCCTTGGCAAGTGAGCCATGCTCTTAGTGTCAATCAGCTGATATGGGATGACAGCAAACCCCAATGGGATCAGCTGCACTACAGAGTTCCCAGTTGGGACCTCCACATGCTCCATGCTGTTAATACCAACCAGCTGATTGGTGCTTACAGGAAGCCCAAATGAGATGGCAGATGCAGTAAACCCCCAAGCAGGGCTTACTGCAAGTGCAAAAATTCCTTTGAATCACTGGCTTGATTTCAAGCCAACAATGGGGCAGCCACGGCTTGAGACACACCTGGGAAGGGAAAATGTTTCTGTGTTTTGAACTGAAACCACTGGGGCAAACCATTTTCCTCTGCAGGATTTGATCGAACCATGTCTGCAAAGGATTGAAAAACCAACAACTTTGGACTACCTGGTGCCTTTGTCATGTCAGTGACCGACAGGTGGGTGGCCCCTGCTCACTTATCAAAATAGTGGTCAGGATGCAGCCCACCAGCAAGATCCTGCTCCCCACTGCACTGGTCATCAATGACTGGATGGACAATGGCAGAGTTTCTCAAAAGTGATCAGCAGAGCCTTAATATCTTGCCATCAAGGTGCCCTGTGGCTTTATTAGAAGACAACTACCCCATGCCATGGCCACAACTGCAACCACAATGGGGCCTCACCGCTGTCACTTCTGAACAGCACAGATTATTAGATGGTGTGCATGGAACTCCTCCAACCTGTCTTGAGCATTCATTTTTTCCCCTTTTCTCTTTTCTAACCAGCCATTTTAAAGAACCTAAGAAGAGCCCTGCTAGATCAAGTCTAACATCCCATTTCCCCCTGTGGCTGACCAAATGCCTATGGAAAGCCCACAAGCAGAGCATGAACACGACAATCCTCTTCCACTGCTATTGCTCCCCGGCTACTGTTATCCAGATCCCAGAGGTAATATATTAGCACCATGTCTAGTAGCCTTTGATTTGTTTCCAAATATTTCACAGCAAATTAAAGTGGGCCAGCCCTACCATTAAGCAGCATGAGATAGTAGTTGTACTTCCCAGGTGCTGAGAGACAGGGAGTGGTGATGGAGAGCTGAAGAACAGAGTTGTGTGATATGTGGTCTTCCCGGTACCCTTAAGCTAGCCTGATGCCTCTTTACCAGCACCTCTCAAACTACCAGTCTGGTTGGTTTCTGCATATGGATTGAAAGGGCACTGTCTTGTCATTTCACTCAAGCAGCGCAATGTCTTGGGCCAACCCTGATATTGAAACTATGTATTCTACTTAGTTAGATAGAATTGTTGTTGTTAATGTTTGCATTACCAAGGTATCTAACTTACCCAAACTCTGCCCAATGAATTTGAACAAAGGATCTACATTGAATGATGGAGTTACAGAATGTTCCAGTAGCACAAAGAGAGTGGACATATTTACAAGGCCAGATGGCATTCATGATCCAAAAATGCAAAATTGATGGTAATGAATTAATTATTGCTGCTATGGAAGAACAGCCTTGCAATTTATTGTTGATAGAGCTTAAGCCTCTTTAGCTGGTAGAAAGAATTATTAGGACTCAGAAGGAAATCAATATAGTGAATATCAAAAGGACCATGTATAATTCAGTGGTGCTGGCATTCTAAGGTTTGTGTATAGTTCAGCCCACCCTGATTCAAAAAGAATATAGACAGAGCACAGTTGGGAAACATTGTTAATGACTATATTGATCGGTGGGAACTTCCTTCTGTCTGACATTGATGGTCAACAGTATAAACGAGCTAAAACTCAGACCCGGACAAGTTGTCAAGAAACAGATATTTCAGCAGCCCTTCTCTAAGAGTTGCAGAGTATCTTTACATTTTAAATTGCCAGAGGCTGGATGCAATTTGACTGGGGCTGGTGTATACTGTCAGACGCCTGTGCTTTAATAAGATTCCTCAAACATCTCCAACTGACCACAGCAGTAAACAGGATTTCCAGCAGGATAGATCATTGCCTTGATCCACTAAGACAGTTCTTCTGGTATAAAGTTACAATGTGTAACCACTACCAGGAAAGAGATAAATAACTTGGTTTGCTAAAAAGCTCATCATGTCTAAACTCAAAGCCTATTCACATGGCCATGGGGTATACTGACAGGAGTGAGCCAGCTGTGAATTGCACCGAGCAAGATGGAGTTCACTCTTTATTAGCAAAAACAGGATCTGCACAGGCGAGTCAGGCCAAATCAGCACAGCAACTTATCTCTAGCAGTTCTTGCCCCCATGAAGCAGTTTCTGAGACTGAAGGTCCCTGCCTCCTAACAGCTGCCCAATTCCCTCCTCTCCAGGGTTTTCTCCAAGCAATCCAAGACTTGTGTCTGTGTGAAGCTAACGTCTTTGCTCTCTTCATGCCTCTCCTGGTTATGGGAGACCAGAGGGAGGGAAGCTTGTCACAGCAGGATGGGAAGACAAGGCTGAAGAGAAAAGGTTATCTTATATACCAGAGGTCATCAACAAGATGACCTCCAGAAGTCCTGGACTATAACTTCCATCACCTCTGACCTTTGGCCACATTCTCCAGGCCAAAGCTCCCATTCTCTGATGGGAGCTGGAGTCTAATAACTTCTGGAGAGCTTAATGTTGGCTCCTGCTCTATGTACTAATATAAATTCATACTCTGAGTGATCATTCCTTATGTAGCCAAAATGGCGCCTTACAAATCAAAGAGGCAGGTATTGGTGGGCTCTGAAAAATCCTTGGTATTAAAATCCTTTAGGAAAAAATAGCTGGGGAGAATCAAAAACAACTCAAGAAAGACCAAGCATGCTCAGTGGCCACAGAAGACTGATGGGCTGGACAGAAAGTGCTGGTTGGGAGGATGGAATGGAATGGAATGGAATGGAAGGATGGCATGGCTAACTGACTGGCTAAAGTGGGAACACTTCACACTGCAGTGTTTTGTTGTTGGTCGCACTTATAAGGCTGCAATATAGTTCTCATTTGCTACCATAGGTCTTGCACCAGCACTGTGATTTGAGGGAAGCAGCCCCAAAGTAACAGTATAAAAGGACCGTCTTTATTAATTCAAAAAGACGTGACAAAGAATCCCATGCATATCCTGTGACTCATTAGCAACTCATGCAGCAGAAGTTACAGCCTCTGCTTGCATCCAGCAATAAAAGTGTCATGGAGATGCTGTTCCTCTGTTTTAAAGGAAGCCTCAGAAGAATTCTTGTTTGCTGAGAATTACTTTACTTGGAAATTTTTCAGTTCTAAAGAGCAATGCATTAACAGACATTTCATTTAACCAACATTTCACTTGCAATTCATTTCCAACATAACCACCAATTCTGTTTATTTTTATTTGCAGACGTATTTCTACACCACCCACTCACCTAAAATATCAAGGCGGCACACATCATAACATATCATATAAGAATGCAAAATAATCACAAGAATGACTGGCTCATCTAAAATGAATGAAGATCTATATCTATATCTATATATCCAACTGAATAAACCTGTCAAGATGAAAAAGTCCTCAAGGGATGCCTGAAAGTAAAAAGGAAGGGTGCCTGCTGGGACAATATTGCGCAGCGTGTATTCTGCAACATGGGACTGGCGTGACTAATTGCTCAATTTCTAGATCCCATCTGCACTATAGATTTAAAGCAGCATCATACCACGTTAGGCACTCATGGCTTCCCTCAAAGAATCCCAGAAACTGTGGTTGTTAAGGCTACTGAGAATTGTTATTCCTGTAACAGAACTACCATTCTGGGAAGCTGCAGTGCTGTGAGGGGAATAGGGGTCTTCTAACGACTCTCAGCACCCTTAACAAACTACAGTTCCCAGGATCCATTGGAGGAAACCATGACTGTATAATAGTGCTTTAAACGTATAGTGCAGATGGAGCCCTCATTAAGGCCAATCCGGCTTCAGAGATATGGGGGACAACTAAGGCCTCATTCACACCACACATTTAAAACATTATGATGACACTTTAAATAGCCATGGCTTCTCACAAAGTATTCTGGGAGCTTAGAGTTGTTTGGAGACGCCAATTCCTCTCTCAGAGTTACAGTTTCCAGAGTAGTTTGACAATCAATCCCTCTTCAAATGGAATTTTGGGAACTGTAGTTCTGGAATGGGGAATAGGGTTTCTTAATAATAATAATAATAATAATAATAATAATAATAATAATAATACTTTATTATTTATACCCCACCCATCTGGCTGGGTTTCCCAGCACCTTTATCAAACTACAGCTCTCAGGATTCTTTGAAGGAAGCCATGACTGTTCAAAGTGGTATCATAGTGCTTTAAATGTGTACTGTGAACATGGCCTAACAGCAGTCCAGATGATCTCAGAGATCAAACTGCAATTTTCACTTTCATATTCTCCTTTCAGAGTGACCAGAGATCAATACATGGAAAGAATAACACGCAGTATTACATTTGTAATTTCTTCCCCAACATATTTTCAGCTCGGGTGAAAGCATGACGTCTTCCAGTGTCAATATCACAATATAATATAGGACTGAGTTTAACAGACACTTTATGCACCCCACTTTTAGAGTCAAGATATCTCAGAAACAGGAATAATTTCCCAAGAAATCATCCTTGAAATCAGCTCTAATCTGACAGCTATTTTGTCCATGATGCCAAACAAACCATCCTAGCATAGATGTGGTAATTGGGGGCAATTACAAATTGTCTTCCAGAGAATTTGGCTAGAGGTGTGGCTTGTTCTGCATGTCCAATATGATTTTGGGCTTCTGTTTCCTAAGCAGATGTCCACTGCCCCATCTCTATGCAACATGGCAAACTGTTTTTGAAACCAATGGGATTTCAACAGCAGCTTGTGGTATGGCAGCAGGGGGGGGGGGAAATGATTTTCAGTGGATTAAAAAATCTGCATAATCAAGGCTTTGGGGTCATGTAAAACGGCCGGGCTGGATGAATCCCAAGCCGGAATTAAGATCGCCGGAAGAAATATCAACAACCTCAGAAATGCAGATGACACAACCTTGATGGCAGAAAGTGAGGAGGAATTAAAGAACCTTTTAATGAGGGTGAAAGAGGAGAGCGCAAAATATGGTCTGAAGCTCAACATCAAAAAAACGAAGATCATGGCCACTGGGCCCATCACCTCCTGGCAAATAGAAGGGGAAGAAATGGAGGCAGTGAGAGATTTTACTTTCTTGGGCTCCATGATCACTGCAGATGGTGACAGCAGTCACGAAATTAAAAGATGCCTGCTTCTTGGGAGAAAAGCAATGACAGACCTAGACAGTATCTTAAAAAGCAGAGACATCACCTTGCCAACAAAGGTCTGTATAGTTAAAGCCATGGTTTTCCCAGTAGTGATGTATGGAAGTGAGAGCTGGACCATAAAGAAGGCTGATCGCAGAAGAATTGATGCTTTTGAATTATGGTGCTGGAGTCCCATGGACTGCAAGAAGATCAAACCTTTCCATTCTTAAGGAAATCAGCCCTGAGTGCTCACTGGAAGGACAGATCCTGAAGCTGAGGCTCCAATACTTTGGCCACCTCATGAGAAGAGAAGAGAAGACTCCCTGGAAAAGACCCTGATTTTGGGAAAGATTGAGGGCAAAAGGAGAAGGGGACGACAGAGGAAGAGATGGTTGGACAGTGTTCTTGAAACTACGAACATGAGTTTGACCAAACTGCGGGAGGCACTGGAAGACAGGAGTGCCTGGCGTGCTCTGGTCCATGGGGTCACGAAGGGTCGGACATGACTAAACGACTAAACAACAACAACAAAACATCTCTTTGGGTTTATCAGTGACTCCTACGGAAGATGACGACATGAGACCTTCAGATTCAGAAGCTGTATATAACTTAATTCCACTTAATACTAAAAACAACAATCCAATTTAAAATATTATTTTAATCTTGTTTTAATATTCTTAGTTATTTAATAACATTATAATTACAGTATATTTATGTTAATTGCAGGCCTTGTGATTCATATTTCTTTATTTTCCCCTTAGTTCTCATTATACGGCATATTTCAAATTGATGCATCCTTTGTACATGTTATGTCGTGTATGCATGTTTATAATAGACCACTGAGGATGACTTGTGACTGAAATGAATTTGGCTTGCTTCTAATTAAGTTGATGTATGATATTTCCAAATGAGTATTCTCTAATATGTTCATAGTCATGATACAACGCTGCTGTGTCAAACTAGTTCATACTATCATGCTTCATGGAATTTTTACGTTTAGATCCCAATTTGATTTAAGCTTTTTCTCCCCCCCCCCAGTCAGCTTGAGACATATTTCATCTACTTTAACACATTCATTAAAATGTAAGAACATAAGAAGAGTTGGTTGGATCAGGCCAATAGCTCATCTAGTCTAGCATCCTGTTCACAGTGGCTGAACGGTTGCCTGTGGGAATCCCTCAAGCAAGACCCAAGCACCAGAGCACTCTCCCCTCTTATGGTTTCCATCAACTGGTATTCAGAAGTACTCCAACTGTGGAGGCCGAGCATAAGCATTATGGTTAGTAGCCATGGATAGCCCTCACTTCCATGAACAAGTGACTTCATAGATGCCAGCAGCATCCTCCCAAAACTCAGAGATTTTTGTAGGTACCAGAAGCAGACAGTGAGGCAATGCAGACGAGGCTCCATTGCTCTCCAAGCTTCCCAACATGATCTCTGCTGCTTACTGAGAGTGGAGGGGTGAGGTGTGGGGGGACTGTGGTGTGGTGGAGCCAATCCAATGCTCCTGCTGATGAGCACCACCACCCTGTGCCCATTTTCCTGTGCCTTGCCCCTCTGCACCCCTTCTCAATAAGCAGCAGCACCCCACCATATTGGGAAGCCAGGAGAGCAACGGGCCTTACCTGTGCTGCCTTACGGGCTGCTCTTGGATGCCAGCGAAAAATATCAAAGTTCTTTTGGACCTGCAGGCACATGATGGCAGCCCCTGGATATTCCTATGGGTGGGTGCCATCACTGAGTCTTAGGCAGCCATTGAGTCGGAGCCAGGAAGCAGGAGTTGGGGATCAAAATAACAGGGTGGTGTAGGGGTGGGGATGAAGCCAGGAATCAGAGCTGGGAGTCTGAGGCAGAGAGCAAGCTAAGGCAGGGGAGACTTATCACTGCCCAAGTAAAATCCCATCCTGAACAAAAAGCCTTTGTAACTCTTCCTGCTGAGGTGGGCCAATGACTAACTAGGGTTGGTGAAATCGCAGTACCTGAAAATCCTTTACTGGCTAGGGAGATGTTCCCTGGTGACTCAACACACAGGATGCCTGTGGTGGGAAGAACAATGCGGTCCAAGTTCTAACCCTGTTAGCTCCTGATAGTAAGTTCTGAGTCTTTCCCTTGATGCACCTTGAATCTTATATGCTTTCTATCCACAAGTCACACATCGTTTCCTATTGGTTTCATGCCAAGTTACACTTTCAAAGGTAAAACCCTATGTCTCATTGAAATCTATGCTTCATTGAAATACATGTTTCCATTAAGTAGCAGTTTGGTCTTAGCTTCTACAAGTATTCTTCTATCTCTATCTTAAGGTTCCTTTCTGGACATGCAGCCTCAGGTAATGAATTAGTGCATTCCTGTCATACAAACAGCAGTGCATGCCCTTTAGGCTAAAACACTCTTCTTCATTTAATTAAAATGATTACATTTGTATTAATTTTTTTTAAAAAAGAAACTACTCTAGGCTTGTCATTCTTCCCTTTCTATGACATCACCATTCTCGGCACCACATTTTATTTTTAGTTTTCCCCCAAAAGAAAATGCTTGAATGACAGGTAGCCAACAAAAAGCAGGAGTATGCAAAAAGAAAGAAGAAAGAAATGATTAGTGCAAAAGTCAATGGACTATTCTCAGGGAAACACCTAAATAACAGGTTTTACTAGAAAAGAAAGAAATGCACAAAGATGGATAAAATAGAGCAAAACATCTGTCTGCTTCTAAGCTAACTGAACTCATGCACAAATATAACCCCCCCCCCCCATATTTCATAATCTCAGTGCAACTAAAAGGCTCTTCTACTGACAAAATATCTCCTTTCTCACTTCCCACAGCAATTATTTCAGTACAAGGACCTAGAGATGTACAGTTTTGCTCACCATCTCCACACCCATCTGCTTCTGATGTGGGTCCCCCATCTCCCCCATGCACACCCAATACAACAACTGGGGAGAGGGAAGAGAATTTAAATCAACTTTTAGCAGTGAGTCAGACCATGTTTTCTTTCCACACATTCCTCCCTTAAATCTGTCCAGAGAAAGGAGGAAGGGTTGAGGATGAACTTGGGAAAAGAAATGAGAAAAGTCAGTGCAGCCCTGCTGGCTTCTCCTTTTGTTATCTGGAATGGCATTCATTTCAATCAATATCAGAAGCAGCTTCAGCATAAGGGAACTGGGTCTCTTGCCTAATCTATTACTGCTCTTAAAGATATGGAAACATGCCCATGGCTTCTTCTGTGACTCTGTTTGTGATTTTTTAAAAGGGATTTTCTATTAAAATTCCAGCTCATGTTTCCCCACCCATGCAAAATGAGATATCATTCCAAACTTGGAGACAGGGGAGAGAGGAGGCAGGTACAGTCCTGTTCTTACCAGGTATGTGCCACTGTGAACCGCCGCTGTTTCGGTATGTTGCTGCTCAGAAGCATCCTGCGCAAGAGCCTTGGAGAATTTCGAGGGGAGATGACAGGCGACAGCTTAGGAGAAATAGACGAAGACTTCCTGGATGTCTTGAGCTTCTCATGCTGCAACAGGTTTTCCCTCAGGGTCTTCACAAGATCCTCGTTGAGCCACGGATTTTGACAATGTGGATTATCCACTTCAGGTACGGTCAAGGTGTCTGGGCTTGTTTGCTGAGCCATGTTTCCAAAGCAACTGATATTTGCGAAGTCTCTCTATAATGCAATGTGATATTTGTTTTGGCTGCTCTGGAGTTGTTGCTTTTTTAAAAGAGAGAGAGAAGTATTTCCTCCTGCTAATTTTGTTCTGAGGAACCATACAGAGCTTCGACTCCGATCCAGCCTATTCAGATTTCGGCATGTTTCTGCCTACGCTCAGAGCGTCTCTGTACAGATAACGAAGTGCAAAGGGAGAAAGCAGTCTAACTCTTCCGCCGAAGCTGGTAGGCATTGCCACTCCTCTGACAGTCCACTCTGGCGGACTCCGCTCACTCCTGCCGGCTCTGCTCACAAGTGAACACAGAGAGGAAGGCAGAGTGTGGAGCAACAGCTCCTGTGCCAGAGCAATGAGGCTGCCTGTCAAACTGCTGGAACTAATGCACTGCAGCTGCTAGAGTGACTCCTGATTATGTACACAGAAAGGGCTGGGAGGAGGGCTTAAACATTGGCACGCTGGTTATGTTTGGCTATCATTTCCATCTGTTTATTGCTCATTCTGAAGGGAGGGGCTGGGGATGTCAAGGGTGCACTTCTGTCCCACCCTCCTCCCCACAGTACCTGAGCTATGGTTAGTTTTTCTGGGCCGGGGGGGTTAGCTACTGCATTTTGCTGGTTGTTTCAGCTCTTCTTGTTTTCAGCTCCTGTGATTTATATGGCATTGCAGCTTGGGTTAATGACTGGGGATTATGCTGCGATGGATAGAACGTTTTGTTGGGGATTGTACATTGTTTTCTCAGACTGCTGTATCTTGGCATTCCATGTTTTAAAGCTATTGTATGATGGTGTGTATTAAGTGTAATAAAGAAACAACAAATAGTAAAGAAATAATAAATAAGCAAGTGCACCCACATACCCCAACCTTCCCAAAGGTGAACAAATTTTTTATTAGAAAAAAATCCAAGATGAAATATAATGCTCTTAATTGTCCAAGTGTGTGTGTGTATCTCTATAGATATTTAAACAAAACATCAGACTGTATCGTACATGTACAAAGAACAGTTATAATAGGGATGCTTCCTTTATTATTATTATCCTAAAGTCTTAAATTTGTTTAAACAAGACATACGGTTGCATCTCATCTTGAAAGTGTAGATTCCAATACAGTAATTCACAAACTTCATCATTCTTTAAATCTGTCTGGACTGTGCCACTCTTTTCTTCTCTCCTAATATCAGAGCTTGCCATGCCAGATGAATTGCATAATATTATTTTGTAATTTGTCTATTACAACACTTCCATGTTCTAATGGAATATTTAAAAAGAAGAGTAATATTTTTGGTAACAGGTTCATTTATACTACTGTGATTTTGTCAAACCATACAAATGGTAATGTGGCTTGCCTGTCCAGATCCTTTTGACCCTTTTGGTCCACTCTACTGGGATCATCTTTAGGCATTGTTGAGTTGAACAAATAATTCTTAACCATAATGATACCTGGCTTTTTTTTCTAGCCAACTAGCACCACTAGTTGGTGGCTGTAGATTAGTGTCAGTGGGAGAGGTGGAATGCCTTTGGCTCCCAGTTGCTGGGGGTCACAAGTGAAGATTGTTCTCATGTTCTGCTCGTGGCCTTCCCAAAGTCATCTGGTAGGCTACTCTGAGAACAGGATGCAGGACTAGATGACCCATTAGTCTGAACAAGAATTTGTTCTTATTAGCTCAACATCCTAGATTAATTTACCTTACTAGGTAAAGGAAAAGGTAACCCTGACCATTAGATCCAGTCGTGGATGACTCTGGGGTTGCGGCGCTCATCTCACTCTATAGGCCGAGGGAGCCAGCGTTTGTCCACAGACAGCTTCCGGGTCATGTGGCCAGCATGACTAAGCCGCTTCTGGCGAACCAGAGCAGCACACAGAAACACCGTTTACCTTCCCGCCAGAGCGGTACCTATTTATCTACTTGCACTTTGACGTGCTTTCGAACTGCTAGGTTGGCAGAAGCAGGGACCGAACAATGGGAGCTCACCCCATTGCGGGGATTCAAACCGCTGATCTTCTGATCGGCAAGCCCTAGGCTCTGTGGTTTAGACCACAGCGCCACCCGTGTCCCTACTACTCCAAGTTTAATCAAAGTGCACTTTTGACTTTGCCACAAAGAAGTCAAATCAGCCCTCTCAAGAGATGGGTTACTGGGGTGTCATCAAGGACAGCAGGGTTGGGAAACTGGTTGGGATCATTTCCAGTTGCTTCATTTAAAAGAACGATATCACAGAACTGAAAAGGGTGGGGCAGGAATCTGAAGCACCCAACAACAGTAGGGGACAACTACTGCCTTCAGACTCTGGGATGCCTAGGCCTGGACACTTGAGGATTCTGAAACAAGGTGGACCCTCCATCTGATTTAGCAAGACTCTTCTTGCGTTCTTATCTGACTCATGGGGGGGGGGGAGGAATCTACTGGGAAGCTTTCTAGAACAATCAAAATAAAAGAACAACAGGTTTTCCACCTCAAGCACCAGAATATATTGAGTCAGCCTCCTGAAGACAGAAAAGAAAAAAAAAGGAGAAACTCTTGCTGTGCCTCAGAAGCCCAACATAAAAGCCAGGATGTGGTGTACAACCCATCTAATTAGATATCGCTAATTCCCAAGCTGGTAGCTTCCCGTTACCATTAACTATTTCTTAAATGTTACAATTATTGTTTTAGAATGGCTCAGAGTAATTAAGTTAATGTAATCACCATGTCTCTTCCTCTTTAAGATCTCATTTTGAACAAGAGATCCATCTTTGCTCAAAGCTATTATATAAAGGGCACGCTTCAGCTGCTTTTGGCTACTTTTGATGGATGGATATATTTTTCAGCAAGAAGTTTGAATGAAATTTCAGGGCTTCATTTCTCAGAACTGCACCCAGTGCTGCCTAGCTACACAGGAAGGGGAAAAGCTTTTATAAACACCATTACTTTTCTGCTTTGGATGTCAGTGAAGGTAACCATGAGCTAACAACTCTTCAGCCTCAGCATGTACAGCATTTTCTTATTACATCAATGTAAAGTGCTGTTTATCATTAGCAATAAGAGCAGCAGCAGCAGCAGTAGTGGTATTTATATAGTACTTTTCATTTATGAAAGAGGTGCATTTATCATTTTCAAAAGTTGTAGAGGGGATCAGATTACAGATCTATTGAAATCACATCTAACTTGGCCTTTAGTTCTCCCAAACTATTATTTACTAGAGGGTATTTATTTAATGTAAGATTAACTTTACTACTACTACTACTACTACTACTACTACTACTACTACTACTGCTATGGATCCAGACTTTTCTGGACCATATGTGCTGAACCAGATACTTACCTGAAAGTGACTATTCTGTGCATGTCAATTGAGAGTATGTCCCATTGATTTCAGTGAGACTTTCTCCTAAGTAAGCGTGTAAAAGACTGCCATCTTCCTCATGTCAGTATCAAATTCATGCATAAACTATTTTGTAATAAGAACCAAATTCCAGATGCCATTTTGTTTCTTGTAACTGGATATAATAGTTTAGTATTAAAATTGTATGAAAATGATGCAGACAATTGCAATCACAACAAGTATTTCACAAAATGCAAAAAAATGTGTTATTTATTGTACCAAAGTACTTAAAGAACATGGATATCTATTGCCTTGAAAATTGGCATTTGATCAATAAAATCTAAATCTCAACAAATTACCAGTTGCTGCTGCTTCTTTCATTATTATTATTTTACAGTAAATCCATCTTATTTCTTGTTGAGGCTATGATTTCTCAAGTGGTTTGGTTGGAAGCAACTCACTAGTAAGGCTTGTATTGTGGGTTGCCAAGTCAGTGTCAAGCAAGTGATGTTGCCAAGGCAACAGAAAAGGCCAGGGCCAGGCCAGTATAGTTTGCTTCCTGAGGTGGAGGACAAGAAGGTGCATCTTCTTCTCCAAGAGAGGGGAATGGCTGGGGGAGCTTCCCCTGCTGCCTCCCTCTTTCAGCATCTGCCACCTGAGGCAATCATCTCACTTTGCCTAATGATAGGACCAGCCCCAGAAAAGGCTTCCAATCTGATTCTATGAACTACATGAGCTTAGCAACTCCCACAGGATCAGGGGGTGTTGTCCAGACACTTGTCCTCTCATTGGATCCATGACTGCCTCTGGTGGTGAAAATGCAGATGGGAATGAGGCCTCCTTTCACACCCTCATAAAGCATAGCCTTTTCAGCTGAACTGCAGGTGATGGAGTCTGCTAGGCATTGCAACCTACTTCAGTTCCAGAGGTGAGCTGCTGTTTACATCACCACAGGTAGTGCAGCTAGCCTAAGGAATGATCTGGTCTTCAACTCGCTACTAGGCCTCAAACATTCTATCATATCAGCAGCAGCATCCATCCATCCATCCATACACAGTAACATACAAGCCACCAAACCATCAACTTGCATGTTGTGGGAGCATGTTTAAAGAGCTCCTTTCCTAGAAAGAGGAAATTAGTAGCAGTAGAAGTTTAGCAAGGATATTATTATTATTATTATTAATTATTATTCACTGGGAGGTTCCAGTATGAATAAATATTGAAATAATATTTCTTCATTGGTGTGAGAAGAATATATATTTCTGAACAGAGAAAGACGTGTCCTAGCCAATTTTGGTTGGAGGTTCCTTCATTAGCACTCATCTACTTGCCAGAAAAAGCAAAGTTGAAAAAGAAGAAAATGTCCTTTGTTTGAGTTTTAATTGCAAACATCCTCTTGGTATTTATTAAAAATCATCGCTGGTGTATTTAAAAGCCTGACAATGTTATAACACAGCCATGGAAAGTATATATATATATATTGCTATATTAGCCAATTGTATATGACAGCACCATTAATCATTAGTGGCCTATCATCACAAATCTGAAGAACTGTAAAGTCTGCCGAACACATAAGCCTTATCTACTTATTCATGTCAATGCGGAAAATTTTATAACATACCATTAAACTCCCAAGTTAAATTCACTCAGATAGCAATTGAGACGAGAGCAGGCTTCTGCCAGGACAAAGGGTTATGGATCTAAGCTGTGTCCACCCTAAGAGGAAGTGAAAGTTTAACTTGAATTTCAAGTAGTTCTTCTAGCATTGCACAATGAGCAATCGACAATTTAAACACAGAATGTTTACCTTAGGCTCTGAAAAAAATCCTTGCAATGTGATTTGCGTAGGCAACTTTTCCCCCCTGGCCTTTACAAGCCAAACATGCCTTGCAATGAAAATAATATTCATTCATTGCACCCTGGGCTTTGTGTAGCTTTCGTCCCTTTTTTCTTCTAAGGGCATAAAGAGACAGATGCAAATGACTGCTGTTCCCCTGAAAAAGCAAACATGGCTAAGTCATCAGCAGTGGCTCTGCTCAGTTGCTACAAAACAAACACTTTCCTGGCTATTAGCACAGTATGTGGCTTTTTTACTGCTGCATCTCCACATGCACATGCACATGCCCTGCCCTAAAAGCTCAGAGCACACAGTCATTTTTCTGTTCCAGCTTCTTTATGCCAACCATTTCCATTCCATATACATGCTCACATGCAGAAAGAGCCATGTAGGCTGCAAGTGGATGGAACACACAGCTGTGGGGTTCTCTACCATGTTAGCAGCACCAGTAAAATGTGACCTCGATGGGAAAAATCACTGCAAAATGTCGCTTCACACAGTGCCTAGTAAACTATGGAATTTGGCCCCACAAGAGGTCATGATGGCCCAAAAGAAGGATTAGACAAATTCCTTCCTATGTTCTCCCTCCACTGTCACTGGAAGTATCCCCATGAATACCAGCTGCTGAGAGTGTGAGTCACGTGAGAGTAAGGAAGAAAACTTTATTCAGGCCAATAATGGTATTGGCTCATAGCAAGAACTAGGAACAAAAGTCAGGATTCCAAGGGTCATGAGCCAGGCAAACGATACAGAACTGAATGGAAGCAATGAAGAGGTCCCAATAGCTGCCATACCCCTCTCTCTAAGCTATTAGAGACTAGGCAACTAGGCAAAGTGAACTTATTCATGAGACTCACTTTATGAGACCGCTGCACATTTACACATGCGTTATGGAGGTGGTGTCTAGATCTCAACAACAAGATCATGTCCTTCCCCTCTGACTCCAGATCTTCTCCTGCAGCAAGGGCTGTCAGAATTAGCCTGAAGGAAGAGCCAGGTTGGAACTTACCCTGCAAAAAAATTTTAATACCCTCTTATCCAGCCTTTCATTTACTTATAAAAGTCATTGCCACATACAAATGCCAGCTGACCATCTTGGGCTCTTAGATGAATCACATGATACACTTTTTGGTCATCTTCCACTTGGCTTCTTCAAACAATGGCATAAACTCATCATAAAGAGAGTGCCATGAATATGTGTGTGAACACATTGACTCACCCCTTCAACCTCACCTACCCATTTGCCCCACCAAAGAGACCTGAGTCTTCACTATTGGATCGGATTTCAATTTCACACAGCTTCATTTTGTGGGCTCTGCCCCTACAAACACGAACTGCTTTAACACACTTATGACTGAACACCAGAATATTCATAGCATAGTTCGATTAACAAAACAATACAAAAAACAACGCCTCTTCCCCCATTTTTGTATATGTAGTTTAGTTAGCAAATATAAGATTGATCCTGGCTAAGTTAGTTAACTTAATTCCTACTGAAATCACTGAATTAATTTAAGGCATGATTAACTTCTACCATTGTTTTCAGTGGGATCATTGTTTCTAAAGTTTATTAAATTGTTACATTTATATCCAAAGACCCGAATGGGACATAGGTGGTTTTCTCTGCTCCCCATTTTATCCCCACAGCAACTCTGTATTGTAGGCTAGGCTGAGAGTGACCCACGGTCACTGAGCAACCTTCATGGCAGAGTAGGCGCTCTGGCCTCCCAGGTCCCAGTCCAACACTCTAATCACCACATCAGTCTGGATGCAACTGCAGCACTTGTTGTGGGAACCACAGACATTGTTCAGCATGTTGAAGAGAAGATTGGAAGCACACCCTCCTTTCCAGCATAATAGCTTTGTGAATACAGCAAGGTTTTGAAATGGATTAAACATTCAGACACATAATGCACTGTAATTTACTGAGGCCTGCTTCCTGACTATTCTAACTAATGTGCCAGAATGGAACAAGGCATTGCAAAGGCATTTAATCCTGTACTGGATTATAGCTTTATTATGTGTATTTGTTTAATCCTGTGAGCAGGAGTCCCCGGAACTGGATAAGGCCACAAATCAGTCAATCAATCAGCTGATCAATGTTTCAGGCAGGCAGCTTGTTACAAAGGACTGGAATGCCAGCTAGTATATTTATGCTGGTCAAAGTAATTTGCTGATTGCTAGCACCACGTCATGCACCATAAAAACTCATGAACATATTTACATAGAACGCTTGCATTCGGGAAATGTTTGAAATATATTTATTTAATCAAATCAATGCTCACCAGAATAGTACTTATAATTTATATAGTGTTTTCCACTGTTCAAAGTACTTCTCATATTTACAGGGCATTTGTTGGAGGTGGACTAATGTCTTGTCTATTGAGACCCAGATCTCCTGTGCCTCCCCCACTTAATTTTTGTTTTTTTAATGCTTTGGAGACAGCTAGGGATGCTAAAAAGTACAATACCAGTGTGACCCCAGCCTAGGGATTCAGTTATTCAATTATGGTATTTAATAACTTCAATATTTCACAAACCAAGATACAAACTGAAGCACAGATATACTTTGAAGTTTCTACTTCTCTGAATTTTGCAATACACATCTCTAACCAAATAATGTGTACCAAAAATGCATATATTAGGTGAAGTGTGTGTGAAAAAATGCATTGATTGGTGAAAATCACCTCCAAAGTGCATTATATTAGTGGAAATTGCTTGCAAAAATGCACATATTAGTCAAAACTGCGCCAGGAAATGTGCTTATTATGATAAATTAGCATTGGATGCTGACGAATTTTCAAGAGGAAATTTGCGAATTGCTGTGGAAATGTGGAGAACCGAATTTATGATTGGAAAAAATAAGAAAAAGACAGAATCTGAAATGGACAGATTTCTCCATCCCTTCTCCAGCCAACCACAATCCTAATTTGCCCATCGGCTCCCTGTACATTTATGCAGATTGGTGCTGTTGGTTTGTGCTTTAAGAATCTAGCAACAGCCTTGCATGTTGTACCCACTGCAACATGTATGGCTGTTGTCCCCATTGCAGCATGAAATTTGAGGCCAAGGAAGAATAGCTTTTAGAGGTGCAGTAGTGATCTCATTGGCAGAGGCGGATTTAGAATCAGCAACTTCCTGATTCCTAGTCTTATCCTACATTGGTTCTCCAATCAAATTGTTTTAATTATTTGCAGACCTAGCTAGAGTTTTAAATCAGATGTTTATCAGTCATTTTCATGGACAATTCTATTTTTAGACTTAACATTTAAAATCTGCTCTGTGGAAAGTGTATTACCATGAAGGTCCCATTTTTCTTGGGCGCAGCTATGCAGCTCTGGTTTCAATTTTTTTTTAAAAGGATCTAAAGATCCTACTGTGTCGTATGTATATTTGGCATTTATGGAACATAAATAGGCCTCAATTTCCAGATGACAACTTAGAGATACAGTATTTCCAGCAGGAAGGCAACTTCCTTTAAATTCTAAGTGGGAGAGAAGGGAAATTAGGATACTAATATTAATGAGTTATTGAAGGAAGGAGTTATTGAAGGAAGAAGAGTTATAAAGCACATTTAGCAATGCTTTATTCCTCCCTTCCAACTGTGTTTGAATATAAAACTATGCCAACTGATTGAGAGGTGGGTGTCCAAATATGTATCTGAAAGGAATAATCTACTTAACTAAGCAACTCTGTTTTGTAGCTGTGAATGATGCTTGCGTATTTGACTTGGTTTCAGAAATCTCCTCATTATAGCTCCAGTGGCAATCTGACACTGAACTTCAGGGTAGACAAAAGTAAATACTTATTCGTCGATAAATTACTGAATTCACAAACACAAGATGTGGTTATGGATGACCATCACCTTGGATGACTTAAGAGGTGATTAGGCAATTTCATGGAAAACAAATGGCAGAAAAGGCTATCAACAGCTACTAAGTCATGATGACCATGTATACCTCCAATATCAGTTGCTGGGGAACACAAATGGGAGAGTGCTGTTGCACACGATGTCCTCTTTGGGGGCTTTCCAATGGCATCTATTTGGCCAGTGTGAGTCCAGCATGTTGGGTTAGCTAGAAAGGCCTTTGATCTAACTTCCTGTATTTTTCTCTTTAACATAAAGGCACTTCTAGCCAATTACTGCCCAAGACTTCATCATGAGCACTCCCACCCCCAGTAGCATCTCAAAAATCTGTTTCTGGGTGCAAGATAAATTGAAGGCCTTGTCAGATGGCAGGCGAAAGGAGAAACTAGATATGGGGGTAAGCTATGTTTCTGTCTGCCCAAGTCATATAAAGCAGGAGTGGAGCTGTGGGTGTATGTGTGGATGGGTGGCCAATCTTTAAATGAAAAAAAATAAAAATAGGGGAGTGGGGAATGAAACACACCGCCGTCCCTGCCATAGTTTGTTGCACTTCATTGCTTTGTGCAGTTTGCTTCTGGCTGGCTAAAGGGCTGAACGTGAGCCACTCTACAGTGTGCTTTTGTGTGTATTTCCTAAACAAACTGAGTGCTTGTGAGTTAAGGCAGAGGAGGGGACAGGTTTTGTGCATCTCCCCTATGCAATCCTATTCCCGCGGACTGTCTTGCCAGAGTGGTGCATGCTCTGGTTATCTCTTGCTTGGACTACTGCAATGCGGCAATTGGACTAATCCAGAATGCGGCAGCTAGACTGGTGACTGGGAGCGGCCGCCGAGACCATATAACACCGGTCTTGAAAGACCTACACTGGCTCCCAGTACGTTTCCGAGCACAATTCAAAGTGTTGGTGCTGACCTTTAAAGCCCTAAACAGCCACGGTCCAGTATACCTGAAGGAGCGTCTCCACCTCCATCGTTCTGCCCCAACACTGAGGTCCAGCACCGAGGGCCTTCTGGCGGTTCCCTCGCTGAGAGAAGCCAAGTTACAGGGAACCAGGCAGAGGGCCTTCTCGGTAATGGCACCCGCCCTGTGGAAAGCCCTCCCACCAGATGTCAAAGAGAAAAATAACTACCGAACCTTTAGAATACATCTAAAGGCAGCCCTGCTTAGGGAAGTTTTTAATGTTTAATAGGTTATTGCATTTTAGTGTTTTGTTGGAAGGCGCCCAGATGGGCGGGGTATAAATAAATTATTATTATTATTATTATTATTATTATTATTATTATTATTATTCATGTGACAAAATGACCACCCCATAAAACATACATGTGGTTGCCCTGTCATGTCTAATCATTCTTTTCGAATTTCATCGCTTAAAATGGATCTCCCACATATGGATCCTTATGCAGCTAAAACAAGCACCATCACACACACTAGGTGGAGATGTCCACAGACTGGGTGGGAGCCCAAGGTTTGCAGGTATACAAATATCTACCCATCTATCTACCTCAGCAGCCTTTACCATACTGGTCCCCTCCCATCAGCCATAGCCAGCCCAGCAAATACACACATTCCCCCCAAAACACAGTCCAATAAAGTCTGAGCATGCTCAGTGGCTACAGAATGCTGAATGGCTGTTGAGGGAAGCAAAGAATGTGGATGGGATGGAGGGCACAGCTGGCTTGTTGGAACCCTGAGCAGCAGCACTCAAAATGTTGCAGGTTTCCCCTATATAACACAAGAGGCGCCCCACGCCATTTCAGTAACTTATGATAGTAGCAATGCCTCAGAGAAGAACCACCACACAGAATCTGTTGTTGATTTTGTAATTGTGCTCCACGAAGCCTAAGCTGGGAAACAATGGGAAACTGCGCTAAAGTGACATTGCACTTGGCCCTTGAGTTTTGGGGAAGATTCAAAAGGCCTTTACGTAATCATTTCCCTGAGGGCAAGGAAGAGAAAACAAGACATGCACACAGAGAGAAAGCTACCCAATGACTCAGTTACCTGGGCTTGTCATTGGACCACACGTGGAAAGGTGAAAGCAGCAGCATGGAAAGGGAGCTACAAAAGCCCAGCTTCCTGAGCTTCAAGGCTAGCAGAAGACAGTGACCCCAAGTCATGCTCTGCATGCCATTTATTTCAGAGGCATATGGAGCTGGCGCTATTGTTGAAAGGCAATTCTCACAAGCCAACTAAAATAAGAGAGCCATCTCCTCGTTCCCAAACACAGGATGATTCATCGCTGAGCTCTGAATCGACAAGCACACAGAGCAGCCGTGGAAATAATGCACTTCCCTGGGCAACGGAAGAGGAGCCTGCCTCTTCATGCCACTGAAGCGGGTAACTGCACTCACAGGTCTGTGCAAAGCACAGTGTGCGTTTCCCCCCCCAGCTACAAGAAAGTCACGACTTAAAGGAGAGCACCGTGGTGAGTGGGAAAAGCTGTAGCTGTTGTGAACACAAGAAGAGCCCTTCTGGAGCAAACCGAATGCCTCTCATAGCTGCCTTGACCTAGCCTGGGAGCATTGAAAGAGAGGAGGATAAAAAATGGAGGGTGGGGAGAAACAGATGGAGCAATGGAAGGGGGGGAGCCCTCTGTGAGCCATCAGTTCAACCATATAGCAAGATACAACCTGTCTCTCTCCTGGCAGAGAGAGGGTGCTCCCCTGTGGACTGCTCATTGTGAAATGGGTGCTTCTCATACACCTGGCAATCATCTTGGCAGGTGTTGTACCTGAAGAAGGGCCCTGAGGAAGGGTAACAGCTCTGATATACAGAAAATCCCAGGTTTGATCCCTGACATCTGCAGGTATGAAATCCCAGAGAGCTGCTGCTTTTCTGTGTAGGTGGACCAATGGTGCAGTTCAGTACAAGACACCTTCCTATCTTCTTGCATAAGGCTCCTCTTACGTGAACCTGCAGGGACGCGGGTGGAGCTATAGGTTAAACCACAGAGCCTAGGGCTTGCCGATCGGAAGGTCGGCGGTTTGAATCCCTGCGACGGGGTGAGCTCCCGTTGCTCAGTCCCTGCTCCTGCCAACCTAGCAGTTCAAAAGCACGTCAAAGTGCAAGTAGATAAATAGGTACCGTTCGGGCAGGAAGGTAAACTGCATTTCCGTGCGCTACTTTGGCTCCCCAGAAGTGGCTCAGTCATGCTGGCCACATGACCCGGTGGCTCCCTCGGCCAATAAAGCGAGATGAGCGCCGCAACCCCAGAGTCGGTCACGAGTGGACCTAATGGTCAGGGGTCCCTTTACCTTTACATGAACCTGCCTGTTATTCTATGAATTTCTCGCCCAGAGGTCAGGCATGTGATAACTGCAGGCAGGATTTCTGTAGAAGTGGTGCCCAGACTTCAGAATGCTCCCCCCCCCCCCGGGTGGCTCAGACTGGGTTTGTTTTCTTTCTGGCGCCAGGCAAACCCCTTTTTCTATTTGCCCAGGCTTTTCTGATTTGGTTTTAATACAGCTTTATTGCTAAATGATTATCTGCTCTGCTTTTATTGTTTTATTGACCTTATCATCATGATTGATTCTCCTGATTTTATATAAGCTGTTCCGGGAGCCTTACTGATGGAAAAGCATGGTGAAAAAACGCCTTTAAAAATCTGCAACGTCCATATTCCACATTCACACAGATTCCAGATGTGTTTTCACAGTATGGCTTGTATTGAGCTGGCATCACCTGGAACATGAGCCAACAGGCACAGCATTCTGGAAACATGCTGAAGGATTATTGCTGCTTGGGACTGGACTTGCATCATCTCTGCAAGCCGGACGCTAGACTATAAGCCTCCCCATGGAGTGAGGTTCCTGCTGCCTGCTACTCCCTACTTGCTGTGGCAAACAGATATTCAGGTTACGCATCAAGTGAAGGTGGGGGCCGTGACAGAACTGGGGAGAAATCAAGTGAGAGCAACCATAGCTGCTTTATCTCCTGTTGCACTGGAAAATTTTAAAAGGGAGGCATCTGGGAAATACTTTCAGCCATAGCAGCCTTAGGGACCCTCCAGGCATCATTTTTATTATGCATTTGTGATTGTGATGCTATTGGGATAATCATAACTCTCATTTATATCCCTCCATTCTTCCAAGAAGCTCAAGGTGACACAAATGGTTCTCTTTGTCCCCATTTTATCTTCACAACATCCCTGTGAGGTGGGTTAGACTGAGAGACGGTGACTGGCCCAAGGCCACCCAGTGAGCTGAGCAGGGATTCGAACCCAGGCCCTGGCCCAACATATCAACTACTATACAACCTTGTGATCCTGCTTTCAACACTATTTGAGCCTATGGAAGTTTTGGGGCAGCCATGACTTCTTTTCCAATCAGTGCACATCCTGGAATTTCCTGCTCAAATCCTCTTAACTTTTCATGCCACAAATTTTCTGTTTTGGTTTTGTCCCACTTCCACTGCCCCATAGCCCCTCCAGACAGCAACAATGTCTTAGCATTGGGGAAGCATTGCAGGACAAACTAGTAAAGCAAAATAAGCCTGCCACAGAAACACTATAATTGTGTCAAGTACATGTTGTTGAGCACAGCCTCAATAAAACACCAACCTGACATTTGCAGAAGAGGGAGAAAACTCAGGGAATGCTCAGGGGAAACATTTCTAGAACACCTTACAGCACATAGGGGCCAGAATACTAATGATAACAATCACCTTGTTCCAAAGGTTAGGGAGGTTCCATATCTATAAATAAACAGAAATAATACATGAGAGTAACTTATTGCAGGGCTACTACGGAACTGCAGGCACAGATCTAGATAGTTTTACATAGCTGCATGCAACTTTAAAGGACTGAAAAGCAAAACAACTATTTGTCATGCATCCATCTGCAATAGGTGAGAAAAGCTAGTAACTAAAACTTTGGCAAAGTAAATTGACACATGCATTTGTTGGTAATGCAAGGTGGAATACTCCCTCTAGCGGTCAACTAGGAGGAAAAATGAAACTTTAATGGAGGAAATTTCCTGCTCCATTCATGCAGTGGCTATGCTCCGAAGAGAACGTGCTTGGAGAAGGAGGGTCTGTCTCTAGAAACACAGGGCTGTACGAGGTGAAATCAAGATGATAAGCTGCAAAAATCCCATTAAGGCAGAAATTATAGAACCCATAGATCATAAATGGTGGTGACAGGAAGAAAACTGGGTGAGATGATAATGGCCTCATAATAACAACTCACTTGGGGTCCAAGGATCCTTTGGACATCTGTTTCTTGAGCAGGTGGTCTCAGCCCCACTACTAGAAGAAAAAAGCATTCTGCTGGGAGAGCTCAAGCTCCTGGTCTAATTAGTAGCTCTCTTGATCCTGCATTTCTGGTCTCAGCTCTGAACTTTTAGTCTAATAGTGACTTAAAATACAGTGAGGTTGTTTACCCCGCTGATTTCAGTTGGCTAGCTTTTCCATTAGCACAATAAGGATGTATTGCACGCACACACAAACACCCCAAACTCCTATTCCTGAAGCTGATGTGGAATCATAGAATTGTAGAGTTGGGTTGTACATAACCTGAGGGTTATCTAGTCCAACCACCTTAATTGCAGGAATCTCAACAAAAGCACCCACGACAGCTGGCCATCCAAACTGTTTGACTGTCAAACAGCACATAGTGTCAGAAAGTTCTTCCTGACATGCCTTCTAGAAGGCTGAGGCAGGCAAGGGCCCACAGCCCAGCTCCCTAGCTGGCCAGGTGGGGCTTGCTAGCTCTGGGAGAGGGTGTGTGATTCCTCGGCTAGAGGAGGCTTGGAACAGGTGAGGGGCACATGCTTCATCAAGCCCAGATGCTGCAATCAGCATGTGAAGTACAAAACAGAAGCAGAGCTGAGGTGCTGTGTCTGCTCAACTGCCCATATTTTAGGACCTTGAGTTGGATGCTCCTGGACCTCTGTGGGACTGTGCTTTGGGTTTGGATCCTGACTGCCGGACTTCAGAGTTGGCTATTTGGATTGACCCTGGACTGCATTTCCTGACCTTTAGACTTTGGACTTGTGTGGATTGACCTCAGACTTTGAACTTTGGACTTGACACACTGACTTGCTGCCAGGTAGCGCCAGGGGGTCCAGGACACCTTTTGTCCAAGTTGCTCAGCAAGGCTTCTCTCCCCTCCCCCTCCTTCCATACACTACAATTCCCCATTCAGTTCTTGCAACAGCCGTATGGCCTGGGTCAGGCTGAGAGCCCAAAGTTAACTAGTGAGCTTCATAACCAACCAGCTCTCCTTGTTCCAAGTTGGACTCTTCCAGATCCACCATACTGGCTCTCATGCATATTTGTTGCAGGCAGATGGCACATGAACAATATTTTGACAAGGGAACCTACACATCTTAACCTCCTAAAAAAAGACGGAAGGCTTGGCATATTTCCCATGGCTTACATAACCTTCTCCCAAACCTCATTTTTGACAAATTCAGGATTCACCCATGCAACAGCAGAGGACCAGGTACGCTGCAACAGGCATTTGAACTGGGATTTCCCTTCTCTTCATAGTAGCTGGAGATCAGCCATTGCAGCGTATACATTTTAGGGTAATTAAATAAAGCTGCAGTGAAGCACGGTAATGTGCTACTTGGCATTCTTCCAATCCACTGTCAGCCAAAAGGCCTAATCTTATGAAAGGCTGTGAGCTAGGAAACGTGTGGTCCAGATGGCAAGCAAGAAATACTGCGCATGGAATATCCCTGACCTGAAGCATCATGTAGGTAGCAGTGTAAGCCTACCTCAGATATTTGGGTGGGCACAATAGAGTGGGTCAGTTTTGCTCTGGCAGGACCACCAGCCACTGCTATGTGCACTCTAGTCTTACCACCCCAAATGGCACTGATACATAATGTTTACATAGTAACATAAGAAGAGCCTGCGGGATCATGCCCATGGCCCCTCTAGACCAGCATCCTGTTCTCACAGTGGCCAAATACCGTATTTTTCGCCCTATAGGACGCACCGTCCCATAAGGCGCACCTAGTTTTTTTGGGGGGAAATAAAGGGGGGAAATTATTTTTTCCCCCCAGGCGCGGGGCTGGGGCGGGGGAAGCCCGAGCTTTCCCCGACCCCAGCCCGCAGAACAGACAACTCTCCGCAAGGCGTGGGAACCCGGCGCCAGGCTCCCGCACCTTGCGGAGAGCTGCGCAAAGCCTGGGCGCGCTGAGTTCTGCGCGTCCAGGCTTCAGCATGCAGGCAACTCTCCGCAAGCCTTGGGAGCCCGGCGCGGGCTCCCACGGCTTGCGGAGAGCTGCGCGAAGCCTGGAGAGCGAGAGGGGTCGGTGCGCACCGACCCCTCTCGCTCTCCAGGCTTCAGCAAAAGCCTGCATTTGCCCCATAGGACGCACACACATTTCCCCTTCATTTTTGGAGGGGGAAAAGTGTGTCCTATAGGGCGAAAAATACGGTAGATGCCTGTGGGAAACCAACAAGCAGAATTCATGCACAAGAGCACTCTCCCATCCTGTAATTTCCAGCAACTGGGATTTGAAAGTATTACTGCCTCCAACTGTGGAGGCAGAGCATAGTCATCATGGCTAGTTAATATAATAATAAAAAGAAGTAGCTATTTTTGACATTATATTGTAGATTTTAGGGTGTAGGGGCCGCAGTCCATATACACTGTCCTGGGCCCAGGAAATCCTGTTGGTGTCCCTGGCTGTGACTTCCAAAAAAGCAGAAAAAGAGAGAGAGAACCATAAAATAATGGGGACATGCCTTCCATCAACCACTAACCACCCCATTAACAGGCAAAGCAACATATCAGCCACCACTGGGCTCACACACAGAGAGACGTACTTTGCATCTCAGAACAAAATGGAGGGTGGGCATGCAGTCCTGGCAGCCAATGAAAGTTGGGCATTTTTAAGGGTGTGTGTTCAATGCAGGAGACAAAGTCGGTGCAAAGAGCAACTGACCAGGTAGAGGAAAGCGTCCTGTGTACACTGTAGATGTTTGAGGTGGAAGTTTGGATACTGGGTGAAGAACAAGCCTTCCTGAATCTCCCCCACCTTACCAGCTTTGGCCCTTTGTTCTCTGGGTTGATGTCTGCACTGCTATCCTGGACCCGGGATGTGATAGCACTGTTGTCTGAATCGGTCGCTGGGCCATTGCTTGGGACCGAGACAGAAAGCACAATTATTCTCCACCAGATGGAATATCTAGCAAATGTTACATTTGCTTTATATGTGTCACGATTTTGAACATCGGTCTGCTTCTTCCAAAGGAAACAGGCAGTTGGGTAGAGGCAATGAAAGGGGGGAAAGTTCAGCAAACCATCAGTAATCCTATTTCACAATTGGGGAGAAATGCTACAGGGGAGACTCAACTGACTTATACACCCCTTGATGTCCGTGGAAGTGTTGGAACCCAAGACAAGAAGAGGAAAAGACAACTGAGCAGATATTGGGACACTCTGTCAAAGTAATAAAACACATGAAAACCAAAGCAGAAAGTAAGGGATTAATAGGTGATGAGAAGTACAAGACCAAGTATTGAGATTGGGACAAAATATAACAATAACAACAACAACATATTTATACCCCGCCCATCTGACTGGGTCCCCCCCCCCCAAGCCACTCTGGGCGGCTCCAACAAAATATTAAAAATATGATAAAACATCAAACATTAAAAACTTCCCTAAACAGGGCTGCCTTCAGATGTCTTCTAAAAGTCAGATAGTTTTTTTATTTCCTTGACATCTGATGGGAGGGCATTCCATAGGGCGGGCACCACCATCAAGAAGGCCCTCTGCCTGGTTCCCTGTAACCTCACTTCTCGCAGTGAGGGAACTGCCAGAAGGCCCTCGGTGCTGGATCTCAGTGTCTGGGCTGAACAATGGGAGTGGAGACGCTCCTTCAGGTATACAGGACCGAGGCCATTTAGGGCTTTAAAGGTCAGCACCAACACTTTGAATTGTGCTCGGAAATGTACTGGGGAGCCAATATAGACTGCAAAGTTTTTTTGTGTAAATTCAGGTTGAGGAGGGATTAATCAAATAATTATACATTTGTTTTAGAGCTGAAAATGGACTCCTTAATTCCTATGTTGTTGATTGTGCATTAAAGCAAAAACAAAAACATGAGGGTGGGTGTTTTCGACCTGCATCACTTACCCTGCCCCAAACCTTCACAAATCACCACTGCCTTTTAAAATAACGTTACTATGCTTATTATGTATTAGTGTCAGTCTTCTAGGAGGTTTGCTTTCAGAAAGGCAGGATACAATATAGTGAAATAGTGACAGATGAAACAACACCAGGTATTTTTAGAAAGTAATTGCTAGAATCCTAACACACAGCCTTTGCCTAGGGAAAAGAAATACATTCATAGCTGTATGTGAACAACTCCCAGCTTTGGCGATGAATGATGTTGGAAAAAGTAAATCAATGAGTGATTGCTCTACATCAGGGATGTCCAACAGGTCGATCGTGATCTACTGGTAGATCCCTGGGAGGTTTTTGTACTTTGTGGTCGATCGCTGGGTCCCTTTCATTAGGGTTGGTAAAACAGAATCCGGCCCCACCCCCTTGTCCCGCCCTCCACTGTTGCACGATCTACAGAGTGGAAGACGGAGATTACTCAGTGAAGCTGTATGTTTCCCCAGCGATCTGTTAGTGAGTGGCTGTTCCCCTTTCTCCTTTGAGAAATTGGGGCTTTCCTCAACAGCTTTTCCCAGCACCCCAAAAAAACAGGGCTTTCCTTCCTAAGAAAAGTTCAACAACTTTTACCTGAACCCCCCAAAAGAGGGTAGATCCCTGCCAGTTTTTAATTCCATGAGTAGATCACGGTCTCTTGGGAGATGGCCACCCCTGCTCTACATTATATTTCAGCAATGTAATTTAAAACTAAAGTGATTTGCAAGAGTTGTTTGTGCCTCCAAAAATTGCAATGGAGAGGACTGCATGGTGAGAGAAAAAGGAATTATGACATTTGGCAGCATTTATAAAGCTTTATAAATTTATAATGCTTTATACATTTATAAATGTAATGACATTTTAAAAGTCCCCTGAAAGCATTTCCTTTATTGTTCACAGTCATACCCCTGCTTGGGTTATTGCCCACCACTGAAACGCCAGGGTGTAAGCTTGATGTCTGCTGCTATGTAGAAGTCTTCAAATATGTTTCCAGTAAGGGATGCTGGAGAAGTCTGACAGGTGAGGAAGCAGAAACTGCTCCAGCTTGTGTGCTAACTTACACTAGATAGCAAGACGAACAATGTAGTGTTTGGTAGAAACCAAACTACAGTGGAAGAGTAACAGTTATGATTGTTACAAATGCAGGTTGGAATGGAAATTGCTGCCTTCTTGCAACCCCAGTTCCAGTATCCTAGCAAGTTGAATGCTTGTTTCATTTGCATGTTCAAGATAATGTATATAAACAAAATTGAATCTGGGACACCTGGGTTCAGGTCCTACGTACACCATAGATTCACTGAGTGGCTTTAGGGGAGTACAAGGGTACCTCTGGTTACAAACTTAATTTGTTCCGGAGGTCCGTTCTTAACCTGAAACTGTTCTTAACCTGAGGTACCACTTTAGCTAATGGGGCCTCCTGCCGCCGCCACCACACGATTTCTGTTCTCATCCTGAGGTAAAGTTCTAAACCTGAGGTACTACTTCCAGGTTAGCGGAGTCTATAACCTGAAGTGTTTGTAACCCGAGGTACCACTGTAGTTGGCTCTCAGTCTCAGGTCCCAATGAGCCAATTAGCACACAGTGCTAAGGAAAAGCATGGCTTAGGATGAATGTATGAGCATGCAGCTTCCCAGAGAGGAGATCACAGCCACTTTGCTCCTCCCCCTGACCTTGCGACTGCTGTAAACCAAGGCATGGCTTAGCTTAGTGTTCTATTCAAATCCAGACTAGTGGCTTGCATTGCACCAAACCACAAGCTGTAGCCAAGGTTTATTCTTGGTTTACTTATCTCTCAGAGCAATGCATTCTCGCCAAGCCATGGCTTGGCTTAGCATTATGTGTGAACGGAGCTTAAGTGTGAAATGGGGACATGGAAGGCCAACCTCATGGAGGTGATGACAAGACAAGATAAAAGCTGGGATCCCACCTGTAAGGCTAGAGAATGCACAGCCATAGCTCACAGTCTCACAGTTGAAGAGATAAGCCACTGTTGAGATTTAACATCAGCTTACCTCTTAGGCGGTGGGGACTGTTGCTGACAAAGCGCCACATGAGGCTCCGTGTGTTTGTGTGCAAGGACTAAAAACATGTTGCTCCCTAAAAGCAATGTATGAACATAATTGTTTTCTTCCTAAAAGCACTGTAGAAGACAAATGCTTTCTCCAGTGATTAAATTATTTTCACCATCATTTCTGTAATGGATTCTAGTATAAATATTTTGTAGGAAACTCATTACAAAATTTCTGTTTTAACAACAACAACAAAACAACCACTGCCTAGTCCAGAATCCTGTTTCTCACAGTGGCCAAGCCGATGCCTCAGAGAAGCCCAGAAGCAGGAAACAAGGGCAACAGGTCTCTTCCACTGTTGTTCTCTGGCGACAGGTATGCAAAGGCTCTGATTCTGGGAGCCCTGAGTGTGGGATGTTTACAAGGCAGTCAAACCAACAATCTGTGTTTGCTAGATAGGCGCACGATAGGAACTGAAGCTCACAGAGTTTTCTTCTATGTTCGCTAGAGAGAACTCTGAGAGCCACTCACACTGTGCCATGACAGAGGGAGGGCATAGTCATATATACTCTTCTCACCTGGCTGGGCATGTCCTCTTTGGCCTCTCTTCACTCTTGCTCTTCATCTCATCACCATGCCACAAATGAACCACCTGCTACTTCTCAGCATCAATGCTCCTTCTTAAGCTAGACTTAAGCATGTCTATGGAACTGAATTACCATTTTAAGCCTGCCTGAACAAAGCTGCTGTATCTGATATTCTGTGACAGAAGCTCTGAGTGAGAAATGTTATTTTTACCTTTTAGAAGACTGTGTGAATATTATTTTAAGGAGGAGAAAAGGGGGAAATACCTGGGGAAACCAGTCTGCCTTAAAGCATTCCCACAGTCTCTGACCTTCCCCATCCTGAAGAAAATGACTCCCCCTGTGATAAATCAGGGCCCCCTACCACCTGAAGCACTCTAACCATGGTGAAGCAGTTGCTGGAGGAACTACCGGGAGGAGAGGCAAACTCCCTTGCCAAAGTGATGGGTGAGAAATGCAAGGCCATTTTCAATTGAAAGGTGAAAGCTCAGAGACAAGAGGTGGCAGCAGTGGCTGCCCAGAGGAATCCCAAGGAGAGGGGAGAGGAGAGAGGAGAGGAGGCTGAGAGAACACACCACAAAGGAGGGTGTTCAAAAAAGGGGAGATGCTGCCAGCTCTGCAGACAAGGGGTGACATAACTGGGCTCCTGAGCCCCACAAGGGTGCTGCAGAAAGATTGTACTTGGTCAAGGGAGCCATTTTGAAAAGGTTGAAAACCTCTGGTCTAGGCTATGTTACTGCAATGCTCCCTACATGGGGCTGCCTTTAAAGGCTGACACTGAATGCAGCTGACAGGATACCTTTAGAGACCAAGTGTTTGAGTCATGTGGCACCAGCTGTGTACCAGCTGCATTTATTTCTGTGCTCAGTTTAAGGTGCTTGTTTCGATATTTGAAGCTAGGAGCTGTTTGGGAAGAGGTTACTTGAAGGGCAGCCTTCACCCACATCCACCTGTATGAATCAAGAGAATCTAGAGTCTCTCTCCTTGGAAATGCAGGTGGCGCCTTTCATTGATGACTCTTAAGTGGGTGTTAAAACGCTTTTGTCGCTTGGTGTTTTTAAACTGGCTCTTGTGATTTAATGGCTGGCAATGACTTCTATGAGCAGCTCCCATTCATGTAGTCAATACTGAGGCAGTTGGAGCAATAAGAGAGCCCTTCTTTTTAAAGAGTGGAGAAAATGTTTTCTGAAAATGTAGCAATTGCTCTTAACTTACAGCAGAGGGGGCTCACTTCTTACAAATCACACAGAAGCCGCACGGTCTGTGTTCTTTCAGAAGGGAAATACAGAGTCTGGGCATTTACTACGCATCACTAAAATAGAAAGATTCTGAAATATCTCTATGTATCAAAAACAAAGTGCTGAAGCACACAAGTGTCATTTGTACTCTGATGTGAAACTCAAATTGATGCAAACTGTTAATAAGTGCTGAGTAGATAAATTGTATTACTATTTTTATTATTATTCCACCCTTCGCTCCAAGGTCTCAGGGCAGGTTGCAGCAATTAAAACACCGTGTTAAAAGCAGTTTGAAACAACTTAAAATCTCAGAAATAAGGAGGGTCCTAAAAATATACATTTCAGGTGTCAAAAGGTAAAGGGGCTTTTATTGAGAATCAGATGCTACAAGTTAAACCACAACCAGACCCTCAAAGTGTCCCTATTTTCCAGGGGCATCCCTAAATTAGAGAAGATGACCGGGTTTCTGATTTGATCCTGGAATGTTCCTGCTTTTCCTTAAGATGTCCCTATTTTCACTGAAGAAATGTTGGAGGGTATGGAGTTATCCACCCCCCCAAAGCCATCTGACAGCAATCCTGTATAGGGAACTACCTAATTGCACCACTGCTCTGATGCAGAGAAAAGCTGCAGCCTGCACAAATTCTATGCATACAGGCCTTGTTTACGGTTTCTCCTGAACAAATGAAGGCCCAGGGGGCAGGGGCAGGAAGAAAATCCTACTTCTTCCTCCACCTGCTTATATGTTCAGATCAGGGCTGCTAGAAGTGAGGTCAGAATGAAGAAAATGAGGGAGAAGTATTTTTTAAATTTATACAGTGCTAGTTGTTTTTTTAAAACCCTCAAAGTAGTTTGCAAACAGAAAAAACCCCTAATCAAATTATTGGTAAAAAGTCAAAAACAACTATTTAAAACATTCCAAAAAAATGAAATAAAATCAGCAATAAACTTAAAACAGATTAAAACACACGTCAATATTGTACATATCAAGGTATGGTTGTCTAAACAAAAATGTTTTTAGCAGGCACTGAAAAGAGTACAGTGAAGGTGCCTGTTTGGTGTCAATAGGCAGGGAGTCCACCATGTATGTGCTGAAACAATAAAGGAATGATTTCATACAAATACAGAATGGGTACTATGTGACACCTGTAGCAGTGTCATTTCTGCAAAGTGGGGGCATTTACGGAGTAATGCAAATGTGCAAAGTAAACTAGTTCCAAGCAGACACAACCCTGCTTCTTCTTCCACCTGCTTATGTCTCATGTGAGCAGGGCTCCTAGGAGTGGGGTCAGAATGAAGAAAATGAGTAAGAAGATAGGGAAAATCTAGCCATTTCTCAGTCTAATAGTGTGTTGCCAAAACAAACAAACAAACTCATTCCCTAATAATATAAAACACATTTCTTAATAGCTTGCTGATCTTTTAAGATGTTGCATTTCTCAATTTGGTTCTAATGGCTTGTGTATGAATGTGTAAAAAAGGAAGGGGGGAAAAGAAGAAGAGACATGTCTACGAAATCAGTATCAGATCGGCCCTGTTAAGCACAGAGACATAATTAAGGAAAATCTTTCTGTGGAAAGGTCACATCAATTTCCAGAATGTACTACATATTTTTCTTCCCTCTCAAGACTGTATAGTTAGCAAAGTCATTGGATGGGTAACTCAAACTTCCACCCACCCATGTTTGAATTTTCTGATCATCTCCTCATTTGGGAATTATGTATTAGTCTGTTTGCAGAGGGAGGAAATGGGTAGAATGGTGGTCCATTTGCAGGATGAGACAGGTGTCGTGATCTGCCCTGTGAGACAAATTTCTTTCTCACACAAGTGTGTCTGCAGGGTTGTTTACGAAAATGAATCCAAATCAATGTCATGGCTGTGAACCAGGACTCCTTGGATGCAGAGCGCCTGGGCCAGAGGAGGAGTAGGTCAGAGGAGGAAAACAGATCTGCTCCCCAATTCTTCCTGAGTAGCTCCAGCAGCAACAGATCCCACACCCTGCACAGCAACTGCCAAGGAGGCACCTCTGCATCTGAATTCCAGTAAATAGACCTCAGGCTCCTTGGAGGATCAGCAAAATGCTGAACAGTCTCCAACAAATACGGTAAGTCCTCACAACTCAACCCCACGTTCTAGGAGGAAACAACGGCTATATAAAAAAGTGCTGGACTTCTAACTGGAGCAGCACTCAGTGGGTGGAACTTTGGTCTAGATCAAACGATAAAACTCTAACAGTTGCTCCAGGCTAGCGCTGAGACAACTTGCTCGCTGTTTCATCTGTAGGATTGCAACCTATGGCACTGAACTAGTACTGATGGAGCTATCTGGGGGTTCTGAGCTCGCTGCAACCAAGCTGGCTCTGAAAATCTGGCTCTGCCTTTCTTTTCAGCTACTGCCTCCACAGTCACAAAGACTAGGACAAAATATTGTTCTATTTCAACAACGGAAAAGAAAAAAAGAGTCCTTGGTGTGCATGTACAAGATGTTAGGGGATTGCAAGCTCTAAAGAGGCATGTAAATAACAGTGGCAAGAGAGAGAGAAGCATTTGATAGATCTGAATAATATCCAAGCAGAGCTCACGGTGTGAATTCAGATGGGCTTGTCATATTTGCCTCAATCGGCGGTAAATAATGCAATCCTGAAAGTTCTTCTATGACTTTGATTAAAAACTGAGTCAGAGAGGAACTTGAACCTGCTCTTTTGTCCATGCCTCCAACTCACCCACCTACCTGATTATGGTTTTGTGCTACCTGGCTGTGATACGTCTGGGAGAGATGCCAAGGCGGTTTGACTCCTGGTCCATGTGGCTCTCTGGAACTAAGTCCAGGTGTACCGAAGGAGTGAGGTTTGAAAACGCCAGAGGATAAACAATAAAAAAGCTATTTCTGCTTTAGAAGTAGCACAGTATGCCAAGGCAGACAGAAAGTTGAATGAGTGGATAGAGGAAGATTGCACGGGAGGAAAAGGAGCAGAGAAGAGATGCAAAAGGAAGATTAGATGGTTGTTTAGTTGGCTTGCAGGTTGGAGCAGGGAGGGATAGACTGTCCCCAACCCTTGCCTATGACTGAGTTGGGTATTTAGGTCCAAGAGTGGCTCTAAGTTTGTGTGGTGCCCATGGGTGCTACGGTGCCTACCTGTACTTCACATGGCACATACAAAAGGTTTCAGTAAACATTCCCTCAAAAATCCACAAAGCACAAGAGACTGCTTGCTGTTCCTGCTCAGTTTTTGTTTGCACTGGCTCAGCCTCTCCTGCATGTAACACACAGACTTCAAACATGCCCACATTTCACTGGATGCCAAAGGTTGGTGTTGAGAAGAGAGGCAAAAAGTCTCTCTGTAAATGAGTATGGCAGTGGCTGATGTGCATACCCTGTTCTTTATTCCTGGATGGTATATGCCCACATTATTTTGTGGTTTTGCCTCTTTTTCTATTCTTTTATATGTAGCTGCCATTATGCCATGCCTATGCCAGCCATTTTGTGTTTAAGCTAAGCTCTAGTGGCAGCCATTTTGTGACTGGTGCCAACAGCACTTTCTCAAAATTCCCAATGTGCCCACTGGTCCCAAGAGATTGAGAACTTCTGCTCCAAGCATTGTCAAATGATTGGGGGAGGGACATCACTGGAGAGAGGGCAAGATTCACAGCAAGAAAAGACCTGCTCTTCAATATATTCAGGTTTAAATTACAAAAATAAAAAACCCAATAAATGAGCACATCTTAAGAGCATTGGCACTGTGGTCTAAACCACTGAGCCTCTTGAGCTTACCGATCAGAAGGTCGGTTGTTCAAATCCCCCCGAGAGAGTGAGCTCCCATTGCTCTGTCCCAGCTCCTGCCAATCTACCAGTTCGAAAGCATGCCAGTGTGAGTAGATAAATAGGTACCAGTGCAGCGGGAAGGTAAACAGTGTTTATGTGCACTCTGGTTTCTGTCACGGTGTCCCATTGTGCCAGAAGTGGTTTAGTCATGCTGGCCACATGACCCGGAAAGCTGTCTTCAGACAAACGCCAGCTCCCTCAGCCTGAAAGCGAGATGAGCGCCACAACCCCATAGCTGCCTTTGACTGGACTTAACCGTCCAGTGGTCCTTTGCCTTTTTACCTTTACCCGTTAAAAATCTCATTGTCATCATAATTATCATATATAGCATATCCTGGCTCAGCTTGCAGCACCAGTGCAATACACTACTGCTCAGAACAATGTGCCATAAAATGTTCATTTCATTGAAACTCTCTTTTCCCTTTTCATTTTGCAGCTGCCAGAACTGGGTATATGATGCACTTCAAAAAGCTTTCCTGTGTAGCTCTCCACAAAATCAGAGATGCTCCTAAGTCATTGTTCACAAACGTTTTGAACATGGGTTCCCATCTGATCTTATACTATTTTGTGTCCCTCTCCCAAAAATAACATTTTGCTGTTGCACACAAAGAGCTGTAGATGACGGCACTAACCCAATTTGGGCAGCAGAAAAGAACTATAGAACAGGCTATCTCTGATCCCTTCCTAAAGCCACTACAAAGCAATGACCAGGAAAGTAGATTTCAGCCAAATTTTAGGAAAACCCCCCTAATAGTAGAAGCTCCTTAATGGTGGAACAGGCTGCCTCAGGAGATGGAGGCACTTGTCAGGGCTGCTGTAGTTATATCCTGCAGTGCAGATCCTGCACTGAGCAGATCCTGCATTGAGCAGAGGCTAGAATAGATGAACTCCAAGGTCGCTGTCAAGCAGTTTGATCATTAAAACAAAGATGCAGATTCTCTGGAGCTCACCCCCCCCCCAACACACCCCCATTGGAATACTGGGTTAGTGGGAATGCTATTACTGTGGATAAATGGGGGTTATTGGTGGTCATTCAACCTGGTCTCAGGGGGAGGGAAGACACTTTCCCCCCAATATGTTCTCATTCCACTGGAATTGTCATGCAATGGGTTTCAGGCATCCCATACCACCCCCTGGTTAGGAAGATTTGGGTTATTTGCCATTTATAAACTACAAATTCTAGGCTTATGATCTAAACAATACTAGGAGAGTCATTCACTTGTAGAGGTTTGCAGAGATCATTGGCATCAGGGAACATTACGTGATACAAAATTCATCAAGGTGTCTAAACAAAAGCAATATGTTAGATTAAATGATTTTGAAAAACGGTTATGTTGGGAACAGTAAAAATGTCAGCATCACCTCCTCCATTGTTGCTCAACTCAGAGCCTCATAACAAGACATTGCAGGGTCAGACTTTCAAGCTGGAAAGAAACCAAACTCGTAAACTGTGTGGTTCAAAACCACAATATCTGGCAAAACCCACTTTGGGGGAAGCGTTCCCACCCATATGTCATTCTGAAGCAAGCTGTGGGTGATTTAATAAGCCTGACAGCTGGAGCTTGATATAAGAGCTGTTCAAGGAGGTTTCAGATTGTGTCAGACACAGGATGTAAGATGCTAACACAACAGGGTTTCTTTCTTTCTTTCTTTCTTTCTTTCTTTCTTTCTTTCTTTCTTTCTTTCTTCCTTCCTTCCTTCCTTCCTTCCTTCCTTCCTTCCTTCCTTCCTTCCTTTCTTTCTTTCTTTCTTTTTGACCTCTCCTGGTTTGAGATGTAAGCGATTAAGATTTGGATACCAAAAGAAGTCAGGGCAAACTGTGACAGCTGCAGCCAATAACTGGCTAGGATAAGCAGAAAGGCATCTGGAATAATGAGGCCCGAGCTTTAATTCCATTCTGCTGACTGTCTTTGACTCCTAAATTCCCTATCACAGGACATGTCCAGTCATAAGAGAGCACGAAGCCAACCAGCAATCTGCCCCCCGCCACTCCAAAGGAAGGGTAAACAAGAGCGTTAGAAAAGCCAGCTGGATCAACCAGGTGTCAGGAGCAGATCAGCAATAAATCACAAGGCGTGAGTGAGGTTAACTCTTTATTCAAAGAAACAAGTTCAGTTCAGTCTCCACCTCCCCACAGTTGCCTAAGTCTCCTCCTCCCCCAGGGCTTTCCCAAGCAATCTGAGATTCTGTTCCTGTGCCCATTTTTGCACCTCCCTCTTCATACCTCTTCTGGTTCTGGGAGACCAGAGAGGAAGGGAGATAGTCACTGCAGGAGGGGGAGACACTCTGGCTTCTCCACCAGGCTGACTCATCTCTGCATCTTGGCCTCCCTCCTCTCCAGCCTCTGCTTCTGACTCTGATTCTGGACAGCTTTCTGCCACAGACTCTTCCTGCTCACTAACCCTGTTACCTCTTCAGCTTCCAACACCACCTCCTCCCAGTCTTCTCCCTCTGACCACTCATAATTGTCCTGCCACCAATCCCCTATCTCTGAGCCTCCCTCCCTCGGGGGTTCCCCAATTGGTGCCTCCCACCACACCTCTGCATCCAGCCAGTCTGGATTTGAGAACAAAAGCACTCTCCCCTCCGGTGGTGTGCAGCAATTGGTATTCAGAGGCATTGCTAACTCCATCGATCGCCATCAATAGCCTGCTACTCCCTGAAACTGTCTAATCCTATTTTAAAACATTCTAGGTTGCTGGCTATCCTGTGAGAATGAGTTTTGTGTACACGATATTCCATATGATCCTCATTTCAATCCAGTGAGGTAGACCAGGCTGCAAATTGCTGACTGTCCTAAATTCTTTATGTTCTGCTCTCCTGCATCCTAGCCCTGCATTCTCACCACTACACCACGCTTTTAAAGAAAAGGTATGAAAGCTTATTTTTACAAACACTTTTTCATGTTTTTTTCCTTGTAGCTTTGTTTGTGATTGATATTCCCCTTTCTACCTTAAATGTTTTCTCTCACAGCATTTATTCTTCCTACTTTAATTTGCAGGGTCGGATTTCTTTGCATTGCATCTCCTCCTTTTCAAATTCATTTATCTTGTACTTTATGCCGGTGGGCAGTGCCTAGCTCTCTTGTAGCTATTGCACAGCTGTAAGTGCTTAATAAATCACGATGATGACTATAACCCAGATCACAGTTTCCCCACACACAGAACAATTGCCACCCTACCTCCTATAACTAAGACAAGTGAATTAATTTTTTAAAATTATATTTATACTCTGCTTTTCCATTTCAACAAAACATTTCAAGGCAGCTAACAAAAGAATCATTGAATGGAAAGAATTGTAGAATTAGAAGGGACCCTGAGGATCATCTAGTTCAGTGGTTCTCAACCTGTGGGTCCCCAGATGTTGTTGGACTACAACTCCCGTCATCCCTGAGCTCTGGCCTTTCTAGCTAGGGGTGATGGGAGTTGTAGTTCAACAACATCTGGGGACCCACAGCCTGAGAAAGGCTGATCTAGTCCAACCCCTTGCAATGCAAGCATATGCATAAGAGGATTGAATCTGAAACCTTGGTGTTATTAGCACCATGCTCCAACCAACTGAGCTATCCAGGCACGAGCCTGTCAGCTATGAACCTCTTGAGCCAGATACACCTCTAGAGACAGTAACCTTTGATCCACATTTCCCAAAGTAACTCATTTGCCAGTGTCTCATGGGAGCAAATTGTATGCCTGGAGCTATCCAAGGTCCTGTAAGGTCCCAGCCCAAGCCTATCTGCTGTCCCACTGCCTGACTAAGCCACTCTTAGGTGTTCATCATACCCAGTACGTGGCTGCTCACTGGAGGTCAGGACAGAACAAAAAGTGGCTGGAATCTGAAAAGGTAAGAGCTCCTTAGCCTCTAAAGTGGAGGTGGAGGATGTTCTACCAGAGCAAAAGGAATCAGTCCTCTCTGCTGCAAAACAAAAACCTCCATCCACATACAATATAAACACATCAAGAACTGAGCTTCACTAGAGGGGAAGAGACAGAAAACCAATCTGATATGAGGGACAGCAGATAGGTTTGGGCTGGGACCTTACAGGAGGGTAAACACATTTCCGACTCCTAAAATAACTGTTAGATCCCAGACATGAGCAAAATTCATCTTTCAAGCAGTAAATGAAATAATGGCAAGCGACTTGATTGTCTATTGCATGCATGTCTAACACAGGTGTGGGACTGAGTGCAGTGTTGCTTTGAAATATTACATAGGGGACATGGAAGATGTCTGAAATTCTAGAGGCAATGGAATCTGCACTCACGTAAATAATGTTTAGTCATGAGTGCAGTTTCCATTGCCTCTTGAAATGGCTGAGGCCATTTCCAAGAGGTATATTGAATTTAATTTCTGGGAAATCTCTATAAATCTGCAAACAATCCTCCGATTGTGAGTTTTCAAGGTGTTAATAAGATGTTAGCCATTATCTGGCAGGCACAGGTGATTCTAGAATCCCTCTATAAAACACAAATTTGTCTGGCCTAAAGGAAAAGAATGCTCTGACCCTTAGGAATGCCGGAAGATTTTATAATTTTCAGATTGCGGTCGTCATGAGCCAAGTGAACTGTGCTCTGTGAAGCAAAAACAGCTGCGGGTGCAGCCAGAAATGTAAATGCTCCAGATTCCCTAGAAGCTGCTTTGCCTGTATCATCAAAGAACTGCCCTGCCCCCCCAAAAAAACCACTAAGAAGGGAAAACAAGGCATTGTTTTAAGGTTCCATGAGGCACAGTTGCTTAGAAAGGGAGGTCCAGAAAACAAAAAGAAATTGTACCCAATATACATGTTTCCCATTCTTAAAATTTGGCTGCTGTGTCTGATATTATGCTTTAAGAACATAAGGAGGACCCTGCTGAATCACACCAAAGGCCCCTCTCACCCTCTCATTCTGTTCTCACAACAGCTAGCCAAATGCCTATGGGAAATCTGCAAGTACCTGAGTGCAATGCCACTCTTGCCACTTGAGATTCCCAGCAAATGGTACTCAGAAGCATCCTGCATCTGACAGTGGAGGTAGAACATGGCCTTCATGGTTATCCTCCATCTATCTGTCTACTCCTCTTTTAAAGCCATCCAAACTGGCAGCCAGCACTCCCTTGTGGGAGCAAATTTCACAGTTAGCTAAAGTGCAAACAGAAATCGCACCACCACCAGCTCCTTCTGTTTCTGGAAGTTTGTGTCCAATTACATCAAGACATGCCTGTAAATTCAAAGCAAGGGGTTTTTAAATCCCGGATGAAAGAGTTGGAGTGTGACAGCATATTGAGTTGGTTGGATCTCCTAGTTTTCCCTGATGGATTCTTCTTGCAGATTTCAACCCCACCCCCAGTCAGTTGGCCCAGTATTATTTCATCTGCAAACACAAGCTATTCTCCACAGATACATTTCAGGGACTGCTGATGCTGCTGCTTGTTTGCTGCAGGCTATCTCTGTTATCCACCGGTTAACGCACTGTGGTTGTCCATAAGAATGTGTGGTTCAGGATGGCCGTGACTGCTTACAGATGGAATACAGCATTCCCTGTGCCCATAAGATTTTGGGTTGCTGTGTGCTTTCTCTCCTTTTATTGTAATTCAGACCAATTATTCTGCTTTTGACTATCATTATAAACAGCATCACAGAATCTGTAGGCATTTTGAGCATTCTTCCTCTCACTTTTAATCATCTACCTCTTTTAAAGAATATAACTCAATGGCACTATAAATGCATATTTAAACACCAGTGTTCAAGGAGAATACTTTGAGGGTGTCTGTTCTGCATGCTAAGAAGCAACGTTGGCCCTTGTTAATTAAAGAGAACTAATCCTCGGCAATCAAAACAGGTTCACTTCATATTCAGTCTGCCTCATACGTTCCAAATAATGATCTCTCTTTCTCTCTCTCTCTTTTCTCCAACCCACTACCCTTTTCAAACTGGCAATAAACTAAACATTTTGAGATGGTGAAATATGCAGAATCAATGCTTTGGCAGCCAGACTCTGTGGCTGTCCCTGTTTTGTTAGAATAGCATTTGTGTCAGACACCTGCTTCATGCACTTTCTGAAAACAATTTAAGACATTTTTGTTCAAACAAGCTTTCTCAATCGGATGAATAGGTCTCTGCCGTGGCTGTCTATCTAGCACTGTTTTTAAATTTATCTGCTTTTATTTTCTGTGTTGTTTTTAACATTTGTTTAAAAAGCTGTTTTTATTGTATTTTGCACATTTCTGTGGAAGAGGATTAATATACGATCAAATAAATAGATAAATAAAAACAATACCTCACAATCTTTTCACTCTGTTTAAAGGGGGGGAACACCTGAAGAAAAAGTGGCTGTGAAATCTCATCTTCAGGATTGTGTACACAGACAGTAGAATCAAGTGATAAAGCCTGTCTTGGACTGTACCACAACAGATGGCAGGAAGTATGCTGAATTTCTGAATGCTCCCCCACGAAGGGAGGTTTGATTTACTTGTGAAGTAAATATTGGATAAAAGTACAGTGGTACCTTGGGTTAAGAACTTAATTCATTCTGGAGGTCAATTCTTAACCTGAAACTGTTCTTAACCTGAGGTACCACTTTAGCTAATGGGGCCTCCCGCTGCCGCCGCCCAATTTCTGTTCTCATCCTGAAGCAAAGTTCTTAACCCGAGGTACTATTTCTGGGTTAGTGGAGTCTGTAACCTGAAGCGTCTGTAACCTGAGGTACCACTGTAGCTGGCCAGCCCCTGCTCCATACCTAAAGGAGCTTCTCCAACCTAGGTTCCCCCAGACATTGTTGGACAACATAGCCAATGAGAACTGACCATACTTCCTGGGCTTGATGGGAATTGTTGTTCAAAATATCTGGAGGGCCTCAACTTGGGAAGACTGGTCTGGGTGTGGTGACACTGCTACAGTTAGGAGTGAAGCATTGAAAACACGAAGAGCAAATTTTCTTAAAATGTAGTATCAATGGTACTTAATGCTACATGGACTAAGGATATACTGAACATCACATAATAATTGTTGGAGATGCATAGCATTAAGAGCAGACTTTATAACATATGCTTTGGGGGAAGATAACCCAGGTATTCTGGAAAGCAATTTGAAGTATTATAATTGACACACATGGCCTTTGGATCCTAAAATACTACATCTGGGTTACTTAAAGTTGTAGATTCTGGGGTAGTGGCAAAATTGCTCACTGTGGCAAAAATATGCATAGCAAAAGACTAATGCTCCATCAGGCTTGATAAAATCTGGAACATTTCAATGATGTCCAAACTAATATAGATGATTAAGTAATGAAGATCCATACAAGCTTCTGGAGTGCTGGTCTTCATTTGTGATGCTCTGGAATAATCAAAACCAGGACAATGTTTGACCATGTATTTTTCCTGCTTGCAACTGTGCTGACCTTATACAGACTGTATGAATAGAGTATATTGATCTATCATCTATCTATCTATCTATCATCTATCTATCTATCTATCATCTATCTATCTATAAAACCCACCCTTGTACAAGAACATCAGGATGGCACTGCTGGAAAGCAGGCAACATGGCAGATTACATGGCTGGCTGGGAGAAAACCATGAAAGCAAATGTAAAAGAATGCAAGGGAGGGGGTAAATTGCTTCCATTATCCCACCCCTTGGAAAGCATTACTTCAGATCAGTCCCCCAGAACTAGGTCACTGGGGTACAGCTAGAACAGCCTGTTCACATCCAGAACAAAGCAAAAGAAAAACTGGCTTTGTCTTGAAATTTGCCTTGAAAATCCCTTCCTGCTCTCTTTCCTGGTGCCTGAATGAAGCTGCACTGATCGTCTTGCCTTTTACCGAATAGCACTTGTAGAGAAATGTGTTGAGGTTACTACCAGAGGGCAAAGTGAATTCATGCATAAGAGCAAATGTGAACTTGTATATTCTCCAGTTGGGATTCCTAAACACAGATGACTGCTTGGGGATAGAACTATTGCTGAGCTGAGACGGGGGCGGGCGGGGGCTGATTTCATGAGCATTTTGCCAAAACAAGCTCCCTGCTTTTCACATTTCCGCCCCCTGCCCTGACACTTTCCTTTGCAAAGAAATGAATATAGGAAATTGCCTCAAACCAGGTAAGTTATTTATAGTCCAGCCCAGCAGTGGATCTCCTGGGGTCTAATAATAATAATAATAATATATTTATACCCCACCCATCTGGGTGGTTTCCCCTAGCTACTTTTATCATCTGCTCCCTGATCTTTGCAACTGGAGGTTCCAAGGATTGGGGCCTGGGACCTTCTGTATGCAAGTCATGGTCTCTGCCACTGAACAATGACCTTTCCCTTGTGAAACTTCCCACAGGGCAGGTGGAAGTTGTGCAGCAGAGAGAATACATTGCTGTAACAACCAGGTTGATGCTGCCCTACACATAAATGTCTATCCTATTGAAACAGAGCAAGGCAGAGGAAGAGCACTTTAATTAACTGATCAGCAAAACTTATATGCTGCTTGATTGCAATGAAACCTCCAAGCAGCTTAGGAGAAATATTGAAATTATCAAGGAAAACATTTAAAAACATATAAAGGCAATTAAAACCAGCAGTGGAAGAGATCAAAGCATGTGCATTTTGATCTGCATGTGAGTATGGGTTTTGCTGCTTTGTTAGAATCCAGCACATGGCTAAATAAATATAATTTTGTGAACATGGGGGCGGGGGGGGAGGGATTGACTTTTGGGGCATGCTTCTAGTCTGTGTTTTAAGGGGAAACATTCTAGAATATTACCATATAGTTGGGATAATCATAATTGCCACTGAGATGTGCTGCCTGACAGATGCTCAAATTTTGTGTAATGGAAAGAATGTCACATAGATTTTTGTTCTTCCAAATAAACTCAGAAACTAGCATTTCTCAAACAGGTTTGCTTTCTCTAGCAGGGCAGCTGTGTTACTCCATCACAGCAAAAGCAGACTACCTTAAAGACGAACAACTTTACGATGGTACAAACTTGATGAAGTGGACTCTAGTCTGTGAAACTGAATTCCACAATAAATGTTTTAGCCTTTACAATGCTACAAGACTCTTTGCTGTGTTTGCTTTCTGTCAACATTCTTTTATGCTGTACTGATGCAGCAATATAAGCCATAGCAGCACAAAAATTAATTAATCTGACTCCTTTATAATGTGGATCTTATTTGCCCTCTGGGATTCAGCATGTTATCCTTGCCATGGTGAACCTATATGATATAAACTTTCAAAACGTCTTGGGGCACCTTAAATTAATTGTGGTACAAGCTTTCGTGGACCATAATCCACTTCATCAACGGCATGAAGTTTTATCCTCGGTTGGCAGCTGTGTGTGTGTGTGTGTGTGTGTGTGTGTGTGATAATACACATAACATGAATGAACGGGGGGGGGGGGGGAGTATAACTAGTTACTAAGGCACAAAAGTGGGATCCAAACTCAATCTTGCCATCAGTGTGCAAGTACCTATAGTAATAGATACTATTAGGAGTATCTGATCATAAATTTAATACAGTTTCCCCTCAAGTGTTTATTCAACAAGCTTAAATAAGAAACTTTCTGAGGGTTTTTTTTTGCAGGGGAGGGGGGAAAAGATAAAAGGATTATCTTTAAAATCTGTTGGGGGCTTTTTCCTGACTTCTGCCAGTGTGCTAGCACTTACATTTTTAAAAACAGCAACAATCCCTTTAAACCCAAAGCTGCAGTTAAAAATTCATTTTGTGAATGAACTTTGTGAAACAAGGTCTAATTAAGCTCCGCCACCTCTTCCCGCAATGTAAATGTAAGTCTCAGTAGAATATAAAGCAACTTCATGAAACATGAGCCAACATAATAATAAAAAAATCCTTTGGGGAAAAACGACTTTTAGAATGAGTGTTAAAAAGCCAGTAGAAAAATAGACAGTTGTGCTTTGATCAATAAAATGTTTAACAGTTTAGACACCACTATGGAGAGGAACAGCTCTGTCCCCTTACTGTTTATACTTCTAAAAGAAACAAGATACAGACAGGGAGGGGGGCAAAATTCAGTTCAGTTCACACTGAAAAGCAAACCTACCTAATTTTCACTGTCTGATACTAGATATGACCTGAAATATATTTGCACTTCTTCAAATTTTGCAAAGTAATGTGTAAAAAAATGCACCCACTGGGGTAACATAAAATGCACATTTTTTTGTGAAAATAACATAAACAGTGCATAATATTTGGTCTGCAAAAATGTGTATATTAGGCAAAATTGGGTACAAATGCTGATGAATTTTCATGAATACTATTTTTTTTTACAGGCAAACTGATATGGGAATGTGGAGAACTGACGACTGGGAAAATAAGAAACTGAGTGAACTTGACAAATTCCCCCATCCCTAGGCACAGAGTGCTATCCTACCTTGAAGTTCTGAGGAAGCAGGGAGCTACTGATTTATTTATTGTTTATTTATGAAATTTATATCCAGCCCTTCATCCCAAAGCAGCCCAGGAGGAGGTATTTCCTTAATCTCAGCAACTAACAGTAGGCTGTGAAATCATAGCACATCTGGCGGCAAACGCAGGGTTGCATTACTCATCTAGAAACAGAAACATGACTAGCGTGCAACTGTTTCCTGCATGAAGCAACTTCTTTTTCAGAGTTAATGCTGCATGAATTTGACAACACCAGAAAATGAAAGAACGGGTCTCATGCAAAACTATGACTCCACACCACCAAACTGCAGAAAACAAGTCAGACCAAAGGATGGCATGAAAATATTGTTATGAATTTGGGAGGGTAGACACCCCCCTCCCCAATCTCTACATTCATTTTATCCAAGGAAACACAAACTCTGGTTAAGTGTCAAGACCCCTGGAATCTCTTGCTACCGCTCAGCAGAAATTGGGGTGACCAGTAGCAATATATTGCTATGGCACTGATGAAGTTGGGAAGAAGAGAAAGTAGGGTCGCCCCCCCCCCCCGCTAACTGCATTAAAAAACTGCAGCACCAGGACCTGAGAGAGCAGAGTTCAAATCCCCACTCAGCTATGAAGCTCACTGAGTGACTTTGAGCCAGGCACCATCTCTCAGCCTAAGCTACTTCCCAGGGTAGTTGTGAGAGTAAAATAGGAGGAGGAGAATGCACTGCCTGTGTGTGTCTCCTTCTCCCCGCCCTCCTAACTGAATGTTTAATTAACAAAGTGTTTAATTAGAGTTTTAAATCCTAATTAAGACACAAGACTTACCCACTCTGGAAGAATGGCAGATGAAAGTGATGGACTACATGGAGTTGGCGGAAATGACTGGCAGAATCCGAGACCAGGGAGAAGAGTTGGTGGAAGAAGATTGGAAGAAATTTAAAGACTATTTACAGAAACACTGTAAAATTAACGAATGTTAAAATGATGTTGGAATGGACCTAAGTGGACTTGGTAATAAGATCAGTAAGAGTAAGAAAAAATGGTAGGACAATTAGTTAAGGTATAAAGTTGTAAATTCGATGAAAATCAACCTAAATGTTATAATGAAAAAGGGGTAAGGATATGCTGAACCAATGTTATGACTGGGAATACAGGAGAGGGAGGCGCGAGGAGGTCAAAGAAATAAGCGAATGAGAATTTTGAAAAAATGAGAAAATTGAGTTGGTTCTTAATTTTTTCTTCTTCTTTTGTTATGTGACTGAGTGTTTTTTCTTTTTTTGATGTATGTTCTGTGGTTTTTCTGTTTTTGTATGCATTTTTTTTGGTTATGATTGTTCTTTGTTTTATTTGTGAAAACTTTCATAAATATCTTTTAAAAAAAATAAATCCTAATTAAAGGCTATGCAAGGCCCCTGATTCAGTTCAGGGCTGGATCTGGTCTGGGGCTGCTCTGAAGTGCTGGATCAGGCCCTAAACTGGATTGGGGAGGGGCATGCATAGACATAATGCATTAAAATAAATAAATAACTATGAGTCCACAGATGAAATATATGTCATACATCACCTTGTGGCTCCCAAAGGCTCCCCAAACAAGTAAAGCTGCAAGCCGGAATTAATATTAATAGGACGGATAACCCCAATTGCTCTGTGAGCAACAGATCTCTGGTGATAGCAAAATTAAAAAGAAAAATCAGCAGCCATCACTACAAGATGAAGTTACTCATTTTACAAAGATACAAATCTCTCTCTCTCTCTCTCTCTCTCTCTCTCTCTCTCTCTCTCTCTCTCTCTCATACAAGTCCATTTGTGAACTTAATAGTGTGATGTTAAATTCCACCCAGTGTGGAATTTAAAGTTAATAAATAGCATGGTATTCAACTGAGTTCTCCTCAGGGTGGACCCCCTGAAATTAATGGGCCAGAGGAAAACGTAGCTGACCACCACCCACAGTGGTTCTTCAGTTTTATATATTGCCTTATTTTATGGTACAGGCAACTCTCCATTTGCACATGCTCAAGTCACGTGCAACAGCTGATATGCATGCCATTTTCACCACAAGAAGGAGGCAGGGCAGGGGTGGAAGTGGGCAGGCATATGTGTATCCTGCTGATGCCCACTGTGCCTCGGAACGCAACTCCCACATAAATGGGGAGTTGCCTTTAAGTTGTCCTATGAAGGGCTGTATCCATATAGCTTAACAAACAAACATGCTTCCCTTTTCAGTCAAAATCACTCTGCCTAGCAACATCCTTAAGAGCTGTTGGTTTTATATACCATTTATGAGACAATCAATTTCTTAGTAATTGAAACTAGCAGAATGATTAAGTTTTTTTCTTTATTTTCTCATGAAGTGGGGTCGGGGGACCCCAGCAACCTCTTTCATTTTGTGCTCAGAATCACTTCAGTCTCTCCCCTCCACAAAAAAAGCATCCAGTTCACTGTTACATTCTCATCATCAAATCTTTGCTGCTATAAAGGTAAAGTTACCCCTGACCGTTAGGTCCAGCCGCAGACGACTCTGGGGTTGCGGCACTCATCTCGCTTTATTGGCCGAGGGAGCCAGTGTACAGCTTCCGGGTCATGTGGCCAGCATGACCAAGCCACTTGTGGCAAACCAGAGCAGCGCACAAAAACGCCGTTTACCTTCCCGCTGGAGTGGTACCTATTTATCTACTTGCACTGTGTGCTTTCGAATTGCTAGGTTGGCAGGAGCAGGGACTGAGCAACGAGAGCTCACCCCGTCACGGGGATTCGAACCGCTGCTAGTTAAGTAGAGGTAAAACGTCAATAAGAGGCTGTTCTGATGAAAGAAGAGTGGATTTCTCACAATGTGGTAAAATGCATCAATGCAAGGATGTTTCAAGCACTGGTGGAAGGAAGTGACATAGGAAAATGCTTTGTACTGTTGTCAGATCACTGGGCCATCTAACTCAGTGCTGCCTACATCAGCCTTCCCCAGTCTTGCCCATGGTTGTGCTGGCTGGGGCTGGTGCGAGTTGTAGTCTAAAACATCTGGAAGGCACCAGGTTGGGGAAAGCTGGCCTAGATCGACTGGCAGTAACTCTCCAGAGTTTCCAATGGAAAGTTTCTTAACCTGGCCCAGGGATGCCTGGGATGGAAGCTGGGGTCTTCTGCATGCAGCACATCTGCTTCACCACTGAGCAATTACCCTTCCATAAGAAAACCAAACAAAACAAATCAAAACACTGTTGTAGTGCAGAAGCACAGACACACACAAATAGGCCTAAGCAACAGGCAATGAAAGATTTCCAATGAAAACTAAGACACACAAAGTCACAGATGGTGCAAATAATTTCTGTAAGCATCATTCCCCCTTGCTGATGTGCTCAGGCTATTAGGATATATCTTGAATTCCATGTATTTTCATCATTCGCCTCTATTAGGATGGAAAATATATCCTGTTGCATGTCTGGCTAAAGATGTGGCCACCCATGAGCAAAATTGACAAAACTGGCAAAGCATGGCAAATACTGAGCATGTCAATGAAGGATTTGATTAAGCATTTTCTAAAGTTTTGAACTGTGAGGGGAGGATGTTTGTGTACACAGTGCAATGAAAGCTGGGCTGATGTTCCAGGGCTTGGCTTGTGATATGTCATTCTCTGGCTGTGAAAGTTAATGATCATTCTTGGTTATAAACAAGCCAGGGGAGGGGGGCAAGCCCAGTTCTTTGGGGTTAATCAATGTCGATTAGCTTGAGGCTAGAGAAAAAGGTAAGATGAAAGGGAAATTGGGACCTGGGCGCAGATTCAATAAACAGAATAAGGCAGAAGTGAATCCCTCTTCCATTGCAAATTCTGTAGAAATGGATTTAGACACTAGGAGAGGATATATTGTTTAGATATTATCCTTCCTTGCTTGTGTTGGTGAGATCTGCAGGGTACCATCCTTTGCAGCTTAAACTTGGAAGTTAAGACAATGTTTATTTAACCTTCTAGAAACAATAACCCAGGACGTTTTAAGCCAGACTGGATTCTCCTGGTATTACCCCTTTTCTCTCCCATAAAAACAACAATCACATACACATTGTTTTGTGAAGAAATAAAAGTAGTATTTACTTACATAATCTAGATCTCAAAGCAGCAACTACAGTAACAAGATGAAGGTGGGTTTATAAGAACTATGTAAGTTACAAAAGGAGATAATGTAAGTTCAAGAACGGTGCCTGAGCTGCAGAGCTCTGACATGCGCTTGTGGTCACTTTGAAAGCATGATGAAGAAAGAGGAGGCTGCCCAGGAAGGAAGGCCAGATGTAGTGTTACAGCTTCCTGCCAAGTCAGAAAAGGGAAGTGATCTCACAGAGTTCTATCTAGCAAATTTTACAGGAAAGCTCTGTGAACCTCAGCCCCTTCATGTGCCCATCTGACACGTGCCCAACATGAATGGTTGCTTTGACTGAAATAATGGCCCATAAATTCTCCCTGCAGGGTTTGATGATTTTTCCATTTTGTCTTTCTTGGAATCTCAAGGCAGTGTAAAAGGAGAGTTGCCATGAGGATGGGGGCCCTCTTTGCTGCCACAGGACCCAAAACCCTGGATCGCTTTCTGCTTAAGGGTGGCCTGTCTGAAGTGTCTCATGGTTAATTTAACCCTCCCCCACTCTTTTGTTGTTGGCTCCTTGTGGGCAAGATATTTCATTGCAAGAACTCTTCATTATGAATTGTTGAATGGATTTCTTAATGTATGTCTCATATGGTTAAAAAGGTAAAGGGACCCCTGACCGTTAGGTCCAGTCGGAGACAACTCTGGAGTTGTGGTGCTCATCTCGCTTTATTGTCCGAGGGAGCCGGCGTACAGCTTCCGAGTCGTGGCCAGCATGACTAAGCCGCTTCTGGAAAATCAGAGCAGCGCACAGAAACGCCGTTTACCTTCCTGCTGGAGCAGTACCTATTTATCTATTTGCACTTTGACGTGCTTTCGAACTGCTGGGTTGGCAGGAGCACGGACCGAGCAACGGGAGCTCACCCCGTCGTGGGGATTCGAACTACTGACCTTCTCATCAGCAAGCCCTAGGCTCTGTGGTTTAGATCACAGAGCCACCCGTGTCCCTCTCATATGGTTAGCTGACCTCTATTTGTGTGTGCTTTATGCTCATTTAAAATTTCCAAACTTTTCATGCTGGTGACACACTTTTTAGACATGCATCATTTTGCAACACAGCAATTCATTTTTACTAGCAAACTGGAGGTTAAACTAACCCCTTTCTAGCCCCAGGAGGAGTGCAGGAAGCATTCATGTGACACACCTATACATTGCAGCTGACACACTAACATGCCGTGTCACACAGTTTGGAAAGCTCTGTTTTAAATGAACTGTTACAGTTGAAATGATAATGTTGTATTGTAATGTATTGTTATGGGTTTGTTTGTTTGTTTGTTTGTTTGTTTGTTTGTATTGTCTATCCTGCAAACTGCTTTCTGAACAGTGTATGTCTGAAAAAATATTCTATGGCTCTGCAGAATTTTGGCAAACAATTGATATTCAGCCTTGGCAATCGGCATATGCCAGTTTTTGCTATTGTACCTGACAGCTGGCATGCCACAACAATCAGTACTGAACAGTGTTTGACATGCAGCAGTCAACATTTGATAGCATTTGACAGTTGAGACAATAGTTGCATGAACTAGAGAGATGGATAAATAAGTGTGGCATCCGAGGAGCCCTTTATATATTCTTCTTTCTTTCCTCCTCTTAGAACCTGGTATCCCAGAAGATCATCTGGTTTAAATGACTGTCCAGTTGGATCCAGCTTTGCTTTTAGGACTAGATATACCTTTTATATTTATATAAAAATGTGCTTATTGAATTTTCCAAAAATATATATGGTATCTAATATAGCTATATAAAAACTAAGGATGTTTATTTTTCCATAAGCCACCTTTTGGGAAAAACCCTACCCCACCCTGGGCAACTTCCAATGATTAATATAAAATATTAACAGCAATAAGCTTAAAAAACAATGAAACTCTAATACAAAAAATAGATAAGAAGCTGCAATAGCACAAAACCACACATATCAAGTCCAGTAAAAGCACTAAGACCAAAACAAACCAATAATAATGAATACAGGTTAGAACAGAGGTGGCCTAGAACAGGTTAGGAGCAGAGGGCAGCATTTCCTTTCCTTTCTCCCTCACCTCTCTGTCTTTTCCATACCCTCCAACATTTCTCCAATGAAAATAGAGACGTACCCTCCAACATTTCTCCCTCCAACATTTCTCCGATGAAAAATAGGAACATCCTAATGAAAAGCAGGACTGTCCCTGGAAAATAGGAAAACTTGGAAGGTCTGCCCTTCTGCCCTGCCCTTTTGCTGGGAGAGACACATATTGTTCTTTCAAGAGATCTGAATTGATCATTTGCAAGTGGGGAGAGTGCTTTTGTACTTGGGTCCTCCTTGGGACCTTCCCTTATGCATCTAGTTGGTCGCTATGAGAACAGGGCATTGGACTAGAAGGGACTTTAGTCTGATCTAACAGAACTCCTCTGATGTTCTAGGGGACCTCAGCAATTAGGCCAAGGGCCCCTTGCAACCCTAGAGATTTCCCACACCTGGTGCTAGAGGAACTTAATACAAGTATTAATTATCATTTATACATAGAGAAGTGAAGAGAGAATGGGTGTAGATGACAAGCAGATTGTAGCTATTGGGTAAAAGTAGCATCTGCCATCATCTGCTAGGTTAAAGAGAAGTAGATCCCTAATCCATTATGGGGATGGACAGTTGCTTCATTTGAGAGATCTAGGTCAGGTAGTAAGTTATTACAATTCTTCAATATTTCAGTCTCTAACCACCTATCAGTCCTACAGAAATTCTTCATTTAACTTGCCTGAAAGAACAAATGGAGACCCATAAAGGATGAATTAGAATGCCCCTTGATCAGAATGAACAATTTTACTTAACCAAGAAAGTAAGTTTGCTAATTAATGCAAAGAATATAGAATTGCAATCAAGGACATAAAATGAGTGAAATACTTCCAGCTTTGTATTATTGCCCCCAGCCAATGCAATAGCTTAGACTGATTCTGGGCCCAGTTCCAAGGGCTGGTATTAACCTTTAAAGCCTGAAATGGCTTGTGGCCAGATTGCCTGAAGGATCACCTCCTCCCACATATACCTGCCCGGTTATTAAGATCTGCCGCAGAGACTCTTCACAAACATGTTTCGGACTGCAACTTCCATTGGCTCAGTCAGCATATCCACCCTCGAAACCATGTCTGTGGAATAGATAAGACAAGCTCTGCCCTATATGCTAGAACAGGAGACTGTTCCTAAAGCAGGTTATGCCCTTGTCAAGAGATGTGCAGACACATATCCTATAAACATAGAAAGACATGTTAAGGGTTTTCAGTTTTCAGTTAGCAAAAGCTATATTTTCTGGATTCCAAGAAGCTGGTAGACAGACAAAGAGAGGCTGATTTCTGACTCAAAACCTGTTTTGTTTTATTGGCAGCCTCAGATGATGATGCATGTATAGGCTGCCCATTAACCATGTCCTCTGGGCAAGTCGTAACTTTTTTAAAGCAGTAAAATAGAAAGCCATAAACTATACCACTATGCCTACAGATAAAGGTGGTGCTCTTAGATATATAGTCAACAGCACCATTAATTAAAAACTACTAATATTGGCAATGCATAATCACAAATTCCCCTGCCCAATCTGTTACCTTGATTTCAAAAAGGAATGGGGAACCTGTTGCCTTCCAGATGTTGTTGGACAGCAACTCCCATCATCCAAGAGCATTGGCCATGGGGCTGAAGGTAGCTGAAATCCAACATCTGGAGGGACACCAGTTCCACAGTCCTGATTTGAGATTCTTCTCTTTCCAAAAGATCACTCCCCTTCTGACTGAAATGAGACCCAAGTAGAGTATTTCCTCACACCTGTACTTCTTCTGTCCCCAACTCAGCTTTCCAGTTTTCTCTTTTCTGAATATTCTTATAAGACACCAATCATTGTCTTTCAACCTAAGCTCAGAGGCTTCCTTCTCCTCAGAGTAGATGTTACACACACAGCTCAGGAGCTATAGAACCAGCTGGACACCAGAACACTCAACTTCCCCAGCTCTCTAACTCTCTCTGCTGCTTTTTCTTTTCCCTACCAAAGTGCTGTCTCCATCCCCTCTGGCTAGCTGTACCCACAGCCGATCAGGACGAGGTTTCCAGCTCAGCATTTTTAAGCTAGTCCACTCTGGTGGAATTCCACGGCACTGCATCACCAGACACTGGTCTAGCCTAGCTTTCTGTCACAGCATAGCTTTGGATTCACTGCAGAGAGCAAATCAGGTCTCTTTTATGCAACAGAAGCACCTCCAGTTAATAGTTTCTGTGGCAACCAGTCACTTGTATGCTTTAGTCAAGCAAATAACTTGTCAAACTTGGCTATAAGCCATGAACTTAACAAGGAGACTGGCTTCATCACTTCAGCTGCCTCTCCTTCTACAGAATCTCATCTTACAGTTATAAAATAACAGGTAACCTCCAGACCAACCTCCAGACCACAATTCTGTAACAATATAGTCTTGAAAAATGTAACCAAAATGTGGTTCGTTCATGGGATGCTTTTGATTACATGAGATGGCTGCTTAAAAAGAAGATGGAGTTGTGTAAACTAGTTCTGTAGCATGGCTGCATGGCTGCACACATGCCCTCTTCAGCCTCAAACTGAGTTCTAGATACTTCAGACTGTGTTGGATGTGCCATTGCATGCTCTATCTACTTTTTGGCATGTCATAAAATGATGTTAAATTTGGTTAGTAATATGGTTACCAACTTCAGGGCTGACAGTCACCACATTTCTGATATTCACACAAACATGCATATGCAAACAGTCTGCAAACAATTCCCATCAGATTGGTGAAGGCTGAATTAGATGAACTCATAGAGGATTATCTATCCATGGTTACTAACCATGAAGGTTGCACACAGTCTCCAACTTCAGAGACAATATGCCTCCGAGTACCAGCTGCTGGACAGCAACCATTAGAGAAGACTCTGCTTTCGTATCCCGCTTTTGGTCTTTGATCTGATCCCAAAGAGCTCTTATGTACAACTACTCTGATGCATACATTATTATTGTGGTGAGATCATTTCAATTATAATCATAACACCACTGTAGTAGCCTCCCTCTCAAATAAGATAGCTTGCCAGGAGGTGGAGGGTTGTGTGGCAGTGAAGTCCGGTGCTCTGAAGAGGAACACGGAGTGAGATGCCTGTAGCGGTTGCCTTGCTAATTTCCCCAGAATGCTTCTGGGCCCTTCACTTGGTTCCAGAGACATGCTGTGAAAATTCAGATAGTGGCAGTTGCAGCCTCCACATGTGGCACCTATTTTTTGCTGTGCCAGGCTGTTGGGGGGGGGGCAGGATAAGAAGGAGACCAGCAGCAATGGTGAGCTGTCTAGACTCTGTGGGTCATGGCATTTGCCATGCTGAGTCCAGACACCAGGCTTGATATCCACAAAAAGGCCCTTGAAACCCACATAAAGAAACAGTTCTAAAAGCTTTATTTCCTCCCATTTTTAGTGCAGCCATGCACACTGCATATTCCTTTAAATATGTCACTTTTGGTGGTCTTCTATCCAAGTAAAACCAATCCTAATCTTAGCATATCGCTCCTATGAAATCTGAGTGCCTCATTGCCCAGTGTGATATGCCTGCAGGCTAAGATTTATAATTGGGTAGAGGGGGAATTATATTAATACCAGCTGATTGTGCTGGTAGTCTATGCATGCCAGTTCTGTACTTGCTGTGCTTGTTCCATCACTGCTGGGTAGCGCTTAGTAAATGACAGCTACTTTTAAAATATGAGAAGAGGTGCTTTACAAAAAGGAATAAAACATGGCTAGCTTTTAAAGATTATTAGCATGAACTGGATTTTTAAAAACACAGTCCATATCTTAAGTGAACTTAAGGACTATAAAGGACTCCAGGGATGCCAGAGAAACTTTCAGCATAAAGCCCTATTCTATTTGACTGTGAATAGAATTGATTTCTTCTATTTGGATGCATTCGTTAGCCACCAAAGCAATGATTCCCCAAGGAGCTGAAATGTATATTGACAGATTGGTTGAATTCAGACATCATAATAAATGACGGTTTGTGATGACTGGAATGTGCCTATGCTAGAGTCAGGCTTGCTAGCTGCTCCTTGCCCTCTTCTCCTGAGGTTCAGCATGAGGAGACTAAAACCTTTTGCTTCCTCTTTTGATTAATCATGGTATTAAATTGGTAATACTCTTGCAAGTTACCTATCCTCTACCAATCCTCTGCCAATAGACAGGACAGAGTGTATAAGCATGCTAATGGCACATCAGATCCTGAGGACACAGCAAAGGAAAGTGGCTTCTGAAATAATCAATTCGCTTCACGCCATGATTTTAAGTGCATTTACCTACTTGGCAGTGAGTCCTACTGATTTTAATGAAAATTACTTTCAAGTAAACATCTTGGGATTGCAATCTAATTCAGAAAAATGTTTAATGAAAAGGTGAGTTTATAATTTAGGAAGGTTCCCCGTTCTTCTCAGGCTACAGCATGGAATTTATCTACACACACACCCCGGCAAATCCACTCAGTTTAGAATGTTGAGTATACGGTCAGTTTGTCGCAACTGAGCAATTAATTTCCTGCTTCATCACAGTAATAAACTGACCTATAGATGTTCTTCTTCTTTAGTTTGGATGAAAGTAGGACCCAGGATGCCAGCTCCTGGAGAGCTGACTTTCTAGAGAGGTTGTTCATTACACTGTGAAGGCTCCCAGGTCTCAAGAATAAAGTTTATGATGTCATCAATTCAGTTTGCAGGAGTTTCCGCATGAAGAAAAGAAGACAAAATACCCTTCATGTATTGCATGCAACAGCTTGCAGAGTATAATTATCTCTAGCTAAGGAACAGTTAATATGCCGGAAGAATAGAGCCAATACAATAAGGCTGCAACCCTATACACACTAAAAGGGAATGATTAAAACACAATTCTCCATGTTAAACAGGTTTCACTTTTCAAAGAAACTGCGGGTTTTTATGTGTGTGTTTACCTCCTTTCAATGTACATTTTCCCTCACATCCATTCCTATTTTACAGTGTACCAGGGTGTGATAGAAATCTCATTAGAGAAACGAGACCTAGATTTATGGATTTCACTTGTGATTCAGTTAGCATATTTACATCAATGTCATCATTGAGTGGAAATGATGAATGATGCTGAAGCCTCAGGCAGGAACAGAAGCAACAGAAATCAGTTTATCTGCTGGTTCCTTTTTGACTACAAAATTGAGCAAAGTTATTATTTAAACTGGAACAATAGACAAGCAGGGTTCTCAACACGGTTAGTAATTCAGGCAATTGGATATGATTGCATGTATCAGCCAATATATAAGAGTACAATCAAGAGAAAGTTCTATTCCCATTGTCATCAACAGAGAATCCAGGGTATAGCTAACACCCCTTCCTTTGAGCTGAGTCATTCAATCTGCTTTGAAGATTTAAAGTAGATCTGTGCAGAAACAGCCTCTTGAAATTATCCAGCCTATTTGTGGGCAGACAAAATGGGGGAGCAGCAAACCATTTCACCAAGTTTATCCATGGAGAGGAGAAACTCTCCCACAGAATTAGCCCTGGGTTTTGGCCAAGTATTTTTGAGGTTGTTTCTAATATTATTGGTAAGTCATTGAGCCCAAACCCTGCTTTGGTCCTTCTGTCACTAGACGCTGATCTAGACCCTCCTCTTACATAGAAAAACATAACTGCCGTGCTGTTTACTGCTGTCTGCTTAGAGATCGTTTCTCACTGCAAAGACCCCAAAGGTCCATCCCTGACAGGATGGCAAGGAGAAGCTTGAAATCTGGCTCTTTCTGAGCATCTAACGCAACAGAGAAGGGTTATTGGGGGTCATGCTAAACACAATCATTTTGACAATGCATGGTTCCCATAACTTAGCTAGGTAAATAGAAGTGAAGTCATTGTCAGACCTCCAGCTACTTACTGAAGGAGAGGCTATGCCAAGGATAGTTAAAGCATTGGTGATACATTCAGTGATACATTCAGTTATTTGACAGTGTCCCGGATCAGTATGCCTTCTTATATGTGACTGAGGTATGCATGTAACACTCTACATTCCCCCCCCCCAAAGTTGAACAAAGTAGCTTTATTATAAAACCAACAAAACTTTCTAAAGAAAAGAAAAGAAAAAGAATCAGTGACAATACCAGTGTTTTTCACAGTAACCACTGGTACAGAATGGGCTGCTGGCCTGATCCAGCAGGCTCTTATTTTCTCATGTGCCTGGAGAGACCTTCTCTGGAACCCACAGTGTCCCCTCCCCTCACTGAAATTGGCCCTGAAAGAAAGCATTCCTTTGTAGCCAGTAGAATAGGTCATGGTCTATATTTTGTTGTGCAGTGTGTGTGGCACCCACAACAAATTATCCTGACTGAAAATGAGCCTGCACCTCTTCATCATTCCACATCCAAAGTTATGCCTCTTCTCTCCACCCCAATGACTCAGTTAATCAGGGTATGTGCAGAATCAGCCTGAAGAAATGGCTGCTGCAAGTAAATTGAAGCATGTGAATTCTCCCTCTCTCTGGGATCCCCCAATTCTCTTGGTTCTTTGTGAGCCTGGCAGAGAGTCAAGGCCAACATCTGAAACCACAAAAACCCAGAGTGTCTTCCATTCATCTGCTTGTAAGGTGCTTCGAAACATAATCTCTTCTATTTTTAGGTTTCCTGTTAAATAAAGGTTAGCTGGGTAATTAAGTATTTTCTTTTCTTTCAAAAAGCAATCTCCTACTTCAGAATGTCTTGATTCTTAAATAAATGCATTTCACTGGAACCCTGGAACTGAATCTTGATAGGTTTTACCCAACCCTCACCCAGGTCAGTGCACACATCAGCCTGGTTTCATGGAGCGTAAAGGAAGCCCTGTAAAGAAGCCAAGTGTAGACCATTTTCCTGAATTGCCTGCATGTTCCAGAAAGGGATAAAAATGGCAGCTTTACCTCAGAGTAAGTGACAAAGAGTATCTTGCAGCCAGCCCTACACTGGGGTGGAGGGTGAGCGAACCCTTTTACCACAATGGGCAATGGGTGGAAAGAAAGAGGGTTTCCATGAGGGAGGGGGAAGAGAGTCAAATCATTCTCTGCCACTGAGCCAGTGAAGAACTATGAGGATGTAAGGGTCATCCTGTTATAGTAGCTTGACTGGCCTCTGCTAAAAGTCAGGCGTTTAGTGGTCCCATGCTGTGGAACACTCTTCCAGCAAAAATTGGGCAGGCACCCTCAGTTCTGTTTTTCAGATGTCTCTGGAAGCCAGTTTTATGTAGACAAGCCTATTCAATTTTTTGCTCAGACAGTCATTGTAAATCATTTTGCACTATTTTATTGTATATACTATTGCACAGTGCCATGTTATATTGTATGAATCAGTGCCATAAAAATAATTTCACTAATAAAATATTGTGTGACAAGCAATATTAGGCCCCCAAAGGTCTGCATTTATATTTCTGAGATGGGAAATAATAGTTGCAGTGACATTAATGTGATGAACTCAACTGCCCATAAAAGGGGATTCAAGCAGCCAGCACAGATACTTCAGAACATTACAGCTTTTAATTTAAACTTTTCTTTCAGTGACTGCTTCAGCATTCATAGCCCTTCCGTTTTTAATGTCTTCAGTAAATACTGTATTACACACCCCTTAAGCTACAAACTATAACAGTGAGTTTTGTTAATAAAAAAAACACCTCTTTAAGTATATTGCTTTAATAATTGTGGGTGCTGCCCCATGACTATTCATAAATTAGTCCTGGAAAAATTAATGGAAAAGCATTCATAGGCAGTAGGTAGGCTAAATGTCTTACTCCAGTATATAGGCATAAAACAATAGAACAGTTTCCAGGCAAGGCAGCTGATCAGACACTTCATAATATTGTTCTGTGAACTGCCCTGTAAAACCCCTGCCTTGGCATGAAGAGCATCATAAAGGAAGGGAGGAGGGAAAGGGGGGAGACATATATCGAGAGACATACATCTTTTATCCTTCTTACAGGTACTTGGTGGCCAGACAACTGAGTTATTTGCCTGTCTCAAAATGTATTAATTAATTATTATTATTATTATTATTATTATTATTATTATTATTATTATTACTACTACTACTACTACTACTACTACTACTCCCTGGTATTGATGTGTTTTAGTTTCATTGTTTGAGATATATACACTAGCATATAACTATAGCATATAACAAATGCTATTTATTTGAAAACTGTTTAGAGACTGTTCTGGTATTAAGCAGTAAATCAATATATGAAGTGAAACGAAATGAAGCATGTGTTCATACTGAAACCACAAACCAATTCAGTTATCAGTATTTGATAAAATGTTCAAATTAGTCTGCAAAGCAAGGAAGTATGAAAACTTTAGCCATTGTTAGCTGAGTTGAAATGTTTTGCCATATTAGTTAGATCAATTGGCTTAAAAATATATGGTTCCCTGATTAATCAGCCAGGAGATTTATTTGGGGGGGGGGTCTTATTTGTTACGGGCATACTCAGTGCTATTTTTCTAGAAAACGAGGTGCTGGAACTCACTATGAACACCTCCCTCGTTCTCTTAGAATGGCAGTGGTGCCCACCGGACAAGTGCCGGAAGTGAGTTCTGGGGAGTTCTGGCTGAAAAAAAGCCCTGGAAATAGTTCTAAAAACTGAAGAGGACATTCAACAGCTTTAAAAGATTCTTTCTTTCCTCACAGGGGAGGGAATGACTATTGTAAAACAAGATCTGATCCAACACATGTGCTTCATCTAAAAAAGAAAAGGGGGGGGGTTCTATCCAGTGTTAGTCATGCTCACAGTAGACCTACTGGAGCTTTGGAAATGACTAAATTAGGTCCATTAATATCAGTGGATCTACCCTGTGTATAACTTCCTTAGATACAATCCCCATACCCCAATTATTCCTTTTGCTTCAAAGCAATTTTTACTCATGTGCATATTTATTTAAATCTAATCGAGTGGTTAATCAGCTAAAACACAAATTATTGATCAATTAGGCTTCCTTTAAATGGGTGGCAACGGTAGTTATTAAAATATAGGTGACCTTGTTCAAAGCAGATATAAGAGGAATTTCAAAATAAACAAAATACGCAGGGTGGTTATAGAAGTCGTCTATTGGATCAAACAAATATAGGCCCAGTTCTCACATGACATTAGACCAAAACAAACTTTGTGTGAGCATGCAGGTTCTCAGAGGCGCTTATGGCCACTATGCAGGTTCTCAGCATGGTCCTCCTGGTCTCATGCTGGTTGGGGCTAAGCCACAGAGGACCATGGAAGAATGCAGGGGTCTTGATCTCTGGGAAGCCATGTGTTCACTTGGGAACCTTTTTCAACTTCAGGGGTACATTGCCTTCTTGGGGCAACATGCCAGTGAGTGCATGGAGCAACTATTATTTTTGCATATGGCAGGTTAGTTTCTCCACACACTCATGCACCCCTCTCTATCCCCCACTCAGGTAAGTAAGAGTCATTATCAGAGTTCAATGATACATTCTAGCCAGGCAAAACCACTCAAGGAGAGCGCATACCAATGCTGGAACATGAGGAGAGTCCCTAAAAACTCTGCTCCCATTCACATAAAAACTGAAGTCTAGGCTCTTCCTAAGCATACAGTTGATGAGTTGTAAATTCCAAGAGAACCAGTTAATCTCAGACGGAGGTAGCTGAAGACAGAAAGTTATTTCTGAGTAATCAATCTGAGATGAGTTTGGGTTAGGCTAGATAAAGGGCAGGCAGGGAGATAGACTAATGAGCACAGGAGGCTTCTAAACCAGTACATTACAAGGTGCTGTGTCACTGGTTCCTGGCCCAGAGCTCCTGCTACCAGCTATCTTCTGCATCCCAGACACCTGCTTGGATTTCACTCAAAAGCAGCAGGCACCTGGCTTCATTCATTCAGGCAGGCAGTCAATTAATATAGTGCCTTTTAGCAAGGGGTAGGGGGAGTCCCTCCCAAGGCAACTTGTTGTTGTTGTTTAGTCGTTTAGTCGTGTCCGACTCTTCGTGACCCCATGGACCAGAGCACGCCAGGCACCTCTGTCCTCCACTACCTCCCGCAGTTTAGTCAAACTCATGCTGGTAACCTCGAAAACACTATCCAACCATCTCATCCTCTGTCGCCCCCTTCTCCTTGTGCCCTCCATCTTTCCCAGCATCAGTGTCTTCTCCAGGGAGTAAGGCAACTTACAGAAACGGAAAAACAAGCCCAATGATGTAGATACAACTGAAGCAATCCTAAAACTCGAAGAGGAAACGTAAGCATCCAACAGCCAGCATGTACAGCACACATTAATAAAACAATGAACAAAGTAGAAAAGCTGTTAAGGATGTTCCCAAAGCCATATGTATATCTAAGGGCATCCAGAAATGTGGGGTTGCCACTGAGAAGGTGGCAATCTGATAGACCTTGATGTTGGGCTAGAAAGCAGGACCTTCAAGGCTAGTTTGGGGGACTGGGGAGGGTCATAATAGATGCAGGCAATCCTTCAGATAACTTGATCCAAACCAATTCAAGGCTTTCAAACTCAAAACCAGCACTCAAAACTGAGCCTGGAAACAAATAGGTAGCTAAAGTGGATGGCATAGGAAGTATTGGTGTAATATGATCAGAAAGCTTGAACTGGCCCCCTCCTACAAGCATTCTGGCAGCTACATTCTGTATCAGTTTAAGTTTCTGAATAGTTTTTAAAGGCAGCCGTATGTATTCCAGTCTTGGCGACATATGCCTATAGTTCCCTCTTTGAGCCAGCTGATTTGGTAGCACAGGGAGTAGAGAATCTGGCAGCCAAGACTGCTCAATTTCAGACCCATGTACATAGGTGACGTCACCTAAGTTTGTGTCCCGAACCTGTGCCAGTAACAATGGTAAAAATATGGAAAAGCAACTGTAAACCATTAGAGCCTCTGGAGATATTTACAGCAAGTTTCCACCAGAAAAGCAATAGAGAGACAAGGAGAAACAGGAGAAACAAACAGTGAAGCAAGTCCTTTCTTGTTCCCTTAGAAATAGATGCTACAATACTATACAATACAATAGACACTACAGAAACTATACTACAAGGAAACTAATTCAATCAATAGGGCCACCAAGGCTACAATCAGTAGACATTTCCTTGGAACTCATTCAACTCAATGGGATTAATTTCTGAATAAACACACAGAGGATTGGGCCACACAGTTATCTAGACCACAAACAAAATCAAGTGGACTCCCTGTTCGTTTAATGGATTATTACACTGCCATCCATACTGCTGTCAGTAGAGAATACGCTTGAGCAAACATATTTATGCTGATCTAATCTTTGTATGCCACTTTCGTTCCTTGGGAATTCTAGCAAGAAGCAAAAAAATAAGTCCTTTCATCAGCATTTCTACCTTGCCTTAATGCTTGTGCCAAAGAAAAGCATTCTTCTTTACCTTGGTGGTTCTTGTAAACATGGAAGATTTTGAACATTTTACTGGGGGAAAATGGGTCATAGGAAGGAGATGGACAAGCCAACTGGCAAATGTTTGTTATTAGGAAACTTGCAACTAACAATGTAGTTTGTAGGTGGAGCCAGAGCCAGTGATATGTGCAGCCAACTAATTATAGGTTTGTTCCCATCTTTCTCCCTGCTGAGTTCTACAAGGGCAAAATTGAGACTGAGGAGGACAAAGCTTGCAGCCAGCTTAACTGGTTGTAAAAAGGTAGGCAGGTGGGGGCTGGTCATGGGTAAACTCAGGTTGGTGAGGAAATGCCCTGTCATCCTTAATGGACACCCCCCCCGCCCACCAACACTGGTCAAAGATGATGGTAGTTGAAATCCAACAGCATCTCAAAGGCACCACGTTGGCTACCACTGCCCTAAAGAATACTCTTGCTCTGTGCAGGTATATAGTTTCATGGATCCCTATCCTTCAGGCTCATTCCTTTGCTTCTCCTTCCAAATCCTGAGCCTCATACCAGTATCATACCTGAGCATTATACCTAAGTGGTTAAACGATGAGCAGAGAAGGAATTGCTTTAGAAAATCAGCACTCCTTCCCTGCACTGCTAACAAAGTGGGCTCTTAGATCTGAGTCAAACGCAGGACTTCTTTATAAGGAGAATATACCCATTTTCTTCCCACACTATTTTTGTTTGGCTGTGATCACGAAGATCTGACCAAAATGTTATTAAAAGTAAGTATTCTTTCTTAAGTAAACCATGAATTTAAGACATCAAGCCCAGCAAAAGGGCCTGAGTTATTTGACACCTCCCACATTGTAATAGAATTCTAAGTCTGGCGTGTAAAAGAAATGCAGAATTCAAATGCATAGTGGTTTGGTTTTTCTCAGAAGCATGTAGAACAGTGCAAAATCTACTGGGTTTATTTCCAAATATGAGTGCAATTGGATTACAGTTTATGTATTCATTTTTTTTAGCCCATTACAAAATCCTATCTAATCTTTATCCTTTATTTTCTTCACAAGAGTTTAGGTCAATGCACCTAATTTTCCCCCTTTTATTCTGACAAGAGCCCTGTAGTGTAGGTTAGGCTGAGAGAGAATGACTGGCCCAAGATTCCCCCACCCCACCCCCATATGCTTTGTAACTGAGCAGAGATTTGAATCTATTTCTCACTGATCTAGGCCCTGATTCACAGTAAGCACTGTACCACGTTGACTCCCATAATCATGGAATAACTTCAGCTCCTTTAACTGCAGTAGATAGAGGTTCAGCATAACGCAAATGCTTGTTTGGATCCAGAAAGTCCCTGAGTAGAGTTCCACTCATGGAAATCTCCTCCTGGGGGGCTGGGAGACAGATTTTCCCCAATGTCCCCTTTACCCTGCAGCCTCTGCACCCTTGGAAATCTGCTCTTGAAGGTTTGAGGACCCTCTAGGACAGTATCTGAGTTGGCTGGGGCAGGAGGCTGCAGGGGGAATCGCTGAATTGTTTCCCCTTCCACAAGCAAGAGCCTCTCTGCTGGATAAAAACCCTTGCAGAGCCAGGTTATGTCTTCATATATCTGACTAAAATGGCCAGTGCTTGAATTAGCGGGGGGGGGGGGCAAGAGCTACTGTTTTTACAAATCTATGGGGCACCGTCATTTGGCCAAAATTGGGGAAATGTGGAGAGGGAGGCTTTGTAGATTTCAGTAAGTCCCCTGTCACACAGAGACATCCTGTTGCTTTGTATATGTTTAGGACTGAAAGTAATCTGCACACAGAATGCACACTCTTCAATGCCAGTTCTACCCAAGGCTAAATTGCAATGATATATTTTGCAATCTACATGCATCCTGTTACAAATGGATGTTTTTTAGCATAGCCACTTAAGTTTCATGAGTGAGAAAATAAGAGACAAGAGGAGATTAATCTGCTAGTTCAAGATGGTATGCCAGTGAAGCAGAATCAGAAACAGATCTATAGCCATTGCATTCCCATCCTGGTAACCTCTAGCCTGTAGACTGCAGTCCACCTGTAGCAACGTTGTCTCTCTGGGTACAGGGCAATTGCTGACTTGTCACATGCCAAGCACATTGATTTAGTCAAGCCATTCCATTTAATGACAAGGAGCTCCCATGAAGTGATCTTGGTTCTTGTTTGCGATGAAAACAAATTAAAGCATTTGAGGTTCAACATTTTTTCTCCTTGTCATCACATGCATTAAGCTGTTGCCATTTAATTTGCTTTTGGCTTTTACTTTCCGTGTCTTTGCAGAATGCTTATGTGCAGGAATGAACTTTCTGCAAACAGGTGGAAACAATTCCACAGACAACTGCATCTTAAATTGTTCTATAAGGTTGTTTCACACTTTCCTCAGAAACAAACCAATATTTTCCACCACCTTAACTCAGTTCTTATGGTGTAGCCAAACTAAGTTATCTGACAAGTACACCAGTATGATACCCAAGTTTTCAAACACTTGTTTGCAACAGTCGCACTTGGATTTTTTAAGGCGTACACTTAAATCGTAGATGCACTCTTCAAAATGTATGGAAGGCTCCATTTGACCTCAAAAGAACTCATAACCAGTTTTCCCCCTCGCTATTATATACATAATGAATGCTTGTCTCACCTGAGTGATTAAAGTCATCAACATATAGCATTTTTTCAACAGCTTTATAATCTACGTCATTTCTATAGGTCACTATATACAGGGTGTGGATCAGGTTGTTCTTTTGCAAATTTATAGCAAAACTGAAACAACCATTTAAATTTATGCTATTCAACAGCTTGTCCTGAAGGACATAAAAAAGTTAACAATATTCTGATCATTTCTGCAAATGATCATACAACTTTTTAAAAGTAAGCTATTTTATTAACGGTTATAAATTATACTAAAAATATAAAAAAATACAAAGCACTATGACTTGTAAGAAACTTCTAAATATGCCTTTGCTGGTTGAAATCTGAAGAAGTCCAAATGCTGTGTGTTTTCAATTATTTTTTAAAATGTCTCAGTTTTGGAGAAAAGCTTTGTGTAATTTATAGAGTGTCTTGAATGTGTGAGTACATTTTACATTTCAAAGTTAGGAGTATTGCCTTTGAAATGTGTTTTCCATAAATATCAATTCATTTTTATACACAACAAACATTATTTTACAAAGTTGGTGAAAGATGGAGCCGTAAAGGAAGATGAAGTCAATGACACACACTGGCTAACACACCTGCAGCCGTAATTTGGAAAAGGGACTGAGTTCTAAAACTCCAACAAGACAAAAGAAACAGTAAATATCAACATTTTAATTTATTACGCTGTCATTAACTGGAGGATTAATACCTGCAGAAAATACTGAGCACTTGGTTTAAGAGCCAATATGGATTATTCTTGAAAGCACTGTGTCACAAGCTTTCCACAATTAATCTTCTTTTGTCCCCAGAAGGTTTAAACTCCATGTAATTATAATTCTAATAAAAGCGTTTATTTATTTCAGAATGATCCTATGCACACAGATTTCCAAGTAAGAGAGAGGCTCAGAGAGTTCAGCAGGGCTTACTCCTAGGTGAGTGTGCACTAAGCAGTGTGCCTAATCTCAACATTTAGACTTTGTTAAGTCTCTCTCTGAGTTTTTCCACCAGACACCCTGACCCACTACAGATCACACCAGTGATGTGGATATGAATTTACAGTTTGGGGGAGCAGGGAAATAACAGCAACATGATATCACTAATGCTAATAACCACAAGGACTGGATTCTTTGTATCACTGAATGTTTCATCTTAAAAGCGACTATAGCAACGTAGAAAGAGAGTGGTAGGGAATTGCCTTAGCCAAGCGATGCTTCCCCCTTTACCAGAGGGGCACAATGACACCACCATGAACAAGGTCACGAGTTTGTAGCAGAGATGTGTGCGGCGTGTGATGCAATTTGAAATGTCAACTCTGGTATTTGTGCATCCGGTGCAGAAGGCTGTAAGAGCACGTTAACCCAGATTATATATAAATCAAGGCAGCTACCCCAATGAAAAATTAATATCCCATTTCCCTCATTCTACTGCTCTGTAATGTACACTCTAGAAAATGGCATGGACCTGCTTACTGCAAACAAATCAGAGATCATAAATGGAGCTGTTGTCGCCTGCCAGTAGCAGCTCTCCTGCTGACTGATTGCAAGAGGAAGTTGTTCTTAAACAGTGATGTCACTCTGTGATCTGTCAGTCTCCATGTAGCAGCAGCAACAACAACACAACCTATAGTTCACTCCATAGGAAGCAATTCAGCAGTCCTTTCCCCGCTTCATATCTCTTTCTGGAAATCAATTAACTGCATCTAATCAAGGGTCAATTTACGAAGCTCTCCCACCAAATTAACCACCAATAATTTGATACCATGTGTGGGAGTGCAGAACTCTGCCTCTCCGTCCCTTTCAGACCCCTCTAAGCCTTTAAATCCCAGAGGACTCACTGTAATAAAAAGCAGGTTATCCTTGAAATGTTTTCATAAAGTGATGTGTGCGTATGAAGTGGGTGAGGGGACTGGAGGGAAGATGGAGAAGGATAGATGGATCCTTTGCTGTGGACTTGCTCACAGCACCAGATACCAGGGGAGTATTACTACACAGTTCCACCTCAAATCACCCACGTGCTTGGTTCCTGTGTCTTTTAAAAGATACTTGCCTTACTTGCAAGGCAAAGGGAAACTAGTTTACTTGGATGCAACCCCGCTTACCTCTACCCCACCCCCTTTTATCCTGGGCCTACTATGGGCAAGAAAGATCTGGGGGTCAACAGACAACGTCAAAGGATTGCCCAGATCAACCAGACCCCTACCCTAATTCGAATCCAGTGCCCAAGCTAGTGCCCAAGCACCACATCCGGCGGCCCTCTTCTGCCTGATCTTCCGGTCCCCGGTGGCATCATTCCTCCCTCCCTGCCTGCCTCCCAAATCCCCCCACCTCCCCCAACGACCCCCTCAATCCCACCCCCGTGCCCTCTCACCCTACGGCCCTGTCAATTACCCCTGGCTTCCCGTCTCTCCCGTGCTTGCACCCGCCCCATGCTCCCTCTCTATTGACCCCCGTCCCTTAAAGCTCCCCTCCCCGGGGGGATTCTTCCCCCCACAAACACCCAACGCCCTCTCTACAACTTAACGCGCCCCCCCCCCCCGCGCGCTCCGTCCAAGGATCCTCCTCCCTTCTTCCCTCACCTGTCGGAAGGGGTGGGATGGAGGAGGGTGGCTGAAATGACCCTCGGCGGGCAGAGCCCCTTCCCCGCGCCCCTCCCGCGTACCGTCTGAAGCCCTGGAAGGACGAGGGCCAGGACATCCTGGATTTCTTCAGGCCGGGCCGGTGGCCGGTCTCCAGGGCGAAGGACGCGCGGTCCATGGCGCGGCTGTACAGGTAGCGCTCCGTGTCCGAATAGCCCCGGTGCCTCACTCTGCCGCCGCCGCCGCTGCCCCCGACGACGCGACCCCGGGCGGCTGTAGGGAGAGGAGGGGCGGGCGGCGGCGGTAGCGGCGCGGGAGGCGGCGGCGGCGGGCACTGGGGCGCCTGCGGCTGGTGCACGAGGAAGTGGTGCTGCTGGCGGAGCTGGTAGCGGCAGTGGTGCTCGTGGCGCCACAAATGCTTGGGCGCCGCCGGGCTCCCGTCGCCGGGGCCGCCACTGCCGGTCTCCGCCGCTTCGACCAAGCTGGGGCGGCTCTCCTCAGCCTCCATGCTGGGGCCGCCGCCGCCGACGGGGCAAAAGGCGAACAGAAGCGCGGCGCGCCCGCTGTCCTTGCCGCTTGCCGAGCTGCAGACGGCGCTCCTTCGATGCTCGCTAAGCAACGGCGCTGCCTGCCTGCGCCCCTGCCCTCGCCTCGCCTCGCCTGCTCAAGCCCGCCTTGCGCCACTACCGGGCTGCTGCTGCTGAAAAGTTGGACAGCTCCCTGCGCCGGCTGCTGCCAGGCGGCGGGGAAAGGCACTCCCGCGGCGTCTGCTCGCCAACTCGGCCGCTAGGAGACGACGTTGCCTGGCCTTAGGGCTGCCACTTGCCCAAGGGGCGGAGGCGGCGGCAGCCTGCGCGAACCGAGAGCCCCGGAGGAGGAGGAAGGCAGAGCAGCGCCCGGGTGCGGCGAGGGAAGCAGCCGCCGCCGCCGCCGTAGCAGCCGGCATAGACCGGAGTGGGCGCCTGGGGCTGAGCAGCGTGGACGCGCGGCGGCCGAGACTGCTGCGCTGACCTAAGTGGAGTTTTCCTCCAGCTCCATCGCCTCCAATCGCGTCTCCTCCGCCTCTCCGAGCTCCCGGGAGATGGGCTTCTCGCTGCCTTTCTGCGCTCGCCTCCCCGAGGCTGCCATTCGGTCACTTCTCGTTTTTAGACAGACCCACCCCGCTCTCTCTCTCGCTCTCTCTCCACCCCCCCCTTCAGAAGTCACTTTGGGTGGCAAAGTTGCACAAAGTCGACGTCGCTGCGAAAGGGAGTCTGGGTTTAAGGAGGGGAGTGTGGAGAAACAGGGAGCCGAAAGCTGTCCCATTTCCTCTTCTGCCCATCCATATATTTGGGGAACTATTTCTCTCTCTCTTTGCAATCGAAACGGGGAGGGAGGCAGAGGTCCTCCGTGCACCAGCGTTCTCCAAAGTGCTCCACTTAAGGCTTGAAATATTAAGCTGCTCCTCTTCCCCCAGCCCTTCCTCTCCCCGCCTTTCTCTAAGTACTCCTGGCTGCGAATTAACACCGCGGAGCTTTAATTATAACGAGTTCTGCGTCTTCCGTTACGAATAAAGGATAGGTCAAGCTCTTCCATTATTATGAACCACCAGTTTCAGGAGTTTGTGAATGCCGGGGAAAATGCCTTCGAGCAGCTGATTCTCTGTGCGTGACAAAAATAATAATAAAAAAATGATTCCACTGTTTAAAAGCAGACCTGACTAATCAAAGTGGATTTTATTTTAAGCAGTAAAATGCTACTATTCTAAAATAAACTCATAGTACTAGGCGAGAGAGGTCTCCTTTAGGGAGCAGCAGCTGTGAATTCTCTTCTCTGTGTTTCAGATTACCTGCGATGAGAGCATCTAGATCCCAGGTTATTATGAGGGATAGGAACAAGATCAACACAAAAGCGTCTGAAATGCCCTGTTTTTCTTGTCTGTCTCTAAAAACAAACAAACCTAAAAAAACCAAAAACCCTCTCATAAACTTTAATCTATCCAAATAATAGATTTGACCCTAAATATGAATTTGTGTCTCTGGCTCAGGAAGGCATTCAGACACATGATTAAACCAGTCCATGCAATGATTACATCCACATAAACCAAGGCAAATAGATATTGCACAGAAGAAGAGTTTTGCTGAACCTGGCCAAAGACTCATCTAGACCCAGCCTAGGGCAGTCTTCACCAATGATGTTTTGGACCACCACTTCCATTAGCCCCAGCATGTAGAAAGTACTACCATATTTGGAAGTGGTTCTATTTCACTTTCAAATGGATGGGCACTTCACTATTAGAGGGTGACTGAGGTGAGCATGCCATCTTTGTTTTCACAAATGTGCTCCAGTCAAGTGACCCATGCTTTGCACACAGCTGGAATGCTACCCTAATATTTTGGTTCTGTGCCCAGAAAATGCTAAAATCTTCATAGCCTGCATCTGGGGCTTCATGCATGTTTTTCAAGAGACATAACAAGATATGAAGTCTTAGAGCTTTGCAAATGAATTAAAAATTAGGAAGTCACTGGTCCAGATGGCACCCACCCAAGCTTTGTTAAATAACTCAAATATAAAATTCCTGATCTTCCCAATGAAAATATGCAACTTGTCCCTAAACTTGGCCTTTTTCCTAGACAACTGGAAATTAGCCAATACAATGCCAGTTTTTGGTTTTTTTAACTGCATGCGGAAGGATCAAGAAAAATATAGGGCAACCGCTTAGCATCTGAATAAAGTGGTGAACAGCATTATTACAGATAGAATTATTAAGCATATAGAAGAACAAGTTTTCTGAGGAAGACACAACATGGCTTCTGGAAAAGGAAGTCCTGCCTCACCAGCCTTTTGGAGTTCCTTTAAAGTGTCATCAAGTATGTGGATGGGGTAATTTGGTAAACAAGAGATGGGAAGTCTTTTTGGCCTGGTACACCAGGTTGCTTTATTATTATTATTATTATTATTATTATTATTATTATTATTATTATTATTAATAATTTAATTAAATGTATATACTGCCCTTCATCAAAAGATCTCAGGGTGGTTCAGAGAATAAAATACAAGATAAAACACAAGTAAATACTTGGATCACAGCCAATCCAGCAGGGTGGAAATGACTGCCCAACACGAGATGAGCAGCAACTTCAACTCTACTCATCTACAGGGATTGTCTACACCAGGGTTTCCCAAACTTGGGTCTCCTGATCACTGGTCCTGCTAGTTAGGGATGATGGGAGTTGTAGTCCAAAAATAGCTGGAGACCCAAGTTTGGGAAACCTTGGTATACATGATCAAGCTCTGCATGGGATGCTCAGTTGTGCAGCCAATCTATTTGCATCCCTATCTGCCCCTCATCTGATATCAGGTGTAGAGTAGCCATGGTTGGGGGAAATGGCCTTGTGGGCCAAAGTAGGACATGTGATGGGCCAACTTTGGACCACAGGGTGGAGCTTCCCAACCGCCATCAGCAAGGTTTCCTGAGAAACTTAACACATGGAATCAGAAGGCACAAGTAATTGATTAAACAAGAGGAAGCAGAGAATAGGAATCAATGAAAAATTCTTGAAATAGAGGGAAGTAAACCATGGGGTCCCCCTGAGACTTTACATAGTATTCAGTGCTGTTTAACTTGTTCATAAGTGATCCAGAGTTAGTGATGACCATCGTGGTAACCAAATTTATAGATAATACCCAGTTATTCTAGAAATGGAAAACTCAGGCAGACTGTGAAGAGTGCCAAAAAGATCACTCCAAGTGGTGGATGAGCAACAAGAAGTGGAACATGGTTCAGTGTAAATAAATGCAAAGTAATCACACAACGGCAGAGAATTCAAAGTTCACATATACATTGATGAAATCTGAGCTTGTGGAAAGAGATGTTGAGGCTGATGGTTCAATGAAAACACCAGCCTAGTATATGGCAACTGAGAAAGAGACAAAACCCACACTAGGGAATAGTACTGAAAATTCAGCCTCCAGTATTGCAATGCCTTTCTACAAACCTATTGCACAGCCACATTTTGAATACTGTGCACAGTATCCCCCCTCCATCTCAAAAAGAGTATTGTAGGAATGGAAAAGGTGCAGGAAAGGCTAACTAAAATTAACAGAGGCTATGACAAAAGGTGGGCAGGTGGAATGGGAGGGGCAGTTATCAGGTGGGAACACTCACGGCAGGGCCACCCACTCCCTGAGCCAACAGATGCAGTCACTACCAGTGCAATCCTATGCAGCTTTACTAAAAAGTAAATCTTGCTGTGTTCAATGGGGCTTACTCTCAGCTAAGTCTGGACAGACTTTCAGCCTAGATCAACATCCTTGAATTTTCCAATACACTTTCAATGGACCTCATTTTGATAAGGAATTGAATGAGTTCTTGAATGGCATTGACTAAGGCCTAGTTCCTACTAAACCACAAAGTGTGGTTGATGTTTTCTTATGGTTGCTTCCTACACCTCTCTGGTAGCATCAGATTGGAGGAACTACATCAGAGGGATAGGATCATATGGGAAGAACTAAATGGTTTCTAATGCTGATGTAATTCCTCCAATGCCCTGCCCTGCCCTTCCATATTGGTCTTCTATTCCTGTGTTACCTGAGTGGGAGTACAATGGGACACAGCTCCAGGAAAGTGGCAGCCACACTGCTCTGGTAATGTGGGATCTAAATCTTAGCCAGTCTTTATATAATGAGCTCTCTAAAGTCTATGGTATATTTATTGAAAACTTCAGACAAACCAGCTCTGTATTTTGCAGTTGCACAGTTTTCACACAGTATCTGGTTTACGGCAGCAGCATCCTTCTTCTGAAAGTGGAAAAAGAATTCAGCAGATAATCGCTACAGAAATACACTGGAAACATGAATGAATAAACAGAAGAAAGCAAGGCTTTTAAATCACGGAGGCCTGATTAAGAATAAAAGATGCAGATACATTTGAAAACCACATGTCGTAAGAGAGAGAGGACAGTGTTACCAAAGCAGACAAATACTGCAGCATAAATTTAAATAAAGCATTTATCGTCCATTTCAAACAAAGGGGCAATGTAAGATAAGGCTAACATTAATTTGTCAACTTCAACATGCTTTCTGAAGTCATATACAGTGGTAGGGAGAGAAAAATTAACACTGAAGAGTTTCTGAATGTCCTACATGATTACACAATTTACAGACCAATCCTACGCATGCATGCTTGGAAATAAAACTCACTGACTTTAATGGGACTTTCTCCCAAGTAAATGTGCTATAGAAACCCCATTCGCTTTTCCTCTAGTCAGCTGCTTAGTGATAAAATCTAAACATGGTGATTTAAAGAGAGTTAACCTTTTCCCCATGACATTTTTTTCTGATTTAGGCTGCAATCCTATGCACATTTACCAGGGAGTAATTCTCACTGATCACAATGGGATTTACTTCTGAGTAGATACATTGAGCTTGTGCTGCAAATTACCCTGTTCCCAAAAGCCGTTACTTGCCCCTTTAGAGAAAACTTACGTGTATCCATACATTTTCCCTAATATGGAAAACAGCAGCTTTGGGAAAGAAAAGTTATGGGATCTTTCATCAGGAAAACAACATTGGGAAGAAGAGGCAAAGCTCTTCCCCCAAATGCAATCCCAGCCCTAGGTCCTTCTTCTCCCACGGTTCTTTTATAAAGAAGGGTGATAGATCACTTTTTCACATTAAAAACCCTACACATTTTACAGCTTTTTCTTAGACACAAATTTGTGTTAACCAGATTTGTCTCAGTTTCAAACTGTACAACATGCATGTGCTTTCTGAAATCCTTCACATTCTTTAATAATAATTCTTTAATCAATACATTCCCAGTTGAGAAGGATCACTTCAGATTGGAGAGACACAGAGGATCTGATAAAAGAAAACTACAGGATCAACCCAAGTTATAATAAAATATCTCCACAGAGAACAGCTGACAGAGAAAGTAATATGCAATGCCTTAAAATAGACCCAATTCAGCTAGTTCCACCAAAAGCCGTTCAATATTATTCCAGGGAAAGGCAAAATGTGCATCCTGGTCTAGCTTAGAAGCCCTGTTAAACCCCATACACAATGCAAGTGAATTCATATGCTATGTGAGCCATGCAGCCTTTGCAGGTTTCGCATTTCCATAATGTATGTAGCAGAGATATTATACAAATAACACGCAAAAGATGCATGGCTATCTTCTTACACCTAATGGGCTGTATCTTATTTTTCTAACCAGCTGTCTCCTTTTTCCGTGCTGCAAATCAAAGTGCACTTGTAAACTCAGAGGCGCTTTCAAACCTACTTACAATGCTTCTTATGTAAGAAAAGAAAAAAGAATCAAAGGGGAAAACAAATGCTTTCTACAACAATACCAATTTTGTTTACGTGCCCTGATCATTTTACAGGCCTAAACAACTTGCAATCCATTAAGCAGAATGCAGCCAATAACTTTATGTCTCTATGTCTTCATATGTCCCTATAAGCAGTGAGTCCTGCATTGCAGGGGGATGGACTAGATCAGGCATAGGCAAACTCTGGCCCTCCAGATGTTTGGGACTACAATTCCCATCATCCCTGACCACTGGTCCTGTTAGCTAGGGATGATGGGAATTGTAGTCCCAAAAATCTGGAGGGCCGGAGTTTGCCTATGCCTGGACTAGATGACCTTGGTGAACCTTCCAGCTCCACAATTCCTTGATTCTATATATCTTATAGACAAATTTGTGGAGGACAAGCCTATCTCATGGCTACTGGCCATGATGGCTATGTTCCACCTCCACTGTTAGAGGCATCATGCCTCTGAATACCACTTGCTGGGAGTCACAGGTGTGCAGAGTACTGCTGTATTCATGTCCAGCTTGCAGGTTTGCACAGGCATCTGGTTGGCCACTGTGAGAATAGGATTCCGGACTAGATGGGCTACTGGCCTTATCCAGAAAGCTCATATTATTTTATGGTGGCCCAGCAGAGTTTGGAAAATTCATGTTTTGTGCCTGCCCACGACTGCAAGAGCAGATGTCAAGTGCCTGGAAGGCCACAGTATATGGCTGATAATAAAGATGACTGACTGTGATTTTTGCAATCTTAAGTTCAAGCTGCCCCCTTTCTGCATCAATTTGTGTGTTTTTTAATTAAAAAAATCTAGACGAAAATTCATACATGTCATGTACATTTCTAACACAACACACTTCTGTATGTTATCTCCATGGATATACTTTCTGTGTATGCAATTTCCCTTAACATATGTGATTTTGTGCCGTTTTTTGGCTGAAGAACTGCACTGAGTATCAAAGGCTGGCTATGTTTCAGTTTGCTCGTTGTTCCAGGAAATAAAATTTGGTAGGTTCACATTAGCTTGCCAGTTGAACACATCCCTCCCCCATTCCTAGGTGGTAAGACTACATTTGGCTTAGAGAATCATAAAGAGGGCGGCATCCTCACTTGGCACCTCGGACAGCTGCATTCATTACTGCAGGCAATCACTTTGGCCTGTTCCTACCCTCCATTTCATCTGCTGGCAGTAGCCAAGTCTGAGAAACTGTGGGAAAGTTGAAATGGTTGGTGGCAACCCAGTCTCAGCTGTGAAAAAGACCACAGATGTGGGTGGACACACTCATGGGGGGCACTAGAATGCACTATCAGGACTCCACTCAAACCTGGAGCCAACCCTGTTCATAATTTGTGTTGACTCTGCCTAATACAACTACAGTAGTGTTCACAGAAGATGGATTCTCCAGACTTTTTTTTTTGAAAATGGTAATCTGGATTTGAAACTGTTCTTGTGTTTGTTTTCTGTGTAGCATCAGTGTTCTCAGCTGAAAATGTTAGATGTGTCAAGCAAAAATAATTGTGGATCTCATTCATCAGAAAAATTATTTGAATCTCATCGGTACCGCCCACTGGAGCAAAGCTGGAGTTGTGATAGCTTTCAAAGCAAGAGAAAAATGATTTGCATATTGTGTCTCAAGGACAAAAAGGCAGTGAAGGGGCAGGCAGGCAGAGGTGTGTGTGTGTGTGTGTGTGTGTGTGTGTGTGTGTGTGTGTAAGCAACATGGATCAAACTGTTCATTGTAAAAAAGAAAGGGATGATGACAAAAATAGCAGTTGTCAGAAGACACACAAAAGATTTGCTCCTCCCAAAATGTTTTAAATATCGCACTGTCTAAGGGGTCATAAAAATTCATAGCTGAGGGGAAGGGGGTGTCTAAGTTTCCTTGATGAATAATTAGAGCCCCAGATGGCTGTCCTTCTTAATTGTAGTCAGGATGTGAAATTGTCTTTGGATTAATTTACACTTTCAAATCTGTTTTTGAAAGGCAATAGACAAAAATCATGAAAGCTGAAGTTCTGCTGACATTTCTAATATTAATAGAACTCTCTACTACTGACATCCTTCCTCCCATTCCCCCACACTCTACGCACCAGGGACCGGCAACTTCAGATGTTGCTGAACTTGGAAGGTCATGTTGAGAACTGGAGTCCAAAAACACTTGTAGGGCAACCCTTTACCTGTGCCTGCTACACATGATGTTGTAGAGTGACTTGCCTAATCCTATATAAGTCCCAGTTTCATTTAAAGGAGTTATTTTCTCGTGGTCCCCAACACAGATTTGGAATTATGAATTTTGCACCTTGTTCCTTCCAGCGCTAGTCTTTCCTTTTACCACTTTAGGGAAAGAAAATACATGCTAATTAAAGTGTTTATGTCTGTTCTGCAGCACATTCCTAACAACGTTTAGTTAGAAGTAAGTCCTATTGAATTCAATGGGGCTTAGTCGCAAGACTTTAAAATGCCCATACCCTCTATTTCTCGACCTGGCAAGGTTCTGTTGTAGAGGACCCCACTGCCTTTCTGGCTGTTGAGACACAACACACACGTTTTGTAAATAAAAGGATGTGGTCCAGCCCTTTTGTATGTTTAACCAAAGAGCAAGTCCCATTTCGTTCCTCTCACCTTATGTGTGTAGGCTTGCAGCCATAGCTGGGCTGTTGCAGAGTGGGGGGAAAGGAGATAATGAAGACTGGTGAAGTTAAAAGCCAACAGAGAAGTTCATGAGAGGTCTGGAGGGTGGCAACATGAGAGCAGGCCTTTTCTGCAGTGGCTCCCTGTTTGTGAAATGCTCTTCCTAGGGAGGTTCACCTGGCGCCTTCACTACATTCATATCTTTAGGTGCCAGGCAAAAACTCTCCTCTATATCCAGGCTTTGGGCTTTAACTATCTGTGGCCTTTTAGAAGTGGGCAGGGTGTTTTTAATGTATTTCTCTCTCCCCTTGGTTTGACTGTATCTATGTGGAGTTAATTGTCTGTTTGTTCGTAAGCTGCTTTGGGTTGCCCTAGGCAAGATAAAGCAACCGACAAATCTTATAAATAATAAAATAATAAGTACATGGGGTTAGAATTATAGCCTTAATGGAACATAGGAAGCTGCCTTACATCAAATCAGACCAGTGGTGAATATAACTCAGCATTGTCTATGCTGACCAGCAGTGGCTCTCCAGGGTTTCGGACAGGATTGTCTCCCAGCCTTACCTGGAGATCAGGAGATGCCAGGGATTGAACCTGGGACCTTCTGCATGCAAAGCAGATGTTCTACCACTGAGCCACACACCCTCCCCGATATATAAAATTAGGGCTTAGTCAAAATGGTGATGGGATGTTCTAATGGAAAACTTACCTGCTACAAAACATGTTCAGGGAGGAGCTATATGGGATGAATGTGTTCTCTCAGTCAAACTGAGAGCAGGTAGCATTGCCCTCACTCTTATATAGCTTTGTGTTGTGTGTTGTTTCATACAGCCAAGTCTGGCTAGGATACATGCTGAATCACCATGCTGCTTGGCTACATGATTCCTAACTGGCTGGATACAATAGTCAAATATTTATAATTGGCTTTGTTGGAATCATTCTTCTTGAGATCAGAATGTGTTTGGATGTGTGTGTGTGTGTAGATTTGGGTGCTATTTTGCGGCTAAAAAAGGGAGGTTCCCACCATGATACAAAAACAAATTTTCTCCCAAATCTTTTTGTGAAATTTTAGAAGACCAATTCAACAACTTTGGTAAAGTGCTTTATAAGTTACATAAATCATGTAACGGTACATGTTAAATGTCAACATATATTTCCCTTCGGGTCCCTTCCAACTCTACAATTGTATTATTCCTTGCTATCATAATTGTTCTGTACTGAGCATACAGCTCTTGCTGAACAGGCATACAGAGTTCCAATGTGATTTGAAGTCTGTGAGAATCCAGATACTCACATCAGTGAGATTCTTCCCTTTCTGTTGTACCATGTTTATTTTCTCTGAACTACATTACAGCAAATACTTTTATTGGACATCCCTAAATGCAATTATTCTGAATTTAAAATGGAAACTTCATAATTATTGCTATTGCTTCTAACAGAACTTCCATGCTAATGCTTATGCATTTACTCAAGTGCTCATTAAAACATATTACGGCATTATGCACTAATGGTCTAATGTAGTTCCTAGACAACCCCATCATTTCCTTGCATTTTATACGTATGGTACTCTGAAAGGTCCCTGCAATATTTTCCTGGCAATGCTTTTTAATAGGTCTACATGGGCTTAAATGAGAGGAGCAATATACAGAAATAATAAATATACTGTAATTAAACCAGAAAATAGAAGGACTTGGTGTTTATGTATCTGTCATCATTTATAGGAACTCTAGGAAATAAACTCTATGTCACCTGGCTACCTTAATTGTCTCTACACAGTCCTCATGGTTTGAATTGATAAGTTGCCTGCTTATTGCATTCAGGTGCTGATGGTAATGAGTAACCTGGTAGTGAAGGGAAATGTGTTGGGAATAAAATGAACCCACCATGTTGGTTTGTTTACTGACCGTGGGATTAAGACTAAGTAGCTGGGATAAACCTGGCAATTTAACATGAAAGGCAATTTTGTGAGTTACCATTTGAACAGCATGTAAGAGAGAGTGTTTGGTGTGTTTGATTGAATCGGAGGCTATAGCAAGGCAGATCTGAGTCAAGGGCTATCTTCCTAGTTTAGGAAACCTGGAGCCTTTTAGATGTTGCTGGTGAACTCCAACTATCATCTTCCCCAGTAGCATAGCAAATGCTCAGAGATAGTGGAAGATGGGGCCCAGCAATATATGGAGTAAGGATGAACTGCTCAGTACAAAAATTCAGAATCTAAACATATATAATTTATTTAAATGTACACCTTCTGAATTGTATTTGTAATGTGTATGTTCTACGATCCAATAACTGTCTCATAAAATTCTAAGGAGTGTGAAATCTGAAGGATTTTCAATACGTGTAGTAGTGCTGGAAATGAGAATTAAGTCAATTCACATAAAGATGAAGACCAAATCTAATTCTTCCCCATCCTTGGAGGGGCACAGGTTTCCCATCTGCCCTAGATGTCCAAGTTGTGGAAAATGCAAGGAAAACTGCCCTGCTGGTCTACCAAATATGAGAGGCAGCCCCACACAGAATACATGCTTCCATAATATGAAAAATAAAGGAACTACTAGAAGCAAATTAAAAATTTAAAGGTAGGATTTAAAGTAGGTAAGTGGACCAAATGCACATCAATCAAGCCATCTTTTCCTGCTCATCAAAAGTGAACACCTTAAAGACACTGGTTGGGCCTTTTAGAAAAGCAACTCTTACAAGGTCTGGAACCCTAGAAAAATATTACAAAGTTTTAAATAAATATTTTCTTTCTCACATCAGTTGTAACTCAAGCCTACTTTCAACATGGACTAGATCCATATATCTGACACAATAAATCTTAAAATAATTTTCTGTCTTTTTAATTATGAAACCATTTTCAATATAGTCATTTAAAAGGAGAACCTGCCCCTACCACAATATTCCTTTGGATTCAGAATTACTCTCTGAGATAGCTTTTAGCAACAGTGATTGAATCAGTTATAGTTCCTGCTTAATGGCATCTATGGGATCTGGCTTCGGGCTTTGAATCTAAAAATTTCTTCAGTATCTTGAAAGGAAATATTAGAAGCAAAATCTGTTTATGTCCCACAGACTGCTCTGGGTGACCTATACATTTGTCACAGGCAAGGCCTCTTCTAGGACGGTATTTGGGTACCACCAGCAGTCAGATTATCAGATTTCACAAAGGCATCAAACTCTGGATAATCCCTTTGTTTACAACCAGACAGATAGGGGTTCCCGAGACTCCAAAGCAATGAGTAGTAACAACTGACTGTCCTCCACTTTTTAAATTTGTAATTCTGGAGCCTTTACAACTCTGCCGATTACTTCTCCTTTTTATTAAAATGAAAATAAATGTACTTCGAAGCAGGTGAAGGCTTTTTGTGACTGCAGCAGCTCTAACCAAAGGGAAAAATACAAAGAAGCTATATAAACATGAGTAAGATTTATTTTTGGAAAAGGAAACGTCATTTGAGGCATGCAGGAAAATCAAACATAAAATAACATGTTTGCTAGTAAACTCACTAGATTATTATGTTAATGGCCCAAAGAATTGCAAAAACAAACCCCTCCTATACTTAGTCAGCTATGAGGCTGGGAAAAGATAGCCATAGATCCATGGTTGGCACCCAATGACTTCAAAAGCCCTTGTTCAGTAGTAGCTATGAGCGTGAGAGCTCCAATGCTTACCCAAATGTTTCCCCTTTAAGGGCAAGGATTCCCCTATTCATTTCAGTGAAAGGTCTACATATAAACAAGTTCAATGGTTTGCATATAGCAAATAAAATGAAAACGCCCATGTTGCCTGGGATAACTGGGGCAAAGACCATCATCATGATGCCCTGCTGGAAACCCTGGGGAGTCACTATCAGTGGTTGTAGATCAGGGATAGGGAACCTGTGGTCTTCCGAGATGTTGATCTTGCCAATCTCCCATCACCCCTGACCACTTGCCATGCTGGTTGGGACTAAGAGGGAGGCGTTTCAGCATGTGGCTTTGCTACTTGTCTTCCACACCCCTGGTGGTGGGAACCGATCAGCTCCCCGGCTCCCCCTGAGTTTGGTAAGAGCCAGGGAGTAGTGGTGATAGCAGAAATGGGGTGCATGCAGCTCAGCAGGCCAGGAAGTGGCAATTCCCGCTTTGCCTCAGGTGGTGAGATGGGTCGAATCACCCACACTAGGAGACAATACTAGCTAGATGGGCCGTGGCCTGACTCATTATAAGTAGTTTCCTGTGTTCCCGTTGCATGGTTCCCTATGACTAATTTGATAAGTCCCTAAATGTAGCTAGGGTTGGTCCTACCATTAAGCAGAGTGAAGCAGCCACTTCAGGCAGCAGAAGCCAAGAGGCAGGCCCTGTGCACTCTTAAACTAGTCTGGTGCCCTTGGGCACAGTAGAGGATGATGTCCCATCACTAGTTTCAGAGTAACAGTCAACTGGCAGTTGGATCAGCTTCTGTATGTAGAATAGGGGGAAACCATCTACTCATCCTTCACTGGAAGAAGTGAAGTATCTTGGGCCTGCCTTGAATATAGCTAATGGATTAAGAAACTACATGAGTTTGACAGTGACCATGTATAAATATTCAACAACCAAGATACTAAAACACTGAGCCAAAAGAAAAGTGTACACGGAAGAAACAGTATGAGGAAAAATGTAGGTACCGTATTTTTTGCTCTATAAGACTCACTTTTTCCCTCCTAAAAAGTAAGGGGAAATGTGTGTGCATCTTATGGAGCGAGTGCAGGCTGCACTGCTATCCCAGAAGCCAGAACAGCAAGAGGGATCACTGCTTTCGCTGCACAGCGATTCCTCTGGCTTCTGGGATTCAGAATATTTTTTTTCTTGTTTTCCTCCTCCAAAAACTAGGTGCGTCTTATGGCCAGGTGCGTCTTATAGAGTGAAAAATATGGTAGCTATCAAGAAGCATCTGGTCTGTCTTTAGGTTCCTTGAAAATACGGATGTTTCTCCCAAAAGAAATGGTTGAAAATGCATTGGCTGGGAGATATAGAGCGAGAAAAGATTTCAAGTGCTCTGTCTCAATTTCCAGTACCATAAAAAGAATTAACTGGATAAAGGATAAGGTTTTCCCACACCCCCATCTCTAATTTATCTGACTTTATGACTGAACTATACGAAACAGAAAGCAATCAAAAGACCACAGCACTTAGGAAAGTGTATTATCTGATCAAATATCTTATCACTCATTCACTATAATCAACAAATTGAATTAAAGCATTTTTTTTTTTTTTTACTGTCCTGTTATATCTCATATTCACGAACGGAAAGAATCTTGGCAGACGATTAAGAAAGGAGGAAATAAACTATGCAGGAAATCTCATTTTCATATTGGCTGGTTAGTTTGCCATATGAATACACAGATTTATTAATTTAGATTTTTCACTCTATCCATGCCCAAAGGCTTTAGGCAGGTAATAGGATATTAATATGTCCATTCATAAAGTAGCAGTTACAACAAACAAATCAAAGCAAAACATTATAAAATGTTACACTCCTTGCAATGGCTTAACCACTACCACTACTAGAAAATGCAAGGCACCTCTTTACTGCCTATCACCATGAATACTGCAGGCAGGTCCCTGCTTGCTGACATGCCATTTGGTTTTGATTGACTGATTGACTGATTTTATTTCTATTCCGCTCTTCATTTAAATGAATCCCAAAGCGGCTTACAAACAATGAATTATAATAACATGATAGAACATAATAGAACATCACAAATACAGCATAAATCACACAGAATAATTAGAATCATAGACTCCTAGAGTTAGAAGGGCCATCTAGTCCAACCCCCCACAATACAGGAATCTTTCACTCAACGTGGGGCTCAAACCCACAACCTGAGATCAAGAGCCTCATGCTCTACCAACTGAGCTATCTGTCATCAGTGAAACAAGTACAATCCATAAAACACTCTTAACAAAGCAACGACTAAAAAATAAGCTAAACATCACAATTAAAGTCAGTCATATTATATAATTAACAAATCGACACAGCATTTATTTTAAACAATTTTAACATTAACAAAATAGCAACCCAAAAAGTAAAGTAAGCCCTGCTCAGTTCACACACACTCTCTCCACACCCCCATGACTCATAATCTTCCACTCTATTCATCTCATACACATAATGTCCATGGCAGCACCGCCCTTCTGAAGGTTCCTCAGGCTGGAGGTGGGCCAGCACAAGTGAAACCACCCACCCCCGGATGGCAAACAGAGTCTCTCTGAACTATTTCTGAACTATCACAGTCCACAGGCTGATGACCCATGATAGAAATGGCCAAGTGAAGACAGGCAAGGAAGGATCTTTAGTCTGGCCCAATTTCAGACTCTAGAGCTGCAATCCTATACACCAGGGGGTGCCAGCCTTTTTGCACCTGTGAGCACATTTGGGCTTCAGAGTGAATGCCACGAAGGCCAGCTCTCTGTTCGCTCCTCAACCCCAGTTCAGCCAGCCCCTGGGAGACAAGAAGTGGGGAAAGTGTGCATGCATTACCAATGAATCCGGGCAAAAGTCAGCTCTAGTAGAATCCAATCCATAAGAAAGCACATAGAAGTGAAAGAGGAAATAGGGGAAAGTGTCGCTCATCCTTCTTCAACACTTATGTACTTTTCAAGGAAGAAAAAGGTAACCACCTTCACCAGGGGAAGTTCTCAGGGGCATCAGTGTGCCCATGGGCACCATGTTGGCAACACTTGTGGTACACATTAACTCAGTGGAGCTTTCTTCTGAGTAGACATGCATGAGATTGCATAAAACATGCGTACGACTGTAAAAGACCTAGGGAGAAAGGAGTTGAATGTTATTCTGACCCCCCCTTCTTCTCAATGAAGCATGACAATGCCATTTCTTTTCTCACTATTTGCCAGTGTGGATGTGCCTCTCTCCGTACACGATTTGCCAAAATTACCTCCAAGCTAGAGGTACTACTTGAACAAGATTCAAATGGGATGAGTTATGGATGCTCAGTATTTGGAGCTTCTGACATACTGTACTTCCTTTTCAGATTTTTTTCTTTGGGAAGAGGCATGTCGACTAAGGCCTCACCATGGCGGCAGTTTACACCACAACTGCAATGTGGGGAGACCAGGGTTTAATCCTTTGCCTCCTGCACCGTGGTGCTTCAACTCAGGAATTCCAACACCAAGCTCCCACACATCTCTAGGTAAATGAAATATACTCAGAGTCGCAAAGTGATTTCATGCTCTTTATTCAGCTCATAGTGGTGAGGAGGAATGAATGAATGTCCCCTCAAAGTATCTGCTTTATATACATTATTTACACAATGGGCTGCACATGATTGGCTAATTCCGGAATTCTACTGTAAGCCAATCAGGTTGTGGATTCACTTCTATCTGGAGCATGATTGGGTGGTTCCTGCCAACCAATCATACTGCTGCATTGTTCTAGGACTGCTGCATTCTGAATCCTATTGTTCTAGGACCAGTCAGACTGCTGCAGTTTGGATCCTATTCAATTCAGTACATAACAGTAAAAGTAAAGGGACCCCTGACCGTTAGGTCCAGTCATGGACGACTCTGGGGTTGCGGCGCTCATCTCGCTCTATAGGCCGAGGGAGCCGGCATTTGTCTGCAGACAGCTTCCGGGTCATGTGGCCAGCATGACTAAGCCGCTTCTGGCGAACCAGAGCGGTGCACGGAAACACCGTTTGCCTTCCCACTGACCCTAAAAAGCAGTCATACACCATGGGGGGAAGGAGGGCAGCAGTATCAATCTCAGACAAGCTCTCTGGATATAGATGGTGCTTCATCTGCACTCCAGTTTCTAAATACTCCTAATGAGCTCTGAGTGTGATATACCCTTTGTCAAAAACAATAGTCACGCCTTGTTTCCTGAAAGAGGACCTGTTCCCTCCCCTGTGCTCTCCCCTCAAAAAGAAACTCTTCATTCAGGAGATAAGACATGGCTATTGTCTCTGACAAAGAGTATATTATACTCAAAATGTGTTTGCATACTAAGAAATTAGAGTGAAAATAAGGACTGCAAATTTCTTTCACATATTTTGAGACCTGCATTTGGGGGGGGAAATCAAAATGGATCCTCCCCCCTCTGCCACCTACAATGAATGTCTAGGCATCGTTTGTCAAAACATTGGACTGGGTGGGAGGCTGGATTTCAAATAGCTCTTACCAGTTAGGATGTTTCTCCCAATGCTGAGCTGAAACCTGCTTCCCTGAAAATTCCACAAGCAGCTTCTAGTCCTGTCTTTTGGAGGAAAGGAAAACAAGTGTGCTCCATCTTCTATGACAGCCCTTGAGAGGAGTGCTTCATCCATGCAGGTTGCTTGTGGTGGGTGCATTCCATCACTGCCCCATCAGCTGTCTCCATTCCACTGCTTGAAGCAAAATGGGAAGCGCCATGCTACCCTGCCGCTGCTGCCTGCACCACCCACCCACCCTGCCACCTCTGCAGCAATTCTGGGCGAGATTGTGTCCATTTCCAATGAGATCTCCCCGATATCATGTGGGATCTCACACATGTCACAATATCTCGTGTGATTTCACCGATAACCTTGCAAGAAATCAGCATCATCTCGCCCAACGTTGGCACTGTTGCCAGCGCCACTTCTCCCGTGGAGGCGGCGGCGTACTCAGGGGGGTGACACATTGGAGGCTTCTGGTGCCAGAGGTGGCAGCCTCACCCCACCCCCCACCCCCAATGACTGAGGCAGCTCTGGCTGTCCTCATTGTGCATAACCATGTAACAATCTTTTACAAAAGTCTTATGGATTTTAGTGGCAATTTAATAATAATAATAATAATAATAATAATAATAATAATAATAATAATAATTATTATATTTATTTATTTATTTATTTATTTATTTATTTATTTATTTATATCTATCCCGCCCATCTGGCTGAGTTTCCCCAGTCACTCTGGGCAGCTCCCAATCGAGTGTTAAAATCAATACAGCATTAAATATTAAAAACTTCCCTAAATAGGGCTGCCTTCAGATGTCTTTTAAAGATAAGATAGCTGCTTATTTCCTTCACATCTGAAGGGAGGGCATTTCATAGTGCAGGCGCCACTACCGATAAGGCCCTCTGTCTGGTTCCCTGTAACCTCACTTCTCGCAATGAGGGAACCGCCAGAAGGCCCTCGGCGCTGGATCTCGGGCTGAAAGATGGGGGTGGAAACACTCCTTCAGGTATAAAGGACCAAGGCCATTTAGGCATTTTAAAAAGGATGCTTTTATTACAAATGTAACTGAAGAAGATAGAAGTAATGGACCATTGTTTTGGGTTCCCTTTTGCATGTCACTCACACCACATGCAATAAATACTGCCTGAAGACCCCTTAAACAATGTACGGATGCTACTAGGGGAATTTGACTGACAAGTGCATGGAGACAGTAGACCCACAGTGGAAGAAGCAAAAGCCACTGCACAAAGTCTGGAAAGTAAGCCACATTTGCTATGCAAAGAAGTTTCCAAAAATGCCCTTGGGACAGCTCTAAAGGGGGATTAGGCATATTCACCAAGGATAAGGCTGTCGCTACTAGTCTTGATGGCTATATTAGCTCCAGTTTCAAAGGCAATGTACCTCTGAATGCAAGTCACTAAGAAACATGAGTGATATTGTGTTCATGTCCAGTTTGTGGATCTCCCAGAGACTTCCCAGACTGGCCACTCTGGAAACAGAATGCTGGACTACAAGACACTTTGGTTTGATCCAGCAGGGCTCTTTTTATGTGTAGGAAAATATGAAGACAGCAAGTTGCAGACCAATGTACAATGCAGGGGAGTTGGGAACATGTTTGTGTTCAAGCCCATATTAAAACCAGGGGGGAGAGAACCACCCTGCTAAGCCCATCTATTCTTTCTTGAATTTATATACCACCCTTAATCTGAAGATCCCAGGGCGGGTCACAACATAAAAATATAAAATGAGAACATATACTGCACAACAAAAGAAGAGTAAAAACAAATCATTAACCCTCTCCCACAAATGTATGTTATTTATTAAATTTGTATAACATTTTATATGTGCATCATAAATACATAAAGCCAAACGGAGGACATAGATGATGCCTTCCTGGAACAGATGGCCAAGCATGCAAAAGGAAGGAAGATAGTAGTAATGGGGGACTTCAATTACCCAGATATTTGTTGGATGTCAAACTCAGCCAAGAGCAAAAGGTCAAACAGATTCCTCACTGGCCTTGCAGACAACTTCATTGTCCAGAAAGTGGGAGAAGCAAAAAGAGGAACAGCCATTTTAGATCTGGTCCTAACCAATGTTGATGACCTGGTTAGTGGGGTAGAAGTGGAAGGATCATTAGGCGCGAGTGATCATGCTCTTCTGAAGTTTACTATACAGCGGAAAGGAGCAGCCAAGCATACTAGGACTCAATTTTTTGACTTTAAGAAAGCCGACTTCATAAAACTTAGGGAAGTGCTGGGTGAGATCCCATGGAGAGTAATACTAAAAGGAAAGGGAGTTCACAATGGCTGGGAGTTTGTTAAGAGGGAGATAGTAAAAGCACAACTTCAGGCAATACCAATGAGGCGGAAACATGGAAGGTGCCTAAAGAAGCCAAGGTGGTTATCTAAAGAACTTTTAACTGAGTTAAGATTAAAAAAGGATGTGTACAAAAAATGGAAAAGGGGGGAAACCACCAAAGAGGAATTCAAACAAATAGCCAGCACGTGTAGACGTGCTGAAAAGCTAAAGCACAGAATGAACTCAGGCTTGCTAGAGAGGTTAAAAGCAACAAAAAAGGCTTTTATGGGTATGTTTGTAGCAAAAGAAGAACAAAGAAACAGTGGGGTCACTCAGAGGAGAAGATGGTGAAATGCAAACAGGGGACACAGAAAGGGGTGAACTCCTCAATGCCTTCTTTGCCTCAGTCTTCTCCGATAAAGAAAACAATGCCCGACCTGAAGAATTTGGAGCAAATGATTCAGCAGAGGAAACACAGCCCAGAATAACTAAGGAGATAGTACAAGAATACTTGGCTAGTTTAGATGTATTCAAGTCTCCAGGGCCAGATGAACTGCATCCTAGAGTATTAAAAGAACTGGCAGATGTGATCTCAGAACCACTGGCAGTCATCTTTGAGAATTCCTGGAGAACAGGCGAAGTCCCGGCAGACTGGAGGAGGGCAAATGTTGTCCCTATTTTCAAAAAGGGGGAAAGAGAGGACCCAAATAATTACCGCCCAGTCAGTCTGACATCAATACCAGGGAAGATTCTGGAGCAGATCATTAAGCAAACAGTCTGTGAGCACCTAGAAAGGAATGCTGTGATCACCAATAGTCAGCATGGATTTCTGAAAATTAAGTCATGTCAGACTAACCTGATCTCGTTTTTTGACAGAATTACAAGCCTGGTAGATGAAGGGAACGCAGTGGATGTAGCCTACCTTGATTTCAGCAAGGCATTTGACAAGGTGCCCCATGATATTCTTGTAAAGAAGCTGGTAAAATGCGGTCTTGACTTTCCTACCACTCAGTGGATTTGTAACTGGCTGACTGACCGAACCCAAAGGGTGCTCATCAATGGTTCCTCTTCATCCTGGAGAAGAGTGACTAGTGGGGTGCCACAGGGTTCTGTCTTGGGCCCGGTCTTATTCAACATCTTTATCAACGACTTGGATGATGGACTCAAGGGCATCCTGATCAAATTTGCAGATGACACCAAACTGGGAGGGGTGGCTAACACCCCAGAGGACAGGATCACACTTCAAAACGACCTTGACAGATTGGAGAACTGGGCCAAAACAAACAAGATGAATTTTAACAGGGGAAAATGTAAAGTATTGCACTTGGGCAAAAAAAAATGAGAGGCACAAATACAAGATGGGTGACACCTGGCTTGAGAGCAGTACATGTGAAAAGGATCTAGGAGTCTTGGTTGACCCCAAACTTGACATGAGCCAACAGTGTGACGCGGCAGCTGAAAAAGCCAATGCAATTCTGGGCTGCATCAATAGGAGTATAGCATCTAGATCAAGGGAAGTAATAGTGCCACTGTATTCTGCTCTGGTCAGACCTCACCTGGAGTACTGTGTCCAGTTCTGGGCGCCACAGTTCAAGAAGGACATTGACAAACTGGAACGTGTCCAGAGGAGGGCAACCAAAATGGTCAAAGGCCTGGAAACGATGCTTTATGAGGAACGGCTAAGGGAGCTGGGCATGTTTAGCCTGGAGAAAAGGAGGTTAAGGGATGATATGATAGCCATGTTCAAATATATAAAAGGATGTCACATAGAGGAGGGAGAAAGGTTGTTTTCTGCTGCTCCAGAGAAGCGGACACGGAGCAATGGATCCAAACTACAAGAAAGAAGATTCCACCTAAACATTAGGAAGAACTTCCTGACAGTAAGAGCTGTTCGACAGTGGAATTTGCTGCCAAGGAGTGTGGTGGAGTCTCCTTCTTTGGAGGTCTTTAAGCAGAGGCTTGACAACCATATGTCAGGAGTGCTCTGATGGTGTTTCCTGCTTGGCAGGGGGTTGGACTCGATGGCCCTTGTGGTCTCTTCCAACTCTATGATTCTATGATTCTATGACATATGCAGTACATTTTATAAGTCATGTTGATTGTTTTTATGATTTTATGCTTTATTGCATGTTGCCTAGAGGCTTTCCCATGTAGCTACCAACAAAACAAATTTATTATTTCTGCTACTTATACTAAGCACTAACCCATTTCTGAAGTTTCACAGGTTTCGGCAGCTTCCAAGTACCCCTAAGCCTTCTCTGAATTAGGACTCCAGTCCTGGACTTCATTGCACAATGAAAATTCTCATTCCTTCTTCAGACTCAGGCCTATCCCTGGATATCAGCTAAATCCACTTGTAATTCCTGCTCCGACAAAGACTCTCACCCTGGGATTCCTTTCTTCTGCTTGTCCCTGTATCATATTGATTGAAAGGGAGCAATGTCTCGCAGTGATGAAAAATGTGCTAATGGGGCCTTCCTCTTAATTAAATGATGTTTGACATACCTTTTTCATCAAAGCGTTGAAAGGACTGGTTGTTTCAACTAGATGGGGGCTACAGTAGAAACCTCTTAATTGGGATGCCTCAGCAGAGAGCCTTTTGTTCTTGTTAATTTGTAGGACTGCGAGATCTACAGTTTAGTGGGGAAGACACTGTACAGACCCCCTCCCCATGGTGAAAAGGCAGTCGACAGGAAGAGGAACCAGCATTCTCCATTCAGGGACAGAAATGTATTTCAATCCCCTTTCTCCTGCTGCTAAGAGACACTTCCAGTATTGTGTAGCTTCCACAATAAGAGCAAAAATAACAGCCGGAAGCTCACAGTAGGAAGGCATTGTTCCACTTCTGGGTCCCTCACCCTGCCTCAGACCTCGCAAACACCCTAGCCATATGGAGAAAGCACACTAACGACCCAGGCACCACTGAGCCATCTGTAGGTGTCCTCATTATATAGAATTATTAGCCTTATTAAGCAGCAACCATTGCTATTCAGCTACCAGGCAAAATAACAGTTCTCTTAAAAGATTAAAATTAAATACAGCCAAATTAAGTTAGTGCGTTTATGTGAAATAAAACCTCAGGTTAACTATTATTATTATTATTATTATTATTATTATTATTATTATTATTATTATTTGAATTGGCAAACAAGTTATACATCAATTTTAAAAACACACCAAAAACGTCCCTAAAGCATCTTTAAAATTATTCCAATTGCAGAGTGGAAAAGATCTCAACTTAAAAGGCTGAGAATATTTTTCAGGTATCCTGGTCCTAAGCCATATAGTGCTTCATACACCAAAACTAGCACCTTGAACTTAGATCAGTGCCTAATTGGTGATCACTGCAATTCTTTCAACTACAGGGAATTGTGTTGGTGATACCCTACTCCAGTGAAAAGTTGAGCCGCCACATTTTGCACCAGCTGCTGTTTCCAGACCAACGTCAAGACGAGCCCTACATAGAGTGCATTTCAGGAATCCAGCCTGAAGCAGTTTACCAGAACATGTGACAGTTTAGCAATCATAAAAGGCAATGGGTTTGTGACATTTCCTATCTTTCCCTTTTAGAACTCACCAGGCACTTAATGCTGTCCTCTGTTATCACACTTGCCTTCGTTTTTCCACCCCAACAATCTCACATTATATGACGGGTAATTTGCTGCCATGGACGGAAGGTCAGGACCAGTTAGTTCAATGTGCATGTTTGCAAGCATTGCAGAAGTCTTTTAGATGCATGAAGCACTGATCTAGATTGAGGAGTGGATCCAGAATTGATCAGTTTAAAAATTGAGAATATGATCCACTGCAAGTTCTAAATTAAATTGTTTTTATTGAATCAATTATTTTTTACTTTATTATTAGCAGATCAATTCAGCTATTATGTTATTCCACCCCATTAATTTCAATGCAAAAGAAATGCATTGCAAATAGGATGGAGTGGGAGGAAATGTAATCAATCACATATTGTTTGGATACTGAAACTCACTCACTGGATAGAAGAAGGAAGGAGGAGGAGAGTACTGAAAGCAACAGCAAATGCCAATAGATAATCACTAGATTCATTTCTGTTCTGGACCCAGGACAAATAAGTGACATCGACAATTTTCACCCTCACTTCTCTTTTATTGGAATTGCTTGGTTTTTAAAACATCCATTTTTATTTTTATTTTTAAAAATACCCTTGCTAGGATATATTTTTTTAAAAAAAATCAAGGGTGAAGGACCTGGATTCAGACTATAGCTCTTATATTACAGGCCAATATGCAGAAGAAGAAGAAGAAGAAGAAGAAGAAGAAGAAGAAGAAGAAGAAGAAGAAGAAGCCCTACTGTTGCTTTAACCACTTAAAACAACATGTACATCCATCATCAGTTCTCCATTCTTTGGCATAGGACAAATCAGACGTAGAGCTAAAGCTGGGGCTTAAGTGAGAGTAACTTGGATCTGGAGCAAAGCTGAGCAGAAGCCTACTAGGGAGCTGTTCTCTAAGCAAAGTCCCAGGAGGGACTGGGAGGTTTCACATTCTCTCAGCCCTCAGCCCTCTCCTGGTTTCCTGGTTATCTGTTGCATCCCAGGGCATGCCTGAGCCTTCTCTGACTTCTCACTTCTTCTGAGCAGTATTCCCTGGCATGAAACCCATCAGCATTCCCGATATACACATTTCCTAATATACACAAATTTGCAAAGGATCTGAAAAGTGAATTTGATAGGGTTCTCCCTCAAATCAAATTTAAATGAATCAAATTTCTTCCCAATCCTTACTCCAGAGTCATAGTCAGAAAAGAGTTTGGCAGTATATTTAGGGACTTACAGCAAATGGAAAGCCAAGCTGTGCTATCTTAAGGGTAGTTGGTGTTGCTGCTACCTGTCCTTCACCAGCAGGTCCCAGGCTTAAGCCATTTCAGACAGGAACTTCTGTTGGTGGAAGATTTAAGCTTGAATTTCAGAGGGGTGGGTCTGGCTCTTTGAGGATGAGAATCAGTAGAAGGAAAGTTTATGGGAGGATGGGCCAAAATGAAATTCCTATGCCTGGCCACTGTTCTGAAGCCTAGTCTGAAGCCACTGTTCTGAAGGAAATCACAACAGTTTCAATGATATGGTGGAGAACATTTGGAGAACATTTGGCACAATGGTTCTCTTCAGAAATGGTGAGAAGAAGAAAAATTCTCAGGAAAAAAAAATCTCTTCTGAGGAATTTCAGATCAGCTCTAATTTTAATCATTGTGAAAGTCCCCTTGGGCTTCTTGGAAAGGTGGTCAAGAAAGGTTTTAAAAAGTAAAACTGAAGACAAGATGACTATGGTTAGGAGGTTGCAGCAGAGGAGCTGTGGTCTTTTGCAGATTGATTATTTAATAGAAAAGAGCAAAAATAAATGAATGATTATGGAAATCATTCAGAAACTGAATGATCAAAGCAAAGTCTGAGCTGTTATAAACTGATTATGATGTTATTTTTGGCAATGATTAGAGCCCTGAAGAACCACACAATTATCTCTACACACCCAGTAGGGATTTGGACTTGTGTTTCCTGAACAGCAGGCCTTCCAACTAAGTATGTCAAAGCACTTTTTGAAAGAGTAGTTTTAGAAGCAATTTCTGTTATAATGTGGGAGTCTGTTTTCCTAAGAGGGAAGAGCCAAATGTCCACTGGATGTGCAAAAGCAATTGGTCTGTGTCTAAAGTAGCTCTCTGGATCATGGTCAAGCTGATGCAGCTTTCTCTATAATGTATAACCTAATATACCGTAGCTTAAGACTAGGTATGACAGGCAAACTAATGATCAGTTGTATCATTGCTATTGAAGAGTGGTTTGATACACAGGATGTCTCCCTGCCTTCTGCCAAAAAATGAACAGATTGAGATTTGCTTCACTCCAACAGAAGCAACGCTATGGTAAATGTAGATTCTGATGCAGAATACGGGACACATAGTAGTTGTGAGTTACATGAAAGAGATACAAATCTGCAAACATCCTTTGCTTGAGCACACACTAGCATAATTTGGTAACACATAAATTTAATGAACAACAACATGCATTCCGATGAAAAAATCAGCTGGGTAGGGGAAAAACCTGACATGACCATCTTAGCCAATGTGGTCCCCATATTCACACATATACCAAAGCACCATGCGAATGCACCACCAGAAACTAGCTTCTATGGGTGCTCTGTGTGTGTGAGGAGAGGGGAGGAGAGACTGGAGGGGAAGAGTGTTGGCAGGCTGCTAGCTATAAGCACCTGGGAGTTACTCCACTCCAGAACTGACTATAGGATTTCAAATGGCTTCAGTATGGTTTACTTTGCAATAAAAGCAAGGAGGTGCTGGCAGCTTTCCTAGTGGAAATTGGCCAACTCATCAGAGGTGATGTCACAAGTTTTGTCCTTGGGCAATGCAATCTGACCATGCCAACATTACAATCAGGTAGCCCTCTGGAAACGGGCCCATCGCACAAGAGTCTAAATTTAATTATGCCAACTAAGGAGTGACCAACACAACTGGTCTCCAGAAAAAAAAACTAAGTGCAGGCCTATAGCAGGTACAGAAAAGGCAAGACTGCCCAGGGATCATGCCTTCCTACATCCAATCAGTTTAGGAGCTTGCTTTGAAGTGTTTGTTTAGGAGGATACATAAACTCCAAGCTTCACAATCAAATTGTTCTCTTTGCTCAGTTCCACCTACTGCCTGAAATTCCTCAGCTTCATAATGGAACCTGGGGTCAGACCCTGTTTTCTTTCACTGCCTCCAGTCTGCTGTCTCCCTGGAACCTTGCTTGCTGAAATGGTGCTTTAGAAAGTTTAATAAGGTAGGGCTACTTCTGTCTCGCTTTCCTTGCTGTTCTGTCTGACCCAGGAGTTCCAATGCATGCCAGTTTTATTGCCCATCAGGGCTGGGAAAGGTAACTTTTTCTCTCTATCTTGTCTTTTGTAGGTCCTCACCCTACAAATTATAGCCTTCAAGCCTGCTCCCTCTTCCTATCTGTGCAGGTCACTAAATTTTCAAGAAGTATTTCGGTCCTGCCCTAACTCCACTAAGTTCATTTCAGCAGTACATAATAGTACCTAGTCTGCCTTTTCAAGCAGTGCTGAACACACCTTTCCCCCCAAACCTCCACATTGCCTTGCACTGAACCCTGAAGTTATTTCCATCATTGTTTCAGACCCTTATGCCTTGTGTGCATGTTTGATTCTTGCGTGTGTGTATGTTAGTATAGTCATGGTTAGGATTATTTAGCCAATACTTCCAAGCCAAAGCACTTGTGTGTTTGTGTGTGTGTGTGTGTGTGTGTGTGTGTGTGTATTTTGATCCTGTGTTTGTTCAATAAACCCCACCCCATTTTTAAGACCTGTGTGAGTGTAAATCACTAAATCAATCTGCCACGAGAGTCTACCACTTCTGCCAAAAGATCCCAATTCACATTACTCTTAGAACACGTACAGCAACTGCATCATTTACCAGTCCTTCACCCTAAGATCCCAGGGTGGGTCACAACAATTTAAAATACAACACTAAAAACAGTTTGAAACAAATTAAAATCACAAGAACAGGATGAGTCCTAAAAATATGCATCTCACATGCCAAAGGGTACATGAAAGATATGTCTGCCAAGGAGTTTCACTAACAAGAGATGCTCTCCTTTCTATACCACACTGAGTGTGGTCACACACCGTTCTTAAAGAGCTTCAAATGGCAAATTTCAAGATCAATATATTGTGGCTTATTGCCAGATCCTAAGCAAGTTTCAGTGTGTCTGCTCTCTGCTTTCTTCTATAATAAATTATTATGAGTGTTTTAACTTAAGTGAAATCTATATTACTGTTACCCAGATCCAGGTACTCTACGAGGAAACTTTGTTTCTATATCCATTTCAATTGGGGTTTAGCCCCAGTTTTGGCACAGAAACTGCTTTGGTCGCCTTGTATCATGGCCTCTGTTGGAAGAAAGACAGAGGAAAGGTGACCCTGGACTCAGCTATACAGCTGCAAATAAAACGCTTTAAGTGTGTTTTAAGTACAATATACAGTGTATATACTATATATATAGATGGAAATGGTGAGCCTTATGGAAAATTCAATGCACCATATTTTTCACTCTATAAGACGCACTAGACCATAAGATGCACCTAGTTTTTGGAGGAGGAAAACAAGAAAACATATTCTGAATCCCAGAAGCCAGAGGGATCGCTGTGCAGCGAAAGCAGCGATTCCTCTTGCTGTTCTGGCTTCTGGGATAGCTGCACAGCCTGCATTCTTTCCATAAGATGCACACACATTTCCCCTTACTTTTTAGGAGGAAAAAAGTGAGTCTTATAGAGCAAAAAATACGGTTTTTAAAAAGCATTTTCAGAAAGGTTTCTATATTCCTCCCCTGTTAATTACCCTTGACCTCTCAGTGGCTTTTCGTACCATCAACCTGTAGTCTTAATAAGGAATTGTCATTCAGGTGTCAGGAATGTCAGGCCACAAACTAAGGGCTAAACATGCAAGGTAAGTAGCAATGCCTTCTGGAAATTCCAACAGAATTTTGTGTTTGTTTGTTCCCAAAAAAGCAGAAGAAATTTTGACTCAAATTTCCCAGGAGGGGAATATTTTCAAGATACTTGGGGAGATGGGTTTTGGCCCAGCCTTCGATGCAACCAGATTGAAGGCATGATCTCTCACCTACTGCTGAAAACATTGGCACTGCGGATCAGTGTTCACAGGGAGGCCGGCCAAAGCGAAGAGCTCTGAAGCAATTGGTACTTGAATCTGGCATAAAAGGGACATCTGCTGCCTTTGGAGCCAAGCTGTGTCTATTCCTTTCCTATTCCATTGCAGTTCATATACCTCCTCCGAGAAAATGTGACACTTCTTGCCTAGGTCTGATTAATAATTCAAATGAATAGGAGCTGATCTTCCACCTGCCATGTAACGAAGCCTACCGACAGGAAACATTCCCACATAGCAAGGATTGTTTTCTGGAAGAGAACCAGAGATTGAACGTGTTAGGAGAGATGGAGGATTTGCTTCCTATTCAACAAAGTGGATAGAGCCAAATTTAGTTTGGCTCAAAAAAGAAAAGAAAAAGCTGTAATGAAAATTTGCTTTGTTTTACAGGCAGGCATCATTTCCCTGTATTTATTCATTTTTAATATCAGGCACACTGATGCAAACAAGCTCCAAGGAGAGAAGCTGACAGAAAAGAACTGAAATCTTAATTCCCTTAAATAAATAGACTGTAAAATAGGGCAGAAGTAGGTGAGCTTGTGGACACTGAAATCAGTGAGAATAAGTATGTCTAACTCTTTGAGATGCCATCTTTTCCAGTCAGCTTTCCCCAACCTGGTGCTCTGAAGCTGCTGTTGAACTACAACCAGTGCTATTTTTCTAGAAAAAGAGGTGTCAGAACTCACCATGAATGCCTCCCTTGTTCTCTTACAATGGCAATGGCACCCACAGGTTCCGGCTGGGGGAGGGGAGCCCTGACTACAAACATGACCACCCAACATGATCAATGGTCAGGGATATTGGGAGCTGCAGCTCAAACATCCAGAGGGCACCAATTAGGGGATGGATGATCCACTACTTCTTTTTCAGCTTATATGCATTATAGCCTAACTGAAGCAATTACCTTCAAATAATGGGATCATAAGCAAGACAAGGCTGGATAGCTCCACTAAAGTGGCCTCTGAACTCGAGAGGGAACCTCTTTTGGTACAGCTAACAGATGCAAGGCCATGTTTTGAGACTTATAAATCTGAGGAGTTCTATCTACACAAAATGTCTTGATCCACACCTCTTGAATTAATGTGCAAATGAATCATGTATCATCCATCAGATGTTGGGTGATTCCAGATGGGTTTGCTACTGCAAATGTGTCATTCTGGTGTCGCAAACAGCTCACTGGCAAAATATTTTTAACATCAGGCTTCCAGCAGAAAGGGTAAATCAAGTTTAAGTGGGGGAAATAAAAATGGACTGACATTTTGATGTCAATGATGCTGTGTGGATGCTTCAAAGCAATTGCATGGATGAGGAGTACCTACCCCCACAATAAACATCCATCTGGGAGTACCCTTTGTATATTGCCTAGCAGTGTATTGTGGCACAGTTTGCAGCAGTTTAAACTTATGAAATTATAGATTTAAATGGGAACTGTCATTCCAAGGTAAATAGCCACTTAGGTAGAGCATTTTCTTCAGGAACACATCAGTGGAAGAAAGGGTTAAGGCTTCTTCTCTCTGCCTGCTTTGATCCCAGTAATTATCAGCCCTGAGTGGCTACTATCAGGAAACTGGAGCTAGCTATACCTGCATTTGCCATGTGTGCTACCTTTAAATAAGTACTATTTAATATTTATAGGGCCTAAGCTAAGATGGTTTGTTGCACACTAAGAAAATGGTGCAGCAAGGTCATCTACAAGATTTATTGGAAGTTGCCCTCTGCAGAACAGTAGCGGGAATCCATTTGCTCTTAATTGTTAGCATCAGATGCAGGTAAAAGTCTAACTTTCATTGGAGAGATCACAGTGTTTCAACCATTATATTCATGCATACTTTAATTAAATGGAAATGCTGGCCTTTTATACTAGCATCAGCGGAGGCTGGCAAAAGTTGAAGACATAGACTTAATCCTGCAAACAAATGCAGATAGGATCTTACTAGCAGGAACAAAGGTTTTCCTGATAACTAGTAGGTATTATTATTCTTGTTATTCTTGTTATTATTATTCAAGACTCCAGAGTGAATGCAGCAATAAGACTCAGTTCTAATTTCTTGGAAGACAGTTTCTGAACAAATTTCAGATCTTACTTTTTCTCACTTTCTCCCTGGGAAAAAAAGGTCACCTTGCAGAATTTTCTCTGAAAATACTCCATCATTGTTTATGGCTGCTGCCATTTCCCAACCCATGCCATGTGATCCAGCACAATGCTAGGCCTGGGGCACTGTGGAGTAAGGCTTCCAAGACAGCTGCAGCAGCAAAATAAAAGGAAAAACCTTAAGGGGTGAAATAAAGATGCTATTCTGCTACTTCGGGTGAGTCCTGCCTCTGATAAACTGCTGTAGAATGTATCATTCCCTTTGAGTAAATTCAGTAAAATGTTATCCCCAAGTTTACTGTCCACAAAGAGAAGCCATTTGCACACAAACAGAAAGAATTGCCATCACTCTAGACCAAAAGAATTGCCATCACTCTGATTTGACTTCATGATGGCTCCCTAGAATGATGAGGCATCATCATGAAACCAAGTCAGGTAGAGAGCGATGCTCTCTGCCTACATCCTGAAGCCTTGAGGGTAAAATAAAAATATAAAAATACTACCATCCAGGTTTCCCCACAGCACATCATTGCCCCTGCCAGACCACGAAACAAGAAATGGGACCTTCAAGAACTTTTCACTTCACTGGAGTGCCTCAAGTAAAAGATCACAAGGCATATTATCACTGGCTTCTGTCTGAGGCATCAAGGATGAAACTGGGAACATGTTTAGGAATTAGGGGGGCAGGGAAATAGTGCTTCTAATGATGTGCAGAGAGTGTGTGCCACTAAGCGACTGCAAACTGTGCACACCCACTTATGTTTAAGGAGCACAACTTGAAGGGCTAATGGCATAACTTTCTAAAAGTGCTACTTCCCATTAAGTTCCTCTTAACACTAAAGCCTCTCCAACAAAGTTTCACTAGACAGGACTACTCAGGAAACCTACTGATGTGCACTTTCTGGTGAAGAAGAGGAATGGCAATTTTCATATGGCCATACTAAGGAAGTCAACAAAAACAATGCATTAGTGTTAAGTGGGGCATTCTTCCATTGGGATATGTTAGTGTGGTATTCTGTTTTGGAAACCATGTGGAATCTCAATGCAGCATTGGCAAGCTCTGCAAAGATCATGTTGGGAAGTCTAGGGCCAATGAGAAACCATGAAGATATTGCTAAGGTGGTGTATGCATTGAAGAATGAGAATTGACAGCTGAGTGTTGAGACTGACCAACCTAAACTGAACAGTCAATAAGATTTGGGACAGTGCTCCCAAACTTTCCTTACGTGGAGGAATAAGGGGTAATTTTGATTCAATCCCTTTGAGAGATGGAGCACAAGGAGCAGGCTCAGCTAGCTGCCTATTTAAGGTGGTGATCCCTCTCCCAAGTGGCACAAAGCTATACCACTCCCCATCTGCCCACTTGATTTGGCAATCTGAGATTAGTCCCCACTGTGGATATTTGGGGGGAGGGTTCTTGTTTCTAAATTGGCCACAGGCAAGAAGCTATTTGGTCCTGTCCTGAGCTTTTCCAGGGGTGGTAAGTTCAATGGTGTATGCAGAAGGACCTTGGCATCTCCAAGTAAAAGGCTAGTATAGAAAGATCCCCTGCCCATCTCAGATGGTGATGGCATGTGGACAGTGAAAAACAAAAACCAAATATATCACTGAATCGGTGGTGTGGAGCTAGGGTGAGGTCATCAACACAAAAACGAGCTAGGGTGAGGTCATCAACACAAAAATCTTGGAATGAGGTAAACCTGCACTGAGTTGGGTGGTGGAATAAAGTTGCAGATGAGATATACGAATTAACCGAACCAGACATGTGTGCTTGAAAAACATCTGCTGAAATGCATTTGGTTTGGGCCTCCACAGCTTCTAACTTAAGCACCTATGAAGAGTTAACCTATTCACAGCTTATTAGTAAGATCCTTCTGACAGATTGCAGAGGACAGAAAGGTATCTGCAATTGCTCACAGGCACTCTTGGCCTGAGCAAAGCCTTCCTCTGGAACAAGGCTAGGAGATGAAGTTCTAACCAATTTTTAATTTTTTTTAAGGTTGAAAGTGGGGTTCTGCATAAAGAGATTTTTTTATGAAAGCTGGAACACCAGCAATGTGAAACTTATAACCCTCCAGGTGTTTCTGAATCACAGCTCCCACCATCCCTGCCCCTTGTCATGCTGGCTGGGGCAGCCTTGGAGCTGGAATCCAACAAAAATGGGATGGGCCACAGATTCCCCATCTCTGCCCAACTGGTGGACCCAAGAGACATTCATCTAGAAGAGAAAAGTGATGGCCAGGTATAGTTAAGTGCTGACATTTATTATGCACACTTTTAGCCTGGCAAACAGCTGCATCCCGCTAAGAAAGAACATTTTTCTACTTGAAGGCTGGCAGAATATTAATTGCTTCAAGCAAAACGTAAGAGTGTCTTTGAATTATTGCGTCTGAACTTTGGAAGTAATATCAGTTGCTTTCCCTACCAAGCCCACTGCAGTAATAGTGGCTGTAGCCTCTCCTCTTCCTCCCCTCGTTCCCCATTCTTTTTTCTGCTCCAGTTTCATAGAAGAGTATCACTCATGGGCTTTTTGTTTATATTTGGAAACTGCAACCGTATGGAAGATTGGAATGCAAACGAGGAGTGGAAGGAATGCCCTCTCAGTTGATATTACCTTCCATTTTGAAGTATGACTAATCTGAGAGAGTTTACAACAATCCCAAAATAAAATAAAAATAGGAAGCTCTTGGAAGAAATAAATATTTTGGGGGCAGGGGCTTCCAATGCCAGCCTAAGCTCCTTGGTCCCTTGATTCTGATTCCTGGCTCCATTCCCGACTCCTGGGTCACCTCTGACAGCTGCATATTATGGCTCTGTCTTCTATAATTAAATGCAGCAAGTACACATCTGTAAGGCACTGTCCCACACCCTTGGTACAGTGCTGCATCATATAATGAGGTTCACGGTAAGTGTAACTGCAGAAAGGCAAGAACTACATTCAGTCTACAGGCAATCCTTTCCATTAACACTCCTGCAAATGATCAAGCAAGGATATAAGGGGTCATGTGGTCCCTAAGGTACCTTGGACCTAGAACGTTAAAGACGTTGTAAATTAGTACAAGGATGTTGAACCTGGTCCGGTAGTAGATGACTCCCAATGCAGCTGTTTTAGCAACAGTGTCATATGTTGTCATTTATTAACTTATTTCCCGCCCTTCACTTCCCAGGGCGGGTTACTGCATTAAAACCATTAGAAACAATTTATAACCATAAAAATAAGGTGGGTCCTAAAAACAGACATCTCAAGTGTCAAAAGCTATCAGCAGTCTGGCCACCAGATAGAGCCTTTGAACCAAGCCCAAGGGCAGCCTCACATAAAGCTTACCGCAGTAAGCCATCCTTGAGGTTACCAGCACAGGGACTATGGCAATCAGACTATCCGTGTCCAGGAATGGCTGACCTGGTGAACAGGATAAAAGGCACTCCTGGCTACAGAGGACACTTAAGCCTCTAGTGACTAAGACATGGGTAGAAAAACTAAGGCCCGGATCGCGGATGGTCTGGGAATCAGCGTGTTTTTACATCAGTAGAATGTGTCCTTTTATTTAAAATGCATCTCTGGGTTATTTGTGGGTGTAATGGGTATGAGTTACTCGTGCGTAAACTGCCGCCTCTCTAGGCTAAGTTGCCTGGTTAAACCGTTCTGACTGCACAGCCCATCTCCGCGTGGCTGTCTCAGTCGCTAGCAGAATCTGTCTGTGGGCGTTTCTTAAACCGCTTCCAGCATAGAAGCTGTTTGACTCCCAGTCTCCTCCTCCTCTCACTGCGCGGGAGTCTTCTGCGCAGGGAGGGCGTGGGTAGTGGAGGACCTGTGCTCTCCTCACTGATGTCCAGTGAAGAGTCCCTGAGCTCTCTCTCCGCTTCCCCCATCTGCCTCCCTTTATCCCTGGTGTTGCGCTGATTTCCTTCCCCCTCTACCGAGCTGCTTCTCCTCCTGGTGCTGGGTCCTTCGCCAGCAGAATCTGGGAGCCTCCCCTTCGCTTCTCGCTCTGATGTCAGTTCCCTGACAGTGGGGCATAGGAATTCGTTCATTTTTTTCCCCTTCAAAATATAGTCCGGGCCCCCACAAGGTCTGAGGGACAGTGGACTGGCCCCCTCCTGAAAAAGTTTGCTGACCCGTGGACTAAGATGTATCCAGGAGTATCCCCAAGCTCCTTTAGAGGGAGTGCAGCCCCTGAAAAGTGTTCATCAGGCATTTAAAACACCTGCTGAATTTGGCAGAACATTGTACAATACAGGACTGATGGTCTTAAATGCTGTTTCTTGCTGCAGTCAAATGAGCTTCACCAACTCAGGCAACCTCATCCAGAACATCTAGAACAGTGGTTCCCAACTGGTGGTCTGCAGACCCCAAGGGTCTGCGTAACCCACCTAGGGGGTCTGTGACACCATTCACATAACTAAAACTACCATAGATATATCATGATTTTCAAAAGTAGGGAGTCCGTGGCTTGGCTTTTGAAACACAGGGAATCCACAGTACTTAGCTAATTGGGAACCACTAATCCGTATAGTTAAAGCTACGGTTTCCCCAGTAGTGATGTATGGAAGTGAGAGCTGGACCATAAAGAAGGCTGATCGCCGAAGAATTTATGCTTTTGAATTATGGTGCTGGAGGAGACTCTTGAGAGTCCCATGGACTGCAAGAAGGTCAAACCTCTCCATTCTTAAGGAAATCAGCCCTGAGTGCTCACTGGATGGACAGATCCTGAAGCTGGACTCCAATACTTTGGCCACCTTATGAGAAGAGAAGACTCGCTGGAAAAGACCCTGATGTTGGGAAAGATGGAGGGCACAATGAGAAGGGGACGACAGAGGACGAGATGGTTGGACAGTGTTCTCGAAGCTACCAGCATGAGTTTGACCAAACTGTGGGAGGCAGTGGAAGACAGGAGTGCCTGGTGTGCTCTGGTCCATGGGGTCATGAAGAGTCGGACACGACTAAATGACTAAACAACAATAACAACAAATCTAGAACATCCAGAACAAGTAACTTGCCTACCTCCCATACAGGGTTACTACCCACCCGATGAGTCCCTGTCTTCCAAGGATTCAAGTACAGCTTATTGGCCTTCATCCAGTCCACCAATGCATTCAGAAACTGATTCAGAGCTTCTCCTGATTCAGATGTACAAACTTATATATGCAAATGTTGTGCTGCAGACCCCGTTTTGGACTGTGCCTCCCACGCTCATTTCTTTTCAATCATCACCCAGCACAATCTTCAAGCAGCTTGCAGGTCTCTGCTCTGCTAAATCAGCACTCCTGACATCTCAATAAATCCTTCATCTGTAAGCAGCCTTCTTATCTAGACACCAGCAACTATCATGGTATGACCAGCCAATAAACTAATGTATGCTTACAGGAATTAGCAGTAAGATTTCAAGAGAGAATTCTCAGGAAGAATGCTTTGAAGACAGCATGCTTTTACAGCATGCTTTTTCAAAATATATTCAAGCCAGAGTAATAATCTAATGTAGAACAGATAGAGAGCACCATACATGAATGCAAAATGTAAAGACTAACATGTTGAGTTTGTCAATAAATCTATGACCCACTGATGGTGCCCACTCTCCTAATAATCCTAATACCTCATAGGATAGCAAGTTCCAGGTTTTTAAAAAAGGCACCTTCCAAACTGTGAGACAGAAGTAAATTATTTAATGAGACCTCTTCAAAACTTGTGTTTGTATAAATGTAAAAAACAGCCCATTATCACCCAGTTTTCTGTCCTGTGGAGATGAGCGGAGCTTTAAAAGGAGACAGAAAATGAACATAGGGATTGGTGTATGTGTGCTGCTTGTTTCCAGTGACATCACAAGTACTGTCCAATAGGCGCCTGCTGCAACCGCTTGTAGCTGATGAAATTTTCAATGCTACCCATGCTGATTTATTGATGGGTTTGCTGCTGACTGTTTTATGCCTTGTGTTCTCTCACTACTGCTTTTTTGTTTTTTACTTAATTGTTTTAATTATTGCCGCCTTGGAAGTTGCTTTCCTGAAAGGAGGAATGGAAATGTTTTAAAAGCATAATCAAATCAAATAAGCAGCAGAGCTGACTCAAGCCTTTTTTGCTGCCTGAGGTGGAAAAATCAGCTGCTGCTATCTCCTTCAGCTGCATAAGGCGAAGCAAGTGCTCAGTAAAAGTATTTATTTAGAAACTTGGCACAGGGAGCTTGAGAGTGGAGTAAATTGTGCCCCTTCCCCATTTCTTGAAATTGTATGTGATAGAGGGATGTGGAAGAAGTTCCAATCAGTTCACATTTATCGGCGAACATATCTATTTCATATTTTCTGAAACAATATGCAAACTGAAAAGCAGTAATTCTTTGACATTCACAATTCTCTGTATTTTGCAATGCAATTATCAAATGAGTGGGGTATTCAAAATGAATATATTAGTGAAAATAACACTATGTGAGGAGGAAATGCTTTGCAAAAATGTGTACATTCAGACAAAATTGCATACAAAGCTGTGCACATTAGAATAAATTCAAAGAAAAATGCTTCTGAACTATCATGAGGTCTTTTTTAAAATTGCAAACTGATGTGGAAATGTAGAAAACTGAACTTAACAGTGAATAAATGGGAAATTTAGAGAAAGCAAAATTGACAGTTTGGACAAAAAGGAAGTATTGAGATTGCCATTCAACTCCCATCCATTGCATCATCATCATCATCATCCTATTATTATCGCACCATTTACAAAAGTGCCAAGGTGACTTAAAAATCAAAATCAAAATAACAAAAACAGATTTTAAAACAATACAAAACACAAGTAAAGATAGGTTTTAAGACAATATGAATAAGCAATGTAGAGATCTAACTCCCAATCCCCTAGCTCAAAAATCTTTTTGAAACAAAAATGTCTTCAGTTGTTCCAGGAACAACTAAATAATATTCACCTGTCTATCTCAACAACAGGGAAGCTGTTCAGCAAAACAGAGGCAGCACATCAGAGAGAAGGTGGAAGCGATAATCCTTTAGCTTTCCACAGTGCTTCTGAGAAGTGAGGAAGCCATTTACAAGTTTCTCTCTTCCCATGCACCTGCACAAAATGAAAGAACCACTCCTCCTCCTCAGATAAACCCTTGTGATGTGCAGTAGATAAGAGGGCTGGAAGGGAGCTTGGAGGTCATCTAATTCAACCCACTGCTCAATTCAGGAAATGCAGTGCTAGTGTCTCCCCAACGGATGGCTGTCTAATACCTTCCTAAAGATGTTCAGCAATGGAAAGCTCACTGCCTCTCTAGGAAATAGGTTCCATTATCAAACTATTCTGATGGAGTTTATATAAAATCTACCCTCTTGTAACTACTACTACTACTATTTATAATTGTGGTGGTTGGCATCCATCTGTCTCAAGAGACAATGGAGTACGTCTCTGGGGTGAAGTCAAACAGCTGTGTTAGCAGCACCAAAGTGACTTCCCTGGGGTGCAAACCTGTGCAGGGTGTATGGAGATCCTGGCTGCCCCCCTTGGCCTTGCTGATGTGGTCCAAGGAAAGCACAACAATACGTTTGGTTGCAGGAGTTGCTGGAAGAAGGCGTACAAGGCGCCATCCAACCATCTTAGAGACTCCACTCTAGATTTGTGTAAGGTTTATTCTTAATTATTATGTTCCTTTCATCCTAAGATCACAGCAATTAAAATAGGTAAAAGGTAAAGGTACCCCTGCCCGTACGGGCCAGTCTTGACAGACTCTAGGGTTGTGCGCTCATCTCACTCTATAGGCCGGGAGCCAGTGCTGTCCGAAGACACTTCCGGGTCACGTGGCCAGCGTGACGAAGCTGCATCTGGTGAGCCAGTGCAGGACACGGAAACGCCGTTTACCTTCCCGCTGGTAAGCGGTCCCTATTTATCTACTTGCACCCGGGGGTGCTTTCGAACTGCTAGGTTGGCAGGCGCTGGGACCAAACGATGGGAGCGCACCCCGCCGTGGGGATTCGAACCGCCAACCATGCGATCGGCAAGTCCTAGGCGCTGAGGTTTTACCCACAGCGCCACCTGCATCCCTTTAAGAACATTAAAAATAACTTTTAATGACTTTTCTTTCCTTTAAGAACATTAAAAATAACTTAAAACGAACTACAATCACAAGAATAGGTTGAGTCATAATATATACGGTATATATATACATATCAAGTATCAAAGGCCTAAGTGTTGAGTGTCTTAAACCCAGATCTTTATCAAATGCTACAAGTTGCCATTCCAGGTGTTTTAACACAACCAAAATAATATGAAAACTTGTTACTGTAATGGTTTTACGAGATGACTTTGAATTCTTTATATGAATTTGTGAAGCTGGAAAACAGTATATGAAGATTCATAGGTAAATAGATACATACATTAAAATGATTATTGAGTTTTAATCACAGCTCAACGTTATATTGGGGCATTTTCTTCACTTCCAGAAGGAGGAAAAACCTAGACTATATCAAGAGGCGTTTTCCATAGCCAGCCTTCCATGCTGACCACATTCAAAGAAGTAGAAAAGGAACAAGGCACTCTGAATGTTACTTCCCACATTTGTTCCTCATTATTTTGCTATGTATCCTTGGGCAAGTGACTAAAATTTCCCTCGCCTACAAAATGAAGGCAATCGCTTGTTGGTATTTTAGCTTAGGGGACAGCAACAATGTGGGAATCAGCTCATGTGTTTCCGCAGGCAATGTTGTTATGAAGAGGAAATAACATCCAGACATTCCAGGTAATCAACATATTGCTCTGTTCTTTCCTTCTTACTGTTTGGTGAGTCATTGTGTGTACAATCACTGCCAAAGGGGGGAGGACCCAAATCAGCATGAAGCTGTTGCAGACAGATGAGACTTCAAGTCCCAAGAAACGTCCTCGGTGCCTGAAAATAAATCAAATGGCAAGCCTTTCTGATCTTTAACTTTCAACACTATATTCATCTTGGTTCCCACTTATTTTCAGTGCAGAGGCTACCCTGCTGAGCTGCAAAGTCATGAACCAGGAGAGAGCAGCTTCCTCTCCCTGAATTCATTTTCAGCGCATTTCAGTTATGGCCCAAACATGCCTTCTGAATTTCTGCATATCTATCACTGAGAGATATGCTCAAGCTTTCCGGAAGAAACAGAAGAGTGTATACCATGCAAGAAAGTAGTAGCAACTTTATAACAAGAAGCCTAAATCCATAACTCTCTTTATGTTGAAGTTCTGCAGTAAAATATAAGAATATTGCCCAGTGAAACAACCTTAATGAAGGACAAGAGATGGGCTGCATCTCATGAAGACTGGGGAAAATGTGTTTGGCAAAGACCATCAAATACTACTGTTATCTTCCAGTTGGCAAACACATCGTTTAACCTGGTGAGTTCAGCAACTAGGCAGGAGAATGGGGTCTTTCCCCATCCTTTTTGTGTTTGACCTTGAAGAGAGGCTGAAAGCAGTGAGATCACAATTTTCCCCTCTACTTTCTGAGCATCTCTGAGACTCAGAAAAAGAAGCATGAGCTCCCAGCTTAGAGCTGTGGGTCAGCAAGGACTCCTCCTGCCCAGTTGCATGGAACCTTGAGCTCAGTGCACTATCAAACAAGAACAGCCTCTGCAACGGGGAGCATACATTTTGGCATGCTGAACCTGATCACAAGGGCTCTAAAAGAAATCCTACAGGGAATCAGACAAAAGCCCAAAGATTAATGCAAAAGTCAGCAATAACTATAGACACCTGAGTGGTTCTGGGGAGATAATGGGGGGAGATATGGAGATGCCTAGCAAACCACACAACAAAACAGCAGGAGAGATGTTGGAGCAGAAAATCCAAGCCTTTTGATGTCTGTACACTAATGCACAGAGAATGGAAAATAAGTAAGGTGAGCATGAACTCCTAGTATGGGGAAGTAAGCTCAGCTTGATAGGTATAACTGAAACTTTGTGAGATGACTCCCATCAGTAGAACGAAGAAGGTAAACCCAGTTCAGAAACAGCAGATCCAAACAGAAAAGATGGGGGAATGGTATTATATATATTTTAATTAAAAAATGTGTACACTCGTACAGAAATCAAAGAGAACGAATTTTGCAGGCTCCACTCCAGGTACCATTTTGCATCAGGTGTCCCTGCACATGCAATTTGCAGTGTCAAAATAGAACCTACAGTGGTACCTCGGGTTACATACGCTTCAGGTTACATACGCTTCAGGTTACAGACTCCACTAACCCAGAAATATTACCTTGGGTTAAGAACTTTGCTTCAGGATGAGAACAGAAATCGTGCTCCGGCGGCGTGCCAGCAGCGGGAGGCCCCATTAGCTAAAGTGGTGCTTCAGGTTAAGAACAGTTTCAGGTTAAGAACGGACCTCCAGAACGAATTAAGTACTTAACCTGAGGTACCACTGTATTTGTTTACTTCCTTCTTTATTTTCTTTTTTTTTGGCACTATTGATGGCACTGTAGGAGAGCCCCAGACATAGGTGTAGCCGGGGGGGGCAGGGAGGGGCAGCTGCCCCCCTTAAATCAATAAAAATCAATAAAAACACATAGGAAACTGAGGTTCTCCCCCCCCCATCAGATGCTGGATTAGATGGAGAACAGGATGCTGGATTAGATGGGCCATTGGCCTGATCCATCCGGGTTCTTCTTATGCTCTTATGACAGTATGAGAGCTGCAGACCAACCTGCTAACAAGATCTCTGGGGGAGGCCCTACTCATGGTGATGCTTACACCTGTGGTCCAGTATGTGCTGGCCTGGGACAGGGCCTTCTCTGCTGTCACAATGAGGCACTCCCTTCCATTAGAGATTTGATTCTCCCACTTGCTACCACGTGTTTGCCAGATAACAGCAATTCTGTTCTGACAGGGGATAATTGTTTTGATCAGCAAGACTATTTAACTGAAAGATCTAGAGTTTTATGGTTTTAGCTTTAAATACGTGTGTGTGTGTGTGTGTGTGTGTGTGTGTGTGTTCCATCCTATCTCCTCCAGGATGGGTAAGGTCTTTGAGGACAGTCATTCCTAGCTCCATATTTATCCTTCTCCATCTCCCCACCCCAACTACGGATCCAACTCCAAATCTGAATTGCTATGTCAGAAAACTTGAAAAACCACAGACCTTTGTGGTGACCCTTGTCTGTTATTTTATTCATTTATTAAGAATAAAAACAATTTATCTATCCTGACTCAATGGGATAGGGTGTATGTTAATGTAAGCTGATGGTGTTTCCGTCTGTTTCCATATTATACACACCACACACACCAACACCTTTCTTTTCATTTATTTATGTATAAATGAAAGCAGTACTTCAAACTGACAATTTGCCACACAGATTATGTGTGCCAGATGAGTAATGCCTGAATGACACAGAACGTTAGAATTAGCAACAGGAAATTACAGTTAGAAGAAGCATACTATGATGGCAGGGGGAAGCTTTGCAGCTGTAAAATATCAGATATATATAGATATAGATATATAGATATAGATATATAAACACACACACAAACAACACACACACACTCTTTGCTAAATGTGTCATTTGCTTGCATATTTCTATTATTTTCATTTCCTACATTTGCTTTAGTGGTAATTGCAGGTCTACCTGCTGTTACAGACAATATACAGCCCAGCCAAGATCTATCTCTATCTTCCTTCCTTCTGCCACTCCTTGAGGCATTCAGCCCTCTCACATGAAACCTCAGCTGACCCCTCCCCTCCCCTTCCTCTGCTGCTTCTCCTGTGCCCAATTCCAGGCAGTAAACTCCTTGGGACAAGGACCCTGATGGGTGTCAGGCACATCAACAGCGCCTTACCAAAAATACAATAATAATATCATTCACTTATTTCTTTTGCAAACTATACTTTTGAACACATCCACTCTCTTCTGGTTCATATAAGTTAGGGGTAGGCAAATAATGACCAGATAATCAAATATTCCCCCAAGGGCATCTCATTTGATTCCCCACAAAATCCATGGTTCTGATTGTCTTGTCTGCACACACAGCCTTTGGTGCTGTGTACCTTTGCTGCTTTATCCAGCAAGAAACCAGGAAACAGGCAACCAAAATTTTGCTTCTCTTCAAAAACCTAGCTGTGAAAAACAGAGCAATTGAACTATTCCTGTACCACGATCATGCATCACAATGTGTCCACTTGCAACTAAGCAAAGCATTGCCTTCTTACTTTCTTTCTCCAGGTAGTAGACAATATGGGGCAGCCTATGGAGAGTTACTTAGCTTTGCAGGAGGGGGCACAAGAGATTTTTGCCTTTGCAACCATCTGCTTATGGGGAAAGGAAATCATGTAAGTGGAGAACATGAAGATACATGGAGCTCTCCAATACTCAACTAGATCAGCTTTCAGAAACTTGAACACTTCCAGCATCCTCTAGCAACTAAGTCCCAAACCAATCTGAAATCTTCCCCCATCCTTTTCCTGCCAGCAAATGGCTGCATTCCAGGGAACTGGCAATCCAAAATGATTGAAGAGATTCTGCTATGGTAGAATTGCCCAGTTTATCAACTTGCAGTGCTGGTTCTTATTAGAGAGGGATAACACAGCCATGACTCAAGGGGAAGACCATTTTCCTGGCTGGTACAGTCAGGTTCAGGTTCAGAGAGATACTTTGCACCTGCCCCATGGAATTTAAAGCTTTCTTGAATAAACTAACAATATGTTTACTTTTTAGGTAAGTGAGCAATATAGTATGCTTAGCAATTTAGGAAGGGGAGATATTTCACATTCCAGTTACGGTACCTTGTTCAGAAATTCCTCATGCCTTGGTTACCCTCAAAACAAAAATGCCAAAATGCAACATTAGAAAACCAAGCACAAATGGACAGAAATAAAATAAACAACTTTAAAAGCATCACTTTAAACCATTTGCTTATTGATAGGCACCCAGATTAAAAAAAAACAACCACTTGAGTATATAATACACCCAAACATACAAGAGTTATGCAAGTGCTTTCCTCCACATCTCAGTTGTTTCCAAACACACTTTTAAGTTCTCCTGTTGTTTCAGCTGACATCTCATTATCGAGACATTTCACATCAGATTAAATCAATCACACTGTGCTTGAGCAGAGAGATCACTGTGAAAACAGCCCTTATTGCAACACCAAGGAAAAGGCTTTGAAAGCAACCTGGTGGCACCCCATCTCAGTTGTATTCCTGAATTTGAAAATAGCATTTTGAAGGGGTGGTTGGGTCAGATAACAACAAATTTTAAAGATAAACACCTGTCTGTGGATAAGAGAATGGACTTAAGAAGAGTGGGTTTTATTTATTAATTACATTTTTTCAACAACAACAAAATCCCTCCAGGATGCTGGAGGCCAAGAAGTGGGATTGTGTGTGCGTTTTACTGCAATTTTGTTGTTGTCAGACATTGCAAGGCAGCTTACAGATTTCTGTGCTATGGGTAGGGCTGCCCTCAAAGGCTGCCTGGGAATTCCATCCAGTAGAAATATAATAAAACGTGGTCCTTTGACCAAGGCAAGTGCAGTACATGATACCACTGCTTAAGAAGCTGCATTGATTTCCAGTTGGTTTCCTGGAAGAAGTGAAGGCTTTTGACTTGTTAAGTCCTAAACCATTTAGATCCAGTGTCTCTAGGCCTAGGTACTATGATCTATGCAAACATGGGATTTGTGGTTAGAGGGCTGAATTAGGACCCGGAAGCTCCAGGTTCAAATCCCTTCTTAGTTGACCATGTGACCATGGATCAGTCACAATCTCTCTCTGCCTAACAGGATTGTTCTGCAGTTTATTCCACCTTCAGCTCCTAGACAGAGAGGGATAATAGGCCTGAAACCTGCCAGTCAGGTTTCACCTGGCACATCCTTTGATGGGAGCCAGTGTTAGAATACTTCCCTCAAGTTTCCACAAATACCTTAATGACAGCCTGCCCTCCCTCTTCCACACCACTTCCTTAACCAGAGGGAGGAGGCCTGGTATCTGTGAAGAGGACTAGAGGGTAATACTGCGGTTTGAGACAGACTGAGTGAAGACAGACACAGAAAGCTGAGTCTTAAGTGTCTTGATGTGCAGGCTGCCTCCCTGGAGGTCTTATACAGAAACAGTAGCCTTTAGCTATGTGGGAATGCGTAATCTAACTGCTTTCACCTATGCTCAACCAGTACTTTATATTTAAAAACAACCACAATGGCGATAAGCCGACAGCGACTTTCTTCCAAAAGGAACCAAACCCAGGCAAGTAGCACACACCTTTAATGTCACACTGCTTGGAATAGTGGACTGATCGTAACATTACGAAGGCACCCAACACTTGATGGGAACGACAGACAGTGGAATTGCTATGTGATGACTACACGAAAAGGCAAAATATGTAATTATTAGAATCTATTCATTGAAAGTGTCTCCTGTTTTATAAAGAGTCATTTCATACTATCACTAATCATCTAGAGCAGGGCTGGGGAATCTGAGGATCTCCATCCCAGAGTGGCTGGGCAAGGATACATGGGAACCCTGACATCCTGTCAGAGAGTCTGCTTGACTCTGCCAATGAAGGAGAGGAAGAGGTTGAACCTGCTACTGAGGCTCAGAGTTCAGACCCAGTGCAGGCAGAGGGGAGAACTTCTCCCAAGGCTGTGAAGATTGAGCAACGCAGTGCTCCATCTTCCCCCACAGGTTCGGCTGAGAAGTCCAGAAGGCGCAGTAAGTCAGAGGGGGAGCTCTCTGATGCCAAGGACGTTCTGGCTGGCCCCAGTGGGTCAGAGGGGGTTCCTGAAGTAGTGCTGCGCCGTTCAGCTCGGACGACCAAGGGGAAACCTCCTGAAAGGTTTGCCGTCACTAGCATGTGGGTCGGAATGGCACAGTGTGAACCCGAGAGTTTTGAGGATGTTCAGAAACTGCCTCAGGAAGAAGCCAGGAAATGGCATGAGGCAATGCAGAAGGAAATGAACTCAATGGAGTCTCTAGGTGTGTTCTCCCTCACGAAGTTGCCGGTGGGAAACCAGGCCGTGGGTAGCCGCTGGGTTTACCGTCTTAAGCCCACAGCAACAGGAGAACCGCAGTATAAGGCCAGATTAGTGGCGAGAGGATTCACGCAGCGCAGGGGGTTGCATTATACGGAAGTTTATGCTCCCACCTGTAGGAGTGAATCTCTACGTTTGCTCTTGGCCATTGCTGCACAAAGAGGGTTGCTGGTGCATCACTTTGATGTGGATGTTGCTTACTTGAACTCAGACCTCCAGGAGGATTTGTACATGCTTCCTCCTCCAGGGTTTGAGGGCAATGAGCAAGGTACTGTGTGGAAACTTCACAAGTCAATTTACGGCCTGAAGCAGTCGGCCAGGAATTGGAACTTGTGCCTGAATGAAGCTTTGGAGAAGCTAGGTTTCAGGAAGAGTCTTGCTGACAGTTGCCTGTTCCTTAGAGGATCAGGAGACTCACAGGAACTGGTGTTATTTTACGTTGATGACATCATCCATATTGGAAAGGCAGACAAACAGGTGCAGAAGTTTGCCAAAGAGCTTGGGAAACGGTTTCAGCTCAAGAACCTGGGTGCAGTAAGGATCTACCTGGGCGTCCAGATAGCGAGAACTGAGGATGGTGCTTCTTGCTCAGTCGGAAAGGCAAGATTGAGCAGTTGCTTGAGAAGTTCAGAATGTCCGATTGTGCAGGAGTTCGGACACCTATGGAGATGAACTTCGTGAAAGATAGCCAGCAAGCAGAAAGTGCCGAGTTTGAGAATGCTGAGCTCTTTCAATCAGCTCTGGGTAGTCTGTTGTATCTGTCCCAATGGAGCAGACCAGACATTGCCTTTGCTACCAACCTGCTAAGTAGGGAAGCGTCAAAGCCCAGTGTGAGTGCTTGGCACGGTATCAAGCGGGTACTGCGCTACCTGCAGCATACCAAAGACTTCTGTCTTAAGCTGCCAGCTGAAGGTGAGGCGAAGCTCACATGCTATGCGGACAGTGACTGGGTGAATTCGCAGGACCGCAAGTCTGTGTCTGGGTTGGTGGTAAAGTTTGGGAAGTCACTAATTGGGTGGAAGTCCCGGAAGCAAAGTCTCATTGCGCTGTCTTCTACTGAGGCTGAATTCAGTGCACTGTCTGATTTGTGCCGGGAACTAGAGTTCTATAGATGCTTGGTGCAAGAGATCTATGGGGATTGTAGCTTGCCCATCACGGTTTGGGAAGACAATCAACCTTGTTTGAAATTGGCTGAATCTGCGCAATTTAAGGCCAGAACCAAGCATCTGGACATACGTTTCCAAAATGTGTGTCAGAGTGTTCAGTCAGGTTTGATTCGGCTGAAGTATTGTGCCAGTCACATTAACCTGGCCGATGGATTTACCAAACCTTTAAGCTTCCAGCGTCATGGGGAGTTTTGTGGTGGTTTGGAGTTGGGGGTAAGTTCTGTACATACTTTCCCCACAGTAGCGCAGGGCGAGAGGGGGTGTGAGGAGAACCTGAGCTTACAGGGCTCAGGTTCTCCTCACACTCCATATGTTGTGGGACATCAACTCCCATCAGTCCCAGCTAGCATGGCCAATGATCAAGAGGATGGGAGTTGGAGTCCAGCAGTATCTGGAGGGTACCACATTTGATACTTCGGTCTAGAGAGACTATGTGTTACATATTTTTCTTTTTGGCAGGGTTCTCGGTCATTAGAAAACTCCCTAAGTGACAACTGATCTGATAGCTATTTCATTCAACCAAATTATTGCATTATAGTTGCAGTTATCGTGTGAGCAAAAACACTGGTGTGTGAATCATCTTGATAGCATTTGTCTTGGAACTGCTCAGTCCCTTTGCGTTTCAGGTTTCTAAGCAAACTTTTCACCCATGCTCACATTAAGTTTTCTTTCACAACATCAAAGACACAAAGCTCTTTGTAGCCTTATGAAAGCCTTCAAGCCTTCAGTACATGGATTTTTCAAGACTCCTGAAATGGTGGTCCACACACAGAATTTCAGATTACAGATGCATATTGGGACTACTGAGGATACCTTCTTGTACATATTGTATATGCAGTGTGTGTGTGTGTGTGTGTGTGTGTGTGTGTGTGTGGCAAGTGCAAAGATGATTCATGCATCTAACATTTAATTTTCCACAGTAAAGAAATAAAGGTTATAGCTTTTGAAAAGAAACAGGCACAACAGTAATTGCTTCTGTTGGGTTGTTTGTTTGTGCAATGCAGAATTATTACTTTCCTCTTTTCTTTCCCCCCTTGATCTCATTTATAAATTTATTTCCTAGTAAATCAAAACCAAATTAAATGAGCATGATGCCTGAACAAAGCTTGTTAGGCAGGACAATGGTGTTCTTTTTTATGTCTTGCAGAGATCTACCTGCTGTGAGAAACCTCTCATGCACCAGCTATCCCATTCCAGTACATAAGCCTACAAAACAGCAGCGAGCACCAGCAAGCATATCTACAAAACAATAACACCCCCTTTTTCATTACTTTGGGAAACATTTTAGGCAAACTTTCACATCTCCTCTTCCAGGTGCGATGCAAGCATGAGTCTCGTCAGAGACTCATGATATTTTCTGTCGTTGATCTATGACATTTTCTTAGACATTTCGACTCTATATTGATCGGTTTCAGAACACAGCTGCCTCATATGTAATGCATGAAATCAAGCTTCTTGGATGAATGTTTTCACATCTAAACTATCTCATCCATGTCATGGTTCCAGGAATCTTCCAGTATGATGGATAGGTTCCCGGTGCTGTGCTGAAAGCACTTCCTCCCACCTCTAGCACTGATGCAAGATGCTGAGCTTAGAAAGCACGTGAGCTATCTGGAAGCACAGAGCTCACATTTTTTAGAGCTCCTGCAACAACCACCAACACTTTTGTGACTTATCAAAATAGCTGCAACCACAGCAGCTCATATCCAGGTCCATAAATGGATGTTGGGGAAAACAGGCCACCATAGATGCATAGCTTCTAGCTAGAAGTAGCCACATCAGCAGCTACCTGGCCTTGCTGTATTTAGCTCTAGGTTATGCCCTAAGTTTTCTGGTGCTTGAATGCTTGCAGCAGCACTGGTGGGTGGGTATGTGCATGTGGGATGTCTTTCTACCCTCCACGTCTGTGGCTATAATAGTCCCTCCCAGGCTTCTTCTCTCTGAGGTGATCACAGCCTATCAGGGATCACGGAAGCAACATGATGTCTCATAGTCTTGCAACCAAACTTGGGTCTCCAGCTGTTGTTGGGCTACAACTCCCATCATCCCTGACCACTGGTCCTGCTAGCTAGGAATGATGGGAGTTGTAGTCCAACAACAGCTGGAGATTCAAGTTTGGGAAACACTGAATTAGATTCAGCTACAGCATCAAAATCCAGAATACCTGCCAATTCAAAGATGGAGTCATGTGCTTCTTTTCAACCCTTCCATTGCTTCCAAATCACTATGCCCCCAGTGCCTTCCTCACAGAGAGAAGGCTGAAATACATTTTTTTCTTCTTCTTCTTTTTCAGCCAATAAGATTGGACAGTCCCTGTGTTAGCAGAGGGACTGCTTGGTATCAGCTGTGCTATTCACATCACACATTTGCCTTATGCTTTCTGCCACTACTATGAAAACAATGGGTATAGAACTGCCATCTTATTAACCTGTCTTCAATACGCTCTCCATTATAGCTGCCTTAATTCGCTCCGTGATTAAGAGCCAAACATTTTAATCACAGGGACCCAGGACATCGGCTGCCAGAACGCAGTCTCTCAGCAGCCGAACAGAAGCAAAAGCAGGGTTCCAAATCAATGTTTACCTGACAGACTCTGCAGCTGTGATAGCAATTAGTGGGAGAGTTCTCAGCGGAAGGCTGGTGGGCCTCGGCACCGTCTCTGGATCACCCTTTCTGTCCCAATCTGCCTGCTCCAGCTGCCTGAACGCCAAAGGGGGAAGCTGGAGATTACGGCAGGAAAGTCTCCTGACACGATATTGGTCCATTCCTTGAGGAGCACCATCCGCTTCATCGTGCGAGTACAGTGTTTCTTCTGACACCTAGAAAAACAACAGCAACAAATATTGCCTTAATAATTCTCTGCAGTTTCTTTCCTAAACTGCATCCATTAATCTGGGTGTACTTTATATTTTATTTTAAAAGTATTAAATGCATAGAGCAATGAAGAACTCTGAACCTATGTGTGCCCTTTAACAACTGGCTAGAGCAGGATTGTATGATGGGCCATTAGAATGAAGATCTTCTTATAAGGATGCTGTGGTCACACTGGTCCAGATGGAATATTGCAGCAAAGCACATCTGTGCCACAGTAACAGCAGGGGACAGTACCACATACACATCAACAAATGCTTTTTATGCATTAACTGGGGAGGGTGGTGCAGTAGCTCATAGGATAAGGATCCTTCTGGAGGTTTTCTGTTAAAAACTATAATCAGGCATAGGGATGGACAAATCTGAAAATTTTGGCTTCTCATTTTTCCATTCTTAAATTCAAGTTCACTACATTTCTGCATCAGTTTGCAATTCCTAATCCTCAGAAAAATTAATCTCCATTTTACTGCTCATTTCTCCTAATATAGCAATGATTGCATGTAGCTATTGTCTAATAAATGGTATCAAGGTATGCTATTTTCAATAATATATTCATTTTTATTCACACTTTCCCCGGATGCATACCTTTTGGAGTACTGCATCACAAAATCCAAAAGACTGCAGAATTTTGCAGCACAGTTCACTGCTGCCTCCCCTGTTTGTTGCTTTTTTGCTGCACTTGCAGGGCCAAAGTGTCCTTTCTGGGGTGAAAGCCTGGGCAGTGTGTATGGAAGTCCTGAGCTTCCATACCCCTCTCTCAGCCTCGGTGATGTAGTCCAAAGGAAAACAAAGCAATATATTTGGCACCAGCTTTGCTTCTGTTTGTGCACTCTTTTGGTTAAGTGTGAATTAGGAGAAATGAGTTTCTCCACCACCTCTAATTTAGACCTACTTGACCATTATCCTTGACTCGATATCCTCTAGGCTACATTACTGAACTATCTGTAGCCAGGACTGCCCTTGATTAATGATAAAATGAATGATGGTCAGAAATGAGAAATTATGTCATATTTACACATCTTTAATTCCTCTTATGATTTTTTTTTCTGGGAACAAACGTTTTAGATCAATGAAAATATATTATTGAAATTACATTAGTGAATTATCTACACTAACCTCCAATATCTCTGGTAGGCATAGGATGTAGACAGATAGAATTAAACTTCTGCTCTCTAATACTTTTTTTTGAAGTCTTTCTTTTAGTGTCGACAGTAATTTAGAAATTCAAAAATAACAACAGAGCCTTAATTTGCAGTCAAATGCTCTGCCACTGAGCTATATCCCCAGCAGAGCCTTAATTTGTACCAGAAGAATTCAAGTTTCATTGCTTAGGAAATCTAAAGGCGTGTTTCTGGGCACACCTAATATTGTTCTTACGATCTTGTTCTGGATTAAGTTCTGCAGTACTCCCACATTTCTGCAGCGCAGAGGAACTGGTAGTATAGTTTAAAACTGTAGAAATCCACTTCTCCCTGCGTACCTGAGATCCTCAGAACTCACTCTTCTCTGATGCAACTCATACCCAATTTCAGGTTGGTGAGAGTTCCCAGCAGCCCACTGACTTCCTATCCTTATTTGCATTTTGAACTGCAGAATAGATGGATGTTACTGATCCTCCTCCCTTTAGCAGTCACCAGCATACGCATCTCAAATCTGTTCTTGAAACCCACCCCCAATCCCCCAGAGCAGATTTGGGGGAGTGATGGGGGCTTCCAGGGCAAGGGGAAATTGGCAAAAATCACCTCGCCTCATTTTCAATGAATGGCTGCCTCAACAGTTGCTACAATGATAAGTACAGGAATTAGATATCACCCATCGTTCCTGGAAATGGAAACATTTATTTTGCTAAATAAATCTCTCCTTCATAGACCACTGACAAGCTCTTTATTTTGTAACTGTACAAATAGCTTCTTCCTCCCCGCTGACGGCAGCATCCCAAGGAAATTGTGTAGAAGGCTGTCTCCGTCAGTCTGACCAGTTCAAATCAGAGGTGTCTTTATGACAGATTGGCTAAATAGGGGACACTGTAAAAACCAGATAAGATGATCAGCTTGCTTCCTAGGCAATGTATTGAAATCACATTTGACAAATAAAAACCTGCCTATCTGTTTTAAGCGTTCCACATTTTTATCTTTTAAACAGATCACACAATCCAAACTCAGCGCTCATGACAAATATCTTGGCTACTCTGAAGGAAATGCGAAAATTATAGGAATTATGGGTGCACTGGGAGGGCAGCAAATGAATCAGAGATATTGATTGCTGTGAAAATGCCATGAAAAAGCCTATTTATGTCATTGAAAGAGTGGTTCAATTACCATTCTGTTTTATTTTTAGCACTCTGTACAAACGGAAGGAAAAGTGGATGTAACTATTTTATCTGTACTCTGGACATATATGGGGGGAAAAGAGGAATGATGTTTTTAGCAGCAGATCAAATACATACTCTCTCACACACAGGTGTGTGTGTGTGCGCGCAGCTTATGGCCACTTAATCATAGGGAGAGTATGCAAATAGCAATATGTGTTAGGGAGAACCCATTTTTACCTTTCCTAACTAAAATGTTCAAAAATATTATAGGAATCAACAGAATATAATAAATATAATAAGCAATTCACAATAATATTCAGGCGTCCCCAGATATTATATTCACATGCTGCTTATTTTAACAGCAGCCTGGTGAGTAAATGGGCTGTGAGCTGCAACCTGCATAAGACACTTAGTGAAATATACTCGGAGTCGAGAGTGGATTTCATGCTCTTTATTCAGCTCATAGTGGTGAGGAGGAATGGAAGTTCCCCCAGAATGTCTGCTTTATATACATTATTTACACAATGGGCCCCACATGATTGGCTAATTCTGGGATTCTCCTGTAGGCCAATCAGGCCAATTTAGCCTGGAGAAGAGGAGGTTAAGGGGTGATATGAAAGCCATGTTCAAATATATAAAAGGATGTCACACAGAGGAGGGAGAAAGGTTGTTTTCTGCTGCTCCAGAGAAGCGGACACGGAGCAATGGTTCCAAACTACAAGAAAGAAGATTCCACCTAAACATTAGGAAGAACTTCCTGACAGTAAGAGCTGTTCGACAGTGGAATTTGCTGCCAAGGAGTGTGGTGGAGTCTCCTTCTTTGGAGGTCTTTAAGCAGAGGCTTGACAACCATATGTCAGGAGTGCTCTGATGGTGTTTCCTGCTTGGCAGGGGGTTGGACTCGATGGCCCTTGTGGTCTCTTCCAACTCTATGATTCTATGATTCTAGGTTGCGGATTCACTTCCTCCTGGAGCTGGATTGGGTGGCTCCTGTGGACCAATCAGACTGCTGCATTCTGGGTCCTATTGTTCTAGGACCAATCAGACTGCTGCATTTTGGATCCTATTCAACTCAGTACATAACACTTGGGGAGGGCTCATCCACACTGCTGTTGGGGTTGTGATTCCTTCCATTTGTCCTGCGACTGCCTAGCACAGGTCTGAGAGGATTTTCATTTGTCCCCAGGAAAACCTGTCAGCCCCAGCCAGCATGGCCAGCAGCACAGAGTGACAATACTAGGTGATTCCTTCTTAACCGCTGTCTCTGAATTATTTGTAATACTGAGTTTGACTCTTGTTCCATTGCAGCATGCTCAAGTGAGCTTCAGTTTATAGCAGGCCGTGTTGGGTGGGCTGCAAGCCCCATGAGAGAGATTAATGTGCCACTTCCAACCAACCTACCCAGCATGCTCTCCTTAGGCACTGCACCCAGTGCAGGAGGTTCATCCTCCTGCCTTATATCGGTCCCCAAATATATTATGGACAGCCTCCAGGAAGAACTGTAGAAAACAATGCATTCATAGAATCACAGAATTGCAGAGTTGGAAGGAGCCATCTAGTTCAACCCCCTGCAATGAAGGAATCTTTTGCCTGATGTGGGGCTTGAACCCATGTCCCTGAGATTAAGAGGCTCCTACTCCACCAACTGAGCTATCCCAAACTCACACAGCATAATATGGTGTGCGGGGGGGGGGGGATATGGCGTGTTTTCCTTTGGATAAATGGTAGGGAAGTGATGGATTAACAACCACGCTTCATCAGTTTGAATGACACAGCTAGTGCTAACTTCTGTGAATGGGTAAGCTGGCAACAGGCAAGAAATAGTGTTTGCTTACACACACAAACAACAACTTCCCACTGCGCATTTCTTTCTTTCTTTCACACTATTGTCATGCTCTATAACTACTGGAAAGACAACCTTAAACAAACATTCAAATGTTGATAATTCATGAACTATAAAGGAACTCAATTCCTACTACAAATCACTGATTCCAGCAAACCAGACAAACACTGACACTTGCTTGCTTTAACTACTTTATGAAAATATGCAGATTTCGGCTTCAATGCTCAGAATATTATGAGAATACGCATTTCCCATGACCTCAGTTTAGGGGTGCAGTGCTTCCATTGAGAGATTCTGAGAAAACAAGTAAGAGTGGTGGAACAGGAAGCAACAACTGTGTCCCTCAGGACAGCCCATCTCCATGAAAGCAGGAGACCTCACAAGAAGGGGAAGGGGAGATAATAGTATGCACAGCTGCATGGCCTATGCTGAAGACCAAGTGGAGCAAGGCCTTGGAAGCAATTAGCTGATTATCTATTCTACAGTAAACTTGGGAACCACCCACTCATAGTGCCTCTGTCTTGTCAGGAATCAGAATCAGTTTGTTGGCCCTCATCCAGTCTGCCACTGAGTCTAGGCACCAGTCCAAAGCATGCTTGGCCTCTCCTCACTCAGATGTTACAGAGAAATAGAGCTGGGTGACATCAGCATACTGATGGCATATCACCTCAAATCTCCTAATGACCACTCGTAACAGATTCAAATATATGTTAAACAGCATTGGAGACAAGATGGTTGCCTGTGGCACCCCACAGCCCAGCTGCCAGGGGACCAAACGTCCATCACCTAATACTATTTTCTGAAAGCAACCCTGGAGGTAGAATTGGAACCACTGTAAAGCAGTGTCTCAAATATCCTTCTCACTAAGTTGGCTCAGAAGGATACTGTCAGGGGCAGACTTTGGTCTTTCAGATTTCAGCAGCACCCTGTGCAAGGCCACACATACCCCACCTCTCACTCTCCATTCTGATCAGTTCACTACATCATAATTGTGACGCCCTACAACACCTCCTAGGCTAGGCACCCAGTGCCATGGGACCAGTCGCACTGCCCTAAATCTACCTCTGATTCCATGATCAATGATATCAAAGGCTATTGAGGGAAGAAGTAAAAATAACATGGTTGCACTGCGCCTGCCCTTCTCCTGCTGCAGGTGATTCATCAGGGTGGCCAAGCCTGGTTCAGTCCCATAACCAGGCATGAGCCCACATTGAAATGGGTCAATATAACTGGGTTCATCCAAGTGTACTTGCAATTGTTGTGCCACGACCCTCTCAATTACCTTCCCTAAAAACCAAGTATTTGTGACCAGGCAGTAACTGACACAAAGTCCAGGGTGGCCTTTCTCTCTCTCTCTCTCTTTTAAAGAACTGGTCGAGCCACTGCTTCCTTCAAGACAGCAGGGACCACTCCCTCCCACAAGGATGTGTTAGCCACTGGATCCACTCAGTCATAACCCCTTGGCAAACTTTAGTAAGCCAAGGGGCGGAAATACATAGTTTCAAGCTTGCTTGGAGGCAAGTCGCTTTACCTTCAAAGTGCCTTGTAAACAATTCACACTGGGTTCCAAAGGGTTTAAAACTGCATTCCTTGGAGATGCTAACAGGCCCTAGACAACACAAAAGCTGCACTGGGTAGCTATTTAAAGATACAATGGAGGCAGAAAAGGGAGCCTTCTTGCTGGTCTGAGATTTGGGGGGTGGATTTTGTTGTTTTAAATTATATTAGCACTCTTGTACCTGGTGTTGCTTGAAAATTCTAAGAAAATCAGTGCAGTTTTGAAAGGTTCAGTCTACCCTCTTGGTTCAGAATGGCATCCAATTATATCCCAACAGCTGAAAACCTGCTCCTTGATCTCAGGAATGAAAATGCATAGTGAACATAGTTCCCTAGGAAGGGGGGATGATTGTTAAGCCACTCTGGGAATTATAGCTTTTAACAAAAACAAGCACCCAGCTTAGTTAAAGTATAGCTTTGAATAAAAATAATGAGTATGCAGTGTGACTTCATTGAAGACTGAAATATTAAAAAGGTCCACATAAGCACATAATTTTAGGCTTGTACAGAATTATAAGCAAAATTTATCTGAAAGACTTTCAGGATGCTTATAACCAGAAAACGCTCCATTTAATTAAAATACTGATAAGAGAAATGGCAGAGGAAAAAACAGAAGATAACCATGCACACACACAAATCCAAACATGAATGCAGATATATGCATCCCTCAAGCAACAGTCCAATAAATATCACTTCTCCAGATAAGATTCAAGCACCAACTCCTAGAAACATCACAAGTCCCCTCCAAAACCTCAGCCTTACAGGAAGCAAACATAGCAAATGATAAATAAAACAGTCTAGCACTGAGATGCGATGTGCACCCTGCTGTGCAATGCCTAACTTAAGAACCCTGTACTTTTAGAAAATGTGACTCAGGGAATAAGTGAGATGGAGCGTCTTGGAGCTCAAGTGTTCCAAGTGCTGACAGTTTCACCAGCAACTTCACTTATGAGTAGGTCAAGGCAAAGATATGTTTTTGTTTGTTTGCTTGCTTGCATAAAAAAGAAGTTAAAATGCCTCAGTGGGTTACAGATTGAAGTTTTGCTGAGGTTATATTACAGAGTAGATTGAACAGACGAAACCAATAGCAAGTCCAGTGGTCAAGAAGGTGGTTTCTACATGTGCTGTTGAGGGAAGTGGGGGGCAGAAGGGGCATGCTAACCTCGGAAGGTAGCCCATCTAGGAGAAGGAAAACTTTGATTCTAAAGCTCTATTATAGCCTTCTTAGATTTACCGACTGGTGGGGTCTGCGTTGCTCCCAGGAGGGAGAAAGGAAGTCAAATGACACCAAGGTTGATTCAGAGAAAGAGTTTATTCTGCTCTCCGGATAGCAGAAGGCTGGTCAGTTCACAGCAAGTCCAAAGAAATGAGAAATTTCATGCAGTATATATATCCTCCAGGCACCCTCTCCCCCCTTCCCCAGGAATCCAACCACGTCAGCTTATACACGTAAGTTGACATCAATGACCATAAACAGATATTACTGTTCCGGTACTCTTGACCATAAAAGGTTGTTCCTGTTCCTGTTCCTATACTCTTATCTTGGGGCAAGAAGGTCACCAACTCTAAGAGCACTCCTGGCGCCGTTCCTGGGTCTCTTGTCAGACCTGACAAGGTCTGTGCATCAGTGTGTAAGATAAGACCCAGATGTGCCATCCCTGCTCCACTCGGAACTGGCAAGGCCATCCATTGCCATCACGGACTGATAAAGGAGAGGGCTTTGAGCACTTGTTATACAGCTGGATTTCTGTTTATACATTGACTCAAGTGCTCAAGTTAATGCATTTTAGAAATGCTCCCTTGGAGAAGGAAAAATGAGGATTTTGGGTCCCATTTCAGACTGACTGCACAGAAACCCATTCCTTCATTATGGCCTAGCGGGACATCTTTGGGGAAAGAAAAGGCTTGGCACCTTGTATGCCTCCTTCTAGAAACTTCTGTAGCCAAGGTGGTGCCAAACGTATTGCTCTGCTTGCCTTTGGACCACATCAGGCTGAGAGGAAGGTATTGTCGCCTGGGCAGCTCAGGACCCCCATATACACTGCCCAAGTGTGCACTCCATGGAAGGTGCTAACACAGAGGTTTGACTTCACCCCCAGAGGTAAACTCCATTGTCTCTCAAGACAGACAGATGCCAACAACAACAACAACTCAGGGGTACAGCATCTGCCTTGCATGCAGAAGGCGCCAGGTTCAATCACCCCCAGCAATCCCTAGTGACATCAACCTGGAAGAATTGTATACACCTAGAGTATTCACATTTAGACACCAGTTTAACACTCACCTCTTCACCTAGGCTATCCCCGTGGGGTGATCAATCCAGCCATACTGGAGGCTGGTCTGTTAAGGGTCAATTATGCACTGCCCCACAGACTTCAGTCTGCCCTTAGCCAGCCCCAACTGCCTGCCTTCTCACTTAAACTCATTCAAGGAGTGGCCCCGTCTATCAGCTTCCATTGGAATGAATGGGCCAGTTAATCATGTCCATTAATTTCAGCAGGTTACTCTGAGTAGGGCTACCAATGGCTGCAACTAAGTGCTGCCCTTGTAGAACACAGCAGGGAGGAGAAGAGAGACTAAACTAGAATTGGATGGCTCCACCTGTTGTCAGTTCTGGCTCCCCCTACAGTGTGTTGGTCTCCCTGCTTGCTTCCCCACCAGCCTCAATGGGCACCCAGCACCACTGTGTTGCTATATCAGTCTGATCTACTGCTTTCTGACATATTTTGCACTTGTTACAGGAATGAGATTTTACTGTTGACTTTAGGTACTGTTCAGCATCAGGATATTGCCTTTGAATTAACGCTGAAGCACTGTCTGCAGTGATTGTTACCGGATGGCTCATTTACACACAAAAGTCATCACTTTGTGCTCATGTCAATGGTAGACAAAATGTGCATATGTAAAGTGGGAGACAGTGTACATTCAGGTTCCCTGCATGTATACCATCAGAAGTGTTTGCTGCTTAAAATTCAGCTGTGTCGGTACAGCTATATTTAGCCTGCTGCTTGTAGCAGTAGCAGTGGTAACAATCATGCCACTCCCCCCATCTAAAAAACTGGGTTTTGTTGGCAAAGTGGAAGTTGCTGCCACTATGTGGTTCACACAAGCACCTTGCCACTCTGAAATGCACCTAACACGGGAGCATATTTCAGAGGCCACCATGGTGCTGATTGTTTGTTGCATTACTCAGGCTTCAGTGATTTGCTAGTTTCTTAAAAGCACCTGGAGTACTATATTTCCTTCAGGGTCATTTCCTTAAATCACATGGTACATTAACTGGCTAAGCAGTCGTGCATTCCCAACTGCAAAGAACAATAAACAATACTCTCAACACTTTCCCCAATTCAATTCCGTTTCGTAAAACAAGAAACTGCTTGGGGGGGGGGAGGTTGAGTTTTTGTTTTTGTTTTTGTTTTAACAATGCAGGTTTATTCCATCGCTCAGGCTACTGGCAACGAAACAGAAAACCACACATACAAATTTGTACAACCACAAAAATGTCAGCTAGAGATACAGAACACACAATGTTAGCTACATGCTTTCAGTCCATTGATATGCTAATGTTCAAAGACTGTACTGTTCAAATAGGAGGTGCAGAGAGGTCATCTTTTTATTTTCAAAGTTCTCAGCATGTTTCATACTTGTGTGCATTCCAAAGAAACATATTACGTGATAGTCCTCTAAAAAAAAAAAAAAGATGACAAAACTAAAACAGCATGATGGACTAGATTCAGTGTGAAAACCAGGCACCTCAATGTTTTAGAAGAAGAGTTTGGATTTGATATCCCACTTTATCACTACCCGAAGGAGTCTCAAAGCGGCTAACAATCTCATTTCCCCTCCTCCCCCCACAACAAACACTGTGAGGTGAGTGAGGCTGAGAGACTTCAGAGAAGTGTGACTAGCCCAAGGTCACCCAGCAGCTGCATGTGGAGGAGCAGGGAATCAAACCTAGTTCACCAGATTACGAGTCCACTGCTCTTTAACCACTACACCATCACACATCTGTGGGAACCCAAGGGCAGCATGTGACCTTTGCAGGCCTTCAGTATGGCCCACCACAGATGCCCAAGTCACCCCACAAATGGCAAATGTTACTTAGTGAGAGAGAGCATGATTGTGATGGGGAGGAAGGTGTGTATGCGGGTGAATCATCCCTATGCAGCTTCCTCCCTTTGTATATCATGTTTCTCTAGTTGCACCAAACAGATGTAGCGGAACCAGTCCAAAATAACCATTCCCCTTGCAATGTGCAGCTGCAGAGGAATGTTGGATGTGTTGTTGTAGATTGCACTCTTGCTTCATGCGTCGTAATGGTGACTCTGAACAATGGCCAGTGCCATCTGCAAATGAAGTGTCCACCCTCAACCATGCTCTCTTCTGCAGTGTCATTGGCAGAAGTGTAATAGTCTGGCTTGTAGGGGGGATGAAGACCCATCACTACTTTTGTAGCAGGGTCCCTGTCTCCAGTATCCTAGAGCTACCCAATCAGTATGAAAGGGGAGCTCTGAAGCCACTGAGAAGTCTTTTAACCCTCTGTGCTGATTGGAGCTAATCAGACTGAAAGAAGGTGCACCAACCCACTGAGGATTGGCTCCTAGGGTCACTTCAGAGAGAGCATATAGGAAGAACACCAGTGAGTTGTTGTTCTTGATGCTCCAAAGCAAAGCATTTAGGAACAATGAAGAGAGAAGATGCTTCAGTTTCAAAACAATGATGTGCAAGTTCTGTTATGATCTTAGGTGTTAAGTGCTCCCTTGAAGTACACAAGTGTGAAGTGTGACATATACAGTTGTTTATTCAGATAAATTCCATAAATTACATAAGCATGTAGACTGAAAGCCTATATATATATATTTACCTGGGAGTAAGTGCAACTGAACTCGGTGGGGCTTTCAGCTGACATGTATAGAACTGAACTGTCACATCAAACCTATTTGACATTCATAGAGAATTCTTCATAGAGAATTATACTTATCTTCCTTTTTTATTTTATCAACACGATGAGGCTAAAGCAAATAAACACCTTTTGCCAAGACAGTGGCTGTAAAGGCACTTCACAACTCTAAATATATACATAGGCAATTTTTATTCTTCTCACTAGCCTGCCTTCTTTAAAGCAGCAGGCCCCTTGAGATGCTAAGCATAGTATATGAGTTGTCTGTACTACATGGACTCTTCACTCAGCCAATTCATGCTGCTGATACTCCAAAATGATAAACTGAAATCCATCACTTGCAATGCCTTTTTGCCCTGGCAGTGGTATATCAATGCCATCTTCAATTACCAGAAACTCAAGTCTGTAGAACATCTGATTTTTACATTTAATGCTACTGAATTTGCTCCTGCCCACTGGTTTCATTTTTATTCATTGTATACAAGATTCATAGTTGCTTTGCCTTTTGCAGTTCCTTGACTCAGGACAACTGCTAGCATTTTATTTATTAATAAACATCAACGCCTCACAAATCCATCTAAACTATGCCTGTTACGCTGAATATTAATTGGAAGCATCCCCTTTCAGTAATTTGTATGTCGGTGGGGGAGAGAAGATGGTGGTTATCAAAGTGTATCCCTGATTGGCTAGAATAGGGAATTGCGCTGATAATTTTAAAGTCCTTTAAAGTGCACAGTTTGAGGGGATGCAAACTATGTGCGCAAGTGCACATATGAAAAAGGCTTCTGAAAGTTCATTCTGATCACTGCAGAATGAAAGCTCAGTTAAGCAAATAATAGAGGAAGTTCTACTACCACCCTCTCAGTTCACAGATGGATAGGTGCAGTCTTAGAATAGCAGACATTTCAGTAGCTTGGATGGCATTGATTGAAAGTTCACAGTCTTAGATTGTTCGTCAAAGAGCAATGTAAGTCAGGGCAGATAAGTAAGGCTCAAACTGATGAACAGTTTTAAGATATTTAATCCAGGGAGTGAAAGAAGTTGATTGAATAACTACCAAGTCTAGATGACATGAGTCATATGGAAAACCCACAGCTTTGCCTTACTGACTTATTTTACTTTTTTATCAGGCTTTTTAATTTTTAGTTTCCTTTCAACTAAATTCTGTGTGCCAAAGCTTAAATTATGAACTTGGTTTACTTTTTATTAATGGTTTACTCCCATTTTATTTAAAGTCCTCTTACTCCTTTATTAAAAGAAATTAAAAGCCACAGCTGCCCATCTGCTGTCTTCAGATCCTGCTTAGTATTACACACTTTGATCATCTTCATTTAATTGATGTTGTTAACAAGATAAACCACACTGTCTCTTAGATGACTTGCTTTCATGTTTCAGATCACCCCAGTTATTATAAGTGCCTTGCAATAAACTTCCTCTGATCCTTTAATCGCTTTTAGAAGATGAAATGAATATTCACAAAGCATTCCTAATGAAGGCAAACCCATTTATATTCTGGCCATACCCTCAGATAACTAACAGGTGATAGGTATAATGACCTCCCTAATTTTCACTGGTTTGTTTTTTGAACTGGTTTGTGCCAGATCACCTTAGTTATACACTTCTACATTGAAACAATACTGATATTTTATTTACATGTATAGTAGCATTTTGTTCCCCCTGCTCAATTGTCTTGACAGTTAGCAATTTCATTCCTGAGCCAATGACAAGTGCCTTACAGGCAGGGGTGCTAATAGGATTTCCTGGGGCCTGTACACTATAAGTGGATTGGGCCCTTATATTACATACACACACCACATAGCCAATCCATTGGGAATAACTGCTGCTTTTGCACATATATTACCAATATGGACTGCTGTTTTGCAACTTCCCACTGTCCTGATATTTTACAACAAATTGCAAAAAAAAGTTTGCTAGGCATCTTTAAAAAAACCAAAACAAAACAAAACCCAAAAATTAAAAAATGCTCTAAGTGTGTGCAGTTCCACATGTGTTGACTGAGCCTAACCTACCTCACAGGGTTGTTCCAAAGACTTCCCCCACCCATCCTCCACTGATTATTTACATATGCAACACTTAAGTAAGCCTTGTCTAATTGCTGTTTTTTTCAAAAATGAGGGGGAGAGGGGGAGAGAGACTGACAACACAATCCTATGACTTCCAATATAGGATTATAGCCTCAACACGGGGAAGGAGCACTTTTCAAATAGGCTATGAATTATTAGACCAATAAACTGCTCTATTTAGCATTCCATGAACATTTAAATATAGATAGCAATTTATATTTAGGAAATCTACCATCAACACATTTCAGTGTCACCACAGGCTGCACATGCATGTTTATATTTCTCCTCACTCTGCCTAACACTAAGGTCAGCTGTGTACATACCACAGGTGGCAATTCAATGGAGTTTACCTCAGAGCAGTCCCACTGAAATGAATGAACATGACTCAGCTTGGTTCATTAATTTCAATAGGTCAATTCTGAGTAAAACCCCATGTCCACAAAATGAGATGTTTTTAAAGAGATGTTTTGAAGAAGGTAAAAGCAATGCATCAGTAAGGATCAAGAAGCAGTCAAAGTACATGTTGTTCAAGTATTTTTTATTATTAATATTAAATGTTTTCAATAAGGGCAGTGCTGGAGTTAAAGTGGTGAGGGTGGTTCTCCTGCACAGGGTGCTAAGCTGAGCAGGCACCAAATTAATAATAATAATAATAATAATAATAATAATAATAATAATAATAATACCTATATTTATATGGGTACCTACTGAGAAGATCCATTTAAATTGCAACTATACCAAAATAAATTATTGTGAACATAAGAAATATTGGAAGGAGGGCTCCAAATTTTGTCCTCACTCAGGACGCCATATTACCAAATTCTGACCTTGATAAGGGGTTGGCCTGGAAGTGTACACAGCCAGAAAGGGTCAGGGCAAACTAATTCCTGAGCTGGGCGATGATCTGCTACCAGGTAAAAGGTCCTGATGATGCATTTGACAATGCAGGGTAGGTGCTGGAATAAAGTCCCCCAGATCAAGGTTTGGCCACCAGAAGTAAGTTCTCACAAGTTTGCACATTTTAAGAGTCTGTTGGCAAGAGCTGGAGTCAGAAGAAGTAAGAATATCCACACACAGCACCCAATGTTACGCTGGGGGAAGGGAGAGAACAGAAGCCAGAATCAATTGAATCCAAGATCACAGCTGAGTAGTCTGTCCAAGGAACTGGAAACAGAAGATAGCCCAAGGTTAGTAGCAGGTGGACAAGGGGAGAAAACAAAGATGCTTGAGTACACAGCCAAGCAGACTGGTGCTCAGACAAAATCTAGGACCTGACCTGGAAGGAGAAACTAGGACCTTTGAATAAAAGATCATATTTGCTATTAAAAGGCCTGAATGCAAAGCACAGAAGTGTGGATTTGGAAGCTACGCATCAACTGTTTCCCTCCTTCCCCAAAAAAGGGGCCTCTTTGCTTTCTGTTGAGAAGTGATTTCAAAGTGATAAGAGAATGCAAATTCTTTTATGACTTGCTATGCCTATGAAAAGCTACAGAGTCAATTTTATGGCCAAGTGCTGAAGGTTGTCAGTCCAGGCTTGTTTAATAGCCTAGAATCTTGCTCATTCACTTCCATCATAGCACCACCCCTCTCCCCTACCCCTCTTCGCAATTACCCTCCAATCACCTCTCCCTCTTCCATTCTCTTATTTTTAAAACGTGCATAATTGAGTCCTTGCTTCCTTCCCTACCAAGAATTCCTGGGCCACCTAAATGGATGCTCACAGGAAAGCTAAATAATGACTTTTATCTCTTGCGTCCAGTAGAAGTTACACAGATGGTCATTGGAATTAGGCTGTCTTCATCCTTTATTCTCAGCAGTCCAGGGGTTCATTATAAAATCACGGAACACATAATTGGCACTGAATTAGAAGGGTCACGGGCAAATGTGACTCGGCTGTCAACTGAGAACAAGGTGAAGACCTGCAGGACTTGGAAATTCAACCAAGTAAACAGCTGTTCAAGATGCTGCTTTGAGCCTCTGCTGGGCTGGCAGTCCCTGTCTGCTGCTCGATTCAGAAGCTCTATGTGTGAGACAGAGGAGAGAAATGTATAGTGGAGAGAGGCATAGGTTGTGGGGAAATTAAATATGGTGTAGCACTGTTAGAGTGGCAGGTATAGGTAACAACAGGACCAGGATGTAGGAGATGTGCTGGGGTGCACAGTGAAGCTGGGGGAAGATTAAGGCTGCGCCAGTGGTGACTAACCTGTAGTACCCCCAGATATTGCCAAGTCCTATCACCCCTGCTCATTAACCATGCTGGTTGGGGCTGTTGGGAGGTGGAGTCTAACAGCTGCAGGGCCAAGGTTAGCCAATCTAATATACACACTTTATATGAGAGCATGCCCCATTGAATTCAGTGGTAAGGAGAGTGGGAGTGAGAGAAAGGGCCATTTCAGTGGGGGGCCCCTAACTGTCAAACAATCTCCCTAGAAAGGCCCACCTAGTACCTGCAGTGGTATCATTTTTTTGCCAGAAAAGGATGTTTTAGTTGATCTAGATCTTTCAACAAAAAATATTATATATCAAGATTTATTTTAAAGGAGATGTTGTTTATTATTTTAGTCTCTGTTCTGACAGCATTTGAAAACACAATTTTTTACCACTATAGGGATAATGTAGCTGATGACTTGCACATTAATTTTGCTGAGAAAATTGTTGTACATCACCTAGAGGACTAGGCTAATAGGTGACTAATATAAATAAAACATTGTTTTTATGAAAGCTTGAAAAGCAGTGTCTTAATGGAATGTTTCATATCAATTAATTTGCATGACAGTCGTTTTGTCAGGCTTAACAATAGAAACAAAAAAGAGTACATAGATTGATTCATTAAAAATATTGTTCAGAGTAACAAGTATACTGATTCTGTTGGTGGTGGTGGGGAGAATGTGAAGAGTACAAATGTAATATTTTCTGCTCACCAAAGAATAATCCAGACTGAGAATGTGCATGAGAAAGCTTGAAACAGCCTTCATTTCTATGGTAGAAAACAAGGAAATATGCAGGCGAACAGAAACATTTATTTCTCCCTTCTCACTTCATGTACCATTTCAGATCTTGATGAGTGGTGAAGTGGGGACACAAAGACCAAGGCTTAAAGCTTGCTCCCAGATATATGTTGATGATTAAATTGGAAAAAACTAAGGGCAAGATTCGACTGAGTCCTGATGGAGCTCCTGGGCTGCCCAGACGACAAGACCCCCTTCTCGGGCTCACAGATGTGATCCAAAGGAAAGCACCTACTTGATTGCAGGAGTTGCCAGAAGGAGGCATACAAGGCGCCATCCAACCATCTTAGGGACTCCACTCTGGATTTGTGTAGGGTTTATTCCTTACATTCTTCATCATCATCGTCATAACGTGGAACACCCATATTTTTTTAAGCAAAGGGATTTGTACATACTTAACATGTTAATCAAGTAGAAGCAGCACCCAAAATCCCAGGGCAACTGCTGTGCCACAAGGGCTTTGGAAGGGCCCACTGCCACCCACAACTCTTACCTCCTACCTGCAGGCCTCTTTTCTGTCAAACTACTGGAAGTTTTTTGTTGTTGTTGTTCTTGATGCTAGCAAAATGTCCTTCTATACCTAACTCCGGAATGATTTTATCATTTCGCCTCCTTTAGTTCGAAATGAAATGGTGCATTGATCTGTACTAAGCAGATCACCTAAGTATGCATTTGGTACCCGCAATGAAAGCAGGCAGTGCTCATCCCTCATTCACTGATTTATGCAATTGTTCATATTTCTGTCATTCCATGAGTCATGCACTAAAAAGCAGTAGCAGATATTTGTCACAGAGCAGACAGAAAGAGAGGAGTGGAGATGAACTATCAGAAGGGATTGTTAGAATTCCTGCTCCGTGATTGCAGTCATGGGATTGTTGTCTATCACATGACGGTGAATGTTTTGACTCCACAGAGTGGGAATTGATGGAGACAGGATGTTTGTGTTACTGTGTTCCGTGAAGTGGGACTATTGTCCTTTGTCCTTTTTCTCTTTGCTGTCTGATGCTAGAGAGAGAGGGAGCCATGTTGCAGTGTTACGTTGTGTGTTTATATGTAAATAAAGTAGATTAGCCAAAATGCTGAGTTGCTGAGGTCTATTACGCAAGCTGCGAAGACTCTGCGGATCCCTAAGTGTGCCAGTGTCTGTTGGCATTGGTCGCTGTGATGTTCGGGATGAAGAAAGCTTTTGAAGCTCCCAAACGATCGACCAGGAGGGAGAAAACATGCACATTTTGCAACAAGGAACCTTGGTTATTTTCTGTTAATTTCTACAGCATGATGCAGAAGTATGAACTACATTTTCTGGGCCAACATACGCAGTCATCAGAATCAAATGGTATTGTTTGTCCTGAACTCCATCTGGACATCATAATGTGCTTGCAGAAATGGGTGAACACGCCCAACCTTGACACATTTAACATAACGCCTAAAAGACTAAACAGTGGAATCTGCAGAATGCCAGAAAAATAAGGTTCAATGTTCAGCTTCACTGTATGTCCATTAGTGTTAATGTCATGAGAGAGGGAGAAAAGCTTTTCTCTATCCACTTTCTCCATTCCTTGCATAATTTTATAAACTTCTATCATGCCACCTCTTACTCTACTCATCTTTTCTTTAAACTAAAAAGTCCCAAATGCTGCAACTTTTCCTGATAGGGGAGTCACTCCATCGCCTGGTTCATTTTGGTGGCTATTGAATTTCTAGATTAACAGAATACTTTTAATAGAAAAGACACCTCTCAAAATTAGGATCATATGGCAATCCTAAATTCACACATGAGAAACAAAGATATGTACCAGCATATGATGTGATCTCTCTATACTATAGAATGGAAAAACAAATGATAGGGCAAGTTCTCAAGTTTCTGCAGATCGGCAAAACTGCGAGAAATTTCCGGTGAAGGCTCCGTAAGTGTGCTGTTGTATTTTCATCCTACTACTGAGTGTACATTATTGCAACTAAAGAGCAGCCGTATCACCAGCCATGGAAAAATAGCTTCATAAAAGCAGAATCAATCTCACATCCTCTCTGCAGAAGCAACAAGGGCACATGACTGTACAAAACAACTGTAAAATTCATCTCTTGCAGTCAAGCCCAGAAACATGACTGACAAGCAGATCTTAAAACTGGAAAGCATTGAGAGGCTGGATGTCGCATAACTTTTATTCCAGGCTTTCATTTGTGAAACAATGGCACTCCCCCATTCTCTCCAGGCTTACAGTTTCTCAGCCTTGAAACTGAACAACTTAGCCCCTGGGCTCTCATACGTGTGGCAGAACTATGTGGGAACAGGAGACCTTGAGATCCAGAATGTGTATTTTAATATTCAAACATGTGAGCTAGCTAGCTAGCAGATAGATATAACAGTGCAGATCTGTGCACATCAACTGAGAAGTCTCACTGAGTCCACTGTAGCTCACTCCTAGGTAAATGGGAACCAGGCAGGCAGCCTTAAGATGTGGTGACACCAGGGCAGTCCACCCCCACCGCACACCCCTTCCTCCACCCCTGAGTGTGGGATTAGTGGAAATGGGTTTTGAAGGTCCCATCCAATCCTGTGATTTTATGGCTGTAAGGTAGGGTTCTGCAGAAAAAGGGGACTGCTACAAAGGTCCAAACAATTTCTTGGTTAAGTAAATAGCTTAGCCATGTCTGTTTCATGTGTCATGGTATTATGAATCGTCAGACTGCTGTTTCCACCTCCACTTTTGTTGTTCGTGTTTACTTCTTGTATAGTTACAAAAATTTCTTTTAACAACCAGTAAATTGTGCATTTAAAAAAAAAACAGCATCACATACACAAAAGGGGGACTAGGAAGAAGAGGAGAGCACCCCTGTGGCTGAGCAGGTATATTAACAGCCAAGTGTTTAGTCAGAGCATTCTACAAATGGATTGCAGATGCTTTTCAAGTGTTTGGAAAGCTGGCCTTCTGCTGTAATGGTTCTGATAGCTACGATTAGGTGAACCTTGCATTTCCAAGCTTTATCGCTTCTGCATTTAGACATTATTTTATTTCAGCCTGAGCTTAGAGAAGTTGGTTATTGAAAAGAGGCTGCATGCAAGAGTAAAGAGTGAGCCAAAGGCAAAAAAATAAAGCGGGGGCCAAAACTGGAAATCCTGGGGAAATGTGAGAACAGCCATAATCCAAACAAAAAATAAAAGTGGATTTTAAAAATGACATAATTCAAGAGGCTATATAACGTGGCACATGGTGTGGTGTTCAAGTCAATTTTACTCAGAGTAGAACTACTGAAATTTATGGCACTAACAAAGAAGAAAGAACTTAAACTTAGTCATGTTCATTTCCAGTGTGTCTACTCTGAATAAAACTTACTTGAATGTAAGTTTATACAGTACTTTTAATATACAACACAATGGCTTTAAGTTGGCCAAGGGAAAAAGAAGACATGCATTCTCCCCCTCTAATAGTTGTGTAGAAGGGGCTTCAGCAGGTGTGTCTTGCATGACAAGGTACACCCAGTGAAATGCTCTTTTCTATGCAACTATTAAGGGGCCAGTAGCCACATCATCTTTTGCATCTGACCACCAGAAACAGGTTCAATCCTAACTCCCATTATCTTTCTTTTTCCTCTGCAGCTAACTGTGCCCCATTTGCCATTCCAATCTCTCTATAAGAGGTAGATGCCCCTCTGGACCAAAATGCCATGTGACTTGGGGCTGCAGCAGAAAAGGAGAATCACCAGGTGCACAGATAGAAGCACCTTTTGCTTATGCAAGGTCACCTTTGGGTCCAAGCCAATGTATTTGCCTCATTAACATTAGACATTTGTACAAGTTATAATAATAATAATAGTAATAGTAATAGTAATAACAGTGATTTTGTGAGGTAGTGTTGTTCCCATAATATAGGTGGGACACTGAATATGATAATGATTTACCTAGGTTCACCCACTAAGTCCATGTCCGAAGTAATACATCTCTAGTAACATATCTACAGTGTCCAAGCCTCAGTGGCCTTCAACTTTTCCACACTCAAAACTAGTCTTTAACTTGAAACATGGTAGTTGGTACCACCACTTGTTTTTTTAAGTAAATCTATGTCCCTAGATCTAGCTAGGTTTTTTCTCTTCTTGGTCTCCACTCCTGCCTTGCCCAGCTCCATCTCTCTTTCCTTTCCCTTTTACGGAAGATAGTCATGGGATCACTGTGAGGCAGCCCATCATGACCCAATATGGGCTGCAGCCCACTAACTGAAGACCAGGGCACTGGAGCCCACTGGCTGTTAAATAAATAAAATGCAATAAAATGAAGTACAAGAGGGGAAGAGTAGAATTAAGCTCTGCTGAGACAAGTTTGTGTTTTTTTTAATCTACTGAAAACTTTGACTCGGTTTTTAATAAAAACAATAATATTGAAAGAGCACAAAGGCAGAATAGCAGAGGGAATGAAGACATGGGAATGCAAATGACCACATCTGAGGTTGAGGTGCATAATATGCAAAGGTGAAGTGGACTGGATAAACTCCATTTGAGAAACTGAAAGCGCAATAGCAATAATTTTAATGAGTTTGAGATGCTGAGAAAAGGCAGCTCATAAGCCTTCTAATTTTTTGAAGGAGAAAGTAAAGTTGCCCAGGAAATTGAAGACCTGTTACGTTGTCCAGAATAGAATGTATGGCTTCTTAACAATTTTGAAGATAAGAGTATCTTAAATCCTAACAGCAATAGAAATTGAGGTAAACGACAATGAAAACTGTATTTTCTAGCAAACTTCTAGCAAATGTCATTGGCTATAACATTTAGAGCTTTTGTTATTAGATCTCTAGGCAGGGCCAATACAAGACTTCAGTGGCACAGTGCTGATGATTGGCCCCCACAAAGACACCCCACCCCATGCAGCCACTTTGCTCTTCTTCTGCCACCAACTATTGTGACAGCAGTAGCATTCACCACTCTCTATATCAGGCCCTCAGATAGTGCCATAACACAGATCTGTAGACCAAGGCACCCTACCTCAGGTAAATTAAGATGCCAGGAGGCCACCAAATATGGAAGCCTAGTTTGGTTCTCAGTCAAAAGTGGCAGTGGTGCCTACCCATCACTACAATGGTTGTCTGCGGCCCCTGCAGGACGGGCAGGGAGTTGTGGAGCAGCTGAGTTGGGCCAGTGAGGGATCCTTCCAAGCCCATGAGGAACTCAGCCAGTGCCCACCCTGGTTGACCACTGATGCTGGGTTTCTCTGGACCTGGAGTTTAACAGAGCACCCGCTTTGTTAGCTCTGTCTATGTCAGTTTTTATACACGCACAAGACAAAAACAACCAATCTTCTTCACCCACCCCAAGAAGCCTCAAAAAACTGATTATTTCTTCTGGAATTATTCTCCAGAGATTTCGCTCAAACATGAAGCTAATTTAACACTTCAGTAAAGGCAGACATGATATGTAAGGCTCTGGTTGCTGGTTTGGTCGCTAATTGTGTTCTCATTGATTTAGCAAACTCCTTACATAAGGCTGAAATCAAAGCTGTAAGCATTGAAGATATAGCCTCCTTGTTTCTCACTGCTGTCTCCAAGAGCTCAGCCAGATAAACTTGTTAGTATGAATTATCCCTTTTGGATACAAACTTGTAAATAATATTAATATCTTTCTTTAAAAACACCTTAAATAATTTGGGATACTTGGACAGAGACACTGGCTCCACCAAGATATTTAGATGTGCCTATCTATCACAGTGATGGGTTTGTAATGCCATGGGTTAAGAATCTGCACCTCCAATACATTTTGTGTAAAGGTACGATAATATATGTAGCCATAAGACATCTGGCAGAAATCCATCTTATGAAAACTCAGAAGAGGGCCTTATCTGTGGTGACAGTCACCTTTTCAAATGATCTGCCTTTGGAAACATCACAGACTAAATTAACACGTTAGTATTTCATCACTTGTTAAAAACACATCTGCTTACTCAAGCATTCTCAGGACACTGGTTTTTTTAACACCAGCTTTTAATGAACCTCTGGGTGCCTTTTTATATTTTTTTTTTGTTTATTGTTGTATGGTTTTACTGGATTGATTTTTCCAGCCTGCTTCTCCCCCAAACAAATCAATCTCCTGTGGGAAATGTCAGCATAATTTCCCAGCAAGGATCATTGGAGCTGGGGGTCTCCATGATTCTTGGTGGGGAGAAAACACTGCCAGCATTAGTATGCAGACAACAGCATCTTCACTTCTGAAATGGGTTCAAGGAAGAAGAAGAAAATCCATACAGACATCTCACTGAGCCCATCTCAGTTCTGCTCATTTCGGGACACGTGCCCGTGCTATCCTTAAGTTGACCCATTAGTTCCTGTCTGTAACTCATGAAGATCACCCAGATTCAACCATTGCTAAGCCACTCAAATATAATTCCTTTTGTTTACTGATCACCGGAAATTGTATGATTTTGTCAGGCCTGTTACATCTTTTTTAATTTCCCTCTCCAAGGTTTGACTGCCTGTTACTGAATCCATCCAGATGGTAAAGAATTACAAACAGTCGTTAACAGCTATATTTTATTTACCGTATTCATTTTATTTCACTTTTATTATTTTATTGTATTGGGTAAACATTTATTTTAACCTTTTTTATTGATTTACCTCACACCAGTTACATTTTTTTATGCTGCTTGCTAAAACTGTAATAAACAAAGTGTGGGAAGGAAAGTGGTACTTACGTACAAACTACAGGAAAGCCTAGATTTCTTCATTTTAAGGTTGCATAAGGAGTGCAGAGAATTTTGGGATATACCTTGTGACTTCATTGAGAGCAGATCTCCTTGGGCAGAGGGGGGGGAGGAGATGGGAGGAAGACAGCACCCCTGAATATTAAGAAGCAACCTAAACCCCGGCACAGGCTGCTTTTATTTATTTGAATGTAGCCCCAATCTTTAACAGCATACAAGTGAAGTGGTGTTATTTTTCTGAGTTCCTATCAAGAGGCAATTCCACATGGTAACCGCTAGTGTTCCCTTTAAGGTCACATAGCTGTGGTTGCTGAGGGTTTAAATTTAGAGAGCACATTTAGATTTCAACCTGTGTTTTGAACTCTGTGAACTGAAAATAAAATCCTTGCAGCTACAATTGTCTACACAGCTCCTTCTGCCTGCCATCCTTTCTCTTAAAGCCACATAGCCAAGGTTTTGCAAATTGTTTCTCCTCCGAAATTGTACCAGGTTCAACTCTCAGTTGCTTACCCAACATTCCAGCAGATGTTTAAATGCCATCCACATCGCAGAGCATCTGAACTAGGGTTATTGTGCATTAAGGGGTGGGGGTAGAAGCCCTAGCAATTGACTGGAAAGCAAGAAATATACAATGCATGGAACATTTGCCTGCTCAGATTGCATGTTAGAAGATAGCTTTATAATCTGCTATGGCCCTGCTCCTGCCAACCTAGCAGTTTGAAATCACGTCAGTGCAAGTAGATAAATAGGTACCACTGCGGCGGGAAGGTAAACAGTGTTTCCGTGTGCTGCTCTGGTTCGCCAGAAGCAGCTTAGTCATGCTGGCCACATGACCCGGAAGCTCCCTTGGCCAATAAAGCGAGATGAGCGCCGCAACCCCAGAGTTGGCCACGACTGGACCTAATGGTCAGGGGTCCCTTTACCTTATGGAGGGAGTTATAAGCACCAAACTTGCCCTAGCACTAATTCAGAAGTGAGCAACATCCCTACTTAGGACACATAGATGTACCTTGAGATATGGCTACACTAACATCATGAAGTGATCTGCTACACTACTTACTCATTAAATTAAGGCTCTTTTTTGAGAAGCAATCTCCACCAAGCCCACCAAGAGAGCTCCCCCCCCCCTTTGCATCACAGAACAGTATTGCTAAGAATGTATGAGCATACAGGGGAAACAAAAAGGATATTCATATCCTGTTCCCTTTCAGGTCAAAAGGGAATTGTCATTCACTTGCCGATTGTGATAATGTACATGTGTATCTTTAAAAAGGAAATTTCAAGCTGTTTAGTGCTAGACAGAACGAGACTTTAATGAGAGCAGAAATATGCTCGCTGATGTCGAAACACTCAAGACAGCAATGACTCAGGCAATTTTAAGGTTTCCATGGAAAAATATGGAATTGGTTGCTTTTATGGTATTTAATTACAAACTTCTGGGCCATTAGCTCATAAACATTGCCATAATTCTTCCGTCTGTACCTACCAAATTCTTTACGGCTTTCCTCTTCCTCTACAAAACATCATCAGATGTTTAAACATCTTCATCAACAACAAAAACAGAAAATGCCATCTAATCCACTGTTCTCCAGTCCCAAGTCCCTGGATGTTTTTGGACTACAACTCCCATTATCCAGACCATCATCTCATTATCCAGACCATTGGTTAAACTGGCTGCGGATGATGGGAGTTGTGTATTGTTTTTATATTATTTTCTTAAGATTTATTCATTGTTTACTACATCAAATGTATTGAGCAACTTAAAAATATAAAACAATATGCTTTGAAAAAAATATCCTACAATAAATGAAACAAAGTGCTCATCCTGAAATATTGTGAAAAGGACAAATCCTATACCACCCTATTAGAAAGAGTCTGGAGATGCAGGAAGTCCAAAGAAGGATGCTAGAAACCACAGAGTGATTGTGTCCAGTGGTTTATTAGAAGTAGGCAAAAACTTACAGCAAAGCAGCCTAACAGCCCTCCTAACCTTCTCTTTCATAGATGCAGGACGGACACTACAGCTAGGAGAGGGCCTTTTCTGCATGCAGGCAAAACTACACACATTCTTTATACAGTCTACATTAGCCACCTTACCCTGTAGGTGGCAAATACCCAAAACATTACAGACAGCTTCTCTTCTCTGGGCTCTGAGTCCAGTATCCCAGGTTCACATATAAGAGTGCCCTCAAAGCTAGGCCAATTAGTGTATATCAAAGCAAGCATATATACACATGTATGAGCTCATAGCCATAGCAACTTCCAATTAATTGAAGGGTTATCTTGAGTGCCAAGATGGCGTAAACACAGCTTCTGGAACAAGGCAGCTTTCGTACGACACAGCACTGGAGGTGAATTGATATGAGAGAGATGGGTAAAGGGAACACTTGTTTCGAGCAGGGTTGGGGAAATCTCTCTCCACCCCCACACCCCAATCACTGTCTTCTTTCATTAGGCAGCAACCACTCAAGTGAACAGACTCACCAGCATGTCCACTAAAGCTAGTCAGTGTTATTTAATCACTTTGTATGAATGAGATAAACCAAGCCTTAGGGCCTATTAGACTTTGATCAGATCAGTGTCCCCATTTCTACCACTTCCTTCCTGGTACACTGTTGATGTCAGATTCTGGGCTTACAGATAAAAGTGCTCATGTGAGTGCATCTATGCTCAAGCAGGCAGTCCATCTGCCATCCAAGGGCTCTGCGAACACAAATCAGGGACCCTGTCTATCCAGGAAATACTGTAGTCCCTACCTTACACTCCCATGTCATGGAACAAACATGGGTTTAAAGGCCTATTGGCAAACACAGTATTGTTATGAGTTTGTGGGTACCTAATTCCTGGAATCAGGAAGTATTTGATTAAATACTAAGGCGACTAATTCTGGGAAACTGCCAGACCACTATATTCTCCAGATACAGCAGTGTTAGAATTCAGTTAAGGCTTGGGGTGCTAAGCTGTGTGCTAGATATCTCTAACCCTTGGATCAACAATGTTAAATGTGGGGTGTGCTGCCAGAGGCAATGTCTTCTTTGTGGGCTGGCACTGGTGTTATCAACTCAATATCTGTCATATGCCCCCTTTAAGAGAAGCATCTATGATCCAGGAGGCCAGCTCCTGGACAGCTGACTCAGAGGTGTGGTTCGGCTGGCTAGGTTTGTTACTACTCTGTGCATAAAGTTTGATTTACCATTAACTGGGTTTGTAATGAGTTCTTACATAAACAGCAGAAGACAATAGGGTGGTGTTTCAATGATCTTTCATACAATCTCTGGAAATACAAAAGAAAAATATGTAATTGTCTTTTATTAGTCCTAGATTATGCTTTGTTTTCTGGCTTTCAGCCAGGGCAGACAAAAGAAAGTATAGCACTTAGTTAATTGACGTAATTTGTTGTCATAAGATGCGGGGAAGGTTGATGCTGTCAGCCAGCCCTGCCTGCCTGCCAAGGAACCAGCAGGAGCACACTTTACGCTCCTGGCTGTTCCTTTGCAGCTGCATCTTCACCTGCCTAACACCTGATGTCACATAGATGTGGGGCAGACGGCTGTGGTTGGCACATATATATGGCCTATGCATTACTAAAAGATGTTAGACTGCAGAATCAACACTTCCTCCATGTATCAATGATAAGTCTTATATAATTTATTTTGAAAATTGATATACCACTTCATATTTCAAAGAAAATCTCTAAGTGGTTGACAGCATCCTGAACCTATCACAAATAAAAGTCAAATACATAGAAATAAAGGGTGGAATTCAAGGTCACACCATGACAAATGTTCCACCTATGCAAGCATTTCAGTTCGTCAGGCAGAACGGCCCTCTCTCTACTCCCTCTTGGTGGTGTTCTGTGGGTCCTCTTGACCCCCTGCAAGAGCCAATTTCAGAAGCAAGAAAAATGGGTATGCAGTGAAAGTCCCCTTGCTCAAGCCCACAGTAACAAAAATCAACATTATAGAGCAACAGACCCAACAATTAGGTAAGATACCCTCTTAACACGTCAGCATCAGCTAAAACAACTAACATATGAGGAATCATAATGTTAATAATATTTATTTATATCTGTGCTATTTTCAGAAGAAGTGATCAAGATTAATGGCGGAAATAATTGTTTCACCTGGATGTAAACCTTGTAAGATTACTAAAATGTCAACATTGGATTGAAGAGAAATTTGAAGAAGCAGAAGAACAACATACCAACATACTGTTACAGATTGAGAGGTTGACTCCCTAAACCCTAGATATTAATAAATGGTAGGGTTTTTTGGAATGTGAAAGAAGAAATACAAATGGCAGAGGAATTCCTGAGTTAACCTATACAGAATGACCTGGCCAAGGTAGGGCCATTAGGAACAACACAGGGCCACTGAGGGTCATTGGCAATGCAAGAGAACAGTCCTCCCCACTTGCCCTGAGGTGTGAACAGAGACTGGGGATTTGGAAGGTTGCCAGGGTAACTGGGTGTGAGGTGACAGGAAAAGAGAGTCTTGAGGAAGATGTGCTGGGAAGAAAGGAAAGGAAAAAGATGGAAGAAGAAGAAGAAGAGTTTGGATTTGATATCCCGCCTTTCACTCCCTTTAAGGAGTCTCAAAGCGGCTAACATTCTCCTTTCCCTTCCTCCCCCACAACAAACACTCTGTGAGGTGCGTGGGGCTGAGAGACTTCAGAGAAGTGTGACTGGCCCAAGGTCACCCAGCAGCTGCATGTGGAGGAGCGGAGACTCAAACCCGGTTCCCCAGATTACGAGACTACCGCTCTTAACCACTACACCACACTGGCTCTCAGATGGAGAACCATCTTTTGGGAGGCTGCCTGGAAAGATGCCTTGGACTCCATGGCTGCACTGCTGTGAGGAACGAATCCCTCTTGAAATGACCATGCTGTAAGTTTTGGACTCCCTCCATGAAGACTGATGGTGTAAATAGATGAACAAGCCATCTTTCTTAAAGCTACAAAGGAGAACAAAGCCTGAGTGAGTGCCTGGAACCCCCTGGAATCTTGCTAAATTTCTAAAATGTCAAAGGCAGATGGAAGAGAAATGCGAAGAAGCAGAAGAGGAAGTGCATCAACATACTTTCAGATAAGACCAAGCCTCAACAGACCCTTCATTTTGGCTGCTATATATTTTGCAATGCATATGCCAAGCACTGGAAATCCTTTGGGCTTCACTGTAGATGAAGAGGAATTGAACAGGCGGAAAATGTATAATCAGAGCCGACAGTTTTAATTATACGACAGATTAATGAAAATGTATTCCATTTATCAACAACAACAACAAAAGCCAACCCACAGCTACAGGAATGGTCTACCCTTTACTCAGCTGCATTCTCTTTTCATAGTGATACGGATATATTCTGATCCAACTGCATAGTCCATATTTTGAAAGACAGCACCCAGTGCCATTGCTTCAGCATCTGGTCTTCAAGAAACAGCTTGTCGAGAAATAGATTGTATGCATAGTTAACAGAAACCACCCATTTTTCATAATACATGCATCAATGACACAGTTGTATAGACTTGTGCCCCAATTTTATTTTATTTGCTTATTTTTGCTCTTAAGGGGACTGCCTTCATTACTGCTCCAAAAATGCAAGGCTTGCAGTCTCTTTATTCCCAACAAGCTCTTAAAACTGCTGTCAAATCACAAGCAAAACCCATATTCCCACCCCAGAGTGCTATTGATTGCCAGAAGTGTTTTTCAATGTTGAATAATAATGTGATGTACACAGAACTCCAAGTGGCTAGCAAAACAATGTGCATGGTCCCAGTGATGTTTCGTCATTGGTCCCCCAATCATCCCCCATACCACCCAACAGTCCCGCTTCAAGCAGGACATCCCGGATTTACAGAAGCTACCCCAGCTTCTGTTTGAAATCCCAGATGTCCTGCTTCTGCTGCCTCACCGCCACCACCTCCATGGTGGCTGTGACAGCCTCCACCACAGCCTCCACCTCTGTGACTGCTGCCACAGCTGCCGCAGCCGCCATACTCCTGGAAGGCGCACCACATCCAGAAGCACACTTATGGAAGCAGGTGCACAAGGAGGCTGAGGCCTAGCTGCCGCAGCTGAGGTAGCATCAGTGAAAAAGGAGAGAGAGCTGGAGAAGGTAAGACGGCAAGTGGGAATAGCTGCAGCAGTTGGAGGGTGGCATGGTGTGGGGGCATGGCCCAGATTTCTGTGAGAAAATGTTGGAGGGTATGCATCTCTTACCTCAAAATGTTAGCACAGTCATAGGCCAGCCTTTGCTAATCCAATGCCCTCCAGATGTTGTTGCACTACAACTCCCTTCAACCCCAGTCCACAGGGCGACCTGCGGATGATGGGAGTTGTAGTCAACAAAATCCGAAGGGCACCAGGTTATCAAATGTTGCCATAGGCCAAGCCTAGCTACATGAAAAGCAAACAGATTCTGATCTATCATGGTTAGATCAGACATGGCTCAATGCAACGATCAGAAATTCTAGCCAAAGAACAAATAACTGTGAAACTATTTCTATGAGCTCAAGGAAGTCTCAGACTTGCTATTCTCTAACAGCAACCCTCAGCCATCTGACAAACTGCTTTTCATTGGTGGCATGGGAGTCAGCTGTTTAAAGTAAAAAGTCAAAAAATCTACTGGGTTAGCATGAGTTGCTTCTTAGATCCTGGCTCTTGTAAACTTAGCATTACTCTACTCTGCAGCTATAGGGTAAACTTATTTTTGTGATTTGTAATAGAACTGTAAGAAAAAAATAGTGTTATATGCATTCAATATTCTTCACTTCTTTTACTTTGATTCCCTCCCCCCTGCAAAGCAGACGAACAATATAATAAATCTGCAGGAGGTGGATTCCTTATATATTGTACTTTATGTTGCAATATAGGCTCAAAGTGCTGGGTTAATCTGTTCACTTTTTTTTTTTAATAACAGCACATCGGTTATGTTGTGCATTTGAAAAACAACCTACCTATATCTATATTTGTTCCAATTGTTTTCATATCTCTTTGGAACCATCAAACCACAAACTAGAGTTCTGTTCATCTTTAATGTCTAGCATATAAACAGAAAAGGTGCAAAAGATAAAAGCATTGTGGATGGGAACACATTTTAGTAATACCCTGAGACTATTTTTAAATGTGCTTGCCATACTCATAACTCTGGAGAAAACAAATCTCCTGTCTTTTGTGTTACAAAGAATGATAAAATGCAAACGAAAGGTTAATATGTAATTCAAAAGAAAAGGGGGGGGGACCCCAAGAACTAGAAGACAGCTACAATTCTGCTGGAAGATTTTTCACAACATGCTGACCCTACAACAATCACAAAGATGAAAATAGTGGCGCACTTGTGTCACCCCTATTCTGGGAGGCAGGGAAGAAATGCCAGGAACTTTTCTCAAAGAGGGTGCTCACAGTGAAAGGTTGAAATTTTGCAATTTTGCAAACTGGTGGAGGTGGAGGACTGGGTCTGTAGAGGGTGCTGTCCGTGCTGAGTGCCTTATGAAGGTTCCTGACCACAGAGGAGCTGCAGCTGAGAGCTTCGACACCAGCAGCACCACGCACCATTACAAAATAGCTGAATGTGCGAAGCTGCAATGGTGGCATTGTGTGAAACAGCAGGTCGTGCCCTGCACCAATGCCTTATATTTCAAATGCATATATTCCTATGTAAGTACGCTAGAGACAATAATATGTATTCTGCCTCACTCATTTCACTGCCACAGTCTTGGGAAAGGGGCAGGATTCTGAACGACAAGAGCATCAACAAATGACACGAGCCACAGTTCAAATATGATGTCATCAAAAGACAAGAATAGGAACAATCATTTCCTAAGAACAGGGGATAGGAAACAGGAACCTCACTGTCAGCAGCAGATTCAGAGAGGGCTGCTCTCTCATTCTGATGCGAAAGCTGCAATTTGGTCAAACTGTGCTCCAATAAAACACAGAGACCCAGAGAGGCTGAAGCAGACATGAAGTGAGAGCTCTGTGATCTAACTTCTCCCTCCCCCACTAGAAAGCACCAATGGTGGGCTCCAAATATGATGCAAGCAGCAGGACTGGTGGAGAGGGAATTAAACCTTTCCCCCACACACTACACTCACATGGATCGTTTTCCAAATTTAAATCAGCTCAATGCTATTGAAACTACTGCAGAAGGAGGTTATGCCAGCATAAACAACACCAAAAGCGGAGGTTGTGAGTGAACTGTGCCTAGTACACAAAGCGAGTGAGAGCTGCAGTAAAATAGATGGAATAAACTCTGTATCAGCTTCACAGAAGCAGTCCCAGTGATGTGTGGTGAAAAATTATCTACAATTATAATTAACTTTAAGCAAAGATCAGGATTATTTATGCAGCATCTTCATTTTGTAATCCACTGTTTATCATTATGTCACTCATTATCCAGCTACACCACAGATGAGAGCCAAAACAAGTCTTCACACCAATTTAAAAAACTGACAGTGCAAATTAAATTTCAGAATGAAAATTAAAAATTGTGAATTTCATAAAGGTTGCTTATGATATTTTCCTTTGAGGGAAACAGGTGAAAAATCTCAAATTCTACTACGTCTTTTTGACGAACCTTAAGATGATGTTGTTAAGTTCCAACCAGATGGCCAGATTAAAAGAATGTGGTACCTTAATTTTACCTAACATTTCCAAAATTCAACAGCATCCATACAACAGGGATGTGATAATAGGGGCAAGAGTTCACAGTATAATTAAAATAATGATGTGTACAGTGTGGGTAGCAATGCCTTTATCGTACCACTCTCAAGCCTCTTTAAAACTATTATCTGTCTGCAGGAAGATAGAAGGAAAGTGAATGATGAATGTTAGATTCTAAAGATATACACTTAGGGATTCCCAGTGTGCCAAAACCAGATGAAGGAGAGAAAACATAACCTTGTGCTGTTCATAACACTGTCCATCCAAGCAGAGGGGTTCACTGGAGAGACAAGATTCAGTTATCCCTTGCAGAAGAGCTACAGATCTTGAAAATCTCTCTGATTCTCTCACAGACATGCATTTCATCCTCTTCACTGCAGATGAGAACTATCTGTGCATTCTATTTTTAAAGATTTATAAACCACTCACATTATAAAATATATAAAAACTGAAGAAAAGAAAAGGTAGCTCGATGTTTGGGTCACTGCTAAATGTGGGTCTGGAACACCTCTTCCAAGCCACGAGGCGAGCATATAACAGCTGCCTCACAGTCAGAGGTACCAAGTTCCACAGGACATTGGGGGTCTTGTCGCGTGTGCATGACATCACTCGTGCAACACACCCGTGAATATTACACACGTTGGGAGGTCCTGGGAGGTCCACTGCCATTGACTGGCAGCAGCTCCCTGGGATTTCAGACAGGGAAAATTTCCTGCCCTACCTGGAGACACTGAGAATTGAACCCGGGACTTTTTGCATGCAAAGCAGATGATCTGCCCAAGCTTCTGTTCTTGCTCTTCAGCTTGTTCTCTGGTTCTGCCTTTGATTTGCTCTCTGAGTCTGATTCCTTACTAATCTGGACTCCCAGTTCCCATGACCGAGCCCTGACATTCAGTAGGCATAATGCACCGAAGGAAGCAAGGAGAAATGCAGTCAGCAGCAAATGTAATCCCGCTGAGAAGCATCTCACATTGTCCATTAAATTAGCAAACCAAAATTGGAGCTGGCATGTTAAAGATGCCTAGCATCTTACAAATTCCAGAGGGATTGCCATGTTAGTGTCTTGCTACAAAAAGAACGAAGTCTCACAGCACCTTACTGACTTATAGGGGCAGGTTTGTGTCCATGAAAGCTCCTGCCAAAATAAATCTCATTGTCTTAAAGGTGCCACAAGACTCTTACTATCTATGGATTTGGGCTGTTTCTGATGAAAAGGATTCTAATTGTTCTGTTATCTATTACTAAGAATTGTTCAGTTCTCAGATTCTCAGTTAGTCTTAAATATGCCACAGGACTTGCTTGGCGTGATAGAAATTGACAGAGACAATGGGCTGGATCCAAACAAAGGCTGCAGTTGTAACCCCGCTTACCTGGGAGTAAGCATCACTGAATTCAATATGAGTTACTTCTGAGTAGACATGCTTAGGCTTGCACTATAAATCAGCTGAACTTGGTCCACATTGAAATTAATGGAATTTAAATTAGTCACCATGGCAAATTTCTTCTACAAAATCCAAAAAATGCATGAGGTCCACCTCCTTGCTAGGCAATACAATGGACCCTGCTAGGTAATATTATACAATTTGGCTCTAATTTACTCTTTTTACCTAATGTGCTGCCCCAAATTAATCCATGGCCTTGGTAAATTAGAGAATGTCATGTTTCTTTTTATTTCTGCTCTCTGCCTAGCACTCCAGTGACTATGACGTTCGATTGAAGTCACTGTCTTTCATAAGAGATTTCACTTTAGATTGATTTAGGAGGGGGAAGTGTTACATTCTGCAAATGAACTGCTTTTGAGCTTGCTGACACTTTAAAGACACTACAGTCCTCCCCCCCGCCACCCCCCCCCCCATTGCAGAACATCCCAATCTAAATGAATCCTTTTGGGAAACCAGCGCACTGCACACATCAGCAATCTCACAAGATTAATTGTAAAGACTGTAAAGACTGATTAGACAGGCAAGTTTTATATCTCTTCCATTATTCTAATAATGAATAATTTACTATTGTTCCAACAAAATATCAAATGCAATCAAGTTAAACGCTGAAGATGGGAGCGAAAACAGCAGTTTCATTCTTTGATTGCATACGCTTGAGAAGCTTACAGTTCCTCCATATGGAGGAGTAGTGCAAACAAGATGGTTCTCCTCTCTCCACAGTTGTTTAGAACATCCAAGCCTGAGCATGTGTGTCTCTCTGCTACTAAGGAACCATATGTTCCAGGGTCTGAAAAAGTACATACCACTCCCCATGGGGAAATATATGTGGACTTGGATTCTAACATTCTAAACAAATGTGTAAAGCAAAAGCCTATTTCACTGCCTTTCTAGCCAAACAGTTCATCACATGGTAGTACCATTTCTGGACTCTACTTGCATGAGTAATCTCACCCCACCCCCAAAGATCTTGCATGCCACAGAGAAGGCGAAACTGAGCCCTTCTCATTGGTACCTATTTGTTAAACATAAGGACATTTTTTAATAAATGGAAGCATTCAGTCATCTCTGTAACTAAACTAAATGGTCCAGAGTCGGGGGGCGGGGGGTTTGACGACCCATTACTATTTCTGCAGCAGCAAGTGTCCCTATTTCCAGCATCCCAAAACCACCCTATCAGCACAAGAGGGGATATTTTTAGCTCCTGAGAAGTCTTCTCACCCTCTATGCCGATTGGAGCTAATCAGAGTGAAGATTGGCTCCTAGGGTTACTCTGGAGTAAGTGCACAAGATGAACACTGTGGAGGAGCTATTCTATATGCTCCAAAACTAAGCATTTGGTAACTCTTCTTCATGATGAGCACTTTACTGAGAGAACCTATAACTTAGTCTTACTCTTTCCCCAGGTATTTAGAATGCAAGAATCTGAGTGCCAGACCTTCTGGATGAGCATCAACTAAGTATGTAAACTGCAGCAATTCCCAGTGCTGAACTGAACAAGCCCCTACCTGCTTTAAATTCTATCATGGTTCCCCATGCCTGTATAAACCTTTCTTGATTTCTGGCCAAGAAATCTGACAGATCGGATCAGTCAAGGATGCAACTGCAGCCAAGATTCGGGCCTTCCAAGAAAACTGTGCTACCAGCACCTTACAAATAGAATCACCGATTGTTTATAAGGAGCATTCCAGAAAATCTTTATATTAGTCTCCAGAGTGGCAAATTCCCAGTTAGAAGTTTCATTTGTATTCTTGGCAGCACACATTCATTTTTAGTGCCAAGGATAACACAAATCATTTCCCATCTATCACTCACCATCTACCACTCACTGCAGCCTTTACAATTTTAGTGATCTATTATAATCTATCCATCTTTCTAGCTTGCAATTAAAACCTCATCATATTTATCTCAATTATTGTTTGGTTAATTCCTCTGAAGACCTGTGCAATCTGATGTTCACTGCTAAAGCAACTGCTCTCAATTTTTTTCCTGGTCTTTTTATTTTTACCTACAGTGGCATCACATATGCAAATTCATCAGTTGACTGTTTGCAATGTGATAGGGGCCACCACAGATATAAGACTACAGAGGGAATTTTGGTATCACCTCAGACACAATGTTTTTCAACTGAAATTCTTTACACACGCAACTGCTAGTCTTCAAGTGTACAGAAAGTCTAAATGAATTAATTGCTTTGTTCAAGTAACTGCTCACATAAATGCCTTATGCAACAACAGAAAATGAAACCAGGAAAACCCAGCAGCTGCTTCTGTGAGTGAGGCTTTCTGCATCTCCAGAATTGTAGTGCTTCCACAGGCAATTATTTGTGCAAATGAACCAGCTGAAAGAACTCCTGACCTTATTCTTATCCAATGATGGTTAATTGCGTTTACATTTTTCTAAAATTGTGCATGTGGTGTTTTTGTAATATTTGGTTTATATACAAAAATATAAAGAAAGCATAAGTGGTGGTAGTCTCTGTGTGTGCTCTGACCAGATCCACAACCCCACATCAGAAGTCCAGCAACAGACTTATTGTCATTGCAATATATTTTTAGCCCTCAGCTAACTCTCCATCCTTCTTTTTCTCCTTCTGTTTCAAACTGTCCCTTTCACTCCAACACCTTTCTCCCCCCCCCCATACACCAAACACACACACACACCCCTTCATTAGTTCTCTTGCCTCAGCTGGAGGGAAAGTGTGTTATTTTCTTTAAGCTGTGATGGGTTTTCCCTTCTAAACATGAGAGATCTTGGCATATGTCCCAACCATTAGATCCCATTAAAGAAACATCTACCAGTCGTTTTGGTCCATTAACAAGCAATCTCCTAATAAAAAAAAGGTAGCACAGCCACTGCAACAATACTCTCAATTAATGAAAATGAAAACCATAATTACAAAGGCGAGGCACAATTTAGCACCCACTGATTTGTATAAATGAGTAAATGTGTGTCCATTTTCCCATTAAGTACACTACACACATCCCTCCCTCCCCTGACAAAGCCCTTTCAAAAGTTATTATGAGTCAATTTACATGTTCAATCTACACTTGAGGGCAGAACTAAACTTGGTACCAGTGGAGATGGCATCTCCATATCAAGTTCTCACACCTGATTCTTCAGGGGGACCACTATCTCATTCAAAACACACTAGAGCCTAATTCCTAAACCCATCTCCTTCATAATTAGCAACACCTCTGCCTTATCTGGATTAAGCCTTAATTTGTTAGCTCTCATCTAGTCCATTTCTGCCTCCAGGCACTGGTTCAGAACATCCACAGTTTCCTTAGAACTAATTTCTGGAAAAACTCTCCCAACAGTTCCATGTTAAAGTTTAAGAACACGAGGAATACCATAAACCAATGAACCAGGTGATGAGCAGGAGTCCTACCACCACCTTCTGGAACCCCCAAGGAAAGATTGGAACACTAGTAAACCCATCCTTTCCAGGTGGTCCAGAGGAATACTATGGCCAGTAGCACTAAACACCACTAAGAGGTCCAGCAGAACCATCAGGGATGTACCCCAACCCCCAGTTCAGCTCCTGGTGTAGGTCAACAACTGTAATGACCCCACGCTATGTGCTCCAGCACTTCCACAGCCAGGTAACATTAGATTTTATCTGGTTCTGCTCTCTTTTCTCACATTTTCATCAGATTGGAAAAATCCAGGTTTAGTGTTCAAAAACTACAGGGTGCCACTAGGAAGGAGAAAACATCACGTGGACCATGTAAATGAAAAGGGGATGCAAACAGCTGCAAGTATGGATTAAACTCTGTGTCAGGAAGCTGCTTTTAACCTTTGTTGGAACATGTTGCTCACTTAGAGCTGTCCATGGTTCTGCAACTTCTGACCTGCCTTGCTGCTTTGTTCTGCAGGTTCTAGCATCAGAGCTGAACATGGCATCAACCAAGATGACCAAAGCTCTTCCAGACTTCATGATACATTGAAATGGGACTAATCTGCTTCGTCCAATAACTCCTGAAACTGAAATGCTACTATGTGCTCAATAAACATGCTCAATTATGGCAAATTTGAGACTGGTCAGAAATGATCCAACACAGAGCGTGGGCTTTTTCAACAAAGGTCTCACGATAGGACCTTAAGACTAATCAGACAATCACCACGCTGCTTGTCCATTCCACCAGGCCTACTCTGGCTGCTTTAATCAGTCAGGATGGACAAGGATGTAGTCCACAACCTCAGCATGTAAATAAAAGTATTACAACTGAAACAAGCTTACTATTTCCATGCATTTATTTTACACTACTCCATCATAGTTGTATGGAAACAATAACTGGAAGTGGGAGCGAGAGATATGTCATGTTGAGTATATTAATATTTCCAATAGTAGGTCTGTTTTATTATGGCGAAACAAACATTCCAGGTTCTAATGGTTGTTAAGTGAAGCACTAAAATCCTGCTACAAAGAGATGAACTGTCAGAGAAAAACAATGAGGATTCTGCTATCTTCCATTCTGTAGACCTGACCAAGCCAGTGCAGATGTCGCTGAGACAGGAGCGTAAAGTTGCTGGGAATGTGGGCTTGGGAGAGCACGTCTTTGAGACTCCGTCCTATCATTTGATGCCCATAATCTTCCTGATTCAGCATATGTATGTTCTTCTTAGTAGTCACAGTTAATTAATATAGTGTCAAGGGTGCTTCCAGCCAAAAGAATGCACACAGCCGAGAGTTCACTCTTTATTGTCAAACATAACATTTACAGTTGTTTTTATAACTCTAGATACCTACACGCACCAAACTAGCATTTAGACAACTGCTCCCTGGCCCATGCCCTTTGGAACAGTTTAAGCAATGGGGAACCACTCCCCCTCCCATCAGTTTATGTACCTTCCCATGATGGGCTACACAGATGTAGCCAGAGACTCCTCCTATGTGGCAACTTCCTCTGCCCTTCTGCTCTTTCTCCTGGTTCTGGGAGACAATGGTGCAGGAGAGGGTGAGGAGGCACTCAGTCCTTCAGTTGCCTGGCCTGCCTCTTCCTCCTCTTCCTCCAGCTCTGAAACTTCCCCTGCCTGATTCTTGCCTTCTGGCTGGCACAGGCCGCCAGAAACCACTGACCCTATCTCCTGAGTAAGACTCCAACCCCCTTCCCCTAAGGCACACTCGTCAGCATCCTGCCAGTCCCTGACACAAATACTGATTAATCATTCAGGTATAGCCTTCCTTATGGCCAGAGAGCTGATTCGATGCACTTGTCAGAAATATATCATGAAAATGTATGACCCAACAGCTAATGTGGCATTTATGAACGGGATTTTTCTTTTTTCTTTTCTTTTCCATTTGCAAATTGAAGTCCGGTCTACCCAGCATTTGCATAATACATGTTAAAAATAACTCAGCATTATTTTGGGCAGAAAAAGCTAAAGGACACAGAACTTACAGCTGCAGGCCTTTATGTATTTTAATGTGCCATTTTGAACAAAGCAGTGAGGTTTCGAACTGTTGTTCAGCATAATCAGCTACTTGATAGCCTTGGAAGTCCCTGTAGGAGGAGTTGCTCTTTGATTTATTGTGGTTCTTCTAGTGCCAAGTTACTGCAAAGAAGCAAGGTCAATGTGCAAAATTATTGAACTAATGCTCTCTACAAATACGCTGCAATCCTGTGCTACTTCATATATTTCCCTGGTGAGTTTTCTGAGCCAGAAACTACCCAGGTGGGCTACCAAATGAGTCAGTAGAGGATATCTCCTCTCACGCTATAATGTATGTTGCATGCTCAACCTGACAGCAAGCACACAAATGCTTGGATCAGGACTATGGAGCTTGATTCTTTCCCACTATTTAAGACAGAGTAGGGAACTTTTTTTTTCCAGCCTATGAGGACAACCTTGTGGGGAACCTTTCAGGGCCACAGGTGGTGGGTGCAGCTAGAATCAAAAGGGGGACCAGAGACAAAAGTGGGCAAAGCCAAGGATGCCACTCCTTATTTTTGTATTTTAGGATACATTCCAGTCACACAAGTCAGGGGTTTCAACACACACACACATCAGACCCCCCCATCCTCTATTTAGGCAGGCAAGAGACATTATCACAATTCAATGGAACACTCCACACAAGCAAAAGTGGTTGAGGGTGCAGAGCAGGACCATTGAGGTGTGTGGCCTAGGGAGGAATGTTGTGCTGATAACATCTCAAGGACCAAACAGCTCAGACCTTGAGCATTCCCCATCCCTGGGTTAAGAGAAAGTAGAAATCTGAGAAGAAAGAACATCCATTCCCTCATTTAAGCAACCTGTTCCATGGATTAATATTGCCATTTAATGGGTGTATAGAGAAAAACAATCCTAGAGTTTTTGAGCTTGGTCAAGCATGAAGAAAAGAAGCCACTACTTCACAAGCTCTGGAGCAGGCATAGCTGTCAAGTGTCCCTTATTTGAAGGGACAGTCCCTTATTCCAGCACCATGTTCCGCTGCTGTCCCTTATTGATGGATGTCCCTTAAATGTCCCTTAAATGATGTCCCTTAAATTTCAAATGAAGCAGCTCCTCTCCCTCCCTCCCTCCCTGCCAGCCAGGGAGGAGGGAGGCTCCAACTGTGTTGCTTGGCTGTGTTGCTCACCCAATAAGAAGTCTAAGAGCGACTGGGGGGTGGAGCTTGCATGCCTTGTGTGTGGCTAGTTAATGCAAGCTGAGGGGTTTTTTGAATGCTGGATGCCATTTTGTTGCATGTGCTGCTGCAAACTTTGCAGTGCAAAGCCAGGCTGGGGAGCCATCTTAAGTTGAGGCTGCATAGGCCTTGTGGTGCATGTGATTCAGATTCTATTCAGTTGAACCTCTGGTTACAAAGTTGGCTGGACAGTGTTCTCGAAGCTACCAGCATGAGTTTGACCAGACTGCAGGAGGACAGGAAGACTGGAGTGCCTGGAACAGGTGAGGCTGCTAGTCCCTTATTTTCAAATCTGTAAGTTGACAGCTATGGGAGCAGGAAGTGCAGGCCTCCTGTTTGAACTCTTCCAGAGACCACAGGATATCTTCCAACCAATAAGTCCACTCTAGTGTGGGTATCACCAAAGAAAATGGAAATGTATCACCCACCCCCAAAAGAGGATAAAGATGAATGCATAAAATTTGCATATGCTAATTTAATGTAGATATTTAAACTTAGAACTAGTAGGCATACTATCAACTCACCATTAAAGGGGAAGAATGTGACCTCTGTGCCTGCTTAGTTTGCTGTCCAGGTGATGGGCAACGTCAAAGCCCATCCCTCTCCTCCCTTCTTGTGGCTCATTATCCTTAAACTAAGCTTGAACCAAATAAGAGACCCCTTTAAATAGAAGACGGTCCTCTGATACTTCGTTAAACAGAGAACACTGCTTTATAAAGTAGGACACATGACCACACTGGTCGGTCCCCATTCCCACCAATTCCTACTTCTCAGAGAGTTTGGTGCCTGCCTTGATCCTGGAGGTTCTCCACACCAACCTCAGTCTGTGGTTCTGACTCTCAGCTGCCTGCCCTGCACCTTGCCACACCTGATGTATATCTCCACATGCTCCATACTAAAAAGGAGGGTGTCAAATTGCCCCTCTGGCAGCAGAGGCCCTTCCTTACCAACCTCAGTCTACCCTCAGTTAGGCCACACTTGCCTGCCTTCTTTCTTCAAACCAAGAAGGCGAAGGTTCTGGCTCTACCTACCATTTGCCTACCACTCCCAATGGGCACTGCCTTCTGGTGTTACTGGACATCTTGGGCCAGGAGGACTGCAAGTGTCTTAACTTAAGAGTGCCCTCAGTGCTCTCTTATGACCAGTTGCCCCAGTGATGTGAAAACCAGATGGAGCCCTACACTAGCCAATGTTAAAATGTTCCATGGGATTACAGAGTGCTTTAGTCCAAAGCAACCTGTGTATGCATAGACTAGAAGACTAGGAGAGGAATACATTTGTGACCACACAGCAAACACATACATAAGCAGCGTAGAAACTGTGTTTTGCTTTCAAGAATTCAGAGCCCTTGTAGGGTGGGGCAAGCCTACAGCCATTCACAGCTTAACCATCAGGATTCATAGATCCTAAAAACAGTAACAGTTCATCAAGTGTGATATCTTTCCAATAATGCAATCTTACATAAGAGAGCAATGAAAATAATCCATTGAAGATAATTGAGACATTTATTTAAGCCAGGAAAGCAGGCATGAAATGTCAATATTTTAGCTGAGAATGAGGTTTTTTTGGTGTGAAACATGACTGAAGCAGGCTTGGGAATTGATTAAATATAGATCCTTGATCCTTCAAGTATATTTCCTTCTCCTTCTTTCAAGAACAAGTTGTCAGTAAGTCAAAAAGAATACCATTAAAATCCACTTGGGCAATATATGGGGTGAGAGTGGGGTAGCCTTATCCTCCCTGTTTACTGGTGTGGCATTGCATTGGCACTTATCAAGCTGTAGCTCCTGCGCCCAAAAAAACAGTCTGCTCCAGAGGGTTGGGGGGACCCAGAAAAGATTTCAGGGGTATATGCCAAGTGTGGGGGAGAGGGGGAGAAAGGAAGCCCCACAGCACAGGTGGAAGTCATTGTATTACAAGAGGACCTCCAAGGTAGCATTCTCTGAAATGCTACCAAGCGCAGGGCCAGCTAGGTAGACATGTCTCCAGGTGGTTATGTTGGGAAGAGGGCTTTGGATTTGTTAGGCATTGGGGAACATTCTGTGTCAAGCTGTGCCTGTATAAAATGAGTAAAGGTTACAGCATTTGGGGCAATTAAGTTTAGAGAAAATGTGAATAAGATGTGGTATTACGGAAGTGTATAAAACTATGCATTGCATGGACAAACTGGATAAAGAACAATTTTTCTCCCTCTCTCATAGCACCAGCTTGAGATCCTTGGAAGATAAAGGTGGTATATAATTGTAATAAATAAACAAAAATAACATTAGAACTCGTGGACACTCAATGAAACTGAATGCTGCATGAATGTACACATGATTCTTCGCACAGTGTATGATTAAACTATGCAAGAAGCAGTGATGGCCACCAACTTGGACAGTTTTATAGAAGACTAGATTAATTTCATGGAAGTCAGGGATATCCATGGCTACTAGCCATGATAGCCATGCTCTGCATCCATGATCAGAATCAGTATGTTTCCAGTTGCTGGAAATTATGGGAGGGGAGAGGGCTCTTGCACTCAGGTTTTGCTTGCAGGCTCCCCTTAGGCATCTCCCATAGGCATTCCCTCAGTATTAATGTTCAGGATAAATTTAAAAGCATTGCTGTCTCCCCAGGCATTTGATGGTTGAAAGTTCTGTCTCTGGCAACCTTGAAATTAGCAGTTTGATAGTAGGATATAAATATATAAGGTAAAGGGTAAAGGGACCCCTGACCATTAGGTCCAGTCGTGGCTGACTCTGGGGTTGCAGCACTCATCTCGCTTTATTGGCCGAGGGAGTCGGCGTACAGCTTCCGGGTCACAAGAAAGTGGTACCCACACAGCTCCAGTAGCCAGCATGACTAAGCAGCCTCTGGCGAACCAGAGCAGCGCATGGAAACGCCATTTACCTTCCCGCCGGAGCGGTACCTATTTATCTGCTTGCACTTTGATGTGCTTTCAAACTGCTAGGTTGGCAGGAGCAGGGACCGAGCAACGGGAGCTCACCCCGTCGCGGGGATTCGAACCGCTGACCTTCTGATCGGTGAGTCCTAGGCTCTGTGGTTTAACCCACAGCGCCACCCGGGTCCTATAAATATATAGTGGGCTATAAATGTGATTGATTATATTTGTTTGGCCACTGTTAGAACAGGATAAACAGGAAAAGGAAACCTGCCTTCTTGACTTCTCAATTGGCTCGAGCAGCAAAGATTCCAGTACCATGGCTCCTTCATAGTTCCAATTTCAGCATTTGTGAAAAACTGAAACACTGTTTTCATTCGGTGACACCATTGCTAAAATGAGATTTCGAAATGTCCAGTTGCCAGGAATCATATGTTATTTATTTGCTCTGCAAAATCCCTGGCACATTTTTTTTAGAGTGTTGCATAAATAAAAGGAAAGTGAGTCATATTAAGGATAGCATTGTAAAGCTTTACACATTTCATGCTACAGACAGTTTGCTTACAAACTGTCTCAAGGAGAAATAAATAGGTGCACAGGGGATTAGCTATTGGGAATTACCACCAGCTGTCTCATCCATTATTCCCCCACCCACAAACTACCTATACGTTCTCTAAATAAATCATGACATTGCACATGCTGTGATCTATGACAGCCCCTATAGTTATATAGAAAAGATCTGTATCTTTGCCCAATATTTCTCAACAGGGAGAATTTGGAATAAACGTACTAGAGGTTAATGCAAACTGACACAAGTAACCGTGAAACATACAAAACTGAAATGGAGGCTAAGGCTCAATCCAGCTACTGGAGCTGTGTGGGTACCACTTTCTTGTGCCATTATGATAAAGTTGCCCTCTTCCTTGCCTTGATTTCCAGTCATCCCCTCAATCAGATGCCTGATGGGCTCTTTTATTTTGTGCAAACTGCCCAGGTATGTAGTACCCATCTGATTCACCAAAAACACAACCCTGCAAAGACCATGATCCTCCTTTGGAAAGGCTCTAATCCTACAGTGCCGGATCCCTGCAAATTGTGCCCTGTGGGTTGGCTCTAGATAGGCAGAGCAATCCATACTAGAGGAAACCAGTGCCAGTGTAACTTACCCCATTCTAAACTCTATTCAGGAGTGGGGCTATTGCCAGCTCAGCCAGCCCAAGCCTGACAGAGGGAAAAAGAAGCCTTCAAAATGGAGTTTGACTTACATCACCATCTTTGCCAGTGTAACCACTTCCATCCACAGAAGAGAAGGCTATAGGTTGCAGCCCTGTTTAGGGAAGTTTTTAATGACTGCTGTTTTAATGTATTTTTAATCTTTTGTTGGAAGCTGCCCAGAGTGGCTGGGGAAACCGAGCTGTGGGTGCTCTTCTGCTTGAATCCTGCTTGTGGGTTTCCGACATATACCTGGTTGACCACTGTGACAACAGAATGCTGGACTAGATGGGACTTTGGCCTGATCCAGCAGGCTCTTCTTACATTCTTATAGGTTGCTAAGTTGCATGGCTAAGCCAAGCGGAGCCTGGAGTAGAGGTAAGTTTCCCCTCTTCCCTGTCATACCTCTGCCATGCCCACCACCACTCTGGCACACGCCTACCTGGAATGTTCCCCTGAGCTCTGAGTGAGCCAGGATGGAGAACCTATGCTGGCATATCTCTGGCTGGGCCAGGATGAACAACTTCAGATGGCATATCTCCCACTGGACCAGTTAAGTCTGAGATCTGCAAATTCCAAACTCCACTCATCCTGGCAGATCCTGAGATTTGATTGCTCCCCAAGTTAGCAATGTATATTGTTAGGCATGAAGAACATGAGTCTGATTAACTCCATTAAGCCTGAAGTATAACTAATTTAATCTGGAGGTTCCAACCAAACATTTCTTAATGGTGGTTAATGGGTGGTACAGCCATCATAGCAACAATAAAGAAGCACAGTGGACACATTATTTGTTGTGTCTCACTGTATTTTTCAGCAGCAATTAAGTGCTTTGGGACAGAATGATTCATATGAGCGCTAGCAACCCAAGTGCAGTTTTGCAGCACTTCTTTAGTATATAATGGACAATTTCCAGCCGTGCACATCTGTTAGTGGAATGGGGTGCCTCTTGCACAACAGGAGTCCTCCTCCCTCTCTTCCTTCTGTGTGCCCCACAGCTCTGTAGAGTTGGGGGCTCCTCTGGAAGTTTTTTTGGGGGGGGGGCAAAGGGAACTGCATGAGGCAGGGTGGGGAAGTCCACTTCTGGGACACTCGATATCACTCATTGTGGAGTGGGGGGTTTAAAGCAGTGTTCATTTGAAAGATACCCAAGAACTATTTACTGAAGCATGATTATATAAACAAACAAACAAACAAACAGTATACACACAGTTTTTGATGCTGCAAGAGGTACTACTCAGGTGTGAGGCCCAAATGACAAGCTGAGATAAGTATATGCTGGTTTTGTACTGCATCATTCTTAAGCTTTTGCCATGTAATTTTCAAATGCTTCATAACCAATACAGTAAGGTAAAGGGTAAAGCGACCCCTGACCATTAGGTCCAGTCGTGACCGACTCTGGGGTTGCGGCACTCATCTCACTTTACTGGCCGAGGGAGCCGGCGTACAGCTTCCAGGTCATGTGGCCAGCATGACAAAGCTGCTTCTGGCAAACCAGAGCAGCGCACGGAAACGCCGTTTACCTTCCCGCCGGAGCAGTACCTATTTATCTACTTGCACTTTGACGTGCTTTCGAACTGCTAGGTTGGCAGGAGCTGGGACCCAACAACGGGAGCTCACCCCGTCGCGGGGATTCGAACCGCCAGCCTTCTGATCGACAAGTCCTAGGCTCTGTGGTTTAACCCACAGCGTCCCCAACGCGTCCCCAACCAATACAGTAATTCTTACTTAAGAGCTGGAATGTTTCAGATCATTTCTGCTGCACCCACAACATTACATGTTTATGATAGGGCAGAAAGAGATTATACACTGCTTGTCAGAAGAAGAAGAAGAAATCAAGATGGGGTTAATTAACATGCCAGATTACAAGATGATAGGAATACCTTCCTTGGGTCATCAGACAATCAATTTCAAGCAGTCCTGCTAAATACTGTAAAATCAGATAATCAATTTGTCTCCAGAAAATTTGATTGTATTATTCAAGAAAGCCCTTTATAGCAAACTCACAGAGCAGATATAGTTCATACAAAACAAGAGGCACAGCAAGCTATGTATATTCTATGAACACAGATTTTGAGACGGCTGGCTTTCTAGGAGATTTCTTAACAAAGTCATTTACTGCTTTAGGGATGATTAATGCCTGTTAAAAATATTACAAACAGACATACAGAGTCTTAAAGCCTAGCAAGTTTTATTATAGCATAAGGTTCCATGGACTAGAGCCCATTTCATCTGAATGGCATCTGATTAAGTTGCAGACATACGCGGCAAGAAAACATGTTAGTTTTTAAGGTGCCCATGAGACTTTTTCTTTGCCACAACAGACTGCCGCTACACCCATATGGAAATGATCCTGTATCAGTTATAGATCGTGTCATTTGCTAGTTGCTAGGTCTCTCCAGAGCAAAGTTGGACAGGGCAATCCTATGTTAGCAATGAGATTGTTCTAAATGTCAGGTTTGTTTTGCAATGTGACGGAGCAGACCCTTGGGTCTATGCTGACACCAGCAGTGCTCTCTTCTTTGTCACTAGGAAAGTACATTAGCTGATCTCAAGAGAGCAACTATTCTTTCTGTGCCTGACTTCTGACTTCACAGCATTCCAAAACCTAACCTTGAAACTTATTTTTAAAATCATCCATTTCAAATTTCTCTGTGCAATGACAGCCACTCCAAAAAAAAAAAGATGATAGTTGAAGTTGATGCATGTGCAAAGGAAGGTCAGCTTAAAAAAATAAAAATAAATGTTGATTTCATAGATTTCTAAAGCTCTGGTTGTTCGCTTCAGTTTGACAAATAAATCCTACAATATGACAAACGAAGCCAAAAACATATAGACACTGCATGAATCCAAAACGTTTTTAAAGTTTACGTGGTTGAGGCACTTTGATAATTACAAGAATACCTAATTTGATGGTACGGTTCCCTTGAAAGCCTTGTAAGCAACATTCACACTGAGAATGCTCTTGTATGCTTTTTGCTCAAATGAATTCATTGAAAGAAAATGCATCTGAAAGTGAAGTTCTGTTCTGGGAAGTGACTGCTATGAATGGCATCATGGGGTTCTACTTTTACAGTCTTTAACTCTCTCTCTCTCTCTCACACACACACACACACAGAGAGAGAGAGAGAGAGAGAGAGAGAGAGAGAGAGAGCGCGCGCGCACCCCAGCAGTGCAGGAAAATGAGCCTGGGATTGGCTATTCAAGCTATGAACTTTCTCCACTAATTATAACTAATCAAGTCACCCCAGAACTGGCCCTACTGAACATCTTTCAAGATAATAATGCCCACTCACATTTTAAAGAGCTCATAACCCACCTACTCTCAGCAGCCAGAAGCATCATAGCCAGACACTGGAGAGACCTGTCAGGAGTAAGTATGAACCAATGGTATCAAATAGTATGGGAAACAACCTTACTAGAAAAACTAACCAATAAACTGAAACTGACACAGGGACAAAGAGAAAATGCCTTCACCGCAATATGGTTCTCCTTTATCACATACGTACATAGCCCAACAAGACAACAAGAATTCGCCGACAGCATACGAATCAATATGGCTTAAAGGTAAAGGGACCCCTGACCATTAGATCCAGTTGCAGACAACTCTAGGGATGTGGCGCTTGTTAAGTTGTGGGTTGACATAGCAGACGACACAGCGGTTTCTCCAAGCAGCTCTTTATTTTGTAAGCTGGAACAGAACTAACTAAGGAGCTCAGTCAGCCTGCTTATATAGAGCTCCAGTACAATGTAACTGTTGCCATTTTCTAAAACTATCCAATCACTGAACGTCACTTTTCGATCCTTCATTTGCATACAAAACTATCCAATCACTGAACGTCACTTTTCGATCCTTCATTTGCATAACTATCTACAGTATCCCCCTGCTGGCCCAGGGTGATAACTTCAGTACATAACAGCGCTCATCTCGCTTTACTGGTCGAGGAAGTCAGCGTACAGCTTCCGGGTCATGTGGCCAGCATGACTAAGCCGCTTCTGGCGAAACCAGAGCAGCACACTGGCTTACCTGACCCAAAAATCCACCCCCTCACACATATAAACAAATCTCACTACAGTCAACCAAAGACAACCAACCACACCCTAGGCCACCCCCAAAAACTCTCACCTCCAAGGAAATATAACAAGCAAATAGAAAGAGAACCCACACAAGTGACGCTGACACAAAACCCCACACTTACACTAAGCAGAAGACTAGAAGCATAACCACCCCACCCCACTCACCATTCCTCCCTCCCCCTCTTATCTTCCCAACCTAATACTGCATGCAACATGAATGTCTCACAACAAATGAAACGGATCTTAGAAAATACAACTTGAAAAAAGAGACAATGCACATATTTTTGTAAACTATTTTTTTTAAGTGTGTGTATATATATATATATATATGAATTGCACAGTGCAATAAATTTGCTCATTGTAGGCTTTTGTCTTGCTGCCCACTGTAACACTGTCAGAAGTTAGCAACACTAGAGAGAGGTCTGGATGTCCCTACTTAATGCTAGGGAAGAAGATATGATCCAGAGGGTTACAAGCAAAGCTGAAATTAATTCTTACTCATACACAGAATGTTATCTTGCAAATTTCCTACTTCTCCCATTGAAATTTCAAAAATGAAATTTAGGCACAGAACACTTAATTCGCCACAGAATCTTAAAGTTGAAAACTTTCCAATCACTTCTTGGTTACTTTTTATTTTTAAGGGTCATTTGTTAAATTCCCTTAGCTGTCAACTGTCTAACAACAGCAGTAATGGCATTATGATATTGGCTGCTTTATTTTCAATCACTTCCCTAGTGATCCATAACATAGAATTTGCTTTCTTCTCAGCTGCTGCACACTGGGCCAACAATCTTAATGGAGCTCACCATTGTGTCCCCAAAGACTCGTTCCCAGTAAGTCACAACCAGTTCATATTTTATTAGCATATATGTGAAATTAGGATTTCCTGCTCAGTGCACTACACTTTACACCAAACCCACCAAGTGTCCCTATTTTCCAGGGACGTCCCTGATTTAGAGAAGCCATTCCTGGTTTCTGATTTGATCCCAAAATGTCCTGTTTTCCCTTAGGATGTCCCTATTTTCATTGAAGAAATGTTGGAGGGTATGGAATTATCCAACCCCCGAGCCATCTGAAGGCAATATTGTATAGGGAAGTTTCTTTTTTAAAAAAAATATGTTTATGGTTTTATTATTTTTTTATATATGTTAGAAGCTGCCCAGAGTGCTGGGCAACCCAACAAGTTGTGTAGGGTGTAAATAGTAAAATTATGATTATGGAATGGGACGTCCCTATTGTCATTGGAGAAATGTTGGAGGGTATGCTTTACATTTGCTTACACTGAATTGCATTTGCCATTTTAATCCCCATTCATCAAATTTGGAAATATTATTTTTAGGGCTCAGCCCTCCTCTTTTCTCTCTCTGACAGGCTTGCATAGGAGAACTTCCTGGTTCATTTTGCCCTTAAATGGGGGGGGTATTGGGTTGTTGTTACTTTTTTATTATGTATTTTATGGTTTTATATTTTGAATTTATTCTGTGAACCACCCTGAGACCTGTGGGTACAGGGCGGTATATAAATTCAACCAATCAAGTTTATGGCTTTAGGTTATGGAGTTTGCAGAAGTCCACATTTCTACTTTTTATTATTTAATAGCAGATACCAAAACAGACATTTATCCCCCGACATTGTCATTCTATGAGGCTTCTTGGCCTCAAGCTTTCTGGCATTAAAAAATTATTCTTTTCAACCAGCCATACAACATATAAACATCCATTTGAGTAAGAAAAACCTCATTTGTAACTGAGAAGAAGCTCAGAATGCTTTTTCTGTATTGCAGGTGGCATCTTAGCTCACATTACAGGAAGATTGAATTGACATTTTAAAGATTTTGACAAGGTAATTTAAACTATGGAATTTGATGGCAAGACCCATCTGCTAAGATTACTCTGCCCTATTCACACAGTAGCCCTGTCTTGATTGCTGTCCTGCCACTGACAGCGAGGGCGGCACACCTGCAATGAAAAGGAGAAATCTGCAATACAGCAGTATATTCTTTACAAAAGGTCCATAGCTGGCTGCAGGCTAGGAAGAGAATCAACCACAGTGCTGGTCATCTGCATACTATCCCTTGCTTTTTCCTGTGGGACTAATTGCAGTCGTTAACAGTCATCAACAGGTTTACCATACCCATTGAGTCAATCACCCATCTCCTACAACCCTTCTGAGAAAAACCCCACCCCACCCTCCCACTAATATATAAGGGTCTGGTGACTTCTGTTTCAGTGTATCTGAAGAAGTGTGCATGCACACGAAAGCTTATACCCAAGAACAAACTTGGTTGGTCTCTAAGGTGCTACTGGACGAGTTTTTAATTTTTTAAATTTATTTCAAGTGCTGGGAGCGTATCAGATAAGCTCAGTCAGTAACAGGCACACCGACTTGGAAACGAATTTGGGGGGACTGATGTCACTCACAACGTCACGTCCAGGCATCATGCACAATGTCATCGCACACAACATCTGGACTTGTGGTCCTCTTGCTGCTATGGGCCACAGGCCCACAGGCCGCTTCCCCTCCATAGAAGGAGGAGGAGGAGCCTTTGCAGACTGCTATGGTTGTACTTCTAGAAGCTGCCAATGTACTTCTAGGAGCGCACTTCCAGCACTGGGTTCTGGAAGTACGGTTGCAGCCTGGCAGTCCTGTGCCTTCAAAACCTATGCGTCAGAAATCTAGCCACTGTTCACCTCACAGATACCTTCTCCTCCTCTCAAAGCATTTTTATTCATTTCTTGTGGTTTCTTTTTCCCTGTCTCCTTTCTCATCTATTCTAACCTCTTGCCCTACCTGTACTGCAAACTCTTCAAGGCTGAGGCCTGGTCTGTGAGGATCTTGCCTAGCAACAACAGACTTCTATACTTCCACAGGCTAAGGCGGGCCAGTCCAGAAACCATTCTCTAGCAACAACAGAACAAACAAATCCATTGACTATCACTGACCACAAAAATGTCTTTTTAAATAAAAACTGCAAACAGGTTACACTACTATTAGAGAAAACACACAGCAGATACTCCCCTTGACCTAACAAAAGACATTTCCCAAAAAAGATGCAGTATGAATGAAGAAATTCACCTGGGAAAACCACCCCGGCAAAGCCTATGGGGGATAATATGTGCAGCACCTGTTAAAATGCCAGTGTTGTGAACTGGCAGGACAATGGGAAGGAGGAAGAGGATCCCAGTGAGGGGTGTAGCTAGGACTGGGCCAAACCGGGGCAAGCAGGGGACGCGGAAGGAGAAGTTGGTGTTGTAAGTACTCACAGGGTAATGTAGGATGGCGAGGGGGTGGAGGTCAATACACAGGAACCAGAGCAGCAGGACCCTTCACCAAAGCCAGAGGGGCCCCTGTCCCCACAAACACGGCAGGCTCTGAGGCATAGGGAGCAGCAGGAGTGGCGCTCCAGAAGGCTGAGGCAGGCAAAGGCTCCTAGCCCAGCTCTCAGCTGGCCGGGTGGAGCTCGTTAGCTCTGGGAGGAGGTGTGATTCCTCAGCTAGAGGAGGCTTGGAACAGGTGAGGGTCACATGCTTCATCAAGCCCAGATGCTGCAGTCAGCATGCAATGCATAAAAGGGAAGCAAAGCAGAGGTGCTGGGTCTGTTCCACTGCCTATGTTGATTGATCTTGACTTGGATGCTTCTGGACCTCTAAGGTTTGACTCTGGACTGCATCCTGACTGCTGGACTTGGCTTACTTGGATGGACACAGAACTGTGCTTCTTGACCTTTGGACTTTGCTTGTGTGAATTGACCAACCTCTCCCCCCCCCCCAACTTTGAACTTGGCATACTGACTTTCTGCTAGATAGCTCTAGTTCATGACAGTCACTCATCAAATATTTAACTTAATAATAATTTTAATATTTATACCCCACCCATCTGGCTGGGTTTCCCCAGCCATTCTGGATGGCTTCCAGCAAAATATAAAAAATAATATGTTATACATAAAAAACTTCCCGATACAGCTCTGCCTTCAAAACTTGCTCAAAAGAAGCCACCTTTTATCTTTTTAAGCCCTAAATTCACCATCAACTATCCTCAATCTTTCATTTCCTATACTGCCAAGTTTCAGATCAGTCAATTGAACCATTTTATAACCTTAAACCCTATAACTTATACCCCCACCCAGCTGATTCTTCATTATAATGATGAAATGCAATTCAGCCAACTCACTCTTAACAGACAACCATCACTATGTTTCTATATATAATTCAGCAATTAACCTGTTTGGTTAACTTATCAGTGCATAAACTGCAATCTCAGTTTCATAAAGGTTTTGAGAATGGGACTCACCTAATGAGAATATCATACTACTTAATTGAAAAAACAAATGCCATTTTACTCCTTTATTTTATTTGTGTACATGATAAGCACAGTTGGAGGACAGGAAAGGAATGTCAGAACTAGTTCTTCAGCAAGCTAATAAATAAAGTCCGGCTTGTAAATTAAATAGTCAAGTCCAGTCATGCATTCAACTCTCACTTATGGCTTAATAATACTCTCCTTCTTTTAAGTAAACTTGTATAATATGAATGAACATCTGACTGCCTTTCTATTGCAGAATATAGGTTGCCACATACCCTGCAACATTTCTCCAATGAAAATAGGGACACCCCAACCCATAATGATAGTTTTACTATTTATACCGCTTCCAACATATATAAAAGCATAATAAAACATTAAACATTTAAAAAAAACTTCCTTATGCAGGATTGCCTTTAGATGGCTCAGGGATTGGATAACTCCATACCCTTCAACATTTTTCCAATGGAAGTAGGGCTATCATAAGGAAAAGTGGGACATTCCAGGATTAAATCAGAAATCAGGATGGCTTCTCTAAATCAGGGATGTCCCTAGAAAATAGGGACACTTGGGGGGTCTGTTAGCACATTGAGATCTCAAAAGTTATAATTTAGAATTAGCTTTTAATGAATTGACTAATGTTTGTAGAAGCTGAGATAAATGTTCAAAAGCTTGAAGGAAATTTTCCAGGTAAAAGAAATAAATGCACAAAGTAGGCTCTGAGTTTGTAAGCAAGGACACACATAAGCTGAAAACCTGTTTTTGTAAACATCTCACTATCCACAGAAGCACAGATAAATGCAGGTGAACTGGGTGTTCAAAGAAAAACAACCTGGATCTTCAAATCCAATATTAATTGCATGAAAATGGTTAAATGACTGAATGAAGACAGTTATAATTCACTCAAATACAGGTTGTAAACAAAAACCAAACAGGTGAATGTTTATGAATAATTCATTATGTTTTATTCAGTGGTCTATTCATTTGGAGCATATAATGCATTTCTAGAAAATGCTTTGCATCCTTAAACCTCTAGGTTCAAACCACAGCATCTCCAGTAAAGGATTTCATTAAATCCTAACATTTACTGTTAAATGTGGTGAACCATCATGTGCTACCAAAACAAGTCTTCAGACACAATAATTTCTGGTGAATTTCATGGCCATTTCCTTCATTTAATTTGAGGATAAATAAACAAGGTTTGTCTTTCTTACTTCAGGACTTGTACATAGCAGGGAGTCATTCAACCAAACATACAGAGGAAAACTCACTCAGAACTGTAGAGCCAATCAGGACACATGCTACATCAGCAGAGATTATGTCCCCATGCCAGGTTGCTAAGCAACACCTCCACCCATCTCCTCCTTGGCTAGTTGACTTTAATACAAACAAAATTAACCCTTAACTTACAAACTGAATGATCCCTGGTGTTGCACTTCCAGCAAGTGCCGCTTGTAAATTTTCCATGACCATCTGTCAGTGAGGCAAACAGGATGCTGGCCTAAATAGGCCTTTGGTCTGATCCAGAAAGGCATTATTTATGCTATGTTCTTAAGGCAGGTCCCTACTCTAAAATGCTTGGAATCTATAGACTGTACTGAATGTCAAGAATAAGAAAAGAGGTGTACGAAGAAACAAGTGGTGAATGCTAGTAAATTCAAATCTACATACTTCCTTTCAGTTGGAAGAAGGACTGCAAAAGATCAGTCTGTTAGTTTTATGACTCTGTTTTAAAGACTTGCATGCTTGCAGCAATAGACAGTGTTCCAATTAAAGCTGTCAATCTCCCCTCTTGCTTTCGATATCTTAAGGGACTGACCTGGCAGCTACACTCAGGAAATTTATTTATTGACACCAGGGAGAAATGGTATTTCCTCCTTTCATGAAGTGGCTATTGTTGTTTCCACTCCCCGCTTGTTTTTGTTAGTGGTTTTTTTATGGGACAGGAGGGAGAGTGGTGATAAGTAATGTGAAGACTGTGGAATGACAAATAATTTGAAGACTGTGCCCATACACTCGGGTTTTCGCTGCAAAATTATCCTCCTCCCATCCCCTTGTGCAAATGCTTCCTCGCCTTTTCTCCGACACAGGTTTTGCTATGCAATCTCTGGCTCTCAGCGTGCATCGTGTAATGTTGAAATAGCCACCTGCTGGTAGATCAATGATATGAAACATTCTGCCCTAGAACAAGAGGAGCTGGACATTAAATAAAAATATTTGCAAAGCTCACGCAGGGAAGGAGAGAAATCAGGTTGGCGCTTCTTAGCTTCTGTTGAGTTTTTAAATGGTCGCATGGAAAGCTCAGGAATACTATTCATGAGCTGAGAAGAAAGGAAGAGGCCTTACTGGACTCATCAGAGGCTAATCTAACCCAGCTTCCTTCTTCCCACCTCAGTCAGCCAGCTCTTATGGGAAGACCAGCAGCAGCTAGGTGTGAAGCTATCCTGCTCCGATTAACTGGCATTCAATGGCATACTGCTCCTGAAATGGATATTCCTTTTAGCTAACATGGGGAATAACCACTGATCAACAGGGCTGGTGGACCAGAACGTAGGGAGACACCAATGGTAGGTGGAGCCAGAGTCAATGTGATGCAGAGGCAACCAATTCCAGTTTTGTCCCCAATTCCATATTTTTAAATATATTTTGTGTAACCCAATGACAATCAATTTCATTGGATAGCCAGGTGGTCTAGGGTTACTGGTGGGGGTGCTCTGGCCATTCTTTTAAACTATGCAGGGGGTCCCAACTTGAATAAAATATTGGGAAGGGGCAGGTAAGCCCTGGCCTGAATAATCGATCATAATATGCGGCACATGCACTTGCAATACCCATCAACTTTTGGGGGGCAGCTCCCTCAAATATTTTATTGGGGGCGGGGCTGAAAGGACCTCGGCCCCTAAAGTTGGCTCCTATGAAACCATGCATACATTTTGTAAACTTCTATCATGTATCCTGCCTGATAGTGCAATCCTATGCATGTCTTCTCAGAACTAAGTGCCGCTGAACAGAACAGGTGTAGCTGAAATCTTTGCCCCACCCCATACTAAAAAGGGGGAAGCTCACAGGTGAGACCCTACTTTGTGTGGGATAAGGGTTAAGATACAAACTTGACAGAGGGCTTGGTTTTTGTTTTTGTTTTTCTTTCTACCTTTCCTTTCTGTTTTATTTTTACCTTGTTTAGTTTGGCTTTTATTGTATTCTATGTTGAAAACTTTCCCAAAAAATGATTATATAAAAAGAACCTCAAAATGCTTTAATAAAGACCCGTTCTCTTATCTAGTAGCTGCTAAGTTTTTCTGCAGTCTTGGTGAGAGACAGATAAAGGTTTTTGGTTTCACGGGGAAGTAATGATGGAAATTCTCAAGGCTTGCAATGGCAAGATGTCTTAAGTCAGGAAAAGATAGCTTGACATCCATCAAATCTTAAAGGCTGATGATGTTTATTCATTGTTACTAATATTTTCCCCAGTCTGGACATAGTCTCTGAAGACAGATCATAAAGCTATAAGAAAAGCTGAAGGCGGTGATGAATCTTTGCCATTTTCAATTAAAATGAATTCTGAGTTAAGCATGCACAGGCAAAGCATTCAGATAGGAAAGAAGAGCTTTGGCAGGCCCGGATGCTCCCTAACACCAGCCTTTGCCCAACCCTGTGCCCTCCAGTGGTTTTGAACTATAGGCTACAGTTCCCATTAGCCCAAGCCAGGATAGACGCATGATGCAGGGGCTGATGAGAGTCCGGCTTTGCTGGCTGGGCCTGGCAGGAAATGTCATCCAAAACAGCTGGGGGATACCAGATTGAGGATGTTTATCTAATACAAATATCCTTTCACACCTGTTCAAATAGTTTGAACTTCCACTGCTGTTTGGGGGCTAGTTTTTCTTTCTAATAAGTTCTTGATTTCAGGTCTTGTAGCCAATCAGACTTCACTATGTAATAATAGCACTGAAAGTTTTTGTTGTTGTTGTTGTTGTTTAGTCATTTAGTCATGTCCGACTCTTCGTGACCCCATGGACCAGAGCACGCCAGGCACCTCTGTCCTCCACTACTTCCCGCAGTTTGGTCAAACTCATGCTGGTAACCTCGAAAACACTATCCAACCATCTCGTCCTCTGTCGCCCCCTTCTCCTTGTGCCCTCCATCTTTCCCAGCATCAGTGTCTTCTCCAGGGAGTCTTCTCTTCTCATGAGGTGGCCAAAGTACTGGAGCCTCAGCTTCACGATCTGTCCTTTCAGTGAGCACTCAGGGCTGATTTCCTTAAGAATGGATGCGTTTGATCTTCTTGCAGTCCATGGGACTCTCAAGAGTCTTCTCCAGCACCATAATTCAAAAGCATCAATTCTTCGGCGATCAGCCTTCTTTATGTAAGTAAAGCTAATTCAGAGTATGGCACACTGTCACTTAAGTCAAGTGAAATAAACGCTGAATTAGCTTTATTTGCTCTCATTAATGTCACTAACTCTGATAGGCTACATGACAAGTGTGTCACTTGTTCCTAGGAAAAAGAAGGCCTCACTGGAAAGGAAAATCCTCGCTGCTGTCTACCTAAAGTACTAGTAAAGGGATGCATTGAACACTCCCTTGAGCCTCCCTGAAAATAGAGATCCATTTCTCCTTGGGAAGATTACAGAGATGTTAAGGCCCTACCCAGCACTCTTTTGAGCCATGTTTTTATTTTATTTTTTGATGATTTTATATCTACAGCCACCCACCCATAAAACACAACAGGCATGCATCAATTAATACATTCAAGCCTAATATTTGCAAAGTAGATTTATTACGGTAGTATGCAAAAATAAATAAGAATGCATTACATGCTCTGCATGCTACAATTCAGCACACATCCTTGTACTCATCCTCGCACCTTGCTGTTATGCATCGCTTGGTATGCAAGCTCACGTTCTGCTCAAAAGCACACAGGAAAAGGAAGGTGGCATATGTGTTATTTGACACAGAAACAACAATAGAATGGACCAGGAGTTCAAGGACAGAGCCTGCAATTCGGCATTTCATGGTTTTGCTCAGTTTAATACATATATTGCCCAGTTGTTATTCACATCATACTTAAACCCACTGAAGCAATAAAGGAGCTTTAAGAACAGTGCCTCTGCTTAGGAAACAGTCATATATTTTGCCCCCACTTCCCAGGAAATGTTACTTTATGGAATCTACCCACATTTTCAGTTCAGCATCAACATATCTGTTCAGTCTGATGTGGTGCTGGGCACACCTAAAATTGCTAAAATGAATAGGGTAAGGCTTGGCTGTCTACATAGGACTGGTGGTTAGGTTAAAATATTTCTACATTATCTGCAGTGCACATGCAAATTATAAAAGCCTCCCGTTAGTCGCTGGAGGATGTTTGCATACATTATTTAATGGTTTCAATATTTTGAAAGACCCAGACAACCAGCAGCCACCTGTGTGCCCCTGAATCATAAACCACAGCAGAAGACTTGATGGGTTTCACCAGGGCTGGGGGGAAAACACAATAGAATTCCTGATCACAATAGAATTCCAGATCACAGAAAAGTGAACAAGCTGGAGTCCATGCTGTGAAGAAGTCCTTGTTTTAGATGACATACACGCAAAAATATGAACATAAGTAGACTATAAATTATAATATGCACCTGTCATTCTCAACCATTTTGAATACTATTTTGCACTGGAAAATATGTTGGTGATTGGAGGCATTGAGAAAAGGCTATTATTATGGTCAGAACACCACCTGATCAAGGCACATGAGCTCATAATCAAGGGGATCAAGAAAATCACCCCACATCACCCCTGCCATCTTTAGTTTTGGTCTCATGGGTCTCTACCAGTAGAAGATGACGACTTTTGCAAATGGGACAGAGCATGCATCTTCCATGGTGTTGGTGGCAGCATGTTGTTGTTGTTGTTGTTGTTGTTTGTTGTTGTTGTTGTTGTTGTTGTTGTTCACTTCGAGTCACCTTGTTCCAGGCTCTTCTGAACAGTTTGCGTTTATTAGGCCCTGAAGATGCACTCTCATTTCCTTATTATAGCTTTGCATGATTCTTTGCTGATAAATTTGCTCAGTTGTACTCAGACATAAGTGTGATAGTTTAATCAGAGTTTATACTAGAGTGCCACATATCTGGATCACTTTCATTTTTATTTTTTTTAAATAATATTTATTACTTTTAAAGATTACAGAAAAGGAAAAGAAAAAGAAAAAAGACAAGAGAGAAAAAACAAAAAAAGAAAAGAAACAATACAATATATAAACAATACAAAACACAACCTAAACACATTAAACTAAACACATTAAACAAAACTAAACAAAACCCTAACCCACCCTAACCCAAAACAAACATCACTCCTTTTCCATACTCTATCTTTCATTCCCTTGTTTCCTCGACTTCCTCTCACCTCCCTTTTTTGTATTCCACTTCTATTAATTGTTTCAGCAAATCCTTTCCATCTTTCTCTATTTTCTATCATATTATAAATATCTTAACATATTTTTTAACCTTATTTTTCATTAAAACTAAAATACTTATATATGCTTAACTCCTTATAACATTTCTGCTAAGGCCATAAAATTTCTTTCCACCATTTTTCTATCACTCATTAATTTTACAGTATTTCTATATATAAACTTTAGCTTATAACGTCTTTGCTTCAATCTATTTACAAAAGAGGAAGGCGGACTTCCTGTTTATGACCTTCCCGCTTCAGTGCCAAATTAAGGTATTTAAAGATCCAATTTTCCGTTCTACTCAAGGGTAGTTGTTTAAAATCCAATTGTCCACAGGAAAAAGTCAGCGCTCTCTGGCAACAGCAATGCGGCTTCACTCCGTGAAAGAAGCAGTCAGATCAAAGCACCGTGCCACTCACCCCACATCACTCCGGATCCCCAAAACAGGGTTTCCCCGCGAGTAGGGGAGGCGCAGAAGGTGCCAGCCGAATCCCAAGTTCACAAGCTTCTCCCGCTTGTGATTTCAGAGGGTCTCCGCCTTCGCCGTGGCAGTCAGACCCTGCTTTCCATGGAGCAAGTTCCTCCCGATCGGAGGAGCTCCGCCATTGTCGGAGGCGCCAACCCGGAAGTCCTCTGGATCACTTTCATTCCATCTCTCTCAATGATACTGACAAACAGAAGAGTAGTGATGCCGGGGGTGTATCTTACTGCAATTTATTGTCTAGGCTCTGCTTCGTGTTCAAAAGAATTGCCCTCATCACATTGACTCAATTATTTTGTAACCCCTAGGATCTATTACAGTGATGGGTTTTGTGAAGGGTGGCCATATGCCCTCCTTTACAGTGGGCAGTCCTCTGTTTGCTAGTTCTGTGTTTGAAGGATTCTTCTATTTGAATGGCTCTCCTGTCCAATTCCAGTTCAAAGATAAAGGGAGGGAGAGGAGGGAAGTTGCCCATCAACAAGTAGCAGATCAATAGAAGACCAAGCAGGCATGCAGGTCACCTAGCTGCAGTCTTCCCCACTATGATATGTATTGTATTGTTTGCGCTCTCTCTCTCTCTCTCTCTCTCTCTCTCTCTCTCTCTTCTTTATGGCCTTCCTGTGAACTCTACTTTGTGTCCTAGTCATGACCCTGGAGTCAGACTTCAGTTCTTCAGGGGACGATGCTGCGGATTCAGAGTGGGAAGAGAAATTGTCCTCAGAGCAAATCCCAGAAGCCCCAACCTACCAGAAACACATCCACAGGAAGAGCCTACGGTGCCAGTGCTCCTCTGGTTTGAGGACGTTGTGTTGCTCTCCTCTAAACTACACTTGAGAATCTCCAGTGGAACCACAGTCTCACCCACTCTGTTGGAGTAAGTGTTTGCTTGAAAAGACTGGGCCCCTTTGTATGAAGAAGGAACTCTCAGCGCTCATCCACTTTACCTTTTGTCCCGCTTTTTCCAGGCAGAGGTCCATGTCCGAGCGCATTGTCTTGTTTTGTTTTCTTTGCCCCAAACTTCCCTAACAAAAATGCACTCTTTGAAGCTGAACTGGAGCAAACATCTATTCAGGTTTTCTGTGGATTGACATTTGCTCTGATTGAACTTTAGAGAGTGAGTTTTCACAGGAAAATTTCTGGAGCAAAAGAAAATGACATTTGGATATGACTTTTCAGACCCTCTGTGTCCCTATTTTCCAGGGACAGTCCTGGATTTACAGAAGCCATCCTGGTTTCTGATTTAATCCCAGAATGTCCCACTTTTCCTTAGGACATCCCTATTTCCATCAGAAAAATGTTGCTGAGCATGAGCTTTAAATCACAGGCTGTGTCTGGAAAGAGCAGAGGGAAGGAAGCGTGGATAAGCCCTAAGCAGGGCTAGCTACAGCTAATAAACAAAGCTCAGTTTGAGAGTAACTCCTGCTGAAGCAAAACCTAAGGTTTATTCTCATGCACTATCCAAGACAGAGTCCTGCATGAAGCTATCTCACCTCTGCAGTATGTCTGCAATGCAAGCTAGTTGAAAACAAATGTAAAAGTTTAATTACATTTATTTCCCATGTTCCTTTTTTTGTTTTGTTTTTCTCATTTGTTTTCAGTATAAAACAAATGAAAAACCAATATGCATATGAATGCACACTCTTCAATTCCATCCTGATACTTCTTTCTCGGGCCAACATGAGCATGCAGGGCAGGCACCAGTCTCTTGATTCCTCCATGACATTTGCTGCTGCCACTGCCATCTGCTCCATAGTGTTGAGACTGATTGTTCTCTCTCTCTGAGGAAGTGCTCCTTTCTTCTAGCATTTCCCCAGTACGCCCTCATTTTTTCACACCAGTTGGTTCCCATTTAACAGCTTCCTGTGGAAGCATGTTCACTGACACCGGGAGCACATGACCCCACATACCCAGCAGCCACTCTCTGCAAAGTGGTAACTTTCTGGAACTTTTCCTGAAGTCCCTTTTAACTCAGCATGTTGGTTCTACCTTCCTCACTTAACTACCTTGCTTTCTGTAATGGTTCTAGGGGTTGCTCGTGCGTAAGCAGGTGTCTATCTCCCCGGCTGGGTGCAAACACCTAGGTGGGTTGCCAAAGTGAACCTTTTCTGTCCGGACAGCCACTCACCTGTGGCTGACTCAATCGCTGGCAGAATCCGTCAGTGGGCGTTTCTTAAACTTCTTCCAGCAAAGAAGCTCTTTGACGCCTAGTCTCCTCCTACTCTCTCTGCGCGAAAGCCTTCTGCGCAAGGAGGGCGTGGGCAACGGAGGACCCCTACTCTCCCCGCTGGTCCCAGGCAAGGAGTCATGGGACCGCCTCGCCGCTTGCCCCATCTGCCCCCCTTCTCCACTGGTGCTACGCTGATTCTCTTCCCCAGAAGATGGGCTGCTTCTCCCGATCCCTGGACGCTCTCCAGAATTCCTCTGGCTTTTGCTCTCTCCCTCCGGCACTGATGGCAGTTCCCTGACACTTTCTACAGAGCATTTTGCCAGATGTCAGCTCTTACTTGAGTGGAAATGTATGTTAAAATCATAATATCATTTTAATATATGTATGTGTGTATGCATGTTTAAAAGGTTACATGAGCTTTTGCTTGCTGTTCATTACATCATCGCCACAGCCAAATTTGATCAGCTATGTAATGGCAACTGTATTACTAGGAAACCCAATTTTTATTTTTATTGTTGCTAAAGTGGCATACGGGCATGAAAGAAGCAAACTGGTTTGGTATCTTTTTGCAAAACACCTTGGAGACCTCTAAAGCACTTTTTTGAACCAAAAAAACGTTTGCCCCAAACTTGTGGTTCAACCTGGCAATATACTGCCATACTAAATGAATTCCAGCATAAATTTCTTTGTGTGTGTTCTGGCTTCCCCCCCAGCATTTAATAAACTTGACAGTGGGCATGCAATGAGAAATGCCCCAGATGTAAGGTGAGCAGCCTTTGTGAACTCATCCACAACAATCACAGGAGGAAACTGAAGTGTGAGCCAGTCTCTATAATGGATATAACTAGCAGCCATTTCTGTGGTCATTTTTCTCTAGCATTCATAGTCAAATATCTGCCTAGTGCATAGTAACATTTACCTATGCATGATGTATTTAAAAAATGTACCGGGCCTACTCACATGAATGGGGCAGAGGCTATGTGAACCATTCATATATATACAATTTTTCAGGAACACAAAACGGCACAGATGTCAAATTAAAAATAAAAAAGTGTCTGAGGTATACACAATAATTTTTCCCTGTTTCCCCCTATTGGAATGCCTTATATTGCATCCTTTGCAGATGCGCATCCTTTTTAACATGGCAGAATAGCCTAGTTATTCTTGCCTCTAAACGTTTTGCCCTCTTATTTTCCCAGTGAGTCCACTATCACAGAGGAGACAGGGTGAGACAAATGCTTCTGTCATAATATACCAAACAGTGGTAATACGGGCTGCGTCCAGGAACCCTGAAGCATCCTTACTCCTTCCTTTGGGATGATGTCACCACCCATAGATTGACAGAGGCTGATGGGATCAATCTTCTGTAAGGATGTAGATATTTGAAGAAGAAGAAGAGGAGGAGGAGTTTGGATTTGATATCCCGCTTTATCACTACACAAAGGAGTCTCAAAGCGGCTAACATTCTCCTTTCCCTTCCTCCCCCACAACAAACACTCTGTGAGGTGAGTGGGGCTGAGAGACTTCAAAGAAGTGTGACTGGCCCAAGGTCACCCTGCAGCTGCATGTGGAGGATCAGAGACGCGAACCCGGTTCCCCTGATTACAAGACTACCACTCTTAACTACTACACCACACTGGCTCACATCATATTTGATGTGATTACGTGGCATGTGCAGGTCTCTACGCACCGAATTCATTCCTGCCTACTCTTCTTCACGTCCATATCCTCTATGCTGCCACACCGCTGAAAATATGCATTCTATGTCTCTTCCTCCAATTTCATCTCTCTTTCTACCAGTCAGGAAGAGTCACTATCTCCTAATCTTAACCGAACACCAGTGGGAGTTTGGTTGAAATGATGTTTGTGAATACATTTAGAAGGTTCAGTTTGTAATGCAAGACTATCTCACTGCTTCAGTGTTTTCTCCAGCTCCAGAATCTGCTTGCAGTCTGCATATCTGACACTTGTTTATGCCAAGAAGTACTCAGACACAAGTTTATTGAACTTGCAGCACTGCTATTCAGGAAAATCATAGGATGAAATTAAGGTGATATCCCAGCATACAGTTGTTTCCGGAGTTTTCCTGGGTGAATCATAGGAGAAGAGAAGTGCATATGTGCAGAAATGATGGTAGTTTTGAGGACATGACCAGTGACGTGTGCTGTTGTGTCAAACCCATCCACAGATGTGAATGAAATTTAGTGTGACATGATGCTATATTGATCAAAAAGCTGCATTTCCATTGCGCAAGTGGTAATGCAGTGTAAGAGGAATGTTAGAAACTGTGGTAGAAGCCCTTGCATTATAAGCAGGAAAACTAATGCGATAATTTCCACATCTGAAAGCGCCCTGAATTAAGACATAAATGAAATAATGAAAAGATGAGTAGAAATGTCACTAAGGAGAAACTAAGCTGGGAGAATAGGATTCAAAGTTTTTGCTGCAGCCAAGGCCACTGAGCTTCCCAGATACATGGACCTCACATGAAGAGAGTCCTCTTCTAGTGATTGCTTTGAAAGCAGCATAGTGTCGTTTAGTCTCATTGGCCTTCAGGAATCCTAGATAAAGGCTAGAATTCTCCAGTTTCTGCTGCTTTTGGGTGGCAAAAATTTCTGCCAAGGTTTCTTAAAGAGTTGCAGCTTCCTCTGCTGGGTTTCACCAGGATGTGTGGCCAGGGACGGGGGGTGGGGGGAAGCCTCACATTGTTTCCCAACAGCCACACCTCCCAGAATGCCTCAGGAGCCATGTGGTGCAATGTGCAGTTGCTCCCAAGTCATTCCAGGCAGTGCAGAAGGCACAAAACGGTGGAGAGAGAGAGAGAGAGAGAGAGAGAGAGAGAGAGAGAGAGCCTTCTACTGTAGTGAGTGGCATTAGTAAGGTAGAAAAGCTGGAGAAAATGGAAATGGCTTAGCCATTTTATAAAGTTAAGCAAGGTAAACAGCAATCTCTTCCAAACATTTCAGATAAATTTCTCCCATCCCCTATGATTTTTCAGGAGAGATTTGTTCTGCACCTGCCCACTCATTGAATGGCCAAAAAAGAATTTTTTAGACATTCTGGCACAGCTGTAAGCCTAACTGGGAGTGACTGCCCCATATATCAATGCTGCAGGTTGTTCAGTTGCCTGAGCGACAGGAATTATTCCCCCCATCTTTTATTCCTGAAGTCCTTATATTTCACTCGTCTCTGCTATTATTTCATGTTCCTGGCTGTGGCTAGTCTCTTCATGTGCCCTGTGCCTCTTGCATTCCTGCACCTTCATGAGTTCCTGACCCTGGTGTACTGTCTGTGTGCATTCCCGCTTCTGATGTTCCTTTTTTCCTCTGGGTACCATATCTCTTGTATGCTACTAGCCATGATGGCTATGCTCTGCCTCCACAGTAACGCTTCTAGATACCAGTTGCTGGAAACCACAAGAGGGGCACCTTTTTGATTTTTCGGCATCGTATCTTGTAATCAATCACCTGGCAGTTGACAAAACCACCCTGTCTCTTTCTGTCTTTGCAGCAGCTTCTACTTAATCTGCTAAGTTTGCAACGTTATGTCATTTAAGTTACAGTGGTGCCCCGCAAGACGAATGCCTCGCAAGACGAAAAACTCGCTAGACGAAAGGGTTTTCCATTTTTTGAGTCATCCCGCAAGACAAATTTCCCTATGGGCTTGCTTCGCAAGACGAAAACGTCTTGCAAGTTTGTTTCCTTTTTCTTAAAACCGTTAAAACCCAGGGTGCATTGCTTGAAGAGGTGCAGTTGCGACTTGACTTCGAGGAGCAACTCATAGCACGCGGTGTTGTAGCCTTTTTTGAGGTTTTTGAAGACTTTGCTGATTTTTGAAGCTTTTCCAAAACTTCTTTTGCAGCCATTTGAAGTTTTAGAAGACTTTGGTGATTTTTGAAGCTTTTCCAAAACTTCTTTTGCAGCCATTTGGTACGTTAAACTTTTAAAACTTTTTTGGGGGGTTTTGGATTTTGGGTTGGGTGTTTGGAATTCAAGGACTTGGTTCTGGGTTTGAATTTCTGTGTGGTGGGTGGCTGGGTGCTTTTGAATTTTTTGGATGTGAAGCACTGATTCTTTTTTTTTTTTTTTTGAGTTTGCGAAGGTAGGAGCTGTGCTGCCATGGGACCCAAGAAGACTGCTGCTGCAGAGGCCGGCGAGAGGAAGAAGGAGAAGGTGATGCTGGAAATGAAGAAGGAGATCATCCGGAAGCATGATGGTGGAATGCGTGTGACAGACCTCGCCAGGGAGTATGGGAGGAATCCATCGACCATCGGGACCATCCTGAAGATGAGGGAGAAGAACCTTGCGACTGATGCAGCCAAGGGAGTCACCAGGATCGGGAAGAACCGCCCAGCTGTTCTGGAGGAGGTCGAGAAGTTGCTGCTCATCTGGTTAGAAGAGAAGCAGCGTGCAGCAGACACAGTGACTGAGGCCGTCATTTGTGAGAAGGCCAAGGCCTTGCACGCAGACCTCGTCCGGGAACAGCCAGGAACCTCAGGCGAGCCAGAAGTCTTCAAGGCAAGCAGAGGTTGGTTTGACCGGTTCAAGGCAAGATCTGGAATCCACAGCGTGGTCAGGCATGGAGAGGCTGCCAGTTCTGATGTTCCTGCGGCTGAAGACTTTGCAGCGGAGTTCCTGGAGGCTGTGAAGACGGAGGGCTACGTTCCACAGCAGGTCTTCAACTGCGACGAGACCGGGCTGTTTTGGAAGAGGATGCCCAAAAGGACTTTCATCACACAGGAGGAGGCCAAGTTGCTTGGCCACAAGCCCATGAAGGACCGTCTGACCCTGCTCTTCTGTGCCAACGCAAGCGGTGACCTGAAGATCAAGCCCCTGCTGGTGTACCACTCTGAGAACCCATGGGCCTTCAAGAAACACAAGGTCGACAAGGAGCGGCTGAGTGTCATGTGGCGATCCAAGAGTAAGGCTTGGGTCACACGTGTGCTGTTTGTGGACTGGGTCAATCTTGCTTTTGGCCCTGCTGTCAAACAGTACCTGCTGGACAACGACCTGCCGCTGAAGGCTTTGCTTCTGATGGACAATGCTCCTGCTCATCCTAAAGGCCTTGAGGTGGACTTGCTGGAGGAGTTCAGCTTCATCAGCATCATGTTCCTGCTGCCTAACACCATGCCACTGCTCCAGCCGATGGATTAGCAGGTCATCGCCAATTTCAAAAAACTCTGCACCAAGGAGCTTTTCAGGCGATGCTTCGAGGTGACTGATTGCACCACCATCACCCTGCGGGAATTCTGGAAGGACCACTTCGACATCGTCACCTGCTTGAAGATGATCACCAGGGCCTGGGACGGGATCAGCCAGAGAAATTTGAATTGCGCTTGGCGCAGCCTGTGGCCGGAATGTGTGGCACCAAGTGACTCTGATGCACCAGAGTCAACAGTGGTGCAGGACATTGTTGCCTTGGGGAGGACCATGGGCCTGGAGGTCACAGAGGAGGACATCAGCGAGCTGGTGGAGGAGCACGACCACGAGCTGACCACCCAGGAGCTGGTCGAACTGCAGGCAGAGGCTGCGCAGGAGCAGGCCTCGCTGGAAGAGGAGGAAGCAACTGAGGAACGGCTGTCCTCCAAAGAACTGAGGGACATTTGCCAGAAGTGGAAGGATGTGCAGGCTTTTGCACAGCGGCACCACCCTGACAAGCACGTGGCACATGACCTTGGGAACACTTTTGATACGAGGGTCATGTTGCCTTTCAGGGAGGTGCTGAAAAGGCGGATGAAGCAGCAGACCATGGACAGGTTCTTCAGCAAGAAGCAAAGAGTGGAAGAGGAACCTTCTTCGAGTTGTCCCCCAGAGTCTTAGAAAATGTACTGTACACTTTGTTGATTTTTAAATGTTTTTCTGTCATGTTTAGAAACTTAATTTATTGTTCCTTCAGTTTTTGAAATGCTCTTTACAGTATGTGTGACTTTAAAGAGAAGTTAATAAACTCTTGTTGTACCAAATTTGGCTTTGTTTGGACTTTTTTTGACCATAGGAACGCATTAATTGATTTTCAATGCATTCCTATGGGAAACCGTGCTTCGCAAGACGAAAAATTCGCTAGACGAAAAAACTCACGGAACGAATTAATTTTGTCTTGCGAGGCACCACCGTACTGTTCGGTTTTTCCACTGCTGGTTCCCTCCCCACTCCTTCACATTTATATTAACCAATTTTACATTTCCACTCCACCAAAGAGCTGTTTCACACAAGTGAGCCATATTCATATTTACCTCACGTTTCTGTACTCAGGACAGAAGGCATGAAGAAAATAAAATGGCCAACTGTCTTGTAGTTATCATCCTTCGGGCCTCCATGGCATGGAAACCAGTAAGGTACAGTTCCTCCACACACCAACAGAATCACATTATGGGCTTCTGGCCATGTGGGTAGAGCCACACACTACCTTCACCAGCACTACCCGTTTCAGGAAACATGACTCCCCATTTATCCCAGCAGCATGGGAAGGAGTAATGCTGCAGTAGTTTCTGTGATGTCTTCCAGATACAGGACTCCCATTATCCCTGGCCATTGGCTATGTTGTCCAGAGCTGCTGGGAGTTGAAGTCCAACAACTTCTGGAAGACTACGACCTCTTTGTCCCTCTCCTGGCCTAGCTCTTCACTCCTTCAAAGCCCACAATGAAAGGAGGAAATCCAAACCTGGGACAGGTTCGGCGTTGCCTCCTTTGTAAAAACCTCCCTGCTAGTTCAAATTATAATATCTCGTAGAAATCTATACCATGCTGAAATCATGCCAGAAATTTAATAAGGAAATGGTTTTTAAAGCAATACAGCTATAATTTGAAGGGGTAAAAAAGAGAGAAAGAAAGACAGGGGACAGATTAACAGAAATTAGCAGATGGGAGGATAGGAGAGAAAGCCAAGTTAAGTCTCCATTCCAATCTTCCTTGAAATCAGAATTCTCTAGTGATTAAAAACAACAACCCATTGCTAAGTTTGCCTTTTACCTTTGGAGATTAGTCTCACAGAAATGGGAAATATAATATGCACAGTACATGAACTTTGGAACTCAGGACTTCTGTTCTTCCTTTTTCTGCTCTACCCTTAGTTTTTCAAGCCCAACAATACCTAAGGAGTTACACCCACCTCTCTGTCTCAAGGCAACATCCAAGATCAAATGGAACATTTTCATACATGGTGCTCAGAAGCAGTTGAGCTTCTGTCTTGCTATTTACATTAAAGTGCCAGGGAAAGAGAAAGGGCAAAGTGATTTATAAGGAAAATGAGCATTTTGGCCAATGCAGGGTTTACATAGGCATGACAAATTGATCGCCGTTCTTGCTTCAGAGCAGAACTACGTGTTATAAGAAGCATGAGTTTGTTGCCAAAAAAGACCAGTCCCCTCCCTTGCGGAGTTCTCTTCCTTGATAACATGCTGTAGAAAATTGCCCCACAGCCTGGTGTTTTCATACCAATGTTCACCCAGTGATCTCCAGTTATTTACGACCACAACTCACACCAACCCCAGCCAGCACAAAAACATCTAGAGGGCATCAGGTTGGCTGGGATTTGAAGCCATGGGTTGCACCCACTGTAACTTCTACTCAAAGTAGACCCACTGAAATGAATGAACCTAAGTTACTTGTGTCCATTAATTTCAATGAGTCTACTCTGAGTAAGATCAGCATTGGCTGCAACCCCATATCAATACCAGGCACTACATTTTTCTCTCTCTTAAAAAAAATATACCAGGTACATTTTCAAACACTCTCTTCTAAGTGAACGGCATGGTAGCATTTTTGCATAATTCTGCAGAGCTACAGAGAGTAGAAGCAAAGCTCTAAAGCACCTTTCATGGTTGCCTTTATATGAAAAGAACACAAGCAAAAGAACAGGGAAGCCAGAACCAATGGCTTCACTTTGGTTTTGATGTGCATAACCCTGGCAATTTGAGAGTCAGAACACACACCTGCAGAGATCTCTTATGCAGAGAATAATGCCTGCACAGTGACATTGTGAGGCCCATGAAATCAGAGAAGGGCTACAGATGAAGCTGAAATCCTAGAATTGCGGCAACACCTTTGAGTCAATAAAGAACATGACTGCGAAGGTGGTTTTTTTATTATTATTTAAACAAAATCATTTTCTCCTCTCGTCAGAGTAATAATCCTGACCTTGATCTCCCATAATTAGCTAAAGGCATTCATTTACTTTACATTTCAAGGTCCTGCTCTCACAGCAAAATAATTGTTATAACAGTGACATTTGAAATGGAATGGAAACCCCATGCATGCAGATTAAGTGTTTGGGATTCTCTGGCTGTCTGGGGTCTAAGGATGTGGATAATACCTTTTGCAGTATATAAAGTGTACAGTAATGAAATATTTTGCCGTATGGTAAGATGTTGAACTATGTGTGGCCCGTTAAAATAATACAACCATCAAGGGTGGCAGGATTGGTAGTCCATAATATCTGGAAGGCACCATATTGGGTACCACTGTAGAAGGTGTTTGTATATATGCTTCTTGCCTATGAATGTGCTGATAAACTTTTTTATTGCCTCTATAAACTATATTCTTGCTGCAGGCATTCTGCACACATGTTTCAGTATAGACCAACAAAAAATGCCAAGGAATTAACAGGATAATCCTACCCATGGATGATTCAGAAGTAAGTCAAACTGAGCTCATTGGGATATACTCCCAAGTAAGTGAGTTTAAGATTTCAGCCTGAGTGCCATAGGAAGAATTCAACAACATGCTAAGGTTATTGTTCCATCAGGGCAAGCGTTTTGGCTGGCCAGGTGGAACAATCCCCATCCTTCTACCCTTGCTGCATGCTGTTCCAGGGGCCCTTCCAACCCCAAGCCCAAGCCCAAGGTCAGGGGACGTGGTGGGGGGAGAATGGGGGGAAGCCACATTGTGCAAGTGGAAGTCCTTGCTTGGAGCTTCCACTGACAGGACTCATTAGTTGAATCCCACTCTATAAATCAATAGGAGGGTTTCCCCCCCCCCCCCGAAATCCCCCCCCCAAATTATTTTCTGTACAGGAAAAAAAGAAATGGAGATACGCAAAACAGTGAAAGAGAAGAAACAACCAAAAGAAATAATTTTACTTTGATTTGTAGACATCCTGTTGATGACAGAGTTTTCACGAGTTCTTTCAAACCACAATCAGCTGAATTGGTAATTCATAAAGAAGAGATTATTACAGAACCACTTACACTTTTACTCCTGACATATAAAGTATTTGAGTTCTTGCTCATGTTGCTGCACTTGCTGATCCTGAATGGGCTTTATCTGTAGATGTTCCGTCTCCTGCCCATTCAAAGTCCTGCGGACAGAAGAGAAATATTCTGTTGTTGTTATTTCACACAACCCAAAATGATGCTGTGCTCTCTTAGAACACAAAAGCAATGGTGGAGCAACAATCCATAGGTCCTTCGGAATGCAAGGATCTTCACACACAGCCAACAGACACATGCTAAATAAACATTGTTTGTGCTTTCAACATTGATAAGTGTAGATACGTCACTAAAAAATCTAGACAATATTCTTTATCCTAGATTTGTTTGGACAATTTCGCATTCCCCTCTCTCTGTAGTTCACTCCCAACTACAGTTGTGGGCTTATTTTTGATCTAATGCAGTATGTGAAAAGACTTCACAATATTCCATAATTTTGTAGATAACCAATTGTCTCATAGATACATAGAGCTACCATATCTTGCTCTCTTATATCACATTACTTTATATGCTTGTGGCATATTATTGCCCTCTATTGTATATTTTGTATTTATATGCTGTTCACCACTTGGTGGGTGGGGAATTTGGATTGAACAGTGGTACAGAAATGAAGAAATTGTCAACAGCAGCTGATGCCCATTAGAACTGGTGGGGCAGTGACAGGAGCAAGCCAGCACTAAATCACACAAGCAAAGTGGAGTTGACTCTTTATTAACAAAACAGGATCTGCACAGGAGTCTCAGGCCTAATGAGCAGAACAACTCAGGTGTTGCCCCCAAGAAGCAGTTGCCAAGAATAAAGGTCCCCGTCTCCCTACAGCCTGCTAAGTCTCCTCCCTTGCAGGTTCCTCGCCCCCAAGCAATTGGAGACTGTGCCTGCGTGTCTATCTTTGCTCCTCCCACTTCATGCCCCTTCTGGTTCTGGGAGATGAGGGGGAAAGGAGTTTGTTGCAGCAGGAGGGGTAGTCAACCCTGCCTCTTCACAAGTCTGATTCATCTGTGTCTCTTAGCCTCTCTCCTGTCCTGCCTTGGCTTCTCCCTCTGATTCTGGACTTCTCTCTGCCACAGACTCTCCCAGCTCACTAAGTCCTGTTACCCCTTCCACTTCCGACACCTCCTCTTCCCAGTCTTCTCCCTCTGACCACTCATCATTGTCCCACCATCAATCCCTGGGCTCTGAGCCTTCTTCCCTTGGTGGTTCCTCAACTGGTTCCTCCCACCATTCCTCTGCATCCAACCAGTCCATGACAGGCAAAAGACAGGGATCCCAACAGCTGTTGGAGCCAGAGCCAATGGCAGGCAGAGCCAACTAATTGTAGTCTTGTCCCCATCCTCCTTCTTACTGAGTTTTACAAGGGTAATACTGAGACTAAGGAGAAGGAAGCTGACAGGCAGGGCATCACCTGGACTGGATTCAAGTAAGAAGGCAGGCAGGTGGGGGTCTGGTTGAGGACAGACTGAGTTTGGTGGGGCACTGTCCTAATGAACCAGCCTCCAATGGAAATTATACATCCTGCATTTCTTTAAATATACACTGTAGGAGAGGGGAACAACCTGCTCCTCTACCATGCAGATGGGGTCAATGCAAAACCTGATGCACCGTGGAATTGCCAGGATTACCTGGACATGTTCACAGGTATATGAATATGATGCATCCTTCTTTTAAAAATAAAAAAACCTGGGATGAATTCATGGATATCTGTAGACTATGAAAGCTGCACAAAACCAGATAGCTAACTATTCCCCCTTCAAAAGCAAAGTGAATGCATTCTGGTTGGCTCAGTTTAGCCTATGAGCAGTCCAGTGAGTCTGGGCCAAAGGCACACTGAAGACAAACATCTCAATTATTTTAAAAGGTACACAGCAATCAAGAATGGCAGATTATTTGTGCATTGCTGAATAATTCACCCACATCTTATGCCTGCCATTTAAGGTTAGATGCTGGATGTCGTTTCACATTGTTAATCTTAAAGCACAGCTCTTCTGCAGCAACTGGCATGGAGAGAACCACTTGCTCCAAATTGCTCGACATGCGTTGCCTGAGTCATCCGTTGACTAGTGTTGGGTTTGGCAGGATCTGATATATGCTTTCTTTAAATCTCAGCTGGAAATGCCATTGACAGGCATTTGATTTCTCTAGCACATCAGGAACAAGCTGCAAGGGGTGGAGAAGATCATAGCGTTCTACACACCAATAAAAATTACAAGTGAAAAAGTCTTGGTCATACGCAACATACAGCTAGCGAGTTATTAAAGGAAGAAATGGATCTGCCTCACGCGAACACCATTGCAGATTCTAGCAATGATAAGGGCTCACTCATATTGTTATTACAGCCCATTAATAGCCAGCAGCAGGAACTAACATCCAAATCCAGCTCTGAATTATGTTAAGTGAAAAGTGAGCAGGGCTACAAGCAAACTGCATAGTCAATAAAACCAGATTTATTTGTTGTAAACAGAAGAAAAGGTCTGAAAGGTGCTCCATTTCCGCATGTCACATTCAAGTGCACTTTTGTCGTCTCAAATCTAAAAGCAAAAGCAGGAGGAAAGAAAACATCCTGGCCTTGTTTGCCGGGATATATTTCCTACCCCCACCCCCCTAATGAAGTGCATCACTAGAAAATATGCTATTCTAGGCAGGTTCTTCAAAGTGTTTGCTCCAGAGATATCTCCTGCTTTATATTCTTGTCACAGTCCGATGATAGTCAAGGTCAAATTGCTAATCCAAGCTGAGGGACTATAAAGGCAACACCATTTCTATGCCAAAGTTGCCGTATAGTTTATATTATTGAAAATAAACGGCAAACCTTATGCATTTAAATTATGCCTCTCTCCACAGGGAAAGGGGGTTCATGATCTTTAAAAAACACACACAGTGTCGCAACAATTGAAAACGGTCATGACGGAAACCAGCTGTTTGCATGCTTCAGAAACTAAGCATGAAATTGGTTGCTTATTATAGAAAGAGAGACCAGACTGAAGACAGATTAAGCGAGGTGGGGGTGCTTTTATCATCTTCCTTTAGGGTAAAGTTTGTTTGACAACTGAATGGCACACACACAAAATAATGGGTCTGCATTCTTTGTACAAATGTTACTGATGGCTTCTGGGGGAGGGGGGCCAAAAGGCCACATGTTAGCACGGCAGTGCATATTGATTGCACAGGAGATATAATTCCATTTCAACATGTGTTTTACAATCTCCGAGTTGCATAGCTAATCTTCTTATTTTATTAGAGCTAAAATAAAATAAATAACTTAGAAAATACCTATTATTACAATTGAATGGCAATAATACATAGTTTGAAAAAATGCTTATCTGCCAATTCCTTATCGGCTGCTATCTTCAAGATCCGTCATTAGAAAAACAAACCTCATTCTTGGTTTTATAGTTTAATGCTATTCCCCTTTTGTGTTCAGAGGCCTGGGACTCTTTAGGAATGAGAACTTGGAGCTCATACGATGCTTATTAGGTAGCAGCTCCTTCCTTGCTTACAGCGATATGCAGGCAGGTTTTTTTCCTGCCAGAATTCCCTTTCACCCATCTGCCTAGTTGTAAGTCCTGGGAGGAGTAGTCTATGCTTAGCACAGAATGTTCTGGAATCCTGGTCTGGATCAAGGAATGGAACTGCCCTAAATATTACATTCTGCCCAAGTGTCTTAACATTATGAGAGACGTCCACTGTACAAATTGCAAAAACTAAGCACACAACACACTGGAAGCCAGTTTCGCGTTACTTTATTGATGCTGCCTCGCTGGCATACAAAGTGTTTAGTCACAAGAGAGAAAAAGCTGAAATTTTAGGCAAATAATAATGTATATAATTCAAAGATAATTAAATATATGAGGAGCTGGTGTAACATAGCTGCTAAGACACTAAGCAATGAATCAGCAAGTCTCTGCTTCAAATTTCACCACTGCGATTGACTCATTTAGCAGCCTTAAGCAAACTCCTCTCTCTTTTAGCCTGAGTAATATGACAGCAATAATATTAACTTAACTTTATAAGATATTATTATTATTATTATTATTATTATTATTATTATTATTATTTTATTTGTACACTGCCCCTCTGACTGGGTTGCCCCAGCCTCACAACAATTAGATAATGTATGTGAAGCACTTTCAATACTTGAAAGTGCTAGACAAATGTTGACTGTTACACAAAATGGGACGACAGTATTCAGAACAGACAGCATCCAGTATACTGCATAAGCATAGGTTAGAAAGCAGTGATTTAATGTTTTCAGCAAAAGATGTTGTGGTCAGGTTAGAGTGAAATTGCAAATATCATATAAGGAACTATTGCCCTCCTTGCTAAATGTATTGCTTCTTTGGGTGGTATTTAACTAAAATTTACTCAGAGTAGACCCAATGAAATTAGGTCCATAAATGTCAATAGGTCTCCATTGAGTAAAACGTAGTTCAATACTACCCTATGTGTTTAGAGTGGCTAATGTATATTTTTTCCCTTTAAAAAATGAAATGAATGTTTCTATTATGATTTGAAAAGGTACCATCATGGTGTATATTGTAAATAAAGAATGCTTGCACTTCTTATTCCTTATATTTTCATCCTGCCTGCCGTCCACAGACTTCAAAAAGGCAGCCAACATAGGACTGACCTCCCTATTCCAGCCACACAAGAAACCTTCAAGATAGGTTGATCAGAGATTTAGGTGGAATCTACATACACATATAAAAAACATTGTGAAAATGCTTTTTTAAAAAACGTTTTGAAAAATACATTGAATTTGGCATAGCTCACTCTTGCCATCTGGTGTCACATTTGCATATTACACTTTGTTGTTGTTTAGTTGTTTAGTCATGTCTGACTCTTCGTGACCCCATGCAGTACGGCAGGCACTTCTGTCTTCCACTGCCTCCAGCAGTTTGGTCAAACTCATGCTGGTAGCTTTGAGAACACTGTCCAACCATCTTGTCCTCTGTCGTCCCCTTCTCCTTGTACCCTGCATCTTTCTCAACATCAGGGTCTTTTCCAGGGAGTCTTCTCTTCTCATGAGGTGGCCAAAGTATTGGAGCATCAGCTTCAGGATCTGTCCTTCCAGTGAACACTCAGGGCTGATTTCCTTCAGAATGGATAGGTTTGATCTTCCAGCAGTCCATGGGACTCTCAAGACTCTCTCCCCTTCATGGATCACTGCCTTGCCATGGCGAAGGGGCTTGAATAACTCAGAGAAGCTATGAGCTATGCCGTGCAGGGCCACCCAAGATGGGCAGGTCATAGTGGAGAGTTTTGACCAAAAGTGATCCACGTGGAGCAGGAACCGGCAAGCCATTCCAGTATCCCTGCCAAGAAAACTCCATGGCCAAAGACAACAGGCATATTGCACTTTACAACACATTTAAAACATTTTATTTACAGCTGTATAGCTGAGTCCATAATAATCCAAGATCTCCTCAGTATATATGCTACTGCAACCTCTACACCACACTGGGTCACATTTTAGCAGCAATCCTACATGTTGCAGAAGACATTTTGTAGAATCTAAGACATAAAACAAAACAGGAACAGAAAATGACCCCTTAAGCAAGCATCATCAAAGCTAAAAACCACAACAAAACACACCTCTTTGTAGTTTTCTTGTTCAGAATGGCCCCATGTGTGCTTAATCAATGTGTTAAAAAGTGAAGATGCTGCTGTCTAGTCTGATTGTTCAGCATCAGTGTCTGTCTTGATTTCTTTAATTATACATCGAAAAGTTTCAGATGCAGTGACCACTGGGAAAGTGACTGGGGCGCCTGCTTTTCTGTCCTTGTTTTGATGACTTCATTAGGTTAGTCTGATACACTTCTTAAACACTGCTTTCAAAAAACGAACAGAAAAGAACAAAGACTCAGGTGTCATACAGCAGATTAAAATATACAAAAAATTAAAAGATAATAACCTAAAACAATATTAAACATATCATAACTACAACACCTTCGCAGACAAAACATTGGGGATAATCAACTAAAAAAAGACATAAAAACACCGTCCTATTCCATCTATGTCACGGACAATTTTGTGTCTTTGTGTCAGTACCGTGAACAAGACAGCTTGCTTTGTATTCAATTAGATTTTCTTTCCCAACTTATCCAGTTAGAAAAATTGTATGAGAGAGCGAAAGAGAGAGAAAGAGCACAAATACTTTTTATTTTACATCCCTCTGTACAGTTTAACCATGGATTAATGTGATCCCCCATAAATCAGTTCTGGCTTGTTTTGATAAAGCATATGGCAAATTGACATGAAAGCACCACTTGATATATGATAGGCTTCCGTGAAACTTGGAAAGCCCTGGATTAGAATGCGATCTTTTATAAAAGTGTCATTTCTCACCTGTTACTGGGAATAGAAACCCACTGTGGGCTGGTCCATTTGGAAGAATGGACCACTGCCCCACCAACTCATTCTGCCCTCGCCTAGCTGCCTCCTTCCTTACAACCATTCCCAGGGCTATCAGCTTGCTCCACCAGCTCAACGCTGCCCTTGCAAAGCTCAGCACAGAGGAGGTTGAGGACAAATCCAGAATTAGTTGGCTCTGCCTATCATTGGCTCTGACTCCGCCTGTGGTTTTCCTCCCTGCCTTTTCCCCTACCACCAATCTCACTGGGGACCAGCCTCTACGGTAGTTGTCACTAACCTCATAAAGGACCCATAAACCCAACCAACATCACTGTATAGGGCTTGCGGCACATCACAGGATTGGACTGTAGATATCCCTGCATAGATATCTATCTGAAGAAGTGTGCATCCACACAAAAGCTTATACCAAGAACAAACTTGTTGTTGTTGTTGTTGTTTAGTCGTTTAGTAGTGTCCGATACTTCGTGACCCCATGGACCAGAGCACGCCAGGCACTCGTGTCTTCCACTGCTTCCTGCAGTTTGGTCAAACTCATGCTGGTAGCTTCAAGAACACTGTCCAACCATCTTGTCCTCTGTCGTCCCCTTCTCCTTGTGCCCTCAATCTTTCCCAACATCAGGGTCTTTTCCAGGGAGTCTTTTCTTCTCATGAGGTAGCCAAAGTATTGGAGCCTCAGCTTCAAGATCTGTCCTTCCAATGAGCTCTCAGGGCTGATTTCCTTAAGAATGGATAGGTTTGATCTTCTTGCAGTCCATGGGACTCTCAAGAGTCTCCTGCAGCACAACGACCTTAGCTGGTCTCTAAGGTGCTACTGGATATATATCGACTGCTACCTACCTGAATCTAGAACCTGCATAGATGTGTTTGCCAGCATTTGAATATGTTGCCAGTGTCTGGCAGTTCATCTGGGGGTTAGCAAATTGCATTACTAACAAGAAAACAACCCACTTAAATGAAATGGGGGGCAGAGAGGAAAACAGACAGGAAGCCCAAGAGTGCTGATTGTGTTGCAGACCAATACTGCATTTACATATTTTTATTACAGATTACCCCTATTCTGCAGTAGCAGTTTGGCAAAATTAGCAAGAAATTTAATTTCATGCTGTTTTACTGCACATATTATTGGAATCTAGAGAGCTGGTAATGAGAAGCATCTTCTTGCTGGGGCTGCTGGTATGAGCATTGAGGTAATGATGTTTTTAAAGGGTGGAGAGAAATGACTTAAAAAAATATTATCCTGAAAGGCATTTATGGTTTCTTTCTCTCATATCTTTTAAAACTCTTAGGGAAGGAAGGAAGGAAGGAAGACTTATTTTGGTCCCAACACTGAACGCATTTTAACAAGTCAAATAGACAAGTAGAGAGATTGTTGCATTCTCACTGAAAGTAGGGTGTAATGCAAAAGGCAATAACAAAAAAAGAGAATGTTCATACATGGACTTTATTTATTTTAGGCCTGTTGCAGTGAAAGATGAACAGCTCTATGTCTCGATAGTTTTAATGGAAGAGAATTAAATATATGATTACAGTGGTACCTCGGGTTACATACGCTTCAGGTTACATACGCTTCAGGTTATAGACTCCACTAACCCAGAAATAGTACCTCGGGTTAAGAACTTTGCTTCAGGATGAGAACAGAAATCGGGCTCCGGCGGCACAGCAGCAGCAGGAGGCCCCATTAGCTAAAGTGGTGCTTCAGGTTAAGTACAGACCTCCAGAATGAATTAAGTACTTAACCTGAGGTACCACTGTACTTTAAAAAACAACAACCCTGAAATGACTAGACATGATGGGGTGGCTATCTTGTTAGGCACCAAAGGTCTCAAACCAGGGGATCTGGTAGATACCTTGCATGTCCTGCTCTCTATGCCACCAGAACAGCTCTAAAAGGAGGTATATTTAATTTGTTTATTTTTATTTGTGTTTAGTTTATTTATTTGGAGGTATATGGTAGATCCGTAGATCCACCTTTTCTCCAAGGTGTTCCAGGCTGACCCTCTAAGAAACCAGATCTTTGCTGCGCTACAGCATCACCCACATTATGGTCAGAGAGGGCCAGCAGCTGAGCCAGACAATATGAACTGGAGGACAATATATTATATTATGCTACTGTTGCTTCAGAGTTGGTTCTTCCACCTGAGCATCCTGCTAGATGCAATAGCTGCCCAAGAGAGTCCTGTGCATTCCTTTCCTCTGGAAAGCTGCCTTTTGGAACTATCCATCTCGCCTGAACTATGCACCAGCTTCTGGCCCTTCTAGCCTTCCTTTGCTGCTCTGCATTCTGTCTACTGCTTCATGCCTTCATCTTCAATGCACCCAGTTGATCACTTGCACAGGCCAGACTGTGCAGAGGGCACCCTGACACTTGTGCGGCCCATTTAGATATAAAGAGGGTCTGTTCTTTTACATGAAAATGAACATTACATGGACAAGGGAGCAAACAGGCTTCTTTAAGCTTCTTTCAACATGGCTGGAATACCAGAAGTGAGCCAGGTTGGAAGGAAATTGCTTAGTACCATCCATTGTTACATTCTTTTATCATCATTAAATGATATCAGTTACTGCAGTGAAGCTCTTCTGAAACTTTCTGAGTGGTGCATTTTCATCTGCTCATCCACTGTGCCTTAGGACCAAACAAGATGAGGCGCTATTCATATGCCGACTTTGCAACTGTGTAAATCTGATTGATCAATTGGTTGTATTTCTAAGCCACTCTCCATTCAAACGAATTCCAAAGCAGCTTACAAACAATAAATGACAATAGCGTAATAGCACATCAAATCATCAGGAAAACAACTGCAATCTATAAAACACTCCTAACAAAAGATAAGTTAAACATTGCAGCAAAAGCCATATTATATGATTATCAAATCAAAACAGCATTTATAATCCATAAAACAACATTAACAAAATAGCAACTAAAAAAGCACTGTTAAGTTCATACGTATGTTCTCCACGCACCCCAACTCAAAAACTTCCATTCTATTCAGTTCATTAAAATACAGCTGCACCGTCTGGGGACCTTGGTGAAGACAGTTGGTGCCATCAATGAGGAACCTGTCATCATTGCCCCTGATAACCAGGAGATCCATTCCCACTCACAGAAGTCTGTTGTTTTAAAAGTGCAGGTTCATGGGCGCAGTTCAGAATTGCAACACTGGCATGACAGGATAGGGGGAATTTGGCCCTCCTCCATTTCTGTGGTCTCAGTCTAGTTTGGGTCTCCCACATCTCCAATTTGCATTGGGGGGGGGGACTCCCATTCACTCCAGTAGGTGCTTTGTTCAGACTTGGTCTGAACTGGGATTGCACTGGGGCTCAAGGAGCTAAATCTCCTCTATCCTGATGCAGGGCTCTGTTCCAGAATGGAACACACACACACACACACACACACACACACAACTTGCCAAAAGCCATTCACACAATTGCTAATTGCATGACTGGTTCATGTGCAGCTTGGCACTTAGTAATACAGCTGGCAGATAAGAGAGTCATGTGAAAATGCAAACACACATACAGCCGTACCAGAATTGGCTTACTGGCCCCCAACATTCTTCAGTTTCAATTTCAATTGCCAGCATCACATAATGAAGAAAATCATCCCTACTGACACAGCTTGTAGCTCAAGCCATTGCTTCAGGAGGTTCTCTTCCATACTAATTGGGAAGCAATTGACAGCAAACATAATTAGTTTCCTCCTCCTAAAAAAGGGAAAGGAAACAAGCCCTCATACACAATGCAGAATTAAGAGGTATTTTGCACTTTATTATTTATTTGCTTACTTAAAGTGCTTATAAACTATTTAATACCTTTTAAAAAACAAAATTCTGAGCTGCATACAACAGATTAGCTAACAGATACCCGAAATAATGCTGCAGGTAAACACATGAGCGATGTGGGATGCCCAAGTTCGGATGACCTCGTTCCTCATTCCAGAGCTCATTCTTCTGAAGCAGATTTTATTGCTTCCCTTGCAAAGTTCCATGAGAATTATAGAGGTTGTTGAGATCTATTTCGGCAAACTGCTTTTGCAATGGATCTGCTCTATTGTCCAGACTCGGAAGCTTTCTGGTAGCAACAACTCATTTCTCTGCATAAAATGTGGCACTATCGCAAGGGTGGCAGGCTGCGACAATGTTGAGGACCGCAGCTGCTTAATAAGGTTGTCAGGCCTAGCTCCTATCAACTAGGGAAAGAAGGCTCTGGGGGAAAGGCACCGCACAATGGGGCAGGGAACAGCAGCAAGCAAGCTCTTTGCTCAAACAAAAGACCAAGCCTGCAGAGGCGTATTTATAGCTTGCAGATCCTACATGTTGTCGAGTAGAAATCATCTATCAAACAGATGGAAAGCTCTTTAATCTGAGTAGGCTGAAAGCAAGGAGTAAGGTTACCATAATTTCTGGGAACCTCAGCATCCCCTTGGAAATTTTTGAGGTGCCAGGAAGTCTTCAGACAACAATCCCTAAAGGGACATGCTCAGCTTGGAGAAAGTTTGTAGTATTTGCTGAAATGGTACAGTAGAGTCCCTAGCAAACCCTAGGTTTCCACTGGCTGCCCAGCTCTATCAGGTAGGAAGACCGCTTACACAGAAAATAGGAAGCATCAAAAAGGAGGCAAAAACAGGATCTAGATTTGCATATAATTTGTATACGCAGATTTATATTTTGTGGAATAAGCTCCCTATGGAGATCAGGGAAGCACTGACAACAAGGTTTACTCCGTAGTTTCCTGTTGATAGCGAGTTCTCCCATTCTCTCTCTCTTTGGTTCTTGCTGTAGGTTCTGTAATTATGACTATCCAAATCTTTTCTAACTATAAGCCATAGAACATATTCCCATGTTTTCTCATTATAAGGCACAGAACCAGGACTGTGGCCTGATAATCAATAGGCAGCTAAACAAGCAAACGGAGTACAGAATGGATCAAACAAGAGGATCAGAGGTCATGCCCACAATGCACAATTCAAAACGTAAACACACATGTGCACCATGCCCAGACCCATAACTTATTAATTCATTTATCCTGGAAATTCACCCAGGAAGTGAAGGCTGTTCAATGAACTACTCTGATTATGTAGAAGCGTGCCAACCAATGTCAAGGGGAATCAACTTGATGAACAATCATATTCTGCTGTGGAAAACACAAAAAATATCTAAAGATAGTTACTCATGCAGTGAATTTTCACAACTGTGTATTTTACAGAAAACAAAACAGCAAATGTACCCTTGCATCCCTCAGGTTTGTTTGTTTTTTTAAAGTTTTTTCAAAAAAGGTAATGAATGTAACAGAGAAGTACAATTAACTTTAGCTCATAGTAGACTTTTATATATAATAATTTGGCTCCCCAAGCCTGTGACTTCTCCCCTCCCTGATTGATGGCTTTCAAACCTATTCTCTGGATACTGCATTTTCCTCTATTTCTTATTACTATTAAATCATAATCTTGTGTAAATACTAAATTAACTATAATGAATACTCTTCTTTCGTTGGTAAATCTTCTTGTTTCCATCTTTGGGCTAATAACATTCTCGCTGCAGTTGTTGCATATAGAAACAAAGTTTTTTCCTGTTTATGTATTTCTCTACCTACATACCTAGCAGGAAGACTTCTGGGTTGTTTTTTTAACGTATATTTCAACATTTTTAAAAGTTCATTATATATCATTTCCCAGAAGACCTTCACCTCCTTACAAACCCACCACATATGGTAAAAGGTACCTTCTTTTTCTTTACATTTCCAACATTTATTATTTGTTCTATACATTTTTGCTAATTTCACTGGTGTTTAATAATAATAATAATAATAATAATAATAATAATAATAATAATAATAATAATATTTTATTTATACTCCGCCCTCCCCAGCCAAGGCCGGGCTCAGAGCGGCTTACAAGCAACAATAAAAACAAGTTGAATGATTACAACTTAAAAACAAAATTAAAATACAACATTAAAATATTACAACATTAAAATAAAATGTAGCCTCAACGGAGGAGGAGAAGGAAAGAAAAAAAGAAAGAGAGGGAGGGAATCAAATTGGCTCCAAGCCAAAGGCCAGGTGGAACAACTCTGGCTTACAGGCCCTGCGGAAAGAAATCAGATCCTGCAGGGCCCTGGTCTCATGAGGCAGAGCGTTCCACCAGGCCGGAGCCAGTGTTGAAAAGGCCCTGGCTCTGGTTGAAGCCAATCTAACTTCCTTAGGGCCCGGGACCACTAGGGTGTTGCTATTTATGGACCTTGAGGCTCTCCGTGGGGCAGGAGAGAGGCGGTCTCATAGGTACGAGGGTCCTAGGCCATGAAGGGCTTTAAAGGTCAAAAGCAGCACCTTAAATCTGACCCTGTACTCTACCAGGAGCCAGTACAGTTTGAAAAGCACTGGGTGAATATGCTCCCATGGCAGAGACCCCGTGAGGAGCCTCGCTGCAGCATTCTGCACCCGCTGGAGTTTCTGGGACAGCTTCAAGGGCAGCCCCGCGTAGAGCCTGGAGATGACCATCGCATCCATCATTTTCATTATATTTTCTTTAAGCGAACTGCATGCGGTAAAGTTTATTCCATCTTTCCACAATCTTACCCAATCTTCTAACTTCTTCTAATCTTCTATTATAACCAATATCCTTTGCCCAATGTATCATTACAGATTTTACTTCTTCATCTTTCGTATGCCATTCCAAAAGCAACTTACACATTTTTGACAATATTTTAACCTTGTTGCTTAATAGATCTATTTCAAACCTGGATCTTATAAATTCAAATCCATTTTTTAGCTCACAGACGACTTGAGATGAGTTATTGCTAACATCAAAGTTGTCTTAATTTAATTCAGGAATAAGATTTGTAACACAGTATTTAAAGGTGGTTTTTAAATAAAAAAATTAAAAAGAGAAGATAAAAAGCTAAATGAAAACAAAAGAAATAAAAGCATCAACATATACATTTTACAGCAAAATCTTAAGGCCATGCAAATAAGGGCCTATGACACTAAGCATTATCTACAGTATTGATCAATGCAGTAGCAGAAACCCCTCACAGTTTGAATTGCTATCAATGAGCTATTGCAATTCTCCCCAAATGCTGGACCAGGTGGCCCTTTGGTCTGATCCTGCAGTGCTCGTCTTACATTCTTGCATGCTTACTTCATTAGATGCACCAGCAGACTTACTACTAATCTACCCTCCTATTTGCTTCCTCTGAATCTTGCTCAATTCCTGCTTTGGACAGAGATAAGTAGATGCAAGCTTGTGTATGAAAAGCAAGGGTTTTACTCCAGTCAAAAGAGAATCTATCTGGTGTGGTTTGGCATGCAATTATAAAGCTACTCAAAACCATGTTTTCCCAGGGAATAATCTAAAAGGCCATTTAAAAAGGCAAAATGAAGTGTAACAGCCATTCATACATGATTACCTTAGAGGCTGCAGCTGAAAAGCGAGGGACTCTGTTGCATATAATAAAAATGTAATCACAAATTGTCAGTTCTGGAGCCCCTATTATGGGTACCAACTCATCCTGGAAATAGTTCCGCAGGGAATCCTTTTGGTACAGTTATGTGGTCACAAAACGATTAGGCACAGGTCATTGTTGGAGCTCCAGTGTTTGCACAGATTACCACAAGAACCATTAAGGCATGAAAAGAGTTGCACTTGTATTCATTGATATGCTTCATGGTCTGCTTTGGTGCAAGTTAAAAATCATTTAAAATGTAATTGAGTTTACAGTGAAGAAAAATAATAAAGAAGCCTTCTAGAGAGTATCAGTATATTGACTAAATGCTGCGTGAAGAAGAGCTTGAATACATAGTAAAAAAGAGGGGTGTGTGGAATTTCTTCTGGCAGTGGGAGAGATTTGGGGGAATAAATGGTGAAAGACAGTTCTGTGCTATCTCACTTATTTTTTTAAGGCTCATCCATGGAGACTTGACATTCTAAAATGCATCTTTAAAATTCCAATTTAATAATGGAGATTGAAATGACAGTTTTACAGCTTACTGCAATAAAGTAAAAGCCTCCTTGCCTGGTCAGACAGGTTGGTTTCGGCAAAGCATTTTAATGCACAAACCAATTAAAACAGCTGTCTTTGATTAGATTTCATGGGTCCCAGACCCATAGAGCTTCATTGCCACATCATCCTTATTCCAGCTAGAAGGGCAGATTTTTCAATTATCTGAATTCAGAAACAGACTGGGACAATGTGCAAAAATGTGAATGCAAATCAGCCAAATGATTTGTGACATCCACTTGAGGTGACAATGTGGACTGCCTGTCATGTAGAACACTGAATGCCATAACGGGGAAGCAAGCACCTTGAGGCAGAACTAAATCTCATACCAGCACACAATCGCTTCATCCGCACATGTCACTAACACACTGCATTAAACACAAATGCAGGGACTGGGAGGGGAGATTACAGGGCAAAATCAGCGGCAAGTGAGGGAAGCAGACAGAATCCCAGTCAAGCAGAGACCATACAGGACCTTGAACAGTTCTAAGGGCCCCTGCCAAGGCAGATGCAAGACATATTGTCTCTCTGGGGAGCTGAAACTAACCAAAGCTTTATGTAAGCTGGCCAGAACTGGAGAGTGGTTAGGTTCTCCTTTCCCAGAAGAAGTGGCTGGCTGGCTGAAGGACCCTCACCTAATAGGAGATGTGCACTAGAGTGGAGATCTCCCACTGTCAATGGCCATTCTCAAAAACTCACATAAAATTAAATAAAACTTGCAGGCAAAAACAGAGTCTGTTTTTTTATCATGGGCGATGCAGACATTCTACAGACACTGTTTATGCCTGGACCTTCACTGGAGCAACAAACAAATTCAAGCATCAGTCCTATAGACACTTTCACTAGAATGTACTGATCAGATTCTGGGATTTCACAACTGGATCCATATTTAACAACAGAGTTCATGAATGTTTATGCTAGCACCCAGGCAGATATGCTTTTATAGTCAACAATGATAACACAAATCTATTGCAAAATCCCTGCACCCTTCAGCACAACTTGCATTTTTATCTCAAGCCATGCCCAGAAATTGGGGCTTGGAAATATGAAGATATAAGTGTGTCAGGATCTTGCGTGACCCAGACCCAGGCAAACCTCCTCTGGGGAAAAGTCATGGGGCCCCACAGGGAACCCCCAGTACAATTGAGGACTTGGGAGAAGCCCCAGGGCAAGCTGAAGCACCTGAGCTCAGAGATATCTCACTTGAGCCACCCATCCTCCACAACCCAATCCCGGCCTCTATCCCCAGTTCTCTCTCTTCATTTCCCCCAAGCCTCAAGGGCACAGGTGGCAGCATGCCTAGTGGTGATCCCAGAACTGCGTACAAGGAGGAATGCAGCAGATAATGGGGAAGAAAATGAGACTGAAGTACAGATATAAGCCTCTCGGTCTTCTCCAGACTCTTTCTGGGTTAACAGCACCCTACTGAGCTTTTTAGCATTCAGCTCATTTACTCAGCTCCATCTCACTCACTAGGTGCTGGTCATGAACAAATGGCTGGAAAAGTCTCCTAAGAAGGAATCCTAAACGCTGAGGGAGGAAAGATGAGGTGTCATAGGAAGCTGTGGCACTGGTTCGCTGGTTCGCGCGAGGTCTATGGTTGGGAAAGAAGGTTCAGTACCTGAGGCCTCCTTGTTTTGTAGCAGTTGCAAACTTTACTGATGGTGTTCTGATGGTTGTAAGAGAGGGGTAAAGGGTGGATCATAGGTGAATCAAGGAAGCCTTAGATCCACAGGATCTGAAGTCCTCTTGCCCTCTCCACAGCATTCACCAAAACAGCAGCTAACTAAGCCAGCCTTGGAGCTGGCATAAGTCATCTCACTCCACCCTCTGAAGTCATTAAGAGAGAAATTGGTGGGAGGGAACTTCAGCAGGAAAGAAAAGGAAAAAGCTGGCCCTGCGCGTGAACACCTTGCACCCAGGCTGGTGCAGGACGAGGAAGTGGCAGTTCCTCCACCATAGATGCCCCCATCCCATCCTTCATGGGATTCACTGCTATTGGAGGCATAAGGCTCCTCATGTAATGGCCCCTCTGTGGTCTCCCTCATACTTTATTGAAAAAAGGGCGCAAAAGGAAAGAAGCTACTCCATTTGCGCATAGCTGACCTGAATATTTTAATTTAGCTGAACACTTTACAGTTTGAAAATCCATCTGCAATCCCTAATTATACATCTGTTGGGAGTCATAAGTGGTGCTCATAAGCAATCACTTTGGATTAGTGGAAAACAAGGATGGGGAAGCTTCCCAAATGCAGGACTAAACTATCCTGCAAAGCAGCACCCAGAAGACAAGCAGATGTGTTCAAGCATAAAACAGACCTCTTTAAGGATGGTGCAGAGTCACATTTTGATACATTGAATGAGCATCCATTACTTCGACCTATCCGTTTCAGGCATGCCAGTTTATTAGGCCACTACTGAGACTGTGATAAGACTAACAATCATGGCATTTTGTAGATGTTGCAATATAAGACCATGCAATCAAGTTACCAGCAAAGCATCTAATTCACAATGCGCAGTCCAAGTCAGAATTCGAAACTCTACATGAGGTGAATGACAAACAATTAAAGACATCTTCACACACTACACTTTCTAGATGTGCAATGTACAATATTTTAAGGGTATGCAAGAGTGGAAATGGGAGAGGAAACTGCCCTCAAAACGAGCTCCAGAGGATCATGATGATGATGATGATGATGATATAGCCCAATGGCTTCTAAGTGATTTACAACTATAACATCAATCCCTAATTAACACTATAACATTAAAACATTCTAATATACAATAAAACAAATAATTAAAAAGCATAACAATGAAAACAGTTTTTCAAAAGAGTTAAAGCAATAAAATCACAAGTTCCGTCCAAGAGAATGCTTGCCTAAACAGATGTGTCTTCAAGAGCTGGGGGGATGCCATCACTGAGGGGCCTCTTGTATTTCAACAAGGAGGGCATTTCAATACATGGGTGCACCAGTGAGCCAATAACCACCAGGCCAACCAGAAGCAATTCTGCAAGAGGAAACTGTTGTGCCAGTACCTTTCCAGCCAGAGGACATCACACTGCCCTTCTCTGACTCTGAAAACTCTAGCTCAGAATACTTAGAGAATACTTAGACAGCCCTCCCAGCTCCGTCAGAGAAACAGAGGCTGGACTCCTCCAAGTTAAAAGTCCATGGACCGCAGCGCTAGCAAATGAGATAGAGCTGCAACTCCTATTTAATGCTCAGTTGGAGGGTGACTGCCACTGAAGCAACATCCGAGCTCTGCTTTGACAGAGTCGCCGGGCTCAGCCCTGCATGGAGCTGTCCAAGGTATCATTTATGCCTCATTTATGTTGCTGAGGCTATCTCCCAGTATGCCCCACGGAGGACCTTAAGGTCCATAAATAGCAACACCCTAGTGGTCCTGGGCCCTAAGGAAGTTAAATTAGCCTCAACCAGAGCCAGGGCTTTTTCAATACTGGCTCCGGTCTGGTGGAACGCTGTGTCTCATGAGACCAGGGCCCTGCAGGATCTGATTTCTTACAGGCCCTGCAGGGCCTGTAAGACAGAGTTGTACCGCCTGGCCTTTGGCTTGGAGTCAATTTGATTCCCTCCCCCTTTTTCTTTTTTCCTTTCTCCTCCTGTGATGAGGCTGCATTTTAATGTTTTAATGTATTTTAATCTTGTTTTTAAGTTGTATTCATTCAACTTGTTTTTATTATTGGTTGTTAGCCGCCCTGAACCCAGCCTTGGCTGGGGAGGATGAGGTATTATTATTATTATTATTATTATTATTATTATTATTATTTAAAAGAGAACACTGTGGGAGTTTTAAAAGGTTTACACAACTCTATTGAAGGTAGAACTATAAATAATTTTTAGCCATGGTAGTTCAATGAAGCCTCTATACTCAGTGGCCACAAGATGCTGGAAAGGGATTTGTTCAGTGGTTGAGCATTTGCTTTCCACACCAGATGCCCCAGGCTCAATCCCTGATTCTCCAGGCAGGGCTTAGGTAGACCCCTCTCTGAAACCTTTAAGAGAGAGAAAAGCCATAGCCCAGAGGCAGAGCATCTGCTTTGAATGCAGAAGGACCCAGGTTCAATCCTAGGCATCTCCAGGTATGACCCTTGGGGTCCATTGTAACTTTACAAGTCTGTGATTCTATAATTCTACGATTCTGTGACTTAGAAAGGCTTCCTGTCTGAAATCCTGGAGACCTGCTCCCAGTCAGTATAGACAATCCTGAGCTGGATAAACCAACAACCCAACTCGATGGATGTACCTAAGGCACTTCCAGCCAGTGAAGGCAATACTGAGATATATGTGGCAATGGTCTGGCCCAGTATAAGGCAGCATTATGTGTCCCTCTGTTCTCCGTTCCCAATTGGCTTCTGTGGGAAGCCGACGGCTGGGCTAGAAAGGCCTTCCATTTGATTTAGCAGGGCTTTTTCTTATGTTTCTATTACACCATTATAAAAAAAGATTGGTAAAGGGGCTTGTGAAGTAGGCACAATTAGGTTTCAGAATTGTTACAAGTCGCAGCTCTACTCCATTCTGCCTCTGTTAAGGGACTGCCAAAGACTATTCCACTATGTAATTTGAGTGATGGGGTGTGCAACTATCTGGGAAAATAACAGGATCGCGGTAATGAAATGGCAGCAATTCTGCTGCTCTCCCCAAAGCAGCAATTTTTCCATTGCATGGCTAGGGACTGGCTTCCCCTCATTTTTTTTTAATTAAAATGCTCCAGCTTGAATATAATTGAAAGTGTGAGCCTTTGGGAGGCCTTTTATCTATAAAGCTGGATGTTAACAATGTAGAAAATTAAGAGAAAACTCCTGTCGTGAAACCATAAGGCTTTGACAAAGCCTAACCTTTTTACATCAAATGTGCTGCAAACAAAAAATGGAGGATTTGTACATGAACTCTCTCAGACAAGCAGGGACACTTCCCAGGCTTATTCAGTCCTCAGCCAGACAATGCAACACACACACACACACACACACACACACACACACACACACAATCTTTCCTTTGTGGGGATGCCACATCTACCCCAGAAGATGGTGCCCATTTATTTCTCTTAAGGCCTAACTACATGTTACATGAGTGGCATGATTTGCAATCATGTCACAGGGTTGTTTATGTATTTATTATTTAAAAATCAAAATGCCAGGCAGGTGGGAGAGGTTGTCATCAGCACAACAACACACAAGGAGGGGAGGTTTATGGCACCCCTCCTGTGATCGCAGGTCGCTGTTGTTTTTAAAAAAAGACAAAGCACTCACACGGCAAGACGTTTTGTCCTAATGATAATTGCTGCACTGAGATTGTGGTTGGAAAGGGAATGTTTTTTTATTTTAATTTTTAAAATCCCACCTCCCTCTATATTGCAGTGCCAATAAAACACACACACCAGCTGTTCCTGATATTGAGTGTTTAGAAACAAAAATCACGCGTCTGCAATTCATACAGCTAATGTAATGTATTGTTAGGCTATAAGAGACAAGAGTATTCAGCAGCTATCCCCTTCTCTACCAGATGCAACAAGCAGGGGTCTAGTTTTGTCTTGCAACAGGTGGGTGGGGAAAGTGTGAGTGTGTAGTGGCAACTTGCTGTTTTGGTGCCAGAGCTGTTGTTGTTTTTAAACAAAGATGCACACCATCTCCAGTTACTAATCCTGTTCCTCAGCCAAAGCCAAAATATTCTCAAACTGGGTAATCAACAAGGTAAGGTCTCGTCCAATGAAGTCCAACAAGGCCCTTCTTATGAGTCTTCCTTCCTAGCAGATCAACTGGCAAAATATATCCTATTATGACAGGCAGGGTGTATGCTGAGAGAGAACTTCACAGCACCCCCTGCTCCTGGCAGAATTATCTGTCAGTAGGAAAAATTTGGGAGATTCTCTCCCCCCAGGAAACATATATGGCCCTGTTATTATTGGGGTTTTGCTTATTTGTTTGTTTTTAAAAAGGGATAGAATCATAGAACTGTAGAGTTGGAAGGGATATCAAGAGGCATCTGATCATTTAGTCATCGGATCATTAAATGACCCTGAAGGTCCTTTAGTGGTAAAGTAAATAGCATCACTTCAAACTGCAAGTGGAAGATTTTTTAACACTCTCTTCAACATTTTTTAACACTCTCTTCAACATAAAAAAAGAAATTTCCCTGCAATTAGAAAGCTTACACAGTAGATTGAGCTAGAACACCTGTATCTCTGATGAGTGAATTATTGTGGGGTTTTTTAACATGGCAACACATCTACAAATGGTACCTCCTTTCTGCAGACTGAAATGTAACATTCTTTCCTACTACAGTGGTACCTCAGGTTACATACGCTTCAGGTTACATACGCTTCAGGTTACAGACTCTGCTAACCCAGAAATAGTGCTTCAGGTTAAGAACTTTGCTTCAGGATGAGAACAGAAATCGTGCTCCAGTGGCGTGGCGGCAGCAGGAGGCCCCATTAGCTAAAGTGGTACCTCAGGTTAAGAACAGTTTCAGGTTAAGAACAGACCTCCAGAACAAATTAAGTACTTAACCTGAGGTACCACTGTACTTCAAGATCCCACCATATTCCTCTGGGAAAATGAACAAATGTTAGAGAGGGGTTTGGCAGCCACTTGCCAGTTCAGATGCATCAGCTCAAAATGCATATAAAACTACATATAAATTTGCCTACCGTGATTGTGTCTACATCAATCCTGTAAGGAGGTAGAAATTAAGTGTTAATTAAAAAAAAAAATCTCACTGAGCTCCTTACAGGCCACCTACAGCTTTCTCAATAGTAAATAATTAGATCCAACAGATTTTATGGTATTAGTCTAATGAGCTGTAATCCTATCAAAAGCATACAAACTCTAATAAATTGGCTCTTTGATTCTGAAGTCATGAAAGGTTAGCTTTGAAAAGTGTTCAAGGGTGCCACCCTTCACTCAGGTCTTCTGCCTGAGAGTAGGAGGCTAGCTTAGGAGGCACAGAACAACCTCTGTGGCTTACAAAACTCTTAACATCCAATGCCTCTCTGCCAGGCACTTGCCCCTCTTCTCTGCTGCTCAAACAAATGCTTAGGCAAAGTAGTGAATGCCAGTTGCTGGAAACCACTGGAGGAAAGAGTGCTCTTGCACTCAGATCCTGCTTGCGGGTTTCCCACTGGCCACTCTGATTGGCCACTATGAGAACAGAATGCTGGACTGGAAGTCTCCATTGGCCTGATTCAGCAGGATATTCTTATGTTCAGTGGTGGGCACAAATGTGTGCCATGTGAACAGAACAGAGAGTGCATGCAAACAATGTCTGCTGCGACACAAGGCCTGGGCTTGCATGCTTGTTTGTTCAGGGGCCTTTCCAACCAGTACATTGGAAGAGAGGCCAGTGGAAAGCAAACACTGTCTTAGGAGGATGGGAATGGCTGGGGAGCCCTATTGCACTCCACTCCATCGTATCCATGACTGGAAGTGGTCGCCTCACTCTGCTCAATGGAAGGGGCCCTCCAGCTTTGACCCTTCCTGCCTCCCAAGCCATCACTAAAAGTTTTCCTCCTATTGTGTCCCCCCACACCCAATTGTTGGTCATTGTGCTATTTACTATTGCCATTATTGCTTCCTCTTTTCCAAATCAGTTCCTGCCAGGCCACTGCTAGTACAGTGGTACCTCGGTTCTCAAACGTAATCTGTTCCAGAAGACCGTTTGAGTTCCAAAATGCTGAAAACCGAGGTGCAAAGGGCTGTCTGCAAATTCAACTGAGGAAATTGAAAAACGCACAGCGGAAGCCGTTCGACTTCCGAGGCGCGTTCGAAAACAGAAGCATTTACTTCTGGGTTTTCGGCATTCGGGTTACGAAATGGTCGTCAATGGAGATGTTCGAGAACCGAGGTACCTGTCAGGGAACTGCCATCGGAGCCAGAGGTGGAGGCAAGGCTCCAGAGCGATGCTGGAGAGGGGCCCAGCAGGGAGAGAGGCAGCCCATCTGCTGGGGAAGGAAATCAGCGCAACACCAGGGGTGAAGGGGGGCAGATGGGGGAATCGGCGAAGGGGCTCCAGGACTCCTCGCCGGAGACCAGCGGGGAGAGCATGGGTCCTCCGCTGCCCACACCCACCCTGCGCAGAAGACTTCCGCACAGGGAGAGTAGGCGGAGACTTGGCGTCAAAGAATTTCTTTGCTGGAAGAAGTTCAAGAAACGCCCACTGACGGATTCTGCCAGCGACTGAAACAGCCACGAAGTGAAGGGCTGTCCAGACAGAAAGGGTTTAACCAGGTAACCTAGCCAGGAGTGGCGGCAACTTACACACGAGCAACCCCTATAACCATTACAGCACCACTATACCAGATTTTGGAGGCCCCTGACTTGACTGCCTCACTGCATAGGGAAGTTATAATTTTGTGATTATGCCGCATCCATATATGTCCAGCCCACCCAGTTTTGAAGGCTATATTACTTTGCTCCTTTCCCAGGGTTCCATGAAGCTGTTCCACTCCTTCTTTCAACATGTTCACTTAGACATCTTAATGGCAGCATCTTCCTCTGCCTTGGTGTTTGTCATGAATGTTTGGTTCAAGTCATGCTCCCTCCTTTGACTCTGGTGCGCCTTGGTCAGGATGACCTACCCATGTGGAGCGAACATCTATTGTCATTCCAAAATTGCCACACTTCAAAATAAGGAAATCTCATGACCGCATCGGAACGCTTTCCAGAAGCCAGATATCCCGCCCCCACTTCTCAATAAATCTTATTTCTAAAATATATATTAACATTTAGTGGCAACATTTTATAATACTGGATGCACACATTTAGTTATTTCCACCCACACAGCCCTTAAAAAGGATTTTTATTCCATTTGTTTTCACTGAACAGGGTTCAGCAAATGTCATGAACAGAGAAAGAGATAAAGAAATTATTTGTAGCTGTGGACTGAGATCAGGACATTCCATCCTCCAGTTCATCTGAAACTGGCTCACAACAGAACATGCAATTATGGCATGAGGAGGAATGGAATTACTACAGCAAAATAATTAACTGTTTTTGGTCTCCACAACAACCATTTCTTGGAGGAAGGCTAGTTCAAAGGAACAGCTCCTCAAGGTCTGGGGAGCCTCTTTCTGTACTTATCTCTGACGCAAGAGTCGACTCTGTACTTCTCTGTTTCATCTTGCCGTTGAATATTCTAGTTTCTACTCCTATTTTAGACCCTATCACTAAAACAGCATTCCCCAAACTGGTGCCTTCCAGATGTTGTACTACAGTTCCCATCATTCTGAATGACTGACCTCAGCTAGGGCTGAGGGAAGTTGATTTTTATTTTTATTGCAAAATCTCCAAAAGGGTTTTAAGCTTTTTTCTAGGAAATTCACAAAAATAAAAATAAAAATCAACACTTCCAACATGGGCTGCCATACATCTATCTGGGTTTCCCCAGACGTTTTACCGATTTTCAGAAATTCCGTCTGAACCCTATTTCTGACAGACGAATCCCGGATATATCTGGGAAATTCCAGATGTATAGCAGCCCTAAGTAAAGCCTGCACTACAACATATGCTGAGATAGTCAGATGTTGCTGGACTTCAGCTCCCATTAGTCCCCATTTGTCATGGTCAATGCTCAAGAGATTATGGCAGGTGAAATCCATATCATTTAGAGCACACAGCACTGGCCGCCACTGGCATATACAGTTATAAATGGTGTACATAGGCAGAGTGTACTCAGTACTGCAGGATGGAGCTTCTGCTTTAAATAATTCCATATTGCTGCTCTCATCAATGCCCCCCCTTGCCTCCAACAAACTGGCCACTGGTTATAGGTCTTGTAATAAGAAGGCTGACTAGAAACAAAACTTTGATGATGTGTAAACCATGCCATTTTAAAGCTAATATCTATAACATATTCTACCAATCATCCTTTGCCAACCTGGTGCCCCACCAGGCCCAACCATCACGGACTGCTGGCTGGGGCTGATGTGAGTTGTGGTCCAAAATGTCTGGAGGATGCTAGGCTGTTGAAGGCTTGCATCAATATCTGCTTCTGGGAATGGTCTACCCACATCAAGTAGTATAACACTAGGGAAACTAACTCACAGGAGATGCAGTGGTTGATGAGCAATTCAGGCTGAGCTCTAGATAATTTATCCACATAGTTCAACTTCTATGTTTGATAGAAAACTACTTTTAAGCCTGTTGCACGATCATTTCACAATGTCTATAATTCTTGCCTATTTTAAACTCTCCTCAATGGCTGCCAGTGTCCCTGTATCTTAATTGGATGAAAATGCTTCAGGACACTGTACTCTTGCAGACGGAGGGCACTTATGACACAACAAGGGGGCAGAAGCCAGGTGTCCATCTTTGTCCCTATGCAGCAGTGCTTTGTTGAGAGCATTAACAACCAACCTGGGGTGTTTTGTAGCAATGGAGAGCTGCAGGAGAGAAAAACCACCCAAGAGGCTTAGTATGAGACCAAACGGAGAAAGCCAGAGAAACAAGAGTGACCTGATCATAAGGCATAATTATGAATGCCAGGCTCCAACAAGGAAATGGTAAAACTAACAAGAAAGCCCAGACACATAGCAGCAGCGGGTTAGTATCTAAGCCTGCCTTTCCAGAGGGTAAAGATACCTTGACAGCAACCTTGGATTAGATCTATGTATGGCACCTTGGAGGGATAGGAGAGACAAAAAATACCAAAGTAACATCAGAGTGTGCAAACTTAATAAAGATAGTGAACAGCTCAGTTTGTTTCTTTCCCTTGCAGATGTGTACATAAGGAGGGCCTGTGGATCAGGCCAATGGCTCATCTATTCCAGAATCCTGTTCTCACAGTGGCCAACCAGATGCCTGTGCAGTGGCGTAGCGTGTGCAGGGGGGCCGACTGCACCGAGCGCAACATCTGGGGGTTAGGGTTAGGGGGCGCAAATCCACGGGTTAGGGGGCGCAAATTACTTGCCTTGCCCCGGGTGCTGACAACCCACGCTACGCCACTGTGCCTGTGGGAAACCTGCAAACAGGATTTGAGCAATAAAGCACTTTCTCCTCCAGTGATTCCCAGCAACTGGTATTCAGAAACATTACTTCCTCCAACTGTGGAGGCAGAGCGTAACCATCATGGCTAGTAGCTTTTGTTAGCCTTCTCTTTCACAAAATTGTTTCATCATCATCATCATCAATTTTGTAGACCGCTTCGTGGCATAAGGCCATTGAAATGGCGTACAGGGGGCAAATAGAATAAAACACAGAAACACAAGCTCTTAGAACAATAAAATCAATTAAACAAGCTTTAGAACAATAAAACCAATCACCCAAACTCTAAAACAACGAAAACATTTCATCAAATATAAAACTGATCTTCCATAAATGACTGGGTTACAGCTCAGGGAAAGCCATATGTCATTCGCTACACTCATTTCTTCTAACATTTATTTTGCTGGCTTTGACTGTAGCAAGCCATGAATGATGCTATTCCTCCAAGGGGCTCAAGATGACATGCACAGATGTATTTCCCTTCCCTTCTGTCCTCACAATCACAACTCCCTCCCGTAATGAAGGCAAGGCTAAGAGGCAGTGATTGGCCCAAGGTCTCCCTGTGAGCTTCAAGACTAAACCAGGGAAATGTGGGCTTGAGGGTACAGCCTTGTAAACCTAATAGTCAATCCAGCCCTGGTTGTATGGGATGGATAGATTTTGCAATGTGGAAGACTTTTTAAAATTACTGGTGTCATTTATACTGAAGAGTGCTTGTTTGGTTGCTTTGATTGCTTGAGGGAATTTTCATCATCAAGTCTTCTGTTCGTATCATGACTGCCACGGAAGCAAAGCGTTGGAAGTGACTACAGACAGAACCCTTCCAACACAAAGCCAGAGTGATACTGTCTCATTTATTTATCTAAAAGATTTCTAGATTGCCCTTCCTCCTAAACAGATTCCAAGGTGCTATACAATAGTCACTGAAAAGGAGGTTCTCAGGCTGGATCTACACTGATCTTCTAAACGTTATAAAATATAACATTCTATAATGTTTAATTGCAGTTTCCCTTTGTCAGTGGCTTGCTGCTCTGCAGTGCCCTCTGTTGTCACATTTTAATAATGCATTTTTAATGTTATAAACCACGAGTTTATATCCGCCCTCAATTTGCCCCCAAGGGCAAGATGGTGTTGTCAAACAGGACCTGAGAGACTAAAATCCATTGGGAATTATTTATTTTACATACATCAGAAGAACATTGGATGCATTTTGATTTATGAAAGGTATAAGCATAGTGCTATCAAAGAGAAATCAACAGCTCGTTATAGGTAAATGATTCTTGAAGGTAGAAAAACTGTAAAGTGGCTATTACAGGCAAAGATTTAGTACATGCAAGATTAAAATTAAGTGCACCTTAACTGTTGCTGAACGCTTCAAGCACAAATACAGCTATTCAAACCATTTACAAAGCCAGCAGAACAATGGCATGTCACTTTTCATAAAGAATTAACAAAATGATGTGCAGCAATAAAGCTTTATAAAAGACATAGTGCAGACTAAACAATATGATGCACATTGTTATAAGGCTATATGCTACAGGTGTATACCGCCCACAAAATGTGACGTGTTTCTGTAGCCTTGGAAAGCAGTCCAACCGTCATCTTTCCTGTTTGAGTCGTTATTCAGTACCAAATTAGATCTGTTGAAAATGAAATGCTCCCCATTCATTACAATGGGAAATCTAAAAAATGGCAATAACTTTCCCCCTCCCTTTTCATGGAACTGAATGAGATTTGCAAGATGAGCAGCCCTTCCCAGTCTGGATTAAGCTTGCCAAATTGTAGGCAGGGGTGCAGGGCACCTTTACAGTTTTATTTTATTTTATCAAGGAAAATCTACAACTTATTTGATTTTGTGCCAGAATCAAATGCAACTTGCAGGCATGGTTATTCAGACGGGGTGGAACCTGATAAATTTCAGAATGATGGCTCGAGTGCACCTCTTCAAAGGGTATATTTGACTGCTTTGGGATGGGCACAATAGGAATCATACGTGGGGGGGGGGAGAGCATGGATCCCCAGGAAAGACTTGGATGGGGAAAATTTCAACCACTAGCAAAGACCCCGGTACCCCACCATTGGTAAGGGGTGGGCTTCTGCCTCCCGCCCCCCATTTTGAGGGGGATACAGCTACTTCTGCCTTGGAGGGAGAAATATCCTAATTGAATAACGAAGGAGAAGAGTGTGATGGGAAAATAGGATAAAACACCAGGAAAGGCTGAGATGGGGAAAATGTTACACACAAACCCAGAAAGGACCCTGTGACTCCAAGGGCCACTGGCGAGGGAATGTCCTTAAACAAATTTTAATTTCCAATACATAGCTATGGCTGCTAACGCTGCTATAAAATCACTTTTATATTTTATGCGCACATCTTCAAAGCTACTACAAATCACAAGCTCTAAGAAATTTAGTTGAGAACCATGCAAAGCTTAGTATATAAAAACCAAATGAAAACCTACACACGTGGAACAGTGCAGTGCATTTTAACATCTCTCTGTAGAAATACTTTGACACATAGATAAAAAAATTTGCCAGCAACTTGAAGAAATAGAAGTGCATTGGCCCTAGATTATTATTTTTATATAGCACTGCTCCAGTCCACAAACACAGAAATGTTTAGAGACTGAGAAAGAGCTGATAATGGGAATTTTATCTCAAAGTCACAGATGGCGCACTATTATAATGCACTCTCCTTTCAGCCATGGCAAGGAGCAATTTGACGTTGCAGAACTCAGCACCTATTATTTTGTTCCACCCCTCCAAAAAATAATAATGGCCTCCCCCCGGCCTGACCCAGAAGATACTGTATAAAGCTCTTTGTTGACATTTTTCACAATTCAGAGCAGTATTAAAAAGTTCCCCCCAGAGCCACTGCACACCAATAAGTGAAGCGTCAGATATGACTGTAGATCCTGCTTCGGCACAAAAACCTGGATTATAAAAAAGGGGCACATGTTCAAATAGTGGCTATCTATAGGTAATTATATCTGTAGTGCACTGGCTGTGAACCACCATTGGTAATTTGATAACTAAACTAGTGCTGTGCTGAAGCCTGTCCAATTTCTCAAAAGTTTCATCCCCTGTCGGGGAAATAAAATCATTTCTCTGCCTTATTCTCACTGAACATTCTCTTTAGAATGTTGGTGGGTACGGGGCTGAGCTTATGCATTGACCAATCTGTCTTTTTTTCTTTCTTTGCACTAAACATTTCTCCCAGACTTTGCAGCCTCCCTGGCTGTTCATGCTTCCTGGTTTGAAGATGCCACATGGGAGGAGTCACCTGATGACATCTTCCCATGGGCTTTAATTGGAATGCAGGATGTGCAGGCAGCTGGCTACCAAGCACCTGAAATTAGTGCACTCGTTGATTTGATTTTTAGGGAAGTCCTTCCATTTATCTCTACTACATATCTGCACTGGTTTCTTTAAATGTAAAAGGCTTCTCTTGGTTACAACAACAACAACAACAACAACAACAACAACAACAAAGAGCTTTGTCTCATGGCAGGCAGACGGCCTAGTTTCCCAACCCTTACAGGAACACCCATCCAAGGATGTCATGAGGTTTTAAGAGTGTGTGAACACCCAGGAAGGCTGAAAAATGCAAACCCTCACTGGAGAGCTGTAAAATTAAAGGACATTTACACAACCTCTTGGCCACCCTGAAAAAAAGGTAAGCATAGCAGCAAAACTCAAATTCCATGTGGATTTTATTGAAGCTCACCCTCACCTTCAAGATTCACATGCAAATTCTTTACTTGTTAATTGACAAAGAATGAGTTAAGATTGTATTTGCATCAGGAATGCATCAGGGGTGAGGTTAGCACATGAACTGATCATATTGCCCTCTGTCACATACCTAACACATACTCAAATCTGTCATAGTTAAGAATAATTTGATTCAGAAAGTCTTATATGTTAAGAAAACTTCTGGTGGAGTTACTGACTCAAAAGAAGGTATCACAACAGATTTAGAAATGCCAAGTTTGAGAGAAAATATATTTCAATGCAATTTATAAGGATTTCCTTTTGCAAAAATTGCAGATTGTTACAGAAATGGGAAGGAACACACTTATGAGTGAACATGTGAGTAAATGAGAGGGACAGGAAATATTTCCCTATATACATCTGGTTGGCTGTATTTGATATTTGCCCAAATCCAGAACAGCTCCTCTTATATTCTTATCTGCAAGGCAAAGTTTCCCCACCTCTGATCTATTGGGGGCGGACTTATAAAATGCACAGGAACCTGGTACACAGTCTATAATCTATGGCAATAGTCCTCCCCTTTACCCTAGCAGTAAGGAAGATTCATTTACAAGACACCTGCTTCTCCTCCTTGTCATCACTGTCTCTGGATTGCGAGGAGATTGCAGTCATTTCAAACTTGGCAGACCTCTGCTGTTTTGCTATTCAAGTATGATGCTCACAGGAATTTCATATTTACAACCCTGCCAATTAATGGGGGAAATGTTTCGGCACGTAAGCCCCGTTGCTTTCGCATGAAGGATTTCCCCCCGTAAAGACCGAGTCTCCGTGCGCCTTCTTTCGTTCTCTTTTCTTTTTTTAATGGCCTTGTGGAAAGTCGCAGAGTCATTTGTCAGCTACTGTGACAGCTCCTTTGAAATATCAAGAGCCATCTGGTGAGTGCTTTTTAGTTCCAGCCAGTCCAGCAGAGTGGGGGGAGAGAGGAAGCAAAAGCAGAGACCTCTTGGCTATCCCGCTGCTGGACTCCAGGGAACCGAGCTGTCCTGTAATCCAATTAACTACCTGTTGCAGTAAAAGCGAGAAACTGCTGTAGAAGTGTGGGGATGAGGCATGGGTGGAAACAAACTGGAAAACAGCAAGAAGCTGTTGCTGGAGCCAGACAGACATCATTCATATATGCTGTTCACCTATAAAAGTAAAAATTCCATCTCTCTGGAATGGATAGTCTGCCTGACTTTAATTCTGGAACGAAAAGCAGATCTTAGCTCCATGCTGTTTTAGGAACAGCTGTCTTAGATTCAGACAAACCATTGGTCTCATGGATATACACTGCTTGCACCAGGGCTGGCTAACCTTTGGTTCTCCAAACGTTGCTGGGCTTCCATTGTCACCCAGACCACTGAGCATGCTGACTGGTGCTGCTCCAACAACATTTTGAGGGCCAGAGGCCATCTCTAGTCTTTACATTGACTGACAGCAGTTGTCCCTGCCCTCTTCAGCAAATCCATTGTCAGGTCCAATTTTTAAAGTTCACCTGGGGAGGTTTTTCCCCTCCTTGTTCTTCAGATAACCCTGATTTAAAAACAAAAAACAAAAACCTCTCTAAGCCTGCTATTCTTGTCTTATTTCCACATAAGCATCCTTTTCCAGAAGTTGCATGTGGCTTGGTCTAGGGTTTTTGCCATTGGTGTTCGTATGATAAATTATCTGATGGTGATATTAACCAGGATCCAACTTCTTGTCAGAGTCATATCTGAGGGACTCGCTTCACTCTTTAAATCATTGTCCACTGTCTCTGCTTAGTTACAAGAGAAATGGGAGCGTCAACCTGTGTTTATGCCAAGCTGTACTCTTCCATCCCTTGAATTTTCATCTGTTTGCCCTACTCTCTTCTCCCCCACCATTTTTTAAAATAAATAAATAAATAATCTACACTGAGCTTTTTCTCCTTACATGGTAAAAGGGAATTAGCACGGCAGGGCAAAGATCAAAACAGAAGATACTTTTAATTACTTTACCAGTTTAGGGATTACTGCACGAGACTAGTCTGCTTAATAATTAAAACAGTCTACCACAGAGTTCATTTTACAAGTTGAAATAGTCATTGTGCATGCCTGCATGCTTATGAACTGCTGCACAGAAAATATATGGACATAACAATACAGTGGTACCTCGGTTTAAGAACAGTCCGGTTTAAGAACGATTTGGTTTACAAAATCCGCAGAACTGGAAATAGTGTCTTGGTTTGAGAACTTTATCTCCATCTAAGAACGGAATCCGAATGGTGGAAGGCCACTGGTGGCAGGAGGCCTCATTAGGGAAAGCGCGCCTCGGTTTGAGTTTTGGTTTAAGAACGGACTTCCGGAATGGATTAAATTCATAAACCGAGGTACCACTGTACTGGATTGTATTCAAAGTAGCATTTCTGCTTGCTTGGAAGAATAAGATATTTGACAACAAGATGCCTAGAGGAGCATGAGAAAATAGTTGTGTGTGTCCCCGCTCCATGCTTTGTTTCTAAATTTCTCTTCTCTACAAATATACATTTCTTCCGCTCCGTATCCAGTTCTCCTGGAACAAGTTGTCCTCCATGGCAAGTATATATTATTTATAAACAACCTTCCCTCTAGACATGGCAAGGTACCCATTTTCACTAGGGAATTGAAGTGCAAGGTCGCATTAAGAGGCTGGCAGTGACAACTCAATAGCAAGAGGCAGCAGCAGCGGACACTTGACCTGGCACTGCTTATTTCCAATCAGAGTATGTGCATTGTAGGTCAATAAAGGCTCTTGAGCCAGCTGATGCAGAAATTCGGCAACATTACAGTGCTGTGCCAGCATACATAGTATAATGGAAACTATCTACCGATATAGGGATGAAATTATTAACAGAACAGGGGGGCTGCAGAAAATATGATGATGCACAGAGGAATCTAGGTCATCTGTGGGCGTTTTTCTTGTGGTACTCCATGACCCTGAATTTCTACATAGCACTCATTGAAGTATTTTTCCATATGTTCTTCACTGAATCATCAAAGTCCAAACAACTACAGCAGCAGCAAATGCACCCTCCAAATGTTGGGGAATCCACCTTCCATCAGCCCAGCCAGGATGGCCAATAGTCTGGGATAATGGAAACTGGAGTCTAGCAACATCTGCAGGGCTGCAGGTTTCCCATCCCTGATCCAAGACCTAAGGAGAGAATGTTCTTCAACATCATCCCACCACAGCCTTCATATGCCACCACCACTGCCTTTTAAAAGCATCTTATTCTTGTGTTGCTATTTAAGTAATCTTCCTTCGCTATCGGACACACAGATGTAATGAAAAAAGCAAGATATAAATACTATAAATAAAAATAATATACCATGTGCCAGGTTGCTAAGCCTGAAACATTTAAATTACTTCCTTTTTCTTCTAGCTCTGCCCTAGTGTTTTTAATATACAAAATTCCTTACAAATCTTATTTAATTTTAGCCTCATTTAGAGAAACACAACCATAACAAATCAATGCTATATTCAAGTCCAAGATCTGAAATGTGAAACACTAAAAGAAAATCCTGAACAAACCTGAGGAGCAATATCCTGAGCTAAAGCAATCTGCTTGTGGGTTTCCCCTGGGCATCTCAGTTGGCCATTCTGAAAACAGAATATTGGACTAGAGCCTGCAGGCTCTTCTCAAGTTAATCTTTTATGTTTTATGTTTTATTTCTGTACTCCACTTATTATGCTGTTTGGTTGTACAGCATTTCATATTTCCATATATTAATGTCAGGAGGATTTGTTTTTAATTGCAGGTAGCTGCTTTGCAGAGAGCTGGACCATAAAGAAGGCTGATCGCCGAAAAATTGATGCTTTTGAATTATGGTGCTGGAGGAGACTCTTGAGAGTCCCATGGACTGCAAGAAGATCAAACCTCTCCATTCTGAAGGAAATCAGGCCTGAGTGCTCACTGGAAGGACAGATCGTGAAGCTGAGGCTCCAATACTTTGGCCACCTCATGAGAAGAGAAGACTCCCTGGAAAAGACCCTGATGCTGGGAAAGATGGAGGGCACAAGGAGAAGGGGACGACAGAGGACGAGATGGTTGGACAGTGTTCTCGAAGCTACAAACATGAATCTGACCAAACTGCGGGAGGCAGTGGAAGACAGGAGTGCCTGGCGTGCTCTGGTCCATGGGGTCACGAAGAGTCGGACACGACTAAACAACTAAACAACAACAGCTGCTTTGCATAGGAAGTTCCTCAAAAAGCGGTGTATACATTTTTAAATAAACAAATATAGTTGATTCTGCTACTTCAGTAGACTATGGTGAGGGACCAAGACCAGCTTTTCGTGCTTTGTGCAAAACATCAATGTTTCAGCTTTGGCTCCTTTTAGTCACATCCTTTGTCCATGCCCAACTATACAACATCAACTGGTCTGGTTCACTACAGCTGTTGACACTGTCCATTCTGAAATGCCAGAGACTTAATTGTCATAAGTGAGAAATTTGAGTCCTTCAGGCATGCTCGATGGAAGTTATAGCCCAAGTTGTTGTTTTTTAATAAGGATCTGTGTGTACTTTGCAGGGGTGAAACTATTTTTGTTGGGTTGGATCCAGGCTTAGTTATACTTACAGTAGACCCACTGAAATCAATGGGGCTTAAATTAGACATGAAGACAAATGGATCCCTCACATTCCCTCAAAATAAAATACAGTGGTACGTCAGGTTAAGAACTTAATTCATTCTGGAGATCTGTTCTTAACCTGAAACTGTTCTTAACCTGAGGTACCACTTTAGCTAATGTGGCCTCCCACTGCCGCCACCACACGATTTCTGTTCTCATCATGAAGCAAAGTTCTAAACCCACAGTACTATTTCTGGGTTAGCGGAGTCTGTAACCTGAAGTGTCTGTAACCTGAAGCGTCTGTAACCTGAGGTACCACTGTATCACCTTGTTTAACAAACTGTTGTTTGTGTGGACTGCATCTATTAATTTGGTAATGGCACTATACAAATGCATTAATTGACAAAGCCATGAGTGAGGTACAATGTGCATATTTCAAGGACAAAGCTTTGAAATATCCATTTTATGAAGTATTCACATTAGTTGGTTGGCCTGCAATTTGCACAATCCAGATTATTTGAAGAACCTGGGGGAGGGGGTGAATCCATGATGGAAGAAAAACAGGAGATCTAGATCTAGATGCATGTCACCCCAATCTCTGAGCAGTGTGAGATTCCAAGGGATCCAGACACTTACCCAGGTTTTGGTTTCCTCGGAATGAAAGACAGCAGAGACTGTGGTGTCTTTATGATATATGGTTTATTTACACATCTACCTGTATACAACCTGGGCCCAAAATGGAGGTGCTCACAGTATTAACACCCCCAAACGGTCTTGCTTCTCCCATAGCCACAGCCTTGGATTCCAGCAGAAATCCAATATGGCTTTCATTCTTTGGCTTTTGCCTGCTTCTGGCCCAGCTCTCTCACACAACAACCCTTGCTATTGTCCTTCTAACTACCAGCCAGGTGAGGTAGGAGGCCCACCCATTCGCCCTCTGGCACAAAGCAACTTCCTTTGCCCATACTTAGGTGGCATGGAGCAACCATACCTAGGTGGTAATGAGGACCTGGTTAATTCAGCAATGGAATCGAATAAAGGTTAGATTTTAACCTTTGCTGGATCCAGGACCCCAGAAATTAGAAAGGACTAACCCCCGCAAACTCACAATCTCTCAACACTGTATATGTGTCCCGCCCCACTCCCATGAAAAAACCCAGAAAACCAACTTCATGCCCCAGGCTAACTTTGTGGAATACTGTTAGCAAGGGAAATCAGTGCAATACATTTGCAACCTAGCAGTGCCTGCTTCCCTAAAAGATGTTGGGACTAATAACTATCAGCATGACAACCTAACACCTCCACTGGTACAGCCTCAAGAAACCAGAATTTTCATTTACTTTGAGCTGCCCTGTGTATTGGCGTCTGTTGCTTTTTATCACTCATCTTAGCTAAGTGCTTATGGCGAGCAGTGAGTGAGGCTGTTCAATGCACCTTCAAGGGTCAGTTCAGGCAACACAAATCCTTTAAGTCAGGCAACTTCAGAGAAAATTTCCCTATCAGCACTTCTCGCATCATCATTCCATGTCCTCGGCCATCTTCTGCTGGTGCAGAAATTATCTGTGTATCTGCCAGATGGGGTGAACAAGAACAAGCCAAATGCATTTGAACAAGTTCAAATGCATTAAACTGCTGACTTCATTTACATGTACGGATATGTGAAACAAATTTGCATATTGAAACCAAGATCATGCTTTTTCGAAAAATCTGTGTTTTAATTGTGTGTGCTTTTCTTTAGCTTTCCTGTACTTTTTATAATGTATTTTAAATTGAGATTTACACAAATTTAATATAAAAAATGTAAATGTATACTGTTGCTTTTTTAAAAATCTGGTGGTTAATTTTAATCTATTTATTGGTTTTACAAATGCTGACTTTTTACCATTGGTGTGTGTGTGTGTGTGTGTGTGTGTGTACATAGACACATAAATACACATGTGCATTGCCTTGCAGAAGAAAAGGTGCTTTATACATACAATAGATTGCAATCACCTTCCTATGCATGTTTACTCAGAAGTAAGTCCTACTATGCTCATTAGGCAAGGTTCCACTAATGTTAGAACTGGTCAGCATATAAATATATTTCCTTTAGTGGATTTGGAACAGTCTTTGGGGGCTGTCATGGGCTCCTTTCAGAGGAAGGGTGGGATGTAAATTAAATAAAAAGATTAATAAAATTTATCAGGACCAGGCAGCAGTACCTTTGGAATTCTGAGTTTTGCTGAGGAAGCTGTTAGAGAACAGGGAACCATGCAGTGTGGATCAACCATTCACAGCATTATATAGATCAAAGTAAATTCCAGAGGAAATGGTCCATTGGGGAATGGACAAGTCACAGGAAGACTAAAGAGGCAGTAGGGACCGAGGAAGCCTGAGGAAAGAGGAACCTGTTATGTACTGAAGTTCTCACCCTGGGCCAGCAGGGGGAATACCGTAGATAGTTTTCACTCAGGTCCACATATGCAAATAAGGAATTGAAAGTGACATTCAGTGATTGGATAGTTACAGAAAGTTGTTACAGTTGCGTTGTAGTGGAGCTCTATATAAGCAGGCTGGCTGAACCCTTCAGTTCTGTTCTGTTCTGGCCTGTGAATAAACAAGAGCTGTTTAAATAATCGCTGTGTCGTCCAATATGTTCACCCACAACTTAACAGAACCCTCGCAGGATTCAGTCACAGGAAAATGGAGGGAGAGCTAGAAAGCATATAAAGGCTACCTGCTGCTGAATAAGGGCCCAGAATAGACCCCAACACACTCATATAGACAGTCAAGGTCATCAGGGGCCAATGGGAATCAGAGGGTGAAGCCAAGCATAGATTCAGGGAGGGAGGGAATACCACATACTCTAAATCCTTTCAGCATAGATGGGATAGTTCTTTACAGGATGTGCTTGTTGGAAGCTCAGAAAGGTTCCTCATTTGAAATTGACACTCACCCAGCCCATTTGATCAAGCCAATCTACACAGGTCACTTGCCTGTCCTTATATGACACATATGAAGAGTGCCAGCTAGCGGAATGAACAATATTGGTGTATGACACCCACCCACCTGAACTTATTTTCTCAATACTGGTTCAACGTGTGCTCTTACTCACTATGTAGCCCATTTGGACCCTAAGCGTTCTTAACTGGATCCTAACAGTTAGTATCCATCACATCAGGATCCTACCACTGTTGCCTAAACCTACTTATATGTCTCCCACATGTGGCGGACACAAATTGTCAGCCATGAACCATCTGGGACCAAGACAGATTCATGTTTTAATATTCAGAAGCTGTGCCTCTTTCCATTTCCAGCGAAACAGGCTGCCAACAGCCTATATACAGTTTGCAGTTTCACATGTGCTTGAAATAACTTAAGCAAGCATGTCACGTAGATCAGCGCAGTTTTATTTTAAACCCTCTCCTTCCGTATATATAGCGAACATTGCCTTTACTATAGCTGCTGAAGCACAGAATATATGAATATGTAATGGGTTTCTCTTTTAGGTACTTCTTACTCATTAAAAACAGAAACTCGTAATGAATAAGTAGTTATGTAGTAAATCAAAGCAGCTATTCTCTGAAAACATAATGGTATTGATTCCTGCATATGCTTTTTTAAAAAAAGTTTGAAAATACGTTCCACATCATCTCTTCTCTCTGCATATTAAATAATGCTGAATAAGCAACAGGAGAGCCAGGGGGCTTCCAGATAGACCTCTTGAGCTCAGGGGGATTCAAGCACTTCCATAATCCTACACACTAATTCCAAAACTCATTTTATTTCTGCACCCCAGTCAATGAATTCACTAAGTTTAGAGTCTTTGTAGTGTGGTATACCATGGTGCTGGAGGAGACTCTTGAGAGTCCCTTGGACTGCAAGAAGATCAAACCTCTCCATTCTGAAGGAAATCAGCCCTGAGTGCTCACTGGAAGGACAGATTGTGAAGCTGAGGCTCCAGTACTTTGGCCACCTCATGAGAAGAGAAGACTCCCTGGAGAAGACCCTGATGTTGGGAAAGATGGAGGGCACAAGGAGAAGGGGACGACAGAGGACGAGGTGGTTGGATGGTGTTTTCGAGGTTACCAGCATGAGTTTGACCAAACTGCGGGAGGCAGTGGAGGACAGAGGTGCCTGGCGTTCTCTGGTCCATGGGGTCACGAAGAGTCGGACACGACTAAACGACTAAACAACAACAACAAATACCATTTAGAAAGTTGGACTAGGACCTGGGAGACCAGGGTTCAAATCCTCACTCAGGGCTATTGGGTCATTTACTGCCTCTCAGCCTAACCTACCTCACAGGGTTGTTGTGGGGATTGAAGGAGAAGGGGGAACCATTTACGAGGCTCCCTAACTGTGCTCCCAGATCTTCCAATCCCATAAGGCTATAGGCCTTAGAATCATAGAATTATGACGTTGGAAGTGACCCTGAGGAACCCTCTGCAATGCAGGAATATGCAGCTATCCTGTACATGGATCAAACCTGCAACCAGTACCATGCTCTAACCAACTGAACTATGTTATAGATGTTTGTGCTAGTCTTTAAAGTACCCCAAGACTCTTGGTTGGTTTTGCAGCAAAGGACTAACACAGCTACTGTTCTCCCCCCCCCCCCAAATAAATAACAACAACAGAGCAACAACAAAAATGAATGTGGCATCTCAGGATTTTTATTTTATATTGTATTTCACACAGAAAGCGCTTGGCAAGCAGAACATTCACTGGAATTTTTAAAACCCTAGTTTGAGAAGAGCAGAGATGAAGCTGAAGGAAAGAATAGAAACTCCTCTTTTCTCATTAATTTCCCCTAGAAATCAGAATGTAAATAACAATAACACAAAGAGGATTTTCATTTGAATGAGCTACCTTTTGGGATATAGACATGGAGCAGTTCTATTTAGCTCCATAATAATAATAATAATAATAATAATAATAATAATAATAATAATAATAATAATAATACAGTGGTACCTCGGGTTAAGAACTTAATTCATTTGGGAGGTCCATTCTTAACCTGAAACTGTTCTTAACCTGAAGCACCACTTTAGCTAATGGGGCCTCCTGCTGCCACCGTGCCGCTGGAGCATGATTTCTGTTCTCATCCTGAAGCAAAGTTCTTAACCTGAGGTACTATTTCTGGGTTAGCGAAGTCTGTAACCTGAAGCATCTGTAACCTGAGGTACCACTGTAAACCATTCCTCTCTGCTGCTGAATGTATACACAGACTGAACAGGAGTATTGCCAGATATCTCTTCCAGCATCACCTAATCAGCTTTCCAGCCCGGCATTAATGAAATGACTTAGAAGATATGAAGCGTGCTTTTGTTCATTTCCTAGTAATCCACAAAAGTAAAAGCTACCTAACACAATAGCCAGAGTGGAGACCCTTTGTGAAGCATAAAGAGGCCACACAGAGCTCAAAAGCTTTAACAGGCAAGGAATAGCAAAGCTAAGTTCTGAAGGCAGCTCACAGAGAGAGTGCAAATTGAATGATAGCTCTCTCACTTCCACCTTTATAGTATGACAGTACAATGAAGTGAACAATAAAGAGAGAGAGAGAACTCTTAGCATGCTCTTTGACCAACACCAACCTATGCAGGTTTCCAGCTCTGGAACAAACACAGTGATGTTTATTTGGCAACGTCTGCCTACTTGTAGCATACAGCAATTGTAGGGTAACCCAAAATCCACATAATAATGGGAAGAATCCAGCCTTCTGCTCAGGCCAATAACCAGGGGATCTGGGGTGTCCCGTCCCCCCCCCCCCCACAATTCTAATAAGGAAAGCCTTTGTTTAAAAGTTCATTTTTTCATGCTCTTTTCTCTCTCAAGCAACCCTCCAGGCACTTCAGCTAAGCCACCTATTCTTAATGCCTCTATACCTCCTGCATACCAGAGAGAAAGCCCAGAACTCAGCAGCTCATCTTTTCTCCTTTGTGAGGGGAAAGGGCTTATTGAGAACCATCTGGGGGTGGTGGGGAAGAGAAACTGGCAAAGGTAAGGGAGAGAAGAAGAGAGACGTCTGGAAATGTCTGCTGAAATGCATGGGAAATCCTTTGTGACGAGGGTGTCTGTCCACCTTATGAACCCTGGGTTGCATTCAACTAAGTCCTACTCAGACTAAAACCCACTTAAATTAATGAACCGTAGTTATGTCAATTAACTTCAATGGGTCTGCTCTGCGTAGGAATACCACCCACATGCCGGAATACATGTGTATTGATACTGATAGTCAGATTTGGGGGGGGGGATTCCAGAGGCTTTTGTTGAAACAAATTTGCTGCTTGGAGAAATGGGGAAGGTTTATTAAGTCCTTTCCTGTTGAAAGTTTCACCAGCTTCAGGATGTCCAGAGGCAGATTGGCTCTGAATCTGGAGGTTCTATACAGCAAGCAATTCATAGCCATCTTTCCTTCTCCAGGCTCAGAGGCAGCCTCTCTCTGAATATGCTGATGGAAGCAAACAACCGAAAAACATTATTGGTTTTGAATTCTGCGTCATTAGACTTCATTATGTGCCCAATGGCCATTGTAGGGCGCAGGATGCTGGGCCAGATAGACGTTTGGCATGGTCCAGCAGACAAGCTCTTATATTCAAAATGATCCCCCCACCTTTCAAAGAAAAGGTTGCTCCCTTCTGTCTGGCTTCTTGATTCCAGTTTTGTTTGTTTGTTTTCACTAACCTGTGAAACACAACTCAGTGCTTCAAGAACCTCTGCAAACCCTTCATGTTCTGAAGCATGAAGGTTTTCATTCAGCATGCTGTACAACTGACAGCGGAAAATGAAACATTTTGCCATATTCCTCCACCCAAAAGGTTTCTGGAGTTGCTTATAAAGAACAGTAAAAGCACTAGGTAGTCACAATGTGGCTTCTCTCCTTTGAGGGAGAAATTCAGGTCCTCTTAAGTACACCTCTAAGTACATTGGGAGAAAAGCAATGACAAACCTAGACAGCATCTTAAAAAGCAGAGACATCACCTTGCTAATAAAGGCCCGTATAGTTAAAGCGATGGTGTTCCCAGTAGTGATGTATGGAAGTGAGAGAGCTGGACCATAAAGAAGGCTGATCGCCGAAGAATTGATGCTTTTGAATTATGGTGCTGGAGGAGACTCTTGAGAGTCCCATGGACTGCAAGAAGATCAAACCTCTCCATTCTGAAGGAAATCAGCCCTGAGTGCTCACTGGAAGGACAGATCATGAAGCTGAGGCTCCAATACTTTGGCCACCTCATGAAAAGAGAGGACTCCCTGGAAAAGACCCTGATGCTGGGGAAAATTGGGGGCACAAGGAGAAGGGGACAGCAGAGGATGTGATGGCTGGACAGTGTTCTTGAAGCTACGAACATGAGTTTGACCAAACTGCGAGAGTCAGTGGAAGACAGGAGTGCCTGGTGTGCAATGGTCCATGGGGTCACAAAGCATCGGACATAACTGAACAACAACAAGTACACATCTATACTGAGGCGGAGAGTAAGCAATGTTACATTTTCGTCGGAGAAAGTGAGAAAGTGCGTACAAAGAGGGAAGGGATGATGGCTAGAAAGAAGGGGGGGAAGAGAGATGGAAGAAGGAGAAGGGTGGAAAGAGATGAGATGGAGCGGGTTGAGGTAATAAAGAAGTGAATGGAGCTAACGAACACTAAAACGGAGAAAAGGAAGGGGCTGGAACATGGGTACAAATAGGGATGGGGAGAAATTTAATTCAGTTCACATTGAAAGGCGATCCTACCTAATTCACCCTTTCCAAAACAATATGAGGGCCGGAACACATACATCCTTCAAAATTCACATTTTGGTGAATTTTGCAGTGCAGTTCTCCAGCCAAGTAATTATGGACAAAGCATGCATAAAAGTGAATAAATTCATGCAAATATCTTTAAAAATCCATTATATTGGGGGAAATTGTTTTGCAAAATGGTGTATACCAGGGGAAATTGCATACAAACACAGGTCTATTTGGAGAAATTTGCACTGAGTATTGCAGAGGGTTGGACTAGATGGACCCTTGTGGTCCCTTCCAACTCTACAATTCTATGCTTCTATAAATGCTGGTGAATTTTGATGAAGACTTCTTTAAAAATGAGCTAAGGATGTGAACTGAACCTGTGACTGGGGAAATGAGAAATTCCATTCCTAGTTAAATGTCGCCAATATAATGTGGCTATAAAGATGGCACATTCAGTTTTTGCATATTCTGGTGAAGGCATTCCATAACACCAAAACGCTAAGCCCTGATGGTAGGCAGTTTTAGTTACCCATATTCAAAACTGTAGTTTCCTTCCCTCTGTTTTCTTTGGCTTAGCTATCTAAATTCTCTGGACATGATCTGCCCACCAAGCTGCTTGTAAGGAGGTTGGTTCATTAGGTCAATTGGGCACTAATCCTGCCCTCATGAGGTGTCATTGGTTTGTTTGCTTGCTTTTAAATACACTCACAGCAAGCCTGTATTAAGATTGCATTGAGGGGGTAAGAATGGCCAGGAGTTACTCAGTGAGCTTCAGAACCAAGTTTGGATTTGTACCCAGGTCAATGCCCATCAATCTATTCATTATACTTGCTGATTTTGTCTGCAAAATGGAGCTGTCCATCATATGCTCCATTCTAAGGTGGTGCAAATGAGGACAATATCATTTCCATTTCCCAGAATATATTACATTGGTCCCCTGTGATGGGTTGATACAGCATGGCTCCATTCCTTCAGTACATTTTATATTTTTATTCTAAGCGTTACATATCCTTTTTGGAGAAGCCACAGGAGGCAATATTTCACTAAAGAAAGTGGGGGTGTATTTTCAAATTTCCCGAGTGTTGTGTTAAACGCTCCAAATTAACTTCCTTGTCTTTCATTTACAGGTGGACACCTATGACAGCCTTCCCCAACTTGGTGCCCTCTGGAGGTTTTCGACTATGAGACACATCAGCCCCAGCCATCACAGCCAATTGTCAGGGATGAAAGATGCATCTGGACGACAGGTTGAGGAAGACTGCCCTGCATGTGAACTTTTCTCAGTGCCGTTCTATTTTCGCTTGCCAGTTCATGATTTCTCATAATGCCTACTTCCACCATCACTCTCACCTTCACATATATGCACATCTAGTTAATGCAGCCCTGGAGCACCATGTTTAAAGAGGACTCTGAAAATATTTCGACTGCCATAAAGCCTGCTATGAAAACTATGATCCACACTGTTCTTTTTTGCTTAATTAATAAAGTGTTCCAAGAACAAATCCATTTCTTAATATTAATGTTGCCAGAGCAAAATTCAAGTCACTTACCGGGGTGAAACTAACTGAGCCAGGGCTGAAATGAAATTGCCTACTATGGCAGAAAAATAAAGTATTTGGACAGGTTTGTCAACAGGTCCAGAGAAGCCAAAAGCTGTCCCTAGTGGCCAAATGATGGTAGTGGTTTTAATTTCCATTTACTGGGCAAAGTATGCAGGAATTCTAAGCAAGCCCACTTTAAACACACGGGGAGGGGGTGTTCCACATGAGGGTCAGAATCTATGGGCTAGGATTCCTTTAGAAGAGAAGGAGCTGCCTCCCTGTCATAATCTAGCAAGAAGAAAAACCCAGCAAATGACAGTGGCTCAGGCGCACAAAAATCCAGATAGCAAAAGATGGCAGAGATTTACAGTATAGGAGCTCATCTATACATACAGATGCAAACCTATAAACAAAATGCAGTACATCTTGCCAGGTGACCTATGTGCCCTTTCTGCCTGCTGACAAGGTGCTAAGAGTCGGTGGACATGTTCAAGACCCATCAGGCTCTGTCTTCCTATGATCTTTGAACTAGATGGTTCTTCAAATAAAGGACAGATTTCTCCTTGGTATTGTAGGACACATGGCTATTGAAAAAGCTCTGGAGGAGTGTGGAGGAAAAACTGTAGTCATAATTACCAAGCAGCATCCAGACTTGCAACACATGTGTAAGGTGAGGCTGCAGGGTTTATCCTCCATTGGTGGCAAGCAACTTCCAGGAGCCACCATGGTTTGTGATGGCTTGAAAAGGAATAGTCATTACAGGCACCAATGTTTCTCAAACTTGGGTTCCCAGCTGTTGTTGGACTACAGTTTCCATCATCTCTGACCACTTGTCCTCCTAGCTAAGGACAATGGGAGTTGTAGTCCAACAACAGCTGGGGACCCAAGTTTGGGAAGCACTGTTTTAGGGGGAGGATGTGGTCTTGCTGATCGTGAGTGCAGGGAACTTCCAGCCTCTTAAAAAAATTAAAAAGTCCCCCAGTCTACCCAGCCACCTCAGAAAGTGTGAAAGGGCACAGAAGGGAGGCTTCCCCAGAAATCCCCAGAACTATATTTTTGAAGCAGTTTTATCAAATCTGTAAAACACCTGCCACAAGGTATCAGAAAGGTGATAGGAAGCACCCAGTGACTTAAATAGGGGGCTGCAACTTCCTGCTGATCAGCTGTGCTCTTCACCTCTACCCTCTTTCCATGGTATCAAAAGGCAACGTCCAGAATTTTGCTAGGGTTTCAACTAGTTTCATTCTGGGGTGGAACTTCAGTATTTATTTATATCGAAAACTGTGTGATTAGTGACACAATAGCTCTACCATGTGGCTGTACAGAAAATGGCAAGGAGGCACAGTGGGATTTGTGGAAATGTCAGCCCTTTTCTCTTGCTTCAGTAGCCAAATGAGATCCGCCAAAACTGGCTGTGACCTGGGTTTGAAAGATATGTCTGTAAATGAAGCAATGGATACTACCAGCTGATAATGGGCAGAAATGCTTCTAGACAGAAGGCACAGTGGTAAAACAGCAGCAACGTTCACAGCTCTCTGGGTAGGCCAAAAAAGGCAAACTAGCACAGCTTTGTTACATTATTGTATTATTTATTCCTTTGTTTATTATTAACATTTATTAGTCACTTTTTTCACAAAGTGACCCAAAGTGACTTACAAAAGTAGTAAAAACATTCATACAAAGTATAAAAACCAAAACAGAATAAACATTCTCATACACGATAAATTATCCATGGAAATAAAAGGTAGAAATGATGCCTATCTACAAGAGAGACTTGCAACCAATCCATGTATTCAGACTCATCATTTGATGACTGTACCATCAAGTGATGGTTTGTGCACATCCAAGTGATTCAGGAAGACCCAAACAAACTGATATCACCTCTGTAACACAATGGTTTTTTATTTGAATCCATTCACACATTCAGCTGTAAGTAGGGTTGGAAGGACCTGCCAGTTTTAAATTTTAAATACATTCTCGTGGTTGGTACAGACATCATTGCCACCTACTGAAATATTTGGGGGGCAGAGACATTTGCATCAGCTCACCCTAAATGGATTGGAGCAAAATGTATACAAAGATGCAATGGACACTATAGAGCCAGAGCTGAGCATTCTTCAGTCCTGTTAGTTCCAATGGGAGAGTGAAAGATGTGCTTCACTGTTGTCCCACTGAAATCAGTGGTGCCAATGCCCCATTGGTTTAATGGGGAATTAAGCACATGTCTAGCTCTCTCACACTTAAAGCCAATAGGATCTGGTCCTATATCTGTAATTTTTTCATAACATTCAGACATTTTTACTGACTGGTTGACTTTTGAAATGGTCAAATATATTTTAAGGGGCAGGAGGGCGAGAAACAGGCTGAGTTGTTCAATTTTCTCATATGAAGTAAATTGTGCCATTTCACCCGAGAAGGCACACCAGCTCCATTGTCTCTAAGCTTTGGATGTTGTTGGGTTTTGTAAGTGGCTTTTACATTAATCTGCAGGATGAAAAATAAAGCTGTAGCTTTGACCGGTTTCTGGTCAAAAGTTCTTTACACCCATCATCCTCCTCCAGCACCAAATGAGATTATATTACATTGAAAGATGCCAGAGAAGCAGACCCTCATATAAAGGCATAAAATAGAGGGAAACACTCACCCTGCTCAGCCTCTGTCTCTTCACACATAAACACAGCTTGAGAACTCTATGCTTCCAAACGTGTGCAGTTTCACTATGTTGCTGGCATTTAGCAGCGTCAACATAAGATTGATACAAGTTCCGCATGGTACGTAAGCGGGCAGGGATCCCAAACCCCAACCCAGTAAGTTGCGTCTTATCTTTGGATTAGAGTAATGTAAACAGTATCCAGTTTGACAGGATTCATAAGAAAGCAAGAACTTGTTTGCAGTTAGGGATGGGAGAACCTTCTAGTTTAAGGAAGGCATAATGAAAAATGAAAAAAACAAAACATTGGGCTACAGAGTATTGCTTAGGACTCTAACTTTCACAGTAACAGTTTCTCCACTTTTGACATTGTGATTTGAGTTTGGAAGCAAACACCATCAGTTACCACAGAACAAAATTACCAGATGCTGACCCTTCCCTTTCATTCTCGGTAGTGGCGCCCTCCCACCAGATGTCAAAGAGAACAACAACTACCAGACTTTTAGAAGACATCTGAAGGCAGCCCTGTTTAGGGAAGCTTTTAATGTTTGATGTATTACGGTATTTTAATATTTTGTTGGAAGCCACTCAGAGTGGCTGGGGTAACCCAGCCAGATGGGTGGGGTATAAATAATAAATTATTACTATTATTATTATTATTCTCCTGCATGATGCTACATTGCCAATAGGGATGGGCAAATCCATCAATTATGGTTTCACTCAGCTTCTCATTTTTCCATACTTCTCTACATTTCTGCATCAGTTTGCAATCATTTTTTTCAAATCATGAAAATCCAACAGTGAATTTCTCCTAATACAAAGGCTTTGTGTACAATTTTGCCTAATTTGCAAATTTTTGCAAAGCAATCTTCTCTAATGCAATAAATTTGTGCAATTTTTATTTTTTATTTTTTTGCTCAGATGTGTTTATTTGTACGCACACTATACCCCAGAATATGCATTTTTGAGCATATTACTTGGCTGGAAAACTGCAATGCAAAATTAAGAGAAGGGCAAATTTTGAAGGATGACTGCGTTCCGGTTTGCATATTGTTTTGGAAAGTGAATTAAGAAGGCTTGCTTTTAAATGCCAACTGAATCAAACATCTCTCCCATCTCTCATTGTGAATGTACCACCTTGTGTTCAGAGTTAACCACACTGTGAAGAATGGCTGGAAAAGTAGACTTTATCACTAAAAGTGATTTGTGATTTTATAACAGTGTTGTTTGTTTTAATCCCTCTAAATGCCCAGGAAACTCCTATTATAGGGTTGCCCAGGCGTACCAACTCTAGGGGACTGAGGTGTCTTTGGTCCAGTGCTGGATTACCAAATAGGCAGCATAGGCACCAGGCTATGGGCCCCACACCTTTTAGGGAGCCCACAACAATGGATCAAAATAATACTGATTTGATCTTGAAAGAAAATTACAATCAAGCTTTCTTAGTTCAATGTTATCCCACCAAACGTATTAGGAGATAATCTGCAAGCCCCACCCCCTCTGAGAGTTCAGCTGCCATGGGGCCTCCATGGGGTTTAATCCAGCGCTGCTTTGACCCCCATCAATATTTGTCGTTGGGGCGGATGAGGCCAGACGTGGAGCCAAGCACAGTGTAGCTTCAGTGGCCAGCTCCTCCGGAGCGCTCCGCCTTCTTCAAACAATGTGATGACGTACATGTTAGTTAGCCTACCATGGTCTGTACTCTGGGTTTTACTTTCATTTCCCAACAATGTTTTACATATGATCTTTTTCTTTTTTAGCATCTCTTAAACATTTCAGATGGTTTCAGGTTATGTAGACCATTTTTTTTCTTCAAAAAATTGCCTCATCCACTGCTTAATTTGATAGCATGCTCTGAAACACTGCTCATATTTTACCTCTTTGTAATGTTTCAAGCACTTGAAATTCCCCTGTATATAATGTTGTTCAATAGTAGACATCTGTATTTTTCATTTATTTGTAACTTGGTCCTGAAGGAGGAACATTTATTCTGAAACATTTTTGAGCTAAAACAAATCCTCTTAGTGGCATTTTTCAGAATAATTTTTTCCTTTTTACATGCTTCCTAGTTTATAGAACCCAACTATTGATTTCCCAAGTTTAATGGAACCAAAAAATGTGCCAAAATGGACACTTATTACTTCATTCAAATTTGCTGTACAGTTAAATTGTACTTTATTTGCATTGAGCTGGAGGTCTGAGTTGGATCATTTGTTTAACACATAAGGCCTTCCATTGTGCAAGATAAGACTTCCTTGGAGTGCAGTTAAGCCTCTATAATTGGTGCTTGTTGGCTACATAACACTGTTTTATTTTATAATAGCATGACTTTCATTCCCATTTGGAGTTCTATTGTCAGCAGCTTTCATTAACAAATGAGTGGGCTAATATACTCAAATGTGACAAAAAGTGGAAATTTATCTAAAGGCAAATGACAGCACCTCCCATAAAGCAGAATAATCCATTTTTGACAAAAACTAATTCCATGATTCCTTTGCCTGCTGCTATCCTATATGGAATAAGTTCTAAGAAGGGAAAGTGAAAACCCAATCCCTGGCCCAAAGGTGTCTACCTCTTGCCTTCCCTGCAGTGCAAACCTCTCATGCTACATTAAGCTAGTACTTCACGCTAGCACACCATTCCTTGGCTTATTGTCAGTTATGCAGCAGCAGATTTTGAAGTGCAGGATCTCATCAGGATAACCCCCCGTAATTGGAAAGCCTCATTTCAAAACCAGAATGCAAGAAGTACCTTAATCTTTTAAACTGAACTTTTGACATTTCAGTCTGAAACAGCTTGCACAGATATTACTTCCTGTCTGGCATGGGCACTGGTCCCTCTGAGTGCTCTGATTCAGGCCAGGAAAGGAAGGCACTTGAGGACAAGGACTTAGAATGAAGAGGGTGAGGCTTTGAGGCAGCACCCCCAGGGCATGCCCAGACCTGTCAAAACAGGAGACCCAGGGGCTGCGCCTTCCTAGCATGTGGAGGATGAGGGGAGCTCTGGGCACAAACCACTGTGACACAGCGGAAAAGTTCGGAGGAAGCAGCATGCATCAAGAAAGAGGCAGTGCATCAAGAGAAGAAAGGAGACTAATCCCACTAGGAGGAGTGTCTACCTTCAGGCCAGGGACTTCTGTGTGGCTGGGACTCGCGAGCAGCTGAGCTTTCCCTACTTCTGCTTAAAAGCTTGGCAGGTAAACAGGGAAACTTGTTGGAACAACTTCACTGATCCTGTGCAGTCCTGGAACTCTGCATAGAACTTTGCAGTCTTGCTACTAACCTTGGACTCTTCTTGCTCTCACACCACATATATTGATGCTACTCCTTCGCCTTGTAAGGACACGTGGACTAGAGTCTTCTCTTTCCTAGCTGCTGAGTTTGTAACATTAGACTGCTATGATAAAATATTACTTCTTTACTTATATGTAAATGCCTCTGTGGTTTGGTCTTGGACAGGAGCCAGGTTAGGCCCCATGAAGAAGAGTAGAAACTTGTTAGCAGCAGCTGTACGAGGGAGACTCCTCTTTTACATTCAGTTCTCACCACCACACCAGAAAGGCAGAAAGCTTGTGCAAGCTGTTTCCAGTTCTCTACAGAATGTGTATGCATAGACAGTGTGTTTCAATAAACCATTTTAGAAGCTAGAAGTTTCACTCGTCACCTGTCTTCATAGTTAAATCCCAGCAGTGGGAACATTCTACACTGACATCCCACTTGGAATGGTGCAGAGAACATAATGGAGGAATTAAGAAAAGGTTCAATTTATTTAGACAATAACCTACCTAATTTGCACTTTCAAAAACCAAAGCACAGCCATCCTTTGGAATTCACATACAATTTTGCGTAAAAATGAATCTATTAACAAAAACGTCACACAAAATGCATGATGTTGAGTGGGGAATGTTTCAAAAAATGTGTACATGAGGAGAAATTATTCCTATAAATGCTGGTGAATTTTCACTTAAAGGGAATGGCAAGAATGCAAAGAGCAGATTGTAAAAATAAAGGGCAATTTTCAGAGCCATGCAAATGGTTTTTTCACGTGTGCTGGGCAAACAAGGCAAAAGGGAATCCTCATTGCATCAGAGATGCAGAAAACTGTCCACAGGTTACAGAGAATGTAGCAGAATATGAAGCCTTGTGTTTGTTTCTCAAACAAATGGGTGCTGGATCAGGCATGCATGGCAAAACAAAGAGGCACGAACACTAAACACAGTGAATCACAGGCTGCTCTCTTTACAGGGCCCACTAGTTGCTCTTGTGTTGGAACATCAAACAGCAAAACTATCGTTCTGGACTATATTTGGACTAAGAAAAAAATCAGGGGGGTAGGCTATCAATAATCACATAATGTTCCTTTCATGGGAACATTAATGAAAGTTCGTCATCCAAGACGGGGGTGGAGGTGGGGAGAGAGATGGTGTGTCAATTTCAGAAGAAACAGTGCCTTCTTGACTGTACACAAGAAGAGCTGGATGGATTTCCTGCATTTTCAGGGCTTCAACACATGTTAGGCTTTGAGCCTTTCTTGAGCTTTGCTTAAATCGCTTTGCCTTGCTTATAAGAAAGCCCATAAGCAGGAACCACTGCAGCCTCTCCTGGTGTTCTGCAATCTACAACTACCAAAGGGAAGGACCTGAGACAAGTCCATTTCATCATCAACCTGTCAGACTTGGCAAAGGAGACCACCCTGCTTAAACCTAACTGAGAGAACTGGCCATTTATCAATGCCACGATACTGTGGCTGCACAGATTGCAAGTACCGTAAATAAAACATGTTGCATCAAACATGCCGAATATAAATAAAGGGTGACAATTCACTGGGTTACTTCCAACTAAGTCATACTTGGAGTAGGCCAATAGGAATCAAATGACATTACTAACTTAAGTGCATTGAGGATCTATTCCCTGTATGTGCTGGATACAACCCACTGTGCTGAATTTACATCACCTATGTAGAAAAGCTGTTCATTTCTGAAGCCTTTGATTTGGATGAATATGTGATTTAGGATGCAGTCCCATACATGTTTACCTGAGAGTAAGTCCCATTAAGAACGCTCAAGGATTTTATCCAGTTCACATTTTAAACTGAATTGACATGATTTGCAGTTTCCAGATTAATAGACAGATCTGAACAAAGTCATCCTTCCATTTTTACAGTATTCCAAATTTTGCAATACGGTTCTTGATTCAAAAATCTTAACCAACACACATATAAGAAGGTGTGCTTAAATGCTATTTTGGGATAAGGCATGCAGACAACATGTATCATGGAGGGGGGAATTCAACAGTAATACAAGTGTTCATACATTTTTATTTTAAAAATGCAGATTAACATGGGATGGGATGGATTTAGGAATAATTACATGCAAAACTGATACAGACTGGAAATACTTATTTCCACATCCCTAAATCCCATTGTATTCAATGGGGCTTGCCTCTGAGTAGACCTATATAGGTTCATAGTGTTAGATGGTGATGCGTACCATTCAAGTAAACTGTGATGCATTCACTCATTTCATTTGCATTCCCATCATCTTCTGAACTTCACTCTCCACTCTTATTTGAATTGCTACTCTTGTAACTAACATCAAGACCATTACACTGGAGGTCTGGTTTCTGTTGCTACATTTCTGTATGCCACCTCAAACTCTGGTTTCTCTTTGGTCCGTATAAATCTTTTGCCTTTTAGCCACCATGAACCACTGACAAAGTGACAGGTGAAAGTAAGCTAGCCTGAATAGAAATGTCTCTGTCTGTTTCTACTTCCTTTCAAAGTCACAGGAAGAATCACAAAGAGAAGCAGTTGAGGGAAAATGAAATGCTAGTGGCCTCAACAAAAGAAGAGCAGCCCAGTTTTTCCTAGTGCCTACAGATAGGGAAATCTGTCAATTTTGGTTTCTCTCGACATCTCCAGGCAGGGCTGCAAATGTTCCTTGTCTGAAATCCTGCAAAGCAGCTGCCAGTCACTGTAGAACAGGGGTAGGCAACCGAAGGCCCGGGGGCTGGATGCGCCCCAATTGCCTTCTCAATCTGGCCCACGGATGGTCCGGGAATCAGCATGTTTTTACATGAGTAGAATGTGTCCTTTTATTTAAAATGCATCTCTGGGTTATTTGTGGGGCATAGGAATTCATTCATTTTCTTTTTCAAAATATAGTCCAGCCCACCACATGGTTTGAGGGACGGTGGACCGGCCCACGGCTGAAAAAGGTTGCTGACCCCTGCTGTAGACAAAGAGGCAAATGATTTGGGATAAAGCAGGTTGCTAGGTTGCTATCTGCCACCTGAGGCAGCCACCTCACTTTGCCTAATGATAGCGCCCTGCTCTGGGACACATGTACAGCCACTGGAAGGAGCATCATGCTTTTTATCTCTCTGAGATGAACCTCAAGCCTCCTTCCTTTTCCACTGAAGAATAAAGGGAAGGAGACTTACAGTGCCACACCCAAGCAAGCCCCTCACTTGCATTTTTATCTGCTCAAAACATTATTTGTTGGTCTGTTGTTATTTTAATTAACAAGGTTGTCTTTTCAGATTTTAAAACCCACTCTGAGAGCTGTCTGTCTGACCAATACAAGGGCCACCAATCAGCCCTGCTCTGAGAAACATAAATGATGACACTTGAGGGCCAACCAATCCACACTCTGCAAATCCATCTTGCTGGACACAAGGAAGGACAGTGTTTCCCCTGAACTCTGTCTCTGAGAGACATTCTACCGGTGTCTATAGCTTGGTCAACACACTTCAAATGGATGCATAGCATTGTCACCTAAGATCACGTATTGGGAAGGAGGGCCATGCGTGGAGCAACGTCCTACACCCTCACAGGTGCACTTTCAAAAGCTGACAGCATGTGCTGAGCAGGAATAAACCTCTTTGGGTGCTCAATATGTAGTGGGCTTTCCCCCAGGCTACAGCCATTTTGCAAAGTTAAAATAATAAACCTTGAGGTCAGTAAGTGTAATTGCCAGATGTCGTGCATTCTTTGAAATGAAGAACATCTAGTACCATAAGAAAAAGAAGAAAAGTTTGTCCGGTCTTTAATCAGACTTCAAAACCACAGCCTGGTGCCTGTGGCCTTCTGTTTTAGAGTGTTTAAATCTTAAATGGGTTTGAAGGCAGATAAATAAAAGCAGGGAAATAAATCCAAGAAATCTAAGAAATATATGGCAATACTTGTTTAACATCATGAAAAGAAACTTTGGGTTCAGTGCTCCCTTGGGCAAGACTGTTGCAGGCTCAAGGGGGGAGGGCCCTCCCCTGACACAGCTTTGCAGGTTATCTCTCCATGGGACTGTGGGAGGAAGTGGCATGCAGACTCATTCCAGACGGCCAGGCACCACTAAAACAGCAGCACTGAAGGGGAGAGGAGCAAACGCTTAAATCTTGCGATAAAAGCTCGAGTCTCCTTTCCTGCACATAAAGAACAAAGGAGTGGAGATACCCAGCTTCCATTTTGCGCATGGTTAGGACGCCTGGTCTCTGGAGGAATGCATACTAAAGGGTCCTGAAATAGTAAGGGTCCTAGAAAGGCACAAGGCTGTCTATTGCATTGTTAAAAAGGTAAAGGGACCCCTGACCATTAGGTCCAGTTGTGGCCAATGCTGGGGTTGCAGTGCTCATCTCGCTTTATTGGCTGAGGGAGCCAGCATACAGCTTCTGGGTCATGTGGCCAGCATGACTAAGCCGCTTCTGGCGAACCAGAGCAGCACACAGAAACACCGTTTACCTTCCCGCCGGAGTAGTACCTATTTATCGACTTGCACTTTGACATGCTTTCGAACCGCTAGGTTGGCAGGAGCAGGGACCGAGCAACGGGAGCCCACCCCGTCGCAGGGATTCGAACCACCGACCTTCTGATCGGCAAGTCCTAGGCACTGTGGTTTCACCCACAGTGCCACCTGCGTCCCTGCATTCCCTAAATTACCTGGTTGGCAATTAAGGTAACCTGACCTCCTTCTGCTGTGCCTCCCCACTTAGCACAACAGAAGAGTCTTATATATATTTCTGCAGAGTCTATATATTTCAGTCCTTTTGAAAAACTTCCAGTGAATCTTCAAAAGAAGCATATCAGGACTGAAGTGCATACAGCAACAGACAGGCTGTCTGTAATTTCAGACATTAATATTCCAATAAAAAATGTACAAGTACTCGGTGACCTCATTCAACTCTGACTCATCAAAATAAGCAAGGCTCTGCTTTATATGCAAACATTTATCATTCGCCAGCAGTTCATCTTCTTTCTAAGCCCTCACCTTTACGTGGATCATGGTGCTCCCTGCCGCTAGTATTACACCCACAGGCCAGGAGGATTTCCACCTCTCCTGTGCTGGGCCACTTTTGGCTAAGAGGCTTCAGTCTTCATGCGGCTTAAATGTGCCTTCACAAACACGCTTGACATTTTATTCTACATTGATGCAGCCCTAAGCAGAAGACAGCTGGTTTTAAGGCTGATCCCCTCCTTTTGTAATGCAATAATCTCCCAATGTGTGCCTTTGTTCTCATCCAGCAATTAAAACAGACTTTCTAAAGAGTTCCCTGTGCTAGAGGAAAACGTTGCAAGACTACCAGGCTTCTTGGCAAGCTTAACAAGGTCGGTCTCAACTTCTCTGGAGTCTCCAAAAACTAGGCTAGCAGATCTATCATACACATTTTATATGTTTGCTGTAGGACAGGCACACCATCTATGGGGGGGAGTGCCCCTTATTGTCAGGTTTAGTGCTTCTCCCACACAAGACATGGAACGCTGGCAGTTTAAGTAGCTGAGGTTTATTTCTCAATAACAGGCTTACAGCAGTCCAAGCTTCCACAACTCATCCTTCACTGTCGGAGTCAGTTGACTCGACTGGCTTCTGACCCCTCCCAAGGCCAGATATGCGCCACGCCCTTCCCTGCCTCCTGCTGGCCCACCTCTGCTCTAATCGCTTGCTCCGCCTCCTACTTCTTGGTGACTTAGGTGCAGCCAATTTTCTTCCTCTGGAGATTCCTCTCTGCTGGGCGTGTCCCTGACACTTATTTTCAATGAGGGGGCTGGGGCCCCTCAATATTCCACAGCCATCTGGGCCCAATCAGACCCTCCTGCAGCAGCAGCAGCAGCAGCAGCAGGCTCCATTGGACCCTCTTGCAGCTGCAACTAGGCTCTGTTGGACCTTTCAAATGCCACAACAGACCCCATCAGGGCTCCTTCCACTGTGTGATATCACACGGGTGCCACACCCACCCACCCAAATGTTGTTCTCCTGTACTATTTTCAGACATGTGGTTTAGATACTTATTTATGTGTTTGCCTTGTAAATTTATGTGTTTGTCTTGTAAATTTATGAACATTTAATTTATAGAGCCAGTGTGGTGTAGTGGTTAAGAGCGGTAGACTCGTAATCTGGTGAACCACGTTCGCTTCCCCGCTCCTCCACATGCAGCTGCTGGGTCACCTTGGGCTAGTCACACTTCTTTGAAGTCTCTCAGCCTCAATCACCTCACAGAGTGTTTGTTGTGGGGGAGGGAGGGAAAGGAGAACGTTAGCCGCTTTGAGACTCCTTTGGGTAGTGATAAAGAGGGATATCAAATCCAAACTACTCCTCCTCTTCTTCTATATATTTGAGACCTTAAATTCTTATAACAATACAAAAGCACTCCTAATAATCCTCTTCCTGTCGGCAGTCAACCTGACCTTTTCAGGGAGTCAGGAAATGAAATGGGAAGGATGGAAAACAATGCAACAGTGGAGAAAAAAAGACATGCCTGACTGAAACACATGCTAGAGCCCACCTGAGGGCCTGTTCTGTGGCAGAAATAGCAGGAAAGAAATTTTCCTTTTCTGCCATCATTGTGTTCACACAGAGTGGTCCAGTGGAACAATTACTTGTAAGGAATGTGTAACATCACGAAAGTCCTTATGTTGTTAGGAGAGGATATGCCCAGTCACTTGCTGCGACAGTTTTACTAAACATTTTGTGGATAAAATTGCTTCCATCTGCTCCGACTTGGATGCCACAGTTATAACAGGGTCTTAACTCCTGGCAGCTGCTTCTGGGTGGTCAGAGAACAGCAGTGCCCAGAATGAGGCAGGTGCACCATAAGCACCTGTTTCTAGGGAAATCATATAGTGACACATGCTTTGGTTACATCAAGAATGGACTGGTGTGGCATACTGTTCACAAGGCTGCTTCCTGGCAGTCTCAGTAAGCTTTACTTGGTCCAGAACACAGTATCTAGAATGTCCACAGAAACACTGCTGCAACAACATTTTTTTGCCAGTTTCAGAACACCTGGAATGATTACCAGTATGTATACAGGCATGCTACAAACTGTTGGCATAGTATTCAACTACCAAGGATTTCCTATTGCACAACAGGACTTCCCATCTCTTCCCCCAAATCAGTTCCAGAGGACTGAGGGAGTCCCTAGAACAGATTCAGGCAACATGGAGGGAGCAGTGTGGGAGAACGTTCCATTGCACAAGCAGAAACCTTTGCGCTGACAGAACTGGTTATTACCTAGAGAGCCCTGAATCAGAGGTAGGGATCCTATGACCCACCAAATCCTGCTGGAATAAAACTCAATATCCTTGACCAATGGCCATGCTGACTAGGGCTTATGGGAATAAAATCCAATAACTTCTGGAGAGCTATAGCTTTCTCATCCAGTATTCCCAAAGAGCAGCTTCCTCCTGAACCCACCTGTATGCATCTAAAATATAACTGAACGATCTTTCTGTGTGTGCTCCTCCTTAATCTCCATGTTGCCCTTGTAGAACTCAGCAGAGAAGAAAATGGGGTCAAAATTAGAATTAGTTGGTTCTACCTGGCATTGGATCTGGTCCTGCCTTTCATTGGTTCTGGCTGCACCTATTGTTAAGCTCCCTACCTTCCACCTTACTTGTCCCAATAGGCACAAACCACCACTGTATTTAGAAGTATGGATTTAGAAGTATGGTGGTTGGTGGAGGAATCTTACACTTCTTTCCAGGCTAACAGACAACTAACTCTGAGTTTTCTCCTGTCAAATATCTATATGCAGGCAAACAGAAAGCTGTGTGTTGAGTAAACATTTAAGAAGGAAAAAACAAATTAATCTACAGCACGATCAAGAATTTCAGATGTTTGCCTATGGTGGAACAAGGACAGTTAAGTGTTTTGTTGCTGCATTTCCCAATGACTGTGTGCTCTTCAGCCATTTGAGAGCATGCCAAAGACATGGGAAAAATGCAGAAAGCATTCATTTGTCAACAGACATCAAATATCACTGCTGATGGAAATGACCTTTAAAAGCCTGCTCTCCATCAATGTAGTTAATTAAAAGAAACTATATCCACCAAGCTCAAGGGTTCTCGCTTCTTGTTTGCTCTACTCTTTATTGGCTCAGGACAAGATTTTGCTTCAGTGCTCTTTGTTTATTTTATATACATCCATTCTGTTCACAGATCTCCAAGACTAGTGATGGACCTGTGAACGTGGCAATGTTCAAGGTTTGGCCAGAGTCTCACACATTCGGCTCTCTGGCTGAGAAAATATTTTCCTCCCAAAATCAATGGCACACATATTTTCAAAGGAAAATCAATGAAGAATGCTTTCCCCACCCGCCCCCCAAGAAGGGCGGAGGGACTGTGTTGTACAAATGGCATGAAAAGGGTTTGGTGTGATACTGGGATTCCAAATTCCAAATGCATAATGACACACGCAGATACAGTCAGACAATAGGACTATTTCTGGGGTCTACACATCATCATCCCATACGCACAGCACTCTCCCCACTTGAGATTCCCAACAACTGGTATTGAAGGACATACTGCCTTCAACAGTGGAGGTAAATAAACACCTACTGGTGCAAGTTGATTTCTGGTTCTCAATCACAAGGAAGAGGATGAAGTTCAACCATCATCCTCAATCTCCCTGCAACACAGGATACACTGAATTAAGTCCAGAATATAGATGTACCCTGAAGGTCACTTCCATGCCTTAGCTCCCAACTGAACCTGTTCAGACTAAGAATGCAATTATACTCTTAAATACTACTTTTAAAAAATGCTAGAAATTAGGAACACAAAGGTAAACCTCATTTGATCTTAGCCGTTACTGGGAGCAATTAAGGCTACAACAATGTGGGGACAAGTCCCACTGAACGCAGGAGTACATAGCCCAAAGAAATATGTATAGGATCAGGTCATGTTAAAACCAGAAGGATAAAGCATGTTACTGGATTGCACCCAATGACTGATTTAGAGGTGCAATTAGATCATAGGTTGGACCTGTGGTCCTCCAGAGGCAAACCATTCATTGGCATCAATGAGGTTCTCTCTCACACATCAGTAAATGCTGCATGACTCATAGAATTGTAGAGTTGGAAGGGTCCTTGAAGATCATCTAGTCTATGGTTACCAGATGCCCCCGTTTCCCGGGGGACAATCCCCGGATTTAAAAATCTGTCCCTGGAATGTCTCCGGATTTCATTTAATGTCCCTGGATTTATATTTTAAGTGTTGTGGATTTATTAGTAGGGAATGAACGTTGCCTGATTGGTTCAGCGGCACAAGACACATCATATGGGGACTTCTGGTGAGGCAAAATGGTGGGCGCCACGGCAGCGAGCAGCTCCTGAAGCCAGCCAGAGCCAGGCTGGATCCGGGCTGCTGAGACTGCCGCTGCCGTTGCTGAGGGGGAACTGGGGACGCCTGGTGCATCAACTGGGGGAACAGCTGACCCCCCATGACCAAATCGAGCCAGGAGTGAGAGCACCCAGCCACCCAGCCGACTGCCCAATGGTGCTCCAGGGCCAGGAAAACCCCGGAGCCGAAGCAATGAGAAGGAGAAGGAAGAGAGAGAGAAAGAGGAAGGAGAAAAAAGAGGGGAGCCCCGACCTTGCTGCGCCGCTGAGGAGAGGTAGGAGAGCACTGGGAGAGCAAGGACACATGGCCGAGCCCAGGCCCGACTCGAGCCTACTCCACAGTAGCTAGCGTTCCAAGAGAGCAAGCCGGGGCCAAGAGGAAGGCCACGTGACAGAGGAGACCACAGAAGAGAAGCTATTACTTTTTTTAAAAAAAGTAACTTTTTTAACAACTCCCCCCTGCCCTTTTCAAAAAAAAAAAGTGTCCCCAGATTCTTTGAAAAAAATCTGGTAACCGTAATCTAGTCCAACCCCTGCAATGCAGGAATATGCAGCTGTCCCATATGAGGATCAAACCTGCAACCTTGGAGTTATCAGCACCATGCTCTAACCAGCTGAGCTATCACAGGTTACCTTTGAGTCTGGGGAAAGATGGTGACTTGGCAGAAAAAGATCAAACCACCCAACCCCTCCCTGCATGCTATAATCCCAAATTTAGATGCCCCTCCTGCTGCGACAAGCTCCCCTCTCCCTTTGTCTCCCAGGACCAAAAGAGGCATGAACAGAGCAGAGGAGAGACTGACTGAATGCAGGCACAGCCTCCGACTGTTTGAAAAAAGCCCTGGAGAGGAAGAGACCTAGATGGCTGTGGAGAAGCAGGGACTTTCAGTCTCAGCAACTGATTCATGGGGGAAAGACCTACTGGAGATGAGATGAGATGCTCATTAGGCCTGACACTCCTGTGCAGATCATGTTTTTGCTAATAAGGAGTTAACTCCAACTTGCATGGTATGAGTTACTGCTGGCTTGCTCCTGACAGGTAGCAACAGTGGTGAGGAGGTAGGCCTATGAAACAGATATTGTCCAACAGCCCCTCTCCCCTCAATTCTGGAGCCAACACTGTATATATACATAGCTGATTGTTCTCCAGACTGCTCCCCAATAGCAAAAAATAAATGGGGGGGCGCCTTGGTATAAGAGCTGTAGAGAGAAACTAACTGAAAAGCTCCAATCTAGGTGTTGTTGCTTGCTCACAAGTAGGTCTCCTTACTGGAACACGGCAAATTTATTCCATTTGCACTGGAAATATATATATATCCCATGTTCAGTCCTTGGCATCTCCCAAGTAGGTTTCAGACAGGGAAAAGCACCCTTGTCTGAAACCCTTGAGAGCCCAGAGTAAACAACGCAAAGCTTGAAGGACCAATAGTCTGACTCAGGATGAAGTAGCTTCCCGTTGTTCCTGTATAAAGAGGATTACACACACTGGAATCCCTGGCTGCTTCTCGGCAGATATGTTACCATAACATGCCAGCTCCCAGAAACTCAACAGATTGCATCCTTTATGTAACATTTCGCTCCTAATACTTTGAAATTCTCCCGATATTGATCTGAGATCCTAATATCCTGCTAAGCCCAAAATTAGAATTCCCCACTGTTCTAAAAAGCCAGCACAAATCCTTAAAAATGCTCTCACTAATCCAAGTTTAAAGATGCCAAGGCCAATTTTTCCCTTCTCTGATGATCTCTAGTGGGAATGAAAGGGTAATATTTTCAGAAATATTTCAAGGTGAGGTCTCATTGCTCTCATTTAAAAAGCCCACTGACTTAAAAATGAGCCTGGCTGGAAACTGTAGCCCACACAAACACACACACACCACCACCACCACCACCACCACCCAAAAGTAGAAACCAATTTATTTCTGCTTTTTAATCATTCCATTTTTGCCTGCCAATTTAAGTGAGTCCCTTGCTAATAAAAAGACCATCAATTCATGTTTCTGCATAAAAACCACTAATATATTTTGATCAAATCAAATGCAGACGTCTATTTTATGCCTATGTTCAGTTACTATTTTTTTCAGATTTTTGGTAATTCTGTTTCTCACTGTATGATTACAGCAATTTAATATGGAGGACTATCATCTAATAGACCACCCTTAACATCAGATTGCTGGCTGTTTTTGTCTGACATAGCTGCTTTTCATCAGAGCTTGCAGTTACCAGATTTTATTGATTCCATTCCTGCGCTTTTAAAAGCAGCTGGGCATACAGAAACTAAACAGGTGATAAGAGCCGGGCTAGTAAAAACAAGTGGCAACCACATCTTCTCTTTTTAGTATGAACACAAAGGGACACTGCACTCTTCATTTTAATTTGCTTATACTTGCAGCAACCCTGTGATGTAGATTCCTGCAATTTCTGTTTTTACAAATGAGCTCCGTGAAAAGTGATGTACAAGAGCACTCAGGCCACTTCCAGATAACTCAGCTATAGAGCATTCATCTTGATTTGTTTGCAGGAAGGTTATACATGTTGCAGTTTTCATTCCCCACTTTCCAGTGCAATTTTTTCCAAAACTTTCCTTACCACAAAAAGCCTGTGTGTGTGTGTGCAAATAGCTTTGTGGCACATAAGTACCAAATCCACTCTTGTTGCCCAACCTGAATTTGCCAGTATGCAATTGACTCACACCTGCAAAACAGCAACAACAGCCTATGGCTCAGCCCATTGTTCTTATTTATCTTTTATTCAGTGTATCTTCCTTAATATTTAGTTATTTAATGTATTTGAATCCTGCCTTTCTCCCACGTTGGAATTCAAGTTGGGATTCCAGCATTTAAAAACACATAATGCAAACTAAGAAAAACAAACTAGTTAAAAGCAATAGTTAAAATATATCAAAACATATACAGAACCAGCAACTAAAACACAGTTTGTCCTGACAGCTGCCCCATAAACTGCAATGTCTGCCCCTTAGTTTCAAAGGCCTGTCTGAATAGGACGGTCATTGCTTGCTAGTGGAAGGATAACAAAGAGGCAGCCAATCTAACCTCTCTTTAGAGGGAATGCCACAATATGGGAGCAGCCACAGAAAAGGCTCCGTCTCGTGTCAGCACCACCACTGCTTCTGAAGTTGATGGGACCGATAGAAGGTGCTCACCTGAGGATCTTAGCACCTAGGTAGGTTCATATAGGGAAATGTTATCTTTCAGGCAGTCTGGGCCCAAGTCATTTTCCTTATCGCTTTTTAAAATCCCATTATTTATACTTGATTGTTGCACTTATTATTCACACTGCAATGGGAGAGAGGGATCTTGTAAAAATGCATGCAGCATACAGATTCTGTGACCAATACTTCAAGGAACTTAAAATCTGGATGTTTTCAAGAAGAGATTTACTCTTGGGGATAGAAAATTCTTACTTTCTAAAGTAATAATAGCAACAATTGAGCTCTATCTAAAAAACAATATCCAGCTCACTCCTAACACTGGTTATGGATGGAAGTTAGTACAATTTACAAGCATTTTCAACTGTATGAAGAACCTATTTTTCTTTATACAGCATCAACCTCAGTTAGGGATTATTGTTAAGACATCATTCCCTGACTGTTACAGTACTGCTCCCAAGTAACTGTTATTGCAATACATTACATGGGTTGTTGCAAGCGACAGCCATATAACCATTATGTAAAATGTCATCTGTAAATAGCCAGGGCAATAAATTACAACCATTTGCCCTAATTAGACCCGGATAAGATCTGACCATATGATAGCTTCCATTATACATCTCCAGGCACAGGGCAGGACACAGCTACAAATGTCATACACCAATAGGCTGGAGCTGAGCCAGGTTTTTAAAACACACACAATGACCAATGACAGCACACTGTGCTTTTGGTCTGGGACATTAGAGGATGAGCCATCTGTCAAAACGAAGCACAGATGTTCAAGTATCAGCCCAAGCTAAGTTAATACATCGTGCATGGCATTTTGTTCAGGGAGGGGGAGATGAAAGGATTAAATACCCTAAGCGTCACTGTATCTTTTTAAAAAAGTGAATACATACAGTTTAGGCTTCCATGTCCTTCAGTGGGCTTAGTTAATTCAGGTTCTTGGTACAGGTGTATTTCACATTAACAAGAGTGTGCAGAATATATTTCTTTCTCTTGGGAATCTCAAATCATTTAGTGACTGACTTGTATAGAACTATCTGCTTCTTATATAGCTTCTGCATAAAAACAAAAACAGAAACAGAAATGGAAATTGATGGTGTTCACTTACTCTTCCCATGTCTGGAACGGAAATCAAACCAGTGAATACTGATGATGAGTATTCACTGGTGTGTGTGTTCAGTTAGCAAATGATACGTAACTGATTATGGGAGCTTTCCTACTTAAAATGCATTTCCTGAATGGCCTTTGCATTGAAATTGAGTGGAAAGAATTACATCTTTAAACATGTTAAATTCATAATTTAGGTAAATTACATAAATAACCATGTACATTTTAGAATAACATAGTATTTGCTGCATGGGAACTTTTCTCTGCCAACAAGGTGCCCACCTACTTGGCATGAGACTACTAGCTCTAAGTGACATATGTACACTTTGCACTGGGTATTAATTTTTTGGTTTGAAAACAATTTAAGTTTAACAAGACAGCAAAGTTCAAAAGGTCAATTTCCAAAATCCCATGGTCCTTTCCTCCTGAGTATCAATTGAAAGGATTTATCTGGGCTTTTCTAGAAGTGACTGTAACCATGGCAAATTGCATAATTTTCTTAATGAAGGTTACCATGTGTTAATTAATTAATTCATGGTTAATGTTAAACCTGCAAACAGACACAAGAGATAGTTCTATATCAAACATGGTCATAGCTTCAAAATTTAAAAATAAAAAGAGAACCATTAAATTCTAAAACGGGTCTTGGCAGAAGCCAGAAAACAGGCTTACTTGAATTTTTAAGAAAAAAACTAGTTGATTAGACTAGTTGATTAGTACGTTAGCCTGAGGACACTACAATTAAATCAGTAATCAAACAATGCAAAACTGTATTTGCAAGGTATGGCACCACCAAAGAGATTGTGAGTGACAAAATCCCTCAATGGTTTTTTCGCACTGCATCAAGTTCATAATTTCCTCAGTGAAGTAGCATGGCAGAAAAAGCAATCCAAAACACAGAATCATAGAAAGGAAATTTGACAGAGAGGAAATCTGAACTGGCCAACACAGACCCAAATCTGACCCCACTAGATACCAGTCCACCTGCAGGACTTTTAACAGGGAACACTTTTCTATCTCAGCACTATTATTATACAACTAGAACTGATAACGGGAAATATTATAGAATTACAGCTCCCAAGTTTATCAATATGTGATCAATGAGCACAGCCACACTGATCAGCCTCATCCCTGATCCTGCATGTGCAAATATAGCACTGTAGCCTAGAAGCCCTCATGCATATAGTTATTTGTGCAAAGGCTTCCACAAAACCTGTGGGAAAACAGCATCCATGTTGTACATTTCTAGCATTCAAAGCACTGCAACACACAGTGGCCTGGCCTGCAGGTAACACAAAACCAAACAATGGCTTGGTGTGCCTGCTGAGCTCCTCTCACACCTGTAACTTCACTTCTCGAAGCAAGGGAACTACCAGAAGGCCCTCAGAGCTGGACCTCAGTGTCTGGGCTGAACGATGCGGTGACACGCCTTCAGGTATACAAGGCCAAAGCCACTTGGGGCTTTGGGAGATAACCCATGAGCCCAGGTTCTGATGCAATACTGAGCCAAATCATGGCTCATCTCCTGGTAGCACCATAGCAGAATTGAGTGGGAGGAGCAAATCAGCCACGATTTTCTTGGTGTGCACCAGCCCACTTGTTCTTTCACACTAAGCCATGGGTTTGGCTTAGTGTTATGTGTGAAGGAGGTAATTCTTTCAGTGGCTTCTAGTACGTCTGAGCTGTGGTGTGTTGGAAATTAATCACTGATAGTTGCTTACATTGTGGTATTGTTTATTACATTTTTATCCCTGCCCTTCTTCCAAGGAGATGGGAAACAACAACAAAGGTCTCCCTCTACCACCTCCCCGTCATTTTATCCTCACAATTATCCTGTGAGGCTGAGAGATTATGATACCTCAGAGTCATGCAATGAGCTTTGTGGCTAAGTGAGGATTGAAACCCAGACTGATGTCACCACACTAGCACCACTACCACAATGGCTGTCTTCATCATAGCATGGGGTACCTAATTGCAGCCAACGTGAAAGTTTCAAAACAAGAGCCTTGTGTTTCTCCAAGACGGCTTTGGATGGATCCAGAAATAGCTTTAATAGCACTATATCATGAAATATGACAAAACATTTTCTTTATACAATAAATTGTTTATATCAAAGCAGGGAAAATACAGCCAGCTATTTTTCTGGCAGAGCAGAGACTGTCCTGAGAAAGTATACTCCCCAAAGCAGAAAGAGATAAACAAAAAAGCAGATACATTTGTGATTAATGTGTGTGTGTGTGTGTGTGTGTGTGTGTGTGTATTTTTCAAAGAAAGCGTTAAGCTGCAAAGAGATGAAAGAGGATTCAAGAGAAAGAGATCGCTGAGCTCATTTGAAGCAAATGACGCTGAATTTTCTCCAGATAAAAAGCAGGCCTAAGTGGAAACTCTTAAGGCAGATATACATACCTCAAGCCTTTATTTCAAACCAAGTGTTGGTTTACAGGATAGTATTTCATAGGATTTTGCTTTACCCGCACTATGAGTTTGTAATACATTTATAAACAACCCTCCAGCTTAATAAAACTTCCAGATCAGATATCAAATAGAGAAACTTTCAGTCCCCTTTTCCTTTTGTGTTGGGCCTTTTAGATGGCAAGGCTGATGCCAGGAACTATCTGGTCATCTGTAAGCCACTCTGGAAGTCTTTTTCAGCCAAAGAGTAGAATTAAAATGCTTTATTTTATTTTTTAATAAAAAAATGTTTTAGGTAAATTAATCAAAGTGGAAACAGCAGTGCATTCTATTGACTCAACAGAAATATATCTGAGCAACAAAAACAGTAAAAATAAAGTACTGATTGCTGGTTAAAACCAGCTTCGGTAGCCTACAACTCCCATGATCCCTAGCTAGCAGGACCACTGGTCAGGGATGATGGGAATTGTAGTCTCAAAACATCTGGAGGGTCGAGGTTGAGGAAGCCTGATCCAGAGCAATGCCCAGGATCCCCATTTGAGACCACAAAGTCCAAGAAGCAAACTTCCATTGACTGCATACCCCCCAAAAGTATAATTTATTCCTATACCTGTTTAAACAAGCACTGGTGGAGAAAGGGGGTGCAGTAGGTGCTGCCCTCCCCAGGTGTCATCCCTGAGGGGGGTGACATCGCCGTGCCACCCCCCGGGATGCTTACCATGGGAGGTGTCCCCTTAGGAGGCTTGCCTCACCCCCACAGGTAGCTAGCCCCACCGCACAGGTGGACAGCATGTGCACCGCTCCGGATGCCGGTGCACCTCGTTTCCCAGGGAGAGCCCCTGGATTTAAAAATCTGTTCCCGGACAAAATCTGTCCCCAGAATGTCCCTGGATTTCATTTAACGTCCCCAGATTTATCTTTTAAGTGTTGTATATTTATTAGTAGGGAATGAATCTTGTGTGATTGGTTCAACGGCACGAGGCAAAATGGCGGCGCTACGGCAGAAGGCAACTCCTGAAGCCAGCCAGAGCCAGCCACGCCACCAGGCTGGCTCCGGGCTGCTTAGACTTCCACTGCCATTGCCAAGAGGGAACCGGGGACGCCCGGCACATTAACTGGGGGAACCGTTGACCCCCGCCCCATGACCCAAATCGAGCTGGGAGCAAGAGCACCTGGCCACCCAGCCGACTGCCCAGTGGCGCTCTGGGGCCAGGAGAACCCTGGAGCCAACGCAGGAAGAAGGAGAAGGAGAAGGAAGGAAGGAAGGAAGAAGAAGGAGAAAAAAGAGGGGAGCCCTGACCTTGCCGCGCTGCGCCGCTGCCACCTATGAGGGGAGGTAGGAGAGCACCGGGAGGGCAAGGAAAAGTGGCCTGACCTGAGCCTACTCCCCGGTGGCTAGTGCTCCAAGAGAGCAGGCCAGGGCCCAAAGGAAGGCTGTGTGACAGAGGAGACCACAGAAGAGAAGATATTACCTTAAAAAAAAAATAATAGTAACTTTTTTAAATAACTTTTTTTTTCTCTATTCAAAAAAAAAAGTGTCCCCTGATTCTTTGAAAAAAAAGTCTGGTAACCTTAAGCTAGCTCCGCCTCTGTAATCAAGAATTGTTTCTGCAACAGGCTAGCAGTATCTGCTTGGGGAAGAGGTTGCAAAATGGTTCAACAGATTGAATAGGAAGCACTGTAGCAATGAAAAATAGATTTCAGTGTCTGTGTGACCAGAAACATTCCCTGCAAAAACTTTCCAAAACAGTCTCTGTCCGAGTATCTATTTTCTAACCAGTAAAGTGTCACACTCATAATCCACATTGCCAATGTTTATAAGTGCTGCGAACATGACCCTAAACATGCTAATGATGGAAAAAGCATTAGATTTTCTACTTTGCCTTGAAGAGAGACACTAGAGCTGCTTTTTAAAAAGAATCTCATTTATCCAAGCCCAATTATCTAGTCTAGTATCCCAAAAGGCCTCTGCAGTTGGCAGTCCAGATGTGGATACACAGTACATAGCCAAACCCATAGCTATGAATGCAAAAAAGTTCAAATCATGAAAGGGATACCATGAATGAACCAAAGCGTGGTTTTGCATTCCTCCCTTCTTTGAACATTTGGAAGCTCCAACAGAGCTTTATGGGGCCAGTTTTTTCTTCTAAAGCAGCATTATTCTACTTTAAGCAGCCATGGCTTCCCCCCAAAAAATCTGGGGCAGTTTAGTTTCTTAAGGGCCCTGAAAGTTGTCAGGAGGTGCCTGACAATTCTCACAGTGATTTAACAACCAATCCCTCTTTCCTAAGAAACTCTGGGAAACAAAGATATATTCATTGCTTTATCTGGTTCTATTTGCAGGTGTCTAATCAGGATAGCAACTGGGGAAGTTGAAGGCACTGTATTGTGGTGGCTCTGCTCCAACCTATGAGGTCATTACTAGAAAACAGCACTAGGTGAATATTGCTCAAACATGTGGTTTTTGAGTTGTGGGGGTCCCACAGGCACCCGTTCTGTCTCCTGTGCTATTCAACATCTATGTGAAACTGCTGGGAGCTGTCGTCCAGGGATCTGGAGCATGGTGTTGTCCAGCACTGCCCAAGACTTTTTGGGGGAAGCCAGGTTGTCAATATACTGATGACACACAGCTCTATCTCTCCATTCCATCTGACTCAGGAGAGACTGTGCAGGTGTTGGGCCAATGTCTGGAAGCAGTGAAGGATTGGATATAGCCAATAAGGCTGAATCTTGATATGATGGAGGTGCCCTGGCTGGAGGGAATTAAGTGAACAACCTGTTCTGGGCAGGGTGCCGCTGCCTGGGTTGCACTGACAGGTGACAGGACTTTCTCAGGGATGGTTCCCTGTTTGTGGAATGTCCTCCCTGGTGGGACAGGTCTGTTTCCCTCACTAATTTTTAGGAAGAAACATTCCTGTTCACCTAGGTATTTAGGTGGCTGAAAGAGACTGTTCCCGGCTATCTTAAATTTATTAACTGTGATGCAATTATTTGACATGCTTTTAGGTGTTCTTAATGCCTTTAAATGTTTTCGGATTTTTAAAAATTCTTTTAAATGTTCTAAACCTGTTTTGAGTAGCATTTTCCACCAGTTTGCTACACTGGGCTCCTTTGGGAGAAAGAGCGGGACAGAAATTCAATAAATAAATAAATTTCCTAGAAAGGGTAAAATGCAAAAGGCACCATGCTATGATCCAATGCAAAAGGCACCATGCTATGATCCAATGATCTAGATAAGCCCTAAAAGCATCAATCATGGTGCAGGCTTGGCTGATTCACAGCACATGTTGATAGCATCTATCTGCAAAGCTCGTTTCACTGCCATTGCAAACTTTCTAATGACAGAGTTACAGGCGTAGCTTCATAAACGGCTGCATTAGCTATCTTGAAGGCATGCAGAATAGTTTGTATATATTGTAACCCATCTAATAAAAACTAGGTTACGTCTGCCGCGCTCTCCCTCCCCTTCTGATACATTCGTGCTGAAAACTGCCCCTTGCATCTGTTCCTTGGAAGCGGAGGATTAAATGTAACATTTTGGACAGAAAAAAATGTGCAAAGGAAATACAAAGCAATGCAAGCAACGCATCAAACCAGGAAATGAAGTTCATCCGAAGGGTCAAAAACATTTAGCACAAATCTTACTCGATTACGGACTTTTAAAATGCAGAGAGAGAACTAAAACTTTTTCAACCATTTACAGTCATCAAAGCAGAAGGACTGAAGTAGATATATCTGCTAACCTGGGAACACAGGAATTCAAGTTGCAGGCTACATTTTCTGTTCCACCAATGCACTGGGGGAGGTGTTTGTGGAAAGGGAGAGAATCACTAATCAAGAAACTGCCCGGACTCTAATCTATGCTAAAAGAAAGTTCCACAGTTGCAACACAGACACTTTCCCTGTTTTAAAAATTCCTAGAAAGCATTATGAATATTGGTTTCTCTTGGACAGTAATGGCTGTGAGAACATGACACACTGGTGGTTTCCATACAAAATTCCGTAAAATAATAACTGCAATAATAGCATAGCCCAACTATATTTGCCACAAGTAGAGATGGAGGACAAAATTGATTTTGTTTGCATTTTAATGAAAAACTACCAGGTTTGCACTTCTCGAATGAACACATGAACCAAGAGGCAGCCTCCAAATACCTTAGAGACTGAAATTGCCCAGTTTGTCCATGCCTAGCCAACAACAACAAAAAACAACAATCCCAGACCACTTTCTGTTCTACTGTTTGGAAGGGAAGCCAAATGCCTGCTGCAGTGTCTTAAAATCTCTGCAGCACCTGGCAATATTCCAAAGCCAATACAGGAATCTATGGGATGCTTTCATTAAAGTGCAGGACACCCTTAAGCATGGTTTATAAAGAAGTGAGCCCCATTGTATTCTGTTAGACTTACTACCTAGTAAATATGATTGCGACTTCAGACATATACTGAAAATCCCAAGCAGCAGTTTCCATAGTTTTTAATTATTATTTTAAGTTCCTCCTCTTAATTTATTACTTATAATCAGGCTGATCACTATACTAGGTGTCATACAGAAGTTAAGAGGCATGGCCTCACCTGTGGGTTTACAATGAAATAATTGGTTCTACAGTGGTACCTCGGGTTAAGAACTTAATTCCTTCTGGAGGTCCGTTCTTAACTTGAAACTGTTCTTAACCTGAAGTACCACTTTAGCTAATGGGGCCGCCACAGCCACGCAATTTCTGTTCTCATCCTGAAGCAAAATTCTTAACCCGAAGTACTATTTCTGGGTTAGCGGAGTCTGTAACCTGAAGCGTCTGTAACCCGAGGTACCACTGTATCTAAAAGCCTTGCAGTCTGCTCCTCAGAAGTAAGTTCAACAGAACTTAGCCACAAGGAAGAGCACATAAAATTGCAGCTCAAATTCTGAAGTGCTCGTGGCATTTAGTTTTCTATAAAAAGGGGTGAGCACAAAGTAGCGTTTCAATAAAAAAAAGTTGCTTAAGGCTTCGCCATGCTCTGGTAAAGACTATATATTTAAAAGAAGAAACTTGGGAGGGGGTGTTTATTGTGGCTTTTAAAAAATCATTCGGTGTCTGAAGCCCTCTCCACAGTAATCTCATTGAGCACTCATACAGAAAAAGGAAATACAGTTCCTTCCTAACACATACTTTATGTGTCTTCGATCCAAAGCAGCATCTGCATGGAAAAGTCACAAATATTGCAATCTCATCCCTTTCTAATAAGTGAAAGAGAGCACAGACATAGAATCAAACACAGCACCATTTCCAAAATAAATACAGCCGTGGATTGCAGTTCAACTGCACATAGTAGATAGACTTAACTCTCTAGGGACTGAGAAGCGCAAAGTTAATTCAGAGGCAACGCAGTCCCTCAGCCACTAAAGTTGTCCCTTATGCTAATGTGGCATTGCCCAATTACAGGAGCTCTTGCTTAAAGTGTGCAATTAACGCAAGGGTTTAAGAAATCAGAGTTACTCACAGAGTCGTCCTGGAGATGCAACAGCCAGCTTTTCTTACAACAGGAAATTCCAGTGCAACATCATGTACGATGCAGAACCGACAGGCATGGAGTCAGGAACAGACGGGCCCCTGGGATTACGGCAGCCCCAAGACGCGTGCTAGTGCATGCCAAACTATAATTTATGAAACAGAGCTCGTTTAATCAGCCAATAGGTTGGCTTCTCCCTAACAAGTCTAACTGGCTCTGAAGGGCAGAAAGCACTGCAACAGAACAATAAAAAAGAGACGATATCCCACACGCTAAGCTGCTTAGGGTGGAATTGCTTTCTGTGACAGGAGTCTGGAGGGGGAGGGAAGCAGTCTCTCCCATTCTCCCTCTCTTTTTAAAACAGAGTAACAGGTGATCTGCTTCCATGTAACAAAACAGCTGGAAATCTGAGCTCTGGATTTAATTTGAATCACATGTGCAAGGAAGGATCATAGCAGTACTGTTCTCCCCTCACCTTCCTCCAGCCCACCACAAATATCCAGCTCTCCATTTTTGTATGCTGTTACAGAAGAAACAGCCAAAGCATCCATTTTTTGCTGAATTGCCGTACTGCTGGCCATTTTAAAACAGGCACACACACACAAATATCACATTCTTTTAACTGCTCTTCTCAGCACCCTTGTTTCCAGGAAGAAGATGGTCAAATCTAAATTCTGTGAAGAGGAGGGTGGTTTAATTTTTAATTTGCACAGAAGGCTCTGGCTCAACCTTGATGATGCCTTCCTACGGCAGATTACCAAATATTCAAAAAATGAGAGATATAGTAGTTATGGGAGGCTTCCACTACCCCAATATCTGTTGGAACTCAAACTCTGCCAAAAATGTAAATTCCAACAAATTCCTCCAGCGCCTCAGTGACAATTTCATTTCCCAGAAAGTGGAAGAAGCAACAAGAAGGTCATCTATCTTAGACCTGGTCCTCCCCAAAAGGGGGCAACTGATTGATGAAGTAAGGGTAAAAGGTAAGATTAAGGCCAGTCAAGGTTAAGTCCAGTCAAAGGCAACTATGGGGTTGTGGTGCTCATCTCACTTTCAGGTCAAGGGAGCCGGCGTTTGTCCACAAACAGCTGTCTGAGTCATGTGGCCAGTATGACTAAACTGCTTCTGAACACCATGACAGAAACCAGAGTGCATAGAAACACTGTTTTCCTTCCCATTGCAGCAGTACCTATTTATCTACTTGCAGTGGCGTGCTTTTGTCACCCCGTTGCGGGGAGTCAAACCACCGATCTTCTGATTGACAAGCCCAAGAGGCTCAGTGGTTTAGACCACAGCACCACCCATGCCCCTCAAGTGGAAGTGGAAGTACTGTGAACCATGGGAGGAAGTGACTGTGTGCTCTTGGGCATCATGATACAAAGGTAAGGAAGAGTAATCTGGACTTTAAGAAGGCTGAAGAACTATTCTTCAAAAAGCTGAAGAACTATTGGGCGAGATCCCATGGTCAGAAATACTCAAAGAGAAGAAAGTCCAATATGGATGGGTGTTTCTTAAAGGTTAAATAATGAAGTCCCAAAGGCAGACCATTCCAACAAGTGGGGGGCATCTAAAGAAACTTTTGTGGTTGCATAAGAAACTTACAGATGAACTGAGATTTTAGAAAGCCATGTACAAGAAATGGAAGAGAGGGGAAATCACAAAGGAAGCAAAAACATAAGTAGCCAACAGTTGCAGAGAGAAGGTCAGGCAGACCAAAGCTGAGAATGACCAGTAATGTCTGCATATCCCAAGACTGTATCTTTGCAGTGATGACAGGTTCTGGGGTAAATTCATGGCAAGCTCAATTAAATTCAGCCTAGACAAGAACTGAGCATGTAGGAACAAGTGCAATGTGGCCTTGGAGAGCCCAGTTCCTATCCTGACAACACTCATTCTCTTATGTAGGTTCCATTTCCCGTGCTGCCTTTCTCTTCTTCTACTCCACCAAATCACCATTCATTTTAAACACAGAAGAGCAGGATACCCAAGCCAGCCTACTAAAATGGTGCCTGGTGTGGTAAAGCAAGAATGGAGAACCAGCAGCCTTCCAAATGATGCTGAACAGCAACTCCCGTCATCCCTAACCATTGATCATGCTAGCTGGGGCTGATGGAGTCCAACAATATCTGGAGGCCCACAAGTTTTCCCGTCCCTGTGGTAAAGCTACTTATCCACTTCAGATTACAGATGTGGAAACTGCTCAGCTTAACTGTTTCCCATTTTGCTTAAGAAAAAGATACTCCGCCATTCCTACAAAGTTCAAGGTGGCTTAAGAGGACCAATAAAATGACAAATATCTAAAAAGCAATGCAGCAGCAACTAAAGCACCACCATAGACAAGTTCCCCAGATCATGTTTGATGGTTTTAAAAGCTTCTCAGAGGTCCAGGAATCAGTAGGCTTCTTCACCCCACTGTCCTCCCAGTGGGAGCCATCTATCAGCGTGACCAACCCAAAGCAGGTTAATGCCAAATCAGAAACTGAAATTGGACTGATGTGGATCCAGATAATCAGTGTCTTCTGGGAGGGTCTGAATTATTATAGAACTCCCTGCACTTATGAAACGTTTTTACTTAGCCTTCCTCCTGACATGTTAGTTTTCTCAGAGGAGGACTCCCTGTAGAGCAGGAGTCAGTCATATGCAGTGCTATTTTTCTACAAAAAGAGGTGCCAGAAGTCACCATGAATGCCTCCCTTGTTCTCTTATAATGGCAATGGCACCCACCTGAGAGGTGCTGGAAGTTCTGGCTGAAAAAAGCCCTGGTCATATGTTTCTCCCAACCTTCAACTTGTACCAAAAAAAAAAAGTCTCAAAGCTCAATATTAGATGTTCAGTCAATACAGATCCAATTTCACCCAAGCCCCACAAATGATCCGCTTGTACAAATGCCATCTATAACTCACTGCCCTGGCACCAAACGAGACAGGAAGGATGGAATATCCCAACATCTACATCAGGGCAATGTTTCAAAAACGTGGCATTCTACTGACATAAAAGGAATGTTAGCATTGGCACAAATAGCTTAGAATCATAACCTTTCAGAGAAGCAACGACGTACAACAGCCTTGCTTGTGGACAAATGTTCCTTGTGAAAGCTGCAGAAAAGCCAGTTGGGCCACCTCCCAAGCCACCACTGTTTGATTTTGAAGGCATGCTTACATCTTTGCAAACACAGGCTTTTAAAATAAACTTATAATGTCCATATCTTCTGGCTGCCCAGTTACCTATAGATTAGCAGTTTTTCATCTTTTGCATTTCCAGAAATCTCTGCCCTTCTGTAGCACACTGTTTGAGCCATCTGGGCTCCCTTGTTAAATTAATTCCTTGTCCTACAGGCACCTTTCCTATAGCACACTCTTCTTGCTTCTGTTTGAGTCATGCCTGTAATCTGGATGATTAGAGGATGCACACTTCCATTAGAGAGACTAATCTGTTGTGAACATCTGGGTACAGGAGATCCTGATTAACTATAGGGGTTTGAACATCACAGACTCTGTATCTCTCCACATCCCTATAAGTTAAAATTTGCTCAATGCAGGGAGACAGGGGCAGGATGAACAGCCTGAAATATAAGTAGAACAGCACATACTCTGCATGCATAAAGTACCAAGTTCAATCCTTGACATCTCCAGGTAGAGATGGGATAAACTCCTGTCTGAAACCCTGAAGAGTCATTACTGGTCAGTGCTGGCAAAAACAAAGAAACAAACCACTAGTTGATCCAATGGTCTGATAACTTCCTATGTAGATCACCAATAAAGATTGTGATGTATCTTGAAGTGTAGTTATTCTCCAGCAGTACAAACAGCGGAAACATATGCTGTACTCGGTTCCAGATTGTGAGAAACTTAATTGGTCTACCAAGCATTGCCAAAGTATAGTGGATGGAAAATGAATTTCCCTAAGTTGCCCACCAGGCAACAGGAAGATGCTACTCTATACAATGATCAAGGGGCCACATTACATGGTGAATCTGAATCTCCAGGTTCAGTTTTCATCAGGTACAAAGACATTATGAGAACTTAAACCATCTTTGAAATATGTCAGTTAAATTGTATGAATCATCCCTCTGTCTCATCCTTTCCCATGTCAAACACCCAACTCTTTAGAAGCTGAGAATCTGTATCTTCCAATGTCAACATCAATTCACCTTACTGTTCTACTAAGTGACATGGATCTTATTGGGAGTTACTTCCAACTAAACATGAAAATAGGTGCAGCCCCAATTTTACACATTTTAGCAGGACCAGCCCAAGACATTTTGCTGCCTGAGGCAAAGGAAGAGATGATTCCCTCACACAACATTCAACGTGTAGAAACCGAATGAACTGGCAGTTGAGTCTTACTTAACAATGCCCTTTGTTAATTTAGGGTGCTTCCAGATGGGGACTTCATACAGTAGATGGGCCACACAGATTCAATTTTCCTGTGGGTGCAATTGGCACATTAACCTCCACACATTTTTCAGTCTTAATATTAATGGCTATTCCTCCACTTGCCATCCACACAAGTTGACAGAATGTATTCATGATGTGGGAGATTGAACCTCTCTCCCACTTTTTCCCCATTCTAGGCATGCACACACTGCAAAGGTGTGTATGCACCTTTAAAATAATAATCATCATCATCATCATCATCCCCAGGAAGTGTACAAGACAAAATGTTACCAGCATGCTTCACAATAGGCAAAATGGAGGGCTTTGGGGAGGAGGGGCTGATACTGTAGCAAAAATAGATTTATTGCGTTTCATTGGTTTTTATTTCCTTTCCAATCATCCAAGCAGGAAGCATCTTAAACACTAAATGATAGTACTGAAATAATTATTGGTAAGAGATCCAGGGGGAACCATGAAATTATAGGCCAGTTAGTTTAGCATCTATTCCAGGAAAACAGAAGGGAAAATATAGCACGACCCTCCTTTCTTCCAAGCGGGCTGCTCCCAATTGATCTTGGCAACTCAACAACTTTGTCCCAGGTGGGGCTGTTCTTCAGGCTAGCCGGCAGGTTCTCCATGAGAGATGTGGATCTGGCCAGCAAACTGCGGACAGAGGGAACTCCTTGGTAAGATTGCTAAGTTAAATTTATCTTTTTTAACTTTTAAACACAGAAGGCTTTTAAACAAACTGAAGCTCTTGCTCTTAAGTAAGAAAGAGATCTTTATTCAGGCAGGTAACAGTACAGATTCAGCAGCAGACGCAGAGCTGAGGAATTGCAGTTCAGGGTGAAATTATCAAATATGTCCCAGTAAGGTTCCCTGACCTTCCCACCAAGCCATTAAAGATGAGGCATGGCGTCATCACTCACAAGAGACTCTTGTCCGGGGGGAATGTCGGGATTGCAAACATGCACTATGTCAGGGAGTGTGGGTCTGTTCCCATCAGTGAAGGCAGCGCCTGGTTCTGATCAAAGCACTGTAATGGGTAAACTACAGTTCCCAGGATTCTTTGGGGGGAGCCGTGATGGGTATAAATGTGATTTAAGCATATGGTGTGGATGTGACCTAATACATGTACAGTGGTACCTCAGGTTACATATGCTTCAGGTTACATATGCTTCAGGTTACAGACTCCGCTAACCCAGAAATAGTGCTTCAGGTTAAGAACTTTGCTTCAGGATGAGAACAGAAATCGTGCTCCGGCAGCGCGGCAGCAGCGGGAGGCCCCATTAGCTAAAGTGGTGCTTCAGGTTAAGAACAGTTTCAGGTTAAGAACGGACCTCCGGAACGAATTAAGTACTTAACCTGAGGTACCACTGTATAGTCAAACTGTCCCCATTACCTGGGGATTGTTAAATCACTATCAGTTTGCATCCAGGAAAGCTTTTTTGGTGTGTGGCGGGGAGATGCCTATTTTTTTTCTCAGTGTTGCTGGACTACAACTCCCAGCAGCCTCAGCAAGCATGGCCAGTGGCCAGGGAAGATGGACATCTTAGAGTGGCTGGGACAACCTAGCCAGATGGACAGGGTATAAATAATAAAGTTGTTGTTAGTTCAGCAATGCCTGGAGAGCCACAGGTTCCCCACAAAGGCTTTAGGTGTTTTCCAAGAAGCATGGGGCGATTTAACAGTGAACAGGTCACAATTTGAACTTTTCAAATATACATTCCCAAAGAAACCAGAGGCTTTCTTATTAGGGATAATAGGAAATGAAGTGAGAAAAGAAGACTGTAAATTATTCTTGTATACCACGACTGCCGCAAGGATTCTTGTGGCCCAAAAGTGGAAATCCCAAGAGTTACCAACCCTAATTGAGTGGCAGACGAAATTATTAGAGTATGTTGAATTGGCAAAAATGAGCTATAAAATTCAAGAACAAAAAGTGACAAAGTTTGAGGAAGAGTGGAGTAAATTTGTTGTGTACATACAAAATAACTGTAGAAGTTTAAAAACTGTAGCAGGGCCAACATAAATCTTGTGATGTATATAGAATGTAATTAAGAATCTGCAGGAATGGATGTAAATTGGGAAAACTGAAGCAGGGAAAGAGGGACGTCCGGGCGCAAAAATGCGCAGGGTAAATAAGAAGACAAAAAAGGTTGAATGTAAAAGTTTATTTAATTTTGTTTTGTTTGTGAAAATCAATAAAAAAGTATCTAACACAATCATCTGGGAATATGTTTAAAAATGACTCTAGCATAGAGGCACGAAAGACCCTGATGAGGAGCTTCCACTCACATAGTTGAATGATTTAGAAAGTTAGAGATGTGTCCCTGTTAAGGCTGACATACAGACATACACACACACTCCCCCCCAAAAAAAAAACCCACAATAAATTGGACGGCAGAGCACATGTTTTGAAGGAACAATGCTCAGGTGTTGGACTGGGAAAGATCCGGCAAGTCGCTGCCAGCCTGAGTGGACAGTACTAGTGTACATGGGCAAACGCTCTGGCCTATCATAAGACAGATTCATACACTGCCTGCTGTGGTGTGCTGCAGACACACATATTGTGGCATGAGCTTTTCTAAACATTTGTAGGGACAAATCAGAAATTTGTTCCAGCTGCATTTTAAACCTTATTAATTCACCAACCTGTGACTTATATGCAGATCAGAATGCAGCTATAAATTGGATTACACACTTCTCTGAAACTGCATCACAAAATTCAATTACAATAAGAAAGCTTATTTTTAGGAGAATTTAAGTATGAATTTTCCATACTTAAAAAAAACACACACAATAAAACCCAATGTGGAACAGACCTATGACCGAGTAGATGTGAAACTGAAATAGACAGATCCCTCAGTATCCATCAGATGCTAGCCTTGTATTTCTGCTGAGTTTGCCATACAAGGTCTCAAAATATTCAATTGTAATTAATTTTATGTCCATTTGATACAGCAGGAAGGCAATACATCAGAGGTTTACACAATTAGCCCACAGATCAGCCCAGAATTGCATATACGATCCAGCACCACACAGGAATCATTTGAAGTCCACTAATTTCCCCTATGCAAAATACGTTCAAGTTTAAATATTGGATATTCTTGAATATATGACAAGCTTGGAAATGTTTCCGAAATGTTTCCCCACAGTGTCTGTAAGAAAAAATTCCACATTAAAGGACTTGAAGCAGAAATGCACTGCTGTTAAATAGCTGTGAAGAAGGCTTAATAATTTAGCCTGCTGTTTTGCCAGATGCTTGAAGGACATAAAAGATCTTTATGTGATTGCCAGAACTCTTCTCTCCACACACAAAACAGAAGGAAGGAAAGTATGTGAGGAATTAAGACATGTCATGGCTTCAGCAGCCTTCACACAACCTGATACCATCCTGACGTTTTGGACACCAGTTCCCATAATTCCCAGCCACCATGGCCGGGGCAGCAGGTTGATGAAGGCTAGAGTAATGTCAAATGCAGAAGAATCTGAATACTACAACAGAAATGCAATGGTGAGTAGGGATTTGCGCTGAGAGCACAAGGAAGCACCAGAGAGGTTTCCCCCTCCGCATGACTAGCAGTCTGGTGCCAAATGCTGGCCGAGGGAGCTCTTATGCTGACGACAGTGAGGATACCAGCTGTGCTTTACAAGATACGCTTTGGGGATTGGACCCACGTATACGGATTGTTCGTTTTCCAAGCAAGAATCCAGATTTGCCTGCTGTCGGTTCTGAAACAGAAACACAAAATGCCAACAGAGCATGAACTTTCTCTCTGTGCTTTTTTAATGCTGCTGAGACCACAAGGACAGTCTGATCCTGCAAAGGTCCCAGTCCATGGTGGGTTGGAGGTGCTAGCACATACTACAAGGGTTGGATGTAAACTGAGAGCCAGCTGTTTTGTGCAACTGAAGAATAACCATATTTTTCCATGTATAACACGCCCCCATGTATAAGACGACCCCTATTTTTGGGGGACCGCAAAAAAAATTGGGGGGGAATTGCCCAAAGTTGTTCAGCTTTTTGCGGGGGTGGAGATTGCCCAGAGTTGTTGAGCCTTTTGGGGGGGGTCACTGTCGCCAATCGCTCTACAGCCTGCCCACCACTGCAAATTGCAGGCATCGCCGCAGCCACCAATCATCTGCACATTCACCACCAAAAGTCCACCTGCCCACTCGCCGCAACCACAGCCGATTGCACGCATGCCTCGCCACTGCCATAAATCGACGTCCATTTTCCGCAGCCAATCAGCAGTAGGCCTTGCCGCAGCAACCAATCACACGCCCGATCGCCGTTGCCAATCTCCTGCTGGCTGCTGCTACCAATCTCCCGTCCCCTCTCTGCTATCCATGTATAAGACGACCCATAATTTTTGCCTATTAATTCTATGGAAAAAATATCGTCTTATACACAGAAAAATACAGTACCCTTGAACATTGAGGAATCAGAATTGCGACTGTGGTTCTGCACTGCATCTCATCCAGGGTTTTTATCACAAAGGTGACTTCGCAGGGTCCCCACTACAAGGCAAAAGTGGGACAGCATTACAGAGATGGGCCGGGCATCCTTACAGCACAATCTTAACTATGCTCTTTTTTCCCCAATGGTCCTGGTGTCCTAAAAAGTTTGCAAAGGTCTCCACTCTAAGGTGGTTTAAAGCACTCCCTGCATACCTGCAACATGGTTGAACTTTCTCTTCAATCACTTCCTGAGGTCTTTTCCCTTCTGCCAGACCCTCCCCTGCCCCCCCCCACTCCTCAATGATTTGTGTCATTATTTTTACTGGTCTTGCTCCTCTGCTTTAAACAGCAGCCTGTCCAACTGTTAGCAATGCAGCTGGAGCTTTTTCCACTACTTATTTCCATGCTAGGAAAAGCTATACCTGCTTATTTTCTACGTGGCAGGCTGCTGTTAAAAAGTAATTGAGCAGGGCTATAAAAATAACAACGCAGCAGCGACTGCACTGGTTAGAAACAAAACAGCATCTGCCAGTAGCCTAAAGATTAACTGGGCAATTGCAGCATGAGAAGCACCTACCTTGTTATGTGCACTTTCAGACGCTCAGGAATGAAAGCCCTTTTCTCCACTAAGCTTCCTTTTACACCCATTGTTTGCATACATCCCGAAAACCCTCTGAGCCCTATTGGCACAAAGCACAGAGCCCCCATGGTATGGTTTTCACTAGCCTTGCCCTTCTAGGGCGGCCACTTGTGCATCACCCCCAACCCCAAAAAAGAGGACACATGAGCAAATCGTTTTCACTAAGCCACATATTGTTGGACTCCCAACATCACATCGACATATTGAATTGTAGAGTTGGAAGGGACCCTCTGAGGATCATCTAGTCCAACCCCCTGCAATGCAGGAATATGCAGCTGTTTCATACAGTGATCAAACCTGCAACCTTGGCATTATCATCAGCATGTTCTAACCAACTGAGCTCTCCAGGAAGCCTGAACCTGATCAAGGATGATGGGAGTCCAACAACATGTGAATGGACACAGGTCCCCTAGCCTGGCATAAGCTAATAGAGTATCTGGATAAAAACAAGTAAGAAAAAGACTATAATTTAAACCTAAATAGATATCTCAGCATAGAAGAAGACTGCAACCAGGTTACCTTTGCATCTGCTTGGTCTGATATCCAGGAATCAGCAACCAGAAGACCTTTGCTCTTCCTTATCTTTCAACTTATGACTGGGCAGGCCTTCAAACAGATGACTATTTCATTTAGAGGACTGTCCTCTGTAAAGCAGGGCACATCACCACCCTATTTACATCTGGAAGTTTTCCCTCTGGTCTGCCACAAAGCCCTGCCCCTGAACAAGCCAGCTCCCACTCAGATTGGCTGTTAAAGCCGCGTGAGCATCCCCAATCTCGGCATGACTAGAAAGGAGGGGGGAAATCTCTCCCACCTGCTCCAAAACCAGGAAGGAGCCAACCCCTCACTACACCTGCCTTGCTACAATTGTCACCCCCAACAATACCACAAGGACAGGTATTCATTTCACTAAAGTTAACTTCTGCTGTTGCACAGAAACGCTGTTTGCTAACCATCTTGACCACTGTCAAATTATCAAACAGGCTAACCAAGGTCAGGCCTACTGGAATTGGCACAATATGGCGCCTGCCACCCCCAAAATTTCCTGGTATAAGGGCCCTTCTCAGGAGCACAGGCCCTTTTCAATCTATGGTACTGGTTTGGGATTATGTCAGTGTTGAAGTAAAAGAACCGATATTGTGTTACTGTTATTGTAATTGAGCTCCTGTATTGCAACATACAAGATCCACGTCTCTGGGGAGACTGACATGTGTATAAGTACTATTTGGACGCATTAGCTACTTCAGTTGTTTACAGAATCTAAAAAACGGTCAAGGCTGAAGTGCATCTAAGAAAGGAGTTTAACTGACACGGAACTAGCCAGCAAAACCAGTTGTGTAAAGTTCAGTAAGCCTGATTTGCCAAGTGCTCTGGGATTTGCCAAATACAACAGCTTTCACCAATGGGACCGTGGCAATTGAGACGATGCGTAACAGAAAGGGGGGTGGAATACACAAAAGCAAGTGGAGCTACGCAATTTTTCCATGCTCTCATCCCCCAAGCTCCACAAAGCCTCCCTCACCTAACCAGGTATCATGCAAAACCCTAGCAGAAACCTTGACTATGTACAGCAGCCTTGATTTCAAGTTTATTAGTCTTCTTGCACTTTTTTTTTTTACATGAAAGAAAGGCTATTGATGAACTGAGAACAATGCCATACAGAACCACAACACATTACTTTATAACCTAGCAAACCAAAACAAAGCCCCAATCTCCGAGCAGTGAGAGATTCCAGATATGCTTACCCAGGGTTCGGTTTCCTTAGAATGAAGTTCGTTCTGTTGTGTGTTTAGGATATATTGTTTTATTTACACACACACACATACATATATATATAGCCCAGGAGATCTTACTTCCCCGTTAAGCTTCCAGGGGAGCCCCAAAGCCCAGTACAGATCAAGAATGTCTATGTCTCCAGTTTCAGGCCTGCTTCCAGCCTACATCAACAGCAGTGGCTTTTGCTCTCCTACCTAACTGCTGAGTGAGCAGAGGTTGGGGGGAAGGCCCACCCATTTGTTCTAGGGTACAGAAACCAAAGGCATTACCTTAATAACGGAACTGGCTTGGCAAGCTTGTTCTTATACATTCTACTCTCACAGATACAGGATTCCAATAACTAGAAGGGACTCAGGGTATCATCCAGACTGACCCCACCTCTCAAACTCAGAACAGCGTTATGGTTTAAAATTTTATCATGTAACCCTAGCAAAACAAACAGAACAATATCAAAGTGGCAGTCAAATATGTGTGACAAAACACAACACTGTTTTTTTCAATAGCATATCCAATAGTGTATATCAGCAAAGCACAGAAATGCATTCCTCATTCATCAATATTCTATATTTTTCAGGCGTTTTCCCACTCACCTTTTCACATCCTGGAAAATGTTAAAGGAAGACAGTTGCTAAAATGAGAGCTTGATGGGATAATTGTTCACCTGTGCTTTTCTGCTGCTTTTCTTCTGAAAATTGCTTGCTTCGGAAAGATGCCCACTGTGCAGGAGGCAATTTGTTTATTATCTGTGTTGTGATAAAGCACATGCAATGGTGCAGGGAAAAGGAACAAGTTCATAGCTGTAGGAGGGGCCTTCCGCCTTCCAGAGGCAAGAGAGAAAGATGTCACCCCTGGATGTTGTCTGTGTATTTGATAGGATGGCTGGCTGCTGTTAGAAGCTCTAGGCCTCAGTTTTGGTTTCTATTAAAGCAAAGATTAAGTTCCTTTGTTAAGTAGCAGTTCTTACTGAAAGCTTGCTAACCCCTCTTGCTCAACTACAGCATATATTGTTACTGCAGGGTGGTTCTCTTTGTTAGAGTCGCTGAGGCAGCTGTAATAATTAAGGAAAAGGAATACAGGTGACTTCTGGTTCTGAGAACCAATCAGAGGCTTGGAAGAAAAGGAAGGCCCAACAAGGCCACAATCACACCATCCATTTAAAATGCTATAATACCACTTTAAACTGCCATGGCCTCCCCCAAAGAATTCTGGGAACTGTAGTTTGCTAGGGTGCTGAGAGTGGTTAGAAGGGCCCTATTCCTCTCACATACTACAATTCACAGAGTTCCCTGGGAAGCAGCATTGTTTGTTAAACCACTCAGGGAACTGTAGCTTTTTAAAAACTAAAAGCAAAAAAAAGTGATTAAGAATGTCAATATGTTGTTGCTGGGAGGGAAGTAAACATATAATACATACAAATAAAATGAATATGCTTTACAGTGCAATCCCATGCACGATTACTTGAAAGCAACCCCACCCGCCTTGTGGCCAGCAGAATATACTTTCATGTAAACGTGGCAAGGAGTTCAGCCTAACTCTCCTACTGAAATCATGGAGTGGCAAAATAGTTAACTTTTGGTTGTTCTGCAGGCTTGGGTCAGTGGATTCTTCTGTAATCTTACTGTCAATGTGACCAGACCTCTGTTATTACATTGCTCCTTACATGAGGAAGATACTTTGGTGGGTGATTTATTTTTATTAAAGTCCTCAAACGTTTATAAACAGGAAAGGAAAAGCATGGTAATTCTTAAAGTGTCTGGAGCCTTCCCTTAAGCCAACTTCTGATGGAGGAATTTTAAAATAAAGATAATGCTTTTGTTTTGCTTTGTAAGCCTTTCCTTACGTCCTGCTCAGTCGTAGGCTGAGCTTCTTCAACAGGAACGTCTGATTGTACTGCATGACATCTGAAAACCAGTTTGGCACCAAAACTGTTGCTTCAACATTCCTCACAGTCTCATACTGCTGGTCAATCTAGCTCAGTGTTGTCCACACTGACTGGCAACAGCTCTCCAACATTTCAGCCTTTTCTGGAGATGCTAAGCCTTGAACCTGGGACATGGCTGATGCTCTACCACTGAGCTACCTACGGCCCTTCCTCTGAAGTCATCATTGCTGCATCTGAAAGGAGTGGTCCAGGTGTGCTTGGGCCTCTCTCTTTGGATCCCAGCCACATCCTCTGTCCCTTATAGGTGTTGCAGTTGAACAGTCCATCCCTTTTGCCTTTAAAATAAATGTTCAGTTAAAGTATCTAACAAGAAGGAGGAAAGGATTCACGTCTGTTGACCTTTTAAGTATTTATGCTTAATTATAATAAGCCTAGACCTGGAACAAGATCGACTCTTGCATAATGTTTTGTTTTGTTTGGTCTCGTTTCCACAACGTATGGGATGGGTTCCGTGCTGGGTTTCTTTAAATTATATATTATTTTAAAAATAGTCTCAATGGGTGCATTGTCCAAGGACTCCAATATGTGAGTCATCCCTCTCCATTTCTAGATATTTCCTTTCACCTGCTAATAGAGGCAGGTAAGGATTCCAGAGGACTCTCTGTGTGTGGTTTTTGCTCCCTGCTGCTGGATGGGGAGAAGTGGGGTGGACAAGACACCAGAGAGTGGTCTTTTTAAGTACAGACACATAGTAGTTATACAAAGACTGATTTTCAGTGTAAAGGTCTGAAGATGAGTATGTACACAGGGGCTTTGAGATTCTTGCTGAGCCCATTCAAATCTAGAACTGGGGCAGAAATGTGATTCAGTTTTCATTTAAAGGCAAATCTACCTATTACACACTTTCTGAAACAATATACAAACTAGAACACAAACACCCATCAAAATTTGCACTTCTCCAAACAAGTAATGTATTGAATAAAATGCATATACTAGATAAAGCATGCCTTAAAATGCATATATTTATGAAAGTAACAGACGAAAAAGCATTATATATGAGGAAACTGTAGATTATGCAAAATTGCAAACAAAAATGTATATATTGGGAGAAAAATCACATGAGGGCTTTCATGAGGACTAAAAAAAAAAAAGGATTTGAGAAACTGAAATTGACAGATTCACCCATCCTTATAAATCTCAGTGTCAAAGCTAAGTGAAAGATGTGATGTACTTTTCTATGCATATAGCATCACAGGATTACTTGAGAAGGCTAGCTCAGTTTGTAGAGCACAAGACTCTTAATCTCAGGGTTGTGGGTTCAAGCCCCATGTTGGGCAAAAGATTCCTGTAATGCAGGGGGTTGGACTAGATGACCCTCATGGCCCCGTCCAACTCTACAATTCTATGAGAAGTCAGCCTATGGGAATAAATTGCTGCATCTGAAGAGGCCCACCCACATCCATCCCCACTCCACCCCACACAATCTAGATATACGAAAAGGGAGAACCATTTTCAACATTTTGTACTTATCTGGATTCAAATTTCCATCACACTCCATGAGAAAATCGATACTCCAAGATCATAACCAACCAGGGATCAATGTCACATAGTGTCCATTTGTTTCAATGGGACTCACCCAGGTCATCCTAGGACTGCAATCGCAATGAAAACAGTAGGGCATGCTCTTGAATAAATGCACATAAGGCGGGTCGTAAGGCTCCAATTCTCAAACCATTTTCTTTGTAATCGTCCCAAAGCTCGGTTGCTGCAGCAAATTATTCAAGAGCTGAATTCCAAATGGTTTCTTGTATGTAAAGTGAATGGCTAATAGCAGTGATCAAAAGCAAACTGTCAGTAAGTCTGAGCAATGAACAGTTTTGAATGATGAGGGATGTCCTTTCCTGCTCATAAGTAAGGACTTAAGAAACGTTGATGGAATGCACAATTCATAAATATTCTGACTTTAACCATGAGTTCCTTGTACCAGACAGCCTCTGTCCCTGTTACTATTTCCCCCTTCAACACAAGGTGTAGGATGGGATGGAACATCCTGTTCCATTTTAAATTCAGTTCCCCGCATTTCCTCAGCAGTTTACAATTAAAATACAATAAATCCCCATTAAAATATGCATGGAACAACAAAGTAAATAAACAGGGAAGATCAGCTCATCTGTAGCTGTGGGGCTGTTAGGAAGACAGGAAAGCTCTTGGATTTGTGGGAGGAAGCAAAGGATGTAAATTCAATCAATATTGTCCTGGCCCTCACTGCCAGATGAAGAACTCAAACTCCCAAAGGTTTCTGCCAAAGACTTTAATGCTTAAATCAGAGCTGTGCATAAGCAAGGCACAATTACAAGGTACGGCAGGAGTGCAGGAGAATACACGTCCGGGAGCAAGCTAAGGTGTTTGTTATGGTTCCAAGGGGTTGCTCGAGAGCAAGCAGGCAAATGCCTCCCTCTCGGCTGTGAAGCCTTGCTTTTGATGCCAAAATAAACTTTATCTGTCCAGAGCGCCACTCTCCCATGGCTGGCTCATTCACTGGCAGAATCCGTGAGTGGGCGGTCCTTAAACCTTCCCCAGCAAAGTAGTTTCTTGATGCCCAGGCTGCGCCTCCCCTCTTGGCGCGGAAGCCTACTGCGCAGGGAGGGTGTGGGCAACGGAGGACCTCTCTCCTCCCCGCTTTGCCCAGGCAAGGTGTCCTGGCACTGCCTCGCCTCCTCCGAGCCCTGAAGCTCCTCTCCACTGGAGGCGTGGTTACTCTCCTCCGCTGAGGAGGAGCTGCTTCCCATGATCTTTGGGGGCTCTCTGTAATCCATCCGGCTTTTCCCCTCTCCCCCCTGAGCCGATGGCAGTTCCCTGACAGTGTTGATCCATCAAGTAACATGCCTCCTGCACCTTCCTTCTGCCAGCCAGAATCCCAAGACCGGGCAAGCGAACAGAAACTACAGCTGGGCTGAGCTTGCAAGGTCCGTTTGTGTCAATTCTGGCGTCCCTGTGCCCTAGGAGGTGGAGATGGAGTCAATGCCTGTTTGGCGTCAGATTCGATCTCAGCGGCCTTCCTCATCACTGACAAGGGAGTGTGCTGGAGGTGGTTCTATGACAGGAGGGATCTGACTAGCTGTGTCCCGTGTCACTAGAGCAGAATGCTCCTCTGGCAACCTGCTTGGTCCCTCCCCAAGAACTAACTCACCATCCTCCATGCTCCTTCCCTGACCCTTCTTAGTCATGTCCCACTGATGCTTTCCCAATCTCCGCTAGGACGCTCCCCAGCTCCAGCTAACTGTGCTCTTCCCAGTCCTCTTCAGGATCAAACTACCCCCCCACGACATAAATAAAAAAAGAAATAAAATCCACTTGAATAACCGCAGCAATCAGATGGTGGTAAACTTAAAATACAGACCTTCATGCGAGGAAGTTTCCCTGCCGCCAAATCGGCCTGTACCAATTTCCTCTTCAAAACTTGGAGAGAGTCAATTACATCTGAGTGTTGTTATGTATTGATGTCATCTCCACAATGACCTTGTTTTTATGATGCTGTAGGTACTTGATAAAAAGCTTCTTATCCTAATGAGCCGTATAGCGGGAGGAAAGGACGGCAAGGTCGAGAGCGTATGTGCTAATAAGACAAGCAACAGAAGTATTTGTGTACTCAGCATCAAAACAAATTGCAACACCTTCCACCTTCCCTGAGAACATTGTTTACGGCTGGCCAAGAGACAGCGTTCTCAACAAGGCCAACGTAAAATTGATTGCATCCGTGGAACAGCCAGGAATAAATAAATGAATTGTTTTATTATAAGTAGTGTTTTCCCTAATAATGCAAAGCAGACAAGGCAACAAACAAAATGCAGTGTTTGTGTGTTAAAATCTGTAAGTCTACCCATTATTAATGCATTACATATTTGCATTACATTACATATCTTTGTTACAGGGACGCGGGTGGCGCTGTGGGTAAAACCTCAGTGCCTAGGACTTGCCGATCGCATGGTCGGCGGTTCGAATCCCCGCGGCGGGGTGCGCTCCCGTCATTCGGTCCCAGCGCCTGCCAACCTAGCAGTTCGAAAGCACCCTCGGGTGCAAGTAGATAAATAGGGACCGCTTACTAGCGGGAAGGTAAACGGCGTTCCGTGTGCTGCGCTGGCTCGCCAGATGCAGCTTGTCACGCTGGCCACATGACCCGGAAGTGTCTGTGGACAGCGCTGGCTCCCGGCCTATAGAGTGAGATGAGCACACAACCCTAGAGTCTGGCAAGACTGGCCCGTACGGGCAGGGGTACCTTTACCTTTACCTTTACATATCTTTGTTACCTACATAGGCAGATTTTTCTTTCTCCTCTATCTCTAGTAACACCTATTGAACTCAGTGGGGCTTACTTCTCAGTAAGCATGTATAGAATCATTTACACTTTACATAAAAGGTCTGCAAGCAAATAAATAAATAAATAACATTCTAAATGCCTGAAAGCCTCTTTTTCTATTTATCGTTTTAAACATCATAGCATCAAGAGCTGGAAGGGATTCCAAAGGTCATCGAGCCCAACCCTCTGCAATGCAGGAATCACAGCTGCATTTTGAGGCACAACTTATTCTGCAGCTGGTTAATATTTTGTTATTTTAAATTATAGCTTTTTTGTAGCCTAGGACTATTTCTGTGATACATAAATAAGAAGTTAAAAATAAACCGAAATGTTATAATGAGGAGTGACCACTCTTAAACAAGTGGCAAGGAATATCTTTATTTTTTTCCACTTTCAGTCTCTAAATACCCAATATATTAGTAGCACGGGGCATCAGAAAGCTAAGCGATGCCACTATGTATGTAGCTTCTACCTCTTTCATTGAGGTTATGCATGCACATCTCTACTTTAGTTGCTACTGTGGGCTGCCACGGGACTGACCTCTGCTGGAAAGAGTTTTGATTGCACCGTAAGTTTTCATGCACTGAACAGAACTCCTCAAAATAAACCAAAAATATACATACCTATATTTGAGATGGAGCTTCAAAAGCATCCTCCTTCGTTCCATCATGCAGGTTCACAGCCAACGTATTCTGGGGCAAAAAAGCTGACATCGCACAGGAGGTTAATCACGTAAAGAGAGCCTCTGGCCAGCAACTATTCCCTGAATCAATGAACTGGAAGTGCCATGTGACGGCTCCTGCTTACATAATTTTCTTGACACATCAGCATTATAAGGAACCCAACGATGGACCTTTGCAATAGATCATGATGACGTTAAGCGCCAGGTTCGCCAAAGATGCCAAGACAGCATTTAGCACACCTGGAAACAAAATGATTATAAAGACAGAGATGGCGGGGGAACAGAAGAGAACATCAGACGCAAAGAGACTTACAATATTACGTACCTCCTACCATATTGGGTGCTTCTAGAGCTTCAGCCAGTCCCAACATCCTTGTGCTGGTTTGAGCAGGGCCTGACAAGCCTAGTGGCCAGCAGAAAACTAGTTTCTCTCATACAGAAGTTAATACCCATAGCAAAACAAATTCCAGAGGGCCAGTTGTGCCCTGTTTGCTGTCAGACACAATCTTTTGACAACAAGCTGCTGCAACAAGAAATCTATTAGCCTTATAGGTGCCACAATAATTTTTCTCTCTCTCTCCTTTTCTCTTTCTCCCTACCCCTTTTGTCTCGCAGAAGGCCTTTCTGCTAGTCTTAAGGCACTGCTGGATAGACTAGATCAGTGTTTCCCAAACTTGGGTCTCCGGCTACTTTTTGAACTACAACTCCCATCATGCCTCGCTAGCAAGACCAGGGGTCGGGATGATGGGAACTGTAGTCCAAAAACAGCTGGAGACCCAAGTTTGAGACACTGGACTAGATGGTAGATAGGGAACCTGTGGTCCTCCAGACGCTGTTGCACTCCCAACTTCTATCATCCCAGACCATTGGCTGTGTTGGCTGGAGATGATGGATTTTGAGAGTCCAGCAACATCTAGAGGACCATAGGTTCCTCACTTCCTGCAACAGACACTTTAAAGGGAAGAATCATACTCAGGAAAAAGTGAGTGACCTACCACGAAATGGGAGAGAGGAGGCAAACCATCCAATAATGAGCAAAAATAGATCTTTGCCGTGGGTCAGTTTTCTAGCAGGTAGAAATATTCAGTGGAATAGCACATGCCCTCTTGTAGTGCCTCTTGTCAGTAAATCAAGTTGGGATTTGCACTGAGTAGGGGGTAATGTTTTGGTATCACGCCTCAAGCTACAGGTGGGACACACTGAAAAGAGGCTGAAAAAATTGCTTTGAGTCCTTTATCCAGAAAGCAAGGGGTTTCTCAGAAAAAAAAGCTTATTCACAAAATTGCTATATTGTAAATGACGTTGGTTCCTCTGCCTCCATTGCAACTCAGTGCTAAGTTTACCTGGAAGTAAATCAACAGAGTTAATTTCCAGAATATGTGCTTAGGGGTGCAAGCATGGCTCAGCCCAAAGGGCACCAGCTGCAAGTTTTGTCTAAGCAAGCCAACAAAGTTCAACAGGATATTCTCCCTCACATGAAGTGTGAGATAAAAATGGGCCTGAAGCAAAAACCCTTTAAACCATGGAAGATTTATTGCTTGAAATGTTCCAGAAGTGCAGCATCTTGGGGTACATTCAAAAGTGTTACATTTACAGTATGAACACACAGAGACTTCAGAGTGCCTAGTACAGAGCTGAAGGATCCACATTCAAGTTAGTGCCCAACCATGAAACTCATTAGGTGACCTTGGACCTATTGCTTGCACGCACACCTGTGCGCTCTCTCTCTCTCTCTCTCTCAGCCTAACCTACCTCACAGGGCTGTTGCAATGATAAAGGGTTTGGGGGGGGAGACGACACATGTTTGTGGGCCTGAGCACCTTGGCGGTGTGGAAGCAGGATAAAACCTGCATGTCTTTATGTTAGGAATGCCAGCTTAGAGGAGCTGGATCCCATTCATCAGTCATGATATGCTCCTGTTGGGTTTTCTGCATCAAAAGGTACAAACTGGAAGCGGTGTTTCTGTAGCAATAGAATTGTTTCAAGTGTGTGGCCATCTTCTCCCCAAGGACAGCACCCACAGAAGCCCTACATGCGCGAGAAAGAATGCAGGAGTTCGTGAGAGGAAAAACTGTATATAGCGATGGAGGCAAACTTTCCAGACTGTGGCAAAAAAACACCAGTAGCTGTGCAAGCAAGAGGCAGGGGGCACCACAACGCTCCCTGTCCCATCCCCCCCACCAACTAAGACCAAAATATTTCTCCATGATTGGTCTAGCTCTACAATCGAGATCACATGTAGAGCACCTGAAAGCATGATCTTGCACCTCGAGGTCCCTTTCTGAAATGGCTGTTCTTCATCATGCCTGTGACCAAGAACACAAGCCTGTTGTTGAAATCAGTAGTACAAAGTTAAATTAACTATCTGATCTACAGCTAGTACAATTATCCAGTGTTTCAGGTTCATTCAAGTAATTACAGTACTTTACACCCTTCAGAAATTTGACATTGCCTATATACACAGTAGTTTAGGCTTCTTTTAAGGCTTTCCAAAGTTTAGCACAAAATATATAAGCACGAAGGTTTCCAGAGAGATTGCTGCCACTGAACTCCAGGCAAACCACTCAATGCTTCTTCTTAAGTTTCCAGCTCATAGTTTGCCTAGAGGAGACAAACCATGAACCTGGGTTCAGATGACACACTAAATCATGGCATGATCAGAGCAGCAGCAGCAGCAGCACCAGAGAAGGACAGCGGTCAGTTTTCTCTCCAGGAACCCTCAGGCACATGAGCTCATGCTAAGGCATGGTTTGGCTTAGTGTCATGTCAACCAGTTCACTCCAAGTAGTAACTGATATATAAATGAGCATTTATCCCATGAACACAACCCCTTCACTCTTCCCTTTGTGTCATTAAAGCAGGGAGTCTTTAATTAACCATCCTTGAAAATAGCCAGGATATTGAGTAAACTTCAAACCCTAGTTTAAGATCCCAGCCTCTTCCAAAGTTCCACAGCTCCCCAGTTCAGATAAAATGGAAAACTATGGTTACTTAGGCTTCCTTGTTTGCTTATAGCTCATTTGAAGGGAGGAGCAAAAGGGACAGCATGCACAGACAAAAAGCTTGTTCCGATCTTATGTTGTTGAGATATGATAATCAAACCAGCTCATTGTTTAAAAAAAGAAACACAAAAGCTTGGATCCAGACTTTAGTCATTACCATAGGCCTATTGAAATCATGACTAATTTGTCCCCTTGTTTTCCATGGGTCAACTTTAAGCATAGCTAAGTCTGGCTCCAACTGAGTAGATTTACAAAAGAAAAATACTGATAATGGCTCAGCACAGCAGTTTGCTGCCCAGAATTCTTTTCCCTCGTTCAATGTGATTTCAGTAGTCAACGAAATTCCAGCTGTACCAGATTCACAAATCTGGTCATTAATGAGATGCAGTTCATTCAGAGTCTTACATCCGTAAGCTTCTTGTTCTTTGAAAAGGCTGGAAAGGCTTTTTAAACGCCCACCCCAACAGCATTGGTCTCTGCTTGCTTTTTTCTGGAAAAAGAACTGCTTCACTTTCAGGAGTAGGAAATCGCTCCTTGTACACCTCAGGATAGGATTTCTGAAACTAGAAAGGAAGCATGCAAAGATTAGCTAATAAATTTATTCGGGTCATTTGAAAGTGACTTGCTTATTCAAGCAGAACATGTCCAGTCTCTGACTACAAGGGGGGGTGGGGAATGCGTTCATCTCTTGCCAAACATTATGGAAGAGGAACTTAACTGCATAACAGTGCTGTGCTGGGAGACTTTTGTTCCACTCTTTGCTCACTAACATCTGGGGTCCCATCTCGTCCCCTCGTGCCTTTCAACATCTACAGAAAGCTGCTGGGAGAAGTCATTTAGAGGTTTGGGCTGAGGCTTCATCAATATACAGATGGCATGCAGTTAAACTTCCATCATTTAATTCTAGGGAGGCAGGTGAGACCTTGAGCCATCTGGGGGCAGTACTGAGATGAAAGAGGACTCAAAAAGCTGGATCTGTATCCAGATAAGAGGAAAGTACTGCAGCTGGGGAAATCTGCTAATCTGCATGGAGATTTGAATCTGATTATGATGGGGTGACACTACAGTCTGTGAATACGTACAAGGGAGCTGCAGGTGGTGTTGCTTGCCAAGAGTGCTTTTGACTGGCAAGGGCGAGGTCAGTAGTGCAGCCCAGTTTTGGAAAAACAGTCCTAGCCACTGTGGTCCAACCCCTGGTTAAATCCATCTTAGATTACAGTAATACTATGTGTGCCTGAAGCTGCTCTTGCAGAGGATTTGGAAACTGAAACTGTGGAGCAATGTGGTAGTGGGAACCTTTGCAAAAGTTGGGCATACTTATCTTATCTCACCTCTTGTGTACTGGTTAACTTGGTCACCCATTTCCCCCCATTTTAAAGTGCTGACTTTAAAATGATAACATCTGGGGGGTGTTATCTGAAGGACCAGTTCACCTGTATGAGCTGGCCCAAGCATCTGAAAGCCTCCTCTCTGGGCCTCCAGAAAGAGCTTATAGGGATTTCTCAATGGCAACACCCTTTGAACTCCTTCCCCAGGGAGGGGTGTGTGGCCTCACCATTGCTGGTCTCTTTTTTAAAAAAACAAACAACCAACCTTTAAAACATGTTTATTCAAGTCTGCATTTGGCTAAATAGTTTGTACTCAGAAATACATTTAGCTGTTAATTTTTCAGAGTGTGTGTGGGTGTGTGGGTGTGTGGGTGTGGGTGTCTGTATTTTCTTTTTTAAAAAAATTCAATGTGAAACTTTTCAACGTACAATACAATAAAAGCCAAACTAATCTAAATAAAAATAGAAGAGAAAACAAAACACACTAAAATAGAAAAGAAAGAAAGAAAACAGAGAGAAAAGCAGAAGAAAGGAAAAATACTATCAGAGGGGCATCTTAACCCTTGTCCCACACAAAAGGTGGTGGACCCTTTCCGGCTCTCACCTGTATTTTCAAGTCCTGTAAGCTGCCTTCTGAGGGCTGTGAGCCCTAAAAGGGGAATTAAACCATTTTTAAACTGCCTCATTCTGGAGAAGTTCCACATTTTCACTACCCTCAAGTTTGTAACTGATGACGTCTCAGCCATGAAAGTACGGTGCGTTATTTAACACCACACAAACTGCATTTAAACCATAAACTGGTATAACATTTCTGCTAGGCAAGGCTATATTTAGGGACCTTACAATAATGACATCCCATACTGTCATGTGAACCAGGAGGCCTATTATGTCTAGAAAGGGTATTATGGTTAACAAATGGAACCCAGTTGGTTTTGCCACATCCTGAAGGCTATCAGGCTTATGAGGACACAGAAGCAGGTTTTTTTTCTGTTGGTGGCACCAGTGTTGTGAAATGTTCTCCCTGCTAAAATAGAGCACACCACTTTGGTATTGAAATTCCACCAACTCTTGAAGACATACCTTTCCTCCTCCTAATCTCCTGAAATGAACCTCCTGCTTTTACTGTTGTTGCAACTGTAACACTGTTTTAATAGCCCAGTTTATGATGTATTTTAATTATGGATACAAAACTACATGCATTAATTAGAACCAGCATGGTGTAGTACTTAGGCGTGTACTGATAGTTGGAGCTATGGGGACATTTGGACTTAAAAGGAGTAAGAAACAAGATTCGGGCTCCACTTTTAAGTATGGAGGTCTGGCTGGAAGAAACATGGACCCTATTGGGACAGAGCTTCTCCGAGATTTGGTGTTTAATACTAAGGACTGCCAAAAAAACCGGCAGAGAGGAATTGAGAGAGAATTAAGAACCTCGGACGTGAGGTCTCCAGGCTGATAGTAGACTAAGACTGATGGACATTTGTTGGGGATCGAAACCGGGAAGGGGGGGGGGGGTTGGGAATCCAAAGGGTGTACAATTATAATCTGTTTTTTTATTTTGTTTTGTTATTAGTATGAAAATTGGGGAATTCGTAGAAGGGAATTTGGGTCGACTTTAGAAAAAGGTTTTAAGAATGAGCACTGATGTACAAATATTGATGTTTATAAGTTAAAATTGGTTTTCCTAAAATGAATTAAATATAAAAAGGTCAAAAATTGGGGACAAGAACTTGTTGAACTAACAATTTGAATTGGAATATAAGAAGGAGAGGTGTGGGGAAGTCAGGGAAATATGTTATTGAAAATACGGATTGTAAACTTTATGTGTTTTTAACTTTTTTGTTTTTTGTTTTTTGATTTTTTAATGTATTAAGGTGGAAAATCTCAATAAATATCTTTAAAAAAAGAAAAAGAAAAGAAAGACCAGAGTTCCAGTTCCAATTCAGCCATAAAGTTCACTGGGTGACCTTGGGCCAGTCACAGTCTATCCTACCTCAGAGGTTGTTGTGAAAAGCATGTATGCTACCCTGAGCTCCTTGGAGGAAAAAGATGGAATATAAATGGAATAAATAAGTGATTTTAGAAACAATTCTAAATTCCGTACAGGGCCCACACACATACAGAGCTGTGTTTGTTGTGGGGGTGAGGTGCTTGAAAAATGACTGGGAAACCTGCCAGGACCAGGATCCTGGTCTCATGTAAAGAGAGCAGGGGTGGGGATCCCTGGTCCCTAAACCACCCCTGCTTTGTAAATGTTTCCCTTTACAAACATCAAGCTTTTTTTCTGTAGCACTGGTGGGAATATTTACATATGCAATACGTATGCTCTTGTCACACAAATATTTGCAGATGTTCTCATTGCCATGAAAATCTTCCAGTGAGTTTACAGGATCAGAACCAACACAAGCAGATTCAAAGGCGACAGATAGAAGGGACAGAGGAAGAAACGAAGACCGGAAAATGACTATTTACCATTCCCCATGATAGATAAGAGTAAATAACACATCAAAATCCTTTTTTGGGGGTGGGGAACAATGTGAAGAGGAAAGCTTTAAAAGAGAAATTTTGACCATTTATTTTACCTGCTTCAACTTTTTCTTCTTCTCCTTGATGGACATCTCCCGATTCATCGCAATTTCTTCCAACAAACCTACCAAGGGTTCTTGGCAGCCATTTGTTCTTTGGTGTTCAAACTCATCTGCGCTGATCTGATGACAAAACGATGGTGCAGGCAAGGTCGAATCTGCATCAGCTCCTGGATATTTTATCTGTGTTAGAACAGGTGGGAGGTATGCTGAGAAAAGGAGCTTAAATTTTGGTATCCCAGGATAAAATCTTTTGTGCACGCCTCTCTCGATGGTTATGATTTGAGATCAGGAGATATACACAACCACCACTGCAGGACCTTTAGGTGCTATCGCTTGCTTGTCAAATTCCCTCTTGCAAGAGAGATGCAGGAGCAGCGAAATATTTTTATTTTGCCAGGCCTCTCTCCACAAGGACCTACACTCGTTTTAGAAATCGCCTCGCCTTTTGTGCTGCATTTTATTAACTGCGCCTTTCATCTTAGCTTTTCAGAACGGATGTTGTAAGCCACTTTGGGGATACGGTTGAAAAGCAGCACACAAATGCAGGAGTAATAGTAAAAAATAAATTGTGTGAAAGACATTTGCATCTTGGCTTGCAGGTAGATGCCACTGGATGAGTTATTTTCATCTTGTGTTGCAGGTGATGCCAAAGGATTAAAGGATTAGAAAGGAGCTTCCAAGGTCCAGGGCCAGGATGGGAGAACTTTTTGGCTCTACGGATCAGCCCTGTGGGCCAAAGTTGACAGGTAAGAACTGCCACCCACCTGTCAAAATTCCTTGCATGGTAATTTCCAGTAGAGGGCTGGCAAAGCAGTTGTTTTCTCCATCTTCCCACCACTTGACGGGCACAAGATAAATAAGTCAAGGCCCAGCGCTAAGCAAGTTCAGCTGAGGTGAAAGGAGAGTAAGTAAAGGTAGAAAGGTAAAGGACCCTTGGACAGTTAAGTCCAGTCGAAGGCGACTATGGGGTTGCGGCGCTCATCTCTCTTTCAGGCCAAGGGAACCGGCGTTTCTCCACAGACAACTTTCCAGGTCATGTGGCCAGCATGACTAAACCGCTTCTGGCGCAACAGAACACCATGACGGAAGCCAGAGCACACGGAAACGCCATTTACCTTCCAGCCACAGTGATTAATCTACTTGCACTGGGGTGCTTCCGAACTGCTAGGTTGGCAGGAGCTGGGACAGAGCAACGGGAGCTCACCCCGTCGCGGGGATTCGAACCACCGACCTTCCGATCGGCAAACCCAAGAAGATCAGTGGTTTAGACCACAGCGCCACCCGCTGTGATCCTGCTTACCACTGGGTTCCGGCTTTGTGTGGTGCTTCCGAGGCTCCTAACAACCAGCTGGCTGCCGGGTGCTTTGGGAGCTGCACAGATCAGACCTTGGGCAAGCCCAGCTTTCACCTGTGTGATGTCAGGTGAAGGGGTGAGTGGCTATGTTTGGCACCAAACGGCCTTGCAGCCCCAAACGGGGAAGGCTGGTGGGCCGCCAAGTGTCAGGAGCCTGAGTCAAGTGTAAGTCAGCAATAAAAAACAAGGTTAACTATTTATTAAAATATTTTTTAAAAAACTAAGTTAACTATTTATTCAAAGAATCCAAAACAGCTCAGGCCTAGTGATTCCAGGGACTTCCCAATAGGACTTGCCGCAATGAGGCAGTTATGAAGACTGAAGGTCCCCACTACCCCACCCCTTTCTAAGGCTCCTCCTCTCCGGGGTGTTTTCCAAGCAATCGTAAAATGTGTTGGCGCACAACCAATCTCTGTTCTGCTCTTTTCATTTCTGTCTTTTTAGGGGTCGCACCTTGGATTCTTCAGCAGCCTGACTCCACTCCTTCCCAGCCTCCGCTTCAGCCTGGGAGTCTAAACTGCTCTCTGCCACAGCCTCTCCCTGCTCACTAAACCCTGTTACCTCTTCTGCTTCCGACACCTCCTCCTCCCAGTCTGCTCCCTCATTGTCATCCCACCACCAAAGCTGGTGCCTCCTTCCACTCCTCTGCAGCCAGCCAGCCTATGACACCATGACTGGCCTGCAGGCTGGAGTCTCCCCATCCAGTGCAACTTTGTGGTCAATTCAGGATCCACAACACAGGATGCAGCTACTGCATCCCTGGCAGACAGCCATCCGACCTCTGCTTAAACACCTCCAGCAAAGAAGAGTGCACCACCACCTCCGAAGCCAGTCTGTTCCACTGTTAAAGCAGTTTCTGCTATTAGTGTTGGTGCTGGCACCTGCTTCCCTGCCAACTTCTATGCACTGGTTCGTGTCTGGAGCAACAGAGAACATGCCTCCGCCATCTTCTGCGAGGCAGCCCTTCTGATATTTTAAGACTGCTATTGTGTCTCCCCTTTGCCTTCTTTTCTCTAAGCTAAACAGGCCCAAATCTTTCAACTGATCCTCACAAAACTTGGTTCTATCCTGGTTTCCTTCCTCTGGGCACACTCGAGGGCAGGGGAAAGGGAGCCCTGCATGGGTCGCTTGTGTTGTGGGAACATGAGGAGAGGGGTGGACCCTGCCATCATCATCTGAGGCCCTTCTTCATGTGCCTCTCCCACAAGAGGTCTGGAGGGCAGCAAAATGAGAATGGGCCTTTTCTGTGGTGGCTCCCAGTTCATGGAATGCTCTCCTCAGGGACGCCTGGTGCCTTCATTCAACCAGGCCTTGGAATAATTAACGTTCTATGGCATTTTAAATGTGTCACTGGTAGGTGGGGTATCCACTCCTGGTCCAATTCTCTTTCACACACAGCCTTTTCCCTGCACACTGTCACACATGTGCCCTTCCTCCTCGTCCAACCTTGTACCCTACCTCCAACTGACTGAACTGGAAGCAACCAAGAAGCATGAGGGAGCACAAGCCTTGCCGGTTGTTCCCGTTACCAAATCAGCTGGGCAACTGGAAGGTGTAGGATGGAATCTTAGTTATGCCATCACGTGCCTCTGCTGTCCCTTGCAAATATGATTCCTTCATCCTTTCCCCCTGCCCCCAGCTGTTTGGCAGGCCGTGGGGAACAAGAATGCTAGTATGGAGTTATTTTGATAGTGGAGCCCTGGTTGGGCAATCTGCAGCAGGCTATAAGAAAGGCCTGAAAGAGCTGCCTGCTGCCCACAGATGGTCAAGAGGCTCACAGGCATTAATGGCCAAAGTCTGGCAATGGAAAATATGGACAAAACAAACAAGAAATGTAGCAATTCTAGAACAGCAACCTTAACAGTACAAATGCTCAGAAATAAGACCCACTCAATTCAGTGGTGCTTACTCCCTGATAAATGCTTATTGGATTATAGCTACATGTCACTTTATTTGTTGCATGAGAAGAACTGGTTTGGTTTTAAGAAGGTAATAAAGAACTGAGTTGGGGAGAAGACATTTATGTTCTACAGCTCTCACCTGGACCCTTTGGAGATGTGCTACATGCTCCTCTATTTTAGCTTTCAGGGCACAAGGTACACTTAAGATCTCTTGAGATTTGTCCATCAAGAATGACACCAGTTTAGCAGCCAGAAGTTCATCCAAGTCCACATCATCCTTGGAGCAAAGAATACAGCGAGAAAAGGACTGAACCATCTGAAACAAAGAAGATTGGTTATCACAACAACACTTTCTTATTCATGGGTCTTCCCCATTCTTGCCATACCAAACACTCTCAAAGTGGCTTGCAACAGGGGAGCACAGACTTCAGATTTTCAGGAGGTACTTTGTGCTTGACTAGAACCCCCCAAATCCACCAACAGGACCCAGGTGCAAAAGATGTACACATTGAATTAAACAGCAGGGTGCCTCTGAGCAGCTGCTGAGCCCAGGGATTTGTTTCAACTTTCAGGACCAATCTCAGCTCACAGACCTTTGACACACAACAACATTCCTGGCTACCTCCAAGTTTTCTTCATTTCAGCCGCCTAATCTGCATTAGGGGAGTCATTTTTAAAAAAAAGCTATTTGAGACACTTTTGTCTACCTACTGTACATGAGCCAGATATCTATCAGCGAATCCCCATCAAACACCTGCTGACCCCTGGGCTTCCTGGTCCCATCCACCCTCTAAGATGGCTGAGCACTTTGGTTCAGTGCTGGTGCTATTGAAGACCTGCTTCCAGAACTGTCAACAGCTGAACAAGACAGAAGCTGCCACTGGGGAGGGGGAGGGGAAAGGTTTCCTAGAGAAGGCAAGGTGAAAGCCAGGCAGCAACCTGAGAATGAGCGCCAACAAAACTGGAGGAGAGATTCCTCCCCCTGTCCTGCCCTTCCCTATCAGCTCCCGCTCCTTGCAGCACACAGTATGTCTGATGCTGTGCAGCAGGAAATGCGTGGGGAGAGAGACAGACAGACAAAAGGGCAGCGATGGGAACTGGGTGGGAGAACCCACAGCTGCTAACTCTTGTCAGCTCTATCAAACACACAGCGTCTGCTGCAGGTTGCAACCTGGTGATTCACGTTACACAGGTAGAGAAAGGGAGAACTTCCACGCCACACCCTCGGTTAAATACTTTGCTGCTTTCTTTTTTGTAACTAAGAAGAGTCTTTCCCCCAAAGCAATTCCAGGAAGATTTTGCAAGCCCAGCTCGGTCTCTCAGTTCCCAGAAGACGCTCACCAGCGTTCTCGTCCCGACTGTATCTGAGAGGGGTGGGAGATCTTTATTTGAGCCAATCCTGGCCAACAGAGTCATCAGCAGCTGCAGCTTTCGGCGATTCGCTGGCGGAAGGAGGAGGCAGCAAACCCGTAGAGCTTCAATGGCCAGCTTCTCTTTCTGCAGGAGACCTGGGTCGGAGAACATGGCAGGAGAGCACACTTCAATGTCGGATGCTTCTCATAGCTTATTTTCCAAAGGGGGGGGAGGAGTCTAATTCTTGCAGGCAAGACACCTGCTGGCACACTATTCTATGGTTAGCAGAAACCAGAATCGCCTTGTTAACCATAGTTTGCAAATCAGCTCAAGCTCTGGCTGTGAGAAACCTCATTAGCTTTAACCATAGTGAGTGGCAGGGCACAGAAGAAACAATAATCTATTGTTGAAAGGCCGGGAGGGAACTTTGTGACCCTGAAGAGAGGAGAAGGAAGGAGAATTTGAGTCCAAGGCCTTCTCTCAGTCCTATAACCATAAGAGACCAGCAGTATCTCTCAGGGCAACATGAAAGTCTAGGCTTCAACCAAGCCTTATCTGTCAGTTTTGCTAACAGGTTCTCTCTCTTAACTTTTCTCTCCCTCCTGATTGGCTGACACTCCACCCAGTCTCTACTGGGTCTGCAGGAAGATGACCCAGGGTCTGTCCATCACAGAAGTTAAGTACATATTCATCTCCCGCTTTCATTGCCCTCTGTTGCTGCCTTTCTCTGTGGTTTCCCTGCACCTCTTTTAGATTGTAGGCCCCTTCAGGGCAGGATCTAGACACACCTGTTCTTTGCATATAGATGCTACTATATCATAATAATTACCATGAAGAATTCTCAAGATACTAATGTACATAAAACTCACATCGCATTCCAAACATACCATTTAGCTTTCCAGTCAAACTCTTATCCAACAGGTTTTAAGGGGTGTGTGTGAGAGAGAGAGCTATATAAAGGAGAAATTAATTTCAGCCAAAAATGAAATGTCAGCAAGCCAGCAGACTAACCATAAAAAGCATATATAGTACATATATCTCTAAAAAGTATATGTACAATTCACAAACATATCCTTCAGACATCTTTTTTTTAATTTCAACACAGAAATCTTCTAATTGATGGAGAATGCAAGCCAAACTCTGCCAACTGCATGTGAAATAATAATAATAATAATAATAATAATAATAATAATAATAATAATTTATTTCTACTCTGCCTATCTGGCTGGGTTTCCCCAGCCACTCTGGGCAGCTTTCAACAGAACATTAAAACCAGAATAAAACTTCAAACATTAAAAACTTCCCTAAACAGGGCTGCCTTCAGATATCTTCTAAAAGTCGGATAGTTGTTTATTGCCTTGACATCTGATGGGAGGGCGTTCCACAGGGCGGGCGCCACTACTGAGAAGGCCCTCTGCCTGGTTCCCAGTAACCTCACTCAAGTCAAACATAATGAAGTATCAAAGTCATATCAGCAGAGACAAGTCCTACCTTCCAGAGAAGGAGAAAACAAGCTTGCTCCCTCTTCCACGTGACAGCCCTTAATATATTTGAAGATGGCTATCATATCTCCCCCTGGAAAAGACCCTGATGTTGGGAAAGATGGAGGGCACAAGGAGAAGGGGACAACAGAGGATGAGATGGTTGGACAGTGTTCTCGAAGCTGCTAACATGAGTTTGACCAAACTGCGGGAGGCAGTGGAAGACAGGAGTGCCTGGTGTGCAGTGGTCCATGGGGTCACAAAGAGTTGGACACGACTAAACGACTAAACAACAACAACAACAATCATATCTCCTCTCAGTATCCTCTTTTCCAAGCTAAAAATACCCAGCTCCTACAACCATTCCTCATAAGGCTTGGCTTCCAGGCCCTTGACCATCTTGGCTGCCCTCCTCTGCACGTGTTCCAGCTTGTCAACATCCTTCTTAAATTGCGGTGCCCAGAACTGGGCAAGGTATTCCAGCTGTGGTCTGGCCAAGGCAAAATAGAGTGGTACTATTACTTCCCTTGATCTGGACACTAGACTTCCATTGATGCAGCCAAGAATAGAATTAGCTTTTTTGGCTGCTGCATCACACTGTCGACAATGTTAAGCTTGTGGTCCACTAAGACCCCATGATCCTTTTCACATGTACTGCTAATATGCCAGTAGTGTCCCACCTCAGTTGCTGAGATCCTTCGACAGGCCGTTTTTGGTGCTCCCAAATGCCCCTGAAGTTCAGTCAGCCTTTATGAGGCACTGAGCTTTTAGTGTGGCAGGTCCTCCCTCCTGTGGAGCTTTTCACGGACAGAAGAACAGTGGGAGACATCCTCATTTTCTGTCACACGTATTTCAAAGATGGCACTGTTCAGCTGGAATTCCAAACTGTCTTTGGAATTGACTTTTTAATTAAAAAACTCAACTAGTTTTTGTTGACATGTGTGTTGCTGGTGCTTTTGATAGCTGGATTCCCTGAATTGGGACCCAGCTGGATCCCATAACCTGGGGGCAGATGTCAGGACCCACAGTCAGCCCAGCCTAGACCACATCTTTGCTCATGTTCTCTCACAGTCTGTTTATGCAGCACATATTTCTGATACCTGGGTGCCATAACTCAGAGGTGCCATAATGCTGAAGTCTACACATCACATATGCAGCTGAACCCTGAGTCTGCATAAACACATTCCCAGTCACAAGTACAAGATGTTCCCACTGCTGCAACTACAAGGCCAGTTACGCCTGGGCTGGCCTGAATTCAAGATAAGGGTTAGGAAGTAATTATTCTGTAGCCAAGAAGAGAACTTAAGCATGCTTTGTCCACGCACATTCCTAGCTAATAGCAATAGTAAAAGTAATAGTAATAATTTTTTATTTATTTATACCCCGCCCATCTGGCTGGATTTCCCCAGTGACGCAAGAAATCATACATTTATGTGCTTGCTACAATGATGTAAATGCTTTGTGATCTCTAGGCTCAGTCTTTTTGAGATATTCTGCTGAGACTCACTGTTGCAGCTTTTAATTAACTCTTTTTACCCTACCAACCACTGTCTCTTTATTGGCTTGGTGGCGACAGCGTTCTGGACTTGGTAACATTTTTACCAATGTTACAGTAGCTTTGTGTTGTAAACTGCCTTGCTATGTTTCCTATGTAAGCGTGGTTTATACATATTCAAATAAACAAGTGAATGAATTATTATTTTTTATTATTAATGAGGCTGTCGTTTTTGTTTTATTAGCTTTGGGCTTACCCTGAAAAGGGAGACCAAGATATAAGCCATAAACGAAATGAAAACTCTGACTTCTTATTGTGCCTGAGGAGACCAATTGCCTCAAGAACATGTTCCAGCCAGGCAAGAACGCTTGAAGAGGTCATGGAGCAGAGGCAATGAGGGGCATGACTTAGGGAAGGTGAGATGGGAGCTAGGGAGAGCCCCAAGGGCCAGGCATGGAGGTCTGCAGGGTCGCATTGCCCCTCAGGCCTGAGGTTCCCTACTCCTGTCTTACTCAGTCATTATGGGGGACGAGGCCCTCCTGGTCATGGCGCAGGCTATGGTACCGTGGCTAGGAGCCACTAGAAAGTGGGCCTTTTTGACAGATCCATTTTCCCTCTGAGTTTAGGAGACTACCAATGACATCCAGGTGTCTTTTAAAAACATACATTTGGGCTCCTAGGCCTTCTCTGGTACTCAGTCTCATTCTATTATAAGATTTTTAATCCTCCCCTAGGTTTTTTCAGTTGCATTTTCTTCCTGTATTTTAATATTTTGATGTGCATTTTAATATTGTTGCATTGCGCATCAAGACTTGCCACTAGAGGTGATACAGGCATGTTTTAAACAAACAAATAGTTTATAGTGTTTTCATTTTGCTATTGCATTTGTTTTTGTACAAGGTTAGCTGCTCTGGGCTCCCTTTGGAGGCTGAAAATAAAAGGACGACAGTGAAATGCTCGAAATTGAATTTTTGTACTGTTTATTATTATTATTTGCTTGCTTGTTCACTACCAGATGTGTACATTTCTTGTTCTAGAACTTGCTAATGAACATTTGCTCCTCATTATTCACTGGATTTATTGCTCCCCGAAAACTCACCTGTGCAATTTTAATTTGTATCCTATTTGTGTTCCAAAGAGGAAATTTATTTATTTATTCAAAGTATTTATTTATTCAAATTTTCATACCACCCATCATCTCCAGATTCCACAGTGGTTTATAATACTTAGAACACAACAAGGTAAAAACAGCTCGCGCCAGAGACACGGACAACTGCCACTCAAGCATTATGTCTGAATTTGATGTGCAGCAGGCCCAGGGCTGCAAGTAACCCCAGCCCCTGTCACTACCCAAAAACTTTCCTGCCTGCTCAGTCCCCTCAACCTTCCCACGTTGGGCACGGGAGGTCTGAAGGGGGCCTTTACCTACTTTTGCTGGAATATAAATAGAAGCTTTTGAGCCTGTATTATCAGGGTCCCCAAATAAACAGCAGCTTCTACTTTTCTTCAAGCACACTACATCCATAAAACTATTAACTTTAAACAGGAGAGCAATAAAGCATCCCCACTGACCAGGATTTGCCAAGCAGGTGCCCTCCAGATGTTTTGGACTACATCTGGAGAAGGATGGAGAAGACATTGGCAGGTCATTCTGTGACTCAACAGTTCTCTCAGCCTGACTAACCAACAACCTCAGGGAAACCCCACGGCCTGGTTGAAGAGACACATCTTTACAAGTTAAAAAACCCGGGGGGAAATAGTCAAAGAGTGACAGACCTCCAGAGGGAAAGAGTTCTTACCTAGAACATTGACGAAGAGATCAAAAAGCTGGAAAGTGAGAAGAGGCTCCTTCATGTGGCCATAGTAATCCGCTATGGTTCTGAAGACATCTCTTTCAAATCCTGAGTATGTCGGTTGTTTCAGATCCGGACACCTGGGCCCTATTGTGATGGGGGCAAAGGACAGAGAAGAAATGAATGGCTTGTGCTGGCCAACAGACATTATTAACAGTTACATTTCTACTCAGTATTGGTGTGTCCACGAGAGCAAAGAGGAAACGGACAAATTATTTGACAGGAGGGGGGAAATGTGTGACATTCATCAGATCGGAGTAGGCTAGAATTCTGCCTCCTCCTCAGAACACTTTTTTCTGACCAATGAGCAACCAAAGATTTCTACCCTGCAAGCCAATCAGAAATGAAATTGTACAACCCTCCAACTCGATGCAAGAGCCCAGCTTTTCGCCTGACCAGTCTTACGCAACTAAAGAACTTCAATGAATCAATGGGCACTTAGTATTTCAAGCTTAACCCTTCATATAACCCCATATACACATTAAACTCATACACTGTACACAGAACAAACCCTGCCCCAGTGAATTCTCCACAACAAATTGGGTTGGCAGAGATGCTGCTTTCTCAGTATTACTTTCCCCTCTAGGATGGCAATGTGAGGAGGACCACATGGCATATACTCTGGCATAGTGGGCGGGTGGGGGATTTGGCCCAGGGGCTTCTAGTGGCTCACATCCCATGAAAGCATTGTACATGGAGGGAGATCTTCACAAAGATTGGTTCAGATGGAACAATCACACAGAAGTAGCTGCCCATATCAGTCAATTCTGGTTGATGGTTGATCATGTGATACAACATAGCAGGCCAATGCCCAGCATGAGGATTTAAGATGAGGACTACCACATAAGATACCCATAACTGATGAGCACCCAATGTTTCCAAATAAGCAGCCAAGCATCCCAGAGCCATACTTGTGAAGAGGAAGAGGAACGGGTAGGGCTATAAAGCTGCTCAGCTGGGGCTTAGTCAATGCTGAAGCAGAATCCTAACCTATTGTGCTCCCTGTGACTCCATGCAAGACAGTTTTCTTGTTGTCTTGAACGTCTTGATCCACTGGGCAGTTCCTAGGGCTCCCCAATAATACAAAATTTGAAGTCAAGCAGCAAAGGTAGTAGGAATGGGATACTCTACTATGAACTAAGTTCCACTCATGTGAGCTTGGACTTCTGTCCTTAGTGAGCAAACAGGGAAGGAACAACACTGTGCAGAGTGTGATGATGAATGAAGCCTTATTGACCGAGCAAGTTGGAGTTAACTCTCTATTAGCAAAAACAGGATCTGCACAGGAGTGTCAGGCCAAATGACCACAGCAGCTCCTCTCCAGCAGGTCTTGCCCACATGAAGCAGTTGCTAAGAATGAAGGTTTCTGCCTTCCCACAGTTGCCTTACCCTCCCCCTACCCCGGGGTCTTCCCAAGCAATCTGAGACTACGCCTGTCTCTGCTCCTCCCTCTTCATACATCTTCTGGTCCTGGGATGCCGGGAGGGGAGCTTGTCACAGCAGGAGGGGGAGACACCAGTGATCCTTCACCAACCCGACTCATCTCTGCCTCTTGGCCTCCCTCCTCTCTGCTTCAGATTCCGCCTCTGATTCTCGACTTCTCTCTGCTACACTTTCCCTGCTCCCTAAGCCCTGTTGCCTTCAGCTTCCAACCCATCCTCTTCCCAGTCTTCTCCTTTTTCTCCCTCTGACCACTCATTGGTGTCCTACTACCAATCCACAGGCTCTGAGCCTTCTTCCCTTGGTGGTTCCCCAGCTGGTTCCTCCCACTATTCCTCTGTGTCCAACTAGCCCGTGACAAACAGACAGCCTCACACTGCGGATCGTAATGATGAATGAAGCCTTATTTGCCCTTGTCAAAGTGGCTTTCTTAAAACAGAAAAGGGGGAGGAGTTTCCCTATTCACACTGAAATCAAACTGATACTTACAACTTGCCAGACACTTCATTGCCGATAGAACCCAGTGAGGCAGCTCCTCTGCAGTGAATAGAGATGTGAGAATTTTCAAAAATCGTTAAATAGATCAACACTGACTTTTACGAAGCAGAGGAATAGATTTACAAGCTACAGGAAAGCCTCATCCAGGAGCTCATCAACAGCCATAGAGTCATCGCAATCAAGTCCAGGGAGGTAGCCTGGCAGAAGGCTTTCTCTATGGCAACCCAGGTTTTGGAACTTCCTCCCAACAGGGGTACATCTGGAATCTTTGTTATACAGCTTTCAACAAAGCCTGCAGACTCTTCTGTTTACCCTGGCTTTTGAAAACTGGGGTGTATATTTTCAGGACCCGCCTTATTTCTGTGATTGCAAGTTGTTTTAAAAGGTTTTCAACACTGTGCTTTAATTGATGTAACCCGCCCTGGGAACTTCGGGGAAAGGGCAGGTAAATAGTAGTGATGATGGTGATTAGGAGAGCGATTTCCATCAGAGAAGTACACAATACAGTCTCCGCCTCAGTCTTGAGCCATAAAAAAGAACGGCATGTATCTCTGAGGACAGACATAGTCACTCATTGTCAGGGTTTCTCAAACTTGTGTCTCCGGCTGGTTTTGGACTACAACTCCCATGACCCCTAGCTAGCAGAACCCAGCAGTCTGGGATCATAGGAATTGTAGTCCAAAAAAACTACTGGAGACCCAAGTTTGGAAAACCCTGCTCTATATCTTTGGACAGTTTGTATTGGCGGCAGCTGCTCATTTCCATCCCAAGAACCACTTCACATACGGCACAGGTGGAAACAACTATGTCCTACTTAGACCCATTGAACCCAAGTTAGTCATGTCCATTAACTTCAATTGGCCTACTCTGAGTAGGACTGCCATTGGATCCAACCAAACACCTTTGCAGAACAAGTGCTATTAGGACCCTCGTACCGGTATGCCCCACGGAGGACCTTAAGGTCCATAAATAGCAACACCCTAGGGGTCCCGGGCCCTAAGGTAGTTAGATTAGCTTCAACCAGAGCCAGGGCTTTCTCAACACTGGCTCCGGCCTGGTGGAACGCTCTGTCTCATGAGACCAGGGCCCTGCAGGATCTGATTTCTTTCCGCAGAGCTTGTAAGACAGAGTTGTTCTGCCTGGCCTTTGGCTTGGAGCCAATTTGATTCCCTCCCCCTCTTTCTTTTTTCTTTCTCCTCCTGTAATGAGGCTGCATTTTAATATTTTACTGTTTCAATATTTTACTGTTGTATTTTAATCTTTTTTTTAAGTTGTATTCATTCAGCTTGTTTTTATTGTTGCTTGTTGGCTGCCCTGAGCCCGGCCTTGGCTGGGGAGGGCAGGGTATAAATTATTATTATTATTATTATTATTATTATTATTATTATTATTATTATTATTATTATTTGAACAGGTTAGTCACTTGTTGTACAATAAAGGTTTCCAATTGACCTCCATTTTTGTGTGTTAATAACAATAATAATAAAATTTAAAAATAAATAATACTACATTATAATAAAAACATTTGCAGTGGATTACGATCTGTTAAGCAGCCCGCAATAATAGCAACAAAATGCTTCAGCAGCACAGGATCACCTAGGTTAGCTCATGTAGTCTAGCATCCTGACCTCACAGTGGCCAACCAGATGCCTGTGGGAAACCCACAACAAGACCTGAGAACGAGAGCCCTCTCCCCTCCTGGCATCTTCAGCAACTGGTATTCAGAAGCACTGCTATCTCTGACCATGGAGACAGATTAGCCATTGACAGCCTTAACCTCTGTGAAGTTGTCTAATCCTCTTTTAAGGCCATCCAAGCTGCTGGCCACCATTGCTTCCCGCAGGAAGGAATTCCACAACAATACGCTGCAGAATCACCATAGTGCAACAAAGACCTATGTGCACAAATGCGTCAAGTTTGGAAACAGGGAAGTATTTAATTTTGCGGAGCAACAGGGAGCCTTCTAAACAGATGTAACTGTAGAAAAACAAAACTCATGCTGCCTTCAGATTACACGCCCACAGATTATGTCCATACAAAGGATGTGTCATGGGGGGAAGCCAGCCTTAATAAGAAACAATTATGCCATGTTTGTTGGTTGTGTAATCAGCCTCAAACAGGTTGGCATCACATAAAAGGAAATTACTCAGCAAGGTGATGTTGAATCATGAAACTTTAACACTTCTGCTTATCTTCTTAAAGGTAAAGGGACCCCTGACCGTTAGGTCCAGTCATGGCCGACTCTGGGGTTGCGGCGCTCATCTCGCTTTATTGGCTGAGGGAGCCGGCGTACAGCTTCCGGGTCATGTGGCCAGCATGACTAAGTCGCTTCTGGCGAACCAGAGCAGCGCACGGAAACGCCGTTTACTTTCCTGCCTAAGCGGTACCTATTTATCTACTTGAACTATCATGTGCTTTCGAACTGCTAGGTTGGCAGGAGCAGGGATTGAGCAATGGGAGCTCACCCCATCAAGAGGATTTAACCACAGACCTTCTGATCAACAAGCCCTAGGCTCTGTGGTTTAGACCACAGCACCACCCACGTCCCACTTATCTACTTAGATGATAATAAAGAACAGCCTGTCTTTTAATTATGGATTTGTTTACCTCCATAAAAATAGTGTACAATTACCACCTAATGCTCTTACTGGTTCAGAATGTCTTATGGAAAGAACATGAAGTTGTATTCATGGATAACTTATCAGAAATCATTCAAAAATATACAATAGTCCAAACTTGAGAAGCCCTACAAACAACTAAATAAATGTAAATAACATGACACTCCCCAATATACTCTTTGATGGTATATAGTAATTTTCTTCTTCTGGGGAGAAAAGTCTATCTTTATGATTCAGCTACAGAATGTTCCTCCCCTTTCCCCACTGAATTACCATATTATCAAGCACAAATCCTAGAAAAGCTGTAACAAACTAAACAAATTACTCTACTTACTTGATTTATCTTCTAGGATGACAACCCCCTGCTTGTTAACATTATACACATTCTGAATTATATGCTTTGGATTCACAAGTTTAATGTCCAGCATGTCTTTCAGAGAATCCAAGCCTAAAGTCTTTTGCAAGCTGCAGTAAGAGGGTGGGAGGTGGGGAAACAAACAGGTTTATCAGACTGGCAGCATAGTTACTTGTAGAAGCACCGCACATCACAATGAAGTACTTTTACTGGAATACAAAAAGTTCAGACAGATGCAGTATGTTTTAATAGGCATCACAAGCCGCCTCGAAGCTTGCAATACCAATAGAAAAACAACATTCTGGTTTAAAATGAACACTTTACAGACACAGCGCCCATATATTTTAGATACATGTAACTATAATGCTGAGGTCGCATGTCATAATGGAAAACCCGTTCTTACCCATCAAAGTGCATTTTATAAATGCCAACCTCCCCCCAGTTGGGAAAAACCAGTGAGAGTGTCCACACGCTAGTTTCACCACCTGCTCTAGAGAACGAAACAACCCAAAATAACTAAAATAATTAACCAAAATAACTAAAGGCATCACGCACCGCATTCCAGCAATATTCCATAGTAAGCAGTGGTACCTCTAGAACAGTTTCAGGTTAAGAACGGACCTCCAGAACAAATTAAGTATTTAACCCGAGGTACCACTGTATTATTATTATTTTTAAAAAGCTGGGCATTGCAGTTCAGGGGCTTGAGTCAACAAGCCAGCTGAAAAAAGGCAAAAGAATTTCAGTTTATGGATTACTGAATTGCTGACTTTGTATTTTCTTAGTGGCAAGTTGGAATATTTATTTATTTATTTATTTATTTATTTATTTATTTATGCATGCATGCATGCATGCATGCAAAGCACAGCCTGTTGCTTTCTGCTACTTACTCTCAGCTTAGGTTGACAGAGAAATCTGCAATCAGAGACATGCAATCTACTTACTGCGATAGAGTCATGGACCTCCATATATCTTCCAGATTTGATTCTGTTAGTTGTCGGCGATGTATGAGTTTGCACGTTGGTACTTCTCCAATTGCAATACTGTGACGTTTGAACCACATTTCAGAATTCTACAAGAGACGAGAAAGATAACAAGTTTTAGTACTGTATATAATAATTATTTCCCTTAATAAGGACCCTAATCCTACACCGATCCAGAGATGTTAGTTGCAAATAATTGCCAATTCTCCAGTACATTTCTAAGCAACAGTGCAGAGAAGATAATGTGTCCTACATGCTAGTGCAGAATTCAGCGGCCAGGTTGCTCACCGGAGCAAGACAGTTTGAGCATTTTACACCGATCCTGGTCTGACTGCACTGGCTACCAACTGGTTTCTAGGCCCAATTCAAAGGTTATAGGTTTTGACCTATAAAGCCTTAAACCTCAAGGACCACCTCTTCCCATATGAACCTACCCAGACCCTGAGATCAACTTCTGAGGCCCTCCTTCGTGTGCCTCCTCCTCGAGAGGTCCAGAGGGTGGCAACACGAGAACGGGGCCTTCTCTGCAGTGGCTCCCTGCCTGTGGAATGCTCTCCCCAGGGAAGTTCATCTGGTGCCTTCATTATACACCTTTAGGTGCCAGGCAAAAATGTTCCTTTTTAACCAAGCCTTTGGTTGATCTGATTGACATCCTATGCCCTTATAAAATGCAGCTCTCTTTTGGGGGGGGGTTGTTATTGGGTTACTGTCTTTATTTTGATTATATACATTGTTGTTTTTCTGTTGATCTTTCCTGTGAACCGCCCTGACCTCTGGGTATAGGGCAGTGTATACATTCAATAAATAATAAATAGTAAGATTAACCATAAGCTCTTAATTGCTGTTGGGAAGGCAAAATCCATACCACACCACATGTCGTGAGTAGGACTCCTTTCCAGCCCCTACAACTATTGACTAATCATAGTCCATAGCAATTATGTTCTCTACCCAGAGGGAGGAAGGGAAAGTGGGTGATGGCAATACCAAAGCCACAGCCCAGGATTGTCTGGTCCACACCCAGGTGGAAGTCAGCTCCAAAAGGTGTCAGGGACTGAACTGGGTGTAGCAACACTTCCCCACAGAGCCTGATTGGCTCCTCTGTTGCTCGCCCCTTGGGAGGAACCAAAGGATGCCTTCACAGATATGTCAGTGAACAGGAGCTTGTAGTTAGCATCTTCCGCATCAAAATGATATTCGTGCAGATGGAAATCTTACCAACATGAGGGGCTTCCCTGGGATCTGTTCTCGAAAAGTATCCCTTTCAAAATCATTCCAGTTTGGGAATTTGACAACTTCCTTTCGGTACGGGGATCGTTTGGGATATGGTTTGAGTGGCGAGAAAGGAGGAAATCTAAAATGAAAAACAAAACGTTAAAGCCACAACTGAGTCCAGCTTGTGAACACTGTGAGGGGCAGGAAGAGAGAGAGGACTCACATCTTCTTGTTGTAATCTAATTGTTTGAGGCACATGTGAAATGTTTACACACTGGCCTTCTTAACCTAGAAGCTGATTCTGGGATGAATCCAACAAAGTCATCAATGTGCAAAAGGAATGGCTGGAACTCTTTCATATCATGCACTGACTTTGTTGATCGAAACAGCAGAATAATATTCTATTGCTCCATCAACATGGACCCTTTCCAGAGCTGGGCTGGTTAATGAAAAAAGTAATGGGCCCCATCTGCACTATAGATTTAAAGCAGTATCATACCACTTTAAACAGTCCTGGTTTCCCCCAAATAATCCTGGGAACTGTAGTTTGCTAAGCATACTGAGAGCTCTTAGGAGACCCCTGTTCCCCTCACAGAACTACAGTTTCCAGAATTTCCTGGGTAGAGGGTTGATTGTTAAACCACTCTGGGAATTGTAGCTCTGTAAAAGCAATAAGCGCCTCACAACATCAGCACCCTTAACAAACCAGTTTGCAGGATTCTTTGGGGAAAGGCATGACTGTTTAAAATGGTATGATACTGCTTTAAATCTATAGTGTAGATGGAGCCAATGGGAAATGCCCACATGAGGAAAGTGGATGGGTGAAAAGCCAGGAGCTAGTATGTTCTTCTAGGGAGCAGTTTCTCTCATTAAGTTGCTTATAGAATTATACAGGAGCTCAAAACTAGTACAGCTCATCAGCTGGAGTGTTATCCTTTGACCCTAAATCAAATCAAACCACAGACCCAGTTGATAACTTTTGCTCTCTTTTCTCTATCTGTGAAAAAAACAAAGGGCAACTGACCCAAGCCATTATTCTGAAAATAACAAAGCTTAGATTAAGGCTTTAGGCATCATTGATTGCTGTGTAAATAAGCTTCCCCTATGTGTTCCTATGCTATTTAATTCATTTATGAATCACTCGCCATAAAACATCCCAAAGCAATTTAACAATAAAGACTGCAAAAGTAAAAGCAACTAAACTCCCACCTGCCATAATTACTAGGTGCAGGGGGGAGGGGAGAGAAACTGTTTGCAATTGTCCACCAGATGGTGCTCCAAATATATCCATTGTCCTGAAAGTTAAGAAGAAGAACATGCTTTGGTAGATAAGATATAGACCTCCAAAACCACAGCTTTAGTTTACTGCATTGATCTCTGGCAAGTTAATTCACGCTACGGGGACAGCCATACAAAATTATTAAAAAAAAAAATGGCAAAATAATACCAAACTGCTGAACAATTAACACCAAGCACTGCTGAAATCTGAAAGTTCCTTTACATTTTTTTAAAGAAGGGAAACTAGTTGAGAACCATGCTTTGTCACTGCTCTATTCTACATCCTCCTTGAGTGGTTTTGCCAGTCTGGAATGTGATGCTGAACTATGATAATGCTTCTTGCTTGAGCCTTGATGGAAGGTGGAGAGAGAGGCGTGTGTGCGCAAAAGCCTCTGGATTTCTGCATGGCTGGAATGTAGCCAACTGTACAAAGGTTTGAGTCACATATTTTGATCCACCCATTGTTACCTTTGCCCTGCCTTACATTATTCTATAAAAATATAAATTTGTTTCATCTTCTGGTACAGAAGCAGGTAGAACAAATGCCAAGAAGACAAAAGGAAGGAAGGAAGGAAGGAAGGAAGGAAGGAAGGAAGGAAGGAAGGAAGGAAGGACAGTCCAATAAAAGAGAAAAACAATACAGTGGAAACACAATTATTATTTATTAAATTTGTATACCTCCCTTCATACCGGTTCACAGAATAAAAAGATAAGATGATTACTCAGCATCATGTAGATTATGGGAGAAAGCACCACAGGGATACAGTGGTACCTCAGTTTTCGAACATAATCCGTTCCGGAAGGCCGTTCGAGTTCCAAAACCTAAAACTCAATATGGAAAACTCAATACAGAAGCTGCGCTTCCTGTTTGACTTCAAAGGCATGTTCAAAAACTGAAGCATTGACTTCTAGGTTTATGGCATTCAAGTTCAGAAATGTTCATCAATGGAGGCGTTTGAAAACCGAGGTACCACTGTACAAGAAAAATACTGCAAAATATATTTTTGGCTCTATGGGCAGTCACCCTGCTCACTTTTAAATCTGGAACTGCCCAACACTGGAATATGGGCCCTGGAAGACTGGCCACAATGAAATTCAGCCCACAGGTTGTAAAAGGTTTTCCCATTTTGTTTGAAACAGAATAGTTATAGCCTTAATTTTTCATGCTTGATAACACTACTGATAAATACTAACTGGACAAAGAGAGGTTTCGTGTAACTCCTTCCCTAAAAAAATAGCTTCTAGCTTTTTAAAACTACTTTGATACACATTCTGGGAACTTGGGGCGGTGGGGAGGGACACACGTTTAAGATGGGGGAGGAAGCAAAAAAGCAGAAACCGACTTCAACCTAGAGAGGGAAAAGGTTGGTTCAGAAGGGTCAGGGGACCAATCCAGGAAATCAGAAGGGAGTTAGTTTGTTCTTCTTTCATGAAGATTCTGCTGCACCCTGCATAGGGTATGTGTTGGAAGGAGACCTGGATGCACTGAATGAAGGTTCTGCTTTACAACACTTCTAACTGCACGCTAAAGTTAGGGGGAAGGATAACTGCTCAGTTGTGCTTTGTATGCAGGAGGTCTCGGGTTCAACCCCTCTCACCTGCACTTAAAAGGTCAGGTAGCAAGAAAGGCCTCACTGCCAGAGACCATGGAGAGCCACAGGCAATGCAATGCAAAGCTAAATGGCTAATATGTGTGGCACTTACATAACGCCGTGAGCCTATTTCATCATGCTAATGCTCATGAACCTATTTCATCACGGCTGCAGCACAAACAAGCAGGGATCAGCCGCCACGGAATAAAATCCATTATTTTGCAACTTATTACGACATCATTTGTATGACATCATTTGTATGACATCATAAAATGACTGGTACACCCAAGGGAACACAACAGTATAATTATAAAATTACATTATGGCGCTATCTGAAAAGATTAAAGTTCAGCATTGCAAAAATGCAAATACCCAATTGGTCTTAAAGGTAGACCAGTGAGCAGGGACACTTATTTATTCGTTTCAGTATTATAAATTGTTCAATATAAAACATATTGTTTTATTGTATACTGTGTGTTTCATATTGTAACATTCATGTTGTAACACACAGTATTACAATAAAACCAAAGAAAAACGTAAATAAAAGAAGAATCCTGAAATAACATTGTTGGGGATATTCAATGGAGACAACCAAGGATTATTATAGAAACATTTACTTATTGGTTACTTATTAATGGCAGCAAGAATAATGATAGCTAGGAACTGCAAAAGAACAAAGAGTTTAAATGGACAAAATTGGTATAATGTAGTTTCGGACATAGCACTTTATGAGAATCTGATTCAAAACTTTGTGTGGCGAGAGGGCAAGAAACCCAAGAGAATTTCATGGCAAGCTGGTGTCTGTTGATCCAGCACACAAGCAAAGACTCTGTAGGACAAAACTGTACCCGCCTCACTCCATAATATATGGTTGTATTAACGTTTTCCTTCATATTTATATGAGCAGCTTTCATTCTCTATCCATTTTAGTGTCTGTATGAACTTTATTGTTGTTGTTTACATCTGAACTCTTTTTTTTTATTCTTTAAATAAGGAAAACCCATCAGGTAAAGTTGGCTGGCAGAGAATCTCAGGTTTGAAAAGCCACGATACAGTTTTTACAAGACCCCTAAAAACAAGCAAGGATGGCTCCTGCTGAACCGCTCTTGGCAAGAATTCCTCCAGGGAAGGGCCTACCAAGGCTCAGCCCTTTGTAAAGTCTCAATGAACCTCAGTAGCCCGTGACTCATCATCATCATCAACAACATAATAATTTTATTATTTATACCCCGCTCATCTGGCTGGGTTTCCCCAGCCACTTTGGGCAGCTCACCCCAAACCATTTAGGACTTTAAAGCTTAAAACCAGTACTTTCAAATGGAAATAAGCCGGTGCAACTATTACAGAACCAGTATGAGCTCTGACTGCCTAGCCCCAATGACAAGCGGTTGCATTGTATACCACCTTCGGTTTCTCAGGCTGTATTCACACAGCAGTTTATTCTGTTTCCCCAGCATTTCCCTAACTATTAATTTCTGTACTATATTTGAGTTTACACATAACATAAAGACCACTTCCGGAAAACTAATGGTATATAGTGCATGTTTAGCAACCATTCCCATGTTTTTTTGATTCCAGGAAAGAAATCTGTTTGCAATCCCCTTAACCTGGAAAATCGCAGGAGAAAAGTGACAAAGTTTGGTGTGGTGTACGAGTATAAAGTACTTTCTAGCTGTTTACATGGGGGAATCAAGGATGGATTGAAGCACATGTGTGTAGAAAGTATCAACATTGTCCAATGACACAAATTCTTGAGCCACACCATGACCACTGGTGTGAATGTAATTTAGAATGACATAATAATGATAATAAATTTTATTTATACCCCGCCCTCCCCAGCCAAGACGGGCGGCTAACAACCAATAATAAAAACAAGTTGATTAAAATACAATTTAAAAAACAAGATTAAAATGCAACATTAAAACATTAAGATGCAGCCTCTTTACAGGAGGAGAAAGGAAAAAGAGGGGGAGGGAATCAAACTGATTCTAAGCCAAAGGCCAGGGGAAAGAAATCAGGTCCCGCAGGGCCCTGGTCTCATGAGACAGAGCGTTCCACCAGGCCGGAGCCAGTGTTGAAAGAACCCTGGCTCTGATTGAGGCTAATCTACCTTCCTAAGGGCCCGGGACCTCTAGGGTGTTGCTATTTATGGACCTTAAGGTCCTCCGTGGGGCATACCAGGAGAGGGGATCCTGTAGGTATATGGATAAAAAGGTATAACACAGTACACAATACTCCACATGCCCAAATGCACACTCAGTCATCTTCAATGGCAGCCCCACACAGACCATATTACAGTAGTCTAGTTTGGCTGTAACTAGTCTACCATGCATGACAAGGTACTAGATATACTACAGCTGCACAATTCTTAACCATTGTACAAGAGAACTTTGCTTCGTTGAGGAAAATGCAAGATGGCGGCACACGGGGATAAACACGTGTGACTCTTAACGTGGCTCAAGTTGCAGGCATGCAAGAGTCATAAGGCAGGAACTCCAGCCTGCATTAATCTTCTTTGACTCCCTTATCAAAAAGTTTCAGAAAATGCTAAGAAGATGTCAAATGTCAAAACACAGGAAACATCTAAGTCATATTAATGTCAGCCAATTATTTCCTTCATGCTAGAAAGTAATCATTGCCAAGGTACACAAACGTGTAATCTCCTGCCTACATTGACCAAGGATATTATCACATTATTTTAAACTCCTAATTTATTGTAACTGGTGGGTCCAATAACTGTACAGTGGTACCTCAGGTTAAGTACTTAATTCGTTCCGGAGGTCCGTTCTTAACCTGAAACTGTTCTTAACCTGAAGCACCACTTTAGCTAATGGGGCCTCCTGCTGCCGTCGCACCGCTGAAGCACAATTTCTGTTCTCATCCTGAAGCAAAGTTCTTAACCTGAAGCACTATTTCTGGGTTAGCGGAGTCTGTAACCTGAAGCGTATGTGACCTGAGGTACCACTGTACTCTTAATCAATGGATCTCATCCAACACTAATAGGTCATACCAGTTTAATTAAAGACTCTTGGACAATCCATATTTGCTGTTTATACTGCACATTGCTTCATTTTTATGTAAAAATAACCCTTGGGTGTAGTCAAATATTTGATTAAGGTTTTAAAAGCCTTTGCTACATGACCTGTTACCCATTTCCTTTTTATGAAGGCGTGTTTAATGCCTTAATGTTTGCAGTCTACAAATAGCAACCTTTGAGCTTTCAAATGTTATCTGAACACCAACCCCAGTTACTGCCTTGAGCTAGGGCAGGTTGAAAAGCATTTCGGGGTAAGAATTCATCATGGGCTGCCACCAAGCATATATGCAGCCAGAAGCTGTACCCAGTATCAGTTCCATGAATCCCAATTTATTCACTGAGTGGGAAGATTGACAGAAAGCAGACAGCACAAACTGGAACCTTTCCCACCAGAAAGTACATATATAGTAATGATACCTTTCTGCTATACTTCCATTTATCACCTAAAAACTACTTACGAAATTAAAAATGGGGGCTCTCTCTCATTCATACCATTCACACCTGAAGACTGAATTTTACCTTTTTTGAAAATGAACTTCTCTTGCTACACAGAAGCAACAATATGGTAGTCAGTTTTGTATTTAGAAATGTAAAGGTAGCAGGGATGTTTTCATAATTTTTTTCAGAAATTGTGCATTTATCATGGATACTTTTTTTGTATTGCTGCTTGAAAACATGTGTTTCCAAACTTGAAATATAGGTGTGAACAATGTGTACCAAATTAAAAAAAAAAGAACAAGAGTTTAATTTGATAAAAGTTGCAAGAAGCTGCTGCAAAACCACAATACAGTGGATGCTCGGGTTGCGAATGTGATCTGTGCAGGATGCACGTTCGCAACCCGCAGCGTTCACAACCCGCAGCAGCGCATCTGCACACGCGCGGGTTGCGATTTGGTCTTCTGAGCATGCGTGACCTCCAAAACCTGGAAGTAACCCGTTCCGGTACTTCTGGGTTTTGGAGCATCCGTAACCTGAAAAAACGCAACCTGAAGCGTCTGTAACCCGAGGTATGACTGTAGATTACAAAATCTCCTGCAGTTAAGTTTGTCTCCCTCTTTCATATTTCAACCCAAATAACAATTGTATCCAGTTATTTACCTATATAGGTGACCATTGTCCTCAAAATCCTCTTTGCCCCATCTTCCTTTGATATCTTCGATAACATGGTTTCTCAGGAACTTTTTGAGGAGCTGAACTGTTTGGGTGCGGGTCACTTCTGGGCTGAAATTTTGATTGTGCTGTAGCAGTCTGTGTAGCCAGTCAACGGCCTCCGAAGCTGTGAAGCAGCGCTCATAGCTTTTGAAGTGACAGCGGTGCTTCCGTAAAGGCATCCCGCCTCGGAAGAGCTCAATAGTCTCATTCCACTGAGAAGACAATAAAGTATGCAAAAAGATTTACCCCAAGCCAAACTAGTGCTTGTTTGCTCAGACATAGGCAGACCTAGGGAAGGTCAAGGGAAGCAGGTAAAGAAAACTTACTTGGAAGTGGAGGGCTTCATAAATCAGGAAAAGTATTGCCCCCACATACCAAAAAAGTCATTTCTTTATACCCCAAAGCTAAGGGTTTGGGGGGGATTTCTCCTTAAACTACAAGAAATTACCCCCAAAGGCAGTAACTAGCAATTATACTTCGGTGCAAAATACTCTGCAAGCTGATACAACTGAACAACCTCCAAAGAGATGGTTAATTATCCAGACACTGACAAGACAATGTAATTGTAGTATCTCCAAATCTGGAAGAATTGTGTAGTTATTAACCAAATGAAAAACAACAAAGCCAGCGGACCTGATGGGATACCTGCCAAAGTCTTCAAAGTAGGGGGAACTGAACTTACACAAAAACTTCACAAGCTCATCAAAAAAATCTGGGAGAGAGAGGAGAGCCTAGCAGACTTTAGGGATGCCAAAATTATCAATCTGTTTTAAAAAGGTGATAGAACGGGTTGCAGAAACTATCAAGGCATCTTTTTATTAGTGGCAGCCGGCAAAATTTTTGCAAGGATCTTAGCAAACAGTTTTCTAACAATATCCGAGGCTACCCTTCCTGAATCCCAATATGGTTTTCGACCTTCTAGGGGGACAATCAACACGATTTCACAGCTGCAAGAAAAATGTAGAGAACAAAACCAGCCCCTGTAAATGCTGTTCATTGACCTAAGGCCTTTGACACTGTAAATTGTAATGCCCTGTGCCCTTCTGAAAATTGGCTGCCCAGATAAATTTGTGAACATCCTTCAGCTCCTTCACAATAATATGACAGCAACAATCACAGATAACAATGGCTCTCAAAGTGAACCATTCACAGTGGGATCAGGTGTTAAACAAGGTTGTGTTAGCACCCCATCTCTATTTATCATTTTCATTGCCATGATCCTACACTTTTTCCAAAGGAAACTCCCCACTAGAGTAAAAATAATATATCGAACAGATGGAAAGCTCTTTAATCTGAGTAGGCTGAAAGCAAAGATGAAAGGGAGAAACGAGCTAAGAGGAAGGCACGATTGGCAAACCCTCACCATGATCAACTCCCGCCTGGAAACCTATGTCCCCACTGTGGAAGGGCATGTGGATCCAAAATTGGCCTCCACAGTCACTTACTGACTTACTGTTAAGATCGTGTTCGTGGAAGACAATCTTACTCGGCTACAAGTGATCGCCAAAGAACAGAAGATAAAGGTGTGGGGGGATAGAAGGGAAACAAAATGAAATACACTGATATGTGTATGTGTAGTGGACAGCAATGTTAGAAACTCATATATGTAATCTAGGTGGCAAATAGCTCCTTAAACCAGTATTACAGTCACCAAAACTGAATGACTAGTTGCCATTTTGGTGCCAGATGGCTTGAAAGTCCTATTTTTCAATACACCTTCAAGCAGAGCAATACATTTGGTACCAGCTTGGCTGCAGGAATTGCCGGAAGGAGGTGTACAAGGTGCCATCCAACCGACTTAGGTACTCCAGGCTGCATTTGTGTAGGGTTGGTGGTGGTAGAGGCAGAAGATAAAACTCACCTGTGTAGACCACGGCCTGGTTCGCACAATGCACCAAGCCACTAAACACAAGCTGTAGCCAAGAGAAGACTTGGCTCAGCACAGCACAGCAGCAAAACGTACCAAGCAGGGGGAAAGTGGCTGTGTGCTTCTCTCCTGAAGTCTGCAAAATTGTGTCACCTCTTTAGTGTGTTGTGCCAACCATCTACTGCCTTGATGAAAGGTATGTTTATGCAGAGAATGTAACTCCGTTGTGATGGAGACATAATAAAGCAAAGAGAACCTTTGCCCACAGGCCAGCTTTTGATTTCAAAATCCTGGCATGCAAAGAAGAGGGTCTTTTCCACTGAGGCTTCACTGGTCTGGCCCAGGGGGGACAGCAGATAAACTGGAGAATTTTGGCACTTCCGCATGACCTGCTTATTGAGCATGCATCTTTGTTTGTTTGCAGGGAGATTAAATGGTTGCATCAAATCAAGTGTTATCCCAGAGTTTCCACGACATTTTCCCATCACTTGCTTTATCACGAAAATTGTGCAACCTGAATTTATCAGTATGTGATGACATCCCACTCAAAAATAGTGGTATCCTGGAACCAGTCTCTGAATGAGGCAAGTAGGTTGGCTAAAAAAAGCTGCTTCTGCAAGTTTCTGGAATGCTCTCCTCAGGGAGGTTCACATGGCACTTTCATTCTATGCCTCTAGGTGCCAGGTGAAAAGGTTCCTCTTCAAACAGGCCTTTGGCAGATTAACATTCTATGCCCTTTTAAATGTATTTGGGTTTGTTTTGTTCTTATTATGTATTTTGTGTTTTTATTTTATATTTTTATGCTGTGAGCTGCCCTGAGATCTTCAGATAAAGGACAGTATGCAAATTATTAAATAAGTAGAAGTCTGGGAGAACAGAAACTTCAAATTGCAAAGACTGGAGGACTCATGGTTCAGTGCTTTGCTTGCAGGTGGTTCTGGATTTAACTTCTGGCTTCAAGGATCACCTAGTCGTTGATAGGAAGGACCTTCTACCTGAGACCCAGAAGAGCTGCTAACAATCAAAAGCAGCACTGCTGGCCTAGAAGGTCTGATCTGGACTGACATAGAGCATCTTCCTATAGTAATGGTGGAAAACAGGAAATGCTGCCAGCTGCCTCTGTGGTCCTTCTAGAAGGGCAACTCCTGAATAAATGCCACAGCGCGCCTGAATCCCCACGTTCACTGTGGGGACTGGTCGCCGAAGAACGGGATGGCTAGAGTTCTAGCTACCTGGTAGCCCCATTACTCTTGTCCCCAAACTTCCAGTGATGCATTCGTGCGAGGCTTCGTCTGAGATAGGCTCAGCCCTGGAGCAGCGGCAATATGAAGATGAATGCGCCCCCTGAGCATGTGCAAAGTGCGTTTCTCGCTCAGGCTCGCGGGAGCAAAGGGAAGCCGGAGCCTCGGGCAAAGAAGCGCGGCCTCCGCTGAGCCGCCGTTCACTTACCAGCCGGGTGGCGCGGTAGGGCCCAGGCCCCACCAGTCGAGGCTCCATCGGCCGCCACGACAGAAGAGTACTCATCGGCCCGTTTCCACGGCGACCGGCCGACACACTACGCAACCCCCGCGAGGGGAAAAGTTTGAATCAAAGACGCGCGAGTCCTGATTGGGCCGTGTTGAGGTCACGTGGCTACTCGGGACGCACCCGATTGGAGGGCGGCACTTTAAGGGGCGCGTCTTAACCCTCCAGTCTCATTCTCTTTTCTACACGCACACGCATATATTTAAATAACCTCTATTTCTCTCGGCGTCCCCCACAACGCAAAGAGCTGATTGGCTGTGCTTCAACGTCAAGGGCTCGTTTTGCATAGCTGAGGGTGATGGCCAATGGGCTTTCTCTCCCTTACTACCGGTTGGCAACAGCGGGGGCGGGCTGGGAGGAGAAGCAGAACGTGCCCTGATTGAGAATTCTTGGAAACTCGGAAGGCGACCCTGCGCATGTTTTGCTGGAGCGGAGCCAGGGAGCGCCGCGCCGCGGGAGCTGCTTCTGAATTCCAGGGTCTGCAGCTGCGGCGGGGGTGGCTCTCGCGCGCGCTTCTTTCCATTACACCGCGGGCAAGTCACGTTATTGTGCCTCCGCCGCCCGCGCAGCCAAGGTCACTTATGCCGTTGTTCCATTCCTGCGGCGGGGTTGTTCTTTTTTGCACCCTGACTGACTAAACCCGGTGTTTATGGGCCTGAGCGCAAACAGCACGGCCCCCTCCTCGCGATTCCTAGCAAATTGGTATTCGGAGCCATATGGCACGGCCTCTCATCATGGGCATGAAATAGTCGCTGGAAGCCTCATTCTCTGCTAGGCCCTTTTTAAAACCACCGGCACTATAATTTGTGGACAGTGAATTCCGCGTGTCGGTAATGCATCTCCCGGGATTCAGATCCACCGGGTGGCCCCTATTCTATCACCAAGAGGGCAAAAAGCCATTCATGATTTCACACAAAAACTTTTCAAAACAAACCATTCGGGTTTCTTTTAGGCATCTTCCTCTCATTCAACTGTGATCACTGTAGTTCCCATGTTGCAACCTCTTCCAGCTACGTAGTATCTTTAGGTGCATGATTCAACTGCACTTAACCATCCAGGGGTCCTTAACCTTTATCTTTAGATAGCGGCAGTGGAGACACAGCTTTGCAATACCCATGCACCGCTACAATGTTTCTATAATTAGTCTCCTGCCTTACACAGAAACTAAATTACTTGGCTCATCTACTTCAGTACTGTTTATGTTTTCATATGTATAACACATATGCTGGAGTGTGTTGCACCCCATGCAGATTACTTGAAAGAATCTAAATCTTATCAAGGTTTAGACAATATCAAACAACTGGTTATGAAACCAACCCTAAAGCCCTTTCATTGTGTTTCTAAATTTAGAGGATGTGTACAGTGAAATGGTTACTATCCTGCCCAAAGAAGGAAATATGTTGATTTCAATCTATGGAGAGGAAGGAATAATTTCGCTTGTACGTATAAACTGAGCTATGTTGAAAGAGCGGAAAATGAATTGTATATTAAAACAGTTTGTTGAAGGATGGGTGATCTTTATTATATTTTGGAATGCGAAAGTTGGTGAGGATGTAATACAATATTCATTGTTTACTCCCCCCCCCTAAACCAAAACATGTACGTTTATATTATATGTCTGTGTATGCCCCTTTTTCCTCTTTTTTTGTAAGAAACTCATTAATTTTTTTAAAAAATGATTGGCACTCTAGGATTTCATACAGGAGTCCTTCCCTTGACAGGATTCCTTCAATGGAGATGCCAGGGACAAAACCTAAGGAGGCCCTTTTTGCCTGTGAAGAATGTGTTCTAACTACTGCTAAGGAGACAGGGTTAGCCTTTCAAATAGAGGTGGAGGTCAGAGCTCTCACAGGATCTATTTTTTTGCAACAAGAAGCTCAACCTGCAGAAATGCATGTCTACAAAACAGAGGTAGCCAACCTGTGTGGTCTCCAGCTGTTGTTCATCATCCCTGACACTTGGGCTCGGCGGCTGGGACTGATTTTAGCAGCAGGTGTAGCACCACAGAATTGCCACTCCTGCCAAAGAGGAACTAACTTGATGTTTTACATTTTGGGACTTAGAGTTTACACTAGCTCCAGATGTGCAGCACATAGTCCTTCATACACAGATATAAGCATTGTATCATTTTACAGCCCAATTCTAACGTACATTCATGTGGAAGTATCAGTAAACTTCAAATTATTTTCACTGCAAGTTAAGTAGTGGTCAGAATCCAAGGGAAGTTTCTTTCCATCTTCAGTTTTCCTTGAAACATGCAACCCATAGGTACTGATATTCTCAAGTACATATGATTCGGTTCAAATCAAGCTTAAGCTCAGGGTACAGGCAACAACCATTGTCCCTCAAACAAGAGGCTTGAGATTATCGTTGCAACCAGTTCAACCTTTCCAACAATACCTCCTTCATACCCTAAGGCACCTTAGAATTACAAAAGTCATTTTTAAGACTAAATAGTCATAGTATTTCATATGGTACAGTTTTATAAAATACATTAATGTTTACAGTAGCTGTATTTGACAATGAGGTCTATAGTTGATAAGCTGAATTCCATTTCATTGAGTAGCCTTTAGACCTTAGTAATTTACAACACCAGCCCAAAACAATTGTATCTTTGTCAGTGTTCAAAGTACTTTTGTATACTTATCAGGCACACTTCATTTCCATAATGAATATTCATATGCATCTCCAAGAGTGCAACTCAGTATTAACTTATTTCATACATTTTTTAAAAATATGTACATTGGTGCTGAAAATTTCAGGTCAGTGCCTCTTCTTAATCATTAGATTAACCCTCCCTCCCACATAAAGATTATATCCCAAATAATTTATAGTAAAAATAAAAGGTTTTTTGTTTTGTTTTGGAAAACCACGTATAAAACAAGTGTGTGCTGTGCACCTATGCATCTTGATTGTCAAGTCAAAACATTCAATCATGTTTCGTGGCAGAATCTTTCATTCAGTTTTGTTTCTGGTAATGCCGTTTTGTAATGTCTTGGGGGGTCTTTTGCCTCTGGTGTAAGCATGGTACCAAAAGTGCATGAACAGAATTAAAAACAAAGTGCCATAGAGCCAGATGATGAACATAAAGATTGGATACTGGTATGGGCAATGATCCATAAAGTAGATTTGTCCTATATGGACGGTAACCATAATGAACTGGATCTAAAACAGAAAAAAAACATAGTAAATCATTAGGTGTTTGTTTTAATCACACAGTGGAGGTGGGGTTGGGGGAGTTGCAGCAGACGAAGGAGGAAACTTTCTGTGTAAAGCATCAAACGTAAGTAAGGATAGTTATGCGGAACTAGTTCTACATCCTTGGCGATGGGGAGGCGAGGGTATTATGATGCTCAGCTCTCAAAGCAGGCTACTGGAACTACTTTACCTTACTTTGCTTTACTTACAGTTACCACCACCCCATAAATTGTGGAGAAGGAACTAGGGTGCCTCTCTGAGGGCCTCTATTGGTGGAGAAGAGTCCTAATGGTTAAAAGGTTTTCACCATGACAGAGACCTGTTTTGGCTAGGCAAGTGGTGAGTTCCTGGCAGCCCCCAAATTGGATGTTTCTTTGGATCTGCTGCATCCAAAACCCCATTGTTAAAGAGTTTTTAATCTTCTCTGGGAGGTCAGGCTAAATGGTAGCAGTTCAGGAAACAGGGTGCACAGGCCATGCAATGAGTTCAGCTAGCTCACAGCCGTTTACAGCATTCATATGCATCTGTAGGTTAAACCACAGAGCCTAGGGCTTGCCGATCAGAAGGTTGGCAGTTCGAATCCCCGTGATGGAGTGAGCTCCCATTGCTTGGTCTCTGCTCCTGCCAACCTAGCAGTTCGAAAGCACATCAAAGTGCAAGTAGATAAATAGGTACTGCTCTGGCGGGAAAGTAAATGGTGTTTCCGTGCACTGCTCTGGTTCGCCAGAAGTGGCTTAGTCATGCTGGCCACATGAACTGGAAGCTGTACGCCGGCTCCCTCAGCCAATAAAGCGAGATGAGCGCTGCAATCCCAGAGTCATCCACAACTGGAGCTAATGGTCAGGGGTCCCTTTACCTAAAGTCAACCTACCCCTAACAGATAATCTAGCTTTCCCCTATGTGTTCTGAAAGTTACTCACCAGTTGTATAGTCGTCAGATGCTTCTTCCACCACAAGTATTTGTGGTAAGCTGGTCCCAAGCAACAGAGTCCATAGTAGGTGTACATGATCACATGCACAACACAGTTCAACATACCATGGAATGTTCCCAAGCCACCTGTGAGTAGAACAAAATCCAGTCTTGAAACAATCTACTACCAATCCAAAGTACATCATCTGGGACAAATCAGATATATGAGGCAAAGAAAAGCAAAACTTGAGGCTGTCTCTGGTAACCTTGCGATCGCTTTGTATGCAACCATAATGGCGTGGCTGTCATTAACAGAAATAATTCTGTGAGGCAGAAGCTTCATGCAGTGGCTGTAAATGTATCTATGGATTGCATCATATATGCCAACTCTGTTGTTACAGAGCCTCTATACCCGCTCTACATCTATAGAGTAGACATCTATAGACTATAGAGAAGCAACAGCTCTTATTAAAAGCCTTCTGCACACATTAAAGCAGGCATTGGAGCCCTCTAGCACTTCAGTAGAAACAGCAATATCCTTGTACCTAATCAAAACCTATGTATGGAAAGTCCACATACTTTCATGCTTTATACTGTGTATATATTTTCCTATGACATTAATATCTCGTCTTTCCTCCCAGGAGCTCAGGGCAGCACACATTCCACCCACTCTGTCCTCAAAATAACCTTGAGAGGTAAGCTACTGTGATGCCCTCCAAGAGCTGCTGGACTTCCAACTCCTATCGCCCCTACCAATCATCCTTGCTGGTTGGGGCTAATGGGAGTAAGGGAGTTCAGCAACCTTAGGAGGGAACCAAAATAGCTGCCCCTGGGCTAGGTTGAGAGCTGGCAAGTGGTTGACTGTCTCGGAAGATGGTTTAAGAGTGTACCTTCAGGGCTGAAGGCAGTTTAGTGACAATTTAAACTCTAGTATCCCCAATCCAGGTTCAACACTGCAATCAATATCTTCACATGCAGTAACATAATCAATCAATCTGGGTGTGCCTCCTGCCCTGCAATACTGAGACACAGGATAGTGGCCTAATTTGGGCATTCTGTCCTCAGCCTATGGACGGTATTTAAATTGCAGCTAATCAGCACCTGTTCAGGCAAAATAAATGCTGAGCTTCATTTTGCAGGTCCTCACTTGTTTTAGTTATGTTACCCTGAAATTACTGTCTTCAGATAAGAACTTGAACCAGTTTTGGAAATCTTGACATGCACACTTGGAATAGGTCCAAGCTCCTTTGAATTCGTTTCCAACTATTCTTGTGCCATATTTTTAAGATTTCCCTAACTCACTCTCCCATACCCTCCTCTTTATATTCAAACTCACATTCTCACTGCTTGCTGCCCCTGTTTAGGCTGCCTCACAACCATGAACTTCGAGGTGTTCAGCACTTCTCATTTCTGGAAATGCATGCGGGTTCAAGACTGGTGCATCAGTTAAAAGTGGAGAAAAGTAAGTTGATGCAGACAAAAAGTTGAAAGAAAGCATTAGCTGCCTGGTCAGACAATCACAGCAGAGCTATGAACAAGTTCTTTTCCAGCCCCTTTGTGGTACAAACAATCCAGAAAGTGTATCATTAACCAGAGTTTCCCATTTCATTTTCAGCTTTGGAACAAGCCATACTATTAAACCAACTGGCTTAATATCCTGTCTCGTTCCAAAAGGTGGCAACCATAGGTGTCCTGGTTTGGAAGAAGCACTTCTTGGTTTGATTGCTCCTCCCTCTGCAGCACAAGCAAATGGGCAGCTTGTATGAGCAAAAGGCATGTGGTGCTTAAAAAGTCTATTATTATTAACAAGTACTATTAATTAAATTACTATTTTCCCCCAGGGTGCCAAACATCGTAGTAAAATAATATAATTAAAATAAAAATATATCAAAAACATTTAAAAGCAATTAAGGACATCTAAAAGCAGTTAATCAAAACAAGAAATAAATGTGTTTTTTATATAAAAAATTGTTTTGTGTACTTTTGATTATGAAATTTAAAAGATTTAAATAAGGTTTTTTAAATAAACAAAAAATCAGGGGAAAGTAGCTGGTCGGTGCAACACAAGTGTTAACTCAAGCAAGCATTTCCCCCATGGCTGAGTGAGGCTGAAGTCTCGCTCTAGAATAGAGTCATAAGCAGTTTCCAGATTACAAAACTAGTTTACTGAGAACTGACACTTGGCCCCTTTTAAATGGCAACAATATAATTTGGTGGTTTTCATCATAATGGGCAGGGTGGTCCACATTTGACACATAGGACTTGTGCAAAATACTGCATACTAAATTCTGTTAATAAAGGGCAGTTGGCTTTATGTATTTGGGGTGGCAGCCTTGAAGATTCTCCTAATTTCTGAAGTGCCTAACCTTACCACAAGAGTCACATCCATCACACATAAGCTGCAATGACAGAAATCATCTCTCTCTGTGTGTGCTGTGGAATAATTAAAACTCGCATGCAGAAACCAGAAAAGCAATCTCTCCTAAGCCAAAAATGGAGACTCGCAACCTACTGATATGCAATAGTGCCTGAAGGATTTGCATTTTCATGAAGCCAGTTTAGCAGGAATATCCAAATTACTCAAGCAAGGAAGCCTGCCAAATAATCCCACACAGAACTTGAGGGGTGTGTGTGTTTGTGTGTGTGTGTAAGGGAATATTGTTAAACGTTTTACTGCTGGCTTATAGTGGCATTAACTCTTATGGGCAATTGCCTTCTTCAGGTGCATAGTAGGGCAATACATGCAAAGTGTATGGAAAGGATCTCCTGTTCTTTAATGTCGTTTCGCAAATGAGATCTAAACACACTGTGTTCTCTACTGGGGGGGGAATGCAGTTCTTCTCTTGGTAACTGCTTATTATCAAACACTTTTTACTTTATTCTAAAGCCCATCAAACCCAAGGAGCGAAATAAGACATGCACTTCACAGAAGACCCACTCCTTCAAAACCTCTTGCTATTGGGTACATCAATCTGGACTGTGGCAGCACTCAACTAAGACTACAGTTAAAATTCAGGTGGATGCAAGTGGATGACTATTTCTGCTTTGTGCCACAAACTAGCAGTTATTGACCTTGTTCACATCGTGGTAAACCAGGTGTGACTTGTCTGTGGCCTTCTAGATGTTGGACTTCAACTCCACTGCCATTCCTGATCCTTGGCTAGGCTGGCTGGGGCTGATGGGAGCTGGGTCCCAACAGCATTTGGAGGGCCACAGGTTAGCTACTCCTTCAGTAAATAATTGCTACCCATTTGGGATGCTTTCTCTCCCATCTACATGCAAGGAAGAGCAAATGATAATTCCTTACTTATTATTATGTCTGAACTGGTCACAGTTCGTTCTTGACTTACTGATAGTCATCTTTTCCGGCGGGGGCGGGGGCAGGGAGATTTCTAGTTCAGACATAACACTTGGAGCTAGATTCCCCTATCTAGTTGAACTAGTGGGAGGCAGTGTGACAAGTTCTGCTAGCACAATGTGGCTTTTTCCCCCTGCCCAAATTGGTGGCAGAGGCATTTGAGAGAAGCCCAGAACAGCATGAAGAGGAAAGAGAGGTGGTATCATTCCGTTAGACAAGCAGAAATGCTTGCAATGAGTTAACAATCTCCTTAGTGCTACTTCAAATTCTAACCTAAGCCAGGTTTGTTTCTCCTAAGTGCTAAGCATGGAGGCCAGATCAGCAGCTTCATGGTAAAACTATTAACTAGTTCACTGCAGTGTGGGAACTGGACCATTGTGATGTTTTGGATGATTCTATTGCCATTTTGGACGACCACTATCCTATAACGAAGGCCAAAAGTTTTAAAAGCAAAAAACCCAAAGAACATTAACTGGGAGGGTTCACAATGCTGATTAACACAAGGACATCTCACTCAAAAGTACTCAATTTCTGTCCACAGAAAGATCCATTAAAAAAGACCTCATGGCAAACACTTGGATTAACATAAATTAGTATTAGGCAGCATTAAGCTAATCATTTTTAAAAGCCAAAAAAAGAAGAGTAAATAGGATGGAATACATCACTACTCTTCCAAGGGATAATAGAGGGCATTATTTCATTTGTCAAGATCTAATATAGCCTTCCAAAGAAGAGAGCACACATTTATGAAAGCTAAACATGTCTTGTTCTAAATATATCTGCTGTGATAATAACTTTATTTTTGCTGTTTCACCGTATATCTCCTTGAGCCAATTGTGTAGAAGGCAGTGAATAAACTAATGACACTATATTATTAATAATATAATTGCCATCATCATTACTACCACTGTTATTAACAGGCTTCTCCCAAGGCAACATTGCCACAGGCTCCCCAGGTTAGATGAGATGTCCAGATTATTACCATCTACCACCCCCACCCCTTCAAGAGAAGCTATCTATGAAATGTGTCAAGTCCCAGCATGCAGCTAATATGAATCTGAGAACAATAGTAATCTGGCAATAGAACACAGGTCAGAAATTGTCTTCTAATTTTTTTTTAAATAAAATAGTCTTCTGAATGCCTTTAAAAGCACAATGCAACCTTTAGATGGGATTTTTTTTTTACATGGTCTTTGCGTTAGGAAGTTAGGAAAACCTATAGTTTTCCCTATGGCCCACTGCTCTCCTTTCTGTACCTCCTTTTTTTGCCCAGGTGTTTCCAGTTTCGACAGGCACCCTTCAAAGGCAGAGAAGGCGAACCAACATGCAAAAGAAAGGGGTTTGCATAATTCAAAGTAAATAACTTGTTGCAGCTATGCTAATGCTTCCAAAAGATTTCAGCTTGCTAGGGATTTGGGGCTTGAGAACATTCAAGGGTTACATAATAGGGTGGGAAAGGAAACTAGAAATCGGATGGAACTACTGGTCAAACGCCACTATCAATAAACTGCTAAAGCTGCAAAGCTAAAATCGGGAGAAAAACAAAGTTCTTAATCCAAGAGAGAGCTTGGCATTCCTATGCTAATTTAAGCCAATATGTTTAAGAGCACCTAATTCTGTGCTGGAACCAGTCAATGTGTTGAGTCAAGTAAGAAACCTTAATAGGTTTAAATGATACACTTGCTTCAGAATCTTTGTATTGTTTGCCTTTTCCTCTGTGACACTTTAAACAAAAAGCCTTGTGCAAGTTGTCCTTTGTTTCGCTACCCAGTTGCAGGAACCAGCCAGAGACAAAATTTGGCAGAGTGAAATACCAACACCACCTACCTGGGAAAAGTTGATACGTATACATGACTTTCTAAAGCAGGTGGGGTGCATGCATAGAATTTTAAGGAAACCCCCATACGTAAAGCAGCAGAAAGAAAGAAACTTCCACTTAGAAACATTGTATTATTTATAAAAGCAAGTTTCAATTTAGAATCGGAACTACCTGGAGCAAATTTGACTCCAAACCACCAGGTCCAAGGCATGATTGTGTGATGGAATACATGGAGAAACGTAATTTGGGCATTCTTCTTTCGGAGCACAAAGAAGATCTGGAACGATTTAAAGAGGTATTATTACTGCAAGTCACACTTAACGTCAGCAGCGTGCGCAATTCGGTCTGTGCGCTGAATAGCTCATCATGTTTTCATGGCATGTATAAAAATGCATTTATTCACACTGCCGTTCCATGACTATTAGTACTGACTACACATACTACTGCCCAAAATAGTTGCTAGAGTAAATAAATAAATAATCTGTTGGCTTTTGTTTTACAGAAGATGCAGGTGGTTTCAGAGTCACTGGAGTACAGTAAATAGAACACCAGTTTTTCCACACAATCTACAGCTCAATCTGCTCACAATGCACCCTTGTGATTTGTCACTTGCACTGTGCGTCTCCCCACCACACACACACACACACACTGGTGCAGGGGTGGACGAAGGGCGTGCGGTGGGGGTGGGCTGCTCCGAGTGTCACCTCTGAGGGGGGTGACAAAATGCTGGGCAGCACTCATAGGGGGCCTGCAGTGCACCCGAGCCACACGTCTCTCCTGGGAGTGACGCGGTGGCTTGGGCGCCTGCAGGCTCCGCGCTGCCCCAAATGGTCCGCCTGCCGCCTCCCCCTCAGCTGTAGGGCAGCTAAGGGGGAGGAGGCAGGCAGACTCCTCGGAGGCTCCACAGAGTGCCCCAGCTTGCCCTTCGCCACGGGTGACTGGCCTGGCCCTGGACACAAGGCACATGTGCCGTCCCAGGCGCCCAATCGGCTTGCTCTGCCGCTGCACTGGTGTCCAGTATTTTAAAAAGACATACCAACTTTCACATGGTTTGTTTGGAAAGCAGCCTTGTGCTGCTGTTGTTCTAGCCACAGCTCATCTGCTACTGGGTTTTTTAATTTTTATTTTTTGGAGTGGAGAGTCTGGTGCAATACTGCAAGCTATGTATCAGCTCAATAAACACTACATTGATTTCTTAGAGACTAATCATAACACATTGAGAAGAACCCTGTTGGATCAGGCTGAAGTACCCATCTGCTCCTAAAACTTGTTCTAACAGTAGTCAACCAGATGCCCCCGGGAAGCCCAGAAGCAGGATCTGAGTAGAACACTACCAATGATTCCCAGCCACTGGTACAGTGGTACCTCGGTTCTCGAATATAATCCATTCTGGAAGACTGTTCAAGTTCCGAAACATTCGAAAACTGAGGTGCAAAGGGCTGTCAGCAAATTCAACTGAGAAAATTGAAAAACACGCAGGGGAAGCCGTTCGACTTCCGAGGCGTGTTTGAAAATGGAAGCATTTACTTCCGAGTCTTTGGTGTTCAGGTTCGGAAACATTTGTCAATAGAGACGTTTGAGAACTGAGATACCACTGTATTCTGCGGCATAGTAAAGAGAGAATGTAGCCATGGTGACTAGTAGTCACTGAGAGCCTTATTCTCCATGAACAAAGTCTTAGAAACTTGAAGGCTAAACATAGTTGACTAAACTACAGACATCATCACTATGGGAAGCAATTATTATGGAAGCCTTCCCACCCACACAAACTTCCCTGCTTCTCTCAATGAGGAAGAAAAAATAAAAGGTTCTCCAGGTGTCCTCACCACTCAAATAAATTACAGCATGTGGAAAGTTTACATCCACACAGTGGAGTTAACACAACCCCACCTCATGGCAAAGGAGAAATACAATACGCAAAGAACAATCTGAAGTATACAAAGGTGCTCCTCATTCACTTGTTAGATTCTACGATCTTGCTTACCGTGTCTAGCAATTCAATGAATTTCGAGAAATAATACAAGTAGCAGGCACGAACCATCTGCAGAGAAGAAAAAGATGTGTTAAAAACTGAAAACATAATGGAGCTCAAATCTAACCTTAGTTGAACTTTATGAAGGTTTTTCAAGCTTTCAGTGATGAATTTATGTGCAACAGCTTCATGGTGCACCTCATTACCATTCACCAGGTGATACAATCCAAGGAAACACCAGGGAGGGTATACAGTGGTACCTTGGTTCTCATACTTAATCCGTCCGGGAGTCCAGTCCGTTTGACTCCTGAAACCATTCAAAAACCAAGGTGTGGCTTCCAATTGGCTGCAGGAGCTTTCTGCAGTCAAGGGGAAGTCGCGTCGGACGTTCAGCTTCTGAAAAACATTAGTAAACCGGAACACTTCCGAGTTTGCGGCATTTGGAAACTGATTTGTTCAGCAACTAAGCTGTTCGAGAACCAAGGTACGACTGTACACACAGAGAGTGGAGCTTCTGTATATTTCCTACACAGCAGCATGCAGTGCCCACAAAAACCTTTTAAAAGCTTCTGCAATGCAATGGGAAGGTGCTAGTTAAACTTTCTTTCTCCCTCTCTCTCTCTCTCTCTCTCTCTCTCTCTCACACACACACACACACACACACGCACACAGCAAATCTTTTCTGCATGTATGTAAAAAGCTGCATTGGTGTCCATGCTTCTTATGGCTGCTCTTTTCATTACACATATATACACACATTCATTTGCAACTCTTCTGTTGTAGCCAATGCAGTCAAATGACAGCACACATTCCTGGAACTTTGTGAATCACAATAAAGTCATTACATGACTCACCCTTAGAGCCATAGGTGACCTGGAGTAATCAACTATGTCACAGCGATAGGTATAGCCTGTAGCCCAGCCAGACATAAGGAACTGTAGATGGAAGAAGATAATGATTCATAACAATAACAGTAACAATAATTTATTTAGATATACAAAGTTCAGGGGTATTTTTTTCCAATTGCATGATCAATGTTTTTTTTTGGACTGAACACAATCCATGTGTATGTTTTAGATTATACAGATTGGCCCAATCTGTATAATCTAAACAGTTAGCACTTCTAGAAGTCTCAACAAATGTTTCAGTTCTGTTAGCCAAAAACATATACATACATAGTGTTCAGTCAAAAAAATTAATGAAACATTGATTATGCAATTGAAAAAAACACCATCATGAACTTTGTATATCTAAAGGGTTCAGAAGTAGGTTTTGTTTTTTGCTTTTGTTTTTTTTACTTCTATCACAACAGGTGTAAAAAGCTACTTGCCCTGTCACTAGGGCAGCAAAGAGGTTATTCCAGGCAAAGTTAATAGTAACTGGAAGTGGATTTATTTCTTTTTCCAGTTGTTCCTGTTGTCCATTATTTTTACCGAGGTGCATTTGGCAGGGAAACTACTAAATATATTTTTAAGTATGCAAACATTTGGATACTTATTACCAAGGCTGTATAATCAGAAGCATCTTACTGAAACGAAAGGTTGCAAAAATTATAATATGGAGATCACTATGAGCATTACAAAAGAAAGAAATTTTTGTGATACACGGATCAAGTGCCCTCACTGAAGAAAAAATTGACAAGACAGCCCAGAAGTCAAAGACTGTTTCAAGTATCTACAAAGAAAAAAATATATAAAGTCACAAAAGCAGTTTCATAGCATAGCTCAGTGACAGAGAACATGTTTTGCATGTAACAGGTCTCCTCCGTACAGAGTCACCCAGAGAAGATGATTCTGAGCTAGATGGACCAGTGGTCTAACTCTGTATAAGACAGTTTCCTATGCTCAGTAAAGTCATGCTTCTTATTTCAACAGCTTGCACCTACAGGTATAGTTAGGTGACTTCTCAGTTAGGTTCCCAATTCACAGGCAAAATATACCTTGTGCTTCCCTGTCCGCACATCCACTGCCTCATATATAACAAGGCACACAGATGACATCACTATACAGGGATTTTACCCAGCAGAAATAATAAGGAATGGGGCTTAATATTCCCCTCTCCCACCTGGCTCCTCATAAATACAGGGAAGCGAAGAAGAGAGATGCAGATATACCGCCTGGTTAATTTGTTCACTTGTCACTGTGGGGCCTGCAAAGTCTGCTCCAGGTCCTTCTACTCTGCCCAGTAATATTATGGAACAGTAACGGGAAACCTGTGGCCATCTGAATGTTGTGAAGACTCACATCAACTCCAGCCAGCATGGCCAATGATCAGAGATGATGAGAGATGAAGTCCACCATTTAGGAGGGCCCACAGATTTGTCAACTTTGACTTTACATATTAAAGAGCCACGTCATTTTTAGGATAATGTTGTTGCTGGGAGCATACTCGTGTACAGTTAACAAAGGGAGGAAGGAGGATTCTTACTCCCCCAAACACACACTTTCCCCAGGAGTAGAGATAGAAGCCTAGTGTGGACTCATCCATTTGCTTCACATGTTGGCAGAAATATTTGCTGCATTTCCCAACTGCTAGGCTATGGTAGAGGGAAATGCAATTTAGAAGGCAATCCCTAGGCTTCAAAAAGCTAAGAGGGACAATAGATTTTCCCTGGGAACAAAGGATCACATCGTGGCATTCAGATTTGATGAAAGTGTTTCTAAACTTTGGTGTTGCAATCTGGCCCACAGCAGAAACCCATTAACATTTTTAGGAAAACAAAAACAAAAAAAACTTTGTGCACATCTAATCGGCATAATGAGTCTATTCTTAGGCAATACTTACTTCATAAGTCATATAAATTGAAAGAGCCACTACAATGAAGTTGTAAAAAACCATCAATTGCCTCAAATCAAAAGGTTTCCTGTTCTCCATGAACTTTGGTCCCAGGTTGGTGACAAAATAGATATATGCTCCAAGAATAAGTGTCTGTGGAAAAGGTGAGGCCATAAGCGGGTAGCCATCGACTCGTGGATCTAGAAGAGATTTAGTTTAAAAGGACCAAGTCAGTCAGCTACCATGATTAATCAATCATCAAGTATATTATTAAGCAAAAATAGGCTGTTCATTCGAACGAACATTTTCACCTGTACAGGCACATTGATTGTTTACCTCAGCTTCTCCCCACATTACACAAAAAGCATACATTACACAAGGAAACAAAAACCTGCATCCATAAGTTGCAACAATGAGAAACTTTTGACAATGGCATGACCGTGTTATTTTTTCCTTGAATACTACAAACAGAAGTCACGCGCTCTTGAAATGCATCATTAAATTTTGCTATTTTGGCTGGATTTGAGACCTAGTGCAGCCACTATTTTGGTGTTTGATGAGTTGCATCGTTTACTTCAGCAGTAGCCAACCTCAGGCTTGCCTGATGTTACTGGACTACCCAGCACAGCCAATGATCAGTTGAAATCCAGGGTCATCTGAAGGATCTTTGATTTACTCATTCCCTGTATTTTTATTGCTGTCAAATTTCAAAACAGAATAAAGTATTAGCCTTCATTGACCCACTTGACTAGTCTAGCAAAATACTTACAAGATTTAAAAGGAAGTAACTTGGTCATGTATATATTCCACCAATCCCTCCCCAATGACTGGGAAATCACCAAGAATGTCCAACATCCACCCCTATCATCAATGGCATATAATAGGGATGTCCAACTAGTCGATCATGATCTACCTGTTGATCGCTGGGTCTGAACAATCGCGCCCCCCCCAAAAAAACTCAACAACTCTGATCAATCCTCCCCAAAAACAACTTTGATGAAGCTTCCCAAAAAAAAGCTCTACAACTCTGGTCAATCCAATGGGGAGATCACTGCCAGTTTTTTTATAGTGGGAGTAGATAGCAGTCTCTTGGAAGTTGGACATGCCTGGTATATAATATACATTAGTATCCTCAATCTGCTAAGAATATTTCATTTTTTCTCTTTTACATTAATGCAATACTCTTAAAAACAGGTACTAAATTTATCCCCATTAGCAAATGGGATTCCTAAATAACCTCATTGCTACACTGCTCAGAAATAGCAGCTTTGGTCCCTCCCTAGACCCAATAATACAGTCTTCTTTACACTGAGTTTATCCAGTAATCCAAGAAGTATTCTTGGTGGGCATCATAACACTTTCATAAAGGAGACTCGTTTGGAGACAAAACAACTTGGTATTCTGTGGAAGACTGTGAAAACACAGAGCGAGGGCACTCAGTGCCTTCTAGGTTTTAATATTTGTGAATGGCAGAAGTGCACAAGTGCACCATCTTCCTTTCCTCCTAGGCTTTAACAGGAAACATTATGCACAAATTGTTCACATGCGATATTCATGTTTGACTAAATGTTTGTAAAACAAAGCCAGAAGCAATTTTGGGAGCGTCAGTTAATGTCTTCCTAGGATGCTTATTAGTGTGGAGCTTATGAGTATTGTACATCCTGCTGACATATTGTTGGGGTATTCTAAATGTGGCATTAGGCCCTGTGTGTGAACAAGCATGCACAATTTGGCCCCTCCAGATGCTGAGGGGACGTGCTGTGCCTTTCAGGACCTGTGTGTGGACTTCCTGGAATCACCTGGCTGGCCACTCTTGGAAACAGGATGCTAGACTAAATGGAGCTGCGATCCAGCTATGTTCTCAACAGCTGTACAGGCATCACCTTGATCATAAATTTTCCCGAATTTATGGTTATCTATCCCTTATTCCAAGACAACTAATGCTCTAAAACTGGAAACCAGTTATGTGCCATTTCATAGTTGCACAAGCATTACTTTGGCATTCTACTTCAGTGGAACTCTTAATAAACAACGCCACAACAACTCTGGTATTTTGAGAATCCTTTCCTTGTAGAACGCCTAAATTTAATTTATACACATTTCCATTCAAAAGAGCTGGGATCCCAATCCAGAGGTGTGTAGAAGGGATCTGACAGTACTGAGAAAAGAAATGATTCCTTTTTCCTGATGTGACAACCAGCCAATAGATTTGCATGTAAGGTAAAGGTAAAGGTACCCCTGCCCGTACGGGCCAGTCTTGACAGACTCTAGGGTTGTGCGCTCATCTCACTTAAGAGGCCGGGGGCCAGCGCTGTCCGGAGACACTTCCGGGTCACGTGGCCAGCGTGACATCGCTGCTCTGGCGAGCCAGAGCCGCACACGGAAACACAGTTTACCTTCTCGCCAATAAGCGGTCCTATTTATCTACTTGCACCCGGGAGTGCTTTCGAACTGCTAGGTTGGCAGGCGCTGGGACCGAACGACGGGAGCGCACCCCGCCGCGGGGATTCGAACCGCCGACCTTTCAATCGGCAAGCCCTAGGCGCTGAGGCTTTTACCCACAGCGCCACCCGCGTCCCTCGGATTTGCATGTGCTCTACATCAAAAAGTAAAATCCTGTGCCTAAAATCCTTGGCCTGTATGAATCCACAAATTCAGTAACATTGCATAGATTCTCCAGAAGTGCAATCACACCACCCAGTAAAGGGCTATCAATGGGTACAAGCCACAATGGCCATGTGCTCCCTCCGCTGTCAGAAGCAATGTCAGTTGCTGGGAATCACAAGTGGGGAGATGGTTATTTCGCTCAGGTCTTGCTTGTGGGCTTCCCACAGGCATCTGGCTGGTCACTGTGAACAGGATTCTGGACAAGATGGGCCTTTGGACAGTATTGCATTGTGCTTTTTCTGCACTCTCAAGCAATCACAGGATGCAAAGACCTGCTTATTCATTTTTCAGTTAAGTAATACACGTGTAAAATGGTATGCATGACCTTTCTGTACATTGAAAAGACTGATAAACATTGTGCAACATGTAACTCATAAAGGTAAATCCTGTTTCTCTGGAAGCAACTCATGGGTGAGTCAACACCATGTAATCTCTCACTTGTTAAACATCTGGTGCAATCGATTACTCATTTTGTGTTCCATCTTCAATTATCCCAAATTAACACCCGACTTGTTCCTTCCCAAAGCTTCCAATATGCCCACGTATCCTGGAATAGCCAAGTGCACAAGGACCTACTGGCAAACAACTGTACATTTCAGTTTTACATAGATACTCTTAATAATACTATTTCAGCTGTTGTTAAATACCATAAAACAGAAAGTCACTACTGTGGAGCAAGACTTACCAGCATCTTTAATCCACTCATCATAAAGCGATGCAGCCTTCAGCGTCAGATTGTTTAGGGCCATCTCCACCGTGGTGAGAAGGATCTCTCCTGAGGTGCAATAAATTGGACATATTAAAATATGCAAAGAAAAAAGAGGGTGGAAGTCTTCACACAACTGTCAATGAAATTGTTGCAGGGAAGCAAGTTGATTGTAGTGTACACTAGGCAACAGTTTAAGGACATTTAACATCAACCTCATTTTCTATTTTATGCAATGCATACCCCAGTCACAATTTCATCTTTGCACACCAAAAAAAAACAAAACAAAAAAAAACCACACATACACACATCCCTGACTTGTAAAAATGGTTACCCAGAAGAAAGCCCTGCTGGATTTCATGGACATGGCTTTCCGAGTATTCAGGATCACTACTATGGTGAAGATCAATTTAATAATATCAGAGTGCCCTTATTCTCACCAGTGCAACTTAAAGACTCTACAATCAGATGCTGCGGAAAAAAGAGAAGCTTCTCTGTTGTTAAGCTCAGCTTTTTCTTTTCCATTTCCATCTGCTGAAGCCACAAAGTGGCAGGGCAGTCTTAAGCATTAAACCTATTATGTATGGATTTAGAGTGGGGGAAGTAGACAAATGCAAGGATAATAATGAGACCAGACTGTACTGGGTGTCCCTAGATCTGCTGAATGTCAGTTCAACCCATGTAGATCTCAGCTAACCACTAGCTCAAGATTGGCTAATCCTTAATGAGCTCCCTGAGCAAATTTTCTGCTTCCCTCCCAAGATCCTACTGATTCTGCTGGTGGCAGAAAAAAGGGGAGGAAAGTAGACAGTGATGGGGTGGGCAGAAGCCAGGAAGCAAGTTGGAATGCAAATGGCCCCCTCCCTGGTCTTCAGATTGATCTATTTAAGGACAGAGAGGAGGTGATAATCTATCATCAACTGATCTGTACTGAAAAGCTGAGGGAAGGGCTGTGTATGTGTGCATGTGCATGCAAGCATGAGGTGTGGCCACACCCACTACTAGCATACAGACCCTGGCGACTTGGCCAAGGGTGAATGCAGCTATCACACTAAACAAAGCTTAGCAACTCCTGACATAGGACCAATTTATCCAGGTGGTTTAGCTGCTATCAGTGGCAGGAACGTGGCTTCCATTGACCTGGGTTGACCTGCCCTGCTGGTATGTTTTTCACACAGCTGCAAGCAGAAACACAAGCAGAACTCACTGCATTGATTCTTGGCCCCACTTTCCTCTAACCATGCCAAGAGGCCATGCGAATTGGTCCTCCAAGCTTGTTTTCCTTTTTTTTTTTTAAAGATATTTATTAAAATTTTCAAATTTTTATACAAACAAAAACAAACAAAAAAAATTAAAAACACATATAGTTCACTTATACTTAATTTTCAATAACATATTTCTCTGACCTCCTCATACCTCCCCTTCTTGTAGTCCAGTTCAAATTATTTGTTCAGGAAATCCTTATCTCAAAGCATTACAGCTTATAAAAACACCTTATTTTCTATCCAACATCTTAGGTTATTATAACCTTAAATTTCCTCCAAGCTTGTTTTCCAAACTCTCTGCCTCTTCCATGTCTAAACAAGGTCCAGATCAAAAATATGCAGGGAACCAATGGTAGAACTCCTCTAACGGGATTGTAAGAATTCTAGAATGCTCACAGTCCAATGACTAAATCTCCCTGAAAATGGAAAGCCAACCTATCAGGGAGAAGGTTAGAGTAGAAATTTTGTTTTCATGTTTGTTTTTATGTTTGTCTCATTTTGGTGTTCATCTTAGATAGGGTGGAGTGGTTTTGTTGGGAAAGAACCCTTTTACAGTAGTACTACATTCTTGAATGTTTTTAACATGCTTACATTATTTTTATTATTTTTACTTTGGTTGTAATTTGCTTTGGGACTTTTTGTAATAGGAAGTGAGAGATATATATTTAATAAACCTAACGTTGACCCTAACCGGGTAGTCATTTGCGAAGCAGGGTCAATTCCACCACTGCTGTATGCCCAGGTTGTCAACGGTAATGATAGCATGACACTGCACAGCAAAGTCTTTTTACTTTTCTTGTCCCCTTAATCTTACTGCCAGCTCTATAAAAGCAGCTTCCCAACCACAATGCCAAAAGGGCTTCAAACTCAGGACAAAGTCTTTGAGCTGCCAAGTTAACATCCTGAAACTTCAAGACAGTTCAGTATGACCAAATTCATTAATAAGTACAGTGGAACTGTGAATTTTACAATGAGCTCTTAAAACAAATCCATGATGTAAGAAAGGGTTGCTCAAGCCATTCAAAAGAAGCAAACTAAAATATTTCACAAACACCATCCCAATCACAGTTTCTCTTAATCATCAGCATCATAATTTTATCATTTATACCCCACCCATCCGGCTGGGTCAGCCCAGATAACATGATTAACAGCATTTACATATTGCTGCAGAGTATTCAAAATATTGGTTATGTGCTATGCAAGTCAAACAATGCCTTGTTTCCCTTAATCAATTTAGGTAAGAAGTGTTAGGCAAGCAAATTCCTTTGGGAATCAATAGGCGATAGCAGGGCGAGATCACTGTGGGTTTCTTCTCCCTTATAGGACTCCAGATCAGGGCTGTGATCTCATCAATACTGGGTTTCCCAGGGAGAAACTATTTTTTCCCGGGGCCTAATCCTACACGACAGATATAAACTTATAAGTTGGAATTCTGAAACATCCATTTGGGTCTACATAGCACTTACTGAGAGTGGCTCCCATTTAAAGATAAACATATTCCACCCCTACCACAAGTTTCTAAATTTGTAATCATTCTGCAGAATAGATACATACGCTAGTCTAACATCTTCTCAGCCTTTCCCAATTCAGACCGAATGAAGAGAGAGTGCTGCTACAAATCCCTGAATGAAACCTCCCAATGATATTATATGAATGTGGAATAACATAGGAAACAGAATGGACCCTTAAGGGAACCCACAGAGTCAAGCAAATGTTTCCTAGGACTCAGCTACATTAGTATAAAAAAAAAGCATTTTAAATGCGTTATAACACTGTGACACCAGATAGCACTGTAGAGTTTGAACCTTTGGCAACGTGGTTTCCCATTATGAGTTTTACAACATGTTTTCCTGAAATGTTGTTTTTTTTTGGGGGGGGGGTTAATGTCTAGATCAAGCCCTAATACAACTTTCTGGTAGTGAGCCTGAAGGCAGGACTAGAGCCACCATGACAACTCCTGCCCCTGTGGGGTGCATGTTTCTCTCCTGATATAGGTCATTAATCAGGGTGACCAAGGCTTTTTGGTGGCAAAACCAGGCCTGAAACCAAACTGTAATGAAACTAGATAGCCTGTTTCCTCCAGGCATACCAGCAGCTAGCTGGCCAAGACCCTCTCAATCACTTTGCCCAGCAAGGGAATATTACAGACATGGTAACCGTTTTCTAAAACCTCTGAATGCAGTGACCTCTTCAAGAGAGGTTGCACCGCCATCTCTTTCAAGGCAGTGCACAACTGTCTCTCATAGTGAGGCACTAAATAATCCTTGGACCCATACAGTCAGTCCCTGTTACTAGATATTATCAGCCATGATGAGTGGGGATCAAAAGACCACACAGTCTGCCTCACCACCACAAGCATCCTGCCCACATCCTTTGGCTGCAACAGTCAAAAACTGATCCCACAAAGTGACAGTGCTTTAGGGACCTGCAACAGACCTGAACCAATCATGGCATCGAGTTCAGCGCAGATCTGAATGATTTTGCCCTCAAAGTGATTTACAGAGATGCCTCCCAGCAGGCTACTCAGTGGCCCGTTTTCTATTATGCAACCCTGTTCTGAACCAGACAGTTTGCTACTCTCAGCAGCTGTGCTGGGCAATTCACCAAAGATGTGAAAGAGGCTGAGAGAGATATGATCTTTCGGCCGATGCCACCACCATGGAGTAATCAACTTGGCTCTCTACCTGGCCATTTTCATGGCAGGACTTACCTGTGGCATCTGACCTGCTTGGTTGCCTTGTGCTCTCAAAAAGCCAAGGAGCCTCTCAAACTCTCTGCAGCTGAATAAGGCACTTAGGGGCAATCTTATCAATAGCCCTCTCTGTCTCACTATTCCAAAGTGGACCTAGGGCATTAGCAGGAGCACCACATGGGAAATCCTTCCATTTCCATTAATCTCTGGGGGTAGACGAGAGGGTCACAGGCAATGAAACCATCATCAGGGAGCGGTCCATCCACGACATCCACGATAACTCACCACCACCCCATTCACTTTATTATTTTTTTCCAGATCCTGCAGCTTGTGTCTGACACATATATGTATTGCAAAAGCCCCATGGTTATCATGGCAACCACAAAATCCTGGGCTGGTCTAGATAAGGCAGAAACAACATGGGCATTGAAGTCCCCAAGAATAGTGTCCTAAGATTCTGCAGCACCACACTAGAGGCTGCCACCACCAGGGTCATATCTAAGAGGTGGACAGTAAACCAACAAGCTCCCCATCAGGGGCTATACACCATCAACAGCTGGCTCCCTTTTTATCTGTCCCAACCCAACAGCCTAGCAGTCACTGGGAACTAGGATCAGATGTTCCAGTTGCTCACTCAGCCAGCCACTCCTCCACAGCAGCTTTCTCTCAAGCAGACCAAGCAGCAGTGATTGTTTCACAGGAAGAAGAAGAGGAGTTTGGATTTGATATCCCGCTTTATCACTACCCAAAGGAGTCTCAAAGCTGCTAACATTCTCCTTTCCCTTCCTCCCCCACAACAAACACTCTGTGAGGTGAGTGTGGCTGAGAGACTTCAAAGAAGTGTGACTAGCCCAAGGTCACCCAGTAGCTGCATGTGGAGGAGCAGAGACGCAGACCCAGTTCACCAGATTACGAGTCTACCACACTTAACCACTACACCACACTGGGGTTTACTTGGCACTGCCTCTCCTCTGCTCCCACAAACCTCACAAGCCTGGTGAGGTACTTAGCTACTTAGAGGGCGCCACACAGAAGGTGCTACTTAGAAGGTGCCACACAGCTGGCTTCTTTTTTAAATCTCTCCTTATATTGTGTCCTTAAAACACTCAAAGTCAGCTAATGTGTGTATGCTGCCATTGCAAGGCAAAAAAATATATGGGCCCACAGGTCCCAAAAGGTTGGCTGGTGACGCCTGGGCCAAGAAAGACATAATGCAGGGTATCAAACCTCAGAATAATGGGGAAGAGGGGCTCCAATCTCAACCAAATCAGAAATGCTAGAGGAAGGTCATGTAACCCTTTCTCATCCACTATTTCCCACAGATGGTCCTGGGACAGAGTGGAGGAGAGAGAGACATAGGGACATCCTTAACTCTCATTTCACCCTCCATCAGGACCAGCACCACCTTGGATGGTGTATTTAGATTGAGAAGACATATAATCTGCGTTGAGCCCTATTCAAAGTGCTCCTTAACTTTAAAGCTATGAACAACTTTAGTCCCAATTATCTTAGTGTATACCTTCTCTCATATGAGTTCTGCAAAACTTAAGATCCATCCAATGAAGACCTGCTCTTCTACTAGGGACAAGGACATTTTGAATTTTCTCTTTATTTCTTTGGCCCTTTATGCACTTCGTTGCTGTGGTGTTTGTTTTAATTTTTTATTATTATTGTAGTCTATATTTTTGCATTCAGTAAGAAAACACAGGATATAAAGTTTTAAAAATACAAAAAAATCCAAATAAACAGGACTACTGGTTAAGTGATATCAAAAACCTGCATTACCCAACAACAAAATATGATTGTTGTCTCTTGGGAGTGAACAGAATGGAAACCTGTACCTGTTTGTTTAAAACCCTACCTGACCAGAGACAGACAGCACGATAAAAACTAATTAATGAGTATTCAAAGGCAATGATTCCATCTTATCCCTATTCATTATTACTTCTCTTCTGGCTTTAGTGATACCATCTCTTCCCAGCTATGAAACGCCCTCTATTGCAGTCCTAAGCCTTGCTAATTTAAAGAAGTGTTGTAAGGCTTACCTTTGGGGCTGGCCTTTGAGTCTCAGAACATGCTAGGAAAATTTCAATTGGCTTTATTCAGTGTTACTGGGTGAAACAGGGTGTTGGTTTTTTACCTGTCCTGAGTCTTTGTGATGGGTGGGTTATTATGTATTTTTAGAATGGCTGGCCCCCAACTAAATAAAACCTTAAATCAAGCATATGGTTTTTACTTATAAAATATGCATATTAGTAAAAAGCAAAACAAGATACCTTGTTTTATGTAGACTGGGTTGGCTTCGTATTTGGGGGCCCATGAGAAAGATGTATTATTTAGATATACCCCCCCCTTGATTAGATCCACCTTCTTGACAGTATTGCAGCTGCTCTTTTCCTTCCCCACTCCCTCTGGGCCACATTCACACCAAATGGAGAGGGCAATATCCTCTCAATATTGCTCATATGCTCAGAAAGCACACACTAGAGGAAGCCAACCTGCTGTCACCCAGATGTCACTGAACTGCAACTCACATCAGCTCCCACAATTGGTCATGCCAGCAGAACAGAAGAAAATTTTAATCCAACATCATGTAGAGGACACCACACTGGCTACACAGGTACAAGTTACAAAACTGCTACCTGACTTGACCAGAGCAGCTTTTAGTAAACTGAAAGGTTTAGCTGATTAACCTAAATGATAGAAAAAAATAGTATGCAATCCTATACAAGTCTACTCTGAAGCAGGCCTGTATGGCAGCCTTCACCAACTTGGTGCCCTCCAGTGTTCTAGGCTACAAACACCATCAGCAGCCCCAGGTAGCATTCCTAATTTCTAGCTAACAAAATACTTAAATGTTGAGTTTGAAGTTTAGCCTCAGTGCAACTTTTGAACAGAAGTTGTCTTTCCTTGGCAGCTAAACAGCAATAAATTGGCTGAACAACTGATTTGTAAAGAAGTGTCACTCCAGTGAACAAAAGTTGCTGGTGAGAGGAACAGGAATATCAGACCCGTAAACCAGGCAGGAATATCTTACCATGCAGGGAATACTTAAGAGTTAGTAGGCGTTTAACGCTTTCTATTTTCTATGTGTTTTTAAAAGCAAGCTCAGCTACCTTACTTGCCCATGGGTGGGAGAAATACAGGCACACTACAGCTAACTCCCGAAAACAAAATCTACTTTTCCTATTTTCATTTTAGTGCCAGAAGAACAGGCAGTTTCTCCATTTGCATCCACCATCTCCCCCTTGGCTTTAGTCACACAGTTAATGGCAAAAATGAGCAATGCCAATTTCTGAAAAGCAAATGGTAGCCAAAGCAAAATGAAAGAGGCAATTGCCTAGCAACATTCAAGCATGTAAGGAATTGAACACTTTCCCGGGGGGAAAGCAAGCAAACTTCGAAACTGTGTCAGCAAAAGAAACAGAATCAGCCTCTCATTGTTTTAAACACCCTTTTCAAAGATTGTGGAAAACCCATTTAATCGGTGCCCCCTTTCCAAGTGCTGCAGTATTTTTCAATTTTATGGAATGTATGTCTGGTCTCTCCACAAAGTTCCTTTAAAAAGATAGTTTTGGTATCCTAAACATATGTACGGTACTATAAACCAGATACACTGGAAACAAATTAGTACTTGTTCTGAAATTCATGCTAACAAAGATGGCCGTGCCTCAAGCTAGTATCACATGGACACACACCCTGACAGTCAAAATAATCTATGCATTCGAGTTGGTGGTAGTAAAGCCCTAGGAACTGGTCCCTGCTTGTTGTCTACGTAGCAGCCACCCCCTTTAAATACATGCCATTTAAATGCTACATCACAACATACTTAAATACCAGAAGGTACTATAAAGGTACTGTACCAATGATGAACTCAAGACTATGTCTTCATGCAATACCAGGCATCTGGCAAAAGAGGTAGCGAGAAGAAGAGAACAAGAACAATAATGTAACTACAGAATAACTCCTTAAACCAGGGTTACAGTCGCTAAAACATAATGTATAGTTACCATTTTGGGGCTCGAAAGTCGTATTTTTCAATAAGACTTTTTGGTTCCTGAAATTCATTCTGCTTGTGCAGATAAAATGTCACGAATAGAATTCTACAAGATGTGCTGTTAGTGTGTGAAAACAGGTTAGATCCAATAATCCCAGCCATGCATCGCCATATGGTAGAAACATCAGGAGCCATCCTGCTGCTTGGGCAGCTTAATTTGTTCACAAGTGGCCAATAGCCAGGTGTAAAATGCACCTGGTTAATATTGAATGCTGATTGAGACAGATTCAAAATAGGAATCTAAGGCAGCATTTATTGCATAATGGAGGAGAAACTGGCAGAAAGACTCTTCCTCTCGGCAGTCATCTGGGATAGCACAAAATGTTCAGAACATCCAAACAACTTGGGATGAATATGTCAGTTGTGGAATATTGGTGGGGCTATAAATCAATGGGGAAAAGGGAGCAGGTGAAGAATGACACGTAGGAAACATAAAAGAAAGGGGAACCAAGAGGTGTGGAACAGAAGCTAAGAAAAAGGACAGCTGATGGAGAGGTGACAGGAAGCAAATGGACCATCTAGCAGGGCTTCAGGAAAGGATGAGCAAAAGAGATATGAAACTGGGGGAAAGAAAAGTTCAGGTAAGCTGAAGGAAACTTTCTATGGACTTTTGGATAGATGTGCAGTGGTACCTCGGGTTAAGAACTTCATTCGTTCCAGAGGTCCGTTCTTAACCTGAGGTACCACCTTAGCTAATGGGGCCTCCCACTGCCGCCGCACCACCACCGCACGATTTCTGTTCTCATCCTGAAGCAAAGTTCTTAACCCAAGGTACTATTTCTGGGTTAGTGGAGTCTGTAACCTGAAGCGTCTATAACCCGAGGTACCACTGTAGGTGCATAGACAGGCTGAGTGTTAGGATCTCAATAGATTCTTTAATAAAGGTCACATTTTAAGAACTGAAGTAGGGAAAATCCAATTTGAGAGGTGCAAAAAGTGACTAGGGATAGGAGCGAAACTGCAGATTTGTCTCTAAGAGGGAGCCCAGGCTTAATGAGGTATTTGCTTTGAATACTAAGGAATCCAGAGCCACACATGGGATGAGGTGTGACTGCCTAAACTATTCAGGGAATTTTCAGCTGTAAATCAGCTGGTGAAAATGGATCAAAGTATTTCTGTAAAAAGATTAGCATTCCCTCCCCCCATGCACACAAAGGTGAAGATGCAGTAAAACATCCCTATGCTGGAAATTCACTAGGGAACTATACACTACCAAGAATAATCATGTCAACCATGCATTGAGTTTGATTTGCATTATACTAATAGGGCTGCAGCACCTGGGACATCAGTGCTAATACAGGATTACACGGGATATTGTGGGAGGCAGATGGGCCTACAGGGCAGCAAGGGGGAAAGGGCGGAGTTTTCATAGGGAGCAGAAGACTTTCAGTTGTTGGAGGGATCTCAAACCACCCAAATTCCTGATGAAAACTAATGAGGCATTGGGCATTTCTGGCCAAGTGGGGGTGAAGGAAGGGAAGCAGAAACTGTTGGTGCTCAGTTGCTTTAATAGCATGCAGTAAAGAGCAAGAGCACGCAATGGGAATAGAACACCACTCAAAATCAGCTAATGACATCTGGGGAGGGTTATCAAAGTAAAGCTCCACCACATTACTTAGGAGGGAAGGTGCAATGTATTTAATATAATGGATGGTAATTGTTCAGGAGAGGGAGGGAGGGAGAAAAATATTCTCAAAAAGCCCACACAAAATGCATTTGCCATTCTTCATCCTACTTTTTATTTACATAAATGGACAATATATAAAAGGTTTTATATATGCACACAACTAGGAAGGAGTTTAAAATTAATTGCTTCCATGGGAAGTTACCAATTTGGAAGTTTCCAAGCTGGCCTTAATTATATACCTCCATCTACTTAGAAAGATATTTTAAGATGTATTCAGAGTGTTCTACCAATGTTGATTTTTCAAGTTCATGCTCTGTTTTAAACACATGAAAACACCCAAAGATCAAACACAGCCATTGCTAGCTAAAATGGTCTATAAAAAGGAGAATACACTGAATCACTCCCCTCTCCCCATTACAATGATGTTCTCACTGCACTGGAAGTTAAGACAACCAACTTTGACTGCACTGCTATGCACACTTACCTAGGATTCAAGCCCTATTGAATTTAGTACATAGTTTTTTTTCTTTTTAATAGTTACCCCTCTGAATAGCTCTCAAAACAAGGGTTCTCTTTGACTTTTTAAAAAGTGGGCTAACTGAAATACAACACAAAAAATGCTGGACAGTTTCTGTAAACTACAACTAATCTGTATCATAGGGATGAAAGTCAACTTGAGCCTATTGTGAACATACTGGTTCATGTTGCAACTGATGCCAAAGGCAGCCAGTGCTTCCAGAAAGTCAAGATGCTAAATGTCCCTCCCACACTTCCCATTATTGTCATGACTCTTTCTTTTGGCTCCAGCCACCCAAGAGGCTGCTAATCTGCTGCAATATCAGCCATGATAGCTAAAGAAAAGCACCATGCTCAAAGATGAAATCTTCAAAGAGTTAGCTGCCAAGGACACTCAGCAGAGGTTAGCATCTACAGTACCTTCCTTTATTCCTTGCGCTCTAGCTGGCTAGAAAAAGCTTTGAATGGAACACCGTGACCAGATACACCCTTCTACTGAGGCAACATTCTGGTGCAAGAAGTGAACTCTGAATTACCATTCCGGTGTCTCCCACCTATTTAAATGCTTTTGAAAACAGAGTCCCCTTCTAATTCATTTCCCCTTTAATCCAAAATCCATTCATTTCCTTTCTGGAGGCCGCAGAAGTCAGACAAATCCCTCTTCTCATCCCGTCTTGGTCATGGGACTGTGGAAGAGTTTTAAGAGGAAGAGATGGGGAATGTGTGTCTGTGATGAGGACTTCCATGCTGCTTAGTAACACACACTGTTACCCTCTTCTCTGACAAAGACCACCACCCCTCTCCAGAGATGTGAGATGCTCACAAAGTAAGTCACACAATTGCAAAGGTATTAATGGGCAACTGCTTTGCTGCTTCCATCTCAACCATCTCTCCACAAAGAAAAGGACAAGCTGTTCCTGTGCTGTTCCTGTTTCACCTTCTGTGGATGTAGGTAGTCAGGCAACAGATGACCTCTCCTGGCCACCCCTGCCAGCCTCTTGATTACATTTCTGATTTAATGTTGGGAGGCATTTTTCTAGAAAAGGTAGAATGAAGTAAAAGCCAGACTACTAAGGAGATGATGGACCACAACCCCTTCAGCACTATGACAGGTGGTCAGACTCTGAAGCCAAAATGCCCCTTTGTCTTTATTGGTTGCAGAGACTAAGATCCACTGCTAGATGCCACCACACATACCATTACCGCCAGCACTTTCCACTACTGAATGCCAGAGTTTCAAATGGCATCTTATCAAGCAGCACAATGAAGTGTCATTGGCAAAGTTATCAAAAGCTTTCTTACATGCCTAAAATGAGGCATATTTAGGACAACAAAACAGCTGTGCTCATGAATACACCCAAAAGAAATGCCTAGACAAAAGCAGCGTAATGCACCCAGGGTTCTTCCTTAAAAGAATATCCATACTTATGTGCCAAGACAGTTAGAGTAGCTACTGCATAAACTGAGGTTCTAGGAACATAAATTTCTTTTCAAATAAAAGAGGAGCTTTAAGTTATTCTCTTTACATTGTGTATTATAGCTCGGGTCTTTAGTCCAGGTTTCTAACAGAGAGTTACTCAGCGAGTTTAGGTAGTGGGGGAATGCATGAGGACAACTGCTATAAAGTTAAACTACTTGCACACAAGTGTTTTAAAAATCAATCCCATCACCTAGCAACATGCAGCATGCCCTAAAACAGCATGAACAATACAATTATTTGCTCTTATCTTGACTCCTAGAAAAGCATACTTCAAGGAGGTGTTAGACCTCGGAGTATGGTTTTTATGACAGTGAGACCTACACATTACGCACTACCATGAACATAATACTACTTATTAAGGGGTTAATAAAGTAACCTCTCTTTTTTCCCATGCTTGAGGACCAACATAGCAGCAGCAATGCCCAGCATAAAAATGAAAAGATGGTTTTGTGGTTGTTGTGTTTTTAAAAAGAAAAGGCTTTTCAATAATGCACAAAACACACATCTCAGGCATATGGATTCATGCCCTTACCTACCTATCGAGACCTGCACAAAAGCTAGAAAGGCTGCCAGTTTGACACCTGTTTCACTAGCCAATTTGAGATAGATGGCCGTGGGGATTAAATAACCCTCATAAACACACACAAAGAAAGACAGCCACAGAAAAGTCTTAATTTCTGACTAAAACGAACCCTTTCCCTATCCCATCTTGTATACCTACATTTGCTAATTAAAGCAACCTCTATTAATAAAAAATAAAAAGTAGGACACGCCGGCTCTTTTCACCGTCGGCAAAAATGTGCTTAAGGTATACAAGCTTTAGCCTCTGAACTGGCTTCAACTTTGGAAACAATTCTTCTCACTTTATAGCGCAGCTGCCATTTGAGTAAACCAGTCTCAGTCTGCCCAGAAAGAGGCTTTTATTTTCATTTATTAAATTTGTATACCACCTTTCATCCAAAGATCACAGAGTGGATCACAACAGAAAAACACAAGATGAAATAACAAAATACATAATAAAAACAAGAGCAAAAATAAACCAATAACCCCCATCCCACAAACACATTTAAAAGGACACATAATGTTAATCACCCAAAGGCCTGGTTAAAGAAATATGTTCTTGCCTGGCACCTAAGATATGTAATGGGGGCACCAGGTAAGCCTCCCTGCAGAGAGCATTCCACAAAGTGAGAGCCATTGATTGCCATGGGACCTCCCTGTGGATGAGACACATGGAGAAGGGCCTCAGACGATGATTGCAGGGTTTGGGTCGGTTCATATGGGGAGAGGTGGTCCTTAAGGTATTGGGGTCCTGAGCCATTTATGGTTTTATATGTCAAAAACAGCACTAGTGATGAGCGACCTCTTCTATGTGAGTCAAGTTGACTGTATATCCAGAGAAGCTTCACAAATCTTCTCAAACAAAACTAGTTTTCTTCCTCAATAGAACCCCCTTATCTGCTTCCCCACTAACATTTACTGATAATGGACACTACCATCAATGGGTGGAATTCACAGTTTCTATTTGCCAACCTCTGTTTACCAACCTTCAAGCAAAAGAATGTAGAGAGAAGCAACTCTCTCCAAGATGTCATTTGCGTTGTAAAATGAATAAATATAGTAATGTCAACAACAGTTTGCCGGGGTAGGGAAAGAGAAGTTTCCTACCCAGTTTCAACATATGCAGTTAGAATCATAGAATCATAGAGTTGGAAGAGACCACAAGGGCCATCGAGTCCAACCCCCTGCCAAGCAGGAAACACCATCAGAGCACTCCTGACATATGGTTGTCAAGCCTCTGCTTAAAGACCTCCAAAGAAGGAGACTCCACCACACTCCTTGGCAGCAAATTCCACTGTCAAACAGCTCTTACTGTCAGGAAGTTCTTCCTAATGTTTAGGTGGAATCTTCTTTCTTGTAGTTTGGATCCATTGCTCCGTGTCCGCTTCTCTGGAGCAGCAGAAAACAACCTTTCTCCCTCCTCTATGTGACATCCTTTTATATATTTGAACTAGGTATCATATCACCCCTTAACCTCCTCTTCTCCAAGCTAAACATGCCCAGCTCCCTTAGCCGTTCCTCATAAGGCATCGTTTCCAGGCCTTTGACCATTTTGGTTGCCCTCCTCTGGACACGTTCCAGTTTGTGTATCATAGAATCATAGAATCATAGAGTTGGAAGAGACCACAAGGGCCATCGAGTCCAACCCCCTGCCAAGCAGGAAAGTATCATGAGTGTGTATCAAAGTTGGCCTACATGCCAACTTGATTTGAAGTAGCCCATGTGAATGCTAAGAGTGCACTGAATGAGTGTGGCTCTGGCTCTGCATCCCTCCACCAAATATTTATAATCTATTTAGTAATGTCAACAACAGTTTGCCGGGGGGGGGAGGCAGGCAGGAAAAGCCCCCAAGAACCACACACAAGCTTCGTGCGGCTTTTGCGGGCTTTTCCCCAGGAGGGAGAAGGGACTGACGCAGCCAGTCAGTCCCTTCTCCCTCCTCGTAGAAAAGCCTTGTGCAACCTCTCCTGCCAGGGGAAGCTGCGGAAGGCTAAAGAGGAAGCCAAGGCAGTGAGCGCGATCCGCTTGCTGCCTTGGCTTCCTCTTTAGCTTTGCGCAGCCTCTCCAGCCACGGAGATAATAAACTTTTTTTCCTTGATTTCCCCCTCTAAAAACTAGGTGCGTCCTGTGGTCCGGTGCGTCCAATAGAGGGAAAAATACGGTACTTTATACTGGGTCATCTGCTGCCTTGTGGGATGTCTTCAGTAGAAAGCTACAGATTAAGGCCCACACAAATTGGGAGTGGAGTCCCTAAGATGGTTGGATGGCGCCTCATACGCCCCATTCCTGCGACTCCTGGAGCCAAGCTGGTGCTAAACATATTGCTATGCTTTCCTTTGGACCAGATTAGTGAGGCCAAGAGGGGGGGTCTTGTTGTCTGGCCATTCCAGGACCTCAGTGCACACTGCTCAGGCTTGTAACCCAGAGAGGGCACTTGGGTGCTGCTAATGCAGCAGTTTGATTTCATCCCTGGAGGTGCACTCCATTGCCTCTTGAGACAGACGGATGCCAACAACAGGAGAAGTATAAGAGATTAAAGCATTAAAAGGTAAAGGGACCCCTGACCATTAGGTCCAGTCATGGCCGACTCTGGGGTTGCGGCGCTCATCTCCTTTATTGGCCGAGGGAGCCAGCATGCAGCTTCCGGGTCATGTGGCCAGCATGACTAAGCCGCTTCTGGCGAACCACAGCAGCACACGGAAACGCCGTTTACCTTCCTGCCAGAGTGGTACCTATTTATCTACTTGCACTTTGACGTGCTTTCGAACTGCTAGGTTGGCAGGAGCAGGGACCGAGCAATGAGAGCTCACCCCGTCACAGGGATTCGAACCGCCAACCTAATGATCAGCAAGTCCTAGGCTCTGTGGTTTAACCCACAGCACCACCCGCGTCCCACAATAAAGCATTAGGCTGTGCTAAATGTTTGCTACTCACATACAGTAGATAGGAAGCCTGCGCTGATATGCTGGTGTGCTCATCAAACCCACAAGCTTCAGCACATGCAAGTTTTTAATCCACAAGCTCTTTTGGGATTCTGCTTCAGTACTTTTCACAAGAAAAAGAGCAGAAGGAACCCATGAACTAGTCAAATACTGCTACCTCTTAAATACTTTTTGGGCATGGGCATGGTGAATTTCTGAATTTGGAGCAGGCATAGGCAAACTCGGCCCTCCAGATGTTTTGGGACTACAACTCCCATCATCCCTGACCACTGGTCCTGTTAGCTAGGGAGGGTGGGAGTTGTAGTCCCAAAACATCTGGAGGGTTGAGTTGCCTATGTCTGATTTGGAGGGTTAAAAGGGCTTTCCAAGAAGCTGTTTTAAAGAAATGTGAGGTGGAGGTCATTTAAACCCTGGGGCTTCCAGACTTTGCTAAAAAAAAAGTGAGAAGAGGTTGCAGAAGAAGCTGGCTGTGTGGAATGACCCACATACAGCAAATCCATTTTAATATATGATACTCAGAGAAAAGCATTATTTTAGAGCAGAACAAAAAATAGAAGGAAAGGGCAATTCAAGTGACTTTGAAAGGCTACCATAAAAATAGATACAGGGATGTGTCTGCCTGTGTATAAAATGCTACTTGGTTGCACATTTTGAGTTGCAGTGAAACAATTATATAAGCAGAATCAACTTTCCTAATGTCAGAGTTAAGAACAGTCTGAATGGGATTTATTCAGGATTGGTGACTAAGCTTCAAGCCACAGATCTCAAAGGAGTGCTCTGAAAATTTGTATCATGACATGCAGAAAGACCCTTGCTGCCATGCATATGAACAAGGAATGAGAAAAGGCTTAGTTCAGAGCACAAAGGAATTGGCAGAAGAAAATTAGCAGTAGTGTCCCGATGGTAGTTGGTTCTACACTGTACCGGCCAGGGAAGGACAAATTAAGAAAACAACAGGCATCACAGCAACTGCTGACTTAAGGCATCATATGTGATGCCGCAAATTGCATGGTTTGAAGTAATAAAATATGGTAATTATATGACTGAAATAAAACAAACTGCAAAAAGCCATGATGTTCATTTGCAGTGGTCAAATAAAATGAACAGTTTCAATACTACAGCAGACTTCTCTAAATATGTGAATGGTAGACAGACATTTTTCACTTTGGTACAGATTACTTTTTAATGCAAGGACAGCCAATTTGATGCCCTCCAGATGGCCACAATTCTCACCTCTGTATTATCAATTTAGATTTCAAAGACAGGGGCAAATATCACTAAGCAAGCACCTTCTGCTTAAACTTTTAAGCAGTTTGCTGAAAGTTATGTACACAGCCTCTCTGGGCACATCTTTGGACTGGGCCCAGTCCACTAAGGCCTAGCCATTTACAAGTGTGCATCTTCCCTGGCCCCACCCATATGTTTGGCCTTGAAGGTCAATATTTTAAACTTTGAACTTGCCTGAGCAAAGACACCTTTGTACAATATTCATTCATACTGCAGCTGCTTTTGTTTTGTTCAGCAAACAGTACTAGAAACAGAGTAGTGGCCAAACTGTTTCCATTTCTCTTAGTAAGCCTTCTGAATATGTGCCTGGAATTCATAGTTCATAGCTAAGCACCTTGAAGCTGCCATGGACTAGACACTCTTGGCTCCACCACTGGATCTCAGAATGACATAATGCAAGTAAGTGCCTGAAAACCTTGCCAAGTACAAACACCACATTTCAGATGACATAATCCATGCACTTCTAGTCCTAACATTACAGAGAGATCAATGAATTGATCTAAGAAATGCATCATGACAGGCACCACGAGGATAGCATCTAGTAAATATACGATGCACTCAAGCAGCAAGTATTGCATATGTGACTCAATTAAGTAACAGAATGAGCCACTTTTAAAACACTGCACATACAGTGCTGCTTCAGAGGCCAAACTTTTGAATGATCTAACAGGTGTTGGTTGACATATGGAAACACCATGTACAAACCGGAAGCCAGTGTACCTTTTTTCCAAAGCTGGATCCAGAAGATACTGCAAGTCAGAAGGAAGCTGTTCCAACTGAAAATGCTATCATGATGCACTGCTAGATTAGGAGTATAAGCAGAAAGCAGAATGGGGTATACTGGTAGATCTGAGTAGAACGTGGGTAGGCAAACTAAGGCCCGAGGCCCAGATCCGGCCCAATTGCCTTCTCAATCTGGCCCGCGGACGGTCCAGGAATCAGCATATTTTTACATGCGTAGAATGTGTCCTTTTATTTAAAATGCATCTCTGGGATATTTGTGGGGCCTGCCTGGTGTTTTTACATGAGTAGAATGTGTGCTTTTATTTAAAATGCATCTCTGGGTTATTTGTGGGGCATAGGAATTTGTTCATTTTTTTCCTTCAAAATATAGTCCGGCCCCTCACAAGGTCCGAGGGACAGTGGACCAGCCCCCCTGCTGAAAAAGTTTGCTAACCCCTGGAGTAGAACTTAGGACCAGGTCAGGTAATGGATTGCCTTCATTCTCATAACAAACACGCACGCCTCTCAGTGCAACGTGCCTGTTCTCTGGAATACTTCCCCATCCAAGAGGCTCCATCTGTTGTAGAATATTTTAAACCCTTACTGAAAACCCTTTTTTGTTTAGGCATTTTCCGATTGTTGATCACTGGATTATACTGCTTTATCATTTGATTCCCCCCCCCCCTTTTGATGATTTTATCTGCTAGTTACCTGCTGTATTTATATGTGTATGGTTTTGTTGTATGTAAACCATTCTGATTTTTTTTCTATATGTAGTATATAGTCGCAGAATCAAAGAACTGTATAGCAGGAAGTGAGTCCCAATGGTCATCTAGTCCAACCCCCTGCCATGCAGGGATCCCAACTGAAGCATCCATGGCTGATGGCCATCCACCCTCTGCTTAAAAGCATCCCATTAACTTGACTAAATAAACAATTGACAGCGGGCCAGCAACAATTCTGACTGTCAACTGTTTAATCATAGCAGCAGCAACAAATAGAAGGGTTGGCAGAGGAAGATGAGGATAGGACTCCTGCACCCTTTAATACTTGTGGATTTTTTTTCTGCTAAAATTTTCTCTTTCATACAGCCATTAAAGGCACAGGAGCACCATCCTCTTTTACACCTGATCCCCCTAACAAAAAACTCTACCCCTTCCAAACTGCAGAAAGCTGGTGTGAGTGGGATACCAGGACAGACATTTTTTGTGGTAGGACTGTGAGGTCAGTTCCACTTCTAAAAACAAATTTCTGCAATGATCAAATGCTCAGAGGCATCCCATTCCTTAATAATAAAAGCCTGTCGGCCCCTCTTACCTGAGCCACCATTATGCACCTGGTTCCAGCTGGTGACTCTCTGAGGTACAGTAAAAACAAACAAAAAGAAAGATTCTTCAGGCCAAAATTTGGCCTGCCCCTGAACTGGTTTATATGGTGCTCTGGGCTAATGAACAGGTAGTCTATTTCACAAAAAAATTATGCTACTTGGTTATAATAAAACCTCAAAGTGGTTGATGAAAAGAATAAAACAATACAATTATCAGTTAAAAAAAGTTTTAAAAGCACTACTTAAAACATTTAAAAAAGAATTAAAACCCTCAATAAGTTTTACCTCCACACTCTAGCAATTCAGTCTCCAATTTAGATTTAATATTTGCAAAGCCGTTATTTTTAACATCTTCCTTAAAAACATCATGAAGTTGGAGTTATTATTCCAGCAAATTTCTATTATCTCTTCCAAACCTCATACAATGACTTCCTTATGATATGATTTAGGAAGCTTCTGTGTGCCTTTACTTTGTCAGATGTGCCAACCAAATCTGTTGTCGAAACCTTCAAAATCCAATAAATCAGTATTTTCTAATAAAACCCACTCTTTCAACCAACAGAAACAAGACGCTTCATAATAAATTTTTAAATCAAAGATGTACAATCTGTTAGAATGGCATACCAAAGATGAGCAAGTCAAGTGTGTTATGATAAAATGGGCAAAAGATCTTGGGTATAATATACAACTAGAGGACTGGGAAAGGCTATGGAAGAAAGGAATAAAATTTACTGCTTGTACTGCTTTAAAGGAAAATATAATGAAAATGATGTATAGATGGTACTTGATGCCAACAAAATTAGCCAAAATGTATAGGACAAGTGACAATCTATGTTGGAAGTATAAAGAAAAAGAAGGGAAATTCTACCATATGTGGTGGACTTGTCCTAAGGTAAAAATTTATTGGAATATGATATATAATGAGCTTAAGAAAATATTTAATAATACTTTTCAAAAGAAACCAGAACCTTTTTTGTTGGGCATATTAGGTGATGAAATCTCTAAGAAGGATTATAATATATTTCTTTATGCCACAACAGCGGCAAGGATTCTTTTAGCCCAGAAATGGAAGCAGCAAGAAATTCCAGCACTAGAAGAATTGGAAACTAAGATGATTGAATACGCAGAACTGGCAAAACTGTCCGGGAAAATCCGCGACCAGCGAGACCAACTGTTTGAAAAAGACTGGAGTAAAATTACTTTATATTTGAAAGAACATTGTAGATCTCTGACAACACTAACAGGATTGATTTAAAGGTTTTTGCAGTTTAGAAATAGAAACTTATCTACAATGAGAAGGAATTTTAAGGAATGAAAGTAGGTAGATAGGGGGAATTGGAAATGCGAGGAAATTATGTAAAGAAGATAGAAAGTCGGTTTGGGGGGATGGAGGGAGTTAGAGACTCAAAAGAATCAAATTATAGGTGATGAAAAGATATGTTATAAATGTTTGGCTGAAAAATGAAAACTTAATAAATATTATCATAATTTATTTATTTTTTAAAAAAAACCCTCAGTAAGTTAGAAACCAACATTCTACATGTAGGGGGAGGCTGCCAAAAATGGTTTTAAGGAGGTGCCAAAAACAGAGAGAACATGTCTGCCTGGTGTCAATGGTCAGGGAGTTCCAAAGTTTAAGTGCTGCCACATGAAAAGATCAATTTCCTACAAGTCTGGAACAGGTATTTTGTGGCATCTCTGAAGCACTGTAAGTTCTGGAGATCAAAACAGCTGAGTGGGCATATATGGGGTAAGGCAATATTACAAGAAAAGTGTTTCCAAACCGTTAAACTTTTTATATGCTGATAACACCTTGCACTTGGCCCTGTAGCAAATTGAGAAACACATGAAAAGGTGTTATAAGGTGACAGATGCTAATTGATGGCTCTCACGTTTATCAGCAACAGCAGTCTGCACAAACTGCAGCTTCCAGATCAAGTACAAGGGAAGCCCTACATAGAGCACATTGCAGTAATCTGATGCTAAAGTAACCAATGCAAGAACAACTGCAGTCAAGTTTTTACAGTCCAGCAAAAGTCTGAGCTATGGTACCAGTTGCAGCTTCTAGTCATTGAGGCTACCTGAGCTTCCATTGACAAAGCTGGATCCAGCCTGCAAAGTTGCTCCATTCAGCATAGGGAAGTGACCATTTTTTCAGATATGGGGACCACCTGGCTCTTGGCTACTTGCGACCAAGTGAAGATGCCTGGGCACCAGGATGGTGCCTGATGTCTCCACCATCTGCATGCCTGGGGATCCTTGGCTCTTGCCTGTTTTCACACACTAACAACACATCCTGTAGATTTCTGTCTGTGATATTTTATCTAGGCAATCAGAATGAATTTCAGGAACCAAAAAGTCATGTTGAAAAATACGACATTTGAGCTGTCTGGCCCCAAAATGGCAACTAGACATTCCGCTTTGGTGACTGTAGCATTGATTTAAGGAGCCATTTGGCACCTAGCTGATGTATCTGAGTTTTTAATATTGCTCACCACTGCATCCAGGCACTGGTGCAGAGCCTGCATGGCCTCTCCTGGTTCAGTTGTTATGGAAGAATAGAACTCAGTGTCATTAGCGTAGTGATGGTAACTTGTCCCAAAACTCCTAATGACCACTCTCAGTGGCTTCATTAAATAGCACCAAAGACAATGCTCTGCCGCACCCTATAAGGTAGTTAAAAGCATTCATTCCAAGATCTCAGTTTTCACACCAGGTAACAGCCTGGACCTAGGCACATTTGCTCAGACGTAAGCTCTACTTATTTCAGTAGGACTTTGTACTTTGTAATATTGTACTTTGTAATATTTTTTATGAAAATGTCATTTATAAATACTTCAATAATAAAGAAATAGTACATTACTTGAAATGCATATTTAAATCCTGTGTGTTTTATTGCTTTAGAATTGGCATGATATGGGCGAACCAGGTCACAGTCTAAATCCTGGCAGCAATATCCTGTACTAATTGAAGCTTCTAAGCCAGGCATCCTCAACCTTCGGCCCTCCAGATGTTTTGGACTACAATTCCCATCATCCCTGACCACTGGTCCTGTTAGCTAGGGATCATGGGAGTTGTAGGCCAAAACATCTGGAGGGCTGCAGTTTGGGGATGCCTGTTCTAAGCAGTCTTCAAGGGATAGCCCCACTGCAGTGATCCAACAGGGAGGTTACAAGGAAAACTATTTCAGGAAGCATCCCATCCCAGAGCTGTATACATACCAAGGTCTTTCATAAATCATCTGAAATAAATATTGGTAAATATTCCAAACCATCTACATCCCTTAATACACAAGGTCATGTCTATACAAATACTAGCCAATGTTGCACAGCCCTTCTCTTAAAGACATTGGCAAACCATGAGGTCTGTTTCTGTTTTTTTAATACATCACAGGCATGGCAAGAAGCACAAAGAGAGAGAAAGCAAGATAGCCCTCTCTTCCAAGGTGAAGGGTTCAGGGCTGAGATGGTTAGAGGACTTGTGGGAGGTGAGGGGAGATATCAGAGGCCATGCGTTTGACAGCAGTAAATGGCAGAAGTTCAACAGGTCAGTTTTTGCCTATCCGTGGAAAGTTGAACTAAACCTTCTGAACATATGCCTGTCACACTGAAAGCATAAAACAGATGGGGGAAACAGTAGCTAATAGTTGCCAATATAAGCATGCCAAATAATGTATCCTTTCCAGCCCTGTGGCAATAAGATATGGTTGTGAAACCCATGGTTTAACCTGCTTCCTCCCTTCCTCAATCAGTGAGTTTAATAGAAGCATTATAGGAGATACTGTATCTATCTGGTCCACCTATCCACCTCAATGACATACCAGCCACCTCCCAGATTGACACACACAACGCCAATACGATGCTGGCCATACAAAAGGTACCTAACAGAGCACGTCAAGTAGCCACATGCTACAGACAACAGTAATTACCTAGCATCTTTCCCAAATTAGGTTGCCCTGTGGGAGGAAAACACCTCCCCAATCCTAAATGTAGCAATTAGCCAGACTGATTGCCAGAATAATCCATTTAGACCTTTGAATCCTACATGCTGCTTAGGGCCTTGTCATGCATTTTTGTCATATATGCATTTTTAAGTTGTGAATGCAGCAGGCACGCGAAGAACCTTTGTATGGTACTGGCATTATTATAGAGCCTGAATTCACTGCAATTCCCTGTGGCAAATCTAAGATTGTTGGTATGCACTTTGTAAAAATGCACCTAGGGCACCTAGACCTACAGCATAATCAAGTGCATCCCAACAGCACCTCCATGAGACTGATCACTTTTGTCGCTTTTCCTATTTTGCGGGGTGAGAGACCAGCCTGAGGTCAGTCTATTTCATGGCTGATCAGAAATGTGAACCCAGCTTTTACAGCTCCACAGACCACTGGAATGCAAAGTTTTTGGAGGCAGAGGGAGATCAGATAATCTAAATGTAAAACTAGAAGAAAGGACTGGGGAGAAAATAACTTGAGAAACACTCTGGTTGGATTTTGAAAATGGCTTGCACCATCTTTTACTGCAGGAGAGTTGTTAATAAAGGATGGAAAGAAAAACAGCAGCTAGAGAAACAGGACTTAGCAAACTGTTTTATTGCTGCAAGAGAAGTAATTCATTCATACTTCTGGGGACTGGGCTGGGTTCAGAGCTGGCCAAATGTTTTTTTCTGCAAATACTGTTCGACAAATGCAAGCGTGGAATTTTTCCCAAGCTCCTCTCATTAATGAGCGTTCCCACTCTGCCAATTCGGTGTGTCAGGCCATATCAGTTAATATCAAATAGTTAAGAGTTACTGCCAGTCTTCACGGGCTTTCAGGCTCTTTTAATCACGGTGGGTGGAGTCTTGGGAAGGAGCCGAAACTTAACCCTTGGTAGCAGGTGGATTTCTCCAGCAGCCACCGCAAAGACAAGCACACAGGAGAGAAGGTCTCGAGCGAAGTGCGTTTTGCAAAAGGCAAATTATGCTTAATCCAGTCACCCCATTCCAGTTGCATTATCCAAGCGTGAATAAACCCCTTCCTACACCCTTCAGGGGTGTGGAGACACCCAGCTGAGAACCACCCAATTCCCAGCAGATTGCCATCACTTGCTCAACGCAGAAAGCTGATGTCCCATCCCCTGTTTTCCATCCTCGGTGCTAACTTGTTCATACAAGTTGCGACTCATGCCAGCCCATTGCAACAGCCTGGAAGGAAAGGCTGCAGTCGTCTCTCGGGTGCCAACTACGGATGGAGGCTGCCTTTGATCACCAGGCACACAGCCTCCTAAAAGCATTAGGACTCCTCCCGAAGGGCCAAGCGCATCCACGGACACCACTTGCAAGAAGGAAGGTGGCGCAGAGGTGGAGGAGAGCACTCGCGATTTGCAAGTTCAACAGAGGCTCGAGAGCCCAGCAGGGCTCCGCCGGCAAACAAACCGCGCCAATATCCCTATCTTTCGCCGCCTCCGGGCCGGGCAAAACCACAAGCGAGCGAATAAGACAGGCAGGGCGAGCTCCGAGGCCGCTTCCGTTTTGTAGGTCAGGCCGGGAAACACCTTGGCTTCCCTTCCCTTGGGCCTCGAGCCGCTGCCTCCTTAATCCGACCAGAGCAGCGCTTCCCACGTGTCCGCGCCGGTCCCTCGGCGGCGACGTCGAGGGCGGCAACAAGGACCACTGGAAAAAGTGCCCGCGGTTCAAAGGATCCCAAGGAAAGCCCACCCGGCCAGAGCGCTCGGGTTATGCCCAGGTGGGGCCGGAGCTGCTCTTCGTGGGGGGGGGGGGAGCGTGCGCTTCGCATGCAAATAGCCTGGATGGGTGAGGGAGTCGCGCCGTCCCCCGCCCTCCCCAAAAGAGCCCCCCCACACAAACAACCCCGATCTGTCACAACACATCAAGTCCTCCAGCAGCCAAGCCACCGCTTTAGTTCAAAAGAAGGAAGAACCATTAGATCAGAGTGAGCCAGACCAGAAACTCCCCACAGCGAACCGTGCTCTTCTTCAAGCAAGGTTTCTATTTGGTGTTTTGTTTTTGAGGGGTTTAGAAGCAGGTTATCAGTGGAACTGCAACGGTGAGAGGAGGATGCCCTACTCTGACCTCTATTGTTATGACTATTCTATTATGACGACGACGACGACCAGCCCCAGCAGCCCTTCCCCGCGTGTCCCGGAGTGAAATCTCCACAACCCCCTTCTTACTGCTGGTGCGTTAAGGGAGCGCACACTCCCTCCTCCTTAACTGCCCTCTTCCCCCGCTCAAAGACCCCTCAGTCCCCACCAGAGAGTCCCTTCCTCAGCTCCATCCTCTCCAAGCCTAAGTCGCTCGCGAGTAAGTGGAGGGTCCGGGGCGGAGAGCGCGCCGTTTCCAGCGCCGTCTCCTCCCCGAGTTCAACAGGCCTTTCCTCCCCGGGGTAAGCGCGCGGGATATGGGAGGCGCGGAGCGACGAGAGCCTCACTTACCCTCTTCAGCGAGCCGGGCTCCCTTTCGCGCCCGCAGCAGCAGCAGCCGACGAGCGAGTGCGCTAGAAAAAGGAAGCGGCTGCCAGTGTGCCGCCCCGCGTGGCGCGGCCCAGCCTTGCGCCCGCCCTCCGGGCCGGCCTCGGAACCCGCCCGTGGGATTGGCCGCAGGAAGCCGTGAGTCACTGACTCCTCTCCGCCGCCGCCGTACACACGCCCGCACGTGACGCTGGGGGACAGGCCCTTCCTCTCCTCAGCCTCCCGGCCGCAGCAGGCAGGACAGGTGGAGGGCGGGAGGCGGAGCGAGCGCCCACCTGAGGGGAGCGGCTGCCAGGAGCCCGGACTCCGCTCCTTGGGCCGGTTGGGCGGGAAGGGGAGCCGAGGAAAAGGCAGCAAGGGCGCCGCGCTTGTTTAGGTCTCTCGTGGCGGACGGTTAAACAAAACACTGCTTTCCAGCTTCAGGACAGCCCTGCGGTCCAGTGGGAAATATATCCAGCAGACACCTCTTCCCCAGTCTCTCGCCTCTTCAGTGGCACTGTTGCCACAGACCCCCCAAGCGCCCCTGTTTTCCAGAGACTGTCCTAGATTTACAAAAGCCATCCTGATTTGATCCCAGAATGTCCCGCTTTTTCTTAGGACGTCCCTATTATCATTTGAGAAACGCTGGAGGGTATGGAATTCTCAGACCCCCTGAGCCAAGGAGATAAGTAACTTTACAACCTTTAGAAGACATCTGAAGGCAGTCCTGGATAGGGAAGTTTTTGGTTGTTTTTTTTAATGGTTTATCATGTTTATATATATATGTTGGAATGTGTCCAGAGTGTCTGGGGCAAGTCAGACGGGTGGGGTTTAAATAATGGGGGGAAATGTTGGAGGGTAGGTTGTCATTGTTCAGAGTTCAGGACCAAAAAGAGCTGCCTGCTGTGAAAAAAAAGTACTTAATCATACTTGTTCGGGGTATTTTTTGCTGTTTGCATGCAAGTACAATGCAAAAAGAAAAGAAAGTTATGGAAATGCTTCATCTTCAGGTGGTGTTGTCCTACTCTGTCAGACCATGCATTGCTGAACTTGTCAGACAAGTTCCTTTGCAAGATAATGGCCATAGCTTTCTTGCTTTGTTGGCAGCCCATGAGGGGGGCGGGAATAGCATGTTGCTTTACAAGTGCCTGGAATCTCTTCATCGTTTGGAGATTGGTGTGGCATGCAGCTGTCTTCTACTTTGGCCAGCCTTTAATGAGAGCTTACCAGCTATCTGCTGGAGAGGATGCACACGATGGGAGGATTATTATTACACGTGGTGGCAATGCCCAGTTGCACAAGACATTGGCGCAAATGTTTTTCAAACTGTTCCTTCCATAGCGCAATAACTTCTTCCTCCGGAATGACCCAGGTCTTGCAGTGCTATCACACTTTCCAGAAACCATGCAAAAAGTGTCACACAAAACAAAAACCAAATTATCCACCTAGTCACAATGGCAAGTCTGGAGTTGGTCCATCACTGGAGATTCCATTCCCATTTCACTCTAAAGGGATGATGGAATAAGACATGGTCATTAGTAGAAAAAGTCACAGAACATAATAGGCAACTTTGAGGGGTTGAATCTAAAACATAATTCTCAGTTATCTGGTTTCCGTTTGATTGATTGATCACAAAAGAAATTCAATAATCAATCAATCAATGAAAGTATTGTGTAAAGGCCTTTACAATGAACAACAGAGAGGAAAAGCAAAGCTTTCCTCTGAAATTACACCACATAACCTCTAAAAGTTTACAGCACAAAATTTTTACAGCATAGTTTTAAAATTAGAAAGCATTAACATAGCTGAAATGGAGCTACATAGCTGCCAGAGCGAATTTGGCTACCGGGTGTGTGATTTGTAGAACTTTTATTAGCTAAGAATTTGTTCTGTGACAACAAGGAGCAGTTTCCCCCCCCCCATCTTATGGACTGTATTGTATGTAAATATTGACCTTTAGTTTAAACATGTATAAAATACTTTAATCTTTTTGTAAACCACTTTGAGATTTTCTTTTACAATCAAGCAGTGATTTTTTTATGAAATAAAAGCTCTCCACAGGCACCAGTTGCTCTCAGTGCTATTTTTCTGGAAAAAGAGGTGCCGGAACTCAACATGAACGCCCCCCTTGTTCTCTTATCATGGCAATGGTGCCCACCTGAGAGATGCCAGAACTGAGTTCTGGTGAGTTCTGGCTGGGGGGAAAAGTCCCGGTTGCTCTTGACCAAGGGTAGGAAACCTAAGGCCCGGGGGCCAATCGCCTTCTCAATCCAGCCTATGGACAGTCCTGGAATCAGCGTGTTTTTACCTGAGTAGAATGTGTCCTTTTATTTAAAATGCACCTCTGGGTTATTTGTGAGGCATAGGAATTGGTTCATTTTTTTTCTTCAAAATATAGTCCAGCCCACCACATGGTCTGAGGGACGGTGGACTGGCCCACGGCTGGAAAAGGTTGCTGACCCCTGCTCTTGGCCATGCATGTCTGCCTCGTGCACCTCTCCTACACCTCTGGCACCCATGGAATGAGGAAGTCTATCAGCAGCATCTCTTCACTTTCAGCCTTCTCACCCTTCTCTGCAACACTTTCTCCTTCCCTCGCTGGCCTTTCATCTTCCGCTGTTGATACCCAAGGAGTGGTGGAATCAATTAGCAGCTTGACCTCAGTCCCAGCCTTCTCACTCTTCTCTAAAGAGCTGTCTTCCTCCTTTGCTTCAGCTACCAACTGCTTCTCTTTGGAGCCCAAGCCTCTCAGCTGCTCATCCATTTCCTGGATCCCTTCAGCCTGGGTGTTCTGTAGCTGGACTTCTGGAGAACCCTCAACCCCTTGTAGTATCTGATAAGGCATGGCCCCCACTTCCTCACATGGGATCTCCTTTTTCTTTCCAAGGATGGTCTTAGACTTCTCTACTTGCCACTCAAACTCTGCTTGCCATCCAACTGCTTGTACTGCTGCTCCATTCATTGGTACATAGCATTCAACTGCTGTTCAAACATCTTAGATTGCTGGCTCTGCTGTTCCATGAGCTGCAGGCTTTGCTGCTGGAGCATCCATCTGAATTGTTCCAGGAGTGTTGCCTTTTCTTCCTCCAGGTCAACTCAGGCACACCTTGCTCACAGGTCCTCCTCCAGGAAGCACGAATCCCACTTCTAACACCACTGTTGCACACCACCCCAATCTATGAGTGGTGGGAGATTCCAGGGGCTCCAGGTGCTTGCCCAGGGTTTGGTTTCTTTGGAATGAGGGACAGTGAAAATGGAAGGGCTCACAGCCTTAATACCCCTAAAAATATTGCTTCTCTCATAGTCACAGCCTTTGAATCAAGCAGAAATTAAGCATGGCTGTATCTCTAGCTGCTGCCTGCTTCTAGCTCAGCTCTCACACAACTGCAGTAGTTATTGCCCTTTTAAGTACAAGCCAGGTAAGGGCATCATCACTTATTTTGTTATACTAATGCCCTTAGGTCCTTTGGTGGCATCACTATTCTCTCACAAAGAAATTTCCCACTAGTTAAACAACAGAATCCGCCATTAGATTTTAACCCTTGCTGGATCCAGGACTCCAGGAATTAGAAGGGGCTCAGGCACCATACAGACTAACTCCCCAAACTCACAACACTTCCTCTCTCTAACAACACGTTGGATGGCCATCTGTCATGTATGATCTAGTTGAGATTTTTTAATTGCTGGGGATCTGACTAGAAGACCCTCGGGATCACTCCCAACACTACAATTTTTTGATTCTACAAACAGCAGACTAGCAACTTCCTTGTAGAGAAATAAGTTAACAAAGTTAACAAAGACATCAAAACATACACAGTTACACTTTTAACTCAACACTGGTACAGTAACAGCTTATTCTTTTAAAGCAAGTTTTCTGTCCATCACAATGCATAAGAAGCTCTGGGCAGTTTCCTACTTAAAACATTTCCCTGCCCCAATTTCTAGTATTTACCCATTAAGGTGTTGTTTACCAGGCCCGTGCAAAGCTCATCTGAGGCTCAGGGTAAGAGTCTTGTTAGAATAAAGTTATAAACTCAAACAAAAAAAGCAGCCTGTCCGGGGGGGGGGGGGAGACAGCCATCTTAGCCCTCTGATGTGATACCTGGGGCAAGTGTACCTGGCTCCCCTCTGCATGGTCCTGCCGTTTACTGTAAACAGCACCTTTATGGGGAAATAGCAGGCCAGGAGAGATGCTTTTGCTTGGAAATTAGCCCTGGGACTCAATCTGTATCATGGTTCTGCACTTCTGCTTTTCCTTCCAACGAACTGCAGGTAGCTTAAGTGTACTTTTACAAAAAGTGTCTCTGTGTGCTTTCTGCAAAAGTATGAACATAATATTGTTACACACCAGCCCAGTCTCTGAGTGGTGAGAAATTCCAAAAGGCCCATACACTTTCCCCAGGGTTCAATTTCCTGGGTATGGAGGTCAATGGAGACTGTGGTGTCTTTAAGATATGGTTTAGGTATGGTTTTATCTACAGACATAAACAACCTGAGCATTGGGTGGAGCAGCTCACAGCATTCACACCCCAGATTATCTTGCTTCTTCATTAGATAGCCACAGATGCACCTTATGCTCAGAAGAGAGCAAGACATGTGTCTGTCTCCAGCTCCTAGCATCCAGCTTTCAGCTCACACCTGCAACAACTCTCCTACCCAGCCCAGGTTTCAGCTATTGTTCTCCACCAAAGGTAATGTGTCATCAGTCCAGGCGAGGGGAGTGGAGAAAAGCCCCACCTCTCTTCCTGGAGAGCACCATTGTCTTACTGCAGCTTCTGCAACCTATCTCCTTCTTTGAGATCCCGATGAGATCCCTTATCAATTAACAATTTTTAGCTAATTGCTAAAAACTGGGGGAAAAGAAACTGTGCCAACAAAAAAGGAATGGCAAGACAAACTGTTAGAGTATATTGAACTGGCTAGATTAACAGAGGCAATTAGAGATCACACTAGACAAGAGTTTCAAAAAGCATGGAGGAAATGCAGAGAATACTTCACAAAACAGTGCCCTAAAATACATACCTGGACTTGTTTCAATTGATGTCTGCAGAGACTTTGTGGATATTTAACTTATAATTAGAAAAATCTTAATAACTATTCATAAAGGAAACAGTTTATAAGAAGTAAATAAGGAGGCCAGATACAGGATAATGGAAGTATTTTATTTGGTTGTTTGTATTGTTGTGTGTTATGCTCACTATGTTATGTTCATGTTTAATGAGGGTGGATTAGTGTATTGGGGGTGGGGGGGTTGTGTTATGTTGTAAATAAAATTCCCATAAAAATTTAAAAATTAAGCTGTTGATAAAAATTAAGAGAGAGAGAGAGAGAGACTCCTTCTGTGGCCAGTTAAAGTCATTTTCTTACAAAAAAAAAAGTCTGACTGGTTCAGCAATCTCTTCTACTAGATTCTCACCCTCTCTGGATACAGAATCAGTGGCCTGGAAGGGATCCAATAACATCATCCAAACGGACTTCCACAAACTCCTGACACTATGTAGTTTGACCCTTGGGACAGATGCAGAGCAATCCTATGTATACAGGGATGGTCCCTTCTCCATTGAAAGAAGTTGTGGTGCAGCCTCTCCCGAATAAACTGGATTTTGAACCTTGGGATTGGAACAATCAACCTGTTGCAAATACCCTACTGAAGGAGATAGTGGAGAGGGTTGTGATACGGCAGCTACAAGCATTATTGGATGGCAGAGATTATTTAGATCCTTTCCAACCTGCCTTCAGATCTGGCCATGGGGCTGAGTTGGCTTTGGCTACCTGGATGGATGACGTTTGCAGAGAGTGGGACACGGGGAGGGTATTTGCAACAGGTTGATTGGGACAGAGGAAGAACCACTGTTCACCATTGGTCATTTTTCTCCTAAGAAAGAGGAGATGGGTCCAGAAGACTTGCGTCTAGTACGCAGGTCTGAGAGAGCCACGAAGGGCAGACCTCCAAAGAGATTTGCTGATGAGTTTGCTAAGACGGCAACTGCTGTTCTTAGTAGCTCAGAGAAGGTGTGGGAACCTTCAAGCTTCAAAGAGGTTCAGGAGTTAACCTCTAAAGATGCTGAGCCTTGGCTTAATGCCATGAAGGCTGAAGTTGATTCCTTGAACAGGAACCAAACTTGGGAGCTGGTACCGGTAGTCCCAGGAATGAGACTGGTTGGCAGCAAATGGGTCTTCAAGGCCAAGACAGACCAGAATGGCAAGGTTGTCAGACACAAAGCCAGATTGGTTGCCAGAGGTTTTTCACAGGTACCAGGACAGGATTACCACGAGACCTACTCGCCCACCGTCAAATATGAGAGCATTCGGCTGATGCTCAAAATCGCTGCAGAGGAGAAACTGCATGTTTCCCATCATGACATTAATACAGCTTTTTTGTACAGGATTTTGGGGGAGGAGCTGTACATGCTTCCACCTGATGGAATGCAGATACAGAAGGGAATGGTCTGTAAACTGCGGAAATCCTTATATGGTCTCAAGCAGAGTGCCAGGTGTTGGAACACAAAACTCACTGAGACATTGCTTTCTCTAGGTTTTCACCAGGGCAAAGCTGATCCGTGTGTGTTTGTCAAGGAGGAGGGGCAAAACAAACTGTATTGTTTATGTTTTGTTGGTGATCTTCTGATGTTTTGGAAGAATCAGGCTTTCTACCAAAGCACCCTAGCTCAGCTGAAGGAGCACTTTGACATGAAGGATCTTGGTGAGGTATCCAACTATCTTTCTCTGCAGGTGGAGAGGGACCAAGCAGGTAATTTTCTGGTACACCAAACACAGAAAATTGCTGATGTATTAACCAGGTTGAATTTGGTTGATGCAAACCCAGCAGACACACCGATGGTGCAAGGTTACCAGGTAGATAGTACTGCTGAAGCGTTTTCTGACACAACGCTGTACAGATGCATTCTAGGCAAGTTGAATTTAATTGCTAGATGTTCAAGACCTGACATAGCTGTAAGCACTAACCTGCTTAGCAGACATGCTAACAATCCTACTGTTCAGGATTGGAAAGCTCTGAAGCGCATAGCCCGCTATTTGAAAGGGACTTTGCACTACAGGCTGAGGTTCACCAGTGAGAAGACTGGAGGTCTTGAAATCTTTGCAGATGCTAGTTTTGGAAGTGACACCACGGATGGTACAAGCACTTCTGGAGTATGCTACATGTACAACCACTGTCTGTTTGACTGGCTGTGCAAGAAGCAGACGACAGTAAGCCTAAGTTCCTGTGAAGCAGAACTCAATGCTCTGTCATTTTCACTCATGGATTGTGAATGGTTGATGCAACTGTTTAAGGACATCGGAGTTTCTGTGAAATGTCCTATACAAGTGTATCAAGACAATAGATCTTGTTTGGCTTTGCTGAACTCGGAGAGTTGCAAGCAAAGGACCAAGTACTTGCAGATTAAGCTACATCGTGCAAGAGAGTGTATTCAGAAAGGACTCATTCAGGTGTCCTACATGCCAGGAAATGAAATTCCTGCTGATCTGTTGTCTAAGGTTGTTAACAGAGAACAACTTAAGGTTTACATACAAAGGTTGCAATTGGGTTGAACCACAGGTACTACAGGTTACACGGAAAGGGGGAGGATGTTAGGATATTTCCGTTCCACCTTAAAAGGGAGCAGGCTGTGAGTCAGAGAGTCTGCGTATTTCCTGTTGCACAGGATGTTTCTGTTGTGTCTTTTTGCTTTCGTTTCTCTTGTTGCCTGAGCATACCGAAACAGGCAGTCATGTTTTTCTTTGTTCTGATCAACACTGAATAAACTTGGAAAAATGCTCTCCTGCCGTGCATCTTTTGCTGTGTGAATTCTGCTGATAGAGTGTGCACCAGCCTAAGAATGTGGCAATCTATTTCTGAGGCTTCGTGTCGCTAATTGCTGATACTGCCTGTCTACGGGAGGTCGATGGATCGTCTGGCAGCTGGCTTGGGGGCTATGATGGACTTTGCCTCCCTGGCAGTATCCCAACATAACGTTGCTCCTGCTTCTTGCCTTCTCTCTCTCATATATACATAATATGTATTATGTGAAAAGCCTATACACACACACACACACACACACACACACACACACACACCGGTATATGATTTTCATATAATACATATTAAGAACATCATACACTACCATTCTTATGTTTCTGTGACTTCCCATATCAATAAGACGTTATATCTCCACTGTCTGAACTGTCCTCTTGTTTCTAACATGACACAAAGTGTAAAATATAAACCTGAAAATAACATATTATTGTTCTTCTGTTGCACGAGATATACATCCATCTCGTATTGGACAAGAAATAAAAGTATTTACTTGTAATCCGAAAAGGGTTTCTATTCTTCTACAAAAAACCTCATCAGTAAAGGCTCTTAGTCTAGCAGGTAATTTTGCCATTTTGGCATAGTCCATTGGTTTGTTGATCGGTTCTTCTTTTGTGGGTATTGCCATTTCCTTCCACTTCTGTGCATATAAAATCCTTGCTGCAGTTGTACATCTCTCTTAAGCTGTCGATAACATTGGCCATGGTATTCTCCTAGATCAGCTCCAGGGAACAGGAGTTGGTGGCACTATGGGGGTTAGATTTTCAGAACAAGACTTCCAATTCCAAAATTAAGCAATGAGACAGCAGCAAACACTGCACACACCCCTTTAAAACAGAAGTGCCAGAATTCAGTGGTGAGATGGATGAGGAAAACAAGCTTAGCTTAAATCCTGGTAAGAAAAAGGCACTGTGGCTGAATGGTTCCTGTGTCCAAGAAATTGGTCAATTGCTTGCCCTTGGATGGACTTGCGCTCCCTATACAGGAGTAGGCTTGCACTCCAGAGGTGCTTCTAGATCCAGCTTTGTCACTGGAAGCTCAGGTAATGTCAGTGGCACCTGGATTTCAGGGAGATGCCTTTCAAATTGCCGCTTCCATTGAGAGATAGAAAAACACCTCCCATTTACAGAAGACTCCTAGTTTCAGACATACCTAGCAATTGCAAAGCATTTTGGGACATTTCAGGTTTCTATTTAGATTTGATTGAAACTGGGAGCCAAAAAAGGCAGAAACTGACAGGCTGAATCCACAACACCCCCAGAGGGGATTCCTTGGCATTAACCCCAAAACTGAACAGAATAATAAAAACCATCCACAGTATAAGTGATGCATAGCTCTTCCTATACATTCCAGAGCAGTTCCTGCTTGTGTTTGAAAGCTTTTGACTGTCACAGGTATGATTAGCAATGAAAGTTGGGGACATCGAAAGCTTTGGATAAAAAAGCATGGTCCAAAGAAATACCAGAACTCACTTGCAGCATAAATACAGGGTTCATTTTCTCTCCACACATATATAACATTCGAGCAGCAAAGGGGGCAATCCTGTGCACCATTTCTTGGAAGCCAGTCTCACTCTGTTCTGAATCACTTTGTGCATTAGTGTGACATGATAGACATGTTTAGAATAAGTATTCAGGAATATATTTCACTAAATGCCACACTCCTTTAAAGGCCCAGGATCAAGTTTTGGACCAGCAGAAGACAACAATGCTGATGTTCCCTATCTGAGAATGTGTTCCATATTCACTGATCACACCGTTCATTGTATCAGACACCTTCAGACTACTCTTCCCTCTTTGGAAGTTTCCCAGTACCAGGAGCAATTTCTTTTCAGTCCTGCCCTGTATTGGAATGCAGGCTCACACAAACCTGTCTGCTTTTGCTGATTCCAGCCTCCCAGCAATCCCTTTGTATAGAACAGGCTAGTCAGAAATTTACCTTCTCATTGGTTGTGCCTCTTCATGAGTTCATATCCTAGATCTAGCCCATTTCTCCTCCCCTCCCCCTCTTTGCTTCACCTTCCTGCTTTCATTAGTGAATTTTTACTACCTTGGGGGCCTCCAGATGTTTAGACTTCAGCTTCCACCCCCTTCCAGCCACTGCCTTTTTAATTTTCTACACCAAGGTTGACTGACCTGTGGCCTTCTGGGTACAGTGGTACCTCGGGTTAAGAACTTAATTCATTCTGGAGGTCCGTTCTTCACCTGAAACTGTTCTTAACCTGAAGCACCACTTTAGCCACACCGCCGGAGCACGATTTCTGTTCTCATCCTGAGCAAAGTTCTTAATCCAAGGTACTATTTCTAGGTTATCAGAGTCTGTAACCTGAAGCATATGTAACCTGAGGTACCACTGTATTGTCATATTGCAACGCCATCAACTGCAGCCAACATAGCCAATGGTCAGGGATGCTGAAAGTTGCAGTCCAACAATATCTGGAGGGTAACAGGTTTGCCAGCCCTGTTCTACACAGAAACCCCAATCCAGTATTATCTGATGTTGATCTCAGCTGTTAACATCTCCAAGTTATACCCAACTGAAAAACATAAACTGGTCAATAGCTTTATTTCGATTTGTGACCCCATTGCAAATAAAAAAATGTGCAGGGTAGAGTCTGAAATTCCGTGTGCTGAGCAAATCCCTTGAAGAGGGAAGTGTGTGGACAATTGTGGAAATTAATTAGTTTTGCTTTGTCGGTTCCAATGTTATTCCTATTCACAGGGCTCTGTGTGAAGTTTTCAAGATTGGGGTAATTATCTTGTCCATTGGAAATTCCACTCTCCAGGTAGTTTTAACCCATGACATTCTTTTCAGAATACAATGACTCATTAGGTTGAAGTATTTCATAAGATGTGTGTTTTTCCATAGAAAAATAATCATCACTAAAGGAGGTTTTGAATTAGCTTTGCTGGAATCCTTTGAAAACCCAGTCTCTCTCTCTATGTGTATGTGTACAAGTGGGAGGGGGGGGAAGGAGAGAATCTGAAAAAGGAAGAGAATCTTAAAATTGCAGTCTAGAACACATTAGGAACTGTATGGGAGATCAATGAAGAAAACAAAACTGACTTTCAAAGCATGCATTGGCTAACTTTTTTACAAGTAGAAGTCTAGATGTGTACAGTGGTACCTCGGGTTACATATGCTTCAGGTTACATACGCTTCAGGTTACAGACTCCGCTAACCCAGAAATAGTGCTTCAGGTTAGGAACTTTGCCTCAGGATGAGAACAGAAATTGTGCTTTGGTGGTGCAGCGGCAGCAGGAGGCCCCATTAGCTAAAGTGGTGCTTCAGGTTAAGAACAGTTTCAGGTTAAGAACGGACCTCCAGAACGAATTAAGTACGTAACCCGAGGTACCACTGTATATAAAAATGATTAGCACTCTCACCTGGGCTTGGACTTGCTTCCCTTTGTCTCCCGCAAAACTTCCAGACTTGGGGCCCATGACTGTGACTGCATTTCTCACCAATGTGGCTTTAACTCAAACCAAAATTCTAAGACACTTGGCTTTTTTAAACAAAATGAGTTCATTAGCCAACCTAAACAAAATGACAGCCAAACTAAAATCACTCCTAGGACTTTGCTAAAAGCAGATCCATTCTACTTCTCGCTGTGCTACAACAATCTGTACTTATTTATTTTCTGTTGCATTTCCCCCATGTAAATGCTAACTTGTTCTCCTTAGGGAAGATGACATCTCACATGCATTCTGTACAGTTTCCAGACAGTCTTGAAAGACAGCCTCATGTACAGGTGCATTAATTTTTCTAACCTGGAGCCTCTTCTAAACCAGTGGCTCCCAATTAGCTAATTATTGAGGACTGCCTATTTTTCAAAAGCCAAGCCACAGACCGCCCCCTACTTTTGAAACTTTTGATAACTCTATGGTAGTTACCTGTGCAAAGCAATTTTTTGAAGAAAATGTGGGGTGGCCCCTAATAAGCAAAGGATCTTCTGTACAGTAAAAAACAGACCATAAAATTTGTGATATTACCACAAATTGCCTATCCCCAAACAGTTGGAAAAACTTGTCTCCACTGAATTTAAAAAAGCAATTGTGTCCCTAACTTGCAAGTGTTCTATATACTGAAGGCTATTTATATGAGAGAGTATTCAAACATGCTCTTCTTTACTTCTAATCTGAGGAGGTACATTTTAGCAAACCTTTGCCGCAGATGGTTCTGCTAACTGAGGGATATTGCACCTTCAAGACATGGGTGAAGGCTTGGTCAGGGCTTGCTAATTTATTGGTGAAGTCTGAGTAGGAAAACAGCTGGAATTTTGTAATGTTGGTAATACAGTGGTACCTCGGGTTAAGTACCTAATTCGTTCCGGAGGTCTGTACTTAACCTGAAACTGTTCTTAACCTGAGGTACCACTTTAGCTAATGGGGCCTCCCGTTGCCGCCAGAGCACGATTTCTGTTCTCATCCTGAAGCGAAGTTCTCAACCTGAGGTACTATTTCTGGGTTAGCGGAGTCTGTAACCTGAAGCGTATGTAACCTGAGGTACCGCTGTAGTCATCATTGACGTGGCAGGACAGTCCAATATGTGACCTGAGGGCCGCACATAGCCCTTGAGGCCTTTTTTTTTTTTGCAGTCCTCAGCAACATTTGATGCCCCCATCCACCCTGCAGCCCTCGTGTGGGTAAGCAAGGCAAGGAGTTGGGCTTTGGGAAGGAGGCAAGAGGGCTTTGGCAGGATCCTAGAGTCCCTCAATCTCCTTCCCAAAGTCTAGTTAGCATAGGAGCAAACTCCTGGGGACCGAGGGGGCTTCAGTTCCCCCATAAAATATTTGAGGGGCCCAGGTCACCCCAAAGTTGATGGGCACTTGCCATTCAAATGGTGTGTGTACACCATGTAATGCGATTGATTATGTGGGGCAGGGTTTACCTGCCCCCCCTCAATATTTTAATCAAGTTGGCACCCCTGCTAGATCTGCACAGGTTGCTGATTTGTTACTGGGCCAAGTTATATTAGCATATACCGGTAACACCCTTAATTAAACCTGTAAATTAAAATCCTACAAATGTTTACCTCTGGATCTTTGGCATGAGAAGCAGGACAGGCAAGGCTAGCATGCACTGAAGCACTTTGTTTACTGCAAGGATGAAAAGTGCTGCTTGCTAGCAATCATGTGAGCTGGGATTCCTTACATTCTACGCGTTCTATGCTCTCAGCTGCAACACCAAATTACAGTTCCCAAATGCCATTTCTCCCTACAGTAAGTAACCTCTGGCACCATTGCCTTGGCAGTAGCAGACAGCTGGATAGACACATTCTTTATTGTCTTAATTCCCTTGCTTGCAAGGAAGGTGGAAAAAAGGAACGTGGTATTTCCGTGTCTCCTCGGTTTTTTGATGACAGCAGCAGCCTGTGTGCTTTTCCTCTGCAAATGAGAAACACCTACTTTCAATTGATTCATTCAAGCCTTCTATGAACACACTGAAGCCACCTGTTTGCAGCGAAGGAGGAATAACCTTTCCATTCACAGTCTCAGTCAAATGTGACCTTCACACTAAAGCTCCACATTTCATGTATTAAGTACTGTACATCAGTTTTAAATGCCTTACAATCAAGATATTCTGCCTCGCACACAGGGCAGCAAGGGATAAAAATATTGCTGTTTGGGCATGATTCATGACAAAGTTATACTAATCTACTTCCCACATACAGCTTTCTCCACCCACCCTCTCTCAATTTTGCCAGGATTTAAACTGTGAATACGTACTTTCCTTTTGATTTTCTTCTTCTCCTCCAAGCCCCAGGGCATTCCTGTTGCCTTACTGGCAATTGTCCAAACACTCCCATGCTCTTGTCATTCCAAACCAGAATCACGCAAATGTCTTTGTAACCCGTTCATATCAGGAACATGGGAAGAGAAAGCAACACCTGTAGCTGCTGAGTAAACCAAGGTTTACCTGGCTTTTTCTCTTCTCTTTAGCCACAGCAGATGCTGTAACTCTCCAGTCGTTTGACTTCACCCCTGAAGTCTTCCATTGTTTCGAGAGACAGACAGATGCCAACAACAAGAAGACCCTGCTTACCCTCTAGTTCAGATGGCAAATATGGTATCTTGCATTCAGACTCTCTGTGCTTTCTTTATAACACTGAGAGGAAGGGGATTGGAAGTTTTAATTATTTAATTTAAACTATTATTTCAATCAATTCATTCATATTTAATTAAAATAATTATTGTAATTATCTGTTGCAGAGGCTTAGCCCCCTTAATGGGAATGTAAACTGAGTGGTTAATCTGTTTAATCTGGTTAATCTGCAATTGCACCAGGCCATGTGGAGAATGTGAACCCTTGCCTTGGACACAGGACATTGTGGGGCTGCAATTCTTATGAAGAGGAGCGTTGCTGCTTCCACTTCATTGCACAGGAGTGTTCCTTCAGCACAGTAAAACAGCTCTAGACTGGAAGCACTCTTTTAACTAGTTTATTCCACGTCCCAGATGAGGGATTCCTCATCAGAGGACAACCTGAAGGCCCCATCATTACATGAAGCCCTGAATTAGGCTCAATATGGGGGTGAGGAACCAGGATTCTCAGAAGAAGCTAAAGAAGGAATGTCTGCACCAAGGGAGATTCTGACCTCTGGCACTGAGGCAAAAGAAGTCAAAGCCTGAGGGGGAGATGGCACCTCTGGGTGAAGATAGCTGATAGGAGTCATCTGAGGTCAGGAGTTGGGTCAAGCAGTTCCAACTCAAAAACTTTAATGCTAGGCTGGAAGAGAAACACCATCTCTGCACCAGTGTTCTGCTTCATCTGCTATCTAATCTCCTGCCTGTTGTGAACCTGACCTGGCCTGTCTTGCCCATGTCCTTATTTGCTCCTGTATCAATTAAATGAGGAAGACAAACAATAAAAAATATTATTTATGGGGTGATATGAAAGCAGAGGTAGTATTTGTATTGCTCAGTCTTTTCAGGTGCCCTGCTGCAATTCAAAGAGGAAGAAAAAGCAATTTATGGATGCAAATCAAAGGAACACTGCAGAGATTACTTTCCTTTTGTGTTGTTTAGAATTTCAATTAATTTTGTTCAGTTGATGTATTCAGATTTGTCTCACCCAGATGCACTTCAGGATAGTCCTACTTAAAAAACTATTTATATGGGAAACATAAAATTCCTTTAAAAATAAGTAGTAACTAGGGCACTTTCTCCAGCCTGTAAACATGGTTTTATTGAATTTCACTAGTGAGCTCTGAATTCCATGCAGAGTGGCAACATCTATAACCAGCAAGGAAATAATCATATTTCAACAGTGTACTGTCACTAGTAACTGGAATCGGGCCTCCCACCTTCTGTAATTGCTCTGTATAGGGCTTGAAAGCTCTCCTACAGTTTTGGGCCACAGGCCACAAATCAGGCAGAATCATGCCATGGTTTCCTTCAGATTTTCTCAGGTGTGTAGCTTCTGAGAGCCAGTGTGGTGTAGTGGTTAAGAGCGGTAGTCTCGTAATCTGGTGAACCGGGTTCGCGTCTCCGCTCCTCCACATGCAGCTGCTCCTCAGTTTGGGGGTTTGCAGCTAGTGTGGTGTAGTGGTTCAGAGTGGTGGACTCGTAATCTGGTGAACGGGGTTCGATTCCCCGCTCCTCCACATGCAGCTGCTGGGTGACCTTGGGCTAGTCACACTTCTCTGAAGTCTCTCAGCCCCACTTACCTCACAGAGTGTTTGTTGTGGGGGAGGAAGGGAAAGGAGAATGTTAGCCACTTTGAGACTCCTTAAAGGGAGTGAAAGGCGGGATATCAAATCCAAACTCTTCTTCTTCTTTTCTTCTTCTTCAAAATTTCAGCTCCTAAATTGCAGCTGAAAATTAGGTCATCCTAGGTGACAACTGCACTAATATCAATTTCTGTGCTGGCAAGTGTAATCTTTTTACTTGTTTACATAGCTGGCCACATTTCAAATCTGCATGTCTCTAAGCTAATCCGCATTGTAATATTAGGTCAGACTTATATATAATTTAACAGTGTTTCTCCCAAACTTTAAGTGCATTATATATTAGAACACTCGGTCGCTGGCTTCCAAACTGTGGTTGCATTGCAGCTCTGATGCAGCACCTTCCTGTACAAGGAACAAATGCACTGCAAGGCACTGTCAGGTATTCCAATAGCAGGTGCTGCAGGTCTATAGCTTGCTTGCATTGACAGTAACAGTATGCTGGCAAAAGGTCTTTCCTATTTCATGTTGGTTAATGCAACACTTCTGCACATTCCCACTTCTAGTGGGCTGACAGTCATTACAACACAAAATCAGTGTATAGTCCCTGAAACACAACCAAGCTTTTCAGCCAATTCTGAAATGTAAACAAATTTACTGTATACATCGAGAACTTCTCAAGACAGAAATATTTCAGGCTTGGACCCAGATCCAAACAGACTTGCTTGCAGTGCACAGAGATTTCAATTACTGTATTTTTCCGTGTATAAGACTAGGGTTTTTTAAAACCAAAAAATTAGGTGTAAAATTGGGGCTAGTCTTATACACGGGTAGTGCTGAGGGGGTGTTTTCTCAATTTGGAGTCCCCCAAAATAGGGGGCGTCTTATACATAGGGCCGTCTTACACATGGAAAAATACAGTATGTCTTACTGCCTGCCAAATAGAAGTAATAAGCAGTGCCAGTAAACAGTACACAATGTTCATTTTGGAGGTCAGATGTGGGAAGATGAAGAAGCTGCTGAAGCTTTCACCTTGAGTTGCTGGGAGAGATAGTTCGCCATGATACGACTTTAGAATAACATTGGGAGGTTAACTGTGCTTTAGAAAAGCTCATTAGGTAGATAGATAAACTTTATTTGCATTAGCCAACAGCCATAGCAACATAAACAAGCAATATATACAATTAAAAAGACAACAATGGGTAAAAAGGACAATCAAAAGATCAAGATTATTGCTCAGATAGAAGCCCTTAATCTCACGGCACTCTTGATAAGCTTGAGAAGCTCATTTTTCGACGGTTAGTAGTATTTTTGAGCTTTGATTGTTTTAGAATCTGAACTATGTCAGATGCCAGGCCTTCAAGAAAGTGTAAGGCCTTGGGGGCAAAATGATTAGTTAACGCTTGCCAGCTGGTCGCCTACAATTCTGAAGCACTGTTCCTTAAGAACTGAAGAGTTTTGCCTCGGGACATCCTCAAAAATACTTTAGGTTCAGGTGGGGAACCTGTGACCCTTGAGATGTTGATGGACTAAAACTCCCATCAGCCCCAGCCAGAATAGCCCAAGGGAACTGGAGTCCAGCAACACAGATAAGAACACAAGAGCCTGCTGGATCAGGCCAGTGGCCCCTCTGGTCCAACATCCTGTTCTCACAGTGGCCCACTAGGTGCCTGTGGGAAACCTGCAATACTCTCCCCTCCTGCAGTTTCTAGCAACTGGTATTCAGAAGCATTACTGCCTCAGGCCACAGGAACTCATGGAATTGCATTATCCAGCAGGCCTGTTTTTATGAAGTGGCAAACAGAACATAAAAATCTGGTGTTATTTTAAAACAAGAAACACTGCACAGTTGAAACAAAAGGCTGTTGTCTGGACCCGTGGTTTAATATCCTTTCTTCAGAAAATACTTGTGCATGGCTGAATGTTTCATGTCAACAACCTATTAAGAATTCATCCATCCTCATCGCTGCTACTCCATGCATCTTCATAAGCAGGATTCAGGCGCTGCTGAGGCCGCAACTGGAAAAAGAAGAGAAGATTCCATCAGCGATTCCATCTAGTCCGGCATTCTGTTCTCACAGTAGCCAACCAGATGCCTGTGGAAAGCACACAAGCCAGAGCACAACAGCAGTCTGCCCACAGAAACTGGTAATCAGATGTCCTGTCTCTGACAGCGGAGGCGTGGATTTCGGCAATCCTCTTTTAAAACCATCCAAATTTGTAGCAATCACTGTCTGCTGTGGGAGTTTTATGGTTTAACCATGTACTAGAAGTACTTTGTTTTTTTCCTGCCCTGAATTTTCTGACTACAGTGGTGCCCCGCAAGACGAACGCCTCGCAAGACAGAAAACCCGCTAGACGAAAGGGTTTTCCGTTTTGGAGGCGCTTCGCAAAATGAATTTCCCTATGGGCTTCCTTCGCAAGACGAAAGCCCATAGGGAAATCTCCGGGACAGCGGGGAAGCGCAGCGCGTCTTCCCCACTGTCCTCGGACCTCCTCCGAAGGCTGGCGGTGAGGCGGAGAGACCTCCTCCCGCCGCCAGCCTTCGGATGGCTGCTCCGAAAGCTGACGGTGGGGCGGAGAGACCTCCTCCCGCCGCCAGCCTTTGGAAGGCTGCTCCGAAGGCTGGCGGTGGGGCGGAGAGACCTCCTCCCGCCGCCAGGCTTCGGAAGGCTCCTCCGAAGGCTGGCGGTGGGGCGGAGAGACCTTCTCCCCGCGCCAGCCTTCGGATGGCTGTCCTGAAGACTTGCGGTGGGAGGAGGGTTTTCCTTCCCACCGCCAACATTCAGAATGCTGTTCTGAATGTTGGCGGTGGGGAGGAAAAACCCTCCTCCCACTGCAAGCCCCGGGAACAGAGGAGAAGCGCTGCGCGCCTTCCCCTCTGTTCCCGTAGCTGTCCTGAAGGCTTGTGGTAGGGAGAAAAGCCCTTCTCCGCACCGCCAGCCTGGCAAGCGGTCTCCATAGGAACACATTAATTGATTTTCAATGCATTCCTATGGGAAACCGTGCTTCGCAAGACAAAAAACTTGCAAGAAGAAAAAACTCGCGGAACAAATTAATTTCGTCTTGCGAGGCACCACTGTATATGATTGCAACATTCAGCTTCATTGGATGGCTGTCCATGAGTTCTTGTATTATGAGAGAGGGAGAAAAACTCCTCTATTCACTTTTCCCATGCTGTGCGTAGGACTGAGAGTAGCTCAGTTAGTAGAGTTAGTAGACCTAAGGATTACAATACTGATTAAGATGGAAGTTGGAGCTTTTGGGACATTTGGATTTAAAAAGAGTAAGAAACAAGACTTAGGCTCCACTTTTGAGTATGGAGGTCTGGTTGGAAGAAATATGGACTTTATTGGACTAGAGCTTCTCCGAGATTTGGTGTTTAATACTAAGGACTATCCAAAAAGCCGGCAGAGAGGAACTGAGAGAGAATTGAGAGCCTCGGACGTGAGATCCCCAGGCTGAGAGTAGATTGACTGATGGACGATTATTGGGATTGGAACCGGGAAAGGGGGGGTGGAGTTTGGGAATCCAAAGGGGGCATAATTATAATTTGTTTTGCTTTTATTTTGTTTTGTTATCTGTATGAGAATTGGGGAAATCGTGGAAGGGAATTTAGGTCGCCCTTAGAAAAAGGCTTTAAGAATGAGAACAGATGTGTAATTATTGATGTTTATAAGTTATAAGTTATAAATTTATAAGCTAAAAGTTTAAAAGTTAAAAATGGTTTTTCTAAAATGACTGAAATGTAAAAAGGTTAAAAATTGGGGACAAGAACTTGTTGAGCCAACAATTTGAACTGGAATACAAGAGGGGGAGGTGGGGGGAAGTCAGGAAAATATGTTATTGAAAGTGAAGATTTTGAATTTTATGTGTTTTTAAATCTTTTTTTTGTTTTCTTTTTTTTGTTTTTGTGTTTTTCTTTGATTTTTTGATAATGGAAAAATCTTAATAAATATTATTTAAAAAATAAAATAAAAGTGTTGGTGCTGACTTTTAAAGCCCTAAACGGCCTCAGCCCAGTATATCTGAAGGAGTGTCTCCACCCACATCGTTCTGCCAGGACACTGAGGTTCAGCGCCGAGAGCCTTCTGGTGGTTCCCTCACTGTGAGAATGAGGTTACAGGGAACCAGACAGACGGCCTTCTCGGTAGTGGCGCCTGCCCTGTGGAATACACTCCCATCAGATGTCAAGGAAATAAACAACTATCTGACTTTTAGAAGACATCTGAAGGCAGCCCTGTTTAGGGAAGGTTTTAATGTTTGATATTTATTGTGTTTTAAATATTCTGTTGGAAGCTGCCCAGAGTGGCTAGGGAGGCCCAGTCAGATGGGCGGGGTATAAGTAATAAACAACAACAACAACAACAACAACAACAACAACAACAACAACAACACATAACATATAGGATTCCACACAATTCCAGGACCTGGAATTCTATACTCTGCTTTCTGTTAACTATTATCCAGTACTGATGTGATGGTTCTGCAGAGGAACACGATGTATCAGGTCCTGCACTACAGCAGCCTAAACTGAATGGATACCTTGTTCAGGCTTATGGAGCTACAATCCATCATCCCAGCCATGTCAGTGAGAAATCTTTCTTACAATGACTTCATTGCTCACATGCAGGGATTTCTTCCTTTACTATCATGCACAGAATATATCCCTTGTGTACAGATGCTCTAGTTCTCATCTTGCTCTACTAAAAAGCTATTTACCTCTTCAGAAGTATCATCAGGCTCTGGCTCTCTCAGAGATGGTACCCAGGCAAGGATATTGCCGTCTCTCCCACCACTATAAAGTTCCTGCCGTGAAGGAACCAACAAAAAGTCACAGATCAGTTACTGAATACTGAAGAAGGCGAGCTTGAGGCAAAATAGGAATTGTGGGAGGGGGATATGGGGAAAGGAAGTAAATTATCCACACTGGAGTCTTCTCCCAATCATAGCAACATCAGTGGGACTAATAGTGTGATCTTGAGCATGTTTATTCCCAAATCCCACAAAGGGCAAGAGGACTTACTCCCAGGAAGTGCATTTAAGGTTGGATCTCAAGTCATTTGCTGCAAATTCACGCTGAAGCTAAGCCCAATTCTATTCGCATACCTCATAAAAGCAACATAGTTGTATTGAAGTTGTAGATGAGGGGGATTACAGGATTAGCCCTGCACGAAAATATAAAGTACAGTGGTACCTCGCAAGACGAATGCCTCGCAAGACGAAAAACGCGCAAGACGAAAGAGTTTTCCGTTTTTTGAGTTGTTCCGCAAGACGAATTTCCCTATGGGCTTGCTTCGCAAGACGAAACATCTTGCGAGTTCTTGCGAGTTTGTTTCCTTTTTCTTAAAGCCGCTAAGCCGCTAATAGCCGTGGTTCGCAAGACGAAAAAAACGCAAGACGAAGAGACTCGCGGAACAGATTAATTTCGTCTTGTGAGGCACCACTGTAACTTTTAAAAAGTATAGCACCTAAATTACAATGCACGTGTGCAGTGCATAAACATATTCTTTTTCTGTAGTAATTTTATTTTAAAAACACTGATAAATAACTTAAGCTTGCTTAATTTTTTATTTCCATCTACTTCATCTTACCTGCTTAAAGCATTTTTACCCTGCTATTCAGCCAAAAAGGCTCTCAGAGCAGCAGACAAACAAGCAATAAACGAGTTTATTCTATCTCACTTATGAATTGACTTATGTTTACTTTAACTTATTATGATTCATGACCTGCTATAGGCCAAAGGTTGAACTGATGTTAATCAGTAGAGTAAAGCAAAATGAGGCCTAATTAACTAATGTTACAGAAATGACAAATGGAGGGAGGGGGCAATCTTTAAAGTTGTTACAAATATTATGCCTGAATACAGTGGTACCTCTGGTTATGGATTTAATTCGTTTCGGGGTGCCGTGTGCAATCCGTAACTAGAGGCGCAGCTTCTCTGCATGCAGAGAAACCCAGAAGTATATACTTCCAGGTTTGCCGCGGCTGTTGCCCAAAGATTCCATAACCTGGAGGTTACGCAACATGAGGTACCACTGTATATCCTTTCGACTTGACAGCTCAGGGCAAATACCTAGCTTTATCAGTTTGTAGAAAATCCATACTTTAACCGACTCTCCTCATTCCAACACCATTTTAACATTTAAAGAAAGGTGAATTTGGGCTCCAACTTCCTCCCTGAACCAAGAAGAAGGAAATCACTGTAGGCAGCAGGAACAGGGCATCCTGCCGTAACTCCCCAAGCGTGAGAGCACATACACGGCACCCCACCTAGGGAGTGACCAAGGGGGCAACAAGAGACATCCGCAGAGGCAGTTTAGCAAGTCAAGTGTTCTGAAAGCCCAGCTCCAGACAAGTCCTGAGGGCAAGGATATGTAAAGAGTTTTATTGTTCTTTTGGTGTTGAGAAAGGTGTCTGATAAAGTGACCGAATGTTGAACTTGTGTAAACCTTGTATACCCTGCCCCATTTGTGACATGCTTGTGATGTAGTGATGATGTATCAATGATGCTGCTCAAAGTGTGTTCTGGGGGAAAGAGAGAAGTTTTAAAAGAGGATGTCACCCCATGCTCAGGGTTCTTACTCCTGTGGAGACATGTTGCGCAACAATAAAGATTGTGGTCTACTGACTGCTGCTTCGCTCCAAATTACTTGGCTGGAACTTCCTTCTTTTACTAACTGCATAGACCTGCAGGGGACTTGCACCCCGATGAGCTGGGCTATTGAGTAGTCTCTCACCCCAGAATTTTTTTCAAAATGCTAACTAGATATGAATGACCAGGGCTAGGAATCCATGGCAAGCTTATCTTAAAGCTTATTTTGGTTTTAGAGTACCAGTGTAATACAGGCCCAGGTAGGCCCCGCCGCAACCCCAATCGATCACGTGACACAGTGCAAACACACTATTTGAATAGGAATGCCCACCAACTTTGTGGGGGCCTAGCCCCCACAATAATTTTATTGTGGGGCCAAAGCTCCCACTGCCCCTAGGAGTTGGCTCCTATGGTATGTGTAGAAACCTCTGGCCTTTGCATGCTTGAAATGCAGCCTACCATACAAGAGTAAGCCACACATCTGTTGTCCCATCCACCTGTTTTCTGGCCACACTCACTATTGGCATATCCAGAAGGATGCCCACAAAGGAATAAGGATCTCACACTCCAAAAAAAAGTGTGTCCCATGGACAACCCATGGTCAATAGCTTTGTTGTTTGACATTATGTTTGCTGACTGGGAGCAGTTATGGACCATCGGTATAAAGTTCACGGCATGTAATGCCTTAAGAGAGAATATTATGAAAATGATTTATAGGTGGTACATGACCCCAGTCAAGCTTGCAAAAATTTATCATTTGCCCAATAATAAATGCTGGAAATGTAAGGAAACTGAAGGCACTTTCTATCACCTTTGGTGGACGTGCCCAAGGATTAAGGTCTTCTGGGAGATGATCTATAATGAAATTAAGAAGGTTCTTAAGTGTACCTTTCATAAGAAACCAGAGGCTTTTCTCCTGGGCATGGTAGGCCAATTGGTGTCAAGGAAAGATAGGACGTTTTTTATGTACGCTACAACAGCAGCAAGAGTTCTTTTAGCAAAGTATTGGAAGACACAAGAACTACCCACGCTGGAAGAGTGGCAGACGAAGGTGATTGACTATATGGGACTGGCTGAGATGACGGGCAGAATCCGTGACCAAGGAAAAGAGACGGTGGAAGAAGACTGGAAGAAATTCAAACTTTACCTTAAGAACTGTTGTAAAATTAATGAGTGCTAAAATGTCATGGGTAAGGTAAAATAGATTTGCAGCGGTAAATGATTGGGTAAGAGAAAAAGGATTAAAGAAAGTGAATTACAAGTAATTGAGATTAGGGGTTGCTGAAAAAGTTTAAAATAGGGATGCAGAAAAGGGAGGCATGGGGAAGTCGTTGAAATTGGGTTTAAGAAAAAAAGGTTATGAAATTATACATGTTTATATGTTTGTTTGTCTTTGTATTGTAAGTTGTAATGTGTCATAATTTATGTTGGAAAATCAATAAAAAATTTATAAAAAAAATAATAGCTTTGTTGTTTGGTTGTAAATTGCTCTGGGTTGCCTTGGGGAAAATCAGCGACTAACAAATTCAATAAATAATAATGATAGTGGCAATCAGGGCAGACTCAGGATACCATTTCAAATGTGGCACATAGCAGCTACAGCAGTTCTCGAAAACTTACAAATGAATCTTTCTTTAAATGACTTGACTCTAGAGGTGTTGGGACAAGACACTTCAGGGGAAAAGGCTTTTTTTAACAAGTCAATTTATTTCTAAATGGAGCAAAGCAGCTTTAGCAACCTCGCCTCTTTTCACATCACAATCTAAAAATATTTCCCATGGAATCTGAATACAGTTAGGGCGCTGCATGTGTGCACAGCTCAATCAGGCAAATTGCTAGGCGCAAGGAAGCCTTTATTGAGGCCAGCAAACCCATTATAATATACCTCAGTTATTGCATAAATGTTACACCATGCTGCCAGCCTTTCAAGTTAGGATTTCATATGTTTAATAGCTGTGCTGGTGGCAATTCCATATTAGATGTCCCATTAGAAACACACAGATTAAGATAAAATGTTAAGGTTAGAAGAATGTTATACAACGTGTGTCCTGCTTAGCATCATAGCCAACTTGCGTTCACACTTGAGCACCATTATGTGCCTTTAGTTGCATTTTAAAAACAAAAACAAAACACTGGGGTGTTTTTTCATTGAAAGCTACTCTTTACTGATGTCCGCAATGGCTAATAATTTCATTATGGTCATAGGCTATATAAAAAAGTTAAGTACCCAGTTTAATTCCTCAAGATGATACCAGCCACAACAGTTTAAGACAGGAGAGGATTCAGTTGACTAGCCCGGCCAGTAGAAGTTCTGTGCAAGGAGTTCCATTTGTGCAATAAGGTTTCCTCTCCACAACTGGGTTGGGAGAACCCACACAACAGCTTGCGGGGGGAGAAGAACGGATATCTCTTCATATGGGAACCTGGAATGGAATTCCATTCCCAGTATTTGGAGGGAACCGTACTGGCAGATGAGGTAGGGGGCAAGTATCATTTTATAGAAGAAATGTTACCTCAATAGAGATACAACGTATCACTATTCAGCATCAGATAGCAAGCTAAATTAGTATTTTTTAGTATATATAATATGCAGAAGAGAGAGCAAACCTCAATCTCTACAAATATTTTTATGTATCTTTTCAGGGATGCTCCCAAACATTATTTCAATACATTATGGATATTTTCCAGTCAATTTGAGCACTCATGAACTCTTAATTAGGCAAAAGGTGTGAAACCTATAACCCCCATATCTATCACTTTTGAGTATTAATTATTTTCAGGGTGTGTGTTTTTAAAACACAATTAAGATGCTTCTTCAGTGAGAACTACTCATTGCTAATGCAGTAATTTATTTAATTGAACCCTTTCAGATAATACTGACCACCCCTTCTGGCCCATCAGTCATAACAGCAAGGAAGATCCTTCATGTACAGATGCAGTATATCTCTTATTATCGGGTACTGAGGCAAACAAAAGTGAAAGGCCATTAAACATAACTGGTCTGTTTGTAGGCTAAATAGCCTAAAAATCAGCCAGAGGACTTCATTTACCTGAAAATTAGGATGAAAGACACAGCAGTCGACGGAACTATAATGTCCCCCAAGCATAGCCATTCGATTTCCTGAGTAAATTGTATAAATAGCAATAGTGCTACCGTATGGCACAAATGCAAATTCCGGGCTGCAGCCATGCGAGACTGTAAATTTGAGTCCTTTTCTACTTTCATTGCACACCTTCCCGTAATTCACCTGTTAAGATGTAAAGATACAAGATTTTAAAGCTAACTCCTGATGTCACAATGCAGGTATACGATGATCATTCATTACATTTACAAACTGTAGCTCACTTCCTGTCATTATACTGTTGAATGCATACTCACACACCTGTCACATTTTATAGTTTCAGATTTGACGTTGATGGCTCAGGGTTATCTTGTAACTTGATAGCATCAGAACAAAACGTGAGATCAAAAGGGAAAGCAGCTAGCCAGCAGGAGTAGACTCTCTTTCCTGAAGACTATTTACCTGGTCTTGAACAGACCGTAATATATATGCAGTATATTCCCAGAAAGGCAACCAAACCATTAACCAGCTGGACTAGACTAACCTGTGTTTACTAAGCTGGTGCACGTGTATTTTGATCACAAAGACATGGCAGAGTCCTTCAGTCCATGCATTCTTACAGAAAAGGATATGTACCTTGGTTCTCCAACGGAATCTGTTCCAGAAGTCCGTTCGACTTCCGAAAACATTCAAAAACCAAGGCGCGGCTTCCAATTGGCTGCAGGAGCTTCCTGCACTCAAATCGGAAGCCGCGTTGGATGTTCGGCTTCCCGAAAACGTTCACAAACCTTACTTACTTCCAGGTTTGCGGTGTTTGGGAGCCAAAATGTTCGAGTCACAAGGCATACGAGAACCAAGTCACAACTGAATCCGGCTCTCTCTAGTGTGATGGCCAGATTATAAAATTCTCTGTTATGCATAATATCGCCTGGGTGGCATACTGTATGAGCCCTATTGTGCATGAAGGGAGCACACAGTGCCCTATCCCAAATGTCCTGGGTGTGCCAGCTCAGTCCCTTCATTCCTCACCACTGAGCTTTTGGTGCCCTTGGAACACAACCAGGTTGATATAGAAGCAGACTCTACCTGGGGCCCGAACCACTTAGGGCAGGCACGTCCAACAGGTAGATCATGATTTACCGGTAGATCACTGGACGTCTGTGGTAGATCACTGGCTCCCCCCAAAGAAGCCCAAGGACTTTGGCTCCCCTAAAAAAAGTTAAACATTGTAGCCCTGCAGCCCATAAAAAGAAGCTCAACAACTCTGACCTGAACCCACTGCCAGTTTTTAACTCTGTGAGTAGATCACAGTCTCTTGGGAGTTGGCCACCCCTGACTTAGGGCTTTAAAAGTAAGAACGGGTTCTCTGAATTGGACTTGGACATGGTCAGGCAGCCAGATAAATTCTTTTAAAGACTAGAAAATTTTTAACTTGTCTCAGAATCTGACCAGCTTGTTAACCATAGCTTTTGGATCATCTTCAAAGTCAACTGTCTTGTCCAGGTCTTAGACAAGGGACACAAGGGAAAGCACAGCTGGCCACAATGTCATAGTAACTAGTGAGTTAGGCAGCTGTGTGAAGATGAGAAGGTTAAGTACTATCCATTTAATTTATGGAAGCATCACTGCAACGGAAATAAAGGCGCATCAAATACATTGCGTGTCAGGAGCTAAATCCCAGCGGAGGTAATCTGTTGAAAAATTATAACCCAATAACTGAATCCAAGGGGCAATATTATTGTAGAAACTTACTTTTCAGTTCTACTTGAGCAGTGAAGCTTTGTGTGGCTGCAGGGAAGAGCAACCAGAAACCTAGATTAGTCTCCAAGCCAGAGGCCTGGAGGAAATGACAGAGGTTGGGAGGGTGGCCTGGCCCTGGAAAAACCTTCTGTTCATTCTTTCAGCTGAAACAAGTTACTCACTTGTGAAAATTATTTCTGCTTCTTAAATTAAAAGTAAGCCAGAGTGAGAAAAAAGGGAAGATGATTCATGAAACTAGCAGAGATCCACTTACTGTATTGGTGATGTGCAATAAAGTTGATATAGGCTGAAAAACTTAACCTGACATTACAACTAACAGCAAGTTTTGTTTGCCCAAGGGAGAAGAAAAATAAAAGCAAGAATAACTCCTCTTGCTTTCAGCAGATTGTCTTTCCTAGTTGGAATTATACATGTAGTTTCCAGTGGCTTACTGTACAGTATGGTAGGGAACTGGAAAACAGACAACATGAAAGGCATGCACGGAGATATCACCTGGAATAATGCAATAAACTTTTGTTTCAAAGAGAAAGATAACAAGAATATATGGTGAATTACAGAAGAAAAAGTCCACTGTCTCTTTGCAAAGTACTTTATATGCAGCTTTTCACAGGAAGAGTTCAAGTGAATAGTGATGAATTAAATTTGTAGATCTTGTAACATGCAGTGGAAGGCGATTACCCTTCTGGAAGATTCAGGATTCAAGAATATAATTGCTCCCTCAAATACCTTTGATTATGGGATCACAGCAACAAATGTTGAAAATATGACACACAAAGTTTCAGAAGCAGCCACCCATTTGTACAACATAAGCATGGATTAAATAAATTGTAGATTCATTTCAATGAGTTGGATGGTGCAATCAGAAATATTTTCAGGAGTAGCTCGCTGCTGTATCATCATTTAGAGAGAACATCTGTTCTTTGCTGGAGGCCAAATTGTTTGGAAAACTACTGTCATGCCATGCAGCAAGACCTCTGATGACACCAACAAATCAGGACAGGAAAGCCAAACGAAATCGTTACTTGCCACACACCTGATGTCAATTATAGGGGAGGTGAGTGTGGCTTGCTCAAAACAGCCTGGCAGGCCAAATGAAGACACCCGTGACACAGAGGTTTCCTTCCACTGCTCAATGACTTTGGCTTCAAATGTCACAGAACATCCTTGAAGAAAATGCAGACCAAAATCCAGATAAACACTACTACTATGTTTGTACATGCTAGCTCACTGGAGCTATACACATTGTTGTACATACAACTGCTACAGGGAAAATCAACCTACAACTCAGGCATCAAGATTTTGACATACTGTTGTATGCCATTTACTGTAACTCAGATCAGACCACAAAATATTTATGGCCATTTCTTCTGGTTTTCATGACACTTGCCAGAGTCGTTTACATGCAACTAAAGGAAGGTATGTTTAAAGATTTGTTTGTAGTTATTTTCTTCTAAGGAGACAAGATGGACTTTTAATTTTTAAGAGCTGATTGCAGCAATGGGGCCTTGAGTTTAAAAAAGGTAATATATTCATTTTCTTTAACCAGAATTAATCCAGAATATATGTGAATTCAACAGTACTTAGTCTGTGTTTGGTTGTCAGTTTGTTAATGCTGTTGATAATGTTCTGTGGAATATGACTGTTGTAATGCTTTGTGAATTTTATAATGTGACTTTTCTTGTGGCTGTGCTGTTTAGCCTATTTTTTAAGTTGCTTTGTAAATAGTGTTTTATAGACGGTGTTTGTTTTACTGATGTTCTGTAATTGTTTTACTGATTATTTGTTAATTATTTTATATGATTTGTATTGTAATTGTTTTTTTAAATTATTTTTATTCCCCCCCAAATTATTAAAAATCGAAACAAATTACTTTAATACAATTTCTTAAACTCAGGTTTCTCATTTCCTTTACAATCATATGTCCAAGATATTCCCCTTTCACTGCTTCCTTTCTTATTTAGTCTCCAGTTGACATTCTTCACTTGTCATTAAGCCATTCTTCCAGCTGTCCGCTTTTTCACCTTACAAACAGCAACCTCAGTTACATCTTACATATTTATAATCCATTTCACGTGTGTAGTCTTTATCTTCATTTCATTCCAGACCTGGCGTGTTAAAAGAGTTCAGTTCCTTCTCTTGTTGTTCCATTCTTTGCAGTGTTGGTCTGAGTGGTATAAGGTTACATTCCAATCCATGCCGCTGTTATCGAACTAACATGAGAACCACAGCCATAGATAACTCGCGGAGTGAACTTTTCAGACTTCCGCCATTAAATTTCCCTTTGCAATTCTTTTTTGGCACACAACACACAGCAAAATATTTTCTCAGCTTCAGCCACTCTTCAACAACTGTCCAGCTGTGGGTCATATCCCCTTTTCCTCACTGCATTTATCCAACAACACCCCCATCCAGAAGTGGTCGTAAATAAAGTCCATTCACCCTTGGTCGAGGGGGCGTGGAGCATAGCAAAACCTTATTAAATTCCTTGTAAAGCATAAATCAGAAGCCCCCCCCCTTCAAAGTGACAAGCAGAGTAGCAACTGCACACGCCTCTTCGTTGTGTAGAGGACAGGAGAGAAAAAGACCATGAGAAAACCATAAGAAAGCACAAAGCACCTTGTCCTTCCCATTTCCTTTCACAGCTGTTGTAGAGATTCTCAAGCTTCAGAAAAGCTTTCAAATACCTTCACAAAACCAGTCCCAGTTCTTTTGGCAGCTGATCGATTTGGATATGATGCTTTGGAAGTGCCTCGTGATGAATACCAATTATCCAGATTAAGGAAGAACTTTCCCCAAATTATGCTGGTAATGGAGGGTCGTCCATGGCAGGGGCACACTCCCTGATCTCCCTGCAGGATGCAGTGAACTCCCCAGACCCCACTGGAGAGCATCAAGAGTATTTATGCCTCATTTCCTCCCTTTTCCCAGCCTGAACTTCTTCCCAACCCCGGGAGGACTGCGAAGAACAATCCCCATTGATCGTGGGCATGGCTGGAAACCGATTTGTGTTGTAATTGCGATGTTCTGCTATGTTATTATTTATTGTATGTAAGCCACTTTGTGACTCATGTGAGTGAAAAGCGACACAGAAATAAAATAAAATAAATGAAAATACAAAATTTGTGGAAATGTACTTTAAATACACTGACATGGAACCTGAGCTGCTCTTCCATTTCACAAGGCAGAGTGATTTCTCATTCCTTTTGCAGATCCCTGCAGCATTTTTCAAAGCTTCCCCATTGTCTTACAACCCTCAAGAGCATATTTTCAAAGGTACAGGAAGCTGAAGAGGGAAGATGGTGGCATGGCCTACCATGAATGTGTGCAGTTCACAGAAGGGAAGTTAGAATTCAAGCCATGTGAGAGCATAAGAAGAGCTTGATGAGTCAGGTCAATGGCCCATCTAGACCAGCATCTTATTCTCACCATGACCAACCATATGCCTATGGGAAGCTCAAAATCAGGACCTGAAAACAACAGCACTTTCTCCTATTGTGATTCCCAGCAATGGGTATTCAGGGGCATACTGCCTGTGATAGTGGCAGTAAAATATATAAGGCATGTTCTGCTGGGTGTGTCCAGGTTCCCATACTCTGCTGCCTTCCAGGGATGGGAAACAGCAGGTAGATTGAAAGTTTGCTACAACTCAGTGTAGCAGTTTATGAAAATCAATAGCCTGATGGTAAGGATGGATGGGGGAAAAACAGAATTTTGTCCATTGTGGAGTGCCCAGCCCTCTGCTGTTCAACAAGTGGCTCTTACAGAGTTTATTTTTAATACTTGACTGAAAGGACAAACAAATTAAGTTATTAAGAAGTTAATTCTACCATTACAACATCTGTGGCAGCCAAGTCTGAGGCAGTGGAGATTACAGCATCATTCTAGAGATCAAGCTGCAAGATAAATATTTCCAAGTGACCTGAAAAAGTCTCATAACATGGGTTGCACAGTGTGCAAGTGAACAAGGTTATGTTTCCTGGGTACTGTGTGTATATGTGAAATTGCGTATAGTGGGGGACGCCATCTAAAAAGCCTATAAACATCCTCTAAACCTCTGGAAACCCTTGAAAAACCCTTTTACAAACCAACAGCACTTACCAGGCTGACTTGAATCCCCCAAACTCCTCTAGAATCACTTCCAGCAAACCTCCTTTCTCAAACTCCAACTCTCCATAGGTCCCAAAGGTTGGTGCAACAACTCATAGGATGTAGTTGAAAAAGCTCCTAGAATTGCTAGCTGTTTTCCCCACCCTTTTTGCACAGTTCATGCAGTTTTTGTGCCTTTTTGTGGCCCATTTATGGTGTATAAATGGTCGTGAGTGAGTTGAACATGCATAATAGGGGAGTCACATACATTACATTCCTCAATATCAGGACCAACTTGTTTAGTCATAGGTTATAATGAAAACAAAACTGTACGCAGTCTAAGTTGCCCCCCCCCAAACCCCCCAACAACTTCCTCAACTTACTAATGTGTTCTCTCCACTGGAACTGTTCCAGAGTCTCATGCGGTCATCTGTACCAAATGTCAGAAGGTGAAGTCCATCATTTGTGAAGCACAAGCCATTAACTCTTCCATTATGGGCAGTATTTTCTGTTAAGAAAATATGAACAACACCGGGTACTACAGAGTTTGATACAGCGAAATGTAAAACTCATCACAGCAAAATATTTGTAATTACGGTGTTTGGAAGGGAAATGGTGCAACAATGTATTCTATCATGTGACAATGCTTGTCGCCAAGGGTGAAACCAAATGCTTAAGTGTTGAAATGTTTAAGAACTTGATATACATGTAAATGCGGGTCCTGCTATCAGAACACACGTTATCTGCAAGTTCACTTATCTGAACATAAAGAATTATGCCCAAATATCGCTAAGTGAATGGTTGATTCATATATTTGAATAGCCAGAGTTTGCCCACTTCCTTGTTTGTGCTTTTCTGGTCGGCAGCAACTATTTTCGGGTAGAAACCATGCGGGGGGGGGATGGAGATCGGACAAATCAGGAAGCAAGAGTGATCAGACAAATCAGTTTTCCCTTTGTCTCTCTTCTGCTGGTTGGCTGCAGCCATTTCAAGAAGAAACCATGGAGGGAATGGGGCGGGGAGAGACTGGACAAATAATGGATTAGAAATATTCTCATATGGACTACTGGGGAAATGAATGGTGGTTTGGCTATCTGTCTGCTAGCTCCTGTTGACAGAAGATAATTATGTGGTAACTGATAATAAACAGATAGTCCGACTATTCATCACTCTGGAGTTAAGGGTGATCTGGAAGTTTACCTCAAACGCTTGGCTTGAGGCCATTTTCCTGCTGTCTGTGTCTGGAAGCTTGGACGGGAGTTAGAATGAACTGGCAAGCTATTCTGCCCAAATATCACACAATCAAACCCTCTCTTAAAAATACTTCTGGGACAAGAAAAACTGTAACAAGAGATCCCTACATCAGCTGATTAAAATCTATGATCTAAAAATCTGCAAGTTCTACCTTCTGCCATTAAGAAAAACAAAAAGGGAAATTGATTGTTAAAGTGTCTAAGGCAGAGTGAAAAGCCAGATCTATGGTTGACAATAAAGATTAAACAGGGGAATCCCTGTGTGAAAAATATTTAACCCCTTTTCTGTTTCCTACCACTAACGAATTGAAAAAACTGAAGTAAAGTGGCCATTACTAGCCATGGGAAAGAATTTTCTATAAGACATGTTGCAGCTGTGACTTTAAAGTGGGAATGTTAAAGTAGACTGAGTTGCTAATAATATCCAGAACATCAAAAGCATTCAGTATGGTAAAGGTACTTTTCTATCTTGCAGTGACTGTTGGTATTATTCAATAGATGATGGCTGAACAATTAAAAATGATCAGATCAGCGTTTGATGAAGAAAATGAACCAGAGAGATATGAAATGGAAAATGGAAATGGGGAATACTCAAAGGCTTCAGACCAAATTGATGAAAAATTAGCAAGACTGGATCATGAAATAGTTAAATTGAAGAAAGCAGATGGTGATGCTTCAATGGAAATGACTTCCCTACAAGGATTTGGAGAAGGAGAAGCTAAAATCACAAATGTTTAGGTGGAGAATTTTCTGGATATGTTATTGATCAAGTTGCGGGGGGGGGGGGAAGCTTTGGGAAAACTTTAGTCCTGGTCTTTGGGAAAACTTTAGTCCTGGTCACAGCTCAGGGGCAGATGAAGGGGAAAGTTGGGAAATAATGGGAGAGAAGAAGGAGGTAGAAGAAGCACCAGGGGGGCCACAGCTGACAGACACAGTGTCTTTCGAAAGCATTCTAGACTCCCCCTCTCCCAGAACCCAGTGAGCCTTGAAAGCAGGAGAGCAAAGAGCTCAAAAACAGAGGGCACTTCTCAGCACCCGTAAGAGAGATGTTGAGCTTGACGAATGAGTAAGTGGAAGAGAAGGGGGGGGGGGAGGTGTTGAAGATTCACTCAGGACAACACCATTATCCAAGAGGCTGGGTTTTGTAGCCTCTCTCTGTAAATACTGAATAAACCGCAGATGGTAAGAACATTCTTTGTCTGTGTATGTTCCTGGGCAACCGGCCGTGGAAGTTGCTGGCAGCAGCTTGACAGATGTGTACTATCAGATTTCAGAGTACTATATCTGGAAAAAGACTGGGGGCGGACCCAAAATGGAAGGTCTTAGAGGAGGAGATCGGGATACTATTGTAAACACAACAGGAAATGGAATTTGAGCATATGGAACTGGACATGAACTAAAGGTTATATACTAAGAAAAAAATTATGGAATATGTGATCACATACTCCACAGTGGAGGGACTTCAAAATGGACACGGATAGAATAATTTACCATCACTCAAAATGGAATAAAATGATGGAAATTAATGGAGGTAAAGTCAAAAGAAAAAAATATGGTTGACATATTTTATTATTATTATTATTATTAATAATAATAATAATAAATAATATAATATAATATAAATAATATAATATAAATAATATAATATAATATAATAATAATTAGGAAACCCATCTTGGACTTTTCATGGGAAAAAGAAATGAGTGATTCTGAGACAACTTGAACAAAATATATATTGTTTAACAGAAAGTGGAGAAGATGGGTGTTAGCATGGGCTGAATGTTGTAAATAATTTTTTCTTTTTTTATGTAACTGGCAGATAAGTTTTCTTTTTGTATCTTTTCCTAATGTTTCTTCTTCTTTTGCCTTTATTTTATTTCTCTTTCTTTCTTTTTCTTCTTTCTTTGGAGTCCTCTATCTGGGGCCTTTATTAAAGTCCAGAGATTGTATGCTGATGGGGGTGGCAGATGGTGGATGGAGGGCCCTTGGTGGGAGGCAGGGAAATGTTGGCCTCCTAAAGTGAGAGGCTGGGAGGAGAAAGGAAAGATCCCAGGTGAGAGCTGGGGGGAGCTATGGTCCTCTGTGTGTGGTAAGGGCTAAGAATTACTTTTAAGAGAGGACTCCATATTCTACCTATTTGATTTGTATTTTTGTAGCTGCTATTTTATTGTATAATAGATTTTTTTAGATAAAAATGTCATTGGGGGAAAAAAGTTCCCATATGAAATATTGTAATGGAAATAATCTAACAAACGATTTCCTGGGCATTGGCTTTGGAAAATGAGACCTGTGTGTACTGCATATGTATACTGATTACCTGCTTCAGAAGATGCTTTTGACTTTTCACCATTATGTTGATCAAGAGTAATCAGACAAGCAGATGCTCTCCTTACATCCCACAATTTCACTCTGCTGTCAGCACTAAAAGAAGAACAACACCTTGTATTGATTTATGGACAAGATTCATGGTTTCTATCCAACCCTACCTCACTCTGTCATAAAGGCAGTGATGTCCTTAGGTTGGATTAGAAATTTTCTGTTAACATTAGTATGGTTATGTGCAAGTTCTTGTTAATATGTACACAATATCTGGTCTTCCCTATCCTGTTATTTTTAATACAGCGAGTTACCGTTTTCCAAGTGAAAAGTTTCTGACTATTTCATGCGCTTTAGAAAAAGGTAAACCAAGGAACGGCTTATTTCTACAAATTCCTCTGTATTTCATTATTGGCCTATTCTGTCAATGAATTATATTCATTCTGAATGGAAAAACAAATGCAGTGTAGTTAAAAAAAAATCTTGCTTTGGAAAGTACAAATTTAACAATTGCTACTCATAAGAGTACCTTATTAAAAATATACATTTACTTCAGCTTTGGACCTTAGCCCTCAAGGAAGCTTACAAAATTTTAAATGGTAGCCATAAAAATGAAACAATTGTTATCAAAACCCAGAAAGTCATATTCCCAAAACCTTCATAAAACAAGTAAAACATATCAACAATAATAAACAAATTCTATTACTTGCCACTAAAATGTCTAAATAGTTTTTTTCACCTGGCACCTAAAAAACCATCAGGGATGGCACCAGATGGTTAACTTAACAGGCTTTTTGTTTGTTTCTAAGCATTACGACATTCTTTCTGTTGATGTACATGTTAAACATGTTATTTATGGCACATATGGACTATCTGCAGCCTTGGGTCCATATAAAGCCCTTGGGACTCGCCTTTATGTCCTGCTGAATTTGGCCCCATCGCCACCAATTTCTCCGCACTGCAGAAAACCTCCCCCTGCCAAAAAAGGCTGCTACTCCATTCCTAGTGTGCTCTGTGGTCTGGGTAGATGCTGGAGTGTTTTTAAGGATGCGGCTCAGAGGAAGAAACAGAGTGTGCCAGGTATAGTGTCTACTCAGTATTCCACCTGGCATCCCTTATTGTTGGGCATCACAACTTGACAGCTGGGCTTGACAGATGTCTTTGGCTGGCTCTTCTGTTTCCCATTGAGATGGCACAAAGGTACGTCACAGGGCACAGAGGGAAACTGGCTGGGGGAGATCCAAAAAATGATATCACCATGACAAGAAACAGAAGAGCTGGTAGGAAAAGCTGAAGAGGCAGGAGAAATAGCATAGACCTTGGGGCTCACAAAAGAATGCAAACTGGCTAGCAGAAGAGACAGAGAGACAGAGTCTCTGTGTGAGAGAGACAAAGGAAGAGGGAAGGGATGTCCCCACCCACTTTTGGTTTTGACTGTACCTTCCTCTAGTATGTGTCCCCCAACTATTTTGCCTTTAGGGAATGTGGACCTTGACTCTGCAAAGCTCACCCTTCCCTGATTTAATAATTCTATCCTTGTTTTCAGCCACATTGAGCTGTTTGGCATAAAAGCGGGGTATAAACGTGTTAAATACATTATTATTGACCTTACCCCCAAAGGCGCACTCCTCCATTGTCTCCCAAGATAGACGGATGCTAACATCTATTATTATTATTACAAATAAATCAATGCCTAGTCAAACAAACAAGCTAGCTTTTCATTTAGCTAAGCATTCTGTGAGTCCTCCACTGCAGCTGCCATCACAAGTGAAAACTGAGAACTGACCTCCTCCTCCTGGTCATCAGAACATCACTTGTCCAAAATAACTAGGTCAGAGTCTGAAAGGGTTGAGATTAAATTGTGGCTGGTTTACTTCTGTTCAGGTATAAAGACTGTAATTAGTCTCTGTTGGTGATTTGTGTAGGCTTTTCCACTTACACGTGAAGTGACTGAGTTCAGGTAACTACCATTACGAAATGTTTTATTTGAGCAATAGCACTATCTGCCAGCCTCTCCTCAAGCCTGCTTTCCCCCTTTTCCCAAGCAAGCAAACAGTCAATCAATCAATCAATCAATCAAACAAGCTTGTATTTTTTCCCCTTGTTGGCAGGCAAAGATAAGCAGTTATGTTAAGAGGTGGTAAAACACTGAAAAGTTTGAAAGGCTTTTAAAAAAAAATCCTTAGAATAAAGTTTAAAACCTGTATAGATAAACCCCAGGAATGCCACAGAGACGGCTGCTGAACTCCCTGTGAGACTGATTTATGATTCTTGGCTCCTTGGAGAATAAAACAACACTGAAAAGGTCCTTGTCCTCAAGAAATCAGATATCTGCTGAGCCGGCAACGGCATTATCACATAAAAATAAAAAAGAAACAAACCCCAATTAAACAATTAAAACAGACTGTGGAGCTCAGTCCAGAATGATCTTTCTTGATGCCATCTTGGCCGGAAGTCCATGTGAAGAGATGGTTCCCATCTGCCTCGAAAGAGGCAGAGGTGCAGCTGCTCATAAAGAAACTGGATCTGAACTACTACTACTAATAATAATTTATTATTTATACCCCGCCCATCTGGCAGGGTTTCCCCAGCCACTCTCAGTGGCTCTCAACAAAATATTAAGAATACAATAAAATATCAGACATTAAAAACTTCCCTAAACAGGGCTGCCTTCAGATGTCTTCTAAAAGTCAGATAGTTGTTTCCTGATGGGAGGGCGTTCTACAGGGCAGGCGCTACTACTGAGAAGGCCCTCTGCCTGGTTCCCTGCAACCTCACCTCTTGCAGCGAGGGAACCACCAGAAGGCCCTCGGAGCTGGACCTCATAATCCGGGCTGAACAATGTGGGTGGAGATGCTCCTTTAGGTATACAGGGCCGAGGCCATTTAGGGCTTTAAAGGTCAGCACCAACACTTTGAATTGTGCTCGGAAATATACTGGGAGCCAATGTAGGTCTTTCAGGACCGGAGTTATGTGAGCTCGGTGGCCACTCCTTGGACTGGCACAACTATTAACCAGTCACAAACACCTCCTTTTGGGGAAAGGTGGTGGAGAGAGTTTTGGTGGGGCAGCTGCAAGCATCCTTGGATGACATGGATTATTAATTCCATTCCGATCTAGGTTCTGACCTGCCCATGGGACTGAGTTGCCCTTGGATGCCCTGATGACTTTTGCAGAGCGTTTGTTCCTGCTTCTCGATCTTTCTTAGGCTTTTGATACTATGGACCATGGTACCCTCCTGGACCAGCTCCTGGGAATGGGAACTGACACTGTGTTACAGTAGTTCCAGTCCTACTGCCAAGACCAAGTCCAGAGAGTAGCACTTGTGGAATGCCTTTCACTCTGCCTGGCAGTTACAAAACGGAGTAACGCAGGGCACTATCTTAGCTCCAAGACTATTTAATAGCCATATGAAGCTGCTGACAGTGGTCATTAGGAGTTCTGGGACAAGCTGACATTAGTATGCTGATGATGTTCAGCTCTCTTTCTCCATAACATCTGTCTGGGCAGTGGTAAGATGGATGAGGTAAAAGCTGAGCTTGAATCCTAGCAAGATGGAGACACTGTGGGTAAGTAGTTCCCATGTCTGAGAAATTGGTCAACTCTGGATGGGGTTGCACTCCCTGTAACAGAGCTGGTTTGCAGTCTAGGAATGCTTCTGCATCCAGCTTTGTCACTGCAGGCCCAACTGCAACTGGTACCACACCTACAACTGCTCCTGGACTGGGAGAACTTGACCACAGAAGTTCATCTCCACTTTTTTCCAAAACAAAAAGAATTGGGGACATGTGAATAAATGAACCAGGAACTTTACAATTTCTCCAACACATCACTGATACATTTTTGGTCATATTACTCAATAATAATGGATATTCAGCATACAATTTTGAGTGCATTTCACAGATTCTGTCCCAGATTCTTACTGAGACAGGTCAGAAGGAGGCTTTTACCCAGATACTGTTCCATATAGTATTATCTAATGGCTCACCCAGATCTTTTCCCCATCATGCTTTTAAGGTTGTGAGAGATGACAGCATTTGAGAGTTTAATGTTTTGCAGATTAAGGAAATGAGGCCTTTATCTCACAGCTATACAAATACTGCACACTCCATTCAAATAACACTTAGTTTTAAATTTCAGTGAAATACATACAAAACACTAGTTAAGGGGAACTCCCTATATTTCAAGTTAGGAGCAAGAGACTAGACTATGAAACAAATACAGAACTGTTTTGTTTTTTTAATGGGTTAATTTTCATTCTAATCGTCACTACTTTATTGTTGGTTCTTTCTTTTACCTTGCAGTTGCTAAAATATATTCATAACGTGGTGACCAAGATACTGCTAGAATTTCTTGTTTGTGACCTAAAAAATAAGAAGCCATAAGAATCCTTAGTGGTATACAACATACTACTCATATACAAACAGCTATGGCACAATTCTTTGGGATTACCAAAGCATCTGACTGAACAGAACCTTATCTCTTCACCACTGTTGTAAAGGAGGCATTGTACCAGGATGGAAGAAATGGAAGACATGCCTTCCATATCCTCCAGCATAGGAAGTGAAGGAAGGGGCTAGATAGGGATACAAGAGCAGCCTCCCATTCTCTGAATTGCCATGGTGTGCCATATGCACACCGGGGGAGAAAACTTAATTAAGGCCCCTCCTGCCATTTGGAAGGATAAATGCTTAGCCCTGTTTTGTTTTGTTTTACTTTGCTTTGCTCTGTTTGCTATGGTAAGAAACCAATTCTTCAATGTATAAATGAGTTTTTTCAAAGTAAATAACTCTCTCTGAATTAATTCAGAGAAAGATTGATTGCAATCTACCAACTACTTGAAATGGTTTAGTTCCTTTATTTTTTTGCAGAGCATGTTATGGGATCGCTTTCTAAACAGAGACTTCAATTCAGTAATGGTCAACATCCTTCTTTCATTGTCCCCCACTTGAGTACACTGCTCTGTAAATTCAACAGCAAGTTATCTTTAAAAGAAGAGACATGCAGCCCCTCCAGTGATTATTTTGCTTATGAAGCTACAAAACACAATTTGTTGAATCCTAGAGCAATGTTCATACAAGTAACTCTACAGCTTAGGCTAGTTTAGTACCTTAGACTATACAAATTAATTTTTCTACATCAATTGCCTCCTTCTGAGGAGAGACTCAACATTAAATATTATTTTGGTAAATCAGAGAGTTACGCGATCCCAAGAGCATAGCAAGCATAGCAAGACCTAGTGTGGATAGCAGACTAAGCAAAGTGGAACTCCCTGCAGCTTCTTTCATAAAAATAAATTGGAAACTAAATATCGCTGATGCAGGAGGGAGGTAATATAGTCTGGCCTACAGATGCGGCAGAAAGAGGTGGTAATGAGATGGTAGTAAAATGTGCAGTACCACTATAGAGTGTAAGATCTTTGAATACTCTCCTGCACTGTCAATAGAAAACAAGCACAACAGAGAACAGACTGTTATGCTAGCTTTGAACTAGAAGGGAAGGTTTTGTTCTGTTGTCACTTGGTGGAGCATTCACACTGTTGTTGTTTAGTCGTTTAGTCGTGTCCGACTCTTCGTGACCCCATGGACCAGAGCACGCCAGGCACCTCTGTCCTCCACTACCTCCCACAGTTTGGTCAAACTCATGCTGGTAACCTCGAAAACACTATCCAACCATCTCGTCCTCTGTCGCCCCCTTCTCCTTGTGCCCTCCATCTTTCCCAGCATCAGTGTCTTCTCCAGGGAGTCTTCTCTTCTCATGAGGTGGCCAAAGTACTGGAGCCTCAGCTTCACAATCTGTCCTTCCAGTGAGCACTCAGGGCTGATTTCCTTAAGAATGGATGCGTTTGATCTTCTTGCAGTCCATGGGACTCTCAAGAGTCTTCTCCAGCACCATAATTCAAAAGCATCAATTCTTCGGTGATCAGCCTTCTTTATGGTCCAGCTCTCACTTCCATACATCACTACTGGGAAAACCATGGCTTTAACTATACGGACCTTTGTTGTCAAGGTGACGTCTCTACTTCTCAAGATGCTATCTAGGCCTGTCATTGCCCTTCTCCCAAGAAGCAGGCGTCTTTTAATTTCGTGGCTGCTGTCACCATCTGCAGTGATCATGGAGCCCAAGAAAGTAAAATCTCTCACTGCCTCCATTTCTTCCCCTTCTATTTGCCAGGAGGTGATGGGACCAGTGGCCATGATCTTCGTTTTTTTGATGTTGAGCTTCAGACCATATTTTGCGCTCTCCTCTTTCACCCTCATTAAAAGGTTCTTTAATTCCTCCTCACTTTCTGCCATCAAGGTTGTGTCATCTGCATATCTGAGGTTGTTGATATTTCTTCCGGCAATCTTAATTCCAGCTTGGGATTCATCCAGCCCAGCCTTTCGCATGATGTATTCTGCATATAAATTAAATAAGCAGGGAGATAAAATACAGCCTTGCCGTACTCCTTTCCCAATTTTGAACCAATCAGTTGTTCCATATCCAGTTCTAACTGTAGCTTCTTGTCCCACATAGAGATTTCTCAGGAGACAGATGAGGTGATCAGGCACTCCCATTTCTTTAAGAACTTGCCATAGTTTGCTGTGGTCGACACAGTCAAAGGCTTTTGCATAGTCAATGAAGCAGAAGTAGATGTCTTTCTGGAACTCTCTAGCTTTCTCCATAATCCAGCGCATGTTTGCAATTTGGTCTCTGGTTCCTCTGCCTCTTCTAAATCCAGCTTGCACTTCTGGGAGTTCTCGATCCACATACTGCTTAAGCCTGCCTTGTAGAATTTTAAGCATAACCTTGCTAGCGTGTGAAATGAGTGCAATTGTGCGGTAGTTGGAACATTTTTTGGCACTGCCCTTCTTTGGGATTGGGATGTAGACTGATCTTCTCCAATCTTCTGGCCACTGCTGAGTTTTCCAAATTTGCTGGCATATTGAGTGTAGCACCTTAACAGCATCATCTTTTAAAATTTTAAATAGTTCAGCTGGAATACCATCACTTCCACTGGCCTTGTTATTAGCAGTGCTTTCTAAGGCCCATTTGACTTCACTTTCCAGGATGTCTGGCTCAAGGTCAGCAACCACACTACCTGGGGTGCACGAGACATCCATATCTTTCTGGTATAATTCCTCTGTGTATTCTTGCCACCTCTTCTTGATGTCTTCTGCTTCTGTTAGGTCCTTACCACTTTTGTCCTTTATTATGGTAATCTTTGTACGAAATGTTCCTTTCATATCTCCAATTTTCTTGAACAGATCTCTGGTTCTTCCCATTCTGTTGTTTTCCTCTATTTGTTTGCATTGCTCGTTTAAGAAGGCCTTCTTGTCTCTCCTTGCTATTCTTTGGAAATCTGCATTCAATTTCCTGTATCTTTCACTATCTCCCTCGCATTTTGCTTGCCTTCTCTCCCCCGCTATTTGTAAGGCCTCATTGGACAGCCACTTTGCTTTCTTGCATTTCTTTTTCATTGGGATGATTTTCGTTGCTGCCTCCTGTACAATGTTACGAGCCTCCATCCATAGTTCTTCAGGCACTCTGTCCACCAAATCTAAATCCTTAAACCTGTTCCTCACTTCCACTGTGTTCACACTAGTATTCCCTAATTGCTTCCTGAAGTAATACAGTTCATTGTTCCTCTTAGGAATTCTAATTCTGTTGCATGTGTAGGTTAGGCATGGCACATATATTCTTGCCAGCTACTATGTACTAGTCAGCTGTAGCCGGCAAAACATCTTATGTTTTTTATATCAATTGTCATTCTGAGCAGCAAGAAATGGGAACTCCAGCACTATTAAAAGTAGTATATGGCATAAGGGGCAGGGAGGAAGAGCAGAGGGCAGGAAACTGAGAGGCTGCCCAGGGTACAGAAATGATTGCTGATGGAACCTCCTACTACATCCTTTTTAAAGCTATCCCAAACATTCATTTTCTGGAATACAAGGTTTTATTTCATGGCCTATCTGCATTAGGCTTATCGGCTGCACTCCAATACATGCAAACAAGAATAACCTAGGCAATTGTCTAGCTGATTTTGGGTAAGTGGTTTCCTCAGTTTGCTGGGAACACTTGCCACTTTATATTTTAAGGATGTGAAACTCAATGAATCTAAACTGAACTAAACTGCCCAGCATTTTCATAGTGACAAATCAATATTTTTACTTCTTCAGACCCACAGTGCTAGAACAATATGTGGAATATATTGCTATTCTTGCTGTGTCGTTTCACAACTGGAACTTAACATGTCTGTCATATTACTTACAAATAATATATTGTTTAGAGCAGCTCTTTATGCTGTGTAGTTTACTCAAAGTAGTTACTGTCTAGAATTTATGTTTCAGACTAAGACATACCCTGCAGAATGTGAGAACACGATCCAGACTTCAAGTCACAAAGCTGTACTTTGGGGCTTTTGGTACCAACTGTAAGGAAAAAAGACAAAATACATTAAGGAAAAGAGAAACACACTCTGCAACTTAAAATTGCAGCTATAAAAAAGCACACAGAGAAAGTGCTAGTTGTATTGTATTTTATATATCTTTGGGGGGCTTTGAATAAATGTATTAAAAAAGTTACAAATCCCCCAATATTTTTTTTCTAGTAACTGCATTCTGCATCTTCATTCAGCTTATTTACCATAACATTAAAATAAACAGAACAGGGTGAACAGATATTCTTTCATTCTTTATAAATTGACACAAAGTCATGTTTCATAAATGAAGCATTTGGAAGTACAAACAGAAGTCCACTGTGTGCAAATTACAAACTGGACACTGTTAAAAGTATTTATGGCTCTTAAGCCTAAATGCTAACTTGTACCACAGTAATTTGAGCCATCTCTTATCTTGAATATTGTCTCAGTATTCTAACAAGGCAGAATCTGAAATGCTGATCAATTAATAAAAGACCAATTAATACATATTTAGAAGGTACACTGTATTTTTTTAAACAATGAATACAAAAACATACATTTAATTAACAGCACAACTCTAGATGAAATATTCTGTCTTATTAAGGAAATTACTCTGTTTTGGTAAATGTGTTTGATTTATGAAGAGCCTTAAAGAAGATGCTGAAAGAGCTAGAGAATTGGCCAAGGAGAGAGCGCAGGAAGAACAAGCATGCTCTGTCCCCCACTCTGCCTTCACATCATTGGCTGCTTGGCACCTGCCACTTCAAACATGATTCAGATTTTCATTTATAAAGTAATTCACAATATATAGGCATCATGGCAACAACAAAAATATTCTAACAATGCAATCAGTCTGCATGCTTACTCAGAAAAAGTCCTGCTGCACCTACTGAAACTTTTATCCTAGTATGTGTATTTTAGCCTTAATGTAGGGGCTGCAGATTTCAATCGCTGCAAAATAGTAGGCAAATAAAAGACTGCAGCACAATTCTTTGCAAATTATTCAGAGGTAAGCCCCACAGCTTTAAATAGGATTGCAGTCATAGCCTTTTACCTACCCTGCCCCAAAAAGGTAATTTTAAAAAGCAAGGTTAAAATGTTCTCACTAATCCAGGTTAATCCTTACTGAAAGACACCAAAGTGATTTGTCATCTGGCTGGTGCATTTTATTAGATAAGATTTAATGCATATTAGAGGATATTTCACAATGTCTCTTTAATAATGTTTAGGTGTTTTTTATTGTTTGTTTTTTATTACTTTGGTCACAAATTGCTTAGGGATATTTTTAGTAGCAAGAGATGCGCCAATTGGAAAAAAAACACCCAACCCAAAAACCTCCACCCAACCCATTTTTCATATTCATCTAAACCTGTTTCCTAAAATTAACTGGAAGCACAAACATCTAGATAAAAGTAAAGGGACCCCTGATCATTAGGTCCAGTCGTGACCGACTCTGGGGTTGCGGCGCTCATCTTGCTTTATTGGCTGAGGGAGCCTGCATACAGCTTCTGGGTCATGTGGCCAGCACAACTAAGCCACTTCTGGCGAACCAGAGCAGTGCACGGAAACACCGTTTACCTTTCGGCCGGAGCGGTACCTATTTATTTACTTGCACTTTGATGTGCTTTTGAACTGCTAGGTTGGCAGGAGCAGGGACCGAGCAACGGGAGCTCACCCCGTTGTGGGGATTCGAACCGCCAACCTTCTGATCGGCAAGTCCTAGGCTCTGTGGTTTAACCCACAGCACCACCCGCGTCCCTAAGTTAACCCTAAAATTAACTGGAAGCACAAACAATTAGGGGCCAACAAATTCACAACTATCTCTTGGTAAGAAGAAACTGAAATTAACTGTAAGCCAAAAGCATTTGCTTCTAGGCTCACAGCTGACCTTTTATGTGAACACAAACCTGCAATTAAGCAATGCTTGGTAGCAACTGGAGACATATGATGACTGTACACTGTTTCCGCAAAATGAAACACATCTGCTGGCTGTCAATTGAAAGACAATAAGTTTATTTAATTTGAATGTCCTGATCCAAACATAAAAATAAGATTTTAAAATCTTATGATTTTATGAAATATATTGTGAAATATGGCATCAAAACCCCATCCTGCGAATTCCTTCAAATTGTACCCAGGCACACACTTACATTTGCAAGATGGGACCCTAACCAAAATTGATATTTCTGCCAAAATGATTAGTTTAAACCTGCTAACTATGACAATGTAAAAAACAACAACATAGTAGTACGTACTGGGGTATCAAGAAACAGCAGAGAAAATTTCAATGAGAGTGGCTTGTATTAATACATTCACCACCTGCCATGAATAAAGAGAACAGCAGTAAAACGAACAACAAAGAAAACTATCATTTGAATATTATCCAAGGCAGGTAAAGATGAAACTGGGTTGAAAAGAGGTTCGTAGGCACCTTGAAAGCTCTGTGGAAAGCCTACACACAGCACTTTGCAAGCATTAATAATCACCTTATTGCTGGGGCTTGAAACACCCTGTGCACAGTGCTATGTAAAAAATGTGTCACCTGATGTCATTGTGACATCATGTGGTGACAGGTAGGTGGCTTGTATAACTGTAATCCAAATCTAACTCAGTTTCATTATGCAAATGTTATTAGCATGGCGGCAGAAATGCAGATTAGGAAGAATACATCATGAAAATCACACGATATGGAGCTGTTCGCCCAAACTGCAAAAACCTTTGATGATGCCATAGACTTCCTTTGTTTAAATTGTCCATGACTTTGTCTACTGTCTGCCTCTATTAGTGAGTCAACTGACTTACTTACTCTAAAAGTGATCTTACCAGCTAGATTTGCATGCTTAGTTTCCCCAACTATGGGTCCCTGCTTGCCAGACACAGATTCTGGATCAAATCCTGGTACCATAAGACTTGATCCTGCTGCAAATAATATATAGGCAGCCTTGCAGAAGTCGAGTAAACACCTGTAATTACTGTTTTTATAATGTATTCTAGAATTTAAGCTTCCCATTAAACCCAAACACATTTCCGCTTTCAAAACACTAGATACTTCCCATGATTTAACCCAACAATTAAAGATATGACTTACTTGTAATGTGTTTGTGTCCCATATTTTCAGGGTTTTATCAAATGAACTTGACGTAAACATGCCAGTATCATGAGGGTACCACTGAACTGTTTCTACACTGAATTTATGAACATTAGGATGACTTCTACAATGTAATAACAGAAGGACAAAGGTTACAACCGGCAGGTGTTTGCCCTAACTATGTGCTTAAGCCTTTGTGGCTTAAGAAGCAAAACTCTGAAAGACCGGGGTGGGGGGTGGGGAGTCTACGGTTTCTTCATTTAAAGTTTTCTTCTCTACATTTATGATGTGGCAACCCTCCTCTGAATGTTAGTTCAAATTATATTTGTACAAGCGGGGATGGAAGAAATTGGATTATAAATATGGAATATAATATCAAAAGGAACTGCATGTGCAAAAAAAGGAAAAAGGGAGAGAAGCTCTATTTTGCAAAAGGTTTATGATGGAAACTGACTTTATTATTTATGAAGTGAACTGAATAATGCTAAGAGGACTTGGAATTTAATTTAATTGGAAGTATAATTGCTCATATATCTTCAGTTGGAAGGAAGGATGAAAGGAGTCTGTGAACTGCCAAGGTTCTTTACTGAGTCATCTGCAGTTTGACAGACTGCTCTTCTTCCAAGGCTGACAGGAATAATAATAATAATAATAATAATAATAATAATAATAATAATAATAATTCTGGGCGGCTTCCAAAAAAATATTTAAAAACTGTAATACATGGAGACAACAGGTAATATTTACTGGGACAGAGTGACTTTTGCAGCTGTTGTTAAAGTTGCAAAACAATGAAGCACAGGACGGAGCAATGGAGAAATTTCTGGAACAACAATGGGATATCAGCTCTGCCCAAAGCATGATGGGTAACAGCAACAACCGAGGGAAAGAAAGACATAACATCTTACAAGGAGAGGAAGAAACACCATGGACAGAGTAACTGCCATACACAGGAGGAGGAAGGATATAGTTTGAGTTCCTCACTTGTAGTTTTATAAATCATTTAATATGTTAACACAAATAGAGGTTACGAATATTGCAGTTGTTGTATGAGGGATTATTATTATGACCGGAATGTAATTGAAATCAATAAGCTTTTGAAACGCAGAAATAAAGAAAACCATCAAATCTAGCACACCGGGGGGGGGGCACTTTATCTAAATTATATAATTCAGTATTTGAACGGTTGGTATTAATAATTGTATTATAAATAAGGTACTGTTATAATGAGACTAATATTGGACTGTAATTGAAAATAATAAAAAATCATTATTAAAAAAAGAAGCAGATCTCTGCAGGTAGTGGCTAGGGCACTAACAGCACTAAAGTTCCTTTAATGATTCAAACAGGGGAGAAGGTCTAGCACAGCTCAGGTAACAACCTTCCCAGCCAAGCAGTCTACATCTACTCAGAGATTAGGCCAAGTATACAGACACACATGGACAATTTCATGGGGTCACCTGTCCTTTGTGGGAGTGGCTTGCCATGCTAGATATGAGGAAGCAGAGGGTTCCACGCCATCTCTCTTTAACTTCTAGAAAAAGCTTTACAGTGGTACCTCGGGTTAAGAACTTAATTCGTTCTGGAGGTCCGTTCTTAACCTGAAACTGTTCTTAACCTGAAGCACCACTTTAGCTAATGGGGCCTCCTGCTGCCGCTGCGCCACCGCCGCACAATTTCTGTTCTCATCCTGAAGCAAAGTTCTTAACCTGAGGTAATATTTCAGGGTTAGCGGAGTCTGTAACCTGAAGCGTATGTAACACGAGGTACCACTGTACTACCACTGCAAATGGCAGTCATGTTCCTCACTGCGTATGGCCCAAAGGAAAGAATGCTACATCATGGCATAGTTTTGTTCCCAGGGGCCTTCTTGGTAAAAGAAAAGTAAGGATGGCTGCCACAACTTATAAAACTATACATGTCTACCCAGAAATAAGTCAATTTGAGTTCAGTGTTGATTAATGCCAGTTAAGTGGGTACAGGATTCCAGTTTAATTTGTGGTAAAATGTTTTTCCAAAATTTTCAGGAATGGAAGAGGATCTTCTTGGAAGCAACAGCATGAAGGAAGTATATAAAGAGATACTAGTGTTATAATACAACCATTGAAAAACAGTAAAACAGTGTAATATACACAGAGACACAGTATACAAGACAGCAGAACAGATAAAAACAGGAAATCAATAATAATAGGCTCCAATAACAGAGTTCAAGAAAACCTTGGTGAAAAGATTTGTGTTTATCAGATGTCTGAAGCAACAGATGGATCATGTTTCATGTATGGTAGAGGGAATGGCATTCTACAGGGCAGGAACAATGGCAGTAAATGCCCATTTTGGAGCCACAGTTCTGCGTATTCTATATGTTAAAGTGTTGCAAGTAAAATTTCTCCAGATCTAAGTGATCTTACAGGTCTATACAGAGACAGGCGTCTTTCAGATAACCTGGCGTCAGGTTGTTCAGGACTTTATAAGTCGTCAACATGACCCTGAACAAGGTCCAGGAGCTAATAAGCATCCAGTGCAAAGCTGCAATATGTACCAAGGTTCTCCACCCAACAATTTGGCCACAATAAAATCGATGTCTCAATATTTTATTACACCATCTAATGATACTCTGTTATTGGATTACCGGCATAACAATGCAAATTTCACCTACTCCAGACTTTATTTCTTCTTTTGTTTCCCCTTATGGTAATAACAGCCATACAGGTAGATCTCATCTTATGCATGGGTTATGTTCCTGGCTATCGGGACATATATGCAAAATCACATGAAACCAAAACAACCCCTGGAATGATCCTGCATGACTATCCCTTCCTGTCCGAAGCTGGCACTTAGCGGCCTTTTTAAGCCGCCTGACTTGCCTACTGTGCTCTGGGAAGATAGCACAAAGTCTCCCATGAGATCTGTCCCTATTATTTATTGGTAATTTGCATAAAGCTGTGATTGTGTAAGTAAAATAAGTGTTGTGGGAAGGAGGAGTGGTAGTAATTTCTGCCTTCTGAGTAGAAAAAAGGAGGAAGAACCCAGACACTGAGGTCCAGCACCGAGGGCCTTCTGGCGGTTCCCTCACTGCGAGAAGCCAAGTTACAGAGAACCAGGCAGAGGGCCTTCTCGGTAGTGACGCCCTCCCTGTGGAATGCCCTCCCACCAGATGTCAAAGAGAACAACAACTACCAGACTTTTAGAAGACATCTGAAGGCAGCCCTGTTTAGGGAAGCTTTTAATGTTTGATGTATCACAGTATTTTAATTTTTTTTGGAAGCTGCCCAGAGTGGCTGGGGAAGCCCAGCCAGATGGGCGGGGTATTATTATTATTATTATTTACCATGCAGACAACACTAGCTAGCAGTACATTGTAAACATACAGTATAATGCCAATAAAAGGTATATTTATAAGGATTCCATTTGTAAAGAGTACATACCTTCCCACAGAACAAACAGCTTTGCAGGTATAGCATGGTTTTTGGCTAAGGTTTTCAAGATCATACAATACAATAACACCATCAGTGCCACCAGAAAGCATGCTGTAAGAAAACAAATTACAACTAACTTAGACACATTAGACTCGGGGGGCTGTGTGTGTTAAACTCCCAAAAGGTAAGTCCAAAATTAAGGCTGTATTGTGAATCTGAACATTTTCCTGGAAATTTCTCAGCTGTAGTAAATCAAGTGGAATCCAATTTGATGTGTATGACTCAAAACTTTTTAAACAGCCATGTCATCTATGTGACCCATAAAATTATCAATAGTAAAACATATTTAGGTAAGAATTCAAGCAGGAACAAGCCACAGCAACCTGCAGGCTTATGTGCTTCTTTTCCTGTGCATCCAGAAAGAGTTCAGAAGCTATTGCTTACACACTTTTTGAAACTCAGTCTTGTCATGTTGAGTGGACAAACCAACAGTTGTTAACATTAACTACAGTTTGTTTCAAACAAGCCAACTTCAAATGATAGTTATTAAAGTTACTAAAGCTGGCTTAAACCAAACCATAGTTTGAGGTCTGGACTACATACCATGCTGTGATAAATCAGAGGCTTCCAAACTCCTTGTCCCAGTTGTGCAGGAGAGGAAAGAGGATAGCACATTAGTCTTGAGGGTCGCAAAGAACTATTTCGTCAAAAAAATAGTAATTAGCCATTGTAGTTCAAAAGCTTTCTTTAGAAAGTAATTTTATTGGGCTACTAATACATGTTTTAAGACAAGTGGCCACTTTTGTCCTCCTGAGGTTTCCACTACTTCAGGAGTCATTTGCCAGGGATCACATGCCCGTGGTGAGTGGGGCGCGTGTTACATCAAGTGGTAGACCGAGAAAAGATCTCAAAAAGCTTGCTGAAAGAAGGTGGCTTTCAATAGGCCCTAATAAGATGACAGAGACGGTGCCTGTCTAACATTCAAGGGAGGGAATTCCAAAGAGTAGGTGCCACCACACTAAAGGCCCACTTCCTACATTGCAAGGGACAGACCTGCTGATAAGATGGCATCTACAGGAGTTCCCTACCTGCAGTGATGCAGTGATTGATTGAGTACATAAAGAGTGAGATGTTTTATGTGTCCTGGTCCAAAGATGTATAGGGCTTTATACACAACCATCACCCTGAACTTAGCTTGGTATTTGACAGCTGACTGGGGATGGGGGGTGGAATCATCACCATCATTTGTACCCTGCCCATCTGACTGCATTGCCCCATAGAACTGTACACTTGGAAGGGAGCACAAGGGTCATCTAGTCCAACCCCCTGCATTGCAGGAATCTTTTGCTCAACCTAGGGCTTGAATCCCTGATTAAGAGTCTCATGTGCTACCAACTGAGCTATCCCTGGGGATGCAAAGCGGGATGAGGCTCTAGGATCTCCTGGATGGAAATAATGAGCTGTTCCCTTACCAACTAGGGCTCCTCCTCCTTGGCTTAGGTCTTGGGGAAGACAAACATTCCATGGTGTTTGATTCCTGATTGCTGTGGTTGTGTGGGTAGGGATCTACTCATGGTGTTTGCAGCATGGGTTCAAGTCCTGGGAGTTCTCTCTCTTTTGCATCTTGAATTCCTGCTGCCTGTTTTCCAATCTCCTACCATATTGTGCAATAAGCCACTGGAAAGTGCTGCTGCTGGCATGTGCAATTGGCTCCTCTGGTTGGATGTCCTGGATTCTTCTTAGCTGCTTGGCAGAACAGTCTTTCTGCACAACCACCACCCTGGGTGGTTGTCAAATCTTGGGTCTCAAGAGGGTCTCTTGTAGTGTTAAGGTATCTTACCTAAGGAACTATGAGGCTGCTGTTGAATGGGCAATCAACCTTTCCCTTTGTGTGATGTGCTTGTTAGCACCAGAACAGGATTCAATGTTGAGTCTGTAAAGATGTGTGGGGACTGGCAGTAGTAAGGCTGTTCCTGCCCTTGCCATTGGGACATGTGGAGTAGGCATGCCATGGTGTGCACAGAGTAGCAAAGAGAACGTGACCCAAAACCAGAACTATACTAATTTTTGATGAGCCAGAACATAATTTTGTTGCCTGAAAGAATCTGTCAAACCTGAACTGAACAGAAAGGTAGCTATGTGTGTCAGGTTACTAGTTCACAATCATACTCCAGCCAAACAACAAAACACCTGATGTGATTCATTAGTAGCACCAGAACTAGAATGCGCACATACAATAAAACCAACAGCTGGAAGGATTTGTATATTTTGGATCTATACAGATTTCTATAGGTCTTCAGGGCCCATGGAGGAGCACAGTGCAGCAGCCTACTAGCCTAGTAAAGGCACTGGGAATTGGGGAGATGAGTGAGTGGGCCTCCTAGGCCCAGGATATCTGAAGGAATCTTCAGCCCAGACACTGGGGAGTATGGTGTTTGTGTGGGGAAGGATCATTGGAGATGGTATTCCTTTCTGGACTGGTTCTGAGGTTTTCTGCTTCCCGGGGGCTTAAAAGTATGTTGAACACTTTTTATGTTAATGCCCAGTGGTTACCCTATCATGCAGCTCTTATGGTATGAATTGGGCTAGGATAGTACAGTAGTACCTCAGGTTACATAAGCTTCAGGTTATATACGCTTCAGGTTACAGACTCCGCTAACCCAGAAATAGTACCTCGGGTGAAGAACATTGCTTCAGGATGAGAACAGAAAATGGGCTCTGGCGGCGCGGCAGCAGCAGGAGGCCCCATTAGCTAAAGTGGTGCTTCAGGTTAAGAACAGTTTCAGGTTAAGAATGGACCTCAGGAACAAATTAAGTACTTAACCCGAGGTACCACTGTACTTAGTGGGAAGGGAATGTTACTTTTAAGTTTGAATCTGCCCATTTTGACTAGTATTGTATCTATTCATTATGTTACCAATTTTATTAAACAAAAATTTTTCAGAAATTGATTTTTTTCTTTGGAAAAAAATATCAATGGGAAATTTTCAATTATTTTATTGAATATATTTTAAAATATGTTTTATACAATACATTCTACAATAAAACATATAGTAATATCATGTACATACTATCGACTTTCCACAGGTTCAATATCCAAGGTGTTAATACCACTTCCATGGATTCTTTCTATATCTTTATCCTTGTTTAACTCCAGGCTCAGCACCCTTAACAAGAACAACAACAAAGTCATTAAGAAATGTAATATATGACACAACTTCAACCTATTCAAAAATTGTCAGTATCAGGCACTTCAAGCTGATACATCAAATTCACCATTCACTGCTTAAGTGGACTCACAAATCAGTTTCAGAAAACTGATCTTCTGCATGTTGGTGGAATATGTTTAGGATACATTTATATTTACATCAAACAATAAAAATGCTAAATGTATCAACAGGCATATAATGCTAGAAAGAAAGTCCATAAAACAACAAATCTTCAGTTGTATATATTATAGATATCCAATTTGCACTCACTTGAAAGAGTGACATATCTGAATCCTATGCATATTTACTTGAAAGTAGGTCCCAGTGGGTTCAGTAGGTTTTACTCCCAGTAAGTGTGTATTAGATTGTGGCCTCTGAAACTTAAACTGCATGGTAGATTCTAATAATAAATTTAGGACATCTAGTGGACAAAATGATTTGAGTAACAAATGAAACTTCTGTCATCAGTGAACTAGTACTTCAAGTTCCAAAAAACTGTAATCATCCCTGAACTGGGGTTCATTAAGGTTGTCTTAATTGCCACACATTCAAAACTGAATGAAGTATCATTGCAATCTTATTCAAGTGTATGGAAAAGCAAGCCATATTAACTATGGGACACACATCTGAATGAACAATTATAGGATTAGACAGCAAAATACGTCACTAATTTGACAACATTCTGGTTACTAGAATGGCATGCAGTACTTCTTCTTATAGTTTAAAGTATGCATTGTATTACGGACCCGGAAATGAATGGAGTTCAGATGCTTTAAAACAGGTATGGCAAACCTTTGGCTCTCCAAATGTTGCTTAACTGCAACTCCCATCATCCCTGGCTGTTGGCCCTGCTTCTGATGGACCAAAGTTTCCCTATACCTCCCTGACTACTGATAACATAGTTTAAAAAGTTAGAAAACCTACTTGTTAGAATATTCTAGAAAGAACTTGAGAATTGGTCTTGAACAGGTTGCTAGGCAGGGTGGATAAAAAAAACAGATTTAAAAACAAACCAAAACAAAAACAGATTTTTTTGATTTAAATTGGATTTTTTTTTGAATTAAATTGGATTTTTAAAATAAAATGCTTTTGGAGGAAAAATCTTTCTAAAGATAGTTTTCTATTTAAGTTACATTATAGTCCAAAGGCTATTCATCAGGAAATAAGGATTTGTTTTAAGTTTTTCATGTGTGCTAAAACTTAGTCTGTTTTTTAAAAAAATCATTTAACCACATCAGTTAACAAACATGGATACCTATGCTATAATGTTATTGTTTTAGTTAAATGAATTGTTTAAATTGTTATTAAGGAAATTATTATTTTTCTCCTTCCAATAAAGCAGAGCAGAAAAGTTGTCCAAATATAAATAATAATTTCATAATTATCTGTTTATGTATTTGTAATAGAATAACCAAATCAGTAATTTTTGATATAATTGTAAAAACTACTCTGAAAATTTCTTATTCCAAAAACGAAACCTTCATCTGGTTGGAAATATTAAGATTATACCAGCAAGAATGAGTCTTTCTGTAAAAAAATGATTTAAATCAAATCTTACTGACTAGTGATTTAAATCATTTGATTTAAATCAAATCCACCCTGTTGCTAGGCAACAGAAAAATCTCCCCAGCAACAGGTGCCTTTTTAAAGAGCATGTGCTCAATAAAGCTCAGTAAGTAAATGCACAGAAGTGTAAATGAGTCAGCAATTGAGTCTCAGAGCTGGATGGCTAGAGGAGAATGAATTATGTTGTTTTATTTGAACCAGTGTAAATTTTTGTAAATAATAAAGATTTTATGTAAAAAGAAACTCTGCTGCAAGCCTGAATAAGAATACAACCCAATAAGAATACAACTCAATCCATACACGCATCAACAAGGTTATGGGCCGAGATCCGAATGTTCCGGAACTAACAGTTCCAGAACCGGATGTTGCAGAACCAGATATCTCAGTACTGGATGTTCCAGATAATCCAGTGAGCACTGAACATAATGTTTTGGAACACCCTAAGATAGGAATTTTGTGTTTCAGGTTCTACATTAACATCAGTTTCTCTATCCTGGAAAGTTTCTTCACTCATTGTTCTTTGTCTCGTAACCTCTTTTGAATTTTCAGTTTGTCTCTGTGTCTCACTTTGATAATCTCTGACTTGAAGGAAGACACACTTCAGAAGTATTTTGTCTACCTTGTGCTTGCTCATGAAAAATGACATATCGACTATTACACTTTTGCTTTTAAGAGATTCGTCTATACCCTTTTGTTTGAGAATCATAACCAAGAAATTAACACACTAACTCCCTTGAAGAGAGTTTCCTGCGTGTATCAGCTTGAACATGCACAAAACATTTACATCCAAACACACGCAAATGCCCTAACTTGGGTTTTACATCATAAGGAGTAGTGTTAGCTACAGAGGTATACAGTCTATTTGGAATGTAGTTTGCTGTAACCAATGATTCTGCTCAGAAAACCTCTGAACAGTTCTCCTTTTAATTGTGCTCTAAGCATTTCTTGGTGGAAGCGCCAAGTCTCTGTGCCCCTGTCAACCCTTTCCAGCTCAGAGCCAGGTGTACATAAGCTACATTGCAACTCGGCCCCCTCCATCTACAGTTAAACAATTTACAATCAGAAGAACAGGGTGAGTCCTAAAAATATGTATCTCAGGTGTCAAAGACCAGTATGAAGTGGTGGGTCTTCAGCATATGTCAGAAGATATACACTGAATGTGCCACATGCACCTCTTTGGGGAGCGAATTCCACATTTGAGGGGCTGTCACAGAAAGCCAGTCAGTGTAATGTGATCCCCTGCAGTGGTGCAAGGGTAGGACTCAGGGCCAGGGTCCCACTTCACAAAAGAAACAGGTGGTTCCTCAAATACAGAAGAGCTGGTTTAGAGCACTTTGAAGTAAGTGAAGCAATACACATTGCCATCTAAAGAGAGGGCTCACCTTTAGTCCAGAGTTCACCCAACTGCACCACTGCTCCCTTTTCTATGTATGCACATACTCTGAACACCTGCGAAGGAACTTGTCCAGAGAGAGTCTTGCTCTGCTGGGATGCAAACCCAGGCACAAATCACAATACCACACAGCTCCTGAATGAGATCTGGCCAGCTAAGTGACACATTACCATGATTCCCCAGATGTCTGTGACATCAGGAATTGCTTTATGAATTACTAGGGTTCAAACACTGTAATTAGCCCTGCCTGTACTTTTCTGCACTTCATTTTCCTTCTACCTCACCGTTTACAACCCCCCTCCCTGTAAACCACGCGCATGTATGTATGTGTGTGTATAAAATAACTCAGGATAACATCTCATGTATCTGATGACACGGACCACAGTCCACGAAAGCTTTTGCCGCCATAAATGTCTTAGCCACCAATGCACCCCAAGACTCTCTGCAGCTCTCGGTGCCATAAGAACCACTCAGCCAGAAAGAGCTGCCAGGCGAGGCCAGAGCACAACTCCGGCCTGCCCTAAGACTTGCTTTACCTCCTGGTAGACTCAGCCCGGCGAAGCCTCAGCGGGTCTTCCAAGCCTGCTTGGCGGGCAGAAATAAAGCCCAACATGACGAAATGTGATAAGCCGCAGCCACGGCACCGCCATGTTGGGGGAGCGATCTAGCGCTCATTGGCTCCGAGTGAGAGCCCCTCAGCCAATGCTGGGGCTTGTTGTTTAAGACGTCGTCTCCCGTCGCCAGTGCTGAACGGGAACAACACAGCGCCCATGCGCGGAGTTTCGGAGGCGGGTCAGCGCCGGGTCCGGGCGCGCGCACTCCACACCCCTAGTCAGCGTCGGGCTTAGCTTGAGCTGCGTCAACGGCGGGAAGCGGACGTGACATTCAAACGGTTTCTCGACGGTTCGAGGCTCTCGACCGTCACGTGTTTGAATCCTGTCAGTGTGGGAACAGAACTCGAGAGAACCGCGCATGCGCCTTATTCTTCCACAGGCATGAGCGGCGTCTGGCGGCTCTTGCGCTCGCTGAAGCTCCGGGTTTTCGGGCCAGCGAAAGAGTATGTCGGCGCAGACCCCCAGGGCAACAAGTACTACCGTGTCCCGAAGCACGAAACCTGGGCAGGTGAGGGGAGGGAAGGAGGCGGGGCGAGCCGGTCTGAAGGTCAAACCCGGGTTATGTTTACGAGCCGCGCGCTCTCCTCAGAAACCAGCCCGAAGGTTTTTGCGTATCCAAAGTTCCCTCTGGCCGAGCTGGAATAACGGCCGCCCTCTCGGTCGCTCACACGCTCCCTGGAGCCTGGCGGGAGTTGAGAGCCCCGCGTCGTCTGAAGGGCCACAGGTTCCCTACTCCTGCCTTTTGCTTCCATTTAGTGGGCAGAATCCTCTCTTCAAAAGCCACCTCAGTTGGGCTTTCTCCCAAGGAATGGTGTATAGTATTATTAATCTGTATATGATGGAAGCTGCCCAGAGTGGGTGGGGCGACCCAGATGGGCAGGGCACAAAAGAATAAATTTATTATTGTTGTTACTATTAAGGCTCTGAAGACCATTGAGAGCTAACTTATTACATACTTCAGGATCCTCTGCAAATTTTTAGGGATCTCTGGGCTTGCTGGCAGTGATGCAGGCAGCTGGATTGGACTGTCACTTTATAAATTAATATTTAATATTTTGTTGAGAGCCATCCAGAGTGGCTGGGGAAATGGGCGGGGTATAAATAATAAATTATTATTAATTCTTATTATTTCCCACAGTGCCCCAGAGCGATACTTGGTTGGAATTGTGGGGAATTAAAAAGGTAGTTTTACATTCAGCTGTCTGATGCTGTACCAGATCTCCAAGGCAGGCATCGCCAGCTAGCCTCTGGGACATTGACAGCTGCTCAAGGATGCCAACTGCTGACACAAACTCTGTGAATAACCAAAGCCCGAGCCATGTCCACTCAACACTTAAATAGTATTCTATTAAATGGGACTTAGTTAAGTGAGGCTAGGGTTACAGCCTAAGGATTGCACGCTTACCTGGAAGAAAGTCTAATCAAACCCTGCAAGTTTTATTCTGATTAAAAATGCCCAAGGATCGGGCTGTATGTCTGATAGATCTCAGTGGAACTTACTTTTGAGTAAACATGCATTATATTGCACAGGGCTTTATTTTGACCAAAGCACATGCACATTTTATCTCCTTCACTGTTTAGGCATGGTCCAAAGTCACTTTGGGGCCCATATATATAATTTCTGCCTTAGTACTGTACAGTGTTCCCAAGTTTTTGATACTTGGCTTACTCTGTGTGTGTTAGATTTCAAATAAGAGGTATGCTGCAGTCTTGCCCTACTGAAGGAACATTCCAGTTTTTTTAAAACAGCATAAATTATACCAGCTTTCCTCAAGATGGTGTAAAGTTACACCAGATCCAATCCCATTCTGGAGCAAGCCTACTAGTGACTGAGTTGGCCTAAGCCCATCAGAGGGAAACAAACAGACTTACACCACCCTTTATGTTGATATAAGTTCCACTGGATTGCTAGGTTACATGACTGAGCAGGACAAAGATAAAATCCAGCTCTGTAACTGGTTTATATATATATATTTTAAAAAATTGGAAGATTTTGGAAGTTCCACATAGAGCATATTGAAGTAATCCATTCTTGAAGTAACCAATGCATGAATTACTGTGGCCAAACTCACTCAGTCCAGGAACAGTTGTAGCTGTTGTACTAGTCACAGCTGATACTAGGTGTTTCTAGCCACAGAAGCTAGCTGGGCCTCCAGTGAAAACACTGGATCTAGAAACACCCACAGACTGCTCACTTTCCTCTTTAGGGAAGGAGCACCCCATCCAGAACAAGAAATTGAAGATTTTCTCAGGCACTGGAACCACTCGACCACAGTGTCTGTCTTGCCAGGATTCAAGCTCAGCTATTTTACCTCATCCATTTTACCATGTATCTGGTAGACTGCACTAATTTCATTAAGATATTAACCAAGTTATTCTGTAAGTGAAACTTAGGTTTGTATCCAACATTAGTTCTACTTAGTTGAATACAACCCTTTGTATTTACATTTTAAAAATCTATTTTTATCTACCGTGACCCTAGTATAGTTAAAATAAAATTCTTTATGCTGTTAATTTTTCTAGTTGCGAAGAGAGCTATGCTCTCTGATCAGAAAGTAGCTTTACTGGAAGGTTACATTTGAGCTAAAGTTTCAATCAGTAATTTACAGATTGGGATTTGGAGAGAGACAGTTTTAGTACAGAAGCTGCCACTTGCCAGCCCATTGTTAGATTTCTTTATGTATCTTGAATGATGAGGCTCTTTTTCCATGAAGTCGTCTAGAAATAAATGATTAATAATCATATTTTAGAAATTAGCACTGAAATTCTAGATCTTTGTATGTCTATGATATTTTGAGTTTACACTTGAAAATATGAAGTATATTGTGCACATGGGCACAAGAACAGGGGCTTTTCTGCAAAGGCCACCCAATTATGGAATTTAATTGTCAGCCATATCAGGCCAGCTTCATCTCTTGTGTCTTTTGAACAGGCCTGAAAGATTCATTTCATTCTTTTGTCTTTTAATATAGGATGATGGTTACCAGATTGTAGTTTTCAATGTGCCACTTTTTTCTTATGCTGTTTTTATATTTTTAGAGATCATTGGATATTTTAAATGTATTAAATGTGTTGTGTTTGTATGTTTGGTTGTAAACTGCTTTGAGAGATAGTCTTGCCTGAAAAGCAGAATAGAAGGGTTTAATTTAAATAAATATTATACTGATATACCGCTTGGGTTGCTGTGCTTTACTGCAGCTTCCTATTGAGTTTACACTTAGTTGGAGACCTGAATGTCTGCGTGAAAGGACCCTACATAGGATTGTAACTTGTCTCAGCATTACCTGTTCCCAACTATGTCTGTATGACTGCATATTCTCAGAATTTTTAGCACGTTAAACTTGTTAAAAGATTAGTTTGACAGTGATTAAATAATACAATTCCATCATACTTGTCCCGAGAGAAACATCCAGGCTAAGTCATTTACTCTGAGATGACTTCTGAGTTGCCACTCTTGAAACTGGATGAGCTGGAAGGTGGGATTGGACACTTAAGCAACCATGATTGATGACTCATTTTTAGTATCTCAGTCAAGTATTTCACTAAAAAGGGTAGATTTATCTGTGTAATACATTTATTTTTTTACTGTATAACACTGTCAGGGCTTCACCATAGCTTTGCTACATGATGAATTGCCCTTGCTATACCAGCCTATATTGATTTTCAAGCTATTCATATCTCAGTAATTACAAAACAAGTTCCTTGTACAGTTTATGCATTTTATTACAACATGCATTCAGTGTGAAATAACTCTTCCTATTTGGTAATATGAATACAAAAATGGTTTGTAATAGTAATAATGAAAAATTATGCTGCAGCATAAAACATGCTAGCACATATCCTCTAATGCATATTGTAAATATGTTTTTAAAACTTTTTTAAAAAGTTTTGAGATAGGTAGTACAATATTAATCAATAAAACACATATTCAGTATGGCAGCTTTAAGAGAATGAAAGTGGTGAAGGGGAATCATCACTGGTTTGCAACAAATCTCATTTCATTGTCATCCTTTGAACAAAGAATCAGTGCAAGTTTATATATGAATACCATCACTTGGTTAAACAAGATTGAGCAGGATTTTTCTAAATAAGTTATTAGCTGGAACCATTCTTCGAGTTCTTCATTTGAAATGTCAAGTTTCAAATAATATAAATGTTCCCAACCTTTAAACACCATTGTTTGTTTTTCTGACTGCCTAGAACAACCTATATCCAGATTATGTTTTTGGCGGCTGCAAACAAGACACCTAAAAAGGTTCTTGCGCTTATAAACTGAAGTTGGCCAATGAAGAGCAACCAAGCAGGAATAATAATAATAATAAATAGACATTTGTATACCACCCTTCATCCGTAGATCTCAGGGTGGTTCACAACATAATATTACAATATAAAAATGGCAAAAATATGACAGCGTATGGTCTTAAATGAGTTAATTTGGAAGATGCTTATTCTCACCATCATAAATATGTACTAAGATCACAAAACTTCAAATATTTGGAACCTCAGTTTGTATCCATTTGCTAAGAGTCAGGCTCACCTTATACAAAGATGAGGATGCTCAAGTTTCAGGTTCTCACACTTCCCTCTCTCCTTCTTTCTGTGACGTGCATTTTAATCTTGACTGAACTATCCTGACTGACAAAGAGAAACGTCATTTGGTCTACTTCATAACATTTTTTATTATCTCTTTCACGGTGACACAATTAGTTTTTTAAAAATATGATTCAAGGAATTAAATAAGATATAATATGAACCCTTAGCTTAAACGATTTTGTGGCTTATTGGGCCAGCTAAACAAAGCTTAGCTTGCAGCTATATTTATTTGAACAGAAAAAAGCAAAGTAGTATTAATCATTTTGAAAGTTTTGAAAGTTACCTAAAGACACATGGGGTTGCTTGGAATATAAAGGTTACTTAAGATCAGAGGCAAGTTTATTAGTAACAAATAATCATGTTAGTTACAAACATGCACATCTAGCTATTGTTTGGTACTCTGTGGATACACCCAAACAAAGGTAATTATTTTATATTTACATTTGTTTAATTTGAGCCCCTGCACTCTCTACTAGGATGTTTTGTTGCCCTGGGTATGGTTTGTCATAAAAGAGTAGGATTTTAAAGCAAAGATAAGTAATAAATCAGTAGTTTCATTGAGATGATCAAAGTACTTTTTTTTGTTTCTGTTTTTAAACTTCACCTTAGTTTCTGAGGCCAGGTGGGTAAATCAAAGGCTGAAGCAAGTTAAGTTGGTGTTAGCACATGATGAGTAACTGTGACCAAGTATAGAGTCATCCAGTTTGTCAGTTATAGTGCACCCTGGGACCAGTTTCAAAGATTCATTCTCCAACAGGATGTAGTCTTTTTATGGAGCAATGCCGGCTTCATTTTGTTGTGGGTAGAAGGAAAAGGTAGGGTAGTCTCCTGACTTAAAAATGTGACATAGGTCATCATCCCAGCAAATGCAACAGGAATTTCTGTTCACCTCTTCCCCCAATGTGTTCCCCAAAGAGACTGCAGAGGGCTGTGAGACCTGCTGACACAGATTTAGGGGAGCATCACAGATGTTGCAGGAGAAGGAGATGAAGCGGAAATTCTATTGTACAAGCAGAAGTCAATTATGCAACTAGAATTAGTTATTTAGCCATTATCTTCTGTTTTTTATATATCATATTTTCATGCTCTTGAAACATACAGCAGAAATGGCATGTTGCATACCAATTCTGAGTTTCTTTGTTTCCAGTCTTCATCTTTGGAAAAAATGGTAATTGAACCAGCAGAGGGAGTACTAAACCCTTAGAACTAAAGGTTTTGCTTTAGTCCTAGTTGGTTTCCTTTTGAATATCCTTATGAAAAATACAGTAATGTTGTATGAATCTAATCAATGCCTTAATCACTTTGGGCAATATTTTTGAAGCTGGGTTCTGAGCAGAAGGGGTTGTCCCTAATTGCCCATGTCATACTGATAATGGCATATAAACAACGAAGTTAAAAGTTTTCTAGAGTACAGTTGTGATACTGTAATAGAAGAGGAAGATGAAATGACAGGAGGACTGTACAGGTTGTCTTTTTTCTATGTGCTGATAGGGTCCTAAGAACTGATGCACCATCTGTCATGATTTTTTGCTTTCACTACAGAATCTATTTGGAGTAATTAGAGTTGTTATCTGAATAAGCAGCTACTTGGCTAGATTAAGGAAGGCAGGGTCTGTTTATAAAAGCGTCAACTACTTGTTGGCAATTTTTAAGCTATAAGGGTAGATGTTTTTACAAAACTATCAATTCTTAGTACATTCATTGTCTAGTCGCTGATAAAACTGATTTTTCTCGTTTCCTGTCTTTCATCCCATTGTTTCTTTTCATTCTTTTCATTCTTTTTAAATGATGCTGTAGATTTATATTAATGTATACATTGTATGCAGTATTGATTAGATACTTTGTACCTCAGAATGGGGGGACAACAATGACACACAGATACTGTATACAATTTGTATAAATACTACAGTGGCATGGTTTGTGGGAAACTACTGTATTCTTTGATAAAACACAAACTTGTAGAATTTAAGTGTGGCCAGACGGCGGCAGCATTGATTCAAAAAGCTTTAGATTGATGGCTTGTCTGTGCACTCTTATTTCCTCTTGGCAAACAATATTGAGAGATAGGCCATATCTCCTGCCCTGTTCCATTTTAAAGAGAGATGCTCTAGATTTGGAACAGTACAAATACTTATTTCTTTATGAATCACTTCCCATAAAATATCTCAAAGTGATTTTACATTAAGAACAGCAACAATTTAAAGTGTCACATCATAATCACAATAACAGTGTCGAATCATAGAATTGTAGAGTTGGAAAGTACCATGAGGATCATCTAGCTCAACCCCCTGCAGTGCAGGAATCTTGCCCAAGTATACAGAATTGCATCAAGGAATAGAAACAGTCAAACTACAAAACACAAGAGAGTGGTAATAATACCAGTATTATCCTTGTGACAAATTGGCTAAAACACTAACACAATAAAGTAAAAATTTGAATAATGAATCATGATAGAGTGATGTTCATAAGGTCATTATAGCAATGCCTTATTCTTCAAGGGGCATGTGTTTCTGTAATTTGTACTTCCTTTATCCTCTTGTCTCATGGCATTTCTTTTTTATTTTAAATAATTTGATCATAAATTTAGATTTCACTTACAGATCCAAACACTACTACCATTTTCCCATTGCAAATAGAAAAATAAGAATTTTGTTTTAGCAGAAATGTGCATTGGCAGAGTACTAAAATTGTACTCCTGTTGACCACCATCTAGTATTTGTGGACAGATAATGTGCTATATCTAAATGTTTTTTTTAAAAAAAATGTTCCATGAGGGTGTGTTTTTTGGAAAAGAACAGTAAAATAGGTATCTTTCTGTAGCAAGACTTCCCCTCCCTTCAGCCTGACTTCCATTGTTAGGGAAAAAATAGCACCGTAGTCATAGCAGCTATTAAAATTCAAAATTGGAAACAAAAATTGCCTCACATCATTCTCATAGAAATGCATATAGAGCCTTAAAAATAGCTCTTTAAGAGTATGAGCTGCCACCACTCATTTTGATATACTGTTAACATTGATGCCTAACAAATTTTGATAACTTGTTCCTGGATCAAAACAAGCTGGCTGTTTTGTTAGATTCTATTTCATGAAAATATTTCTTGTATTTTAACTTCAGTATATATGATCACTCTATTATTTTTAAAAATATTTTTACTTTAAGTTGACCTCTTGTAGAGCCACACATCTGCTCTATGCTGTTGTCATCCCCCCCCCCATCATAGGCAAATCTGTGCTAATAGTGGCTAAATTAGTGTAATATAATACTTTGACTTCATGAGAACTCTTCACTGGGCAGCTTTTAATAGTCCAGTAAAAATCTGATGTTTCATCTGCAGTATAAAGAATGGTCAAAAGTCAGTTTTTCCTGTGATGGGACTCTGCCTTCAAAGAACCTGGGGGTCAGCTTCTGATTACATAGTATTGTAAAAATGCTGATTAAATGTATTCATAGGATCATCTCAGTTCCTAACAGTGCAAATAAAATTCATAAATTATTTTTAAGTCAGTGGTGGTATGCAATAATCTTGTTTTACAAGTTAACTCTTTTTACATTTTGTCCTTTTCTATAATCTGCCTCTGGGTTCTGAAACTTCAGATCCCTTTATTATCTGTTTTGTGGTACAATAAACAATCTAATATTGTTGTTGTGTTTTGCTGTCATAACTCTCCTTTATCTAGTTCAGTTTTATTTTAAAAAATTGTACACTGCTTAGTTTCCAAAACCTAGCGACATCATTTTAAAGTGTGGAGGAGAAAGAGGGATTTAAACCTTGATTTTAAGTTTTTGCCCAAGTAATTTCATTAGTCCAGTAGAATGCATATTTAGCTCTTGAAAACAGTATTGCACCTCTTTAATGAAATACACCTAGCATTCTGGAATGTTATTGTAATATGGTTACCCATTCAAGTTAATATTAAGATCCTAAATTGGTAATTTAAAAAAGTTTTCCTCAGGAAAATAATTTCCTGATGTTATTTTGATGACTCCTACATTTTTATTTTTAAGTAAGGAGGTGGGATGTTGCTGGGCCTCCAACTCCTTCATCACCCCAGACCAAAGGCCATGTTGGCTGAAGTCTATTGAAGTTGGAATCCAGCATCAGCTGGAGAGCCAGTTCTCCATCCCTATTTCGAAGCCCACTTTAAGAATACTGGCCACAATTTTTAATATATGAAGAAGCAGGCGCAGGAATTCTGTGTGCATTTGGGCCACAAGGGGAAAGGAGGAATCTGATGCTCTCATGTTTGTTTGTATGTCCTGCAGAGGTGTCTTGGTAGTATGAAGAGCCAGGCATGGGAAAGGGTAGGTTGGATTTGGGTACCAGGAGTGGTGTTTCTTTTTGATTTACCCTTCCTTTGCATCCCAATGGCTTGTTTGGAAACAAATCCTGACTATCATCTGCCAGTGAGTGATACATAGTCTCTTTGTGAAAGTTTCACTGACATCTGTACAGTTCTATGCTGTGTTCTAGTTACTGAGGAATTTTTGCCATAGATGTTGCACATAGTAATGTGGTGGATTTCTTTGTTTTATTGGCCCCAGGGATGCCTTGAAATGTGATAAGATTTACATCCAGCATATTCTATCTTGCTAAGGCCTGTTTGCAGTGACAGGATTTCAAATGGTTTCTGGAATGCATGCATAATCTGTAGCAAAAATGGCACAGTGCAGCTGGTATTAATGAGCTGTGTTTACTATTTGGAGGTTTTAAATAAATTATTTCAAAACTCAAGTGTAGCTTTAAGTGCTTGCCAAATGGCACTTTTTGTAATTCAGATTCCATTGATGGGAATCAGGGAAAACATTAGAAATGATTTCTAAATCCCCATTCTCTTACACTTAAAAAGAACAACACATTTATAATAGCACTTTAAGTAAAAATGGAAAGTGTCCTAGAGTAATTTTTATGGTGCTGAGGAGAGAAGGAGATTGATGTTCAGCATGTTTGGTATAAATATGATACTTTGTATTCTCGTGCAAGAAAAGGAAGTCATCAATATCTTTTTTTAATAGTTTAAATTATGGAGTAATATATGAAATTAGAACACACTATATGTTGCTATTTCTCCGATGCTTCTTTGCTAATATTTCATGTTAAGTCAGTTTGGATATTCTCTAGTGTTCGTATAAACGAAATTCTCACACAAATGTAATTTCTAAGAAAGTTTAGTTAATTGGATGGATAAAGTTGCTAAAATGGTACAGCAGGCTTCACTTTGTTATTAAATCATTGTTAACCTGTTTTTCCATTAAAAAGGGTCCCAGAATGACTTGCAGATATCAGTTTAATAAAAGGGCTCCTGCCCTTAGGCATACAGTCTAAAAGACAGTACACAACGGGGAAAGGGGTTGGGAAAGAGGAAGAAAATCAAACCAACTTGGGTGTTAGATTTTAGTTTCAAAGTTCCAGCTGGGTTAGAAACAGTTCAAGAATTTGACTTAAGTGTTGGTCATTTTTACTGTATTTTATAAATTCATGATGTATATCACCATGATATTTTTTGAATGAGTTGTCGGGTTAGAAATACTTGTGTACAGTGAGGGGGAAAAGTATTTGATCCCCTGCTAAATTTGCCCGTTTGCCTTCTGACAAAGAAATGACCGGTCCTGGGTTAAACCACAGAGCCTAGGACTTGATGATCAGAAGGTTGGTGGTTCAAATCCCTGCGACGGGGTGAACTCCCGTTGCTCGATCCCTGCTCCTGCCAACCTAGCAGTTCGAAAGCACGTCAAAGTGCAAGTAGATAAATAGGTACCGCTCCAGCGGGAAGGTAAACGGTGTTTCCATTCACTGTTCTGGTTCGCCAGAAGCGGCTTGGTCATGCTGGCCACATGACCCGGAAGCTGTACGCCGGCTCCCTTGGCCAATAAAGCGAGATGAGCACCACAACCCCAGAGTCGGCCACGACTGGACCTAATGGCCAGGGGTCCCTTTACCCTTTACCTTTATTGTAGCTGAGAGAGACAGAATAACAACAGGGAAACCCCCAGAAACCCAGAAGACAAAAGTCACAGATTGATGTGCATTATAATGAGTGAAATAAATATTTGATCCCCTATCAACCAGCCAGATGTCAGGCTACTTGGTATCTTCACTGTATGTATTTAGCTGAGATTAGAAGCACCTGCTGTAAGGGAGAGGTCTTACCTGTAATCCCAGCTCATTACAGTACCTGTACAAAAGACAGCTGTACACAAATTAGCCACCAAGACCAAGACCAAAGAAAATAGTTGGTAACACACTACTCCTTGAAGGACAGAGATCTTGCAGAGCCTGCAAGGTCCCCTTGCTCAAGACAGCACATGTACAGGCCCATCTGCAGTTTGCCAGTGCACATCTGAATGACCCAGAGGAGAACTGGGTGAAAGTGTTGTGGTTAGATGAGACCAAAATCGAGCTCTTTGGCACCAACTCAACTCGCCATGTTTGGAGGAGGAGGAATGCTGCCTACGACCACCGTCAAACATGGAGGGGGACATATTATGCTTTGTGGGTGTTTTTCTGCTAAGGGACAGGACATCTTCACTGCATCGAAGGGACGATGGACGGGATCATGTGTCGTCAAATCTTGGGTGAGCACCTCCTTCCCTTAGCCAGGGCATTGAAAATGGGTCGAGGTCGTATTCCAGCATGACAATGACCCAAAACACATGGCCAAGGCAACAAAGGAGTGGCTCGAGAAGACGCACATTAAGGTCCTGGCCAGTTTTCAGACCTTAATCCCCTCGAAAATCTGTGGAGGGAGCTGAAGGTTCGAGTAGCTACACATCAGCCTTGAAATCTTACTGACTTGGAGAGGATCTGCAAAAAGGAGTGGGACAAAATACGTCCTGAGATGTGTGCAAACCTGGTGGCCACCTACAAGAAATGTCTGGCCTCTGTAATTGCCAACAAGGGTTTTGCCACCAAGTACTAAGTCATCTTTTGCAAAGGGATCAAATACTTATTTCACTCATTATAACGCAAATCAATCTCTGACTTTTGTCTTCTGGGTTTCTGGGGGTTTTCCTGTTGTTATTCTGTCTCTCACAGCTACAATAAACCTACCATTAAAATTATGGACTGGTCATTTCTTCGTCAGAGGGCAAACGGGCAAATTTAGCAGGGGATCAAATACTTTCCCCCCTCACTGTAAATAAAGGAGGATCCAGGAGTCACTGTTAGCTTAGCTTAGCCAATGGCAAGGCCCTGCAGTCCCATCAGTCCTTCTACTTTAGCCTGATGGAATATACTTGAAAACTGAATTATGTTAGCCAGTGCTAGAGATGATAAAAGTCTACAGTCAAGTCAGGTAGTGGAATTGGCAAGTGGAATATTGGCAAGAAGAAAATTGTTCTGGGAAGACTGGAAAAATAGAAATAGCCAGACCTCATAAAACATGCATGCAAGTGTATGATAACTTTATGCCTGTCAACCTAAAAAACTTAGATATTATCACATCTGGATTTTATTTGCTTGCTGAGATGACTGTGTTTACATTATTCCTGCAGTTTGCTTTTGCCAAGGCTTTTGCTTATTATTCTATCATTCATTTGTATACTAGTATTACATTTGTACAGTAACAGTAATTTTAATCACAGAGTTCCATGTTATGTTAAGCATTCCACATTTGTTTCTTAAGTGAGGCATTTGCTTCCTTAAAAAGGGGGGATAGTTGCATTTAAGTTTTGGTCCATTTTTTCAAAAATGAAATAAAAAATCCATCTGTTCATCTGTCACGTGGATGAATGTGCATTATCATATTTTAAATTGACAGCTTAATCTTTCTGTTTCTCAACTTCTACTCTGCTTTTTTTGCTACAATTCTTACTTGCATTCAGAAAAGGATCATAAACTGTCTAAAATAGCACTGTTTCTCCCCTATCTTTTAGAATCTTTTTTGCAATATCTCAGTGACCTATCAACCCATGGATAGCTGTTTTAATAGATCAGGCTTCCTCATACTCTGCCTCCAGATGTTTTGAGACAACAATTCCCATCATCCCTGACCACTGGTCCTGCTAGCTAGGGATCATGGGAGTTGTAGGCCAAAAACTTCTGGAGGGCTGAGTTTTGAGGAAGCCTGCTCTAGATGGCCATTTGTCTTTTCTTCTATAGTCATAGCATGGTTGTTAACTTGCTGGTTAAACTATTAAAGACTGATATCCTTCCCCGTGTGAATGTAGTATTTCTCTCAGCTTCCATTGTTTGACAAATGCAGAATATTTTAATTGTTCATAATTTATATTTGCAGTATATGTTAGTCCTTTTTGAACTAAATTCAGGCCATTTGCAGTGATATTTCAACACTGTGAATTAAGTCTGTATGAAAATAAGGAGCTGTAATAAAATAAAGCTTGATGGACCACACATTGCTCTTCTTAGAATCAGAGGAATATAACCTTTTGCACATGAAAGGAGGCAGGACCTTTTATCTAAAAAAGATAGTTAAAACAGTAGTCCTGATTAGTGGTTTGGCCATATTAGGGTGGTAAATGAAATTGAAATATAGTTTCTATCTAGTGGAGAGTTCACCTTTACAACACACATGTGCAATTCTGGTTCACACAGAACTTTCTCCCTTCTGTATGTATGCCAAAGCCATTCACTTAGCAAAAATCAGGAAAAAATGAATGTACAAAATGACCCCTTGAATGCTAGTGAACAAGAGGCACAAGAAAGGAAAGGGTACTCAAATATAAAGAGAGAATACATTATAAAAAGGGAAATACAGTGGTGCCCCGCAAGACGAACGCCTCGCAAGACGGAAAACCCGCTAGACGAAAGGGTTTTCCGTTTTGGAGGCGCTTCACAAAACAAATTTCCCTATGGGCTTCCTTCGCAAGACGAAAGCCCATAGGGAAATCTCCGGGACAGCGGGGAAGCGCAGCGTGTCTTCCCCACTGTCCTCGGACCTCCTCCAAAGGCTGGCGGTGGGGCGGAGAGACCTCCTCCCGCCACCAGCCTTCGGAAGGCTCCTCCGAAGGCTGGCGGTGGGGCGGAGAGACCTCCTCCCGCCGCCAGCCTTCGGAAGGCTGCTCCGAAGGCTGGCGGTGGGGCGGAGAGACCTCCTCCCACCGCCAGCCTTCGGAAGGCTCCTCAGAAGGCTGGCGGTGGGGTGGAGAGACCTTCTCCCCGCGCCAGCCTTCGGATGGCTGTCCTGAAGACTTGCGGTGGGAGGAGGGTTTTCCTTCCCACCGCCAACATTCAGAATGCTGTTCTGAATGTTGGCGGTGGGGAGGAAAAACCCTCCTCCCACCGCAAGCCCCGGGAACAGAGAAGCGCTGCGCGCCTTCCCCTCTGTTCCCGTAGCTGTCCTGAAGGCTTGCGGTAGGGAGAAAAGCCCTTCTCCGCACCGCCAGCCTGGCAAGCGGTCTTCATAGGAACGCATTAATTGATTTTCAATGCATTCCTATGGGAAACCATGCTTCGCAAGACGAAAAACTCGCAAGAAGAAAAAACTTGCGGAACGAATTAATTTCGTCTTGCGAGGCACCACTGTATATGATTCTGAGCCTTGGATTCATCCAGTGGAGATAAGTGATGCATTGTTAAAGATGACTGAAAGCTGTTAAGAACTCTTGAAAAAGATGAGTAAAATGTAAAGAAATGTGCAGTGCTATTGAAAATTGATGTGGGAGACAATGTAAAGAAGTGGTGTGTGAGAGAGAAAGAGAGATACGTTTACAGACTGTTGAAAAACAAAAACATCACCGCCACAATGCTACATTGGAAATCTAGAAAAAGAGTGGCCATGGGTAACTAGTAAAACACCAACATTGAAATGCTGAATGGCATTTAGCAGATTCTTCAAATAAGTATTTGAGAAGAAGAATGTTAATAACACCATTCAAAGATGTTTGAGGGCTCTTGAGAGAGAACTGAAAGAAAAAGCATTCCACTGAAAAAAAGAAAAGCAATTACTTGGGAAATGGAAATATCTATGTAGTGAAGGGTCAAGGCCAAATTAACCAGTAACTTTATTGCTAGTGAGAAAGTAATGTATTTGGGAAGAGTTAAGTATGGGAATGCAGGCTTCATGTACGCACAGGGGCTACCAAGCACTCCAACAAAGGCTTTGTTGCCTCACCAGTGGTAACAACTTTATTAGCGAATACATATTTGTTTGCAAATACATTTGCTTGCCAAGAACTTTTAATACTCAAATGTCCCTTTTTCTAGTTTTTCTAGCTTATGCAAATAAAATATTTTCTCAGGCAGAGGCAGTATACTGTTTGTGAGCCTTCTTCACAAGAATGGAGCTCTTCAATCCCAAAACAACTCTTTTTTTGCAGAGGCCATTGCTTTATCTAATTTTGCTCACATTCCTCAATATGTCACACACTTTGGCTTAGAGGAGCTAGCACAAAGGTGTGAACTATAGTACCACGGTCAGTTTGCCAGATTTGCAAAATAGCAGCAGGAAACTGTCTGCAGAGATGGCTTTCCTCTCATGAGAGTTCTAGCTTCAAAAGCTGGGTTTCAGTCAACAGTAAATGTGTATTAGCTGGAAGGAGAGATTGAACGCTTTATAATTGGAATAGAAAAAGAGGGCAGTTGTGCCCTGGAGAAAGTGAGGTGCATGGAAATAATATGGAGTAGAGTATTAGGGTGAAGTTTATTGTGAAACTTGGTAGAGTTGGGAAGACGAGTCTTGGGTGGAGCTGTGAACCATTTCTGTTTCATTTGTCTTTGGACCAAACTGTATGTTGCATCATGTTAAGCGTACTTAAGATCTGAACCAGGGGCTTGCACCAGTTTCCCTCTCAATCACCCTCTGCCCGATCTTCTATTTGTTCCCAAAGGTGTCGTTTATTGCAAATATGGTGCATGGTCAAATGGTTCTGGGGTGGCATTTTTAATTTGGAGATGCACAGATTTCCATAGAGCCATACCTACCTTGTCTTCAAAATAAGCCAGTTTCAGCGTGCTTTTGAAGAGGTGTGAGTAATGTAATATGTATTTGGTCTTTTGGGGATTCGGCTCTTTTCTATCAAATTTTACTTTGCTCTTTATGTTGTTACCTGTGATATAGATTTTCTTTTAGTCTACAGAAGTAGAGTGTTAGTGCAGTAGTTTTGTGTCCTCTCTCACTCTGGCCACTTTCTAAACATGTAAGGAGTATAGCTGCTTTGGTAAAATTTGCTGACTTAATTGTGTTTCCAATTTTACGTTTAGGCTATACCTTTTTTATTGCTATCTCCTATTACAGTACATAGTCAAAATGGATCTTTGTGCTGAGAGCCTATGATTATTCAAAAATCCACAGCCGCTGACAAAGCACTGCAAGGGATCAGATTCAGGCTGCAGAACATATCATGCTCTGATGCTCCTGTAAATCAATAGAGCGGTGTGTTCTTCCCTAACGTTGGCTACCCAGAACTACTTCTGATATGTAACCTGCAACGCCTGTATGAATGGTAATCTTTATGAAGCCCCACATATAATGTCTATGAAATAAGAATTATTAATCTGAACAAGGTGTTTTCTAAAGAACAGTAAGAAATTTAAATGCATAGGAGGTGGATTGAATAGAAAAGTATACTAGGAGAAACTTGCATCGATTTCAAGATGAGGTTGAAAGTACTAGTGGGGTAAGACTGAAGGAAATGCCAATATTGATTTGCTTTTGGAAAAGAAATAATTAACTGTCAAGTTGTCCACTGGGTGATCTATTTAATATATTTTTCTTATATTTTAATTCACCCTCTCCCATTGTACAGGTGTGCTCACGTATACATAAATCTGCAAATATTATGCACAAAGAAAGAACTGTAGGTTATTAAATGGTTATGCTTTTCATCTCAAGTTGCACATATAGATTTACAAGTCTGAAGAGGATTAAATACTCGAATTAACCCCGTTTAACTGTGCAATCCTAGGCACATCTACTCAGAGGTAAGGCCCATTGAATTGAATTGGGATTCTTCCCAGATACGTAAGAATATGAGTGTGTCCCAAGATTTATTGTCTGAAATGAGACTAAATTCAGTCCATGCATTTTTAAAAATCTTAACTAAGCTGAAGGGGTATGGGTGCTATGCTTAATCCCGCCCCCCCCCCCCCCCGCTTTCTGCTACTACCTATATTATACTTGTGACTTCTTACCAAGGAGGATATATATGCCTCTGTCAGAAAGATTTCAGGTTGTATATGATGAGTTCCCAGAAGTTCTAAGAAGTGGTAGGATATCATACGTCCTTTAGAGGAAGAAGCACCCCAGAGAATTATGAAATCGCAAGGCAGGAGTCCATTCAGAGAAAGAGGAACTCCCAGATTAACTCTGCCTCATGCAGCAATATACAAGACTCCTTAAGGCTTCTATGTTAAGTGTGGGGCTTGATCTCTTTTTAACCACTGCAGCAAGTATTCTCCCATCAGAGTTTGTAGGAGGGGCAACTGACCTTCAGGTTTTCTTTTTGAGGAAGATCAATCATCAAACCACTAAATTGGAGGAGTCTTCAAAGCCGTCTAGTCCAATCCTTGATCGGGTTTTCCAGCACTTGATCTGAAAGTCTTGCCAGTATTCAGTCTGTTCACCTTCAGAATAAATCTAAGACAATGAAGTAATTCATGCATTATTGAGATAAGGGAGCAGAAAGAACAGGTCCCCTTTCTGCAGTCTTGACAGAGACACCACCTGTGTTGTTCTTCTCTTGCAGCTGTTGTTCAAAGTGGTCCAAAAGATTTGCTAATTACCCTCACAGGGCATAAGAAAACCATGGTTCATGGAACTGATAAACATTTCCTTGTGTATGTTTTGGTGGCTCCTAAAGATAGTATATTTCCTTAATCAGGGGATGCCATTGCACTTGAGGTCAAAAGTGGCCTGTGTGCCAAAGTATATGCAACCATAACCGTTTAACTCTGCTCTTGACTACAGCCTCCCTCACCTCACCCCATTCTCATTTTCTACACACACACACACACACACTTTGTCAAGGGCACAAGGGACCCTCTGCCTCCGGAGCAGGAGAAAACAAGCTTGTTCTGTCTTCCATGTGACACCTTATCCAGGCTAAACATCCTCAGCTTCCTCAACTGTTCCTCATAAGGCATGTTTTCCTGATTCTCGTACAGAGATTCTCCACTTTGACTTTTAGTAGGGTTCTATCTGAAATGGATTTTTCTTCATACAGGCATGGAGAGCCTGCTTGTGTCATTTAAATAATGTTCCCTAACTAAAAAGATCTCTGATGGTTGCTATTCCTCACATCTTTTCTACTGCTATTTTCTTCTTCTGTATGGAGTAAATTGTTGCTGCTGCTGAACAAAAGGTTACTTTGAAGCATAACCATATCTGAGAACACCTCTCTCAGATGTTGCTTCATATGGATTAGGATACATCTCAGGGCCATCCCAGTTATCTACCGTAGTTTTCGCTCTATAGGACGCACTTTTTCCCCTTCAAAAATGAAGGGGAAATGTGTGTGAGTCCTATGGAGCGAATGCAGGGGGGAGGCAGGCAGGAAAAGCCCCCAAAAGCTCCGTGCGGCTTTTGCAGGCTTTTCCTCAGGAGGGAGAAGGGACTGACACGGCCAGTCAGTCCCTTCTCCCTCATAGAAAAGCCCACAGGAGCCGCGCGCTCCTTAAAGGGTGCACGGCTCCTGTGGGCTTTTGGGGGAGGTGGGGGTATTGCCATAGCCGCGCACAGCCTCTCCCTGACGGAAAGGTTGCGCGGAGCTAAAGAATCCATAGCCCCATTCAGCCTCTCCCGGCTGGAGAGGTTGCGTGCGGCTATGGCAGAAGCCAAGACAGCGAGCGGGATGCGTCCCGCTCTCTGCCTTGGCTTCTTTGCTCTTTGGGGGGGAGGAACCCGGGCTTCCCTGGCAGCCCCGAGAAGCTCGCGGAGCAGCAGGAAGGCTGCGCGCCTTTCCGCTGCTCCCCGACCTGCTCTTTGGGGCTGGCGGTGGGCTTTTCCCCGCCAGCCCCAAAGAGCAGGTTGAAAGGAACCCGAAGCTTCCAGAGCACAGCGGGAACTCCCGCAGCGCTCTGGAGGCTTCAGGTTGCCTTCACTGAAGCCTGGAGAGTGAGAGGGGTCAGTGCGCACCGACCCCTCTCGCTCTCCAGGCTTCCAAGGTAGCTGCCTGAAGGTGACTGAACACACCTTGAACGGCACCTTGTTTTAGAGGGGGAGAACAAGGGGGAAAAATTCTCCCCCTCTCTGCGCAGTGCCTCCTGCCGCTTCACTGAAGGGGCGCTGGGCAGAGAGGGGGATTTTTTGTTTGTTTGTTCTCCCCTCTAAAACAAGGTGCGTCCTATGGTCGGGTGCGTCCTATAGAGCAAAAAATACGGTAAATATGTCCTGCCACTCCATTGAATGTAAATTATGTTCAGCAGTGCTGTTCTGGGTGCCGTCTTTGTGAGCGATCTTAGGCTACATGCAGTGTTAGAAACAGATATGAAAGCTAGGAGCTAAATGGCACCTTAAATCTATGTTATGGGCGCAACAATGGAATGTCTAGGCACGCTTATTTATAACAATACAACAAAGCTGAAAATGAATGAACTGCAGCTAAAATTATGTTCATTTTTCACATGGTCTAATCCTTCCCCTGCCCAGCCCCCTAATATTCTTAAGAGGGTCTCTTCTCCAGTCTTCAGAGAGTAGCTGGAAGTGGGAAGACAGAAAAAGCTCCTCCTTTCCTTCCACTCTGAATTTTAATCGGGAATCTTAGGTGCAGTACTGCACCCAGAGCTCAGAAACTGCTCACGCTAATGAAATTCCTTGTCTCAAAATGCTCCTAGAACAATGGGAATTTCAAACACTGGCTACATGTGAATATATCTTCATGGTAGGATTGTCTGATACCTTAAGAAGATTAGGTGTGTTCTGGCTTAGGGGCAACACAGGAGAGAGTCAGTAGTTTTGTTTCCATACTTCCCTACTGCTGAGCTGTGTAAATGATGAAGCAATCAAAGAAAGACATTGCAATCTCCCTGCAATGATTGTGGCAAATCAGGTACTGAGTAAAATCCTCTTATTTGTGGTCTGGGACTGCCAACTGCAGTGCAAGGGTGATGGGCTATGTCTGCTTCAGGGTCCAGTAATTTGACAGATTTAAGGGGGGGGGAAATATTTTAACTTGCAAATTGCTGTGCAGCAGGAATCATTTGAACCTTCTCTAAATTAATTTTAAGTTTCACATTTGGATAAAAAAGTGCATCTCTGTGTGGGAGTAAGAACTGAGTATGTTGCATGTGATAGCTGATGTATCATCTCAAATCCCTGTGAGGCATGGAAGCCTTTTCACCTTTTAAAAGAAAACTACAGAGAAGCAACTAATCCATGGTTTCAAATACAGCTATTAGCAGAGCTGGAAGTAAAATGGAATCTCCTGAGGCCTTTCCCACATGGCTGTTAAAAGCAACACAAAGGAATGAAATAAGTATGAAGAACTTGCTGTGATTCCCACGGTTGGTGAAATTTCTTGTACTGAGTAAGTGTGTGGGGGTTCAAACGCTAAAAATGAGCTTTAATATTTAATCATCTGTTCTTCTTCTGAGACCTATACCTGATTTCTTTAAGATGTAATCGAGAAGAAATTATTATTTCTATGGTTCCACCATTAAATATATACTGACAATATAGGCATATTCATGTACCAGGATGCTAGGAACAAGGTATAAAATGTGGAAACTGTCCTTAAACCTTGTTTATAGTTGGAAATGATAATTATCAGATTAAGTCAAAAGTAAGCTGAAACGTTAGCTTTTGAGGAAGGATTTTAATGAATGGAGGAGGCAGCACTGTGCAAATGTCCAGGGAGGGAGTTCTGTGCAAGGGAGAATGGACAAAGCAGGATATACAGATTTGGTTGGTTGAGGATGGAGGAGCAGTAGAAGTCAAGGTAAGGACATAATGTAAAAAAGGGTAAAATTATACATTGTTCCAAGGCTGTGGAGAACTTTAAGGTGGAGACATTGGGTTTGTGGTAGATTTAATTGGGTATGGAATACATATCCTCTTTGGAAGAGAAGAGGATGTGGATGTGTACAGGCCATCCCCTCTTCTAACCCTCCCTCCATCTATTCGATTTCTGGTTGCTCGAATACTGGGCCATCAGGCCTGGTAATGCGGTTACTTGATGCCGGCTTGGTTCATAATAAGACTTTGATTGCAGATGTGGGAGTGCTGAAACCTGCATGGATGAGCTTAGTGTTTAGGGATGTTTTTAATAACTGATGTTGTAATGTATTTTTAACCTTCTGTTGGAAGCTGCCCAGAGTGGCTGGGGAAACCCAGCCAGATGGGCGGGATAGAAATAATAAATAATAATAATAATAATAATAATAATAATAATAATAATAATTATTATTATTTTGATCTGACTCAGCTTTGGGTACTGAGTGCAATCCAGGGTTGGCAGTGCTATGGCCTATAGATTGCCATTTTATAGTCATACCTCATGTTACGGAAGTAACGGAAGTAACAGAACGGATTACTTCTGGGTTTCGCCACTCGCACATACGCGCAAAATGACATCATGCACAGAAGCAGTGAATCGTGACACGCACAGACGTGGGTTGCGTTCTGTTCAGGTTGCGAACAGGCCTCTGGAACGGATCCTGTTCGCAGCCAGAGGTACCACTGTACTCACCAGAAAGTGCCCCTGCAATGGGAGGGGGTTTGAAAACCTGCACCTGGTGCTGAGAAAAAAGACAGATTGGGATTCCTGTTGGTATATTTCTTATTCTGCTGCCTGACAGCTTCCCTGACCAAGGTAACTGTGGTGGTTGTAGTTGAATAACACCTGGAGGGTATCACGTTGGTTACCCCTGACCTAGACCCATTCGTGTCTCCATCTCAGTTCAGACTCAGTTTGGGGATGAAATTGGTCTTTGTCACCTTGATGGACTACCTTGATCAAGAGAGGGACAGGGGAGTGCCACCCTATTACTTGCTCTCTCAGTAGCTTTTGGTGCTACCAACTATGGAATCCTTCTGGACCAGTTTTGTGAGGTGGGAGCTAGGGGAACACTGTTGCAGTGCTTCTGCGCATGCTTTTGGAGAGTAGCATTGGTTAAGTGGCAGTTATGCTGTGGAGTGCCCCAAGGTACTATTTTCTTCCCAGTGCTGAACAGCATCTATATAAAGCCACTGTGTATAGACATTGAGAGATTTGGGGCAAGGTGTCCCATCTTAATATCTCCCTTCCATTTCATCCTCAGCATTACCCCCCCCCCCCATGCTGATTTCTCTGATGATATCCTGTTGCCATTTTGGGAATCAGGGTGGAGAAGTGGTAGTAATAGTTCAAACAAATGGTGTATCATTCAAGCCAAGACTTGATCCCAGTGATTCTGTGTTACTCCCAAGTAACCAGTCTATTAAAATGGTATGTCTTATGTGTGGTAAAATCTTGGCAATTACCATTTGTATCTTTGCATTCTGTAATAAAAATTGAAAAGCAGACAACATGCAGGGGATGGATGGGGAGGGATCCAGTGAGCAGTATCAGCATTGTTGAGAAGATATTTAAAGTCATGCACAGCTGCTGGAGGGAAAAGTAATAAGAAGAAAGAAGGGAAAACAACACTTTGCATATTTGAGATTTAATATCCTTGGAGGAAGAGACATTCCATTCTAAAATAAAATATTTCACTTGACATAATATGCTCTGTCTCTTATACATTTTCTTTAAGCTATTGTAAGAAATAGCAGCTTGAATAGAAAATTGCCATCTTTTAGAGCTGCCCAGGAGAACAATGAACAGTTAGAACTATGAGCTAGCGGCCCTCTCTCCCTCTCTTTTTAGCAATTTAAATTAATTTTTATATTTTTGTATTTTCTCTTCCATCAACACTTAATTAAAAATAAGATTTATATCAAAGAGGAGGAGGCAGCACCCTTTCAAAACTAAACTTTTCCTACTCAACTGTTTGACTGTTTTGACACCATTGAATCTTTTTAAATTTTGCCAAGCTAATTTCTGGATTTTAATCATTGCAAGATTCTGGAAAATGAACAGTGACAACAATAGATAAAACATGTAGCTTATCTGAAAAGCATAAAAAGCCCACTGAACATCTTTTTTATTCTCCTATATTTCTGAATGGAATAAAATTTGCAATGTAGTTTAATTTTGTATTGCTTTTTAAAGGACCAGATATTGTTCATAGCTTTTTTAATAAAAAATTAACTCTTTGAATACTATGCAAAAAATTTTTTTACCTGTCCTAAGCTGATATATGCTTTATGTGAGCTGGTTCTGTTTTAGTGCCCCTTAAATTCAAACATGAGAAAATTGCAGAAATTTACAATTCAATGCGTGTTTCATCAGGGAGGAATCCACAGATTGTTTTGACACTCAGTTACAAATTCAGCATGAAGATGGACGTCTCATGAAATTTGCAGCTGCTGATTGAATTTATATTTCCATAAAGCCCATCAACAGTTGCAGCCTGAAGGGAAGTGTGGGGGGGAAATGACAAAAATTGTGAGGCTAGCATTTTTCTTCAGACTTATAATGACAAATTACTTGTAATAAGGTCTTACACTGACCAGGATTAAACGAAAAATATAGGCAGCCAGAAGGGAATGATTCTACTCCCCCCTCTCTAATTGATTTGAACTAAAAATGTCTAGAGTTGATATCTAAATATATGTTTAGTCATCTGCAGAGTGTGCGAAATGCATCCACAAATCAGAAATGTTCCAACACTGAAAAATAAGGCACTTGCAGGTAATTATAGAGGATTTATCATACAGGTAATCTTATTTTGTAATAACCTCCCATTCTAGAAGATGAATGTTATGCTCACATAAAAGTAGGTCATCTTCATTAGGTTATAGGACACCCACCCCCCACTGTGGTCTTCCTCTCAGCTCTGAAATTGGTTTTTCTGCAGAGCAAAAACAATGTATGTCTAAAAGCCATAAACCAAGAAGAGGCTGCTCTGACATTCAAATACTCATAAAACAATTAGTTAATTAAAAATAATTGTACAGATTTATTCTTGTTTTAAAATGTTAAATGTGAAATTTTAATCCTATGTTTCCATAGAGAGAAAGGGAAAAAGTTAAATGTTTTATTAGGTGTTGGGTTTTATGGCTATAATATTGTCGTTATTATCCTTGAGAGAATAGAACTCCCTTAATATCCAAGTTTCCAAAAAAATTGCGTCTCAAGACTATTGGAAAGTTAAACATTTCAGGACTATAGCCATTTCATTTAATTGCTAAGGGATTTACATGTATATTCATGCATAATTTGGACATTCTCATCAAGCTATACTCTCAGGACTTTAAACTGATCGTTTGAATTTGTCCCACCCTATCCTGAAGACATGAGGCAGGTAAGCCTGCTTACAGACAGGTAGCTCGTAGCACTAACATAATTGCTGTTTCACTGTTACCTACAAACAAAATTGCAATTCACTTTCCACACTACTGGGAATATTGCATCCCCACATCTATATTTCATTCATACCAGTGTATATGATATAGTGGCTATGATGCTGAAGAGTAAGGTCCAATTCAGCTGAGCTGCCTTTTAGGGGAGGGAGGCAGATTCCAAGGGATATCTCTCCCTCCCTATCTCTCTGTGTGTGAATGTGTGTGTATAGTTTGAAAGTGTTTAATTAGAACAGAGCTTTCCAAACTGTGTGTCATGACACATCAGTGTGTTGGCTGCAGTGTGTAGGTGTGTCACACGAATACTCCTTGCACTCCTCCCAGGGCTGGAAAGGGATTAGTTTAACCTCTGGTTTGCTAGTAAAAATGATAAATGTCTAAAACTTGTATCACCAACATGAAACGTTTGGAAAACTCTGAATTAGAAATATAACAACAAACAAAATGTGACAGCAAACTGAGCTCTCAGAGCTGCTGGGCTGTTGCAGCAGTGTCAAAGGGTGGGGAGGGAGGAACTGGGGTTAGTGGTAGGCAAACATCCTGCATGGACAACTCAGGCCAGCAAGGAAGCGACTGACCCAGGCAAATGGGTGGCCCTGGCAAACTGGAGGTTTGACAAAGTCTACAGGGAGGGATGAAGCGTGGTGAGAGGTGGCTTTGGCGAGGAATAAGGTGATGAGGTAGTTTTGGTGAGTTTTAGGAGGTGACTTTGGTGAGGTAGAAAGGAAGGGGATAGGCAGAGTTGGTAACTGAAACAATCATAGACACAGCTCCTGGTATTGAATATGAATGTAAGGAACAGAGAAGAGACTGCACAATAGGTTGTGGGAGGGTTTCAGATGGGGGTGCCCTACCTGCACTAAGTGAGGGGCCCACATTGACCCCCAGGAATACCAGACCGTCTCTCCTCCAAACCTAACTAAGAAGAGGTTACAAAGGTTCAGGAAGATGTTGAGGCTGGATTTTTCTGGTTTTCAAGGGCAACCATCTTGAATAAGATGTGTGATCTGATTTGTTCTTCTGTGTGAATTATAAGGAAAGAGTGCCCAATGGGTCTGTGGAAAACATGAATTGGATAATGAAGAGAACAGTTTCTCATGTGCCCATGCTTTTAAGCTTTGTATGGGTTAAATCAGCATTTTCTTGTGTCATGCATCTTTTGGCCCTCAGTTGTGCTTGGTGAGCTATAAGAAGCCAATGCAGATCTATCTAGGAGCACTGATATAATGACTAAATGACTAAACAACAACAAAAGTGTGTTTCATACAGAAGCTGTGGTTTTTAATCGGATTACATGGACAGCTGTGCCTAACGTGCATTACTTTAGTCTTGAGGCAGAATTTGTGGTGAGCAGAAAAAATTGGTTGGCTACCAAGGGACCACTGTACACCATACATGCACAGGTTCTTGAAGCCCTAGCATTTCTAAGATGATTTCACATGCTCATATCTGTTTCTCAGCATTTTTTTTCAGAAGGGTTAGAATATATCCAAGGACTAAACAAACTGCAAGCACAAAAATCTTATTAATCTTTAAATACCTGCAAATTGGAGCAAACACTAGCAGTGGAAGTAAATTGACAATCTTTGAAAAATGGACTGGCTGGCAGAAGCATGATATAATTATTTATAAAAATTACTTGCTCTAAATTAAGAATGATTATGTTCAGTTGTACCGTTATGCAACAATTCATATGGTTTGCAATGGTATGTTGAGCAGAGGACAGTTTTCATTATGGATGAGAGCTGAAATGAGTTTCAAAGAAGAGCAATTCCCAGGTGGATTTTAAGTCTGATCTCTCTAGAGTATTTTCCAGCATTCCTCAGTATTAAATCCTCACATTTTAACTACAAAGAGTGTTGCTAAAAATGAGAAAACTACAGAACTAATTATTCTGCCTGTAAAAGAAGGGAGGTCAACATACAGGTATTCTTCAGTGTCTTAAATAAAGCAACATGAGCACCTTAAGCCTGAAATGTCATTTTCTACTGCTCTGGCTGGATAACTTCCCCACCAGCAGGATCCAGCAGAGCTTTGAATGCACCATTGGCCCCAATGTTCCCTGTTGCAGTTGCTGTAAATCTCTTCTTCAAATAAAATAGTTATAAAATAGAAATAAGTAGGTGGAATATAACTTTCTTTCATTCTTTCTTTTAAATTTGAAACAATTTTGATTTACATTTATTTATTTTATTTTTACATTTATAGCTCACCTTTCCTCCAAGGACTTCAAGGTGGTGTACATTGTTTTCTCCTTCCCATTTTATTTTAACAATCCTGTGAGATAGGTTAGGCTGAGAATGAGTGGCTGGCCTAAGGTCATCCAGTGAGCTTCCTGGCTGTAGCAATTTGAACCCTGGTCTCCCAAGTCCTTAGTCCAACACTCTAACCACTATACCACACTGGCTCTAATGAACATACTGCATTTTGCAGTGGCATTTCAAACACATAAAATTACAGGAAATAATCAGTTGGATAAATTGCACATAGCATTCCTTCAAAAATGTGCCACATATGTATTGTTTCCCTTTGAGATTCCCTGTATGCCAAGAATAGTCCTTACAATGGTTGAAGCTAAACCAGCATTTAGAGTTCCTTGATCAGGATTTGTTAACCATCTAGTTAACAAATCTGTGTGAAGAGGCAACAGTTGTCAACATTAACTGTAGTTACATTTTGTGGGGAGGGGTTGAGGAAAATTCACATGAGAGGAAGAGAGTGGTGAAGAGAATGGTGAGGTGGAAGATTGCTATGGACAGCTGGCATTTTTGGTGCTTGATTTTTCAGTAATACTGAATGTCTGTGATAATGGTCCTGAAAGGAATTTGTTTAACACTGTCGTTGTGGTGACATGGACTGAGTATGTGCAGAGATCTGAATTCAAATCCTGTTTTATTCCATGAACTTTGCTAATTGGCCTTGGTTAGATCAGTGCCTCCATTCTTCTTCAAAGCATTTATGCCAGGAATAAATGAAATAACTGCTTTGAAATTAGTAACAAATTTGGTGGTTTCTATCCCAAAATGCCTTAATCTTGAAAACTAAAAAAAAATCCTACTGCCAGACTTAGTTTAACTGTAGGAGTTTAATCTAAGGATAATATTCAGCTCTGTTTGATTTTGGAGATAAATATTTCAATAAGAAATGAGTTGAAGAGCATGTATTTTCAGCTATTTGAATGATTAGAGTTAATTATGTATCTCGTTAATTGGTATATAGTAGGACCTTTCCTATGTGTCTGTTTTGTTTGAGTTTTAATTGCATTTCTTAGTCTTCTGTAGCATGTCTCACGTGTTTATTTTGGAAATGAAAATAATTTACTGGCCTTGTGACAACAGTGGTTCACGTGACAACAATTTCATAATAGTCATGTTAGTGTGGTGCTACACAATCAAAAACAAAAACTCCAAGGAGTCTTATGATACTTTAAAGACCAACACACCTATTATGGCATAAGCATTTGTGGCTTAAAGTCAGCTTCATCCAGTGTATGAAGTGGACACTAGGAAAGTTTATGTCATAAGGAATTGGTTAGTATCTAAGGTACCGCAGGGTGTGTAATGGCTGAATAAAAAGTGTGTCTATGTGATGGGAAGCATCCAAGATAGGAAAAGAGCTCTTCTTAAGTTGCTCAGGTATCTGTACAGGACACACTGGTGACCTGTCGCAATATGAGTAGATACACTCAGTCTCTACAAGCTGCTTGAGTAATCTTTATACTTGCAGTATGAGTGTGCTATGGTCCTCCCCTGAACTTCCCAGCAGGGGCAGCTAGTACATTTGTGGGACCCAGTCCCTTTCTTCCTGTTGCTGCTGCTATTTGAAAGGAAATAATCTTCCTTTCCCCCGTTCCAGTCAGTGACAAGTTGTATCTGGAGCAAGTGCTGGGAAACATGCAGCTCTCATAGCCACCCCATCCTCTGAAATTAGGAAGTCTATTTATATACAGAATTTGCACCCTGCTTTTGAGCGCAAAGGGCTCTCAGAGCAGCTTACAAAAGTCACTACTAGGACTTTCTCCTTCCCCTCAGGCTCATAATCTGAAAAGACAGTTCAGCTAAGTCATTATGCATGTGGAAACATTTGCCTTGCATCAGTAATGGACTGGATGAGAGCCAACAAACTGAAGCTCAATCCAGACAAGACTGAGGCACTGTTAGTGGGTGGTTCCCTAGACCAGATGGATGGGAGGTCACCTGCTCTAGATGGGGTTACACTTCCTCTGAAGGAGCAGGTTCATAGCCTGGGGGTACTCCTGGATCCTTTGCTGTCACTCGAGGCTCAGGAGGCCTCAGTGGCCCAGAGTGCCTTCCATCAGCTTTGGCTGGTGGCCCAGTTACTCCCCTAACTGGACAAGGATAGCCTAAATACTGTTGTCTATGTTCTGGTAACATCAAGGTTAGATTACTGCAATGTGTTATATATAGGGCTGCTTCTGAAGACGGTTTGGAAACCAGCTAGTGCAGAATTCAATGGTCAGGTTGCTCACCAGAGCAAGACAGTTTGAACATATTACACCAATCCTGGTCCAACTGCGCTGGCTACCAATTTAAAGTGCTGGTTTTGACCTCTAAATCCTTAAACAGCTCAGGACCACAATGCCTCAAGGACTGCCTCTTCCCATATGAACCTACCCAGACCCTGAGATCATTTACTGAGGCCCTTCATTGTGTGCCTCCTCCTCAAAAGGTCTGGAAGGTGGCAACATGAGAACGGGCCTTCTCTGCAGTGGCTCTCTGTCTGTGGAATGCTCTCACCAGGGAAGTTCGCCTGGCGCCTTCATTATATGCCTTTAGGTGCCAGGCAAAAACATTGCTTTTTAACCAGGCCTTCGATTGACATCCTATGCCCTTTTAAAATGTAGCTCTTTTTTTGGAGGAGGGTGTTATTGGGTTGTTGCTTTTATTTTGATTTTATATATTGTGGTTTTTATGTTGATCTTTTCTGTAAACCGCCCTGAGACCTCCGGGCATAGAGCGGTATATAAATTCAGTAAATTAAAAATAATAATAAAAAATAATTGTCATAACTTTAGGAGAAGTTAATACAGTCTTGCATTTTCCTTAGTTCATTTGTAAAGCAGATAATGTTCAAACAGCATGACACTCTTTACAAAGCAACTTTCTCTTAGACATTTATAAATAATACATAACTTCATAAAATAGAATTACTTAGTGCTTTACACTGTTGACCAGATAAATAAAACACTCAGTGGGAAGCAGAATTTGGCTGCTTCTACCCAAAATGTTCCTTAAGGCAAGATACAGTCTAGCAGTGGTGCCATACGTTGACAATGAACCAAACAGATCACACATCCTTTCATATGTTTTGTTAAAATTGTAGCTCTTGGAGGTAGGGCTATAGAAGTGGGGTGAGATTCATAGAATAATAGAATTTAGTAATCTAGTCCAACGCCCCGCAATGCAGGAATCTTTTGCCCAATGTGGGGCTCAAACCCATGACCCTGAGATCAAGTGTCTCATGCTCTTCCAAAGTCTATCAATCTCTTCTAATTTGCTTCCAAAACATTTAATATATGTGACTTCCTAATAAAAGGCTGTACAATTGTTTCCCTTTAAATCCAATACTAGAATGATACAGTGCTTTAATTATTTTAATAGTGCAGTTCATTTACAATTACTGAAAATATATAGAGAGGAAAAAATTATCAAGTACTGTATAAAGTAGAGAAATAACATCCTCCTTTCCCTTTTCTTTTAAGTGTAAAAAGAAGTGAGATGTTAATGGGTCACTCTAAGGCCGCAATCCTATGCACACTTACCTGGTTAAGTCCCATTCAGTACAACAGCAAATATAAACTTGCATGGAATTGAAATCTAAAAGGCTTTTTAAACCCTGCTCTGAGTTGAAATCTTCCTGTACTGTTTTTAGTCAATCTATTTCTGAAGTCTAAAGTGTAGCTCCATTTCATCTGATGCAAAGTAGAAGCGACTTCATCTCTTTGATTGGGCAGATCCAGGTTTACACACTCAACAACAGTGCAGGATATTATTTAGTTGCGGCAAAGGTGCTGAACCCTACCTACACCCACTCCTAATCTTGCTGTTGCTTCTCTCTTACACACAACTTTCTCCCAGCTTAGTTTAGTTTACTTCCATTATTGTAGCTAGCTTGAGAGAAAATGGTGTGTGTGTGTGTCTGTGTGTGTGTGTGTGTGTATACTGCAGATGGGTTAAACCATGAAGCAAGAGATGGGAAGGCAGACAGACCCAGATTTAAACAACACCTAGTGATGAGAAAAAAGAGTATATGATTTTCTCAGTCAAAATATCTACATAAGTAAGCATTGAAGAATATCAAACGTTCACCTGTGCATGTGAATGTTTTATGTAATGTTCTTAATCAGCCATTTTTCTCTTTGAAATAGGTCAGCTCATTAAAGAGAGAAGATTTGTAGAAACTTCTGGTATAAAAGAACACCAGTATGAAGCGGGGGACATACCCACAGAATGGGAAGGTAATACATTTTTGAGACATCTAAAGTAATGTATGATAAAGTGACTTGTAATTCTCCCAGGCTGAATTGAAAGGACACAAAAGAGCATCTAAGCCTAGCCCTTGCCTAAGATTTCTTAAGATGGTCAAATTTTGTTTCCACTTGACACCCGTGTTCTGGCTTGTCCAGTTGTTACTTCTCCCTTAGTCCTTTGTGGCAAGTGGAGGAACCACTGAAAAGGCTATTGCAGCAGACTGGTATATCTTGACGTACCATCTCTGAATTTTCTGTCTAACCTCAAACACAATGGGTGAGATCCAGTGTTGAACCAGCAGATGCAACGGAATTTCTCTTCCTCCCTTCCCCGCTGCCACTCATCTGTCTCAGAGGCTCCCCCAAGCCTCCAGAGCAGATTTTGGGAGCACATGAAGAGCTGCAGAGAGGAGGAGAAGCAAACAAACATTCTGCTTGTGGAAGTGGAAGTACTGTACATTATGCAGGTGGGATGCCACCTAATTTTCCTCTCTTTGAATTCCGAAAGTATGGCTCTTGAGTAGGGAAAGTAAAAAGTACATATGTTTAAAATGCATCATATGATTTAACATCAAGTAGGATAAAAACAATGCACAACCCTATAATTAGGGATTGAGAAAATGGCCTTGTTTTAAGTGACCATGGATAAGAAAAGAAGACACAAGTGCAAAATGCCTTTTTTCTATGGCTTTCTGAAGCGTAGGATACATTTGCAAATCTGGGCAGTTTATTTGGCTTTCCAGCACAGAAAATAAACCATGTGTGGCAAGGCATACTTTTATTAGCAGCATTTGCATTTTTAACACAACACTTGCTCATGCTTATAATTACCATAACATTTTTTTCCCTTTGTGATTATAGTGGCATTGAATTGGAAGGATTTGTGAAGAGAAGGGAAATAAAAAGTGTTATGAATAGGCAATGGTCTCTTTCTCTCTTTAAGCACAGTTCCTTTCAGGGAATGGGAAGAAAATGTTCAGACTGCTTTGTTTCCCCATCCATTATTTGGGCAGAGGAGGTGTGCAGTGTATTCTTGTTTATGACAGAGCAGAGAAAAATGTAGGTGCTTAAATGCAAAGAACAACATTAACTGGATTTTTCCAGTTAACATGTTAACTGCTGAAATCTTCTGTTTGGAAATGGTGGGAGGAAATGAGAATCATATTCTCCTTCTTATTTATCTGGGGCTGTTTCTGTAATAGGAGAAAGAAGTAGGTTTTAATAATACTGTACTGGGATTGATATAACTTTTTTTTTAATGTTGAGAGCATTTCCCCTACATTATCTCAGTGCTTATAACAATACTAGATAGTGAAAATTGTGGCTCATCATTAAGGCCTCCCCTGTAGGATTTCATATTTTTCCAGTTCTGTAAAACATGAACAAGATTGCACAGATTTGGAAGGAGGTGATGGGTGGGGTGCCCTTGCAGATAGTTTATGGGATTATAACTACAGTGGTATCTCGGGTTACAGACGCTTCAGGTTACAGACGCTTCAGGTTGCAGACTCCGCTAACCCAGAAATAGTACCTCGGGTTAAGAACTTTGCTTCAGGATAAGAACAGAAATTGTGCTCCGGCGGCGCAGCAGCAGCAGGAGGCCCTATTAGCTAAAGTGGTGCTTCAGGTTAAGAACAGTTTCAGGTTAAGAACGGACCTCCGGAATGAATTAAGTTCTTAACCTGAGGTACTACTGTAAATGTATGGCTCACTTCTTTAACAGAATGAGCTTCCAGTACGCCCCTCTCCCCCAGTTTTCTATAGTCTGTTTTCTTCAGGCTTGCTTTGACCAGCAAACCTTGAAACACAGTACCATTTGATCCAATTTCCCTTTCCTTCACTTTCATTGTGATTGCTCATAGGAACCAGGAATGCATTTCGACAATAATATATCTATGCCACTGGTACACAGAAGAATATTCTTGGTGGATGTCTTTCAACTGTGGAATTCCTCAAGGATTGAAGCTTGTTCTGAAGACAGGGTTTTTAGACTTTTGGGATGTCCAGGAGTTGAAGTCAGCATGTCATTTGTTTAAGTGGACAGTTTTTTGTGGGGGTTTCTCCCTCTGTTCTAAGAGTCTGGGATGTGTACAGCACACATCCCCCCCAATACTCCCAACAATCCTGAGAGGTACAATTAGACTAAGTGTGTATGATTTTCTCCATGAACACAGCACATAAGCTTCATGGCAGACCAAGCGTTTGAACCTGAGTGTCCCATGTCCAAACCAACAATATGACAACCATGGTTTGAGGAAATACATGAATGAGTCCCCGATTAGCATGGATAACATGTGTAAGTAACACCTTTCCTTGCTCTGTCAGGGTTCCCTTTCAAGAAAGGAAGCAATGTGCCTTTTGCCAAAGGCATTATCTTGTGGATGCAGGCTGTCAATAACCTTTTTATCATTTTTATTCTAAATTGTCACTTACTGTATCTAGTAACTTACCTTCTTCATACATGTCACTGGTCCTCATGAAAAGGTATCTGTCATTTTCTGTGTCGAGATTTAGGAGTTTGTGTGCCTCATGCTGCATTTTACAGCCTGTCTATTCTAGTCCTTCACTCTCTCTCTCTTTTTAATGGGTACCATTTAGTGATTAATGGGAGTTTTAATTTGCATGCTCACTTTTACGCTCATTACAATGCGTTATATGCCAGTAGAAGCCTTAAAGTTCAATGAAAATCTCATGCATACTAATGAGAATGCAAATGAGTGCTGATGAAAGAATGCCAAGGTCTCAAGGTATGAAATGTCCAGTTTATCTTGCTAAATTCCTTTCAGACAAATGTAGCGTTATCACAAGCACAGACTGTGGATAGTACCATACCGTATTTATATAATTAATTACAACTATGTAATTAGAAAATTAGAATTGCAGTCAGTGGATTTACAAAAGGTTTGATGAGAACTTTGTAGAATTGGACTTCATCTGTATGTGTGTGTGTGTGTGTTTTCTTTGCCTTTTATACTGTTCCAAATAGAAGCTATTTTGGCTGAGACTGAATGAAAGCATTCTGGTTTATGTAAATGTTTTTCTAGAAGTTGATTGCACTGGATGCATTTTCAAGCTGAAAGGGCAAAGAACAATTCTAATAATTGCAAATATTTTGTCTGCCTTCACGTCAACAATGATTTTTCTAAACTGCAATGGAGGTTTTACTGTCCTGCACATCTAGAAGAGGTTTAGTGAAAGTAAAGGAAAAATATGGGGGAATGGATGCTAAGCAATAATAAAGATGAGATAAAGAATTTATGGATTTGAAGAAGCTGTATTTTTGGACAATATGAAGGGAAACATTGTTATTGGCTGGATTTAAGCTTCTTGTAAACATCCTCTGTTCAACTCTGTAGAGACTATACGTTGTGTAAAATAAATAATATTGGAAATGCCTGTCATAAGGAGCCATTCCCAAAATGAAAATAAGAGTAAAATCACATTAACTACATTTTGCTCTGACTCAAAGCTTAGTATGTAGGTAAGAATATTAGAGAAATCAACAATAAAAAAATGCACTCCCTTTAACCCTTTGGTTTTGTGATTAGTATTACTGATTCTTTTTCATTCTCATTTTATGATAATATTGTTCAACCTCATGGCCACTTTACTAATAGAAAGACAATTGGTAAGAACAAGAGAGAGGTGGCACTGTGGGTTAAACCACAGAGCCTTGGACTTGCTGATCAGAAGGTCAGTGGTTCAAATCCCCGCAACGGGGTGAGCTCCCATTGCTCAGTCCCTGCTCCTGCCAACCTAGCAGTTCGAAAGCACGTCAAAGTGCAAGTAGATAAATAGGAACCGCTCCGGCGGGAAGGTAAATGGCGTTTCCGTGCGTTGCTCTGGTTCACCAGAAGCGGCTTAGTCATGCTGGCCACATGACCCGGAAGCTGTACGCCGGCTCCCTCGGCCAGTAAAGCGAGATGAGCGCTGCAACCCCAGAGTTGGTCACGACTGGACCTAATGGTCAGGGGTCCCTTTACCTTTTTTACCTATTTTGTGGTTTGATTTTGGCTCATTAACCAAGATGGCTTCATGTTCTGGTATGTAATGTGATTTTAAACCACAGTTGGCAGTACTGAAACAACTGCAAACACATTTGAAGATGCCATGATAGTTGAGGTTAGGGAGAGGTATGTGGGCCTAACTCTCATTCTTGTCTTAATAAACTAGGGTTAGGAATTATGCTGAACTGGCACAGGTCCTGTTTTTTGCTTTGTGCAGATAATGGTTTTATTATACTGTTCCTTAGTGCTGTTTTATTTTGTTGTTGCTGGTGGTAGTTTTAATACTGTGTTTTAATTTATTGATACATGTTTTAATTTTGAAAGTATGGTACTGAAAGGATAGATATAAATGTTGGAATAAAATTACAGCTTGACTGTAAGCAGGTTCTTGTTTAATTAATTATATTTTCTTTTACATCCAATTCTGGTCCCTACATTTCTGAAATACATAAATAAACTGAGAAGGAGTTAGAGGAGGGCAGCAACAATGGGAGGAAAGTGTTTGAGAAGGAACATTGGTCTAGAAGCATCATCAGCATTGTTTGGCTGTGCATAAACTAATTACAGTTATTGCTGTCGCTATAACGTTAGTAATAACTATGATCAGCAAAGCAAAGACAGCTACATCAGTGGTATACCAAATTCTGAGAAGGCAAAGGATTCTCTTTCCATTCTTCTGAGGATAGAAACAGACTTTCCAAAATAATCTTTAAAAGATAGGGATAAGGTCCACCGCTTTCTAGCAGATTTCTGCCTTGAGTAGGGAAGACAGGTTATGTATGGCAGAAACAACTTGTCATTCCCCCCGCTGCCTTTCGGTTATCAGCAATAAGGAGATTTGACCACCTCATTTCTTTGCCACAATTAGAGTTTGGGCCTCATCTTGGAAGCAGTGGCGGAGCTTCATGCTCCAGCACTGGGGGGTGGAGAGCAGATGGGGCGGGGCTGGTGCGCATCCCGGGGGCGTGGTGTGCCACGGGGGGGCAGCTGTGATGGCACCCCACCGGAATTGTGCTGCTGGGGGCGGTGCACTCCTCTCGCACTCCTCTTCCTCCTCCAGTGCTTGGAAGCAGAATTTGTATTACTTTTTACCTTACTCCTGATGTCAGTCAGAGGAGCCTCAGTGGGTTATATCCAGTGCTAATCATACTGAGAATATACCCATTGAAATTCATGGACATGACTAACTTGGGGCCATTAATTTCAGTGGATCTATTCTGAGTAAAACGTAGTTGGGTACAACCTACTTGGTTGTATTCAACAAAGTCATCCTGCTAGTACAAGGACTTCCACCCACGCAATGAGGCTTCCTCTTCCTTTCCCTTTCATTTTTCCCCATGTCTCCTCCCCAAATCTGTACTGGGGTTTTCCCCAGCCTTCCAGAGAAGACTGGGGGAGGGCACACGAGGACAGGGAGGAGAAATCCTGTAGAGCAGGTGGAAGTTCTTGATCTAATGAGACAACTTCCTTGGATACAACACATTATATATGTGCTTACTGACTTTTTACTCATTGGCAATACAACAGGCACATGTAATGCCACCCCCGCTCTTCCAGTGTTTCCCTTATTGACATTTTCTAGGAATGCAAGTGACAGTCTAAACAGACAAAAATCTTACCTCACATGTTCACCTGATTAGCAGTTACCTGTCCCCTCCCCTTACCCTTGACAGGATGATCTACACATGACAGAGCTAGTTTGTTATGAGAGAGCTTGTCCAGGAGCTGAATGGACTTAAAGAAGGCCAGAGTTAAAGTTCCTGCAGTTTTAAGTCAGAAATTAGGGGGGAAATGTTTTGTTATTACGTGTACCCTTCCTCCAAGGAGCTAATGGTGGTGTACAGAGTTCTCCTTTTCTATGTTTTCCTCACAAGCAACCTTGTAAGGTAGGTTAGGCTGAAGGATAGTGATTGGCTTAAGATCAACCAGTGAGTTTTGTGGTTGAGTTTGGATTTGAACTTGGGTTACTTCCGTCGTAGTGTTATATTCTAACCATTATGCCAGGCTAGGTGTCAAGAATCTTGCTTTAGGAATTATTGGAGAAAAGCACAAGCTGGCCTGGGAGACAAATGTGGGAAATTGTTAGGGATGACTCAGTGGATTGATCTTTTATGCATTGCTGCTTTTTGGTGGCAAATCATTTGGCATTCTGAAAACTTCAGTTTCAGTTCTTGCAGAACCAGTTCCTAAACCTTCTGTGTGTGTGGAAGTGCATTTCATGTGTTTAGTGGTGTCAGGTGAAGGTTTAGAAAGTGGAAACTCAAGTGCTTGTGGAACGGGGATGTCCTGTGCTGTGGGTGCTATGTGTTGATGCCATGCCTAATTTTCTAGCATTCTTGATGACAGCTATTTTCTGCTGCTCTGACTGCAAGAGCCATCTAGCACCAATCTCCATGTCCTTCCGTAATTCATTTGCCTTCTGGCATTCAAGTCCTTAATTTAAGTGGCCTTCAGATACATAATCTGTACTATTGATACAATTATGAGCAGTTTTTTAAAAAAATGTTTGACCTCTGTTTTAATATTTTTTTGCAGCTTGGATTAGGAAAAAAAGAAAAGATCCACCCACATTTGAGGTAAGAGAGACTACATTGCATCTAGGTGAAACTACAGATTATTTTATTTGCCTAATGACTTCAGTCAGAAAGCAGTTCTTTGTGCACAAATACAAGATGGGGGACACATGGCTTGCCAGTGATACATGTGAAATGGAATGGATCTTGGGTTTCCCTGGACTTCTATACTGAAGTCTCACTTGTGTTGCACCATGGTATCATTCTCAAATCATACCAATGCACAACAATGCACTATGTGCTGTTTGGGGTGCATGAAATGCTGCCTTTTAGGCCTCTAGATCCTGTCTGTTCTCTCTCACCTTTCTGTCTCTGTCTTGGAGCTCTCCTTGCCTGTGAGGGCTCTATACTTCACCTGTTTTGTTTGTATTTTTATAGTTATTATATTGTTGAAAGCTTTAATAAAAATAGAAGAAGTAGTAGTTGTTGTCTGAAATGGAGCTCTCCTGGCCAGTGTGACAAATCTTAGGAAGAGAGGGAATCTATAAAAATGGCTGCAAGGAATCCATGTGGGAGGATTGTTCAAAGAGTTTGTAGCTCCAGTGTAGTGTTCATAATTGAAAGTGGCTTTAGTCAAGAATTGTTCTGAATCAGTGTACAGACCCTGTACCTCTCTAGAACGTCCAGATTTTATTCCTAGTATTTGCCCCACTCATATATTTGCCTTTCATAAAGTATTTTTGTGTGAATCCAAACAGTTATTTGGTTCCTCATCTCCAAACTATATCAATATATTATTGCTGTTTCCACTAATGAGTAAGTCTGTAAGCCTAACTGAAAGTTATTTTTATTTATTACATTTTTGTACCACCCTTCTTCCAAGGATCACAGGATGGTTTACAGGATAAAAGCACAATACTTAACATAGTAACAAACAAAAATAATGCAACCCATCCCAGCCACACACAATTTAAAAGGCCATAGATTGTTTAATTATCCGAAGGCTTGGGAGAAGAGAAACGTTTTTATCTGGCATCTGAAGATTTGTAACAAAGGTGCCTGACAAGCCTCCTTGGGGAGAGCATTCCCCAAATGGGGAGCCACTGCAGAAAAGGCCCTTTCTCGTGTTGCAGCCCTCTGGGCCTTGTGGAGGAGGCACATGAGAAGGGCCTCGGGTGATCATTGCTGAATCCAGGTCGGTTCATATGGGGAGAGGTGGTCCTTATGGTATCACAGTCCTGAGTCATTTAAGGCTTTATTGGTCAGAAGCAGCGCTTTGAATTGGGCCCAGAAACTAATCAGCAGCCGGTGTTGTCTGGTCAGGATTGGTGTTATATGCGCAAACCACCTTGTCCCAGCAAGCAACCCAACCTGGCTGCTGATTTGGAGTAGAGAAGTGGTGGGCAAGCTAAGAGTTAAGCACCTCATCTGCTTCAAATCTTCCTCCAGTGGTTTGTCTGCAAGTGTTTTTGTTGCAAGAGTTCGTGTGTAGCATTTAGCTGAGCCCTTGTTCTCCATCTCCCCTTACACAAATGCTAGAACCTGGGGTCATCCAGTGAAGTTGTATATTGGGAGATAATAGAACAAACAAAATAAAGTACTTCTTTACACAGTACGTAGTTAAACTATGCAATTTGCTAGCATAAAATATAGTGATGGCTACCAATTTGGATGGCTTTTAAATGGGATTAGACAATTTCATGAAATATACTATGATGGCTATATTGCCTCCAGTTGCTGAGGACCTTGAGCAGGAGAATTCTGCTTGTGAGCAGAATTTCCATATTCATCTGGCTGGCTACTGTGAGAACAAAATGCTGGAGCTGTTAGGACTTTGGGCTAATCCAGCAAGGCTCTTCTAATGTACTCTGGTGTTTTCATTGGAATAAGCTGAATGCCATCTGGTGAGTTAAGTTTTTAAAAAAGCTATTCTGCTTCTTTAAGGCTGGAGATAGTGGGCTGTTGTTTTTTATTTTTTTTAAAGCAAACTCTAAGTTGCATTTTAATGTGAAATTGAATTCATTTGTAAGTTCCTTTAGCTACTGTGGGAAGTCTGAAAGTGGCTTGGAATAAAAAATACGGTAAATAACTGCTTTTCATTTCTAATGCACCGTGTGTTTGCTATGCAGTAATAAAAACTAAATGGCTTCTGAATTGCACAGTTGGATACAAGGTGAAATGTTAAAAAGAAGAAACTTTTTGTGACAGCTCCTGTCTTCTTTCAAACTATTTCTAGCATTTCCATAATTATCTGTTTTGACAGCCTCCTTGTCAAGGGAGGAAAATGTACTCCAGTGAGTAGTAATAAGCATAAAGTTTAAATTATTATTCTCTCCCCCCCAGAAGAGAATAATTATATTGGAAATTACATTATGTTTAGTTACTGCAGTGCATACCCGCCTTCCTTATTTGATCATAAGAATATTATTTATTTCAGAAGAGGCATGATGAAAACTAACTTCAATCATGGAGGTTCATTTTCATAGAATTCCTATTCGCCATCACCAACCTGAGATGTGATTTAGAAGTATTTTTGCTAGATGACAGTAGGAGCACAGACTAGATTTTTGATTGTCTTGCTTTTAAATTCAGTCAAGCTTAGGGAATAGACTGTATCATTTAGTTTGATTGACTGATTAGACTAATCAATTAAAAGCCTCTTGGTTGATGAAAACATTGTTCCTGATTGATCAAGCGGCAGATTTTTTGAAAATATGTATATTCTTATTTTCAATATAAGGACATTCTAAAACTGCATTTGAGAAATGCCTTCTTGGAAGAGACATTCACACAGGAAAAAATGCTTTTTCTAAAACGGTGGCTAATATAAGCATGTCCATAGATCATCCAAACTATATGTTCTACAGGAGAATGTATGTTTTTCCCATTTTTAAAATGCAGGTCTACCATGCCCACCTCACCCCATTGTATGTAAATGTCTCTCTGCCACCTTGGAAGCCCAGCTGTGTCCAGGGGGGCAGAAAGGTTCTACCAGCAATTCTGCTGGCAATAATACATGGAAAGCCCTAAAGGGGCATTGGGGTGGGGTGCCGGGGGCTTTGGATCTCAAGCCCCATGGATCCCCAGAGGCAGACACACTTAATGTTCAGAAACAGAGCACATATGAGCACATGTTCCGCCTGAGTATTTGTTTTTAGTACCAGAACTAAGTTCACGCTCTTCGCATACAAAAATCTACCCCTGGATTTCCAGTCCCTGGTTTTCTTGATTTCATCTGGGTTTTTTGGGTGGGGCGGACTGCTGTTGTGTTACAGTATGTGTCATAAACCCACATGCATGTCCAAGCACTCACATATAATCATACACACCAATGAGAGGTTTGGGATCTTTTGTTGGGATTATGATGTGTGCATGTTATGAATATATACTAACTGTTAACCATATACCCACAAGAATTTCACACACCAAAGGAATAAAAGAAAGCTTGGTTTATTATATGAAACAGGTGGCAGACTATATAAATGCTACTTCAGATAGCAAATTACAACTTAAGCAGGCAGCAACTCAGACAATACATACACACCTTGATCTAAAGAGTAACAAAGATAACCTAATGGTCCTAACCTAACAATGTAGTCCAGGGAGGAAGTACATAAGATCATCTCTTTTTTTTAAGAAATTCCTGCCAGAGCATTAAGGAAGTGACCTCATACAGTCCTTTCTATATTGATTCAGGAACTCTCTGCATGCCAGCCCCTCGATGTGCCTGTCTGGCAATCATGCATTTGTGATTTTGACTGGAAATCCTACATAGATAAAATGAAATAAAATGTCATCTGGGGGTTTCTTTGGATATGCACTGTTTCTCTGTAGCTATCTGGTCAATGTCACCTCTCCCTCTCTCCCTCCTCCTCTCCATAGTCCAAATGTTACTGCAAATATCTGTATTCCTTAAGGGCCTGACCTTTCTATTCTAGAAAAATTAGTAAGTTAATTGAAGTCAATTGAATTGTTTTCAACCAGCATTAGATACACAGTTAGCTTTATTACTTTGTGATAATGGAGATTCATTACTCTGCAATCTCAATTTCATTTTGATATGGGAATTTGGTTTTCTTTTGAGCTTATATTTGGCAAAGAGTCATTTGATTATCTGTAGTTATTTTCCCCCTCACTTTATCTAGGTTCTTGTGAAATTATGTTATATACTTGTTCTGTTTAAAACCCCCTTTCCTTTTTCTGTCTCAGAAAATTACTGAACTGGTGTGAAGTCAGCATATTTACACTATTTTGGTAAAGTGTTACAGTAAATATTTTCATTATGCACAAGTTTTTTTATTAATCTGTTTGTGATATTGCAGGCACTTTGCAACAGTGCATATATTATGAAGTCTTGGCTTGAAGTTGCATGATGGAGTTATTTTGCTGAATCAAAGCAGATGTAGAGTGTCTGTAGAGGGGACCGCCTTGAGACTTTGTCATCCCTAAGAATGGGAGCTGTAGCCCAAGAGTTCTTTGGTTCAAATTTCGCAGTACCCATGATCTCAAGTAAATGGTTCTAAGCAAGTGATTGTTGCTTCAGCCTGTTCCCTTCTCCCACCCCATCCCCCCAAAAATGTGTACGTGTGGTACTGCTAATACTAGATTGTGACAATTTTTGCAAGTTGAAACCCTTGAAAATACCAGTACTAAAGCATTTCCCCCTTATGCAAACACTTGATACCATCCTTGCCTGTGATGCCTCAGACAGAATGGAGGGAGCATTCCCTACCTCACAGAGAAACTTGGGTGTCTGGACTAATTTGGGGTGGAAAGCATAATAAAAAAGCACTGTATTTGTTTTTGACTTCCTGATAATTAAGTGGGTCCAGTAGAATTAAATATCTTCAGCACTGTGATCAATATGAAGCCACATTTTACAATACTATGCGCTATTTCCCATTGGCATGCATCCAGAAAGTGCACTTTTTATATATAGATAAATGTATCACTTAATTTCTAGAATACTCACTACTTATGTTGCCAAACCCTTTGGTGCTTTAGATACCTTCATATCTTTACTGACTTCATCTCAGCATGATGCCAAGGGGACCTGTTGAAGTCGATTAACCAGATCATTAGCAATTAATCCCCCTCTGTTCCAGTGGGACCATTATCACTGCCTTGTGCTAAGCTTTTACATCTGTTCTCTATGTTGAAATATCTAAACTCTACTGAAGTCCATTTGGTTCTTTCTAGATTATTGACCTAGCATAGAAATCAAATTGCAGAGAAGATATCACGATATGCTACACATTTTATATTTCTTATAGTTTATATGGTCATGAAACCCAGCCAATATATTTTTGACTTCCTCTTAATAATTTTTGCAAATTTGTTTGAATTTATACACATGAGCCACATTTATGTGAAACAGTCATACAAAAAAAGTAAGATACTTTTAGAAAAGAAGTTTTGTTGTGTTTCATTTATGTAAAGGATTGGCTGCAAACCCAGTGATGAAGAGAAACATGTTCAGTGTTAGTAGCTTATCTCATGAATTTTCATTTTGTTTGATAGGGCTTTTATCCATTGTGAGAGATTGATACTGAAAAATCATTTTGATATGTATATAAATATTCGAATTAAAATATACTTTCAGACTCATTCAATTAAAACAGTGAAATTATTCCAGCGGATGGATTTTGACTTCTGCCTTAAAAATTACTTTGTTTAAATCATTGCCTTGTGAGACATTCACCTGTTTCTTTCAGTCACTTAAATGCATTATTGCATTTTTCACAGGAAATTCTTAAGAATGTGGATTATAAAGAAGAAATAAAGAAGAAGATTGAAGATATTTATGAAAAGGAGAGACTCCTGCAGGCGAAAGAGTACGAAGAGGGGCTTGTAGCAGAACCACTTCAAACTCAGATTAAAGGCCATGCATCCGCCCCTCAGTTTGGAAAGAATGAGCCATCAGAAGATCCAGTCAGTACAGCGAACACTTTTCAGCCTGGATCCTGGATGCCCCCCAAGGACAGTATCCGTAATAAGTAAGGTGCCCATTGCCAAAGCATCAGAAATTAGATGAATAATTATGTTAATAAGCAAAAGAGCAGAATGTTATTTTCTTGATTATTGTTGAAGTATGATATTATGCACACAGTAAATATATACATTTGAAAATTCAGCAGCATTTTTAGAAATGGTAGCTCGGATTCCAAACACTGCAGCTTCCTTACTTTACTAGTGGAATTGATTTCATGGAAATAGACAAAGCTACTGGTATTAAGTTGTAAAACCAGATTAAATGTTTACCTTCTACAATTCATTCTGAGACATTTTCCATTCATTTCAGGTTTAAATTAAGAAACATTAGTGCTGTTATATCACTTAAACTGATGTCAGTACTTTCAAATTATTTACTAATCTTATGCAAGACTTCCATGTGCGTTTGTACTATTGGCTCACAAGTGGTGAACCCTTAATGAGTTAACTCCTGTAAGCTTTTACTTAGGCTAAACATGAGCTGCAGTCTCACATGAGTTCACACCTTCTCATATGCTAAAATAATATGCACAAGTAGCAAATTTTATTTTCATGAAAGTAGACCAAAGATTTATGTTTTAGAATCAAACAGTGTTGCTTTGTCCATCATGTTTCTACTTAATAATATGTCCAAGTGCAATGTGATAGACCCAGAGCAAAATAATTTGCGTGCTTTTCAGATAACGTATATAAGCCTACCCTACAATTTAGATGCTCATTGTTCTTCAATAGGTTCACAGATTAACAAAGCCAATTTTAAAGTATCATTTATTTAAAGTAGAAATTTAAATAAGGTTAATGTTGTTGCATTATTTAACTGTGCCAAGAGCAATATGTAATATTTACAACATGGGCATAGCCTAAACCATTTGGGGGGAGGGGAACCATACGCAATTCTGCGAGGCTGTGTTTCTAATGCATTTACTAGATGAAGCTTTAGGTTTCCCTAATCTTATCAGTCCTTACACTGGGAAAGGGCTGTAGCTCAGTGGTAGGGCATCTGCCTTGCATGCAGAAGGTTCCAGGGAATGTCCCCTTTCCAAAACCGTAACACAGTACTGTACTGAGCTAGATTGGCCAATGGTTTGACTGCATATAAAGCAGTTTCCTATGTATACCAGCAAACCATTGCTCAAGATAATGGACAATGGTCACTTGTTACCAATGCAGTATAACAAACTCAGGGCAAAATACTATCAACTGATGCCAATCCAGGATCTCATCGCTGTGCAATAGGCCAACGCTCTTCACTTTTCTTTTGACAGTTGTGATATAATACAAAAGGTGTCATGGCACTTAGGAAGTACTGGGTGTAATTTATTACAGAAACCAGTTTTTCAATAGCTGGGGTATTATGTTGCCTAGGAGGAACGGATACTGTGGGGCACCTTCACTGGCCAATAGGATTGATGCTTTAAATAAGAATCAAGAACTAAGTTTAGTTAGGAGGTACACCAGATTCTGTCTAAATGTTGATTAGGACTCAGAGTGCCCTCCAATGTACATTTGCTTAAATATAGCAGCATTGTATGTGTCTACCACATTCCCCAATACATAATTATTCTTTGTGTAAAAAGAATGAAGCTGCACCTAATAATCCTATGTGTTCACATCCCACTTCCACATCACATTCATTTCCATGGTCAGTCATTATTCCCAATTATTGGTCATATTTCACATCCCCCCCCTCAACAAAAAGTAGGTACCCAGTAAACACCACTGCCATTTACAGTAAAGAAAAAGGGCAGACATACACTTCTGTAAGAATGTTAATTACCATGTAAGATTCCATAGTCAAGGTAGTACAAGTTCCAACAAATGAATTGATCACTGCAAGATGAAAATACTGACTTTTACAATGAAATCAGGAGAGTCTGGTATATAGAAATAAGTCACAGTAGAAAGAAGCTATCCTGTTAAGTCTGTAGTAGAAAAGAGTGTAGAAAATAAACAGTACATTTTTTTACCATGCTATAAAATCATAAGTAATTAGGTTTTCAATCAATGAAACAATAATTTTAAAAAGACATTTTAGACATGTACTGTAGTGTACAAATATACCCTAAATTAGGAAGTAAGTCCTAATGAATTACCACAGACTAACACAAAGTAAAAAACAAGTCATTTCAAGAATATTCAATTTTATGCACATCCATCTCTGTTGAAGATTACAATGTAAAGATGCAAATTTAAAAACAGTGCCTTTTTGAGAAAAGTTCTGTCCAGTAGGATTGACATCTTAGTCCTTCTTTGTTCGTTTAGCTTTAGCAATATTTTCCTGGCGCTTTTGTTTCTTCTTTTGCTCTCGCTCTTTGGCTTCAATCATTTTCGCTAGTTTCCATGACAGTACTGCACTTGCTAAGAATAGAGGTGTCAGAGCTAGGATCACTGTTGTAAGAAATCCATAAGGATCCTTTGCAGCCCATTCCACAATATATTCAGCCCAAGATTTGATATAATCAAACATCTTTCCTGCCACCTAATTGGGGGAAATCCTAAAAAAGAAGCGGTGACACCATTAGATACACTAAACAATTGAATTAATGTCAGCAGATTAATTTAGGTATATACAGTATAATGCAAATTTAATTGCCAAAACTGTGGATGGCAAAAGCTCTTTTTTAAAAAGGTACTCTCTCCTCTGAGATCATGCTTGCTACGATGCATGCATAATCTCAAAACAAAGTAGGCTTTCTTTCTTTAAAATGATTGGTTTTTCCTCATGGAGATTTAACCATTTGTTTAATTGACTAACATTTATTTAAACTGGGTGATATCCATTATGGAGATCCTAGAGATATTCATTCCTTAGTTCAAGGTCAGCCTTGAAATGACTCCAGGAAGAGTAGTTAACAGTCCTGCTATGGTATCTGCTACCAATTAGTAACATATACTGTAAGTACATTTGTACCATGCTATGGGGCAAAGGGTAGATGGGATTATCTCTGGCCTTTAAACACAAAATCCTAAACTGGGATGACTTCTTTAAGGGTTACTTGGTTCCCCCAAATATATATATTTACTGATCATTTTTAATTGTATTCATGCAATTAATGCAATTTATGTACGTATTTAATTTATGCTCTGAACTGCCTTAGGTCCTGCACTGAGAGAAAGGCTGGTTATAAATAAAATAATTAATATAACATGCAAACATCCACTCAGATTACAGGAGAACTGGAACAATTCTGTGCTGGTCACTCCTTGTAATAAGCAAGCCACTCAGGTAAGGAAATATTTCCACAGAGAACAGAATTTGGCAATGTACTTAAAACTACCATAACCATGTTTGCATCACTGCAGCTTACGATGATTCACAGGACCAGACTGCCAGAAATTCTTCTTCCATGGGTCACATGAATACTTTACTCTTTCCTCATAAAATTTAATAATTTTACACACTTCTTCTTCATAGTTAATGCCAATACTGTATTTTAAACCACAAAAGATAAAATTGATGTTATGGTGAAATGAAAACACAGTAGTTAACTATGCTTTTCAGATCCGGACACTTAATTCTATTGACGGATGAACCTTCTCCTCATGCCAGTGGTACATCCATGTCTGCATTGTGTGCTTATCATAGGCCACTGACACAAATAGGAACACATCTGCACTCAGCACCCAGCAGTTGTTTCACATGACTACAGCTGGATCATGGCCTTTGGTCAATGCCTTGTCCAGATGAGAATGCATTATGGGTTGGATTCAAGAAACAAGTAAAGGAAGATAGCTACAAGCAGTGTTCTACTGCCAGAATTCCTGCAGTGCTACAAAAGTTCTCATGCTTCTGCAGGAAGTTATAGAAGCAGCTCATCTTAGATTCAGTTTATTTTTTTCTCTCTGCACTCTTCTGCAAGATGAGCTGCAGAGTACCTTTTAAGCACATCCAGGGTCTTGAATTCTGCCTTGTCATATCTCTCTTTTAAGCATATGTAAAACGGCTTTGCTAACTTCATCTCTCTCTTCTGCTGCCATGACCACACCATCATCTCAGGTCCTTTCACTGGGATCCCAGGTATCCTCTAAACCAACCCCTATTTTTTACAATTACATTAATATAATGTACCAGTAAATAAGACTTACCCAAGAGGCAAAGAAGCTCCAGTTTAAATATACGCAACAGAACGGGATACCGTTGTCATAGAGAACAAAAGGAAATCACCTTTAAAAAGGTAAAGTAACTTCAGATTATTAAAATATAAAACAATCCAAACTTAAAACAATACTTGCATGTTTGGTTGTAAAGGGCTGCACAACATTCAAGCTGGAGGGCTGACATAAGACCTTCCTTCTGACCCTACTATTACTGGAGGGGCGCAGAAAATACAGATACTCACTTTGGAAACATGAGTCAGGCTTTAAGCCAGGTACAGGGAACCTGTGACCCTCCAGATGTTGCTCAGCTACCACTCCCATCACCCCTGATGGGCTGATGGGAGCTGGCGTTTCATACATAAATGTGGCAGATTTATGCGCAATTCTCACATTTTGGAATTCACCATCTGTCGCAATCAAGATGTTAGAATAAAGAGAGAGAATCAGATCCACTGAGGCTAGTGCAAGAAGCAATGTTTTAATGACAGCCGTTTTAGGCAAAACATTTGCACTCTGCTATGAAAAGATAAATGGATGCTAGCTTCTTTCCATAGTGTTTTTCCCCCCCTGGAAAAGGCAACCATTACAGGTCTTTTGGGAAAAGGAGAGCCTGTACTAAACTGGATTGGTCTAAATGGCTACTAGAAGTCTTACAGTTCATAGGGTTGTCACACACAATTCTTTTAAGCTTTCAATTCTATCTCCAATTTCATGTGCATCTAGGGTGAGTTCATGCCTCAGACAGCAATTCCATAAGACTGCCCCAGGGTCATATCTGTATGGAGAATTGAAATTCTGTTACTTGAGTCTAACTCTTCATCGTGGACACAGCCTCCACTTGTCAGCAATAATCTCCACAGTGACAGATGAAAGTACACCTGAAATACCCCTCCTTTGCTCCTAGCATACACTTATTTGAAGCACATGATTGTCCTATTCTGTTCTAAACAAGAATAGATAACAGCTTTGGAGAAGGACTTGCTAGCCAACTATTTCTGTTCGAAAGTTAGGAGCAACTGATGTAAACAACAATGCATGCTCAGAACTGCAACTGAATACTTGAGGACTAGCAGCACGGTCTTATGCATATTTATTCAGAAGTAAGCCCTATGTACGACGCGGGTGGCACTATGGGTTAAACCACAGAGCCTAGGACTTGCCGATCAGAAGGTCGGCGGTTCGAATCCCCATGACAGGTGAGCTCCCGTTGCTCAGTGCCTGCTCCTGCCAACCTAGCAGTTCGAAAGCACATCAAAGTGCAAGTAGATAAATAGGTACTGCTCCAGCGGGAAGGTAAACGGCGTTTCCGTGGGCTGCTCTGGTTCACCAGAAGTGGCTTAGTCATGCTGGCCACATGACCCGGAAGCTCTACGTTGGCTCCCTTGGTCAGTAAAGCGAGATGAGCGCCACAACCCCAGAGTCGGTTACGACTGGACCTAATGGTCAGGGGTCCCTTTACCTTTTTAAGCCCTATGTACAACATTGACTTAATACTAAACAAGGCATACTCTCAAGTAAGGAGAAGAGATTGCAGTCTAAAGCTGGTTTGACATAAGACTGTTACTAGAAAAGCACAAGGCAAACACTTTTACATGTATACCCAACCCCCTCAGCATCTTTTCATATTCACACTCAAGGTGGCTGAAGAATGGATTTTTTTCCACAAGCCTATGGGGACAGGGGCCACAAAAGAGGATTTCTAATCCAAGGCAACAATCTAGAGTTCAAAACCAAGACTAGTAGCTAAGGACATATTTGCAGATGTGGAGGGGACAGGGTACCCTATGTAATTTAACAACTACAGCACTGCTTTACAGTTGAGACTTGCCACTGGAACATTTCTAAAATTAAGACTGCCAGCGGTTTTCCTAGACGCATAGGCAGGTCCTCATGTTGGTTTCGTAGAGACAAAACCCAAAGTTAATTGTAGGGGAATGCTTTTAGCAGGACCAACGGAAACCTCCCCGGACAGGGACAATGCAGTTAAGACTTAATGCAGGCGTTAGAATAAGACACGGAAAAGGAGCACAAAGCCAGCAGCAGCAGTTTATCCGAATGTCATGTACGAATCTTAAACGGCTGCTGCTCTTAAAAAAAACACATATGCCCCACTGTCAACTTCTGAAACGCTTCGGCAGCAGCCGCGTGACTGGGAAGACGTAGGCGCGTCCCCGGCCCTGAGAAAAACCACACCTGTTGGGCTTCTGCCTGCGCGGGGCGGCCGTTAACGCGAAGAACGCAGCGTGGGGGGAGGGGCGGAGCGCGAAGCAGGAGAGGTTGGCCGGAGAGCGCGAGGGCCGGAAGCGAGACCGGGAAGGGCTCCTGCCGGTTCCTTCGGGGGAAAGGACAGACTCCTCCCCCGGCGGCCTCAGGAAGCGGTCTGGCCTGAGGATTAGCAGAGGAAGCGGGTATCCTCCGCCCGGCGAGGCCCGGCCTCCCTTTCCCTCAGAGGAGCCTCGTCAAGCGCCAGGGGACGCGGGCGCCCCCTTTCCCCTCACGCCTCAAAGCCCCCCCCCCGCCAACCACAATGCCTCCTCCCATTGGAATCGCCCAACGCAACCCTCCCCCCCGTCCCCGGCTAAAATATTCGCTCACCCTCCAACCGGAAGCAGGAAGATGGTAAAGGAAGTCCGCACACCCACTGCGTTTCGACTCTGTTGTCTTGAGCGATCATAGAGGGTGCAGTCGGCTAGAAAGGTCAGTAGCAGATGCTCGCCGCAAGATTTATTGTCATATGCAAGCTGTAAATCGCCCCGCGGTCTGGAGACGGAACTTCCGGGTTCCCGTAGACCCGATTCGCCTCCCGAGAGCGGTAGTGAGAGCTGCCCATAGAAAATTGTGGAGAAGTGAGGTGGGGGTGTTTATTTGTTGCTTAGATTATGAGACCGTACTATGTCCACCAAGAAACAAAAAGCATCAGGCACGGTGTTTCTCACTCGCAAGCTTTGTTTCAGGTGCAAAATGTGCACATGGCTTATTTAAGGCTGGCTCTGTTGCGGCCAACGGTCCATTATCTCCGTGTTGGAGGTGGCTAGAAGAGTGAGGGCTGAGGCAGGCTTGGATTGTCAGTCAAAAATCTTCCATATAAAACGCCTCTCAGATTGGAGCAAAGGCCAAAACCCGCTCCCAGCCACGTTCCAATACTTAATTGCACGTGGAAGCCTTGCCCTCCGTAGTCTTGTGTGTTTATAACTAAAAGTTTTTGACGCAAATAAGATCTGGGTTACAAAGACCCTCCTGCTTTGGCTAATCCTGCTCTGGAGCCAGTGTGGTATCGGACCAGGACATGGGAGACCAGGGTTCAAATCCCCACTTGGCCTCGAAATTCACTGGGTGATCTTGGGCCACTCACAGCCTCTCAGCGTAACCCACTTGTGGGGATTGAATGAGTGGGGAGCCACGCACGCCACTTTCAGCTCCTTGGAGAAGAAAGGTGGACCATAAAAGCAATCAATTAATAATCAATCGTTTGACAAGGCGGAGATGGAGAAACCTAATTGCCTCCCTGCTGGATCAGGCCAGTGGCCCATCTACTCCAGCATCGTGTCCTCAGAGTTGCCTGCCGGCTGCTTCTATGGGAAGCGCAGTGTTACCCAGCAATCCTCAAAACACGCTCTGCTGCGTCTCTCTTTCTTTCTCCGTAGTTTCCTTACGGGCAGCTTTCTCTTCCACCCCCTGTAGTTTGTGGGGGGAAAGGAATCGGGAAGTGTGAGTGTCTGATTGTTAGAGCAGCTGGCTACCGTTTGAAACACATACAGTATATAGCTCTATGTTGAATCTGCAAGAGCGGTCACGTGGCTAGAGGCGCGCCTGGGCCGCCATTGCTTTGTGGGGGTTATTACGTGTGTGAGGGGAATGAAGGCAGCCAGAGCGGAATCTGGAGCGAGGAACTTCCGGGGAAAAGCGGTAGGTTCGCTCCGCGCAGTAGCGAAGCGCTCGCCAGTGGCGCCCTTTCTTTCCCGCGCCCTGAATGGGGCTCCTGCGAGGCGGGCGGAGCACGTCGCTCTCGGGCTTTTGCAGGAGAAGGATGCTCCTCATCCAGAGAGGGCTGGGGTTTGTTTGCGAGGAAGACCCGTTGAACTCCTTCTTTCTGGTGAAATGGTGCCTACGGTTGGGTTTGCGCACCGTTTAAAGTCCCGCCGCACACCCGCCGGTTGCGGAGGCAGAGACTGGACCCAAGGAATCAACACAACAGCAGCATTTTATAATTTGCCAAGCAGTTTTCTTTTTTTTTAAAAAAGACGCTCCCGTATGTTATACACACATACATGCAAAATTCGTATAGAAATGTATATCCCTGGGGACCCTTTCAGCAGGTTTACAATCTGAATTTACACATAGCACAAGACAAGTAAATAAATAAATCAGGATTGGGTTCGCAGGATAAGCTACTCTTGATTTCTTTCAAAAAGCAGGGAATCACAAAGTCCTTTTGTCCCTAAACCTGGCCACAAGGTGTTTCTCAGAAGGTGCAATGCAGAAACGTTACAACAAATCAAATGATTTAAAGTCTACTGTTTGCTTATAATACCATAGATACTTGTTTACATACACACACACACACACATATATATACACACACACACACACACACACAAATATGTCCGGAAAGGGTTCGTGTAGTACTTCAAGTAGCTTTCAACATTATTTGTTAATAAGCTAGATGTTAATTATTCTAAACTTTATCAGAAGCACACACCAACACTTGTAAAGGTGTAGCTTGAGCAGATGTATTTGTATCAAAAAGTTCCCCACTGATTTCACTAGTTTATATCTATGTAACTATATTTTGAATCAGCCTTCATGCTCTGTTTTACCATGGTATAAGCTGGGCAGTTAGGTATACCTTCTACTGTTCTTATGACTGTGCATTTAAAATGTAGCCTAAAAACAGCAGCAGAATGTTAAATAGCCATGGCAGATACCTTTGGAAAAAGATTTCCCCGAGTGCTACTTTGTGCTGTGCAAACTGAAATTCCTTTTATTCATAAATAAATTCATTATCTTGGACATTGTAGTAAATGATGTAGAACACCTGCTATAGAAGCAAGTAGTGAAAGTAAATAAGACCATTTAAGTTGAAAGATAAGACAAAGCAAGGCAAATCCAGCTGAGCACAGAGTGGCTCGATAGCATTAAGGATCATGATAGAATTTAAATTCTTCTATAAAGGAGGAAGGATACCTGAAAATATTTTAAGGATTTTTAGCCTAAGCTTTTTAATTTAATTGTGAAAGCATGACCCCATGTCATATTTACTCTAAAGTAATCCCTCTTCAGTCAATGGGATTTCACCTAGGGTTCTAGCCTTACAAACACTTACCGGTAATTGAATTTTTCTTAGCTTGAGGAACTTGTGGTTTTCCAGATGTTGGATTCCCAACTCCCATCAGTTGTAACCAGCATGCCCAGCAGACAGGGATGATGGGAGTTGTGACCCAGCAACACCTAGAATCTCAAAGCAGTACTGGAACCAGGAGCACCCTGAAACTATAATCCTTGAGTCTGCAGTGGGAGTGAGAAACTATCCAAACTAGGCTGATTTCCTTTTCCTGGGCAAACTGATTTATTGGCCAGGAACACTTCTGTCATGTCTGGATCAAATATGCACAGAATTGGATTGCATATGGATGTCCATTGTGTAAATGTGTTGTGGCAGAATACAGGGTGTGTTACTTGACATCTTATTGTGAGCATTTCATAAGGAAATTGTTTGGGTTGTATCTGTTAAGGTAACTGCAGGAGAGGACTGCTAAGAGAGTGTTAGTGTGGCTGTTGTAAGTACTCTCGTAGTTTCTGTAGTCCCATAAGCTTGGGCAAGAAAAAGCGACTATCAAATTTAATAAATAAATAAATAAACAAACAAACAAACAAACAAACGACAATGATAAAATATAAGGGTGGTGATTTACTCAGCTTTACCCACCCAAATTAATCAACATGACTAATTTAAGTCCATTCATTTCAAATGGTACAAATTAGTTGAATACCACCACAAGTTTCCGCCAACTGACAAGACATATTCATTAAGGTGAACTGATGATGGTCAGGACAAAAAGTACAATCTAGTCATTCATATATATATATATATATATATATATATATATATAGTGGTAGCTATTGATTATATTAGCCAGAAATGGACTTCTTTGGAGCCATTCCTTGGAGGTTTTTAAGCAGAGGTTGGATGATCATCATGTATCATTTAATTGAGATTCCTGCATTGCAGGGGTTGGACTAGATGACCCTCAAGGCCCCTTCCAACTCTACGATTCTATGATTTCAACAGAACCTCAAGTTGTTGTTGTTGTTGTTGTTGTTGTTGTTGTTGTTGTTGTTGTTGTTGTTATGTTTAGAACTGTAGATTTCCCATAAAGGAAAAAGGACTTAGGAAATTTGCATTTCAGTATTTACAATATTCAGCCATTATGATATATTCTTGAACTATAATAGAATGTTCCGGTTGTCTGGCAGATATGGGATTAGTGATATATTGGGTCCACTCAGAAACAAAACTTCTCATTTTAGAAAACATTGGTGGAATACTTATGCCTTGTCATAGTGACATCAGAAGATTGACGGATGGGTGGCCCCACCCACTTACCAGAGTGGTTCCCAGGGGGAAGGGTAGCTCAAAATCCACCTTACTGGCTGGATCCTGTTCCCCACCCTTATTATAAAACATGGCAATAACTGGAGAAAAGTAAAGAAAACCCAGATCACCCAAATTTGAAAACTAATCCAAATACATGTAGTAATTTGTTTTACAGTACTTTGAAAATAAACTTTCATTTGGTTCTAATGGAAAACAAGTTTTGTTGTTTATTTCATTGGACACATTTTTATGACAGATTAAAAAATATCCCCCCCCCAAGGTGGCTCATAAAATGAAAAAGTGGAACAATAATAAAACAACAGTTAAAAAAAATTATACAATATCAAATAATATTCAGTGCATTTCAATACCATAAAGCACACAGTGGAAGCCAATACTGAGGCAACAGACTAAATATGTAATTCATCACAATCCTATAAATAAATTCATTACAGCCTTCCATAGTAGTTCAGATTTTGTATTAATCCTGTATAAAATGCTGCCTTTCTGTGCTGTACTCAATGCTGCTATAGGAAAAAGAGCTCAGGATATGGGGGGTGTCAAAATTTTAGGTGTAAAATAATAAACTCAAACAAAGACTTGTTCTGAGGCCACAGTGCAGATGGGAAATGTTGGAAGTGTTGAAGCTGGGCAAATCTTGTTGTCATTAAATACAAATAATATAATTTTACAATTTATGCATGTATTCCATTGGTCCATAATTCGTTAGTGAATCTTTCAGGCTGAATTTCAGTCTATCTATTGTCCCTAAAATCTTTTGTGTCGTGCGCATCTTTCTGCTACAGATTAATCTCAGGGGTAGCACTGTTGAATTTAGTGAAGTTATATCAGGTATGAATTTTAGGCTATTGCATCCATAAAGAATCATCCCCAGGAGTGAATTATTTCTTTATGCTTCTTCATGAACTGTTTATCTTGCATAATTTCTTGAATCTTGTCTATTCCACCTGCCGAATAATATCCCCCTTGTTTCTGGATGAGTTATGCAGCTCCCCCTGCAATGGCACGTTGGTGAGTGTTTTCTGAAGGGCCATGAAAATTAAATTTTTCTTGTGCTTCGCCCACCCCACCCCCAGCTTGTAAAGTGAGAGTGCTTTATCAGCATTTTGTCAGCCATGTGTGACAGATCTGCAGCATTTGCACAGCAATAGGTAGTATTTCTTACAGTTCTAGTAGAGCCAGCCAAACCTCTTTTGTGACATTGGGAGTTAGATCTTATTTTAAAAACAACAACAATGCCCCAATGTGTTGTGCAGCCATAGAATGCACAATATAGCATCGCTTCATACCATTTGGAGCCTCTGTAGTCATGAAGGGAGTGAGGCTGTTCCTTAAAGCACCTCAGTGACAGCACTTTACTTTAAGGAGAAACGCTGTCATTGTTCTGGCCTGACCTTGACCAGAAGCCCAGAAGGCACACCAGTTCACCTGAGAGCAATGCAAGTAAAGGCCAAGGCTCCAGCACCACGGAGAGCTCCAAGCCTCCCACAAGCCCTTAAACCTCAATGGGTCTTTTTATCAGTCTCAAGCCTTCTCTTTCCTGGAGCATACAGAGTTTAAAGGGCCAGTCTCCATCTCATTCCCATTAGTTCCCTCCTGGTTCAGTTCCTGTGCTCATGATCTGGTGACTGAAGGCATAAGAGCCCAGGTTTAGTGATGGTCAATTCTTTGAGGACCTCAGGGTTTGGGTCTCCGTTGATGTGACAGGCTTTGGCTCAGACCCAGTGTTAAAGGCCTATGCTTGAGTCTCGCTCTTCCATGGCCTTTGTTGCCGCTACTACTATTATGGCTTATCCTTCCTTGTCAAAGTCCAAGCTCTTAAGGGGACCATGATATTATTATTATTATTAGTAGTAGTAGTAGTAGTAGTAGTAGTAATATTTCATTTCATTTAGAGACTATCTAAGTAATGTTTGATGTTTTATTATTGTTTTTGTATGTGTTGGAAGCCGCCCAGTGTGGCTGAGGCAATCCAGCCAGATGGGTGGGGTATGAATAATAAAATTATTACCATTATCATCATCATCTGGATTACTGTGCTCAATGGGACTTACTGCCAAATAAGTTTGCATAGGTCTCCCTAGAGTTGTGTTGAAAAATTGAGAACAACCTGGTGCAACTCATTTGTGGATTAGTCTGTGTGGGCCCAGCACTCTGCAAAGGACAGGCAGAAGGCATGACTGAAGTTTCACTACACAGTGTGTCCCCTCTGGGCAGAAGCAACAAAAGGAAATAGCTTTTAAATGACTGCTATTGGACAGTGTGCTGTTGTCTGTACACCTGTCAGGCTGTGAGGTCCCAGACCTGTGCCCCATCATAGGCACTGCCAACCAAAGGAGGATTTGAAATGGAGGGCCTTCCAGAAGCTGGGCTACAGTGCGAAATCACTAACCTCTTTGTATACAGGCTCTGTTGCAGGGTTGGGGAACTTGTGACCCACCCGCCTGATGCTGTTGGGACTACATTCCCATCATCCCTGACCATTGTCCATTTGCCTGATACTGATGGGAGTTGCACGTTGTGATAATAATTATTTAGCAGGGTGGTGATTGGCCCATGTGACTGATGATTCCATTTAAAAAGCGAGTCTTTTATTTCAGGATTTATTTATTTGCTTGCTTGCATTTCTGTTTAATAAATAGATCCAAGGATCACAGGGCGGTTTACAATATTAAAACACAAAAATACGTAACATAGTAACAAGCAAAACAAAAATAAGAACAAAAACAAATGAAGAATTCCTCTTCCCACAACACATTTAAAAGGGTATCGGATGTTAATCAGCCAAAATTTTAAAAGGCAATAGATTGTTTAATTAGCCAAAAGCTTGGGAGAAAAGGAACGCTTTTGCCTGGCACTCACTTGGGTCCTGAGCTGAGTTCAATAGTAAATTAGTTTCCCTAGATGTAGCCATTCTGCTCCCTTGAGTTATGTACTAAAGACTGAACTAACCTATATTCTGCCCCAGGGCTTAATGGAGGACTTCAGCAGAGAATAATTGCCAAGAGGCTTTAAGGCCCTTTGCTACTACTAGATTAATGCAAACTGGCCTCTTCAGGCTTCTTGAGGTCTAAGCATTTTGCTTTGCCAGAAGGGATGACTGAAATTCATTTCATACATTGCCTTTAATGAAAAACAGTGAGATACAGTAAATGCAGATTAATTGTGCTGCTGGTCTTTAATTCCTCCTCATGTTACATTTGCAGTCATATGAAAGAGAAGAAGGAGACCAAAAAATCATTAGCCTCCAGGCATATTGCTGGAAGCAGTAATCTCTTCTTATCTGCTGAGTTAAGTGCTGGATGAATTCTTGTGTGGTGTTTTGAACTCTGTCTTTATGCATTGACTACCTGACATGGTATACACCTGGCCCTGAACTGACCTCCCTCCCACTTCTGGAAGTGATCACAGCATGAGGCAATGTGCCTCCAGGCTAATGATCTTTTTTTAATGTCTCAACTCTCATACATGAGCAGAAATGACGATTGGAATTGCTGTCCTAATTTGCACAATATATATTGCAGGCAAAATTATATTAAAGGCAATGCATAAAATTAAGTTAATCAGCGGGTATTTTCCAAATTGAAGAGATGACTGTGTAAATAGGAAGAAGATGCTTTATTATGTGTAGATATATGAGGGGGTGTGGGGGAAGAGCTAGAATTGTGTATCAGAAGCTCTCTATATTTTGGTAGAATGGGAATGGACGTTAGCACTCTATTTCATTATTGCCTGTAGTATAAATATATATGGAGCCTGAAATCCAGTGCCTACTCACTTTGCAAGAGTGTTGCTGGTACTTCACCTTTGCTGTGTGGGGTCTTGCTGCCCCTGTGGTTATTTTCTGGGGTCTGCACATTTTGGCTGACCTTAATATTTGCAGATGCCACCAGCTCTGTCCTTTTCCTGTGTCTTCTGGCGTGCCCAGAGAGCTAAAGAAAGGGATAAAAATCTCTCCCTAGCTTCATGATGTACTTTGGAAATGCTCAAAACTCCTGTAGCATGGAGACAGTGGCCAGTTCTGTCATTGAATCAGGGGTAGCCAATGTGGTGTCCTCCAGGTATTATTGGATAGCAACTCCCATCAGCCACAGCAAATGGACAGGAATTATGGGAGCTGTGAGTCCAATGGCATCTGGAAGGAACCATGTTGGCTACCTCTGCTCTTTCCTGAGGTTGGTACTCATGAAAGATGTGGACTCTTGTCTCTGGCTTAGCATTGCACTTTGGTACTAGGTATTCTCTTTGGTGAGAATCTAGAGCTTCAGTAGTTAGCAATACAGTAGCAGCAAGAATTTGCCATTCCAGAGAGATTCACAGAGCTTCCAATATCAGCACTGTGAAAAGCTCCCAGTGAGTCTAGTCTGCCTGGTGTGTCTTCCCTCCTTAGATAACATTGGGACCATGTTGTGACAGCAAGGAGATGGAGCTGTCTAAGGTCATCTTCTGCTATAGGGCCTGCCCACTGAAAAGGGCTTGTCTTCTCCTGAGACCCCAGGCTTGGGGTGATGATAACACTAGGCTTAGAGCAGGGTTGATCTCTGACCTCCCTCTGCATCTCCCAAGTGTCAAGAGACAAGACCCCATCCCTTTCCTAAGGTCCGGCCTCAGAGAGAAGGAAGGAATGGTTCCAGATCTTGATCTCCTTTTTCATGGTATTACTGCCAGAATTCCTTCAAGCCAATGGCAGTTTTCTGCAGGCTTCTGCCCAAGTTATCCCTCTCTTACTCCTTTCCCCTCTCCTAGCCATATCTTCTTACGATCTCTTTTGACTCTCCCAGGTATTATCTATGGCTTTTACTGAGTCTGCATAGTGCCATTGGGGTACAGGAGGGAGAAGGCATTTCCTACCCCGGGAAACCATATTCCAGTTTTACTGAGTTTGGGGTGCCCTTATAGTTTGTTGTGTGCCAGAAGACCTGCCAACCAAGGATTTCAAAATGGATGGACCTTTTTTTCTTTTAAATACAGAATTAAAACCATACTAAGATTAATGGATGATCTTGGCCATGCACATAACTACGAAAGAATTCTAAGCCACATTGTTAAAGTATTGAAACGTGGACCACAAATTCAAGCTTTACTTCAAACACAAAATGACATTGAACCATCCTTTATTCGTATTGGCATTGGACATTTTTATTAAGCACTTAAAGTTTCCAAGGCACTGTACAAAGATGTTAAAACACAGCATTATCTAACAGATGTGATACAATAGGGGGGGAATGATGGGGAATGGAGGGGAAAGCAAAATTCAAGCACTAATTTTTCACAAAGTTACATAATATAGCAATGAATTTTGTCGTCTTAAGGTTGTGGTAACTGATGAAGGCTCTGCAGGGACAATGATGCAACATACCAATTCCCGGGGCTTTAGATGTTACTGCTGCTGTTCCAAATGCTGCTACTTTTGGTGACCGTGGGGGAGAATAGTACCTTGCGAGAAGTATGCTACCTAGCAACCCAGATGTAGCACCAGATGTTTTGGTTCATAGAATGAGTAGGACACCTCCTTACCTTGGCTATTCCACCACTTCCAGCTCTTTCTTGCAGCAGGGAAGTCTAGTTTCATTCTTCCAAACACATTTAGAAATTCTGGCTGTGTCTTTGTGCCTGTTTGCAATAATAAACATGGAGACTGGATCTATTTATACTGTGCTGAAGTACAGTTAGAAGCTGTTCTGTGTATTTTCCGTCCTGATTGGCAGTGCACTTGGGATGGGGGTGATGCCGGTCTGTTGTCTTTAGTCAACCTTCTTCAAACACTTTTAAAAGCAATGTATTTACAGCAGAACTATGTCAAGAAGGAAAGTCCACATAAATACACATAATGGCTGCGTTTGGATGTTTGTCCATATACCCATGCGTTCCTCTCTTTTCCCATCACTTGTTGTGCTCTGGCATAGGGATTTAGCCAGTTTTCCCTGCTGGCAAACTAGATTGTAACAGGAAACTCTGGTTTAGCCAGTATAAAGTATTTTAACCCCATGCTTGCTTCCTTGGAGGAAGGAGGAGACATACATGTGACAAGTATATGAATAATTGTCTCTAGCTTCAAATTAGACATTTCAAGCTTTAAGGAAGCTTCAAGAAGTTGTGGAACTTCTGCTGCTGCAGAACACAGTGGAGAAAAGGCTAGAGCAAGGGCGTGCTGGAGAGAGATGTGTCCCTTGCCCATTGTGGTGAATATGACAGTTTTTGGCAAGAATAGCTAGTCATTCCACAGAGGTGAAGGCAACTGTTATTGCCATCCTTGTGAATCTTAAGGTTTGAAGCAAAGCTCTCAAGTGGACTGCTGCAACGGACTTGAGCTTTTTATGAAAGAGACCATGTCAGTCATGGATCTTGCAAATTCTTTAAACAGATCACTGGTCGGGTGGGTTCACAGAAGTCACAACACTTGTTTTTTTCTATTGAGGTGGATAATATCACCCCCTTGGTTGCATTCAAAACCATATGGATACTTTCATGGCAGCTGTTGAGAACAAAAGGTGTGACCCACTGACGCCGGACAAAGCTTATTTTGCATTTTCCCTTGAAGCTTAGATAAAAAATATAGAATGTGCCACTGCTCTCATTTCTGTTACCTTCAGTACATGTACATTTAAGAAAGGATTAGAGTTTTCAACGGTTGATTTTGCAAAATGGATATAGTTGATTTCTATTGACTGATGGGTTTTGCTATTTCAGCAGTTCAAAAACAGTACAAAAATGTGATCTGGCGTTTTCTGCTGCATTTAAATTAAAGCCTGTTACTATTTACTCTGAATGGCTGTTAGCTAAATGCATTTAATGTAGAACACATTCTGACTTGCCCAAAGAATGGCATTTTCCAGTGCTGAGAAAATGGCCCTTGAATTAGAGAATTAGCTCTTCAAAAATGTAGCCAGGGGAGTAATACCTCTTTCTGCATAATTGTGGGGAGGGTGTTCATGTTATTGTTTGAGTGAGTGACACAAAAATAATTGAAAAGCGCATAATAGAAACAAATAAGTGGGGACTCCGTGGGAGAGGGAAAGGTTGGGGAGAGAAGGGCAAAGAGAAGGGTTCTCCTCCTCTTGCCCTTCCACTTCCTGTTCTGGAAGAGAGATAAAAGGGAGTGGGGGTTAAGGCTGCTTATTCTCCTTTGACCTTTCCTTTGACACTGAATCATTGTGGTGGTGGAAGGGAGCTTGCACATCCCCCACCATGGTTTGGAACCCTTATAATCCATATAGACACTGTGGCACACACACACACCATATGCACAAATCCCAGAAAGAGGATGTGTGTGACAATGTGTTGATAATAATGATACAATACTTAATATTTGCAAGCTATGCAAGTATTGCAAGAGTGTGTAAACCCACAACAAATGCTCTTCAATTCTATTGCTCTATGATTCTGCCCTTGAATGCGTACAAGAATGGGCCTTCAGCCTTTGCACACGTGTACTTTTGGGTAATCATGTTTAGGACTGTGCTGTAAGTGTTCAGTAAAGTCGTCATCTCTGTTTAAAATTCAGAAAATTCTGATTCAAAATGATAACTGTCAAAAAGAGTAATGCTGTCTTTTGGATTAAGATCCAACATTGCACCAGAACTTCTTCTCTCTTTCCTGCCTCTTCCAGCTACCTTGTTTCCTCAGTTTGCTCTGGAGAGCAAATTTTTGAGAAGATGCAAGCGGGGGGGGGGGGAAGAGTCCCATTTGCACAAGATACCATTCTTGGTATGCTTTTCTATGTTGAAAAGAAGAATGTAACTTAATCTTAACTCTTTGACAAAAATATTTTTCTCATTCCCTTCTTTCAGCCTTCTACGTGGAAATGAACTGCAGCACCTTCTCCAACAGAAGCTTTTCATCCTAGTGTATTCTTTCCATGTGCTCTGCTGCTTAGAATTCTTCTTTTCTACAACAGTTTGAAGTAGAATTACCATGGTGAAATATTGTGCAGCATATAACTGCACCAATTCAGACACAAAGTTGAATAGGAAACAGGGAATAACTTTTCACAGGTAAGCGTGAACAGCCTGAGCATAGTGTAAACCCTGATCTTTTATTAATTATCATTGTTATTGCAGACTATTAGGCATTTGCCCACAGGAATGAATGTTTGGAGGAGCCATATTGTTCAGTGTCTCCAAAAATAACATTGCAGGCTACTCCAGATCCTGTTGCATGTTGTGGAGATATTTAATTTAGCTGCCACGCCTGTGCTTGAAATTGCACAAGAATGTGATTTATGTAAGAGTAGAAATGTGGTAATAAATTTTGATAGTCTTATTTTGGACGACTTGTGTTAATACCAGCATGGAGCAGTATTCCATAGCGGAACATTGTGCAGGGATGTTTAGGAGGAACAGTTCTCATTAGTTCACAAAAAGGATCTGTCGCCCAAATGCACTATCCCACTTGTGACTCTTTCCAGCAAAATCCAGGAGGACCTTTCATTAAAATATAATTATTTTCTACATACAGTATATGTGGGTATGTATTGGAAAGATATTATGTTCCAGCTTTCCACTGAATATAGGCAAGGCATGTCAGGCAGGCTGTAGATTGGCAGAAGGCAGAATAAGATCTGTTAGTAGATCTATAGTTGATTCACCATAGATCCTGGCTCCCAACTGTCTAACTGTAGCAAGGTCTTAAAGGTTTCCTCCCTGTCAAAAATTAAGCTGCTGAAACAAAGAATACCTGGGAGAAATCCAGGAGTGAATTTTCATTCTGCGCTGTGCATGTGCTCAGAAATACTCTGCTCTTCATTCTTAAAATGTGTCTGAAAACTAGAACTGTTTTGCATGTGGTTCTAGTTGATTGATCTCAGGGTTCAGGGGTGGGGTGAGGAGATCCTGCAAGTCTAAAATCTGCTCACAATTGTTCTAAGCATTCCCATAGAAGAACATTTTACACCAGTGGTTTTCAACCAGTGTGCCATGGCACCCTGAGGTGCTTTGAATGATAGCCAGGGTTGCCACAGGGGTATTTTGTGCACAGCACTTGAAAAATGAGTATACTTACTTTGTAGATTGGGGGGAAATGTTCCTTCTGCATGATTCAGGCCTCCAGCTGAGCAGTCGCGCCCCGGGCTTCGAGTAGCTCTGCGCAAGCCGCGGAAGCCCTCCCATGGCTTGCGGAGAGCAGCCTGTTCTGGGGGCTGGGGTCGGGGGAAGCTCGGGCTTCCCCCACCCCAGCCCCGCGCCTGGGAGGGAAATGAATTTTTTTTTATTTCTCCCCAAAAAAACTAGGTGCGCCCTATGGGCCGGTGCGCCCTATGGGGCGAAAAATACGGTAAGTCTCATTGAGTTCAGTGGTGCTTACTCCTAGGTAAGTGTGTATAGGATTGAAGCTTTACCACCCCAAAAGCTGGGCTGTTGAGCATTTAGCCTGGCAACCACATGTACATAACACTTTCTATATGTTTGTTCCAAATGTGGTTGTTTATAATATTACCATAAGAATACTTGGGTTTTATTTGCTCATAACAAGGTTTCCTAAGGATAATGCGAGAAAGCAAGAATGGGCCATGTCAGTACACCGAGCTGACCCTGTTAGTGGCAAACTTTGGATGCCATCTCAGTGGGACATGATTTGTTCTCAGCATTTTAGCCCAGAGTGCTTCAGAGAAATTAATGGAAAGAAGTTCCTCAAGGAAGAAAGTTGTCCTTCTATATTTTCCTTTCCTGACACTTCTAAGGTATGAGATTTGTGTGATATTCTAATTTTATTATACTGTTTCTTTGTTACTGGTCCTCAGTTTTGGTGGACCATTCATTCAAGCTTCATCTCTTGTTGCCTTCAGGTGACTAGTGAAGACATGCCTTTTTGGCTTAGTGTCTGGTCTTAATTTAGGGGGCTTTTTTCTGCTGCTGCTATGGGTTGTGCTGCTATTCACTTCCATTTTTAGCTAATGATATTTCATTATTGTGATTTTATTTTGTCTCTGTGTGTGCTTTTAATTGCTGCCTGCTGCTTTCTGGGGTCTTGTTCTCTAAAGGTGGGATAGAAAATGTTTAAATAAGTATACCATTCAAACAGCAGAACTTCAGAATGTAATTGTTGCCACATTTTCAATGACTTCCTAGGAGCTGTTCTTTGTTTCCTAGAAAATACACGCTCCAAAAAGACGAAGAAAGAACTCCAAGTGGGCTGGAGCACTTGACCTCACTCTTGTCAAGGCAAATGGCAGCAAAAATGAGATGTGCAGTCAGCAGATCATGCAAACTGTAAGCAGAAAGGCAAAATGAATTATCTGTTTTGTGGAGATTAGTTACCTACCTTTACTTTAGTGGATTGTTAAACTGCTGTGTAAATTGTAATTTACTTTTAGCTGGCTTATTGTAATTAGTGTATATTCAGCATACTTAAGGAAAAATTGCTAAGGTAAATAGCCCCTGCGAAGTTAGATTGCTGCAAAATTCCCATTGATTTCAGTGCATGTTGATTTGCACCAATCAGGGCTGGCTCTTCCATTAGGCAGAGTGATTCAGAGTGAGGGAGCTGCCTCAGGTGGCAAATTCAGAGAGGCAGAGTATCTGTGTTTGCCCTGCAGTTCCTAATAGGCTAGCTTTCTGCCATAGGGTGCATTGGAGGACTCTGCTCCATCACCAGAGCTGAAGTAAAATTCAACTACAAGTCTAGTCAGATTTTGTGCACAGAATGGTGAATGCACCATCTTATCCTTCACCTCAGGTAGCAAAATGTCTTGGGCAGCTCCTGGAACCAATCTCTGCATGTGTGGAAATTACAGTGAGCCAATGGTTGTGTACAGCGGAATATTTCAGATAGGATTGGACTGAAAATGTAGTAAGCCAAATTCCACAGATTATTTGTAACAGTTATGTAAAGGACATCCAAGTACTGTTTGCCACATCCAACCACAAAACAGATACAACAATCTTTCTTGTGGCATTTGAGGAATAAGGATGCACTCTTTGGAGCCAGACCCATGCCTAGAAGCATAATAATATTGGAGCTTCTATGCATTTGTTTGTGTTGAAAAGAAAATTAATGCGCTATACATTTCTTTTTTTCCAGAACAGGTGCATATATTATAGCATGAACATGATATTTTCATCTTTATCAGTATGTAAGATTTCTGATTTCTTCTCGCTCAAGAGAAAAAGAAGAAGAAAAGCAAGGAAATGAAAATCTATCTTTAAAACCTAGCAAAGCACAAAAAGTTACTTTTCTATCAATGATTTAACCACTTTTGGTTCTTTCTGTAGACACCAGCTAGTGATTCACAAAAATCACTTGAGCACAAAGAGCATAAAGTGGATCTGAATAGCTTTTCTTCAAAGATAAGCCCCACTGAGGTATATAGTGCAAAGTATACCCTCACAGTAAGTATAAAAGCAGTAACTTTGTCAACAGTCCTCTTCAGAATCTAATGATTGTAAATGTTGAGTGCAGAAACAGTTGCTTCAAGGTAGGTTTTGGCCCAATCCTGAAATTATGATTCAGATTAAATCTTTAAGGAAGCATGAGATATCAGGGCATTCCGCACAATAATAGGACTTTAAATTGAACATGTATGTTAAAGTTCAAAATTATATTTAAATGTTGTGCTTGGGTATGTAGAAGCAGAGCCTCGAATTTATTGACTGCTTTTGAAGAAAGGGTTGGTGCTGTGATGTTTTTACTGTTGGTGATGTTTTTAATGGATATTTTTATATTATTGTAATTGCATTAGTGTTTAATTACAGTTTAATTATTTTCCCCCCTAGGTTTCTAGCATTTTCTACTTTATCTGTGTAATCCATCTTGAGTCCTGGACTAGGAAAAAGGCAGGATACAAAAATAAATATAAAAATTAAAATAAAATAATATCACAGCACTAGCTGAATTTACTGTGTGCTTGCCGAGAGAGAGACAGATCTGTTGTCTTTCCCTTAACCATTAAAAAAAATTAATACTCTTCAGCTGCTAGCATATAGCCAATGTTTTGAATAGAAGCTATTCATTACATTCTTACTCCTGTTCCCAGGGAACAGATGCCTGCTTTTCATAACTTCAGCAGAACAGGTCTAAAATTATCTTGATGAATATGACAAGCAATTGTCTAAGTAGTCTACATTCACAACAATACACGTTGTTCTTGATATCAAAAGTGGATAGGTCAAAAAGAAGGAAAGAGAACGGGAGGCAATAATAATGCGGGGCAGGCAGGAAGAGTTAATTTCACATGGAAACTAAGTAACCTCTGGATAAAAATGCATAGGATTGTGATCTTTATCACCCCAAAGCATATTGGAGCAAAAAAAAGAGGTTTATCTGTCTCTGGAAGAAGACAAGTGAAATAGACAGTCAGATTGCCTGGGGAGGAAATTCTATAAATTCAGGTTCACTACAGAAAAGTCACCACTGCTATCTAATAGTGTGTGACATACAAGAAAGATGGTTCTTGAATTCATTTGTGACTGGAAAATTTGGTATGCAGGTGAGGTGTTCAACAAGGTTAAAAACACTTTCCATGATACTTCATGATTTCTACAAGCAAGCATCTCAATGAATTATGATGCACAGAAACATTTTAAGTTGGATGTAGAAAAGATCAAGTAGATCTCTTCTTGCACAAGGGTTCTTTTTTTGTCTTTTCGCTGCCACCACTGCCTCCTCCCCACTACAGATCCTTCTGTCAATCAGAAAATCTACTCCTGGATTAGATCACTTTTAAGTATCTGTGTGAGATGGGGTGGGCAGGCTACTGCAAGACAGGGAAATTGGTGGAGTTTAGCAGGGCTGCTGAACAAGGGCAAAAATGCTTTTCCTCTTGTGCAAGACATCTCTGGATCGAAGGCATTAGATTGTGTGTGGTTATATATTTTCAGAGAGTGCATGCCTCTCTATACCAGTTGCTGCAGATCGTTAAGTGGGGAGAGTACTTAGGTCCTACTTATGGGCTTCCCCATAGACATCTCTTTGGCCACTGTGTGAACAGAAGGGTTGGAATAGCTGGGCCTTTGGCCTGATCCTGCAGGGTGCTTGTGTTCTTCCACATTACACTGAGTTGTTTTTTGTTTGTTTTTTGTAGACAGAGCATCATTACCATATTACAGATAGTCCAAAAACACTGAAAAGGAAGCTAGATGAAATTTTGGAGGAGAATGATGAGCTGAGAAGAAGATTAAGGAACAGACCTCCCAAAGAACAATGACTCTTATTCAGATGTGGGTGTTTTAAATGGACAAACATTCTAAGGACATGCATTCAATGAGGTATCCAACAGTGCGGCCTTAGATGAATGCCAGGTCTCATCTCTCACCTGTACTCATTAATGGAATATTATGTATCCCACTGTATTTATTTACATAAATATATTCAAGTTTTCATATAAACAGATTTGGCAACTGTAGGTTTTTGTTTGTTTTTGCTAAACATCGTGGCTACAACATAACTTAAGACTATTATAATAAATGGGTCTAAAGTTGTTTAGTGTTTAAATTGAAGCTTTTTTATGAGAGGGTAGATAACAACATCCACCCTAAGCAACATATACATTAAAAATACTATAAAGATAATGTACAGTACTTCTATTCAGTACTATTCCCAGTAATTCTGGGAAGAGGTCTATGATTTTGATCTACATTTTCCCCTGTTCTGCTTAAGATGACCCTCCACAGTGTCTACTTGCAAAATCATGTGCTCTAATATATATTAAAATTCATGGCATGGAGGGCTTCAGTAAGACTTGAGTAAATTGTGGAGAAATGATAGGGATGCATTTCAGAATGAGTTGTATATGCACAGCTGTTTGGATAGTGCATATACATTTGCCAGATAAGAATTTCAGAAGTATGACACTTTGTACAGATGTGGTGCTCACACAAAGGAACAATAACTTGTAATTCAGAATATTGGCAATGAAACATCCAAATGTTTGCTAGGCATTGCTTCAAGTTCTAATTTGGAATATAACACGATCAGCCTTTTCTCATTTAATGCTTATGGGGGGGCGGGGTCACCTTCTGTCAGACATATCTACAATTTGTTTTCTGCAGATTTTCTTGGATACAGAATTCACAGCCTAGTGTAGGGTTTGCACTGGCAGAGCACGTTAGATGTTCAGTAGTTGCTTTCAACAACATTTGAGGCTGTGAAATGAGCTACATGAATGTTCATCAGAACTGCAAAAGGAAACCGCTTGTAAGCGCCAGCACACAGTTGCAGAACATTTTGTTGAGCCTCTCCAGCACCAGTAATTGTTGTAACTTATTATCCAACAGTATCGTTCCAGACCCAGACTCAGTGAGGGTTTCTTTTCGACCTTTTATAAAATTCCATTGAAAGATCAAACTCTTACATCTCCCACATTAAAAAAGATAAGTAAACTGCAATGAGCAGCTGTGAGTATGCTGTATATTTCATATAACAAGTGATATGTAAAACTGCAGTCTTATTGCAGAGGAAATGCTCTAGTGCACATCTTTCCATTTTAGTCATCTTGTTGCTGCTACATTCTCTTCATATTTGCAATTTAATTATCCTCAAGGCATACATATGAAGCTAAAAGTGACTTTCAGTCATGTCACATATAAATGGCTTTTCCTCTGTAGCTGTTCAGACAGGGGGATGGGTTCTGTTTGACTTTGAGCAATCTACAAGGGGAAGTTAATCTATCAGCTCAATAGAAATGGCTGCTAATTTTAAATGGCCAGCTTCATCTTTCTTCAACAGAAGAGCCCATTTCCCCCCTCCTATAAAATTGTCTCATAATCTAAATGAAGCCATTCCCATGCGTGTTATCAAAAGGTAATAGTTCATGCCTCAAAGTTCTCAAGGGTGCGATTATGATGATAACAACCATACTCTGTATCATGTCTTATCGATTAACTAATAAAATTCAGGAGGGGGAGGACTGAAGACATTTCAGAGGTCACTCTAAACATAAAAGAAGTATATTTACCTTGCTTTACCATCCAAAAACAACCACCACCCTAACCCTTTTGAAAAGGTTTTTGTAAAGGTGCAACTAGCATTCAGTGTCATGTCCTACTTATAATTAGTACATCATTTTTGTACAACTATACATGGACATATAGTAGTCCAGCATAGACATCTTCAGTCAGAAATAAATCAAGACCTGCAAACTCTATGAACAAATAACCATGGCTCGAACCCTAAATTTGCTCCTGCAGGCAGCATCATATTCTGAGCAGAGTTCTGCTCCTGTAACACTCCCACCAGTGGAATCGGGGCTGGGTGGGAGGGAGGTGATTCTTATGGATGGTCCCTTGCCCTTACAACCTAATGTGTAACCCTCCCATAAAATCTGCTTCAAATGAGTTGGGCATCCTCTGGAGCAACATAAGAGATGGTGGGGGTGGGCTGGCAAAAATGGCCTCCTCCTCTGGATCTCAGTCACAAACATGAGTACAGTCATACCTTGGATCCCGAACGCCTTGTGAGTCAAACGTTTTGGCTCCCGAACACAGCAAACCCAGAAGTGAGTGTTCCGGTTTCCGAACGTTCTTTGGAACCTGAGTGTCTGACGCAGCTTCCACGGCTTCCGATTGGCTGCAGGAGCTTCCTGCAGCCAATCGGAAGCTGTGCTTTGGTTTCCAAACATTTTGGAAGTCAAACAGATTCCCTTCAACTTCTGAGGTATGACTAAACCCTTCTGCTTGTGGAAGCTTAGGATCCAAGCCAATGTATATATTGCTTCATCAATGACTTATTACACATTTGAATCAGGGTCTTTTGGGGGGGGGGCTGAGGTATATAGTAATTTTTAGAGTATATACAACTGTTCTAAATGAAGGTGGCTAATGAGAATATGAAGTAGCCTACCTTTTCAGTTGCTGGGAGTGAGCTCTGTTTCAGCTCTGAGTCCCCACCGCCACCTTTGTTTCTACATATATCATCTCCAAAAGTCAGTTTTTAACAAACTTTTGAAAACATTTAACAAGCCAAATGTCCAGGAATTGTTCTGCACAAATTTGCTTGAAGCACTTTAGCAGATCTATTCTAGTAATGACCCTTTTGGTACATTTTGCAGAAAATGAAACCATTTGTGGCAAGGCTGATACTGTGGAGTTCAGCTGTGCCTCACCAGCAATTTAAGGCCGGTCTTGACAGTTTTCCATGTTGTAAAAAAACAAAGAAAATGGCATTTGCTGTGCTAGACTCTTTCTCCAAAAAGTTACTGCAGTTAACATCAGAATTCAGTTTAGATCCTAGATGTAATTCTAAACCATAGTTTGGTATCATGGGCATGAGCTGTGTGGTCATGTGCTCCCTCCTCCTGCTTTCATCAGCACAAACCATTAAAAAATTATTATTATTATTATTATTATTATTACTACTACTACTACTACCGTTGTTGTGTTTATGTGGCACTCCATCACCCAGGTTTTCTGGATCGTTTTCTTAAAAAACCGTAAAATCTAATCTGACATGGCATAAAACCTGCAGAAGAAGATAAAATCACTTCAGCACCTGAATTTCACAGATCTTAAAACTCCAAAAACTACGACTTGCCCTTATGTCTGAACTATTACACTATATTTATATTTCTAAAAATGGGGGATCAGCCATGGCATGGCATGTTTCTTCTTTCCAGCAGTCCTAGGCACAACTCAAAACCTGTATAGCACTTAGCACATCTTTGTTTGAATGCCTGCTATCTCCTCCCACATCCCACCTTAAGACTGTGACTAAGGACAGACTGTGACTCCAACAGCAGACAACTTTCCCCACCAAACATTACTCTTGCTCTGTTTACCATCCAGCCTAAGGAAGAGTCCTGGATAACTCTGATCTTAGCACACAGTTTTCTGCCATTGTAGTTGGTCATGTGGATTTTGGTGTGTATGTTTTATTAAGCTATAGCCTATTTGGACGAGCAGAGCATGTGAGAAGGCCAATCTGTAAACCAGCTGTAGTTTTTAAAATTCTACTTTAGTTATGCAAACATTTCCAGATTTTAAACAGTGTGCATATTGAAAACTTGACTGTTTTTGAACACTAGAATATAAAAAGGTGCTTTTTCTAAAATATAGTCACCCTTCCTTTTGGCTAGGCTTTCAGGGCCTTCATTGTCCTCCCTGTTTCCATAAAGAGGCTGATACCAAGAGGTTCACTGCAGGAATTGCAGTGGCACATAGATAAAGGCACTTTGGACAGTCTTACCTCACTAGGTTCACATGTGAGGAGATGAGTCAAAGTGGACAGGATAGCCTGCATAAAAAATGAGCGGTTAAGTCTCAAGGCACAGGAACAACATGATTTCTGCCCCAGTGCTGTGGAAAGGATGACTTCAATGCACTCACTCCTCTGCTGTCACATTTTTGACATGTTACGGATACTCACGTCAGAGCTGAACAGATGTAATCTTCTGCATATGCTTCAACTGTTTATATGCCTTCAACAGAAGTGTCTAGGCCCTGAGATCACCAACCTTTTTGGGCCCATGGACACATTTACAGCCTGGGCAACACACACAGCAACCAAGCCCACACAATTTATTATATTGGCTACAACAGAATGCTTTTTCCAAGCCTAATTTCAGGGAGGACCCTATGTGTGCCAGGGGAGGTTTGCAGGTGCCATGCTGGCAGCCCCTGTTCCCGCCAGCCAGCTCCTCACCCCAAAACACACTCAGAATGGCTTCATACACACATTGTACATTTAAACACAACTTGCCCCAAATAATTCTGGGAGCAGAAATTTGTTGAGAGTGCTGGCAACTGTAGCTCTGTTGGTAAACTACAGTTCCCATGATTCTTTGGGAGAAGCCATGTCATTTAAATGAATGCTGTGTATGCAGTCAATAGTTTTCTACTCTGTCTGTATAACTAAGACAGTTTTGTTCTAACCTTGATATTGATTAGTTTGATGTAATCACTGGAGGCATTTATTTCTGAGGCGGTGTATATACCATACCTTTAAAGCACGTGGCTGCCTTCCAACACAGAATCTGGGGAAATGTAGTTCCCACAGAGCTACAATTCCTAACACCCTCAACAAACTATAGTTCCCAGGATTACTTGTGGCAAGTCACGTGCTTTGCATATATGACATATATGACACGTGCACATGTGGCCTGGGATTACAGTGGTACCTCAGGTTACAGACGCTTCAGGTTACAGACACTTCAGGTTACAAACTCCACTAACCCAGAAATAGTACCTCAGGTTAAGAACTTTGCTTCAGGGTGAGAACAGAAATCGCGCGGAGGCGGCAGCAGGAGGCCCCATTAGCTAAAGTGGTACCTCAGGTTAAGAACAATTTCAGGCTAAGAACGGACCTCCAGAACGAATTAAGTTCTTAACCCGAGATACCACTGTAGAAATTTAAATAAGGTTAATGTTGTTGCATTTGTGGTGGGCTAGAAAAGCTAGTCTCTCCTTGAGTTCACCTTGGCATCAGAATGTGTCCCAGAGTGCTAGAAAAGCATGATGCCATAACTCGACTTGTGGAGAAAATATCACCTTAAATGGCACCTGTGGCAAAATCCCAAGTGACTGAGGCTAGTCTTGGCGCTTGTAAATCACCTCTCAGTATGAATCCCTCAAACGACTGTTTTATTTTTCAGATGTACCTCAAATTTGCCTGTTGAGTTAAATTGTCAAGAATCATCGTTAACTAAACAGGAAAAGCAGCGTCATAAATCACTAGGAAGAAAAACGCACTACAGGCCTGGCGCCTGAGAAACAAGAGCCTAGGAAAACAAAAACACCCTGACATTGTGGGGCATTTGGAGTTGATTTTAGGTTTGCTTATCTGTTTATAACAACCATGAAAATGTTGTTAGTGTTGGAGACAAATAAAAGCGACAAGGGGCAAAACTCATTTCTGAGTTAATGGAGGAGTCAAGGAAGGCTCGCCTCAGGATTTCTTTCGGATTAAATGCCAAATGCTGATCTCAGTGCAGCAGGCGTGACTCCCATTTGAAGTTCATGGCTGCATGGACTGGCTGCTGAGGAGAGGGGACGTCGCCTCACTTGCGGTCTGTGAAGACTTGAGCACTTGTTCAGATTTTGTTTTTTTTAATTACTTTCTAGCCCTCGCAGTTCCAGACCGCTCGTAATGGTGATCAAAGTATGTCTCAATGGGTCAAACCCAGCAAGCGATTTAAAATAAAACCCTCACATCTACTTGCCCTGTCAGAGGCCTGCATTTACTGTTATGCGCACAGAAAGCTCACACCATAGGGGTGCTCCACTGATTTATGCTTATGTGTTTGATTTAGATCATTTCTATTTCTTTATTTGCAGATATCTTTAACAAAATCTCTCTTTTTCTATCATTTTAAAATATCACTCTAATGCAACTTGAAGAATTTAACAAAAGAAAATGGGGGAGGGGATGCAATTCTTCCGAGGTACCATTAGGTAATAACATCATTCAGGAGTGCCAACTTGAATAAAATATTGGAGGGGCCCAGGTAAGCCCCGCCCAGCATAATCAATCACATGACACAGTTGACATACACCATTTGAATGGCAATGCCCATCAACTTGGGAATATTTTATTGGGGGGGTGAAGCCCCTAGAAGTTGGCTCCTATGACATCATTATTATTTGTTTGCCTTTGCAGTTGCCTGTGTAGGGGTTGTAAGACCCACCCACCGTGCCAGTTTAGAAAATTTCTATACTACTTTACATTAAAAAAAACCAACCTAAGTAATTTACCTCATATCTTAAAACATCACAAATACAATCTTGTAAAATGTCACAATGCTATCAACACAATAGATATTTAGAGTTTCACCCTCCACTGAAACAAACAGAAAACTGTTCAGGTCATGAGTCTTTTGTATACAATCTCTCTAATCCCACGAGGAATTTTTCATATATGCACAGATGTTTGTTTACGTATTTATGATAAGTATTCTGCAAATGGTCAACACAAAGTGCCTTACAGTATAACCCAAACTAGTATCAACACATTTTAAAAGCAAGATCATAAAGACCATCATAGATTTTAAAATATAAAATACAGTATGAAATACATTAAGCTGAAGACACCAACGTTTTAGTCCAGGACATCAGAGATAAAGCAAAGAACAATGATAGTTTCAAAACATCACACCAGAATCAGCAATCTGGAGCAGTCTGGAATATAAAAGTCTAAGGCCCTTTTAAAAGCAACTCAAGAGAGGCAAAATATACATCCAGGTTACATGTCAGTATATCAGGACCCCTGGGTCTTCAGACTGCTAGACGGCATGCAAAACTCAAAATGTCAAGATCATTTTGCTCTCCTATCAAGTCCTGTTGTTATATCACCATTTAAGTTGCACCACCAGACTCATACACTGGCTGTATCTACACAGATATAAAAAACACTATTAAAAAATGCTATGGGGGGAAAGCTCCCAAGCCAATCTGCCATTGACTTTGGATTCTGCTCTACACTGTCATCTGGTGTCACATTTTTATAATGGAAGACAGCAAGATATCTAGGCCTGGGCTGCTATGTACTAACTTTCTACTCTTGTGCCCGAAGGGAACAACTAAATCCTAGCTCATTTTCTGCCTATTGACATAGCAGGACTCCGTGTCAGTAAAACTACTCTGCGAAACCCAGATGCTTACTGGTGAACTAAACTTATATCAAGCAGAATGGATAGTACCATTATTAGATAGGTAAGGAAAGCAATGCAGACAAGCACTTAGAAACACAGAGAGGGAGGCAGACCATTGGTCCATCTAGTTCAGTATTGTCCACATTGACAGGCATCAACTCCCCAGATTTCAGACAGGGAGTGTTTTCCAGCCCTACCTGTGGATGTCAGGTAGCAAAGCAGATGGTCTACCACTAAGCTCTTAGACAAGCAAGTCCAGTGAATCTAGTATTTTTCCAGTCAGCACAGATCTCTTTACAGATTGCTAATCACTTGAAAGAGCTTGTTATGAAAATTAGCTGTATGTTTGCCCTTTTGGTTAGCATAAGAATAGCCTATTGTACTTCTAAAAAAGGACGTTGAGGGACAAGCATTTAAGTCTGTTTGCGATGGTATATTCTGATGAGATAAAGTCTTCTATATTTGGAAGCTAATCATTTGATTGGACTCTTGTTTTTTTGCAGCTGTGCTAGGGCTTGTTGGGCACAAAGGCTTAAACAAAATCCAGAATATACAGAAAATGTTAATGGAAATTTTTCCTTTATGTGTATATGAACACAAGAAGAGCCCTGGTGGATCAAGCCAAGACCCATCTAGTGCAACATCCTGCTCTCACAGGATGCCTATTGGAAAGCTGCAAGCAGGACCTGAGTGCAATTGCACTCTCCCCACTTGCAGTTGCCAGGAACTGGCATTCAGAAGCTTATCGCTTCCAAATTCCAAGTCACATTTTAAGCACAAATACAAATTACTCCTTTAGTGTTGGCCCCACCACTTTTGTAGTGTCCCCCCCTTCCTTTATTCAGTGCAAAAAAGCAGGCAGTGAGGTACAAATTTTAAAACCTAATCAGTATAATTACAGGGGAGCAATCGGATTTCACTGAACTTTGGGAAATGTCATACCAAATAAATTCTCCCTTCCGAGTTCACCTATGGCCGTGCAGCTTAGTCCAATTATCAAACTTTTCTTTGTTTAAAAACAAAAACGGCCCCAACAATTAATTACCACACATAGTTTCGCCTGCACTGGCCATGCAGCAAAGTTGTTTCCTTTCAATTGTCTGCCACTCAGATATTTAGACAGGCTGTCATTGCCTGCCACCCACTGCCCCTGTTGCCTTGCCCCAATTTTTTCAAGCCCTACAGCGTTATTGTTTGATGTGTCTGGTGAGGGAATTAAAGTAGATGAAGACTGAGGATACCACTCCCTTAGGTAATATGTATTCCAATTCCCTCCAGCTATCTTGCTGCCAATCCCATCCTCCTCACCCCAGCCTGACTCCCCTGCACTGGAGACTGTGGAATAATTAAAACTCCTCTCAATTAGGTGGGGCAGAGTTAGAGATGCAGCTGAGATCCTGCAAAGGTGTACATACAAACTAGCTGGCCTGTCAAGATGGAGTTTCTTGTAAACTACACAGATGCAGGTTAACTAGCATGCACAATCCAGCAAAAAGAAGGGTGGGGGAAAGGAGCAATGATGTGCCAGAACAATTCTTGGAACCTACTTGAACCCTACCAAAAAAATGAGTTTGAGGGACACTTGATTTTGCTAATCATCTCAAATACATGTTAAAACTGCAGGAGATGGGGAGAGGAATGAGAAATAAAATATTGTGGAAAGGAGAGAAAAAAATAAACATGGAGAGAAGTGTTTTGGATCTAAGGAAGATATATACAGGGGGAAAAACATGGTGGAAAAATGAGTAGTAGAAATGTGGAGGTAGGGGAGAAGATAGATGGCAAAAGAAATGTTTGTATATTAAAAGGAAGCAGCATGGTCAGGTCCTACAGACAGTGGCTTACATGGAAGAAGAACCCTGCTTCCTGCTCTCTTCAGTAACACAGTTACCAGGCCCCAGCTTTTAAATTGCCCATGGCTACTGAGTGCCTGGGTTTTGCATCCTTTGTAAACAACGGTGAGTGATTATTATGAAGCTATAATAATAATAATTCAAAAATAATTTATTATTTATACCCTGCCCATCTGGCTGGGTTTCCCCAGCCACTCTGGGTGGCTCCCAACAGAATATTAAAAGCACGGTAAAAATCAGACATTAAAAACTTCCCTAAACAGGGCTGCCTTCAGATGTCTTCTAAAAGTCAGATAGTTGTTTATTTCTTTGATATCTATTTTTTTTATACATTAAAAAATCAAAAAGAAAAAACAAAAAAGTTAAAAACACATAAAGTTTACAATCCTTATTTTCAATAACATATTTCCCTGACTTCCCCACACCTCCCCTTCTTATATTCCAATTCAAATTGTTAATTCAACAAGTTCTTGTCCCCAATTTTTGACCTTTTTATATTTAATTCATTTTAAAAAAACAAACCAATTTTAACTTATAAACATCAGTATTTAAACATCAGTGCTCACTCTTAAAACTTTTTCCTAAAGTCGACCCAAATTCCCTTCCACGAATTCCCCAATTTTCATACTAATAACAAAACAAAATAAAAAAACAGATTATTATTCTGCACCCTTTGGATTCCCAAACCCCACCCCCCCTTTCCCGGTTTCAATCCCCAACAAATGTCCATCAGTCTTAGTCTACTATCAGCCTGGAGACCTCACGTCCGAGGCTCTTAATTCTCTCTCAATTCCTCTCTGCCAGTTTTTTTGGTAGTCCTTAATATTAAACACCAGATTTTGGAGAAGCTCTGTCCCGATAGGGTCCATATTTCTTCCAGCCAGACCTCCATACTTAAAAGTGGAGCCTGAATCTTGTTTCTTACTCCTTTTAAGTCCAAATGTCCCAAAAGCTCCAACTTTCACCTTAATCAAATTTGTAATCCGTAGGTCTTCAGATCTCCACATAAGGAGATCTCTCCATTCTTCAATCTTCAATTCAAAACAGATTTTCATCATCCAGTACTTATTTTCCTTTGTAGCCATCATGTCAGGCCTCTGGCTCTCCTTTGTCATCTGCAACATTACATCTTCTCCTTCCTTTTCCTCAGAAACAACATATATCTCTTTCTCCACACTCTCAAATCTTTCAAGTTTCTCTTCTTGTCCAGCTGCATGGACTTCATGAGTCAAGTCCTTATCAAATTCAATGGATTTGTTTACTGTTAAGTCCAGAGTTGCAACATTTGTAGCCAAAACATCAATTTGGCCTTGTAACTTTCCCAAGAGAAGAAACACTCTGTCCAATTTAGCTTGAATTTTTCCTCCTTCAGCCATTCTTGTAATGTCCCAAAATCCCCTCTAGAGGGATTTTGGTTACTTTATCTTCCTTCCAGTTCAAATCCAAAAATCAAGTTAGTTTGTATCAGTTCTTCCTTGTTTTCAACAAAATATAACCAAATTGTAGCAAATATATCCAGCAGAGATAGCAGAAACAAAGTTCTCTTTTTCCTTCTTGACAGCTAATTTGACAGCTGTCAAACTCTTCTATATCTTTTCAACAGGCTCTCTCGCGGATCACTCCCGGGTCCGGGGGGGGTGGCACTTCAGCTCTCAAAATTAGCTCTTATCCTCCAGTGAAATTACTTATACTGCCAAATCGTGAAATTAATGTCTTTTACCCAATAAAGAAGAAAAAATTCTCTCGACCTTAGTTAGCTAGTCCTTGCTTTAGATTATTTATAAGACGGGGAGACGGACTTCCTGTTTGCGCCTTCCCCGATCGTGCCTAATTCAAAAAAAATTTTTTCTTTACAAATCCAATTTCCGTATTACTCACGGGTTGTTGCTTTTAGAGTCCAATTGTTCACAAGAAGAAGTCAGCGCTCTCCGACCATGGCATGCGGCTTCACTCCGCAGGAGAAGCAGTTGACTCTCAGCACCGACCATGGCATGCGGCTTCACTCCGCAGGAGAAGCAGTCGACTCTCAGCACCGCGCAACTCATCCCGTCCCGTTCCGAAGCCTTTAAAAAGGCTCCTTCGCGGGTCGGGGGGCGCAAATGGTGCCCGCTGAGTCACCAAGTTCACAGGCTTCAGCGCCTGTGATTTCTGAGGGTCCCCGCGTCGCCGCAGCGGCAAGACCCGGATCCTGCGGAGCCGATTCCCTCCGGAGCTCGGAGGGAATCCGCCATTAGCCGATGGCGCTAACCCGGAAGTCCCTATTTCTTTGATATCTAAATCAGTCTTTAATTCTCATCCAGGATCAAACCCTGAAATTGTATTATTAACTGACATGGGTGTTTAAAAACAGCGCCCTCAAACTTGGAAGTTTCCCAACATTTTCTACAAGGAGCTCTGATGCTGAAGACAGATAGCACAAAGTGGTTTATGATGCTTTCCCCTTTCCTGGTCTGTCCAACCTCCTCTGCCCCAAACACAGTTGATGGTGGCACTGCCATACACAGCCATGCACCCCTTCAACAACTTAGCTTCTCACTGCTGGCCCATGAGGCAGACAGAGTCAACCACCTCAGGTGGCAGAATTCAAGGGATGCCTCTGAGGGCACCCACACAGGTATGCCCCCTGCCACAGCTGTGGGGGCTTCCAGGCTCCAACAAGATCTTGCAAGAGCCCCATGAAATCTCGCAGAAGCTTTGTGGGCCTCTCACTAGATTTCCTGGGGTTCTTGCATGTTCTCAGCAGAACATGGAAACCACAGTCTTATGAAAGCCAGATTTAAGGCAACTGTAACATTCTTTCAAAACCCTTTTTATTTGAATGTGTTTTGATGACATTACAGTTTGCTATTGCTGGGGGAATGCATTCTAAAATCTGCTGCAGCTTGTTTTCATATAGTATTTGCAAACAAGTCTGACAGGTGCAGCACAAAACTCTACTAATGACAGCCTTAAGGCATAACCCTAAGTAACCAGTCAAGGAATCAAGCTGCAGTTTTCTACACACAATTGGGTATGTAGAATGAATGCTAACATTGAGAAATCAATTACTCAACACAGAAAGTTCCCACAGCATTTGTTTAGTTTCATGACCTGCACAAGACCATGATGCATCAATAGGAAGCAATCCAGTCACACCAGAAAAGAGAGACAATTTTGCTAAATTCACAGCCATGCCTTGATTTTCAGTATTTCAGTATCCTAACTGAGCCAAACTCACTCCTCTTTCATTGTCTCCACCATTTTTGTGTTGAACTATTATATGGTATTATGAACTACAAAACAAACCCATATTTCCTCGTCTAGATGCTAGTAAATTGTTGCACTTATTTACCTCCTCCACCACACGGCATCAGTTATCTTTTTCTGGCTCAACTGCATCCTAAACACATGCATGCAGTCAGTGCCCTTCTCCAATCTAACCTATATCTTTCATTGTTACTTTCCTGGCCTGCTTTTTTGGTGTACTCCAGTTGGGTTTTCTTAAAAGACTGCATTTCTAAGCATTTCCTGAGAAGGCTGGGTCTGCCCTCTGCTTTCCATACATTTCCAATATATGGTTGGGCTAGCCAAAATGTTTGAAGCACCTTTGCTTCCCCATATCCTTTGCTCAGTATTATAGCCCTATAACCTGTCCTTCTTCTGAAAACGTATTTGATGTTTTCCTTTTATGGATTCAGGAGTACTCATGGTGAAATCTTAGTTTATGGAGACACTAGTGTCTGATTCTGTTGTTTTTTAATTCAGTATTTAACAATGTTTTTTACTCAGTCATGGCTCACACAAAGGCTCTGAACATAGGCTTTGCCCACTTTAAAGATGCTCCCATTCCTTGCCTCTTGAAATACTTTACCATCTATTATCTTGTTCAGGATTATTTTGTTGATAGGCATCAGTCTATGTCCATTGCAACAGGGAAATTTTTATATTCTTAAATAAAACATGGTGGGTTCAGTAGGAACCCAAGGATTGGTTAATGGGATCAGGGTGGGGGTGGGGGTAAAATACAGGGCTGGATTACTGACAACCCCAGACAGTGTGACCTATTTTGACAGGCTGACTATGTGTTACCTCTCCTATTTCTGTCTTGCTTATTATTGCAATCTCAACCATTTCTCACTCTCATAAGATTGGCTTCCCTATTGCTTTGCATATGAATTTCTTCAGTCAGTCAGTCAGTCATTCAAAGAATCTTCCTGGTTCTTTCATTGCTCTGCCTCATAACCCCAGATTAGTCAACTCTTTGCCTCTTATTCTCCAGCTCTGTATTAGTTACTAAGTATATCAACTGCATATATGTGTAATCATGAATCATCCGACAATTTTATATTTCAGGAATGGCTTGTTCAAGCCACACAAAGTTACATTTGCTTGATTTTAAGTTATATCTTTTCCCCTGATAAAGTACAACCAGCACCGTCTGGCTACTGAAAAATCCCCTGAGCAAGCCCTTCTGATATTTGTATCTATTTATCAGTCCTAAAATTATTTGCAACGGTTTTGATGTTCCTCCCAGGCAAAACAATCAATGTTCTCTATTAATAACATCCAATATTATGCCTATATTCTGCAATGTACATTGTGATGACATATGAAAAGTCAATCATATTGTTTAAAAAGTAAAAGGAGCATGTTGGCCCCGTAAGAATGGCCCCGTAAGAAACAGCTAAAAATCAATACTATTACCACACCAACCAAAATATTACCAAAAGCTTTTGTGTGCTCCTGAAATCTTTGTCAGGTTACATGGTAAACAGATTTGGGAGGGGGTTGTTAAATGCATGGCTGATGTTAAAGCCATAGAGTCTGCATCTGGTTAAAGTCTTCAAATAGAATAGGAGTGGGGGAATCACAGATATTCAAATGTCAGGAACAACTGGTATATCAATAATTTGACTGGTGAACAGTCCGCTGTATGTGATTAATTATGTGGAAAGTTTGTATTAAGGCATGTGACCATCCCTTGAACAAGTAGTAAAATCTTAAAACTGACTTATTGAGGGGGGTTAGAGTTTATGTTTTGGGTCATGTAACAAAGAACATTTCACAACATATAATTCACAAGTAGAAAAGAAACACAGGTTCTTTCACATGTAGGATGGTGCTAGGAGACAGGATTTTGGATGACAGATTGTGGGATGTGAAACACAAGAGCAGTCAAGTATAACATCCCTAGAGTAGACATAAAAGGGGATGTCTGGACCAGCCAGTCGGAACTTCCTGTTTCTCCTAAGCTGGGACAGACTTCCTCTGCATGTGACTAGAGGTGGGCGTGGCCTCACCTGTGCAGGTAACAAAAGCATAGGACTGTCCACCATCTCTGACTACATTCATTGGAGAAACAACATCTGCTTAGCCTAAAGATGCTCTCTTGGCTTCCAGCCAAGAGAGGACAAAGGAACTGTCTCTTTATGGGATAGTTTCCAGGTATATTACTTTTCTAAGCTAAGTCTGCTTACTGGGATCCAATTGTGAACAGAATGTGAGTGAGTAAACTCTTTTTATACTTTTATAGAAGACTGTGTCATGTCTTATCTTTTATGAGGGACTAAAGGGGAATTCCCTTTAAAACGTATTATAGAAGCTTTAGCGAGCCTGAGCAAATGCATCCGCTGTAAGTTTAAAGAGGGGAATGTTACTCTGCTAAATTGTGGAACTTGTTAGCACAAGTTGGAAATGATATAATCAAACAATATATCCTCTCCTGCATCCCTGAACATTCCCACACAGATGAGACTGATCCACACATATCCAAGACAGACCAAGAAAATATCTGTATATGGGGAACATAACTAGGAGAATCTAAGATTTTATTTACCAATTATGACAAATCTAATCAATTTCACTTCTTTGCTGGTGGGTCAAAACCCCACCAATACCAGACTGTAGATTTGGGCTGCTCATCCTTTTCTACAACTCTCCCACTTGAATGTACAATTACCTCTCATTTGGCTATATAATGAATTTAGCTACTAGGGCTATGGATGGAAGGAGCAGTTCACATCCACAGTTTTATGTTTTTTCATCCCACAGACATGGATTTCTGCTTTAGTATCCTTGATATTCTTACTTTAAGGAATTGTGTTTCAATCATTCTGATACACATTCAAGTACAGATGGCCTTTGCTCCCAGTAGGATTTCCATTCTTAACCTTATCATACCTGTGGCTGATCTCCGAAGAATTTATGCTTTTGAATTATGGTGCTGGAGAAGACTCTTGAGAGTCCCATCGACTGCAAGAAGAATAAACCTATCCATTCTTAAGTAAACCAGCCCTGAGTGCTCACTGGAAGGAGAGATCCTGGAGCTGAGGCTCCAATACTTTGGCCACCTCATGAGATGAGATGAGAAGAGAAGACTCCCTGGAAAAGACCCTGATGTTGGGAAAGATGGAGGGCACAAGGAGAAGGGGACAACAGAGGATGACATGGCTGGACAGTGTTCTTGAAGCTACCAGCATGAGTTTGACCAAACTGCGGGAGGCAGTGGAAGACAGGAGTGCCTGGCGTGCTCTGGTCCATAGGTCATGAAGAGTCGGACACGACTAAACAACTAAACAACAACAACAACAACAACACCAACACCCCTGGCTAGCTTGAACATCCAGACCCCAATAACTTCTCTGCCCCACAACTGATAGTAAATCAGAGAACTGAGCAGAAAGTGGGTTTGGGATAATTGCCCACTTCTAGAGAGATACAGTATCGTTTTCAGAAAAGAAACCTGCTGAATTATTGCCACACTCTTAACTGTACACTAGCTTCTGAATACTGTACCCCCTTGCTCTTTATCTTTCAAGCATGCAGAGAATGAGGACCAAACCAGACAGATTTTGAGAGGGCTCTTTAGATGTCAGTGATTGGCTAATGGAATGGCTGACACATATTTCAGAAAGCACCTCATGCAGTTTTCTGGGATGGGCCACCCTTATCTCCACCCTATGCTTGTAGGTTTTAGAACTGCAGCTCTAGACATACTATGACTTACATTACAATAAGTGTAATACTTAGAAATCCCTGCAGGTTGCATTCATTTACATGCTTATTTTTATTTAAAGCATTTTTACCTGGCTCTTCAGCCAAAAAAGGACTCCTAAAGCAGCTTATATAAGGACACCTAGAGCAACAATCAAAACAACCACTGCCTACAAGTTTTACAATTTAAAATATGCAAGAAAAACGGGGAAAATATAAAGGAAGATGAACACAAACAAAATCAGGCACCAGTTCTTAAAGTTACATAGTAGCTCTTACAATAACCAGTTGAAAAGAAAACCATTTCCTACTTCCCAACACTCCCTCTGCTGGAATAAGTTTCAAAGTTTGTGGCTAGCGTTGTCAGAATTCATCCAATATTTTTCTTAAAATAGTTATAATGACAGAAACAGTTTGGATAAGAGCTGAACTGTTTAATAATTAATCACAGAGTCTTGTTTTTGGATGTGGGCAGAGTCATTGTCATCAGTGCCTTTTAAGAAGAGATTATTGAAGCACTTCACAGGCAGCTATACTTAATGAGAACTAAAATATGGTTTAGAACAAGTTTCTGGAAAGTTCCACATTCTTTCAAATAATACAATTCCTCTCCTACCAAAGAGAGAGGTAATTGCTGCCAGAGAAGTATAATGTAGAAGTACAGGTGAATTAAAGTGCAACCAAAGCAATCACTGATGCACTGTGCATTGAATAGTGTATCATTTACATTAATCAGACCAATTTTCTCATCACTGTGAAGCAGCCTTCAAGGATGATCGAAGTATTTTGACACTCACTTCCGATGGTGGCAAAATGCCATTAATAACAGAAAGTCTTAGAAATAGTATAGCCAGGCACTGAAGAAAGAGATGAGCAGCAAGAATGTATCTGTCTACTCAGCAGGGTATGATTGCTACTAGAGAGTGCATGTTTGAATTAAGAAGCTAATCAAAAACACACAAAAATCCCTATTTTGAAGCAACTGATTGGCATCTGTCATTCCCACTCCAGCAAAACACCCCAATCTAATTCTAAGCATGCCTACTCCAGAATAGGTTCTGCTGGTTATCAGTGACTTCCCCACCCCCTGCCTCTCCTAGGAGGTACATTTAGGACTACAGCTTAAAGGATCTTCTACACCCAGAGATGAATGAACAAAGGAAACACCACAGTTAATTTCTTGCAGTATTCAGACTAAATATTCTCATATTTTCTTTCCCTGGACTGATTGAGCTTTGAGAATCAGGAAAATGCTTGACAATCAGTTTGCTTTGTTCTCTGGTGACTGATTATTCACATAGGCCACCAGAGGGAGTGGCCTTCAAAGCCTGGAATCTGCAGGGGAAATGAAAATCATGTTCCAGGACACCACTATACTTGACTCTCCATTTTCATAATGCAAAATGAGTACAGAGGGCTCCCCAAATTCCTCATACGTTTTGTTTCATCAGTGTCTGTTGAATATAAGAAGTGCCCTTTAAAAGAAACAGACTTCCTCATTTTCGCCCATGTCAAATGTTACAGGTATCATTCTGATCACATAATAAGCCTTTTTTCAGTCCATGCTGAATTTTTGATGTTTCCTATACTGGGGAGAAAAGCATAAGGAATTATTGATGTTTCCTATACTGGGGAGAAAAGCATAAGGAAGGAGTTGCACCCCACCCCTATGACAGCACAGCCATACTAATCTCCTACATGCTTCTAATTTTTTGTTAAACTAATGATAGACATCTTGGTTATTGATCTCTTCTTACTGTGAAGTGCTCCAGAAAGACCTCACAAAACTGGGTGATGGGCAACAAAATGTCACATGAAGTTAAGTATAAGTAGTCATGAAATGCTGCGTGCCATGGCAAAAGAAACATTGCTTATCAGGCAAAAGGTGCGGTCCTGATGGCACAGAAATTATCCGGGGCCCAGTCATCGGTAGGCCAGTTTGTTGTAGGCTATAAACTTATACGGTCAGCCATCCCAAAGCTTGGCACAGTCTTTCCTTCAACAGTAACTGAACATTAAATGAAGGAAGAGAATTGGCACAGGGATTCATGCAGGTAATGTGAAGAAAAATGAACAATACAATGATTGGGTTTTGTTGCCCATTAACCAACCTTCTCCTCATTATAAAAAATCTCTCTCTCTCTCTCTCTCTCTCTCTGAAGGCACTCAGAAGCTAAGGGTATTATATACAAATGACATTGCAAGTCTGTCCAGAGTTTATGTTTCACAGCAACCTCTAGCTACATTTAACAATATGTTCTGTTTTATTTTAAGTATAAGCAGAAACTTATACTGAATACAGTAAATCATTTCAAGCAAATGCCTAACTGCCATTAAAAATAAAGGACAAAAGCTGGCAATGCTTTGACTGATCTGACTAGAGCATCTCAAGCTCAAAGGCTCTCAAATACCAAATAGTGAGAATGAAGAATGGGCCCATTACCATGAGATAACACAGTCTGTCAGGATTATTTTCTCCCCATAGAGAAGCAAGGTTACGGTATGAAGTGCTGAAGTTTTCATATATCATTTTTAGAAATTGGAAAAAGGCGGCACTGCTTGTACTTTTTAAAGACATGCATGAGTTCCCGTTAATTTATGTTGTGATTCTTTGGATTTTAAATTAAACCCCAAAATAATTCTAAATTTGGTATGAAGACCAAAGCAAACTTAGCAACTGTATTATTCAAGCCAGTCTAGTTTGCCACAATTAGACCCTCTTTTATATAATCTTAGATGCCAAAATCAACAAAAGAAATAATGTTCTTATTCTCTAAGGGCAACTATAGGCCAAGGTATTTTCAAACCCTCCTTTGAAGGCCCATCCATATAATGATGTTCGTAGAAGTACTGTTAAGAGCTATGCATAGACTCTCCTGGCTGAAAGTAAAGTGCTGGGAATTTGCCAAAAATACAACCATGCTTTAAAGGAAACCATTTTAAAAGCATCTACTTGGGCTTCTTTATATACAGAAATTCTCCTGGTTTTTCATACCACCTCTGTGGTATAATGAAAGCTTTATTTCCATAAATAGGTTAACTACTAAGGATTTGTTATTATTGCTGCATGCCAATTTCAAATATATTTATTTTCTTAAAATTGAGAATATTTCCTCCTCAAAAATCCCACAAAATAAAATATGCTTTATCTGGCGGAGGGAAGAAAGATTACTAGTACTAATTGCTCTGTCAATAATTGCAACCACTGGTTTCCTTTCCCTATTTACCTTTTCTCAATATGCAATCTGCTAATGTAACACTTCTTCTCTTTACAATATTTGTCCTTGGCACCAGATAATAACACTATTTTGTGGGCCTAAAAGCAGCAGACAATCCAAGAGTTGCACTCCAAAACTGTTTATGACGTTCTAAAAGAGTCTGCTGTGCAGTCATTTGAGGGAGCAGAATATCCTAAGCCTTCCATAATTCTACTTCTCTTTGGTACATATAATCTCTTCTCTAGAGTTCATAACTTTTCTCTCTTTCCAGCACACTTGCATATTCACTGATTATTCTTTCATCCCACTATATACAAAAGCTCTCACTTGTCATCCCCACCCAGATGAATCACTCTAGTACAAGGCCTGCAGCATGGGTGGCATCTCAGCATCTTGGCCAAGCCTGGCAAACTGGTACACCTGCTCTGCCTCAAGGCTAAGGCAGCAGTGCTGGACAGATCTTCATCTTCTCCTCCCCTTAAATCAAAGCCATTTGAGAAAATGAACAAATTGCTCTTATTGAGAGAGTTAAAGCAAGAGAAACGTTTACACACACCCATGAATGCCTGGCTTGAAGAGCACAATAACTTGATGCTGAAGAGTATTCTTGCACTGCCCATTTTTATCCACAAGCCTAATGTTCTAATAGGCCAGCGTTCACAGAGGACACACATGGGACCTCCCTGACTTGTTGAAGGAAGGGATTTATTTCCCTCACGAGCACAAATTACCCCATATATATGAGATAAGCCAACAGGTGCAAGATCAGTCAAGCCAGTTGTTATGGCAGTGCCATTTATATACAGTGGTACCTCGGGTTACAGACGCTTCAAGTTACAGACGCTTCAGGTTGCAGACTCTGCTAACCCAGAAATAGTACCTCGGGTTAAGAACTTTGCTTCAGGATGAGAACAGAAATCGCACAGCGGTGGTGTGGCGGCAGCAGGAGGCCCCATTAGCTAAAGTGGTACCTCAGTTTCAGGTTAAGAATGGTCCTCCAGAATGAATTAAGTTCTTAACCCAAGGTACCACTGTAAATGAATAGGGCATGTCAGCTCAGGAGTCAGCCAGTGAGTGTCAGGGAGAGTTTTGAGAAGGCAGTTGGAGTCTGTGTTATGTTTTGAACAGCTGAAGCAACAGAAATACTTTATACTTATATGTATATATCTGCCAAAGTCAAAAGCCTACAAACTGTATGCATATATTAACATCCAGAACTGTGTTACTGAAGCCTTTCTATTCTGCAACAATGAACTATTTGGACCTTAAGCTGCCTCTGTGTTGCGAATGGAATTGGGGGTCAACTTCCATCTTGTGGGTATCTCACCTTAGATTCCCAGCGTGACGTTCCCTTGAAATAATCGTAATTATTGTTTATTAGATTTTTTAGTCACTTGTTACCCAAAGATCTCCAAATGATTTACAGTGGCCTACAGAGACTGACCCACGTTACAGAAATCATCTGTAGTACACCAGACATTCTGTTCCTAATAATAGCTAGAATGCCAGTATTAAAATGTTTTTCTATATATGGGAATATGGCTGTTGCCCCACTGAAAGCAATAGTCACTGCTTTTAGTTGCAAGTAATTTTTACAGATACTTAGGAACAGAAAATATCTAGTAACTACACAGCCCCAGGTGCAACGTAATACCCATTTCACATTTGTAAGAAGTCAATGTTTAAGTGTGGTGGTCCTTACACTTTGAGACACCCTGCCTGTTGAGATCACACAGGTGCCTTCATTGTACTCTTTTCAGCACCTACTGAAAACATTCTTGTTTAGAAAAGACTACCCAGATGCTTTTCCGTGTGCTGCGCTGGTGCTGGCTCGCCAGAGCAGCTTCGTCACGCTGGCCACGTGACCCGGAAGTGTCTTCGGACAGCGCTGGCCCCCGGCCTCTTAAGTGAGATGGGCGCACAACCCTAGAGTCGGACATGACTGGCCTGTACGGGCAGGGGTACCTTTACCTTTACCCAGATGCTTAGAAACTTGAGGTAATTTTAATCTGTTTTAGTATTTTAACTTTAGCATGTTTTAAAGTATGGTTGTAATTTTTTCTGGATGTTATTGTTTTATCTTTTTGTAAATTGCTTTGAGGTTGTTTTTTTTTTAACTATCAAGCAGTGTATCATTTTTATTAACTAAAGGGAAGTCTCAGAGTCACGCCACAGCTTAAATCGGCCCCGGCCACACCCCTAAAGTAACCTGATTGGCTGCCTGGCTACGTGGCATGGCCGGGGTCTCCCCTAGCATGATGCGGGAGGGGAAAGCCAGGAGGCCTGACCAGAACCCAGCCCCACAAAAAAGTGGAGCTGATCTAAGAAAGCTTGTTTAGTTTCTGGGATTTTGTGCTCTATTATAGGAATACATAGGAATATAATCCTGAATACATAGGAATGCAATTCTATGTATTTACTTGGAGATTATGTATGTACTATTGAATTTTGCGGATATAACTTTCAAACTCTAGATAGTGTCTAAGATGGATTATTGCAATGCATTGTACATGGCTTTAGAATACTGTTCCAGAAGTCTGTTCTTAAACTGAAACCATTCTTAAACTGAGGCGCGCTTTCCCTAATAAGGCCTCCCACCGTCGGTGGTGCCCTTCCACCATTCAGATTCCGTTCTTAGATTGAGGTAAAGTTCACAAACCAGTACACTACTTCTGGTTTTGCGGAGTTCGTAAACCGAATTGTTCGTAAACAGGTACCACTGTACAGTTGAAAAACTTCAATTAGTGCATAATGTGACAGGCAGACTGTCAGTGAAACCAGCAAAGAGTTAACATATAATGATTCTGGAGCACCTGTACTGCCTGTCAGCTAGTTTCCAATAAGTATTGTCCCACATCAGCCTGCCAGGATGCTGATTTTATCACCTGAGATCCTTTTCTTTGTTGCATCTCCAAAAGAAGCCCAGAGGGTGGGCCAGAGGGTTGCCCGGAGAATGGGCCTTCTCTGAAATAGTACCCCAACCTTTGGAACTTTTTCTCCAGGGAGGCATGCTTGGTGCTACCTTTAAGTACCAGGTAAAAACCTCTTTATTCTCCTTAGTATATGGTCAGTTTAATAATATTGTATATTGTTGTTACAATCCATGCTTTAGTGTGTGGTTTTATAATTGTTTTTGCACCAATATTTTGCACTGTTTAGTATGTGTTATCAAGTTTTGTTGTAGTATTGTAAATCCCTTTGAGACTTTTATTTTAGTACAAAGCAATATACAAATGTTCCAAATCAAATCAAACTGCCCTGCTTTGTTATTTTATTGTTTTACAAATCTGTTGGTTTGCAAATCCCAAGTAAGAAGAATAATCCTTCTAATGTCCGAGAAGGATAATGTTAGAACTCTAGATATTATAACCCTCAAGGAAGAGCAACAGAGTAAATAATTGTATATAAATATTTCTGTTTTAAAATTCTGTTCCTTCTATTTTGGAGAGAGAGAGGATTGCTAGATGTAGATGCCAACAGTTTACTGGAATTTGACAGAAACTGTAATAATCAGCTTCCATTTCTAGTGCCAGCTCTCTCCACATCCAAATCCCTGGGACCCTTTACTGCCAGATCTTATTTGGGCTTCCAGTGCTCCTGAGGTTGTTTGTTTTCTATCACTTTAATGTGGAGGCTATGGTACACCTTAAGAGGGCTGAGTGCTTCTCCCACCAAAGCTGACAGCCTTTTGGGATATATCACTCCTGCTTCAGGGCACAGGCAGATTGGCAGAAGATGGAAAAATAAGTGGGTTCAAACACACTGGGGTCATAAGTGATGCACTACTACAGATAATGCAAGATTTTTACAAAAGGAAAGCTGAAGCCTAATTGTTTCCCTTTAACCCTCATTTTCAAGCTCTTGGAACATGTAGCCCAAAAGTTATTATCATCAGTTTTAAGGGCTAAGCAAACTATTTAATTTTTGTGCTTGAAAATTAGTATGAGGATACAGTGTAAACAACATTGAGACAGCAGGAGTAACCATAACAATCTCTCATAATCATCCAAGCGTTTCAGTTTCTGTCTGAGCAAATGCTCATTTGACCATCACAATTCACATTGGCTTCTAAAATTAGAAACTAAGTACCACTAGGTGGTGAGAGAGACGACGGTGCTGTGACATTATGACATGGATACGTTATCCTAGCTCAGGCATAGGCAAACTCCGGCCCTCCAGATGTTTGGGACTACAATTCCCATCATCCCTAGCTAACAGAACCAGTGGTCAGGGATGATGGGAATTGTAGTCCCAAACATCTGGAGGGCCAGAGTTTGTCTATGCCTGTCCTAGCTATTACAGAGGATGAAGGGAGAAAGAAACATTTAGTTGCTCCCTTTAGGCAACCATATGTACAAGGTAACATGCCATTCAGGCCTACACCACTAGAATCTGATATAAGCACCACCCACACCATCTAATCATTATGCAATAAGAAAGCAATGCATAAAAACAAGGTTGTGCTTGCCTGGAAGTGATGCTCTTCAGATGGTTCTGTATGCACAATCATACAGTAGACACTATGCATACACATTAGCTACTGAATACTCCACAGCACGGAGCATCCTCTTCCTTTCCTTTATGGTTTACTCGGCTTTCTGTTTCATCAGTTCCTTCACAGAGTTGTCACAAGAGCTGCAATACAGTGTGGAAGATTGTGAATTGTGTGACTGCACAGAGCCACTTGGAAAACTGGGAACAAGTAGGTACTGTACAACCTTTTATTTGTCTTCGTAGTTCTTGTGTAGCCCCTATGGGATTTGAGGTCTTTTTTAAAAAAAAAGGTCTCAGATAGTACCTTCTCAGCATTTGCCTCTTTTCTTGCATTAACATCAACTGACTAAAGTTGAAGGCAAGGGCCAGGTTACTGCTTTGCAGATGGTCTCCACAGCTACTATCTTCTAGACAGCTGCAAATGTAGCTTGGGCCCCTGTTGAAGGCACATTATCTTCTAACAGACTTTGCATCTGAGCCCAGCCATAACAAGTTCTAACAGTTGTGACACAACCCACCCTGAGGTTGTGTTCAAGCCCCTAACATATTCCTTTCCCAAAACAAATAAAAATATGAGACTCCAGCTTGAAGTCTTGTGTCCTTTCTACAGTAGATAAAAAGATAAAGCTGTTGGGCCAGTAATGAATGGTCTTGCGTATCCTGAGCATTGCGGAAAAGGCAAGATAAACACCGCATCCTGTGTAGCCTGAAAACATGAAACAACCCTAAGCAAAAATTCTAAACAAAGGACAACCTTTTTCTTTTGTTTTTTTTTTAACTTTATAAATGGAGAATTGTACCTTGTCAGAAAATTTGCAATCTGGAAGCTAAAGTAACAGCAACCAAAATTACAATTGTAACACACAGTCTAGAGGACATGTAGCCATGGGCACAAAAGTTCTGAACATCTATATTGTCAAAACTAAAGATACCGTACTTCATGGGGACTTACTAAATAGACACAATTTAAACAGCCTTAAAGGAATGTTTCCAATAGTAGATCTTCCCTCAAAAGGTACATGAAATGCTGCAGTACTTGCTGATAAAATTAACTTGTAATGAATGTACTAACAGATTTACTTATATCAAGCAAATAATCAAAGTCCTCATATAACGTTTGGGGAGCCAAATCTTTCACAGGCTAACTCTGAAACCTGCTCCATTTATTATTATACAATCAGGATGCACAATCCAATCTAGTATGCAGAACAACACTACCAACCTCCTTAGAATGTTTAATATGGCAGAGTCCTCCACACTATGAAATGAAGGCACATCACATTATAATAAATTCCCATTCCCTTTCCATAGCAAACCAGGTCTGGAACAAGGACTCTACGCCTTAGATGTGAAGGCTGTTTATGTACCTGGAATCACTGAAGGCACAATGGGTCACGTCCCACTTGATCTCCTATAGCACCTGAGTCATTATCTCAACTGATGGGAGTGCATAAGAGAACTGAACAGACTACAATAACAAAGAGCTACTGCAATGCTCTTTGTTTAAAAACTTTATGTTTTTATCTTTAAAAACATTATGGAAGGTACAATTGACCCAAAAAGCAGTTGCAACAATGCTGGTTAGAACAAGTCAGCTCGTTTTACACTAGTTGTTTACCAATTTGTTTCCAACTCAATATAAAATGCTAGTATATACCTTAGATGCATGTATTGCCAAGGACTGGATTATGTGAAGACCCCACATGCCAATATGTACCTATCCAAGCCCACAGATTGGCTTTCAAGATGCTGCTCTCTGGACTGTCTTTAGATAAGATCTGACTGGTGGGTACTAGAAACTGTAGAATTCTCTCTCTTACTGTCCTCAGACATGTGGTGAAGTCCTTTTTGTTTCACAAGCCTTTTTATAAGAATTGTTTTATGATCTCTGTACTGGCTGACTCAGATTTACAGATATTCTGGTACTGTCCAACATACCTTTTAACTGTTTTTACTACTGTCTGGTTTGTCTTACTGCAAGCTGGAAATATATATATATAGAAAGATGAGGTATAAATGAATAAATAAAATTAAATAAATAACAGGACAGACTTTCTTGTATTCTGTTAATCCCTCAACATCTGCAATTCTTGAGTTGCTATTCCGCAGTTGTAGGGATACTTTGAATTTCAGTCTGTGGCAGTTTCTGATAGAACCAAGACTGGTCTCTGCAAGCTTGCACTCAGTTGGGACAAGTGTCCTTTATCCTGACCCAAACTGAATATATCTCCCAATGACAAAGCCTTCTTCCATAGTGCTATTTGAGATCACTTTAAGCCTTGGAGGTCAGACGACACCTGATATACTCCCTGAAGACCCTTTCTCAAGTCATTATCTGCCTCATTTCTGAAGGTAGAGAGACTGAAGCAAGTCTCTGAGGAAGATCTTAATACACCAGCAAGTTAATGCAGGAGAGGACCTGACCTGAGTTCCAAACTATTTATGGTTTTAAAAGTTAACATCACTCTGAATTGTGTCCAGAAATAGACCACAAACCAATGCAGATTTTAAGATCCGCAGCACAGGTTCCTTTCATCCAATCAGTAACCCACCTTCTGCCGTTTGTCCTTTCTGTAGTTTTTTTAACAATCTTCAGAGGCAGTCCCATGTACAACACAGTCTGAGCTGGATGTTACCAGAGCATGGAAAACTTGCATGGAAGTCTATGTCCAGATGTCAATGGGAGAACCAGCCTCCACTGGTGAAAGGTAATTCAAGCTACAGAAATAACTAGGCCTCCAAAGTTAATGTCAGAGCAAATAGTTATTCTATCCTGCAAAGGTGATTAATAGGAGTTATGCAACCCCATCTGTAACAGGCTGATCACCACCATCATGACAGATATACCACTGATCAGCAGTGTATGGCTTGAGTGTCAGTTTACTGGCCCTTAACTAGTCCTTTACAGTACTGATTCACCACTCCAATTTGATGAGAGGGAGAAAGTCTGTGTGCTGCCCATCTAGATAAAATTACAGAGATTCTTTCTAACTGAAGAAGAAAGAATCAGTTCTGTTACAATCAATTCTTGGTATATCTGGATATTTCACAATATTGGCATACCTTTAGTTTAGCTGTTTTATCTATAGATTTTAGTGTGGCTGCACAACAGTCAATATTCCATATTCTTAGACTTAAAAGATAAGAAATATTAAACATAGCATTCCACTCTAGCATGAAAGTGGTAGCTTTAAATTACTTAACTGTAAATTACCTTAAAATTTGCATAAACCAGCCTTATGTTCAGAACTCTCATAGACACATCTTCCTATAACAATATAGCTTAATATATACAAATTTAAATAATTTAGCTAATTGGTTTAAATCTAGAAGCTTTGATCTAGATAGTTGACAGCCTTACAAAAAAGGTCTTCTAAATAATTAAAAGTCAGTCTAGATGGTACAAACACCATTCATTTCCTATACTGTGAGCAGAAAAGTACAAAACACATTAATGAATAAGAGATTTAAATGTCTACTAGAACAGATTTACTAAGTTGAAGTGGTAAAGCAATTTAAGATTGAGAGCATGGAACATCTTAAGTTTTAAATAAAAAATGAAATCAATTGTGGGAATTGTGCGTGTTTTGGGAAGGACACTGTATATTATGTTTGATATGTGATCCATAATTAGAAGAAATTTGTTGAAAGAGGGATGATACCTGTCAATTATCAGCAAGCCAAAAATTCAGCTTACATACATAATTCATCAACATGCTGTCCTTTGTTGTTAAGGTGACTGATATAGCTCCCTAACAAAATGCTTTATTCAGAAGAAAGTATTTAATTCAAACAAAACCTGTTCTATTATATTGATTTAGAAATAAGTACATCCTTCTAAATTTGTTGGGAGAAAACAGCAAAGCCTATAGATTTCTGTGTACACACATATCTGTTGCATAAAGATGCAAACAAAAGCACTATCAGGGCTAGATATTCATTACAGTCACTAGCTCAGAATTGTTCTACAGTTTAGTCAACTGTAAAATTTTAATAAGGATGACATCCATTTGTTTCCTTATTTCAGCTACTGTACTGCTCTTAAAATGTTTTATCTTTAGCTTATGTAAATTAAACAACGTTGACAAATTAACCAGAGATACAATACATTCAAAAAACAAAGTCCCAAACACAAACTAAGTGAAAAAATACAAACTTTAATATCAACACTAAAAACAATAGTCAATGGAAGGGAAAATCCTGAGGCCTCCAGGTTTGGTTTTTTCTTTTTGTTTTTTAAATTAAGATACATACTGTGGTGGGTAGGGAAAATGAGACTCAAACCAAATGGAGGAAAGCATTAAAAGAGGTGTAATGGTGTGCTGGTTAGGCAGCACTCTGCTGCCTTTTCCTTACTCTGTCATCAGTGCTTTGCATTTTTGCTCGTTGCTCTCGTTCTCTCTCCCCACCCCCCTCTCGATCTAGAACAGGGGGCCTCACCCTATTGCATACCCTCCAATACAATGTGGGGGGAAACCAGGATGCTATCTTCCAGGGTTGCACTCCCATGAGTCATGTGACCTGTGTGAGCCTGCTGCCTCAGAAAAAGTGCTTTTTTCATGAGATCACTTTTTTGGGGGGTGAGATCATATCCTGAAATCACGCGAGAACACAGTGCCCAAAACAGCCGCCTTGCTCTCATGGGAAAAAATGGGATGTCCTGGTTTTTCTGGGGCAATTGAGGGGTATGCTATAGAATCTTATGAACAAGCAAATCTATGTTCGACTTAGTCTGATGCAGTCACCCAGTTTCTGTGCCCTCCACTCGCCACTGTCCTTGACTATTAAGATTGTAATACAAGCTTGTTGGATCAGACCAATGGCTCATCTACTCCAGCATCCTGTCCTCACAATGGCTGACCAGATACTTGTGGGAAACCTGCAAGTTGGGCATGAGTTCCCAGCAACTGGTATTCAGATGATGAAGCCAAAAGAAGATTGAGAGGAGGGGTGTCCCTGCCCACTTTTGGCATTTTGGCATTAACCCTCAACCAGGCAACTCACTGTTTGTGCTGGGCTTGTGTTCTGAGTCATTGCACTTCTGCGAAATTGTGTGTAATCAGAACACACATTGAAAAAGCCTGCAAACATCCCATTCTGCCCCTGCTCCCTTTTGTGATGTTTTTGGGTCACTTCGAGGTTCAGCGTGATGCGTGTGTATGCAGTTGCGCACATATCGGACATGCCTAAAATGGTCACTGTCTGTACTCTATAAATGTTGCCCATTCTTTGTTGGTCCTTTCCATGAATGGAAAAATATCTTCCATTCACAGAAGCCTAGTAGGATTCAAGCCAAATGCTAGTGTTTCTTTTTCAAAAGGCGTTGCATGAAATTCTTGTAATGAAATACTGTAATAAGAGTATTACAGTATCAGCCTTAATTACTGTAATGTTTGTCTTACTTTGCTTCTAATTTAGTTGCCATCTAAATCACCAACCCACGTTTGTCTCACACATTAATTCCTTTAGAAATTAAAACAAATAACATATTTTAAATGAAAGCAGAGATCCTGTCTTTGGTTCAGACTGTAGGTTCTCCACCCTTAGTAGACAAAAAACTGAATTTAAACATCAGGATATGGCAGCTAAGTTAAACACAAACTAGCACAGCAAGTTATACAAGACATGCTACTACTGATAAAGGCATCTTATATATATATATATATATATATATATATATATATATATATATGTGTGTGTGTGTGTGTGTGTGTGTGTGTGTGTGTGTCCCTGCTTATTTAACTTATATGCAGAATTCATCATGCGAAAGGCTAGGCTGGATGAATCCAAAGCCGGAATTAAGATAGCCGGAAGAAATATCAATAACCTCAGATATGCAGATGACACAACCTTGATGGCAGAAAGTGAGGAGGAATTAAAGAACCTTTTATTGAGGGTGAAAGAGGAGAGCGCAAAATATGGTCTGAAGCTCAACATCAAAAAAACGAAGATCATGGCCACTGGTCCCATCACCTCCTGGCAAATAGAAGGGGAAGAAATGGAGGCAGTAAGAGATTTTACTTTCTTGGGCTCCATGATCACTGCAGATGGTGACAGCAGTCACGAAATTGAAAGACGCCTGCTCCTTGGGAGAAAGGCGATGGCAAACCTAGACAACATCTTAAAAAGCAGAGACATCACCTTGCCAACAAAGGTCCGTATAGTAAAAGCTATGGTTTTCCCAGTAGTGATGTATGGAAGTGAGAGCTGGACCATAAAGAAGGCTGATCGCCGAAGAATTAATGCTTTTGAATTATGGTGCTGGAGGAGACTCTTGAGAGTCCCATGGACTGCAAGAAGATAAAATGTATCCATTCTTAAGGAAATCAGCCCTGAGTGCTCACTGGAAGGACAGATCGTGAAACTGAGGCTCCAATACTTTGGCCACCTCATAAGAAGAGAAGACTCCCTAGAAAAGACCCTGATGTTGGGAAAGATGGAGGGCATAAGGAGAAGGGGACGACAGAGGACAAGATGGGACTTCCGGGTTAGCGCCATCGCCTAATGGCGGATTCCCTCCGAGCTCCGGAGGGAATCGGCTCAGTAGGGGTCGGGTCCTGCCGCTGCGGCGACGCGGGGACCCTCAGAAACCACAGGCGCTGAAGCCTGTGGACCTGGTGACTCGGCGGGCAACATTTGCGCCCCCCTGACCCGCGGAGCCTTTTTAAAGGCTCCGGAACGGGGGACGGAGAGCGGTGCGGTGCTGTGAGTCGACTGCTTCCCCTACTGAGTGAAGCCGCATGCCATGGACGGAGAGCGCTGACTTCTTTCTCTGAACATTTGGATTAAAAGTAACAACCCGTGAGTAATACGGAAATTGGACTTAAAAGGGAATTTTTTTTTGGGAATTAGGCACGACCGGGTAAGGTGTAAAGAGGAAGTCCGCCTACCCGCCTTGTAAACATCGTAAAGCAAGGATTTTATAACTAAGGTTGAGAGAATATCTTTCTTTTTTGTGGATAAAAGCAATTAACTCTACGTTTTGGCAATATAAGTGATTGTGCTGGAGGATAAGAGCTAACATTGAGAGCGGAATTCACCCCTCCCCCAAGACCCGGGAGCGATCGGTGAGAGAGCCTGCGGAAGAGACATAAAGACTTTGACAGCTGTCAAACTAGCTGTCAAAGTTGGGAAAAAAGGAGAACTTTGTTTCTGTTGTCTTTGCTGGTTATATTCGTTACAATTTGGTAACAAATTGTTAAAAATAAAGAAGAAAAGGCTAACTTGACTTTTGGGTTGGAACTGGAAGATACTAAGAAACTAGAATCCCTCTAGAGGGGGTTTAGGACATTACAAAAATGGCTGTAAGTGGAAAAACACTGGCTGAACTGGAGAGGACTTTTTTTCTCTTGGGAAAGTTGCAGGAACAGAGTGATGTTTTGGCTACAAATGTTACAATACTGAATGGAACAGTAAATAAAGTTACTGAGCCTGGGAGGGACTTGACTCAAGTCTTTGCAGCTGAACAGGAAAGTTTTGCAGTTGACTTAAAATTTTTTGCAGCTGAACAAGAAAAGAAATTTGAGAAATCTGAGAATGTGATGAAAGAGGAACATGATGACTTGAAGGGAAAAGAAGGAGGAGCTATAATGCCACAGATGATTGAGGAGAGCCAGAGGCCGGTTAAGATGGATATAAAGGAAAATAAGATCAGGATGATGAAAATTTGGTTTGAATTGAAGAATGGAGAATGGAGAGATCTCCCTATGTGGAGATCTGAAGACCTATGGAATACAAACCCGGCTAAAGTGGAAACTGGAGCTTTTGGGACATTTGGACTTAAGAGAAGTAAGAAACAAGATTTTGGCTCCATTTTTAAATATGGAGGCCTGGCTGGAAGAAACATGGAACTTATTGGGACAGAGCTTCTTCAAGATTTGGAGTTCAATATAAAGGACTATCAAAAAAACCGGCAGAGAGGAATTGAGAGAGAATTAAGAGCCTCGGACGTGAGGTCGCCAGGCTGACTGCAGGTGGACTGATGGACTTTTGTTGGGGTTCGAAACCGGGAAAGGGGGTGGTGGGGCTTTGGGAATCCAAAGGGTGTACAATTATATTCTGTTTCATTTAATTTTGTTTTGCCACTAACATAAAAATGGGGAATTCGGGGAAGGGAATTGGGGCCGACCTTAGAAAAAGATTTTTAAGAATAAGTATTGATGTATAAAGACTGAGATTTATAAGTTAAAATTGGTTAACTAAAATGAATTAGAGAAAATAAGGTAAAGTTTGGGGACAAGAACTTGCTGAGCTAAAAACTGGAACTGGAATACAAGAAGGGGAGGTGTGGGGAAGTCAAGGAAATTGGTCATTGACAGTAAGAAATGTAAATTTTATGTGTTTTTAATTGTTTTTTCATGTTTTTTCTTTATTTTTTGAAAATTCCAATAAATATTTACAAAAAAAAAAAAAAAAGACAGAGGACAAGATGGTTGGATGGTGTTCTTGAAGCTACCAGCATGAGTTTGATCAAACTGCAGGAGGCAGTGGAGGACAGAAGTGCCTGGTGTGCTCTGGTCCATGGGGTCACGAAGAGTCGGACACGACTAAACGACTAAACAACAACGACATACATATATATATATGTAAAGCCTACACAAGAAAAGAAAGCGAGACATTGAATATTCAGTATGTTTGATATGTGCAAAGTTTACATGCAAAATATTTGAACAATGAACAGATGCTCACATAACTGGCACATGCCTTCTCCCATGTGCCCAGCATCCTTATTGCTCTCACAGACGGCACACAAGCTGGGCCTCAGATGCAGATCTCAAAAATATGGGCAGCATGATATGGGTGAAGGTAGTCTTTAAGGCTCCAAACCACTTAGGGTATAAAATGTTTAAACCACTACTTTCAATTATCACACTGGCAACCAGGGGCAACTGGTGCAGCAGAAATGCCACATGCTCCAGCTGCCTGACCCTCACCAATACCTGAATGGCCTCAGTTTGCACCAGCTGAAGTTTCCAAACTATTTTCAAAGGCATCCCCACAGAGAAAGCATTTGAACAGTCCAACCTAGATGTGATTAGGTAGCTACTAGTTATCCAAGACTGCAGAACTAAAAGGAAGCACTCTTTGGCCTCTGCCACCACATAATGGCAAGTCCATTGGTCAGTAAAGGAAGCAGCTGCTCCAATGCTTGTTTCCCTGCTCCTTCTTGATTGCTTTTGCACTTTGTAATGCAGCTATTAGATTGCAAGGTTATTGGCATGAGGTGTATTACCTTTTTAATATAGCAAAATTTAAGTTTTTAATAGGCAATTTATATGTGTTTAATAATTAGTGCATAAATAACTGATGCAAGGTCCATCTGTTCTGGATAGGGTCCCAGTTGCTGCTACAAACTAAGCAGGTAAAAAGCACTTCTGGCCACATCACCTTCTGAACTTCCTCAGTTAGTGCAGACTCCAGAGCTCCCAGACTACAAACTTGGTCCTCAGGGGAACTGCAGCTCCATCTAAGACTTGTTGCAAACCTGATTTCAGAGCAGCAAGTTTCCCCAACCCAGTACCTCCTTTTTGTCTGGGTCAACTTCATCCACTCAAAAACCTCCACCAGATATCAGCTGTAGTGTTCAATAGCCTGCCACATGTGGTGGGAATGTCCCAAAATCCAACTCTTCTGGACATCAGTCATACTAGAAATATGCAAAATAACTAAGCAAGTATTAGAAGTCACCCCAGAACTGGCCCTACTGAAGATCTTTCAATCTAATAATGCCCACTCACATTAGAGAGCTCATAATCCACCCACTCTCAGCACCCAGAAGCATCATGGCCATGCACTGGATAGATCTGTCAGGAGTAAATATGGAGCAATGGTTTCAAATAGTATGGGAAACAACCTTACTAGAAAAACTAACCAATAAACTGAAACTGACACAGGAACAAAGAGAAGACACCTTCACCCTGGTATGGTTCCCCTTTATCACATAAATAGCTCAACAAGGCAACAGCAAGAATCCACCAACAACATACAAATCAATATGGCTTACCTGACCCAAAAATCCACCCCCTCACACACATAAACAGATCTCACTACAGCCAGCCAACCAACACAACCAACCACACCCTAGGCCACCCCCAACCTCTTTCACCACCAAGGAAATACAACAAGTGAATAGAAAGAGAACCCACACAAGTGACGCTGACACAAAATTCCACACATACACTAAGTAGAAGAATAGAAGCATTACCACCCCACCCCATGAACCAACCCCACCCTCCTCTTTTCCCTCCTTTCCCTAATACTGCATGCAACACTAATGTCTCACAACAAATCAAACTGATCTGTAGAAAACACAACTTGAATAATGAGACAATGCATGTATTTTTGTAAACTAATAAATCTTTAATGTTTTTTTAAAAAATTAGGTTGCTGCTGATGCTGAATGGAGGAGCCTGATGGATATATTCAGGAAAGGTTAACATACACCCCTTTGTCCAGCCAAGTTTTAGAGCCACAAACCAGCTTGGCATGTTCTTTCATGATCAGGTTAGAAATAATAGACCCTTCACAATTAACAAACCTGGCATTCTTAAATGGCACCTGCATACTTAAGAGGCCTACATAAGCTACCAAGGTTACCAAGGCTAGAGAAGGGAGAAAATGCATTGATTTTAGCACTTTAAAAATAAATAGATGTGCTATCAAAGGTACTCTAAAAGTAGATATGCTTCCATAGGCTGGATGATCAGCACACAATACAATTCTAATTGTATTCAGATGTGTACTTTAAAATTATATTTAGCAAAATAAAAACCTCAACAATAATGGTAGATCAATACAACAAATATATAACAGTTCAGAAAACATTAACATTTCAACAGATTTAATAAGAGTTTTAACTTAATTTCAAGTAATGGAGAACAAAATACAATTTCTACACAAGAAGAAAATTAAAAGTCAAGTGTTCAAGAATATAAAAAGGGGTAAAGGGGACCCCTGACCATTAGGTCCAGTCGTGACCGACTCTGGGGTTGTGGCGCTCATCTCACTTTATTGGCCGAGGGAGCTGGCGTACAGCTTCCGGGTCATGTGGCCAGCATGACTAAGCCGCTTCTGGCAAACCAGAGCAGCGCACGGAAACGCTGTTTACCTTCCCGCCAGAAGGTATCTACTTGCACTAACCAAGAATATAGTGATTCCCTAATACATGTTTGGGTTGTAATGAAATAGTATAAACAAAATGATCCATTTGTTTATTATATAGTTCTAAGCAATCCTTGTGTTCAATCCATGGAAGACTGCCTCTTTAGTTAAGAAAAATAAAGTACTACTGCAACTCCTAAGGTCCTCACATAGAGTCAACTGTTTGTCAAGATGGCACTTATGAACAAGATAGCTTCCTTTATCCAAGTGTTTTGAAGTTAAAGCCCATTATTCAAAAACTGCATTTAGAACATTAAATAACTCTTTTCTCACTGGAATAATTTCTGAATGCCTTCCCTCAGCTTTATGTGGCATTTAAGAATGAATAAGCTATAAATAGACAAACATTTCCAAAACATTTCCCGAGGAACTAAAAACCTAAGTCATTCAGCCTCCTGTAAAATTCTACTGTTAAATAGTATGCACTGGATTCAAAATACTGATGATGCTGTCAGAAGAGTCAAAACTTCAGATTTCTTGCAGTTATAACAATTTTAGAACTAGTTACAGGTAGGTAGCTGTGTTGGTCTGCCGTAGTTGAAACAAAATAAAAAAAATCCTTCCAGCAGCACCTTAGAGACCAACTAAGTTTGTTATTGGTATGAGCTTTCGGGTGCATGCACTTCTTCAGTGTATCTTCTTCACTGCTCCTCCATGTTGTCTCCTTTTTCCAAAGCTACCTAATTGTTGTTGTTTAGTCGTTTAGTCATGTCTGACTCTTCGTGACCCCATGGACCAGAGCACGCCAGGCACTCCTATCTTCCACTGCCTCCCGCAGTTTGGTCAGACTCATGTTTGTAGCTTCGAGAACGCTGTCTAACCATCTTGTCCTCTGTCGTCCCCTTCTTCTTGTGCCCTCAATCTTTCCAAACATCAGGGTCTTTTCCAGAGAGTCTTCTCTTCTCATGAGGTGGCCAAAGTATTGGAGCCTCAGCTTCACGATCTGTCCTTCCAGTGAGCACTCAGGGCTGATTTCCTTAAGAATGGATGCATTTGATCTTCTTGCAGTCCATGGGACTCTCAAGAGTCTCCTCCAGCACCACAGTTCAAAAGCATCAATTCTTCGGCGATCAGCCTTCTTTATGGTCCAGCTCTCACTTCCATACATCACTACTGGGAAAACCATGGCTTTTACTATACGGACCTTTGTTCGCAAGGTGATGTCTCTGCTTTTTAAGATGTTGTCTAGGTTTGCCATCACCTTTCTCCCAAGGAGCAGGCGTCTTTTAATTTCGTGACTGCTGTCACCATCTGCAGTGATCATGGAGCCCAAGAAAGTAAAATCTCTCACTGCCTCCATTTCTTCCCCTTCTATTTGCCAGGAGGTGATGGGCCCAGTGGCCATGATCTTCGTTTTTTTGATGTTGAGCTTCAGACCATATTTTGCGCTCTCCTCTTTCACCCTCATTAAAAGGTTCTTTAATTCCTCCTCACTTTCTGCCATCAAGGTTGTGTCATCTGCATATCTGAGGTTGTTGATATTTCTTCCGGCAATCTTAATTCCGGTTTGGGATTCATCCAGCCCAGCCTTTCGCATGATGAATTCTGCATATAAGTTAAATAAGCAGGGAGACAATATACAGCCTTGCCGTACTCCTTTCCCAATTTTGAACCAATCAGTTGTTCCATATCCAGTTCTAACTGTAGCTTCTTGTCCCACATAGAGATATCTCAGGAGACAGATGAGGTGATCAGGCACTCCCATTTCTTTAAGAACTTGCCATAGTTTGCTGTGGTCGACACAGTCAATGGCTTTTGCATAGTCAATGAAGCAGAAGTAGATGTCTTTCTGGAACTCTCTAGCTTTCTCCATAATCCAGCGCATGTTTGCAATTTGGTCTCTGGTTCCTCTGCCCCTTCGAAATCCAGCTTGCACTTCTGGGAGTTCTCGGTCCACATACTGCTTAAGCCTGCCTTGTAGAATTTTAAGCATAACCTTGCTAGCGTGTGAAATGAGTGCAATTGTGCGGTAGTTGGAGCATTCTTTGGCACTTCCCTTCTTTGGGATTGGGATGTAGACTGATCTTCTCCAATCCTCTGGCCACTGCTGAGTTTTCCAAACTTGCTTGCATATTGAGTGTAGCACTTTAACAGCATCATCTTTTAAAATTTTAAATAGTTCAGCTGGAATACCATCACTTCCACTGGCCTTGTTATTAGCAGTGCTTTCTAAGGCCCATTTGACTTCACTCTCCAGGATGTCTGGCTCAAGGTCAGCAACCACACTGCCTGGGGTATACGAGACATCCATTTCTTTCTGGTATAGTTCCTCTGTGTATTCTTGCCACCTAATTGTTATGAACCCACTAATCAGTGTTAGTAATAACTTTTTTCTGCGAAGAGGAAGCAAATACAGTTGATAGAACCACAGGGGCCAGCTCTAAGAAGAATAGTTATACACACTTAATTGTATGTTGCTGTACTTTCAAAGGTGGACATGCCCTATAAATATTGGTAATGGGAGCACAGGGGGGTATCTTTATGTCTTCTTCCCTAGAGTCATCCTGTACTTGTCTGATGTCACCAAATTCTCCCTCATTCATTTCTGCATGCTCTCCATAAAGGTCATCTCTCACTCTCAGGGAACCTGAGCTCTATCCTGCCTTGTTCCTGAATGCTTTGTGTAAATACTCTATCCATGATTTGTATCCACTTCAGTAAAATAACCATGTTCCCAGCTAGAGCTAAGGTACAGAGCTCCAATTTGGAGCACAGTACTGATCTTTAAGGAAACAGTACTTTAACAATGAACCATCCCTGTGCTTTGCTTATAATTTTATTGCCTACCTATGTCAAAATGGACCAAGAACTACTCAGACTTAGCCTTTTGCCTGACCCTTTATTGTGCATCCTGCTAAGTCCCCTGATCATTCAGTTGCCCAGTGAGAACGGGACAGCTGAAGGACTTCCAAGTCCTCTGTATGCTGTATACAACCAGTCTGTTCCTTAGTCTTGCTGTCCAAAGTGTATTGGGTAGTGGAGCCTCTTCATGCAGCCATTGCTAGGTGAAGCCAAATTTTCCCCTTCCTTGGATTGCTGTCCATGCATGGTGCCTTTACAGTGTAAAAAAAAAAAAAAAGCTGAGAAAGGAACTGTTAGAACTATTTTTTGTGAGCATGTGCAAAGCTCTTCTAGCAGAATAAGCACAGAGTGGGTTCTGTGTATAAAAAGGGTATCTGAGGCTGACTGAGTCATACTTTAGGTTGTTAGTCATGCCAGAAATGGAGAACTTGGGAAGCAAATTATCCATGAGTTGCTAAGTCTTTTCTTATGGGCAGCATTGAGTGAAAGCTTATTGAGGGTGTTTTCCTCCAAGAATTATATTTCTGCATCATACAGAGTTTGAACTTTTAAGCTTGCCAGTTTTACTTATGTGAATGCTCATTTTCATTTATTTATTTTCAGCAACTGCTGTTTCTTCTCTATTTTTTACATTCAGATATAAATGGTTCCTATAATGTAATAAGGCAAATTGGAGCATCACTGCATACTGTTCATTTAACTGTGCTGCTTTTCTATTCATTCCATTTCAGATATTAGAAGGGAGTCATTTTAAACTTTCTTCTCCTCTGCAACAGCTGTGAAATGTAGCTGCCTGCCTTGTGAGGGAGGGATTGCAGCAGAGGAGAGGGACACAGAAAATCTGTAACTAAGCAGAGTTCTTATTTAAGCAAAGCCCAAGTGGGCTATTTAGTCTTGGGAGTAGTTTCATTTTGCGTGGCTCTGTAGTTTGGTGAGCATTTATGGTGGACAAATAAATCATTAATAAATCATCCTATTTTTATATATAGCAACAAGCCATAGTTAGAACACGCCAAGGTAAATAAGCCAACAACAAACCATGGCTTACTATCCTGATTGTGCTTTGTTGGGAACAAAGAATTTGTGGTTAAGTGATGGGCTGGGTTTGCTGGGTTTGATCAAACAAACCATGGTTTAGTGTTACATGTAAAGTAGGCTATTTGAAGAGCCTTCAAACATCCCATTCCATTATGTGGAAGGAGGCTTAGATGAGGTGGAGGAGTTTGTCTACCCAGCTATGTTAGGCTGTGTTGGGGTGGGTTTAGACACTGTAGAGCTTCCAACAGTGCCTACCTAAAATGCACACAGGCAGAAGCCACCAGCTGTGGTGGTCCTCAGGCATCCTGCTATGGGAATGTTAATTTTCCTGTTGCCTTTCTGCCCTGGATGGTGTGAGTAGCGGGACCACTGCCTAGCAGGCATTTTGGATTAAGGGGTCTCCTTAATGGAACATTTAAGGGTTGTTTCATAGAAACTGAAAAAGTTATTTCCAAGTCATAGTAGACTATTCTGACAGTACACTATTCTGACTGACTGCAATCAACCTAAAACATCATAATCACATGTGAACAGATAAGTGTTACTTTCTTATCTCAACTCTTTACCACTTATGTCTGCAGATATGAATGCACAACCCACATATTTTAGGCAGGCATACAAGATCAGAATTTCTCAATTTTAGCAATTCAGATCATTACACAGTTCTGCTTTACTATTTGTGGAACACATATCTAGACACAGTACTCAAAACATAACGTAGCTTTATTATTTGTTTCATTATCATTAAGATTATATCCCACTTTACCTACAGGGAGCTCTAATTTTATTCTCAAAATAAATGTCTTCATTTTATCCTCAAAATAATTCTATGAGGTAGGTTAGGCTGACAGATGTGACTTGCCCAAGGTCACCCAGTGAGCTTCATGGCTGAGTGGGGATTTCAACATGGTCTCCTGGATCCTCATCTGACACTGTAACCACTAAGACACACTGGCTTATCACTTCATGCAAGATGAAAGAAGCCTGCTACTGCTACATTATATGTTTTGACTCCTGCTACATAAAACTGATCCATACAGCCAAGGACTTTACAGAAAAGAAAGCAATGCTCTCAGGACATGGAAAACCTGGATTACATATTGCTCCTCTTTCAGTGATAATTCAAAAATATTTTGTGAAGAGGCTGGTGTTCCTTACTTACTGATACTAAATATTTATCTGCAGCAATTCTTTTCTTTCTTCAAAGACTTTGGATTTTTGAGTCAGCTGTAAAAAGAAACTCAACAGAGAGGCATTGTTTTGGCTGGCAATTTAAGATGTGCCGTGTTTAGTAAATATTGCAGAATAAATAGATTGGATAATAATAACATAATTTAGTCAAGGTTTTTAGATTCCCCTGGGAATCAGAAAAGCAGCTTCCAATTCAAGACAGTACCTCCTTTTGCATAACTCTGATATGGCCAAGGATCTCCTCAGAAATATATTACTTTTGAATAATGAAGAGGAAAGGGGGATTTCATCCAAAATTAATATTTTTTCCTTAAAAAGAAACAAACCCACTAGGACATACACCAGGGGATCTTGCTTGATACTTCTTCATTGCAGATGACAAACAGGTAAATTACCTTTGCGGTTGATCTTAGCCATTGGAAGCCTGTGGGCCAATTAGAAGCAAAGTTTTTGTGTATGAAGAATGAGCAGGCTACTTATACAGCACAACAACTATAGGCTTCATCTAATGCAGACATTTTTAAATGTAATTACTTACAGGAAAATAAGGATCAGAATGTCTTATAGAAATACTGGACATGGTGAAATAAGCCTACAGAAAACTATTTTGACTTGATTTCTAGCTTGCAAATGATGTCAGGCACCTCTGCTCACATTTTACTGACACATCAAGATAATACAAAGGGTCCATGACAGAGTGTTGGAGATTCATGCTTTGATTCTGAGAGTTTAACACTGTAATCCAAGGTTTGGGAATGCCATGGTTGTGAAAATGCCAAGGTTGCAGGTTCGATCCCCATATGCATATTCCTGCATTGCAAGGGGTGGACTAGATGATCCTCAGGGTCTTTTCCAACTATACAATTTGATGATTCTATGATCTACCTACCTGATATTGTTGTACTCCCAACTCCTATCAGCATGAACTAGCATGGTCTCATGGGTGATGGGACTTGTAGACCAGCAACATGTGAAGGTCCACAGGCTCCTCATCTATAATTGTAATTCATTCAAAACTGCCACTCAATATAGAAGTTTACTATAGCAGGTGAAAAAATTATAGCAGTGAGGTTTGAGCCAGAGATAAACAGAGCAGAAGGAACTAGATGTTTCACACACTAAATAAATTATAAGAATGCAGATGCAAGCATATCTAACAATCTAACTGAAGGAAATGGCATGCTTATGACTGCCCATGCATTCTTAACATCTGTTCCTATATAGCTCTCCGTTCTGTACACTGAATGAAAAAGGCAGAAATATTCTGAATAAAATTTAATTGTATAAAGTACATTTCACTATTTTTACCCAAGTTCAGTAACACGAGGCACCAGAAACAGATTGAAAAACTGCTTCGCTGATTACAATTAAAACTAAGACATACTTAGCTATTATTATCTTTGGGCATAATTGTAAGTAGTTGTTTTGTTTTTGCAGTGTAGGCAGATAAATGAACTAGGATAATATTTCTTTGGCCTCTATCCCAATCGCTTCCTCTTAGCATCACACAGCTTTAAAATTCTGGTTTTCAAGCTTTGATGACCACCCCCCAGCCACCCTGGGTTCTGTGCTACCTGGGGAAGGAAGATCTGGTTACAGTGAAGAGTGCTCCTCTCTCTAACCATCTTTTTCTTTTTAAATAACTTGTTTCCATGAGATAAAGGGGAGATTATTTCTACAAGGCTGGTCTGTCAATCAATCCATAACCCTTGTGTCCATCTGAAACGTCTAAGGATAGCAGAGTTTATGGCTTCTAGGTATGGAGGTGCTAAAACAAGAATAGACCACAACAGGAAACAAGAGCTAAAGTTTACTAAGACAAAAGCATGGTGTTTTAAGAATTATATATCATATGTAAGAATTACAGAAAATCAGCAAATGACTTTATGAAACAACTGATCAAAGAAAGGTTAAATGCAATCTTCTGTCCCTATCTGTAACCATTCCCTTAAGAGTGAATCTTATGCTCCTTTGTTGCACTCAGTGTTGATGTCTCCCAATTTCCTTCTTGAAAGAATTGCCTCTAGGCTGGATACCTGTAGATATAGCCTTTGGCAGGGGGCAGGTTACAAGCTCCACCAGCAGGCTACCAGAAGTCTTGCAGCCCCTCTCTACCTTCTCCCCACCTCTGCTCTTTCACCTTTCTGGCTCAATTTTTTTCATCCTTTGTGAAGGGGAACAGATTATGCAGATAACAGCAACAACTAGTTTAGCTCATTGAATTGTGATTCGGTTCATGACATTGAGCAGGATGATGGCGGCAGAAGCAGCAAGGGCAGTAGTTGCCTCAGCTTAATAACTCACAGTACTCAGATCCTTCTCCTCCTTCTCCTTCAGCTCTTGAGGAACCCAGGTATTATTTGTTTTGTGAGGAAACTAGGCTGATCCCACTTTTCATTGTTTCTAGAAATGGTTGATCTGTTCTCTGATGTATATGCTTATTCATTTCTTTGGGTTATTTACCTGGCAAGGAGTGACATGGAGAATTAAATTCAAACCCTTACCCATGGCTAGAATATACTTCTTAAATTATTTTTCTTTCATTTTGAATTAACTATCATGGACTGGATCTAGGAAAGTATGAGCCAAGTTTTACTTGTGTAGGACCTTTCCTCATCCTTTCCACAGCAGTCCTCTGTGCCCACTGAAAAGGCACTTCTAAGGCTCAACGGATCTGCCAAAGCAGCATGGGATGAAGCATAGGAAGCAAAAGCTTGAAACAGGAATTAGTAGCAATTAGGACTCCCTCCCGCTCATGAGCCCAAGTGCCCTCCCCTCACAAAGGAGTCTGTGGAGCCAGCTCAGTATTTCCTATGGGAAGTGCAACATTACACTTAAAACTGCTTGCTAAAAATTAACCAGAGCAGATGGTTAATACCAGTATTTTTATAGATCCCTTTAAACATTAAATGTTTTAATTGCATCCAATTTGCTCACAAAACACTGTGGCATAAAGTTTTTCACCTTGGGGTGCCTGTATTTATTTAGGTTGGACCATATGTTGTGAACTTAAATGTAGGTGCAGAGTGTAATATAAGTAATATCAATTGCAGAATAAGGTAGGCAAAATACACTATGTTGTTTTGACAGCTCACAGCAGTTCAAGAACAATCTGCTGCATAGGTAACACCTGTCACCCTAAATTTTGCCACAGCAGCCAGATTTTCATTCTGATGACATAAAAGCCTTGTTGCCTCTCTAAAGCTACCAAGATCATGAGCTGTTTATTTTCCAGACAGAATAATTCTTATACTGGGGTATCACATTCCCCTACTCTGCCACACTAGAGACTTTATAGCTAAAGACCTGAGCCTCTCTCACTGGTTAATGTTGCAAGGCTTGTCCACAACATATGTGCTCTATAGATCCAAGAAGGAAGTAGCAATGTGTTACACACAAATTACACACAAATGAACATTAAAGCACAATGTACTTTTCTTTAATAATTAAAGAACCATTTCAGAAAAAGACAATTTGAGATGAGGAAAACAATACTGGGGCACTTAACTCTCATCCATAATGTTCCCACTCCAAATCTCCCCAGTAGCTCCCCCCACCCTAAGTTTCAAATGCATATTTGCCATAGAAAATGTATGTTTGCCTTGTTAGGTCAAACTTGCATTTGATATCCAGTGGAGGGAAAAGTCATTGAGCTGAATGAGACTAGAGCGGAGGAAAGAATATTAAGCACCCACTACAATTCCCCTGCTTTTAACTGCCCCTTGCCAAAATGGCTTTTTAAATTGGCACTGAAGTTCCAATACATGCATCTGTGCATAATGTATTGTTATCTCTAAACCACTTAGCCTGCTAGGAAAAACAGCTTCACAACAGTCTACAAAGTGACCAACTTTCCTTTTTTTACTAGCCTGCCCCTAACCCCACCCTGCATGCCTCCCAAATCTGCTTCAGAGAGCCCCCGAACCCCCACAGAGCTGATTTTGAGGGTGTGGTGTATGTGTGTATGTGCATGTGTGTGAAGGGGACAAGAAAATAAGGTGAAGCCACATTGTGTGAATGGAAATCTATATACAACCCACAGTGTTTTTGGGGGGTGGTGTGTGTGTGTGTGTGTGTGTGTGTGTGTGTGTGTGATTGCAGCGTTAGTCTTGAAATGGAGTAAGCATCAATGAGAACTGTGGGATTTAAAAAGGCTGTAAAAGGGTACTGTATTGACTGCAATCCTAAAGACATTTATTTAGAAATAAGCCCCATGAATATATTAAGACACTTCCATGGAATAAGCATGGAATCAGAGTTCAATTTACCTTTTATTTCCCATAAATATTGACAGCAGGGTTTTGCAGTTAAAGGTGGACCTATATGTTTCCGTCTACCACTTAACTTAATGTGATCTAGCTTGCTTTCCTCAGTCCCAGAAACTATTTTCAGTATTAGAGCTGAGCCTGAGTAACTATAACCAGCTTCCCATACACAGGTACAGGAAGCTTGCTAACGTACTACTTAAAAACACCACAACAGGCTCTGTTTCCTGTAGGTAGCCATGTTGGTCTGAGGGAATCGAAATAAATATTTATTTTTTTTTTAAAAATTGTCCAGTAGCACCTTAGAGATCAACTAAGAACAACTTTTTAAAAAAAATTATTTTGATAGGCTCTGTTTCCTGTAAGAGATAAATAGCTACAGGTCCTTCGAACAAGGAGTCACTAACCTTTCCAAGGACTTGCCTCAGGGCATTCAGAAGGTGAAAATAAGCCTACAGAAATAAACTACACAGATAATCAAGCTGACTCAGACAATTAGGTACAAAATACAAAGAAACTATGCTGATTGTATTACAAAGCAGGAAGCTTTGGGTGAAAGTGAAATTACCAGTCATAGTAATTTCAGCATGTGTAATTGGCAGTTTGCTCAACCTAGGTGCAATGAAAGTCCCTGCCCCAAGATAAGTCATTCTGAAGAGGAGCTGCAAAGAACAAACTTTTAATACCACCTAGGACAATTTATACTGCTACCTGACCACCAGTTATTTCTATGCCTGTTAGAAAACAGATATTGATCAAGTTATTGTGTTAAGATCTACAAATTTCCATTCCAGATAATGAGTTCAAATCAAGATATAAGATTTAAGTTGTACATGAACTTCAGCCAGATTACTCTCTTAAAATGTTTTTTTGCTGAGAATACGTTTAAAGTGACCTCTTCCTCATTCTATCAGAAATACTGAACTGCTAGGTTAGAGTGGAAATATTTAAATTATTAATGTTTCCCAACAGAATAATAGAACAAAATGTTATTTCTGAAATATACTCTTCTTTTAAAACAGTTCAAAGAAGTACTTAAATCTAAACCTAACAATTCTTTTTTCATTTTTATTCTTAGAGTAGCCTAATTAAGATTCACTTTACTTTCAGAATAATATACAAAAACTTAAGGAGCTGTGAATTGTCTCCAACATTTTCTCTTCATAAGGCCCATCAGTTTAAATATTCTCTGCCAAAACAAAAACATATACAGTGGTACCTCGGGTTACATACGCTTCAGGTTACATACGCTTCAGGTTACAGACTCCGCTAACCCAGAAATAGTGCTTCAGGTTAAGAACTTTGCTTCAGGATAAGAACAGAAATCGTGCTCCGGTGGCACGGTGGCAGCAGGAGGCCCCATTAGCTAAAGTGGTGCTTCAGGTTAAGAACAGTTTCAGGTTAAGAACGGACCTCCGGAACGAATTAAGTACTTAACCCAAGGTACCACTGTATGCTATTCTTCCTTCTGCTTCTGTATGGCAGACTTTTTCTCTAAGCAACAGAAGAATATATACTGATATTTGCAACCTACACTGCTCTAACAGCATTTGAAGCTATAATTCTCATATTTCCAAATTAGCTTACCAAACTTTGTATAAATACTTTTTAAAATGCTGACTTACAAAGAAAGGTAATGGTACAGTAAACTCTGTGACTAATGGTATACATCAAGGAAATGTTAATACTATTACTCATACCTTAAAAATTCCTTTCTATTTCCCTCCTACCATCACAGCCCTCATACTGGCATAGAATAATAGTTGGAAGAAACCTCAGAGGTCATCTAGTCCAATCTCCTGCTCAGGGTAGGATCTGCAATGCAGCATGCAACTACAGCATTCATGACACATTACTCTCCGGCATCTGTTTAAATACCTCCAGTGAAGAAGAGCCCACCACCAGTTATTGTCTGTTCCAGGCATAGGAATGGAGTATGAGTGCGTGCAGCATCCCACTCTAATAGTGTAAAATATATTTTTCTCATGCAATGCAAGCAGGGCTTTCTGCTTAAAGTTGGCAGAGCTCTTCACATTTTGCAGAGAAGCCACAACAAGATAGGCATGTGCAAATGACATGTCAAACAACATTTACCGTATTTATCCTTATAGATGTGACATACAAAAGGGAAAGGAAGTATGGGACAATTTTATAGCAGCTGTGCACTACTGAGGTGTGGGGAAGAAGACAAAACGGTCTCAGGCTCATATAGGGTAGCTGAGATTTGATAGCTTTCTGTAAGAAAACTACTGTGCATCTGACCTAATTGTTCAGCAAATAGAGAAAATCTCACTATTTTGTATCTGCTTTGTCTATTTTGTATCTAGTCTGATCTTCCACTGGTGAAAAGTGTTTCAACTGCTCATACCACTTTCACAGAACCACCAGGCCAAGTGTTAAAAGTTGCCAATTCTAATCTATTTACAGCAGTGGTGGCCAAAATTGGCCCTCCAGCTGTTTTGGGACTACAATGCCCATCATCCCTGACCACTGGTCCTGTTAGCTAGGGATGATGGGAGTTGTAGTCCCAAAACAGCTGGAGGGCCAAGTTTGGCCACCACTTATTTACAGGGTCAGCTTGCTAATATATGCAAATACTTATAAACAACTCAACTCTGTATGGAGATGAAAGTTAAGCATCTTTCCAACATGCCTGATGAAGAGTTCTGGAAGTCAGTCTTGTACAGTATTTAAGGCTTAAATCTTAAGCTATACCCTGGTAGCCATAAGTGGCAAGGAACTGTATCAGACAATTGAGTGGGTTGATGGAATCCTCCAAGCAGAGAAACCAAACAGGCTGCCAGAGGCAGGAAACTCCTTCCCTGTAGCTGACATAGATAGATAGATAGATGATAGATAGATAGATAGATAGGGGGCTGCTGTGGGAGAGCTCCATCACTCCTTCCCAGCCCCCAACAGGCTAGTAAAGATTTATGTATAGAAACATGTGAGCTTATATACAAGTCTGCTCTAAACAAAACATAATTTTCATACTCCAAGTATCTGTTGGTACAGGATCTTGAACACGTCCAAGATGTGTTCACAAGTCCAGGATGCCTCCTTCACATGTCCCTTTAGCCCTTTATTCACTTTACTGGTGGACCAGCTGACAGCATGGATGGGGGGGGGGCAGGGAGGAGCAGTAAAACCATAGAAATACTTAACCAGCTGACCAATCATGTCAGTTCTGCCCGCTCTTAACAAAAGTTCTGCCCCCCCTAACAAAAATCCTGGCTACGCCCATGGCTGATAGGGCTTTCTGGCATAGTCCAGTTCATTCTCTAAAATGTCTTTAGTTGAGGCACCTCAAGTGCTGCTCAGCCTACCAATGATTCATTCTTTTCAAATGTCTAAACTTGAGTCTAGTCTTAGTCTACTTGGGCACATTTTTAAACTTACACTTCAGGAACATAGGGCTTGCCTCAGACACACTCTGGAAAAACCCAACTGAATAAACCTAGTTACTCATAGATACTTCTTAAACATCTCACATTTCTTAAGACTCTCCATTAGCTCAGAACAACTCCATCACATATTCTCACTACTTATTCTAAAGTGTCAACAAGTAATACTCTGAAATACACTGCTGAAAAACAGTAAATATTCCAAAACTTAATAAAATCTCTAAGTACCATCATTCCAAAACACATCCCATAGTTTTAGACAGTAAACCCACCTTTGCCCATGCCTCAACATAACTGTTATGACACCTTATTTTTCATAGAAGTCACCTCTTCGTAGAAGAGCAACAGAGACAAGCTAATGGCAGAGTGCCAGGACACAGATGCATGGCTGGTTTGAAACCCATATGGGACAACTGCATATTCCTGCATTGCAGAGGATTGGACTAGATGACAGAGTCCCTCCCAACTCTACAATTCTAGTTGGCTAGCCCTAACTATAATATTTTTTAAAACGAAAAGAATAAAGGGTGCTAGAGACCACTCCCAGTGGAGTCTGACAGGCCTGGCTGAGATGCTGACATTAAGTCTCTTTGCTGCTGTCCTCCTCATCCACTGATCTCTGGGTGGTCATTTTGTGGGGTCTGGCATCCTCATTTGATTTACAATTCCCATCATCATGTTTAATAATGGAGGATGGGAGTTGTAATTCTAAACATCTACAGCGTACAAAGTTGATGAAAGCTAAATTAAAGTGTGTATGTACTCTAGGCTGCTGTCGGGTCTGCATTTTTGAAAGCTTTCCCATATGGCAGAGAAAAATACTTCCAGAATGTAAAAGAACTGAACTAAGTGAGAACCCTTGTCCCCTTTATGTGTTGTGGGTTATGTATTCAGTCTTGCAATCCCAATTTTTCACTTTCAAAGTTATTTCCTATGGCATGATTCGGGACTACAATGTTCAGGGTGCCTGACCCTACAAACTCAGCTCCAGCAAATCGAGCGAGAAGAAGAAAGGAGGGGTGTGTGTAGAAACCTAATTTCAGAATTACAAGTAAGCATTGCTTTCCTCCTGCTCATGTTACCTGCAGAGTGTTAGCCTTCCTGAAATCCTTATGCCCTTATAACAGGTGTGTGTAGGATTAGAAAAGTCGCCAGAATTTATCAATATGTAGGAGCTTCACCCACACCTGCAATCCTGTTGTCAGGGAGCGCTTAATCGAAGCACACAGCCTGTCCACCTGTTTTTTATTTACTAAAAATTATATATACCGCTGGGAAAGATGGAGGGCACAAGGAGAAGGGGGCGACAGAGGACGAGATGGTTGGATAGTGTTTTCGAGGTTACCAGCATGAGTTTGACCAAACTGTGGGAGGTAGTGGAGGACAGAGGTGCCTGGCGTGCTCTGGTCCATGGGGTCACGAAGAGTCGGACACGACTAAACGACTAAACAACAACAATATATACCGCCTGATTGCAGGAAAAAACTTCAGAGCGGTTTACAAAAAATATATACAGTAGGATTATTAAGTAAGAGCAATCAAAACGTTCAAAAACAAATTTTAAACGTTTATTTCACAAAATAAACACGGGAAGGCCGCGCAGCGTGAGGGGAACCTCCTTTCCCAAGTTTGCCCAGCAAACTTAATCCATTCGACCGCCCCCCAATTAGTCGACCTACCTCAGGGAGGCGCTAAAAAGCGTGAAAATCAAAGCGCCTTGCTGGCACCGACAATTTAACCCGCCCCCTTCCATATCACTCCCCCCCCAACACACACTTTTTAAAATTAAAAAGCGCAACGTAAATGTGTTTCCCAGTTTCCACAGTGAGGCTGTCCGACTAACCCATCGCAGCCGCTTTGCTTTTGGTCTTCTTCCCCTCAGACGAGCAGCGAAGAGAGCATGAGGATGCCTCAAGGGCGCACTGTCTGTCTGTCTGGCCCGAGGGCAGCGACGCGACCGTTAAGCAGCGACCGGGCGCGTGAGGCGACCCAACGGCCGCTTGCTTGCTTGCTGCTACCGTATTTTTCCAGCCGCGCTAGCCTTGCCGCTTTCGCTCCCCTCCTCCTCCCACTTTTGGTTTTTGTTTATCCCGCCTCCCTCTCAATGACTTTTCCTGCTGAGCTCAGAGGAAGGATGACCGGGTGGAGGAGCCGCGCGGCGGCGGCCACACCCCTCACCCGCCTTCCCTTCCGTAAATGGTGCCACAGAGGGGTCCGGCGGGCCCCGCCCCCTTTTCCCACCGCGCGCGAGGCGGGCTGGCATTGGGCGCCGACGCGTCAGAAGGCCGGCCTCCCTCCTCCATGCGGCGGAGACAAGATCGGGTGTGTGCGTGTGTGTGTATGTGCGCGCGACTCCGTCCCTTCCCCGAACTGCCCTCGGCTCTCCCCTCCCCGGCCCCGCCCTCCCACGTTTGAACAACGCCGCCTCCCCGTCACAGCTGACGCGTCGAGCACACGGCCGCCGGGCCCGTTCTATTTATGTTTGTGGCCTCTGGCTTTTGCATAGCCCCACCCCTCCCCGCCCCTTTCTCCGAGGGCCGGGCGGATGGGCGCCGCCCACCTTTGCCCATATATGGACCTGAGGGGCGGGGCCCCGCGCTCCGGCAGCCTCTCGCAGCGCTCCTGGTGCCGTTTATAGAGTACAGCCACTTCCGCTGTCTGTTTAGAAGCGGCGCGATCATGGCGGAGCGCGGTCAGCTCCCTCCCCCCGCCAAGCGCCTGTGTTGCAGACCCGGCTACGGCGTCGGATGCAGGCCGGGCCAGCGAGCGGGCGGCGGCGTCGAGGGCGGCGTGGGCGTCGGCGGGTCGCTCTGCATGGCGGGGCCTTCGTCGGCCGCGGTGGCCGCCGCCTCGTCGGCCGCCGCCGCTTTCCCCCCTGCCCTGGCCGCCGCCTATGCCGCGCTGGGGGTGCTGCCGTTGGGCAAGACGCAGAGCCCGGAGTCGCTGCTGGACATCGCGGCGCGGCGGGTGGCGGAGAAGTGGCCGTTCCAGCGGGTGGAGGAGCGCTTCGAGCGCATCCCGGAGCCCGTGCAGCGCCGCATCGTCTACTGGTCCTTCCCCCGCAGCGAGAGGGAGATCTGCATGTACTCCTCCTTCAACACCGGCGCCGCTGCCGAGGACGCTGCCGCCAGCAACCCCGCAGCCGCCGCGCCCGGCGGGGGATCTAACGCCGTCGGGTCCACGGGCACCGCGGGGGGCACCGCCTCGGCCGCGACCGCCGCATCCAACAACAACAGCGGGGGAGGAGGCGCCGGAGGAGGAGGCGGCGGCGGTGGCGGAGGCGGCAGCACCGCACCCGGCGGCGGAGGAGCAGCGGACGCCGCTGGCGACGAGAACCGGCTGCCCTTCCGCAGGGGCATTGCTCTGCTCGACGGCGGCTGCGTCGACAACGTCCTGCAAGTCGGTGAGTCACTCGGTCGTTGGGGGGCAGGGTGGGGTAGGACCGACGGGGAGGGCGAGGGCTTGTTTCCTCTCTCTTTTCCACCCCCTTCCTTTCCAGTCACTGGGTTTTGGGTCACGGTCTCTTCTCCTCCCACATTCTCCAAACATGCCCCCCCCCCCGCGGCTCATCCACCTGTGCAGTCATGCCGTCCTTGCTCCCTCCCGGTCTGATAATCCCAAGCTCTTTCTCCCACCGCACCTGCCTCCCCTAGTTAAAGACACATTTTTCTTTTTCTAGACGTTAAACTCCTCCTCCCTGCTCGCCTATCTAACCTAGCACCCTAAGAGTCTAAGTCCATCCCCGCAGCTTCCTCTCCCTGGCACACATGTCGCTAACCTTAGCTAGCCTTTTCTCTTTCTCTCCTTTTAAGTCTCCTAGTGTTAAGCTGTCCTGTTTAATCGTTATTCCGCTTTTGCCTCCAGGCAGTCTCCTCACCCCCGCAGGATTTCCTTGGACTCCCTCCCCCGCCAGGAAAAAAACATACCCAGGATTATCTCAGAACAGTATAATCCAGCACTAGTAACTCGTCCCCTCCCTCGCTGCCCCCTCCTTCCAGCTTCTGCTGTCTGTGTGATCAAAATACCCTGAAACATAGTAAGAGATGCTCCTGTCCGTTTTATTTCTCTTTTCCCTTGTCCTCTCCTCCCCCCCCCAACCTCGACCCGAAGCATCAGGGAGTGCGAATGGAAGTGAATCAGCAGAGGGAGCCCCCAGGGAAAGTGCGGGGGAAAGGGGACAGGAATACCTCCTTATCGCTAAACAAAGACATTTCTAGGACAATTGAGAAGGAGATGCAATCTCCCACTGGCTTTGCACAGACTTCTTGGATGTGGCCAGTCTGCATGTCCCCATCCTCCTAGATTTTGTTATTGGTGGCACTGGGGGTAGGTCATTGGGTCGTAAAGCTGTCAGATTGCTGATGAAACTGGGACTGAAAGGAGGTCTGTCTGCGATGAAAGTGTGGGGGGGGGGAGAGAAGAGAGCTGGCTGCCTGCCTAGGGGGAATGCTGTGCAGGAAGGCAGAACCATCTTCAAATGCTGCCAAATAGCTTCAGGATATAGCAGGGTTTTTCCGTCTCCTTCTCTTGATGGGAGGAAATGCTGATTTTTCTATGAAATAATCCTCTTCTCCCCTGTTTATACTGATCCTGATTCTCTGTGGTGGAGAGTTTCCATTCATTGCATTTAACTCCTCCCTTCTTTGAATCAAAGGGCACTGGAGGTGGTTCTGCTTCACCATTCCATCCATCTCGAGTGGGAGGGTGGCAAGGGATTACTTCTGTCATGAAAGGGGGGGTGCTGGGTTTCCATGTCTGGCTTTACCCATTTCCCCTCTCTGGCTCCAAAGTCTCTGCTTGGAGAAACAGGCAGATGTGCGGTTTATTTCCCTTTTAAAACTTCCTGCTCAGGGTGAGGTTCTCAGTGGAGCTGAATCTTTTTGTTGCGTTTTTAAAGAGGGTTATGTTTTGGCTGCACATCACCAATGCCTTCAGGAAATTCCCCTTGGAGGGGGGACCTGGCACCTCGCTCATTTTCATGTTTGTGTCCTTTTCAGCGCTCTCTCTCTCTGTGTTGGTGTGTTGCTCAATGAAAAGGGGGAACCAAACAAAAGAGTCTCTTTCATTGCTTTTCACTGCCTGCAAAACAGCAAGGATCTGACAAAGGGGAAGGAGATCTGGAGATTTTAAAGCTGCACAGCTCAGTTTTTCATCTGCTCAGTTTTGCTCAGCTTCCTCTCTCAAGAAATTTAAATTCCAGCTGCGTGTTTGGGGTGTGTGTGTTTCTTCACCCTTTGCCTGCTGGCTTTTGAACATGGATGGAGTGTCTTTTTTCCTTTTTTTTAAAAGTGTGCTGAAACCCACAAAGCTCAACATCATAGTTCCTCCTCCACAAGATCACCTTTTACTGGTGATGTTTAAAGATGTGGACATGTCTAGCAATTCAAATTTTAATGTAGTCATGCCTGTGGACGAGTGTGTGGTGCCATTCTCTTTTCCCTGCAGATGATTTAGCTTTGGGCACTCCTCTAAGTTCTAATTAACATTCCTCAGACTTCTGGATCTGTCTTTTTAGTAGGGGTTTGAGGCATCTCTCTTTTTCCTGGTGGCACCACCAGAGCTGCGTCTCTTCTGGTTTGGCTGGCATTGCCAAGAGCTTGTTTTTGCCTCTGCTTGACTCCACTTGCAAGGGATGAGGAATGACAGGAGTGCACATAGGGAGGGTTTTTTTGGCTGATTACAGTTAAGCTAGGAATTCACTGTGAAAATAAAGCCAAGGGGTGATAAATAAAAGATGCAATCTTCTCCAGGAGACAGACACCCAGCATGGGCTTAGCTTTTGCTTGCTTTCAGCACTTAGAAGAGGCCTCATTGAGAACTCCTGAAGGGAGGGGAAAAATAACTTGTGCTGCTTCAAAAAGGGGAGGGCCCTTGAGTGATGTTGGCAAAGGTCAATGTGAACAGAGGAAAATATGCATAAATAGAACTTGTGTCCTCTGCTGCTTCTGGAACACTTAAATAAAAATGCAGTAAACGCTTTACACACTGGACACACACTTTCATTTCTTCCTGACATGATCCTTTTGGAAACCATCCAGGCTATTAATGTATGGAAAATTTGCATTTCACAGCAGTGTTAAAATGTGACTCTATATGGGGTGTGGTGAGCGACGAGCATAACAGATGCTGAAGTTTTCCAAATCTCAAATATTTTCCTACAGCAAATGTTGGGCTCATTAAGATTTGTGTAAAAAGGTTTTTACACAGCGCAGAAACAGCCAGTGAATAAGCTTCTGAGATAGGTAGGACATTGTGAATCGTCGTCCTCCCATGTTGCACTAGATTTTTGTGAATGGATTTGAGATAATTGGCTTTGTGAACTGACTTTATAATGCACTGTTAGCATTTTATGTCGTAGCCTCCTTTGCTTTTGTTGCAAGTTCCCCTGGGGGCTGATTGGTTGAAAGGTGGGGTAAGTATAACACTGTGCAATGAGTGGCTTTGCGGATTTCAGCAATCATCTTTTTGTAATCTCCAGACTTCACGTCTATAGTGTGCATTTTATCCACACATTTCAAATTCAGTGAAAGCATTCTGAAATGTTGCAAAATGGTATGGTCTGGGCAAGGTATCTATGAATGCCGACTTGCATCCTATTGATAATGAAGAGCTTAGATTTGCTGGCTATGCTTGTGTAAGTCATTCAACCTTTTCCATGATATATCTTCTGAAATCTGTGAATGCACCGCAGTGAATATAGGAAACCGCTTTAATACCATTTTGGAGCATTGATCCGTTTAACTGTATACTGTCTACACAGATGATGTACAGCGTTTCAGGCATATGTCTTTACCCAGCTGTGTACCTGCAGGTGCTAGGGATTGAACCTGAATGTTTCATATGCAAAGCCAGGTATTGCTGACCTGTGAGCCCTATTTCTTGTGTAAGCCCGCATATGTTATTCTAAATGTCTGTACAACCTCTGTTTTGGGAAAACCTCATGCCGAAACCATTGGTCATGATGAAATAGTTTTACATGTGTTTGCCACTTCACCCAGTTTCTTAAGAAGTTAGAATTATGTATAACACAGAGAACCTATTACATTTGTTGATTATTACAGTGGTGCCTCGCAAGACGAAATTAATTCGTTCCGCAAGTTTTTTCTTCTTGCGAGTTTTTCGTCTTGCGAAGCACGGTTTCCCATAGGAATGCATTGAAAATCAATCAATGCGTTCCTATGGAAACCGCCTTCAGACCAGGTCTGGGGACAGTCTGTCCCCCGACCTCTTCTGAAGGCTGGGGGGGACAAGGGCTTTTCTTCCCACCGCCAGCCTTCAGAAGGCTGTTCTGAAGGCTGGCGGTGGGAAGAAAAGCCCTTCTCCCCACCTCCCGCCCCACAGCGCGCTTCCCTGCTATCCCGGACCGCTTTTAAAATGCTGGCGGTGGGGAGCAAAGCCTTTCGGCCCCCGCCGGCCTTCCTGGACCTCTTCTGAAGGCCGGAGGGGGGCGAAAGGCTTTGCTCCCCACCGCCAGCATTTAAAAGAGGTCCCTGGAGATTTCCCTATGGGCTTTCTTCTTGCGAAGCAAGCCCATAGGGAAATTCGTCTTGTGGAACGACTCAAAAACGGAAAACTCTTTCGTCTTGCGAGTTTTTTGTTTTGCGAGGCTTTCGTCTTGCGAGGCACCACTGTACATCAGATTTCACACTCTGAACTCATAAATCTCTTGTAAACTCTTTCTCAAACAATAAATTGTTGCCAAACCTACTACCTCAGAATTTCTCAAAGCTATAAAGACCAGTGCTTTAGACAGTATGCCACCATATAAAGGAAATACACAAATACTATAAAATTCTGCCTCACTTCTTCATGAATATAGGGCAATGAAAGTCATGTCCATATGGGAATACACTATTACTTACTATTATTAATACAGACACACATCGTTTGTAACCATGGTTGCATATTGTATTATCTGAAAGCAGCAACTGGGGTTGTTGGTTTTTTTTTAATCCCTTAGCATTAATTTTCAGGAAGGAAAACACAAATACTCATTTATCAGAAACATGGGTTTGGCAAATAAGCATCCTTCAGTGGGAAAAAATTTAGTTTCTGTAAAAGAATTACAACAGCAATTTTAAGTGAGCTAACATTCATATTAACTTTTAGTGGTCATACATTAAAGTGCAGGTCTAGTATCAGCAGAATTGTGCAGCTTTGCAGCAATTACAGTTGTTCATAGGGAGAGGAGTGTGACGTTTCTGCTAGTCATATCGAATAATAGGGAATTTGCCATTCCCTAGTAAAGATCCAGCCCATGTGGAACATCCATTAATTTACAAATGGAACAAATGGTTGTTTTTCCTTTCTGATCTGTTTCCCATGAATATGAATACTTTGAAATGCATTAATGGATGGGACATCCATCAGGATTTATTTAGAACACCAAGCAGTTATCTGCATTTGTGCACCTTTGAGCAGCTTTACATATGTGTGGGATAGCAGGTCTTAATATTTCTGACACATGCATGTTTGGTTTTTGTATTTTAATAATCATAATAATAAAATTGTATTTTCATTGTTGAAGCTCTGCTATCAGTAATTGTTTTCAGACTGCCACTACAATTACATTGTGTCTTACATTTCTATCTTGGCTATTTCAGTTAATGACTATCTACCTTTTGCTCCTCAGCATTTATTAATTTCTGTGCTGGATTTCTTCCTTCTGCAGAACTGTAGGCTATGTCATGTCAGCCCCAGCTGCAGCTCTGCTATCGGAGCCATGCCACAGTTGCATCATGGTTTGCTGGAGCCCTGCATGTTTCTGAAACTGTCAGAATGAAGTGTGGCTGGAGATTACAGCAGGGCAGGTTCTGCTGCAGCATTTCCCAGGCACATTTCCACTCCCTCCCTGAGCCTTGCCGTTCTCCATGTGTCTCCTGCCTGTGCTCCAAATGCCAGTCCCTACTTTAAAGCCGAGAAAACAACTCAATTTGTTTTTCTCAGGGATTGGCATAATTATTCTTTCTGCCTGTGTTCTGATCTCAGGGGTGAGGAATAATTCCACTTCCAATAAGACATTATATAACTCCCCCCCCCCCCACATTTGTTATGTTGTCATCATAGTAAATTACTTTCCATGCTTTAGGTTTTATAAGCAAACGCTTCCACTCTACCCATTGCTATACATGTTCCTGAAGTTTATGCTTATAATTTCTAAACTAGTCTGAGTTCAAGTCAGTGAAACCACGGGTCAGTTTTCACATAAGCCTATGAACTGAGAACTGCATGTTCTGGTTGGCATTAACAGCTGTGGTTGCTACAGTCATATGGAGGGTAGGGTTCAGCAGTGCCACTGCTTGCCTTCTCACACCAAGGTGATGTGGCAGTGATTTTATTGCCTCTCTGTTGTTGCCTGGAGATGCAAGCAGTGCTGTAGCAGTGCTACGGTGAGGGCTGAAACAGAGCTTTCTGACTCTACCAGCTGTCAGACTAACAGAAGGCTCATTTACACCTGAGGCTAGTTCTCAAGGTTCCTGTGCGAACCCGCCCTAAATTTTCTTAAATCCCAACACCTAGTCTTAACTGGCTTGTTAATCAGGTTGCTGATTAAGTTTTGTAGCATGTAACTGTTCCTGAACTCTGGCCCAGTTGTGGCATTGGCTGATGCTGCTGATATATTCCTATCTGTTGAAAGTCCATCAAGGAACTATTGAAACTAAGATAGGTATATGGTGGGCTGGTATTCGGAGTCAAAATGTAGTGGAAACAAGAACAAATTAACTTTGCATAAAATTGAGGAAACAACAATGTTCCGGGCAATTTCAGCTGTCTGCCTGGTGACTGTGCACACATGGTGCATATTTTTGGCAGTAAGTAGCACCTGCATTAAAAACCCCACCCTGAACATCGATGAAATCAGCAGACTGCTGATGATGGGTAACCCACTTTACATTGCACAACTTAAAATGCTTCTAGGGGGTGGGCTGGTTAGAATTTCACCTGCCAGTTAATCCACTTTTCATGCCAAGAACAACTTGGGTGTTGGAGCGATGCACCACTTGTGTCGTGCTGGCACATAGCCGAGGGAAGTGGGTGTACTTGACCCTCCACTTTTCTGGATCTGATCTGGAAGGGGGAAACTTAGCAACTTGAGATGCATATCAAATGGATAGCAATGCTAACCCAATCCATCTTTAGCACAGTAACTGATTTAGAATGCTTATGCGTGACAATAGTTTTTGATTAAAGGCCATCAGCATGCAAATAACAAAGTTCCCTCCTCTTATTGTTGTTACTACTACAGTTGTTTATATCCTGCCTTTCAGGTTAGAAATCATTCTAGGCAGATTGCAACTATCGTGATCAGTGCCTACTAAAAAATGTTCACAATTAGTAGCCTCAATATACAACAAGTCTTCAGGATCTATCCCACAGTGGAGCTGGGTAGTAGGTGCCCCTGTGGCAGGAGGAGTCAGTGTGGCTCTGAATGTCTTCTTCGTCTGCCTCCTTTGCTTTCCTGGGATCTTTCCTGTAAGACAGCTGATGGTGGTTGGCCCTGTGGGTGAAAGGCAGTCCAGATGGAGCAGGCTGTGTTGACTTCTAGGAACTGTAGATACCTTTGACACTAGGGAGTGGCAAAGGTATCTACAGTTCCACACCAGGCATCAGATGTTACAGCTGCTACCCTGAAACTCTGGGACTTGTAGGAAAATAGGGCCAGCCTGGAAAAGAAGCCAAATTGAGCAAATGATTAGTTTCGCACAGGGCAGGGCTTTCTCACCCAGGTTTTGCTGGTGGTGGCAGAAGCAAGAGTCCTTCTCTGTCCAATCAGTTTCAAAAAAAGATCTTGGCATTCTACAATCTTCCTCTGGCTTTCTGCTATCTTGGTCCTCTAATTTCTGCTTAGCACTTTGCTTCCAAAATTATTCACTTTTCTCATTTCTTGGACCATTTACACTCCTCTGGCTTCCTGCTTGCCTTGAAATCCAGTGCAAGTTTCTCAGTGAGCACTTCCAGTGATGCTATCCTGCTCCTTCAAGTGATTCCCTTTGTACCTAGAGTTATCTTCCAGATCTGGTGATGTAATCTTCCACTTCCATTGTCCTTTGTATTTCTGATATTTTTTATGATCTGTGGTATTGTGTGTGTTGACGCTGGTCTGTGACCGTATTAATAAATTCATTCATTCCATCTTCTACTTCCTTTAAATCCCCTTCCCCAGTTCTCCCCTTCTCTGAAGCCCTTGGCACAGCCTCCAATCTCAGTACTGTAATTATAGCTCTACAAGTAGCTAAGCCCAGCCAGGTGGACATAACAGACTAAAGACTACCACCCATGCTCGCTTTGCCCGTTTACAAAAACTTTAACATGTCCATACACTGTGTGAAATCTAATGTTTTGTGATCACACTTATTGTCAACCATTCCTACACAGCTGATTTGGTGGGCATGTGGGCAGGCTGTTTGATATCACACATTGCTCCTCCTTTTTTTGGCACTTAATCTTGAATATATCAAGGACCAGACCTTTAACCCTTGGTGGGGATTTGCTTTTGTATGGAAATAATTTCCCTTACCTCCCCTTTCTCTTGTGAAATGGGTCCCTGTAGTGTGTAATTGGTTTATAAAAGCCTGTTTACTCAGACTGTACTTCTTGCCTCCTGGTGTTAGGGCTGCAAGCTAAACTGATGTTTTTCCCTAAAAGCAAGATGAATTCACTTTTGAAGAAGCCACAAGTGCAGTATGAATGAACATTAGTTATTTAAATCTATAAAGTATATTAGAGAACCTTGGAATGATACGCATCACCACACCTGGAAAAGGATGGCTTAAGGTTTTTTTGTGGGGTTTTTTAGAGTATTGCTTCTTGTTGGAAGCAAGCGCATTTGACAGCTTCGAAATTGCTGGAAGTTGTGTATGGGCAATGGCTGAGAAGGTCTGACATTAATTGGAAAGATGCTGTAGAACCTGTCAGTAAGTTTAAATTCTTGCTACTGGAGTTAGCAATGATTGGATACATTGGAAGTTCATTTACTGAATTAATGTGTTGAAGAGCCAGGTGATCTACCTCTTGTCTTGCTTTAACAGCCTGTCTGTTTTTATAAGTCATCTTCTGTTAATTGGTGTCAGATTAATAACGGATTTTATGGAAGACATGGTGGGGGGGATAGCACACAGACCCAGAGCCACACACATTCTGTTGTACATTCCCTTTTCCTTTGGCCACAATCTCCTTTTGTTTCAGTGATCCTAGAGATAGATAATGTCAGGTTTTCTTGGATCCATGTTAAAACAGCTGGGTTTTCTAGTTTCTTGCACTTATGCAGTGCTTGCTGGTGTGCCATAAGGGTAGCTTATTGCTATTTTTTGTAGTGTCCTGCCCAGTAGGATTATTAGATTCTTAAATACTTAACTGCTACATGGTTCAGTTTATACTGAATGAAGCTGGGTTACAAGACGTTGGACTGGTTATACATGTAGCTTGTCTTGCTATTTGTTGAAACAGGTTCCAACCACAGCATCTTCCCCTGGGATGGAGATTTGATCAGTGGCATTTACTCCCTTCCCTATGGATTGGTGGCTTTGGGGCCTCAGGCTCTGGCAGAATAGGTCCTTATAGGTTAACTAACCTTTAATTAGTTAAAAAAGAACACAGCTTCTGTTAGTCCCTTAACCCAACTTCATGCTGAGCTAAACTGTTCCTCTTTTCTTATTCTGTAGAGCTTTTTACTGTAAGTATACTGGTTGCATTGCCTACAATCTCTGCGGGCCAGAGAACTTGTTAACAGCAGTAGCCCTTTCCTTGATCTAAGATAATTGCTTGAAACTTTCCCCCCTTAATGTAGCCTTTGTTTTGAAAGATGGTTATCTGTCCTTGAGGGCAATTTTCTGAAGGACTACAAATTGTTGTGGCTTTCTCAGAAGGCCCTGACAATATCAGGTTCACCAGGGATCTAGGAATTCCATGCTGGAGCTGGAGCTGCAAACAATATCTATTCCAACCTGACTCAAGAGTTTCAAATGCTCCGTCATAGCTTTTCCACTGCTTGCACTTTAGAGAAAGGCAGCAATGGTGTCAGTGTGCTACATTATAAACGTACTGGGCAACATATCTGTATTGTCTATAAATATTTCTTCCTGGGAAACACCCCTGCCACCCGGAAATGCCATTGACGCTGCAGCATGGCTTAGGTGAATGATTACTTAGGAAATGTAATAGTTTCACCATTTGTTGTCAGCAGAAGCCCTTCCCCCAAGAGGCAAGGTCTTGTTCCTGGCCAAGTCTCTGGAATGAAGCACGAGTTCAAAGGGAAACCTCTTGCTCCTCTCTCCAGCGCTAAGCTTGGAATGCAGGCATCAGAAAACAACAGAAGTGGAGTCTGGGCAGATGTCCATCCTTCTTTTGCCCTGCTGGATACTTGCAGGATCAAGGCAGGCCCCAATTGTCTCCACCTGCTCTCTGTAGCTTGGAGCTCAAAATGGGAAGGAGGGACTTCTTATGGGCTTTGCAGTTGTGCTCAGCATGTACACACCATCCAGCCAATTTTTGTGCACTAGTAAAACACCCCATCACTTTTTTTCATAGGCAGATGGCCAGGGAAAGGTCAAGAAAATGTCAGTATGTTGGCACAAACCATATAATGTTGTTTGGGGACATTCCTTTAACAGAGGACAGCTTTCTTGTAGGGTTTTTTTTTTAAACTGGACTAGAAAAATCCCTCAAATGCCGTTAACATTAGTTTTGGTTTCTATGGAAGCCGCCCAGAGTGGCTGGGGAAACCCAGCCAGATGGGTGGGGTACAAATAATAAATAAATTATTATTATTATTATTATTATTATTATTATTATTATTTTATTTATTTTCAGTTGTAAGACATTTTTCTGAGACAGTTTATAATATTTTCCCAACATTTTTATTTTTTTATTTTAAAAAGATGTTTTTACTTTCAATTGCAAACAATAAAAACTCATAGCTTACTACATTGACTGTGAGTGGTCAGGTGTTTTTTCCCCCCTTTCATAACCTAGATAAACACAATTTTTTATCTTCAAAAGAAATAAAAACTATGCGGCATGGGGTTTATATTTAACTTACAGTATTTTCAGTTAATTCACTTGATAATGTGTTGCAGAAGGAGTTTTTGCAATCTTTCATATTCAGTATTTGGTGACTTCTTGGTTTATGCTTTTGTAAATGTTAGAGATTTGGGTACATCAGCATGTTTCTGCTTGTTCTGTGAATTCTTAACTATTTGGATATTACACTGAGGTTAAGCACTATCTGATGGCTTTCGCCCTTTCCGTTGGCAGTAGATAGTGCCCTGATTTGGTTAGAGTGGTTTAGGAGTGTGGCAAACTTATCTTGGTATGCTCTGACGTTGGAAATGTCAGAGTTCTGAAAGAAGTGTCCAAGCTCAAACTATCCAAAGTTGAATGATTCAGTCTTCTGGAAATGATTTCTGAATAGGATATTTTAACAATTTAACCCTTGATATTACACATGACACAATCCAATCAAATTGGGCACTTTAAAGTCCCATTGCTCTCAATGTGAGGGTCAAGCACATGCGTAAATCTGCCCATTTATAATTAGCAAGAGTTAAATACTTAACTTTGGCTGGACGGTGCCCAGAGAGAACACTGTCCATATGGTGTGTGGGTGTATAACTGTACTCAGATCTGCCATGTGGATGTTTCTGTCACTTGCTTTTAGCTATTGCAGTAGGTGGTTTTTAACCATGAAACAACACCTTTCTGAATTGGTATCAGTACATTGTTAACGGTTTTCTGCTGTCGGTTCATGGTGACTAGAAGAATGCAGATAGAAAAGGCTGTGCAAAAATGCAAGTTATTAGACTTTCAGCAGTTGGCATCTTTGCTGTGCAGGTGTTGTTTATCTGGAAGCAAACAAACCGACCGATCCCACAACAGCTTCTTGTTGTGTCTTAGGCTGAAAACTCTCCATTATTCAGTTTCTTGTAGAAAAATTGTTCTAACCTATATTGCCTATGAAATGTTGTTTTTGTTTTTAAGCTTCAGTTTTACCAAGAAAAATGGTTACCTTCTGCTAACAAACCAAAGATGCTATGAAATGATTTCTCCTGCATTAATGCATAGCTAGGCAATGTGCTGTAAATCCTGAAAGAGACGCTGGTCCAGTTTGCATGTACCATTAAGCCAAACCATATCTGCAAGTGAGAGAGTACATTGGTTGCCAGAGCAAAGATTATGGTTGCTGCCCTCCTCTCTGTGTCCTGCTGCATTACATCCAAACCCAGGATCATAGAATCCTAGAACTGTAGAGCTGGGAGGTACCACCAGGGTCATCTAGTCCAACCCTTCAGTGCAGGAATCTTTTGCCCAACGTGGGACCCAAATCCACGACCCTGAGGTTAAAAGTCTCATGCTCTACTGACTGAGCATGTTAGTTTGCTTTTGACCACAAGTGAAGATGCCTGGGCGCCAGGATGGCACCTGACATCACTATCTGGAAGTGCATGCCTAGAGATCATTGGATCTGGACTGTATTCACACGTTAATGCCCTGTCCTGTAGAATTTTATCAGTTGTATTTTATCTCCACAAGCAGAATGAATTTCTGGAAGCAAAATGCTTTTTCTGTGTAGCCTGAGCAGGAACAGTCACCATTAAGAAAAAGAGGCCGGAATACGCCAATATATATGTGGACTTTCCCTGGATCAAGTGACTTTTTTTCTGAACTAGCCAGATGATTAACTGAGAATCAGTCACAGTTCACAGTTTGAAAAATAAGAATATAGAGCTGTCTTGCCCCCAAATGGCAACTAGACATTCCGTTTTGGTCTAAGGAGCCATTTATATGTATCTGAATTTCTAACACTGAGCCAAAGGGTTGTAGGATTGGGCTAGCCAGTGGTGTCCAAACTGTTTTCAAAGAGGGCCAGATTTGATGAACCAGAGCGCCAACCAAAGTTGTTGACCTTTTTTAAGGATTTTTAACCCCAGAAAATAAACTGCCACAGGGGTCAGATTAAACCGACCAGCGGGCCAGATTAGGCCCCCAAAACGGACTTTGGACATGCCTGGGCTAGGCTCTTTGCAACTTAACACACATTGCTCATATGCCAAGGCCTGGCTGAGAGGAGGAGGTAATGTTCATAATGCAAGTTCACGAACACAGACTTAAAGAGCCCTCAGTGTTCTCACAAAGCTAGTAGCCAGTGTGGTGTAGTGGTTAAGAGCGGTGGACTCGTAATCTGGGGAACTGGGTTCATGTCTCTGCTCCTCCACATGCAGCTGCTGGGTGACCTTGGGCTAGTCACACTTCTCTGAAGTCTCTCAGCCCCACTCACCTCACAGAGTGTTTGTTGTGGGGGAGGAAGGGAAAGGAGAATGTTAGCCGCTTTGAGACTCCTTCGGGTAGTGATAAAGTGGGATATCAAATCCAAATCCAAACTCTTCTTCCTGATGTCTGTACTTTGTTGCTTTCTGAATGCTCAAGCTCCCCCCCACCTCCCAAATCTCTCTCAGACTCCTGTTTGGAATTTTTGCTGGCTGCTGCGCTGTGGATAATTTCAGGTCTGACTCATTTTATTGAACACTTTAAATTGTTGCTCTTCCCCCATGATAACAGTGGAGTTTCTTGAACAAAATGTGTTTCTCACTTGAGTCAGCATGAAAGGATTTTCTATTAAACCAGTCAGCTGTTTACTTGAGAGCAGCTGACAAAATTTCCTAGTTTTAGGCTCAAAGGGTAAAATGAGCTGGTCCTTTAGGCAGGTTTGGATAAATTCCAGGCTTCTAGAAACTTGAGCCTAGTGTCTGGGGACTGGAAACATGTTTCTTTCCTCTTCTTCTCTCCCCCTACCCTCAAAGCTTTGCTTTCTCTATAGAGCAAAGGTCTGGTCTGTAAAGAGAACTGGTGGTCTGCTGAATAATTATAGCAGAGTAATACGGGAAAATAGATAGCTATTTCAGTATAGTGATGCTAAAGTGTTAAGAACGGCACAAATGAACTTTAACTTGGAGCTGGCTGACTAAAGAGGCTGGCAGGTCAGTTTCAATTACAACGGTGGTAATTAATGTATTCATGACTGGCTGAACAAGGGACTCTTACAGCTTAGATATGGGATAACCAATGTATTGCCCTCTGGAAACCAGTGTTAGAAACTCAGAGATATAAACTAGGTGCCAGGTGGCACCTTAAACCTAGGTTACGGTTGCCACAATGGAATGTCTATTATTCAGGTCTAGATGACACTCAGGGTCCCTTTCAGCGCTACAATTATACGATTCTATGTTCTCAACTACATTGTTTGACTATAGCTTGCTCTTGCAATGATTCACTTGTCTCAGTGTGCAAGAAGGAGAAACACAAACAATGGAAATGGGATTAACTATAGGCTACAACAGAGGTTTTTAAACTGGTCTGTGAGTTCCATGTGGGTGGCTTGTGGAAAGGCTGTGGCACAGTCAAATCTATCTGTACACAGCCCTGCACTTACTTTCCTTGATGTGATGATGCCCAGCAAGAGGTCCATAATTCATGCAGCAGTGCAGAAGCATAAGATGTGCATCTTGTGCTGCGCATGAGTTAGCTGGCTCAATGGAGATGTCCTTCGTGAACCTGGCACCCAGAAATCTCCATGTAGTCGCAGTTGGACCCTCGCCAGCAGCAAAATGCACCTGGCATTGGGAATTTCAAACACTGCTAGAAACTGTTTGGCTTCAACTCCCATCTACCTCAGCTGGTGTGGCAAGTGGTTAGGGTTGATGGGGACTGTAGCCCAGCAATTTCTGCAAGGCACCGTGTTGGGTACTTCAATGTGCTGTTACTTCTTTGCAGATGTGCAAATTCCGTATGCCTCTAAACCATTTGAGGTCCTGTGTGACAGTCTCTTCATCATTCTCTGCAGGCTGTGACGCTGACCGAGCTTCATCTGACATTTTTGTTTCTTTTGGGTCTCACACTGCCAGCAGCAGCAAAATGGCCAAGCCATCTTGCCTCATTCGTTCCCTTCTGGCACTTTTGCATCTGAGTTTAAATAGTAGTCAGTTGCTTAACACCATCAGTTCCTCATAACCCTGCTGCTCAGCCCTTACCTTCCCCAACACACAACACATGGTGACTGCTTGGGTGGGTAGGAGGGGACCACCTTTGCTATTAGGTATTTTGTGGTGGAACTGAGAAGAAGGAAGGTGGGCAGATGGATTGTGTTGAAATGTCACCCAGTAGAAAACAGCACTTACTATGCTGAACTGAAACAGTGAAGCATATCTTGTGGGTTCACCTCAGCAATTTGCTCAAGCTGGTTCTCAGACTCTCGAATACTGTCCCCTCGCAATTGGGGCATGAGCACTTGTCTTTTGAAGTGACATAGTCCATAGAAGTCCATAGAATACCAAATATTGCCTGCTACATTTTCAAGCCAATATGTGCTCTCTTTCAGTGTTGACATTTCTTAGTGCTTATTATACAGCAGAGGTGTTTGTGGATATCTTGGAGCTGAGTTATTTGCATTGCTCTTGCATACGACTATGTAATTTCTGTTTTTGTATACCCACAGCATTAGACAATAAGAGCTTTTTTTGTTTCACTAATTCTTTGCTGTTCATTTATGGCCCATGACCTTCAGTAAGTGGTCTTGGTAGGCAATATTTTCTTTCTACCTTGTGAATGATGTGTCCCGGTGATGATGTGACGGTGGTGGCAGAGTTCAGACTGTTTACAGCATTCCAGCTCATCAGTAATGAGTGGTGAGTTCTGATGTCCTACTTGACAAACAAATGCCTTATTTTCTTCTCTTGGATCACATCTGTCAAATTCTGTTACTGTTTTCTTTAGGAGAGATAATATTGGTAAACGGTCTCCTTAGAAAATGAGGCATTGGAAGCAATGATCTTTATGTTGTAGAAAAGGAGAATCCAAACATAATAAAGAAATGTCTAGTTTCAAATCCTCTGTAATTTGTTCCTGGTTGTCAAATACTTAACACTGTTAACAATATCAAATTTTAAAGGAATGTACTATTTAAGGTAGGTTGTTTTAAATAAGATAGGCAATACTCTTGACAACTTAATTCCCCGAATAAGGCTAAAGCTCAGAAGAATGCAGAAGAACATGATGGGAACATTGTAGGCATCCAAAACAAGTATAAACCTTTTCGTTTGAAATAATGAATAGCAGTGATGAAATTCGACTGTAGCTGAATACATTACTCAAGCTTGGCAAAGCCAGAGTTTCTTCTGGAGGAGTTATAAAAGGCTTTCTAGATGACTTACCATTTATATTTTGCACTATCATATTGGATATTACGCTTTTTAAAGGTTTGGTATTTGCAAGCAGAGCATTGATGATCTTGGATATAGCACACTTTGAGCTCATAGAAATAGTTAAGTATGGAATACTGATTCCAGCTCTGAACATACTGTGTGGAATCAACAATAAAACTTGATCAAAGGTCTTATAGATGAGGTGAAAAGATTATTGACTCTGGCATTGCTCTTCCATCCAGGCAACCAAAATAATGATTTCAAATGGTATGCATATACTTATGTTAAAGTTCAAATTGTTCTACTTCTCCCATATAGAATGACCACAAAACGTCCTAGTTTAGCTTTAAGCTTAATGTTTAGAGTTGTCTTCAGACTGACCTGATGATGACCCAGTGTGGTTGGAGCTGGAATATGTGAAAGATTTGTGAAGGCCCTTGGTTGAGGATTCCTACTTAAATTGCTGTCCTTGTTGAAAAATACTATACAGTGGTACCTCGGGTTAAGAACTTAATTTGTTCTGGAGGTCTGTTCTTAACCTGAAACTGTTCTTAACCTGAGGTACCACTTTAGCTAATGGGGCCTGCCACTGCCACTGCTGCACGATTTCTGTTCTCATCCTGAAGCAAAGTACTTAACCTGAGGTACTATTTCTGGGTTAGCGGAGTCTGTAGCCTGAAGCGTCTGTAACCCGAGGTGCCACTGTAATAGATAAACAGCCATGGGTCTCTCCCACAGCTTCCCCCAGAAAACAAGCTCTGAAACTGGTCAGACATTTTGTTTTTTTAAAAAAGATGTAATCCCTTTTTAGGGAATAGTTAGGTGTTGGCAAGTTGCCATAGCTGTTATCCTCTGTGGCCTCAAGGCATTCCAAAAGGAGGTAGTCTCTCCTTCCCTGTTATATGATGTGCTGAAAAGGTATTTAGAATCCCCTAAGATGCTCCATGATCCTTAAATGTGTAAGCTCCAGCCTTGTGAAGGACAATTGTTTAAATTTATTGACTTTAGTACCAGTTTCAGGAAAAAACTATTGTTGCTCTCTATAGCGTAAGCCAGTTCTGCAGTGTACAGATTCTAAAGAGTAGGAGCTGGGAAACTTTCTGAAATTACAAGGGAATTTTTATTTTTATTTAAAGCTGAGTGTGTTTGTCTGTGCACGGGAGCTGCTGGCTTTTAAAACTCATGAAGAAAGTTTGACCTGCAGGCAGCAAGTCAGACTTGCCAATTGGAAAGCATGAATTTTGCAAGGACGGGAACAGATATCAGTTGTAGAAGGGAAAATGCACCTGAAGCAACTGCATTGAATCAAATGGCAAGACTAAAGTTTCAGATTCCTGGGTGGCAGCTGGGATTTTTCTGTGCCTAAGCAGACTAATAAACCTGTTCTTGTTGATATTGTGGGCTGATTTGCTTGCCGTTCTATTTAAATCTATGTATAGGTGATGGCTGGCATGGGATTAGTATGCGAGGATTTTATTGTGTTAGGTTTCAGTGTTGGAAAACTGGCAAGATAGTACCCTCTGCTTACCGTATTTTTTATTTTATTTTTAAGAATGCCTTTGATGCTGTGTGGTGGAAAGGCAGGATATAAATCTTGGTAATCAGCAAAGCTCCTTTGTGAACACTGAGTAGCCAGTAAATATTTGAGCTTTCAAGGGTAGGAAAGAATCTTATTGCCCCAAAGAGGAGCTGTACTTCTTTAGGATCCGCATCTTGTGTATAATAGCAAAGTGACTTCTCTTCCCTACGCATTTGGAGCACAATACATCAGGAAGCTTCCCCACAGATGCCTTGTTGAAATAAGCAGGAGCATTAACAAGAACACAATTGCTGCTTCCATTAATTTTAATGGGCCAGGCATAGGAGATTTTCCTGGTGGGTTGTACTTCATGGGGGAAACTTCTATCCTGCTTCTGCCTTTAATAACACCCAAAATCTGCTTCCTGATGCACATGATAGGAAAACTTGAACAGCAAGAAATGCAATATTTCCTGTGGGAAGTAGAACTTCTGCTTTTCACAAGTATAGGTTGATGCTCAGCAATTTAATTTCCTGAATAGATGTTCTGTTGATCATGGCTTAGAACTAAACCAGGCATAGGCAAACTCGGCCCTCCAGATGTTTGGGGACTACAACTCCCATCATCCCTGCCCACTGGTCCTGTTAGCTAGGGATGATGGGAGTTGTAGTCTCAAAACATCTGGAGGGCTGAATTTGCCTATGCCTGAACTAAACCCTTGCTTGAATGTATGTAAGCAGATACATTCGCAAAGGTGTAACTTCTAATTTTGTGTGTGAGAAATAAAACCGTACCAGATAGCTTTTTAAAACATTTTTTAAAAACCCAATTCCTTATTAAATTTGTAGTGCTGCGGGAAGGGTGTCACCTAAAATTTTCGGGAGTCCTAAAATTAGTTGGTGCTGCTTTTGTTTGGGGAGAACGGAATGATGGCTCGCATTGGCACTGTTACAGAGGATGGGGCACAGTCAGGAGTCCAGAGATCTTGTTCGGAGACAGCTTGTTACATTAGCTGAGCTGATAAGGTCTGACCAAGTATGAAATGCAACTATTCAGCCTAGTTTAGGTTGCTGTATCAGGCAAGTTTAAGGGCCAAGCTTTGTTGTAATAGTAAACTTTAAGCTCATAAGATCAACTAAATCCTGAAGAGTAGATGATCACACTGATTTGCTCAGAATGCTAAAACGTTGATTTATTAAACTATGGCTTACTATTATGGGTGAACCCTGCCCAGTGGCTCAACTATATTTTGTTTACTGCCAGCAGAAATTGTTTACTGAAATCATGGTTTGTTGTTGGCTTCCAAACCTTGGTTTTAATTATGACTTAGTGTTGTGTATGAACCCACTGCCCTTCTGCAATGGTGGTTTGTTTGACCACCCCAATCTGAAACAAAAGCATTAGGAAAGCAAAGCAATCAGTTGAATCTATGGTTTGCTGGATCATCTGTGGGACAATTTGTAGCTAATCAGGAGCTGCCATTAATTTGCATTGGATCTCTGACCTGGAAAGTCATTTCACAGGCAAAATAAACAGGTGTGCTGATTAAATTTATTCACATTTTTGTTGATAAACATCACTAAATTTGTGTCTAGATACACGTAGAGCACTTTAATTCCCTTAGAAATTAAAAAGTAAATGAAGAAATGTGCTTAGAAGGCTGTGGTGAGGCCACTGAAGGATGCAGGCAAGCAGGGAACTTTGAAGTTGGTTTCATAAGTTATGGTGTTATGATTTTTCCTATAAGCTGTTTGGCATCTATGTAGCACTTAATAAGGTAGCTTTCTATCCCTAGTATTGCTTAAGCATACCCTTTAGCAATTCTGTTGCATTTCCTTAATGTATTTGGTACATTTAATGGCAGTGTTTGTCTTTTATGTAAGGTTGCAAATGAAGTCTGACTGGGAGTTTCTGATTGCACCACATGAAAAGTATTGTATTGCTCTTTCGCAGACTTAGCCTACCTGGTGCCTTCCAGATCTCTTGGCCAGACATAGGTCAGAAAGAAGGAAAGTTGTGACACAGAACACACCATACATACTGCAAGTGACACAACTCATTGGGGCATAAGACCTTCAATTTAATGACTAAACAACAACAACAACAAATGGTTTTTAACTGGGAAGTAGTTAGATATGTCACACTTTAATCAGCTGAGTTATCAGTGGTCTGTGTTGCACTCATTCATTTGGTGGGGTGAGTAGGATTTGTTCTGCTTAAATACATTGTTGGATTAGTATTTCAGATTTTGTCTGTTGCTGTTTATTTGATTTTAATGTTGTTGATTTATTTATTTTTACAGAGGAAGTTGTTTTGAGGCACTTGAGTGCAAAAACATGTCCGATAAATACTATCAGTAATAATAATTGCTGCTGTTCTGAAGTTCCTGGATCAGGTCTATAGCCCACTAATGCAGTGTGTGGCTGTATTGGGATGTAAAAAAAGGTAAAGGGACCCCTGACCATTAGGTCCAGTCGTGGCCAACTGGGGTTGTGGCGCTCATCTCACTTTATTGGCCGAGGGAGCCGGCATACAGCTTCCGGGTCATGTGGCCAGCATGACTAAGCCGCTTCTGGCGAACCAGAGCAGTGCACGGAAACGCCGTTTACCTTCCCGCCGGAGCGGTACCTATTTATCTACTTGCACTTTGACGTGCTTTCGAACTGCTAGGTTGGCAGGAGCAGGGACCAAGCAACGGGAGCTCACCCCGTCGTGGGGATTGGAACCGCCGACCTTCTGATCGGCAAGTCCTAGGCTCTGTGGTTTAACCCACAGCGCCACCCGTGTCCCTTTGGGATGTAAAGCAGTGCAATAACTGTAGTTGGGCAGATTACCGGTAGGTTGCCTGTTCATGTTGAGCACCACTCCCTTGCTCTTCCTTTCCCCCACTGGGGAAATTCACCAAGCCTTATGTCTGAACCAGTACTTGTGGCTTCTTTCTCCCAAGCAAATTGTGATCAGGAAGACACAATTTGTTCTTGGCTTCCTGATTGCGCTTTGTTTGGCCAAAGCAAATGCTGTCTTGGAGGAAACAAAGGCAGGGCATGGTTGGTTTTCCCACTGGGAAGGGAGGAGCAATGGAGGAATGTTCAGGTTACACTAACAACCTAATTTGCCAGGGCATAGTTGCATGTGAACACGGTCACCTCCCAAATGCATCACAAACCAGATACTTTAGAGTAGGTGTATAGTTCTTGGAACAAACTGAGGCTGTTCAATACAGCTAAGGATAGGACAAAGAGTTATGTACAGTGGTACCTCGGGTTACATACGCCTCAGGTTACAGACTCCGCTAACCCAGAAATAGTGCTTCGGGTTAAGAACTTTGCTTCAGGATGAGAACAGAAATCGTGCTCCGGCGGCGCGGCAGCAGCAGGAGGCCCCATTAGCTAAAGTGGTGCTTCAGGTTAAGAACAGTTTCAGGTTAAGTACGGACCTCCGGAACGAATTAAGTACTTAACCCGAGGTACCACTGTATTCTCCAACCCCAACCCCCACCCTGTTTTCTGACATTATGCCACCAGCTACAAAGATGAATTTCTTCTATTCTTTCCCCCCCAACCCAGTTACAATATTATTAATCTTTGTGACATGATGAATTGGGAGAAACTGCTTTTCCCCCTGTAAATGCATCAGCAGTCTCTTTCCATATTTATGCTGTGCTACATAAACAGCTCATACGCAGTCATATAGAACTGACTGGACAAGATAAATCCCAGCTTAATCTTAAAACCTATATGACCCAACTTAAGCTTACTGTGGATTTCTGCATTTAAGTTCTAAGTAATAGTGATTAAGCAAATGCAAGTCGTTCAGTATCTTGGGCTGGGCAAGTTTCTCTGTCCTAGTCTAACATTCCGGATGGTTGTAAATAAAATGGGTAATCTCATGTCTGGACAGGAAAGTTTGGATAGAAATGTGAATAAATAAAATATTTTCTTGAGGCCTGTCCAATTGAATAATTTGAATAAATGCCTTTAAATACTTTTATATGAAAATATAAAATCTTCACATTCTAAAACTATTTTGAAAATCTCCAGAAGTCTTGAAGTTTCTCACCCTCCAAAACAAATATATCTAGGAATCAGGTTAGCTAAAATATTTTACCCTGTGTAAGCTTTATAGGCTACACCTGGGGAACAGCATGGAAGGCAGTCATATCAAATAGCAATCTAATGGTGTCTTATTGATTTTTTTTTTTTTTTTTGGTGTATACATGACATTACTGCTTGGTTTTTGATTGCAAAGTAGAATTATTCTGTATGCAAATAGGATCTTTCAGGCAAACCACATTGTTTTCAAAATGAGTCTTTGCATTCTCTCTTTCTGCCCCCCCCCCCCGCACTTTGCAGCAAGGAATTTGTTGATTGGTCTGCAGGTCAAGGTTGTTCGGGGCATTTGCTTGCATTTGTGCTGCAGAAGGCATTTTTTGCTTCAAGTACTACCTGCGGAAAGCTTTTTATTTTAAAATATTTTTATTCTGCCTTTCCAAGGCTCAAGACAAACCCAGAAACAATTGACAGTGAAAAATCATATATATCAATATATATATCAGATATATATATATATATCAGATATATATATATCAGATTTCTAACATGCCATTGGCTCACAAAGTACTGCATGGCCTGGATTCGGACAAGGATGTTGAGATTTGAAAGAAAAAAAAGATATGGCTAATTTATTTATTTTTTGCACAACAGAATGGCAAGGACTCTAAATATTTGGAAGTCATTCATCCAAGTCACTGGCCCAGATTCAAGTAACCTAGCATGACAGGGGGAAGCCAGTGCAAGAGCTCTCAGTAGCACAATGGGTCTTTCCACCCTCTCCCCAAAATCCACTCTGGAGGGTCAGGATGACTCTCAGGAGGGAGGAGAGGCAGGATCATTCCATCTGGCCCGCAGAAATGCTTCTGCTGATGGAGAGCAAGACGTTGAATTCTCTCCATAATTATGCAAACGGTTAGTTACAAAGCAAAGTCAGTCAAGTAATCTCTATAATCCTATAGTGTAGAAGGTTTATTTTGCTTACTGGAAAGTGCTTGAAGAATTGAATTCTTGTAGTATTTGTGGGGAAATGGGTCTGTTTAATGCTTTAGACTGTTCAGAGCCATTTATCTGAATGTGTTTTCCCAACAGATAGCATAACCATAACATACATCTATTATTCCCCAAGATTCAGTATATTCAACACATAATATGTACCAGGCAGAGTTACAGTCCCCATAGCAAACATAACTTTCAGATCTTGACTTGTGTTCTCCGATTTAAACAGAATTAGGGCAGTACTTTTACATTTAAGAGGGAGTGGGAAATAGAAATAGTTTCCCAGCAAATCTGCTTACTCCAACACAGCAAATTCAAGTGTCATATTTAGACCTATTGGTGGTGGGGGTGGAGGGAGTAAAAGACTATTTTTATATTTTGCTTCTGCAGTAAATATTTGTAATAAACCTTGTATTAATTAAGACTGTTACCGTTCCAACTACATACATATAGAACTGTCCATGTAATGAGTTGTGAAAATATTGAGGCCCCCTCCCCAATTCTTGGCCATTATGTGTCACTTGTGCTGCCGAGATGGATCACGGCAAAAACGAAAACATCATTGCAATCACAACAAATCACAAACAAGTTAAAAGGTAAAGGTAAAGGTACCCCTGCCCGTACGGCCCAGTCTTGCCAGACTCTAGGGTTGTGCGCCCATCTCACTCTATAGGCCGGGGGCCAGCGCTGTCCGCAGACACCTCCGGGTCACGTGGCCAGCGTGACAAGCTGCATCTGGCGAGCCATCGCAGCACACAGAACGCCGTTTACCTTCCCGCTAGTAAGCGGTCCCTATTTATCTACTTGCACCCGGGGGTGCTTTTGAACTGCTAGGTTGGCAGGCGCTGGGACCGAGCTGCGGGGATTCGAACCGCCGACCTTTCAATCGGCAAGTCCTAGGCGCTGAGGCTTTAACCCACAGCGCCACCCGCGTCCCTTGACACAAACAAGTTAAGTGGTGTTAAATTGAGCTCTTTCCCTGTTTAAAATGATGCTGAGATGGAAAACTGAATTAAACCGGGTAAGCAGCAGCAAGGTCGACTGGCACTTGAATGCTGAGAAGGGACCATGCAAATGGGTAGTGGGAGAAAGTTCTGGCGATGAGGTGCTTCAACTCCAATGCCCATTGAATGTACAGTGGTACCTTGGGTTAAGAACTTAATTCGTTCCGGAGGTCCATTCTTAACCTGAAACTGTTCTTAACCTGAAGCACCACTTTAGCTAATGGGGGCCTCCCGCTGCCGCCACGCCACAGCGGTGAGATTTCTGTTCTCATCCTGAAGCAAAGTTCTTAACCCGAGGTACCACTGTATATGATTAAGAGTCTGAGTAGTATTGGGAATCCTGGATGTGAAATGGGGTGGTGGTGGATTCCCTCAGCCCCCAAACAAGTTATACTGCCTCCTCAATTTCCTATACCCCAAAAGGCCACCCCAAAAGGCTTGAGCTGGCTTCCAGCCATCTGTCTCCCCTTACAGCGAGGTCACCCGACTCTGGTTTCCTTTCCCTTACTTTTAAAACTGTAGCAGGAATGCACATAACATGTAAATTTGGGAGCTTGTACATGGTCACTGCCCTCCCCCTAAATTCCCCCAGAGAAGGTTAATTCATCAGCAACAGGGAGTAAAAGTATAAAGGAAGAATAAAATGTGGTGGTGGTGGTGATAATAACAGCAGCAATGTTTGAATGTCATTTTTAAAAGTTTGGAGTACATTCAAACAACTGAGCAAAGGAAATCATTATCACCCCCCATAATCCACATTAACAGTGGGCCAACATGCATGCAGCTATCATTGGCCCTTTATGGTGTCCAGGAAGAGGCCATTTCCCATGGGGAATAGTTTCTAACCTAAATTGGCTGAGTCACACATTTATCACCGTCACCAACAAACTGCCTAGGAAGGTGAGCATTCGTCATCTCACTTGGGATGGAAAGGAGACATGAGGAGGAGCTGGAAATTTAATGGATATTCCACTTCCCTGAAAGACAGTTACGGAAGTTTTCCTGTCCATATTAATCTTTAAACTTGATTGTTAGTCACCTGGACTGCCCCATCTTAGATGACTAACAATTTGAATAAAAAGATGGCAGCTTTTATTAATTTTATTTTACAAAATTTATGTACTGCTTGATTGTACTTGTTTGGACTGTGACACTGCTCCTCCACCCCTTGCCAGTTGTCTCCATTGTAGTATGAAATTAGTTTCACTATTTTCTGTGAACGATTGAATGTGACTGTCTGAAAGCTCTTCACCGAACAGCCTTGCCTTAATGTAAAGTTATTTTCTTGACGGTGTTGCTTTATAATTATTTGCTTGGTTTTGCAGGTGCTTTGCAGTAAATTATTTCATATTTAAGCTCACATATTCACTGTTGTTGTTTTTTTTAAAAGTTGTGCCACACAGAAGTGCTTTAACTTTGGTGGGATTATGCCCTGGGAGCCTTCAATAGCATACTGTCTCTTCAAAGGAGCAAAGAGTTAAGCATGTGCTTTAATCGTCCCTTTTTCAAAGCCCCAGGGGAGTCCCCCCTCTATTCTCTCCTGTGAATAAAGCCCTTGACACTTTGTTTAGGTTAGGTGAGGAGAGGGTTAAAGGTGGAATGGCTGAGGCATTATGCAAGCTGTTAAGCAAAAAGGAAGTGCATTACAAAATGCTGAGCTCAGTAGTCTGGCTTCCAGCCAAACCTTGCTTTCTTCACTACAGCTGAGGGCTTTCTAAGCTTCCCACCAGTGGGTTTATCTGAACTGTTTAGGAATGCTGCCTCAGCCGCCAGCTGACGTCAGCACAGGCAGTTCAGCTGAGGGCCAGGCCAGACTGACAGTGTGGATGGGAGGGGCCCTGTGTAGGCTGGCTGGCTGGCGCTGTGTGTGTGTGTGTGTGTGTGTGTGTATATATGTGTGTGTGTGTGTGTGTGTGTGGTGTGTGTGTGTGCGCACACACACACACACACACACACACGCACACAAAGCATGGCAGGAAGAGTGAGGCTGCAGTTTCCTCTGCTGTAGCTGAACTCGGAACATTGGCGTCTTGCTTTCTTTATGACTTTTCTATGGAAACTTCATATTAATCTAGCGCTCCCAGTCTCCTTCTCTCTCCGAAACACTGTTTATTGGCTTGTCTTGATCTATCTGCATGCTGCCTTATTTTTCTTGACATAACTCTGGAAAATGAGGCCATTAGAGCATTGATTTCAAGTGCGGCTCTTCAGGGGCTCGGCAAGGGTGGAGAAAGCAGGGGGCGAAGATGAGATTCCTTCACAACTAGGAGCTGTGGTGACAAGAAGGTTATTGCAGAGGTGTTTGTGCATGTGCAGGGCAGATAGGAACTGTTTGTTCTGCTTGAGTTTTTGGGTATTCGCCTTTTTGGTTGGAATGTACTATGCCATTTTTGTATTCTCTCCCACCCACAACGTGACTCTTGCAAATGTTAAAGACAGACAGCAGCCTACGCTAGGGCTTTGGCTGAGCTTTTTGCTAAAGCAGCCTTCCAAAAGTGTCTCTTTATAAAATGTGTTTTGGCCACAGAAACCTCCTTGCTATCGAGAGTTAATCTCCTTTCTCGCTTCTAATTTGATTAGTAGAATGTTATGTAGCTGAAATCTATGGTACAAATGAGAAGTTTATATAGAAGCTACTTCAAAATCGGAATCCGTTTCACTGCTGAAACAAAGTTTGCTTTGCTTGCCGATTTTCAAACATGAATAGTTAATCAAGCTCCTTTCATCTTCATGACCCAGATTTGTGTGCATGCTCCATTGCACAACTTTTGAGAAGGAAAGGACAGCTGATGGGAAAATAAGGATGTGCAAGTACACTTTATGTCCATACGGTGGTAACATGAATTGCAGAGGTTGGCTATAAAAGGTATGGTTTAATCATTCAGTAGTCGCATTCACAGGTTTAGAGGAATTTTGTGAGGCTTCAGTGGCTTCTTCCATCTAAAAGGTAGCCTGGCAGCTCCACGTGTTTCACTGCAGCATTAAAAAAAGGGAAAAATCAGCTGCATTTAGAATGAAAAGCCCTGTGCCTGGCCAGCACAACTCATTACCCACTGAGCCAAATGTTGTCCACCAGTTGTTTTGTATTCCCAGTTAGTTACGTGCTAAAGTTGGCAACTGGCAGGCTGGAAACTGTTGTGTCCTCTCCAAGCTGGGAACCCCAAACACTTTCTAAATTGTGCCCAAACTTCTTCAAAGTTCAACCTGGCTTAGAATAGGTTCATCTGCTTGCTGTTGTTACTGCTCTCTGCTCTTTCCCATTAAAGTAACTTGGTGATAACATGAACTGGTGTCTCCAGTATGTCTTTGAACCCAGCTAACCATCCCAAAGTTCCTGGCTACACAGCGTTACTGGAGCAATATTTTAGGGCATGATGGAAGCAAGAGCCTTCCATTGCCGCCTCCAGATGGGGTTTGGGGAAAGGGAAGAAGACAGTGAGGTGGGCTTCGGGGGCACTGGTGAACTGGGACAAGCACTCATGCCCAGTTATGCTAGTAGTGGTTTGGAATGTGGAAGGTGTCCCAAAAATTGAATTACATGTGGGGGGGGGCAATGTGATACCTTTTAGAGGAAATTGTACTTGGAAAAACAGATACTTGACTAATTTTGCTTTGTTTACCAGATTGAGCTCAAAATGTTTGGGCTTTAGACACATCTTCTGAGGACTGTGAAGCAGACCAACCCATATGGTAGATATTTTGTATATGAAAGTACCTGCGAACTACATTGCCAGGAAACAGGAATTTATTCCGTAGGCAGGAGGGGAAGTCAGGGAGGAAAGATTCCAGTCCTTGAATTCTTGTATAAATTGTTCTGGGAATACCAACTGGCCGTCAAAATTCTAGATGCAAATTTTGGAAATTAAAAGTCCTTCCCGTTCTCATCTGTGTTGGACTTGCCTTTAATATGTTTTTCAGATGCCATTTTAGTTGTCTTTAAGACATCACTTGCTTGCTGCCCTGGGCTTCTTTGGGAGGAAGCGGGGATATAAATTTAATTAATAGTAAAATTCTTGCTCATGAGAAGCAGTGTCCTTTTTTGATCCATGTAAATGTTTAAATACATAAATGTGTAAAGCAGTTGGGAAAGAAGTTGAAGGTACTTGGTTCTCAACTTTTTACCTCATCAAAGAGACTGTCCCAAGGAATCCACTTCCCTTTTTATTATGTGGTTCTTCCAAAAATGACGTTTCATAAAAGAGGAACTATCCTACTCTGGTGAAGTTCATTCCAATAAGCTGCTCAGCAGCACCTTAAAGAAGTTGGACAACCAAAACCTCTACCAGGATTAAAGCTTAGAATAGAACATTTCTCAATTAAATGAGGAGCCAACTTACAGTAATATCCACAAATCTGGAAAGCTGTAAAAATAGGACCACCTTTTCTAAGACCTTTAACTAAATGGACTTGTTTTATGAAACATAATTTTCATTTTGCCTATAACAGTGGTCTTGACTGCTCTCCCAATTCCTGTGTCTCTCTAGCAGTATTGGGTCCTTCTGGAATGCATATTGCTCCAGCTGCTAACAAGATGACAGACTTCAAATTCTTTTCCTCATTTTTTTAAAGGGCCTTGTATGTCTAGGGGAGTTGCTTCGTGTGGTATCAAGTATCTTGCCTACAACACAAAGTTTCTTTGTCATAGTGAGTGAAGCTCAATGATCTTTCAGGCTGTTGAGGAAACAGGTGCCTCTTTTTTCTTTAAGCAGGGGAAAACACACTGCACCAAGGAAAAAAAACATGTGCAGGAATCCTGAAGAACAGAACATCTCTGTTAAGCCCGTTAAAGTGTGTGGATGAGAAAAGAATACTGATCTTAACAAATGTTCATGTGTTGGTAAATGAGAGGAGCACAGCTGTCTTCAGAAACTCAAGCTAGCAGAACATTTTGAGCCAGACTTGGTAATATTGAGGTCTTTCTACTAGTATAGGGGAGCACAAACCTTTTTGCAAAGTCAGTTTGCCCAAGGCAAGCTTATGAAAGTAAGGCAAGATGACATTGTTCACCCTGTACTGTCAGCACTATTTAGCCTGTGGGGAAAAGAAATGAAGGTGTAGAACTCATAGGTACGAGGAGGAGGGAACATAGTTTCCTATGTTGTACTGATACTTGGAACCCTGCCTTCAGGCTCAATCAAGGTGCTTATTAGCAGCAGTTTAACACTCATTGCTCCCTGGAGAAACCATGCATTTTTCAGGAGATCCACCTCTTGCCTTGAGAACCGCTATATTAGAGATAGAGCTGGAGAAAGTGTCTGGGTGGAAATTGTAAGAGAGAGAGAGAGAGAAGGTCAAGGCAATACACACAAATAAACAATTAAACCTTAAGGCCATGTTACCAAAGCAATAAACGAGCCAAGAGTAGGCATGGGAATGATGGGTTCTTGTCAACACAGGAAATAGATGGAAACACACTGAAATGTTTGATATAACCACACACGTCTTGGTAGCCTGATGTAATGCTTTCATTTCTCTAAGAGGGTCAGATAGCAAACCTTGTTGAACCAGTTTTGTAGACGTGAAGGATCCGGAGATATCCAGTATTAGATTTCTGTGAATGCTGTAGCTCATAAAGTAATGAGATCTTACTGTGCAACCACTGCATGCTGTTCCCAGTACAAAGTTAAGACTAGAGAATCCTCTTAAGCTCTTGTTGTGGGAAATAATGAACCATCTTAGAGAAAGACAGCCACATCTCATCATCTCTACCACACATGAGGGTAAGAGTCTTTTCCCTGTTTCCCCACCAACATGTGAGACCAGAGCACAGATGTGGTAGTGTCAGAGTGGCTAAGGTACCTCTGTCTTATCAATTTCAAGAAAGATCCCCACACTGCAGCCAGGACAGATTTGAGAAGAAGTTGTTATTTCAAATTAGTGACCATTTGTAAACAGGGACAGATTTGGACCCCCAGAAGAAGTTTTCAAACCGCAAAGCATCCCTGTCATCAGAGATACCAGCATGTTATAAATAGAAGAAGTTCGCCCTATGGTTTCAGGTGTCGCATTAACACATAGCCTCTTGAAATTAGTCAAAGCTTGCGTGGCTTGCTGAGTGACATGAGGGTTGGTTGCAATGTGGTGAATTTGGTGTAACTGAAGCCAGGAAGATCTAGTCCTTTGAAGCTGTTCTGACAGTGGAGTAATAGTGATGGGGTGGCCTTTGACATGGTGTTTTTCATCCGTGCATTTCAGATTTTTTGAAAAAAATAATCCACTCATAATCCAGAACAAGTGATGATTAAGAAAAGGGAAATGGTGGGAGTTTCCTCCAAAAGCCTCCCACAATTGTTGTGCATACACATTTTGTTTGAAACCTTATAACCTGTTAGCAGAGCCATTGCTACGGTGGTGGTGGGTAGCCACGTTTCCCCCCCTGGATGAAGCCTCCAGAGGGGTGCCACTGAGGTTCCCAGCCTGTGTGTATGCAAATGTGCCAAACGGGTCTTTGACCCAGGTAAAATAAAGCCTGGCACCCCTGCCTGTTAGTCTCTGGCTTAGTCATGTTGCCAGACAGGCTTCTGCATAACTACAAGCCGGCACCTTGCCCAGCCAGTGGTTTCACATTGGCAGATGGCCATGGTGGACCCTTGAAGCACCTTTATTCTTAAAACATTGAAACCCATATGGCGCTTTCTGTCCAAGGGTCTTAGCTGAGTACTGTAGATGGTGTTGAAAAACAAATTTTCCACAGGGAGAATTTGTCAGCTTTCATCTCCTTGTATTGGGGCAGGAAGTGAAAGAGCAATCTGCTTTGAAATACCTCTGAGGGTAAATGGAAATCCATGCAAATAGGGGAATACAATATGGATGATCCTTAGCGTTACTGGGAAATATGGTAACAATATCACATCCTTGACTGACAATACATCTCAGCAGGAAATAGACTGCATCTTTGATATAAAAGAGCCACACTACTAAATTAGAGGTGACTTATGGAGGAGCTTACAGTTGTTACCTGATCCCCATTTGAGCAACCTTTGCTATAAAACAACCCTTTCCCCCCCCCCCAGTGATTTTGCAAGTGAGATGTAGCGATTTCTGATGAGTACACAGAAGAACAAACCTTGGCAACAGATTCCATTTGGATTAATTTATACACCAGATTAAATAGTTGGGCTTGCTGTGTCTTTCCCAGTAGCAAGTGGAGATGGGTGTACTGAAGGCACCATTTTCTTTTCTAGCAAATGCAAATACTTGTTGGTTTTGGAAATCGAAAGAAATGTACTGAATTGCAAATGCCTGTGCAGGGTGTTCTTTGCCTGCACAGACAGTTCTGTACACATTACTAATTAAGCCAGAAGCTTCTCAAATGAGAATTGGTACATGTTCATTGTCTATATCACTGTGGAATGCTCATCCTTGAGCTTTTTTTTTTGGAGGAGTTGTGAACTTGGGTGTTGCCACACTAGTTTGTTGCAAAAGGTGCTGTGTGTGTCTGGCAGGTACCAAGCAGATAGCTATGTTCATTACCCATCCCACTAGGGAGCTGATTGCTATATGTTTGGTGTCAAGTACTTAAACTGGGGAGGGGACATTTAGCTTGGATGGAAAGTTTAAATAAGTGATTATGGGGAAAATCCTGTAGTAGAAAAGTTGGTATTTTTAAAGTAATGTTAAGTTTGCCAGCTCTGAATTTGAGGTACCTTGCTAGTATAATTAGAATCCCTTTACCTGAAGCCCTGGTCTTCAACTGGCAAGTTTTGACCTTGAACCAAGTCACATCCTGATCTAAAATTGGTTGTGTCAGTGGTTGCCATCCTTGTTAATTTGTTTGTTTTTAAGAAAAGACTTGGAGCCAGAGCAGACATAGGAGAATGGAAATCTGTTGTGTAAATTGAGTCGGTTCTGTTGCAGGTCGGGTGGATCCTGGGTCTGTGAAAGTTGGCTTTAGAAGACTTGCAGAAATTCTGAGGGTTGGTAGGGGCAGTATCGGGTAGCTCTTTAACTAAATTGCTTAAAAGTTTAGGCTTTGTAGGGGTTCCACACAGAATCTGGTGTGGTACTTGCTTCAAAGGGTCAGGAAACCTTTATTAATGTTGTGTATGAACTATTGAAGAGTTCTCCAGTGGTGATGAAACAGTGATTTTCCTTCTACACTGTTCCATGGTGTTGACATCACTTCAGCCAACTGGCTTAAAACCTGTTTAAAAATGAGGTTTAATTAAGATATAGTTGGCTTCTGCTGACATGGACATAAAATCAATGCTTAGTTTGCTTGAGGAAAGACTATTTTCCTTTTGGTTCTTGGCTAAGTCAGATTTTTATTTATTTATTTTTTTTTTAAAAAAATTAGGAATTCAGAAAGCAGAACCAAATAGCCATTTTTAAAATTCATGTCCTCCAAATGTTAATTTGATGCTTTGAGGCATAAATGACCTTTCTAGCCAGCTCAAACTTGTCAAACAAAGGAGCGATAGAAACAAGCTGCTGTTTGTTCTAATACAACAGCCTGCTTCTCTGGGAGATTTTCAAGGCAATGTTGCCTCCCCCTTCTCAACAACATTAAATGAAACTTTGGCTGGTGCAGTGCTTGGAGTTTGGGAAAAGAAATGTTGACTGTATATGCATCATTGGTTGGATGGTGATGAAATCTGGACAAACTGAACAAATTGAGCCATAGAGTCCAACTTTAGAAGTACTAAAGACTTGAATAGTGCATCAGTCCATGTCCACCCAAGCTGGCGTTTTTATGTGCAGTTATCTTTTAAATGGATAACAAAACAAGCCTTTTCAAAACTGTGTTTAAGGCAGGGCAAAATGATTTATTTTCAGGACTTGAGTTACACCAACAACTCACTTTATTTGTGGCCATTGTGTCCAGGAAGTAAGCTTTGCCACAGAACGCTCAGGGTGCTCATACTGACACACAGGGCCAAGTGATAAGTGAGTTTCTCCTGATAAAAGAATCTGCGGGATCAGTTTTGCCAGGTTGGTGGTAAAATAAGGTATATGTCTGAGGTCTACGTAGAACCTGAACAACTTCCTTTCTTTTATCATAGCACAAGCATCTCTTAAAAGGATGTGTTGATGTGCTGCCTCAAGGCAATATTGATTTCCCCCCCTTCCCTGTAAAACACTTAAAGGATAGCAACATCTTCAAGAACACAGCCAAGTACCAAAGCCCAGTAGCAAAGTACTTATACGTGACCAAAGAATTGATCAAGGAAGCAAGAAGGGCTTGCATGGGGTGGGAAACGTGTTCATTCTTGTTAACACGAGCATCTGATTAATGCTAAGCATCAAAATAAAATTATGAATTTTAGGTGCCTCAAGAGAAAGGTTTTTTTAAAAAAATCTTTTATTTCTGGTGGTGATGTATTGTACAGAACCTAAAGGGCTATGCTGGAAGGACCATACCAGCGCGATAGTAGGAGGGCCATACAAACTAGTAGAGCAATTACTTTGCCTGAAGAAGATCTTTGGCTCAGTCCTAGGCATCTTCAGGTAGGCTTCAAATGACTTTCTTCTGAAATGTTGGAAAACTGTTGTCGGTCAGTGTAGACAGTACTGAGCTAAGTGGACCGATGGTCTGATTTGATATAGGGTAGCTTCTATCTTTAATATCACTTAGTCTTTTTTCAGTACAGTGGTACCTCGGGTTAAGAACTTAATTCATTCTGGAGGTGTGTTCTTAACCTGAAACTGTTCTTAACCTGAGGTAACACTTTAGCTAATGGGGCCTCCTGCTGCCACTGCGCCGCCACTGCACAATTTTTGTCCTGAAGCAAAGTTCTTAACCCGAGGTACTATTTCTGGGTTAGTGGAGTCTGTAACCTGAAGCGTCTGTAACCTGAGGTACCGCTGTATATGAAATGAGACAATGAAGGAATGATTACTCAAATAGAATGTGCATGGCTTCACAGCCAGACAGGAGAACACAGGGTTAAAACTGGCTAGGATTTATTTATGTTTTTACTAAGTTGACCTGGAGATAATGGTGGCGGTATCCCATGCTATGCGCAGAAATAAAAAAAAAAAATTCCTGTTCCTTGGAGGGTAGATGTGGAAGAGCAGGCTGGAACAGAACACTTTTTCTTAATACAAGTGTACTGTGTTCATAAATCTTTGGGGGTTTGGAGAGGAGGGAGGAGAGCATTCAGTCACATAACTATCAACAATCTGAGCTGATACAGTCCAGGAATAGTTTTACCATTTGACATACTGTCTGTGTAGCCAGCCTCTTAGTTCCTGGAAGGAGGGCTGGAACAAGCCATGATGCTTGGTTGCCCATGCATTTAAAACTGATGTTTTATTTTTAACCCAACTTTCTAGCCTTGTTTGAATCATTTTGTGTCAAGCTATTTCCACATTAAAGGCTTGCACTTATGGGCAGTGTGAATGAAAAAGTGATGTTGGATGTGACCCTATAGAATGGGCTTTAGATAATATAAGCAAGTGTTCTTCAAAATAATACCATATTTCTTCAGTGTAATTTCCTCTGTATGCCAGCTAGCACATGGAGATCAGTGTGCCATTTCAAAGAATGTATAGATAGCTGCTATGTGGCCTCTTGGTTTCTTTTAATTGCAAGGTTTTTTTAAAAAAAATAAAAAAATGAAGGAACAGTAAGGATCACACAAGATGAAGCTAATTTTTTTTATGTACAGTTTTCTAGAATTCACCATGAAACTGGTTTCCCTGATTTCATGTAGAATTGGTATAGTTGCTTTATCTTTGACAGGGAGCCCAAATACAAGCTTCTGTAAGGACTCAATTATCCACAATTATAAATTCAAGCACACACAATTTTATTTATTTCATCTAGTGCACCTTTCTGGACGTGGGTGGTGCTGTGGGTTAAACCACAGAGCCTAGGACTTGCTGATCAGAAGGTCGGCGGTTCGAATCCCCGCGATGGGGTGAACTCCCATTGCTCCGTCCCTGCTTCTGCCAACCTAGCAGTTCGAAAGCACATCAAAGTGCAAGTAGATAAATAGGTACTCCTCCAGCAGGAAGGTAAATGGTGTTTCCGTGCGCTGCTCTGGTTCACCAGAAGCTGCTTAGTCATGCTGGCCACATGACCTGGAAGCTGGACGCTGGCTCCCTCCGCCAACCAATAAAGCGAGATGAGCACCGCAACCCCAGAGTCGGTCACGACTGGACCTAATGGTCAGGGGACCCTTTACCTTTACCTAGTGCACCTTTCTAGAATTGATGCAATTCTATCAATTGCATATGTTTTCGATATCTGCATAGATAGTAATCATCTACATTAGTTAGAGGAAAAGGAAAAACGGGATGCCCCTTAACTATTTTGATAGTTTCTATTAACCCAATATTCAAGTTGACTAAACTGAACCTTATTAAAATTGTCAAAGATATCACAGGGGATTGACTATGATTGCAGTCAAAATGGAAAAAGCCCTTTAGCAATGCAATTTTTAATATTTATTTTGCTTATTCCTAAGGCGCATGGTTTACTAGGAATGGTAACAGATTCCCTTTTATCTTATTTTGATCCAGTACCAGGATAGCATGTTAGGAAGCTTGGGAATAAAGTAGAATTTAGGAGTGAGGTCCAATTGTGGCAGCCCACTGGCACAACAGCCAATCTGCTTGCAGGAATCCCAAATCCAGTGGATGGCTTGGGCCAGTGGAAGTGTACGCAGTGTTAACCTATTGTATACTTCTGCTTGCACTATCACTTTCACAATGAAAATCACCTGTGCAAGCACGCCAGCTCGCCTACTTCTTGCACTAAACATTATGTTTGATCTATCCCTTGGTAATTACTTTTCATTAAAACTGTGTGGATGTTGTATGCCTTGATACCTATTTCTATTCTCAAATATTTCTTTTTTTAAAAAAATAACAATTTCAACATAACAAAATATCAAAACATATCATATTCATTATTTCCCCCCTTTCCCCCCCAACTCTCCATCAAACCCTCCCCCCCCCGAGACTTCCCTCAGCTCCTCTCTCTGATTTCTCAACACATGTTATTCTCTTGCCACTGTTCTTTTCACGGGGCTTCCTCATACTTCCATCCTTGTGCTATCAAGACTCTTGCTGCTGTTGTATGTTATCGTGGCCTTCTAAGTCCAATGCTTCTTCCTTTTCCAGTTTTATACAGTCCCTGATCCATACCAAACACGCAGCCTCATAATACCTATTCTCAAAGATTTAAACAGTATTTGCAAAATCACAAACATACAATAGTAGAATTTTAGAGCTAGGAGGGAGGGACCCATAGCATCATCTACTCTAATTTCCTGCAGTGCAGGAATTGCAATGTATTTTGCTGGATCTAGAGTTGGGATTCCATGTACGGACAACATGGAAGTGATCTATCAGAAGTTTCTGTTGGAGGAATAGGAGAGATTTATTTTTAGTGATTCCCTCCCCCATGCCCTGTAGTCCTCTGCAGCAACTTTTTGAGGGGTGTGGGGCCCCTGGCAAAATCAGTGAAAATCACCTCTCCTTTCTCATGTAAGTGTAATTCTGCTGAGCACAAATGTAACATTTTATGCCCCCCCCCAATTCAAAACTGAAAACTCTTCAGACTACTTAAACACTGTTTTTACCCCTCTTGAGGAGCGTTAGCTGAATGAAATGAAGCCATTTAAAATGTTGGGTATAGCTGCTGCAGAAAAGTCAGCGTAGCTGCTGCTTTGGTAAACAGCTCTGTAACTAGATGCAGTAATGTTTGACATTAAATGATCTGGGCTTAGAATTATCCAATTGGAATACATTGTGCTTTATGGCTTTGAGCACCTTAAATTTAGTACACAGTACATGCGTTCAAATTATCACTGTAATAGCTTGAAAGAACAAATACACCATTGTACAGAATGCAAATAATGCTTATTAAGCTTGCAGTTGATTCTTTCTGATAGATGAACCAAATTGCTGTCGGGCTGTATTTACTTGCACACAAACAGATGTGATTTTGCTCAAAATCAAGATAATTACTCCAGGCGTAGTTGTGTGTGTGTGTGTGCGCGCGCGCTCACACATGTATAGAGTAAGCAACTGTTAGGGCTGTATTTTAAATCATTCTGGCTTAATGAACAGACTTTCACGTTGCCCTTTTGAAGGAGGCAGGCAGCCGTACTAGTTTCACCAGCATAAAGCACTGGTACAACTGGTGAACTAGTTATTCCAGTTTGTGGGCTGAGAATTGTAGCTCTCGTTTAATGACCCCTGAACATGCCTTATCTGGAAATTCCTTGCCAGCTCTTTGCCTACTCAAAACAGTTGTGGTATATAGCTGAGGGCTGAATTGGTCATTACATGCCCTCCCCATCTCCAGAGAAAGGTGCATTGGGAGAGGCTGATGAAGTAGAGAAGTGGGCGGGTATCTGCGCTTCAGCCTTTCCGAGCTGTAAAGATGTGTCTGTAATAGACTGAGCACATTTCCCCCTGGCAGTTCTACGCATCACTCTTTCCCCACTCCCTCAGCTGCTTTGCATGGGGTAATTTACCAATCATTTCTGGGGTTTAATCCTGCTTCAGTTTCCTACCGGCATGATGCAGGCGGGAATGAAACCAATAATACAAAAATTTGTTCTCCAGGTTTTAGTCTCCTTCTCTCTCTCTCTCTCTGTAAAAGCATTGGTGCTTCGGTTCACTTGGTGGTTACAGAGTTCTTTTGCCTTGTGGTTGGGCAATTGGTTTGTTACATCGCCTTATGCTTTTGTACCAGGATTTTCATATGGTCGTTGTGGAAAAGTTCTGTGTTTGTCATGCATTTGAAATGAGTAATGGCTGGTTCTATAAGGTGATTTTTTTAAAAAAATGCACAAGATACTAATACAGTGGTACCTTGATTTGCGAACAGCCTAGTTTACGACCATTTTGGATTATGACCAATTCAAACCCGAAAGTGCGCGTCCTGGTTTGCGAACTTTTTTTGGATTATGACCCGGGGTTTTTGTGTTTTTGGATTATGAACAATTTTTTGGATTACAACCCTCTTTTTTTTGGAGGCCCTATTGGCGAATTGGAGGCCCTATTGGCCTTGGGTTACGACCTGTTTTGGTTTACGAACGGACCTCTGGAACGGATTATGGTCATAAACCAAGGTACCACTGTATTAGTGCATAAGCAGTTGTGAGCCAAAAATTGTCCCGCATCCAAATTATTTTGACTACAACCTTTAAAGGACACAAGTTTGGGGACATAACGGGTATGTTACAAACAATGCTAAGAAATGGAGGCCTCGAAGGGAATAATTTTGAGTAATGTTACTTAGGAGTTCATGATATCCAAACAAGCAGGCAACGAACAGCATATAATCTGCACGTTGTGCGGCAGCTTTAAATATACATATTAGGAAAAAAGCAGATGCTTTCGTTGTGAAATTGACATGTAAAATAGCAGTCTTCCTCAGCAGGGTGCAGCTCTATCTGTGACTCCTTCGCATGTAATGAATAGCTAATTTATGCTCTATAGTCCACAAGAGACTGGAGGGAGAAGAGGAGTTGGGGGAGTGTTCTGGCAACCAAAGTCAGCAGGATGTGCTTTTAATGGAAGCAAATCCAAGGATACTTTGGGGGTGGGTGGGTAAGGGAGGGTTAATTTATAAAGAGGATTGCTCATCTGTTACTTTGTGTTAAATTTCATTTATTGCTACAAATGGACAGGCAGACATTTGTTCCTGTTGCAATAAGAGGAACTGGCAGGCATTGGTTTCTGAATAATTGGGGGGGGGGGAGTTGTGAGGAGATCTGCTGAGGAATTTGCACTGGAGAATGGACCAGTTTTCTCTCTCCTCCTCCAGTAACAACTGCAGGCTGCTGTCCAATCGCTGTCACATGAATGCCCATCTGTTGAGGAGACCTCAAATTTCCAAGAGGTATATGAGCAGAGATACATTAAACCTCTCCCCTCTTTTGTGAAAATAGTTTGTGAATAACTAGATACCTGACCTGCTAACCATGGTTAAAACCTAAATCATGTAATAATAGCATGAAATTATTAGACTCAAATATAAGCATTTCAACACTCCCCTTCTTAGAGGGTAAAGTAGTTTTTATAGCATCTGTTGTGATTTTGCAACCAAATGGTGATACTGGAAGAAGAAAACAGAGGAAGTGTTCTGAGGCTCTTGTTTTCCGCAGTTCTTATCAGAAAAGACAGCTTTCTACTACATAAACAGGAAAGACAAGATAAAGTATTGTAGTAACCTAAACCTACAAATCTTTGTTGGACTGTGGCCTCGTTCTCACTGAGGTGGCAAACCTATGTCTGGGCTCTATGATGCAAGGCTGCAGGTAGGAGCTCACATGACATAATGCTCCTTATGAAATTCGTTACAGGAATATAGTTCTTCAGAAGTCACTAGTGTTGCCCTTCACTTTGTGTGTGTGTAGGCTTTGAACGGAGTAAAGTAAAGGTCAAGGTGCTGTAGGGAGAGTGATATTATTTTGGAACAAACATTAATTCCTCTGCATGGAGACAAATCTTTAACGTTTCTTTACCGTAGCTGAAAAGTATTGAACAGGAAGTAATCTTTGGCTCTTCTGGGAGAATAGAAACAAAAGCTGTAAGTTTTAAAAGTGAATGGAAGGGTAAAAAGAATGGGTTATTTTAGGTTTGTTTTAACATGTGATTGACTTAGTGAGGTGGCTGAACATTTCTCTCTACATCATACTTGTCTGTCTGTCTGTCTGTCTGTCTGTCTGTCTTTTTGTCTCTAAACCGATATTAGAGCCGAGACCACATAACACTGGTCTTGAAAGACCTACATTGGCTCCCAGTACGTTTCTGAGCACAATTCAAAGTGTTGGTGCTGACCTTTAAAGCCCTAAACGGCCTCGGTCCAGTATACCTGAAGGAGCGTCTCCACCCCCATCGTTCTGCCCGGACGCTGAGGTCCAGCACCGAGGGCCTTCTGGCGGTTCCCTCATTGCGAGAAGCAAAGCTACAGGGAACCAGGCAGAGGGCCTTCTCGGTAGTGGCGCCCGCCCTGTGGAACGCCCTCCCATCAGATGTCAAAGCGATAAATAACTACCTGACATTCAGAAGACATCTTAAGGCAGCCCTGTTCAGGGAAGTTTTTAATCTGTGATATTTTACTGTATTTTTGGTTTCTATGGAAGCCGCCCAGAGTGGCTGGGGAAACCCAGCCAGATGGGCGGGGTACAAATAAATTATTATTATTATTATTATTATTATTATTATTATTATTATTATTATGGGTGGTTTACGTGTGGCAGCTGAGAACTCTGTGACTTGGTTTAGCAAGTTCCTGCCAGTAAAGTTCTTAGTTTTGCCTATTGGAAACAACACACCCCTTTGAGGAGCTCAGTGTGCGTAGTGCTGTGGCAAGGCAGTTAGAGAACATTGGATTTAGTGTGATGTCCTCATTTATAGAATCATAGAATTGTAGAGGTGGAAGGGACCCTGAGGGTCATCTAGACCAACACCCTGCGATGCAGGAATCTCAGTTAAAGCATCATGGAATTGCACTGAGCTGTGCATATTTGTGTATTGAGATCTACAGATCCTTACGGGGAAGGGCTGTAGCTCAGTGGTAGAGCATTGCTTTGCATGCAGAAGGTCCCTTGTTGAATCCTCTGCATCTCCTGGTGGGACTGAGTATTTCCCCCGTCAGGCGGTGTAGACAATACTGAGCTGGAATGACCAATGTTCTGACCAATGTTTAGTCATCCAGTACAGGTTTAATGTTGAAGAGAGATGAGCCGAATTCTTGCTGTGCACACTACAGTGGTACCTCAGGTTACAAACATCTCGGGTTACAAACACTTCGGGTTACAGACTCCGCTAACCTGGAAGTAGTACCTCGGGTTAAGAACTTTACCTCAGGATGAGAACAGAAATCATGCACCGGTGGCGCGGTGGCAGCGGGAGGCCCCATTAGCTAAAGTGGTACCTCAGGTTAAGAATGGTTTCAGGTTAAGAACGGACCTTTTTAACGAATTAAATTCGTAACCAGAGGTACCACTGTACTGGCTTTTTAAGATGATGGCTAAGTTTGTGGGATATAGCAGCTACTTGACATGAAAACTGATCAGGTGGAAATTGAGAATAACAGGGGACTAGCAAAACGTTATGGAGTTCTGTCAAAAACATTATCACTTGCCTTTGTATTCTGAACTTGGTTAAAGATGCTGCTGGTGATAATGAGAACAGGAAGTTCTGTCTCAAACAAATCTTACTTTAACCTCGGACATTATCATTTGTTTCCTCTGTGACTGGATGTCTAGCCATTGTCATGCTTGTTCCTAGTTTGTGGGGTGTCAGTCAGTTCTTGTGCCCCTTCAGAAAGAGCCTAGTTTCGGGTTGCCTGACCACAATGTTAGGCACTTGACTGGGTGCCTTGGTCTTTCCAGGCAGCCGGAATTTTGAGGTTGGTGTCGTGTGACCATCCCAGCTCCTCATCTTGGAAGTGTTCGCTGCTGCGGTTTTCTGTGGCCTTTTATTGCTGTCTTGACTGGAAACTATACGAGGTTACAGTAAACAGTAAAATTATACCGAAGAAAGAAGGATAACGTCCAGAAGAGAGAAAAACCTCCATATGAAAATTGCCAACAGCATGTATAGCAAGTCTCAAGTTGGCTAAATGTGTTTATGTTCCTTCTTCTCTTGCTTAATCATTTCAGTACTAGAGCTGCTTCGTAGTTGCTACAAGCCATACTCGAATCAAGAGAGGCCACAGGTGTTCTTTGGGTTTGTATGAACCCTGTACCTGTGTTTCAGTACTGTATAGAGCAATGCAATATCCTCACAGTTAGAGAGGAGGAGTTGTGGGGTGCTTCCACTGGTAGAAAACGAACACAGTCGCCACTGATTTCTCCTTCCCCCTCCTCTTCCCTCCCTGAAAATCTCCAGATGGGAGGGCTGTGGAGCGCTGCAGGGGAAAGGGTTAATCAGCACAAATCACCTCCACCATTAAGAGTCTCTGCTGATTAAAGACCCTTCTGTGAACAGATGGAGCCCCTCCTTTTGTGGAGGGTAAACTCAAGATCATAGAATCATAGAGTTGGAAGGGACCACTAGGGTCATCTAGTCCAAATGCCTGCAATGCAGGAATCTTTTGCCCAATGTGGGGTTTGAATCCAGAACCCTGAGATTAAGAGTCTCATGTTCTACCAAGCCACTGAGTTGATATCAAAACTTTGCATGACTGTAGATGTTTTTTTAAAAATAGTGAGTACATTCCAATGGGGGGGGGGAGCTGATTGCCTAAACATTATTGCTGGGTAAGGCTTCTGGTTTTGTCTCTCATCGACTTTTCATACCATTGACCATGGTATCCTCCTGGACCATCTCTGGGGAGTAGGAATTGGGGGCACTGTATTACAGTGGTTCTGATTCTCCCTTCGGGACCGAGTCCAGAGGCAGTAGCATTGGGAGAGTGTTTTTGCCCCCCTGGTGGCTACGTTATGGGGTGCCACATTTAATACCTCCATGAAGCCGCTGGGAGTGGTCATCAGGTGTTTTGGGATGAGGTGCCATCAGTATGCTGATGACACTAGCTCTACTTTTTCATAACATCTTTTTTAGTGGTCTTATTTGTAAATCAATTTGAGGGTTGTTTTTTTAATACATTCAAGCAGTATATACATTTTATGAATAAATAAAATTAATTGAATGTCTTTTATGGTCAGGAAGAGATTACTAATTGAAAATTATGTGGGAAATGGATTGAATTCCTATGGGCAGGTAGAGAACAAGTGTCACTCCAAAAGGAATTCATGAATCATAGCTCAGTGCTTTATTTCTCTTCCCTTTCCGTTTTGGTTTGTCTTGCCTTTCACTTCATTAACATTCGTTTGCTAACAAGACACACCCAAAGTTGCTCACATCAATCTTTTGTTTCACAATGCTTTGGACATGCAAAATTGATACCCTTTATTTAATCTTTGATACAACTTATCTAATCGTTGGTACAAGAGTCGTGTTGGTACTGTGACTGGTTTTATTTGAAATAGCTTTTAATACATAACTACAGGCTAGGACAAATCTACAGTCGACCTTTGTGGACAGAGGACATTTCAAAAGTGGATTAAATGTGCAGTAAAAGTGCACTGTAGATCCTTTCCTGGATTGTATTACTTTGCATTGCAGGCAAGGTATCACATATTTAAATGCTTTCCCCCACAACTAAGTCTATATGATAAATTTAGCACAGCACAGAACGGTAGGATACGCTTTCCTACCTCGCATGCAAGTTTTCTGAGTGCAAGGGATCCTCTTCTGCATGGGGGAGCATTATGGCATGCAACTTTCCTCAGTGACATATACATCCTCACAAAAGTGTTTTGCCATGGTTATGATGGTGTAGCTTGGCTTTTCTTCTCCTCCTCCTCCTCCAAAGTCTGTGCTGAAGTTGCAGTAGGCATATGTGGTACTTGAAGGCCAATGTTAAAGTTTGTGTAGGCCTATTAGGAGTGAATGTTATAGCAAAAGGATGTCCTGCTAACTGCACCCTACCTATTACACAAGGGAAAAATATGTATATGCATAATGGCCATTTCACTCATGTGCATTTTTCACTTAAGAGCACTGCATAACTAAGATTAAGTGTTCGTGGTATTTCTGGGTCTGAACACATGGGTAAACTCATCAGTGATCTAGAAATGGTTATTTCTTCCTGTGAAGGTGTATTCTCATTATCAGGCTGTGAAACAAATACAGATGAACAGTATAGAATTAACTGAGTAACCCCTACAGAACCACTGAATATTGTTTTGACATTCATGTGAACTCTTTTTCTTCTTCTTACTTAAACCAGTTAAGTCTTGCCAGATTCCACTGATGGAAGGTTCTAACTAGTGTTTGCTGTCTGTGGAGCTGGAAAATGTACTGCCATGAGAGTTTTAAAGTAATGGAGGCTTAGCGCACTGGCCTGTTCAGTCTGTTTCCTGTTTTTTTCTGTAGTCATTTTCTACCACAATGACCACTTTGTGTGTACGAAGCTATTTATATGCACACTGTTCCTTTGGGTGACTTTTAGTGGCTGCTGCCGAAGACCACAGTTGCTGTCTAAGACTGTCTCTATACTTGTTGATGAACTACAGTACTTTTCTCACTTAAAATAGCAATCATAGACACTTGACTGAATTGTCCTTTTTTATTCTTTTGTTTCTTCAATGAACAGGTTTCCACCTGAGTGGCACAGTGACGGAGCCTGCAATGCAATCGGAGCCAGAAACTGTTTGCAATGTAGCTATCAGCTTTGATCGTTGCAAGATTACCTCAGTGACCTGTAGCTGTGGAAACAAAGACATATTTTACTGTGCCCACGTCGTGGCACTTTCTTTGTACCGGATTCGCAAGCCAGATCAGGTCAAACTGCATCTTCCCATTTCAGAGACTCTCTTTCAAATGAACAGAGACCAACTACAAAAGTTTGTACAGTACTTGATCACAGTGCACCATACAGAAGTTTTGCCAACTGCTCAGAAATTAGCAGATGAAATCCTTTCTCAGAATTCAGAGATCAATCAAGTTCATGGTGAGTTAGCTTCCTGTACAGCGTACAGGCTTACTGATATTCTTCTATCTGTGGTGATGTACTGGACTTTATGGATTCACCTGCAAGTACAGTTACAGCAATAAAAGATACTTTTCACCTTGGACTACTTTAGGCAATGCAGTGAAAGACTTGACTGAAAACAGCTAGTAAGAAACGTTACACATACTTTTCGGAAGGATGATCATAATAGACCCAGCTAATACTGGGAGAGAATATAATACGTTCAGTTGCTTGAGGTCCAAGCAGATATGGAATTGTCAGGAACAGGACAAAACAAAGGGTGGCTTCTGTAGCTGCTTAAGTGCATATTGTGTGGGGAGGCAGTACTCTGAAAACTTCAGTAGTGTCTGAATGGCACTTCAGTAGTGCCATTACTGTGACATGCCTGGATGGAGAGCAATACTTGACCCAACCATGTTCCAAAGGTTGCAGATGATTGCAACTTCATATGGTTTTATAGGCATCCTATGATAGTTCTTGAGCAACTATAGTGTCAAAAACTAACAGTGATAGTTAGTCCCATAAATAACACAGGAAGGATTTTATTTGGAAACATTTATATACCAGATTTCAGGCAGTGTATAGCATGGAACAAATACAAAAAAGCCACCACCCTCCTCAATTAAGACAGCAAATGAAACTTTAAAGCAGGTGGAAACTTTCAGTAAATCAGTAAAATCTGTTCAAATACCTGGGTAAAGAAACGGAATGTTTGGTAGCTAAATGTTAGACTGCTGGACACGTTGAACCGTTTTCAGGGATACCAGGGTCCACAACATGACACACGTTAGGCTGAGAAGACACAGGGGTTTTGCCTAAATCTTCATCTTAGGAATGTCTTATTAATAAGCAACATAACAATGAAATAAGTTCACAGTGATGACTGTGTAAACACAGCCTTAGAAGTTTTTTTGTACCAGGACTGTCCAAAATATAGGCTCCTGGAGTCCTCAATGTGGGGATCACAGGACCTTTTGTGTCGCTCTGTTTTACTTGGAGCTAGAGCTAATATGCATAGAAGAAAATATAACTCAGCAATGGATAGCACAGGGTTGTTCAGCACCAGTATCTCCCATTGTTCCCTATAAATTAGCAGGTCATGTGTCAAGGAGTATGTGATGCATAAGGCAGTGTAGGGATTTGAACACGAGCCTTGTGTATCACTTGCTTTTTACACCCAAGAGGGAAGGGTGTAGAGTGGTTGGTGGTGTGCAATGGATGTTGAATGACAACACTTGTTTAGGGTACCAGGAATGGATGAGACAGCTGTTTTGGCATATTTTTAAGGGTTATGTTAAAGTAGGGTTTATATGGTGGAGAATTGTCATCTGTGGGAAGGAAGGATCCTTTGGGGTTCAGTAGCAGTGGTGCCAAAGGAATTTGGAGTGGCAATATATGGAAAGGAATCATATTGGGATTGAAAAGTGAGGCGTATTTTGTAGACGCTAACTGGGTGTTATTTACCAAGGCAAGGGATTTATTCTGAAAAATGTTTATGTTGCTCCAGGCATCTGTGAGGTGGGGAAGTTGGCTTTTCAACCATCTTGAGTTCTGACTCCTCTCACCCAGCAACCTATTCCCCTCATTTAAATATCTCCCATTTTAATTATTCTGTATATATGAATATGTCCTATAAAGGGTGTGTAGAAAATGGAGTTGTTTACATGGTGCACACAAATAGCCTGCCCCATGGAGCACTGAGCTGCTACCATAGAAAGGCAGTGTCCCACCGCCATATGCTCCTGAGATGGATTTCATTCTCTTTATGGAGGTGTTTACAGAGAGGTTCTGAAGATTTTATGGAAGAAACAAGTTTTGAATGTGTTCTAGAGCTGTGTCTAGATACGTTGGGCCTCTTCCGTCTCCATATGTGTCATTCTTTTAGTTTTTATAACTAAGCTTGACAAAAACTAGTTAGTACTGAAGTAAAAAGTATGAGGAAAAGTCTGTTTCAGCCTTTAGTACGGTAAGCTGTACTGTCTTGATTGTGATACCCATCCCTCATCTGAAAACTACATAATAGTTGACTTGTGGCAGTAGATTTTCTCAGTGAACTTTGTCCCCAAATAGGTATGCAGAACTTGTTTGGTTGCAGCTGTTGGAATTATTTGAACATCAGTCATGAATGTCAGTCATGTAGCTGATAAGATGGCTACACTGACCAGAGCTGTTCTGATTCTGCGCATTAGCTCCTTTGCAGAAAAGGATTGAAACAATGAAGTCCTACCTGTGAACCTGGATTTTAAAGCACAGCTTGGCCACATTCAAATTGGTAGATCAGGCAAATAATTCTCTTGTTGTGGCATTTTAAAAACAAAAACAACACTGGTCAAACTGGCCCTGGGAAGACTTAAATGTCACGTGTTTTTCATTAGGTTTCCCCCCCTTACAATTTATCTTTAGAATGCCACCAGGATGCTTTCAACAGTCTTAATTGTTCTATCATAAACTTTGTCCTGGGACATTTATAGAATACTGACTAGAAAAACTCAGCACATCTTTATTTTCTTGCTGAAAAGGTTGTGTGGTATTTGCAGCTCTGATTACCCAATTCTTTCCCTCCCCTGCCCTGTAGTTATCAGAAAGGTACAACTCCATAGGGGATACCATGCCCATTCAGTTATGCAGTTAGCAGCTGCCCATGTTCATGATACCGGTATCAACCATGTAATGTTAGGTGCTGGGAATGTCTGCAGAGTCACACCACCACAGTTTTGGATCCCTCAGCCTCAAATTAAGTAGTGCAGCCTTTCCCAACCTGTCTTGAATGGAGCTGATGGAACTGTAGTGCAAAACATCTGGAGGGCATGAGATGGTGGAGGCCTGAGCTGGTGCTTAGGAGTTAACAGTTTCAGGCACCAACTTGAGTTCAGAATGAGACATTCCGGATGGCCTTGGCCTGAGAGAATGTGTGTTGTTCAAGGTGCTTCATAGGTAAGTTGAAGTAGTTGAAATAGTCTTTGAAACTGTGGAATATGGTCTTGAAAAAATGACTAGCTAGCAAAAGGTAGGCAAAAAAAAAAAAGAAAAAAATAGTTGTTGTTTTAATGGCTGAATCTCATATGTTATGGTGCATCCTAATTTGACTAGGTGAATCACCACAACTTCACTGGAAGGCACCTTAGATAGTATTACAGCACCCAAGACTAAATTTTATAAAACTGGTTTTGATTCATTGCTACACTTTGATTAACTATTATTTCTGTACACTGCCTTGTGAAGGCAATGTACATTGAGAGTTGGGTTTAAAAATAATTTAATAAAAAAGAAATTAAATACATGAAATGCATTGTGAATTAGGAAGTTAAATCTCATTAACTCACTAGGTGGCTTTAGGCAAGTCACCACAGTGAGCTTGAAAACCAACTCAACACAGTGCTCAGCTTTATAAAAACACACACATGACATTTTGAAGACACGAGTCTAGAAGCTAGAAAATCAGCAAGGGTGTGGAGGAATAATTGGTGTTTTCCATAATATGTCACATATTATGACTGACTGTCTCCAGGGCAGAAGTCATGGGTGTGTGCTTGGTGCACTGAGCTGTTAGCTCTTGGGGAATATTTGTTTGTTCCTTTGAGGCTAAGATGGCAAAGCTGAGAAAATCAGAGAAGTATGTAGATGAAACCTTTAAGGATGTTGACAGCATCTCAGCTATCTCTGGCTTCTTGGAGGCATCTGGGCTGGCCATGGTTTGACTCAGAATGCTAGCCTAGCTGGATCCTTGATGTAAAATAGTAGACATTGTATCATATTTCCCCCTTAACCCCCCAGCTATAATACGGTGCAATTCGCTTCAAATGTGTTATTTCTCTGAAGACTTAGTGTTTGTTTGTTTGTTTACCTAGAACAAGTTTTGTGAATGAGCCTTCAGCCTAGCGTTTTCAATACAGTATAGAGTAATAGACCTGGGAGGAACCTCTGAGGTCATCTTGCAACATACTTGTGAACATACAATGTTTTTTTCTAGAAAAACCAGTTTCCAGTACAAAGATTTCTTAACAATCCAATGGCATCTTTATATATTGCCTATCTTCCACACACTGGTTCCATACACTTGCAAGTTACTGCAGCATAATCTCAGACAACATTATGAAGATACATGATGCGGTTCCTGCCCAAAGCTAAGCAGTTCTTGGTTCCTGGCCAGGTGAGTGTGTTCTATGGGAGATGTATGGAAGCCACATGTGCCAATCTGAGCCTCTTAGAAGGTGGTACAGGAAACCAGCACAACAATTTAATACCTTTGGTATTGTGCCAACATGATGATTGCCATATCTAGTCCTATAGTTCTAAGTATTTTATGACAACTGTGCAAGAGCACAGCTTGCTGTTGCATACATATTTTGCTGCTGTTTATCCACACTTGTACTGGAGCAATTACTTGTTTTCAACTATTTGCAAAGTAGTATCAGTCTCTGGTGTTATAGTGCCTTGTTACCATGGCTTCCCTTAAAGAAATGTTTTTGGACAACTTTCAAGTTGCATCAAGCATATACTGATAGCATGCATTAAAAATGTCTTAAAATGCCACAAAAGGGGAGAGAACTTTTAAACAAGTTAGTTTATGCCTTTAGATGTGCTTGTTTGATTCTGAAGGCGGTTAATTAAAGGTAAAGGGACCCCTGACCATTAGGTCCAGTCGTGACCGACTCTGGGGTTGCGGCGCTCATCTTGCTTTATTGGCCCAGGGAGCCAGTGTACAGCTTCCAGGTTATGTGGCCAGCATGACTAAGCCGCTTCTGGCGAACCAGAGCAGCGCACAAAAACACCATTTACCTTCCCGCCAGAGCGGGAACCTATTTATCTACTTGCACTTTGACGGGCTTTCAAACTGCTAGGTTGGCAGGAGCAGGGACCGAGGAACGGGAGCTCACCCCGTCATGGGGATTCGAACCACTGACCTTCTGATCAGCAAGTCCTAGGCTCTGTGGTTTAACCCACAGCGCCACCCGTGTCCCTTCCAATGCCACAAAAGGGGAGAGAACTTTTAAACAAGTTTGTTTATGCCTTTAGATGTGCTTGTTTGATTCTGAAGGCAGTTAATTGGGAACACTTTCTATAAAGCCTTAAGCAGGAATTGTTACCGTGTTTGAAATGGGTGCTGACTACGTCGTTTGGAGAAAGCCTAGTTTCATTTTCATATATGAAGAGGGTCAAGAACTGTCTTGAAGTCTCAAGTGTTTGGTCCTCTTAGTGTTTCTGGTGACATCTGGCTTTGAAGCTCTTCAGTGAGTTTCGAAGCGAGTGCAACATTTGTCTGCCACATTACGACAGATATGTAGTGCAAATGGTTGGAACACTGTGCTTAAAATATCCAGGTTTTTGTTTGTTTTTAAAAAATTGGTACTAGTAGCTTACACTTGAATGTGGCTTTTGGCCTGTGAGGTAGAGAGTGTTGTTTGGACTAAGGCCAGAGGGATCCATGTTCAAATCCCCACTTGGCCATACCACTCATTGGGTGGCCTTGGGCAATTCTCAGCCTCTTGTAGGTTGGTTGTGAGGATACATGGGGAAGAACAACGCATAGTGTTTTGATTACAGTATTATAGATTTATTCTTAAAAAAGGCAATAAAATGTAAGTGTAAAATCAAAAACAGAATAAAATTAGCAGCAGGATAAATCCAGGTTTAAAACCAGAAAAGAACAAGAACAGTACAAAAGGTTTTTTAAAGCCCTAAAAAATTTGAGATTGAAAAGGGGGAAGGTCCTTGGGGGAAAGGGGACTATAAATATGGCTACATAAAATGTTGGTGAGAGGTGTATCCATATAAATGGCGTGTCCAATGTCAGATCAATACTATGAAAGGCTCTTTGTCCAAGTGTGTGCTTAATGAGGGTGATTACTGGCTGTGAAAAGACCCTTTAACTTGCAAATCCATTTTAACTAAGAAAAGAGACTATGCATGTTTTCTTTGGCTATTCAGTGTTTGCCAGTATCCCAGCTGTTAATCCATATCAAGCATAACAAATATAAGGTGGTGATCTTATACAGAGTCATACCACTGGCTCTCTAAGATCTCGGGCATAGCCCTTTCTTAGACTTGAAAGACTTTTGAGCTGAGATTCTGGAGGCTGAACCTGCAAAGCATGTACTCAAGCAGTGACCCTGTACAGTTGTTCTATATCAGGCTGTTGCATGTGTTCACCTTTTTAAAACATTGGCTCTGTGTTCTGAGGTTGCATGCAGGCAGGCTGATTTTCTTTTTCTTTTAAACACGCCTCTCCAGTCACTTGGTGTGTTAAAAGTCACTATGTCTGTGTACAGTGGCCTGATTGTATAGAGGCAGTAGCTAGAATTCAGCACCCATGACTGCAACCACAACAGAGATTATAATAAGAAATCATTCATAACTTCACCATATTTTGAATGGGAACAGCTTGATCCCCATGCACCAAGAATACCACTCCTTTCTTCCCCCCCCCTCTCTCTCTCTGTGTGTATATATGTAAAATTTTTCTGTTGTGATTGTAGGTGCTCCTGATCCAACAGCTGGTGCTAGCATAGATGATGAAAACTGCTGGCATCTAGATGAAGAGCAAGTCCAGGAACAGGTTAAACTCTTCCTCTCCCAGGGTGGATACCATGGATCAGGGAAGCAACTCAATTTGCTTTTTGCAAAGGTAGGTAGGAAGGAATATTTGTGGCTGTCATGAATGCTCCATCCACACACTGCCTGTTTTCAAGTAGGCCCTTTCAATTGGCTTGCTTCTTGCTTAATGGTGTCCCTGTTTGCTTATTGGAACACTGTTTGGTATTACTACTAAGTGGTCTCCTGTGGAGGAGTGCAAGTCAATGTGACTTAAAATCAGTTGTTTTTCAGGCTACCAGTGGTTTTGGTGTCAGTATATGTAAAGCCCCCAACTGCTAAAGGGGGAATACAAGGGCTTTCAAAAATAAATCCAACGCTCTTTGTTGCTAGGAAAATGTGGCTGTGATGTGTTTTTAGGACTCAAAGAAAGACATGCAGTGTACCCCACAAATATTTTTTTAGAAGCTTGCAGCTTTGAAGCCTGACTCATGACTTTCCACATGTTTTGAGCTTGCACTGAAGAATTAGTACATTCAAGTGAAAAGTTTTAGTATGAAAGCGGAATCATTTACGAGACTGGCTTTTTTTCTTGTTCTGGATGTTTGAGGTAGTTGGTGTTGAAGACGATAGTCCAGGCCAACCCAGGCTAGCTCTCACTCTCCAGGTAATGGGAAGGTTTTGAGCTGGGCTAAGTAAGATGGAAGTTCTCCCCCCAAGTCACTGTGTTGCCAACAGCCTAAGTGCGACAGCTGCAGGGACTAGTCTTTGGTGGCCATCTTAACAGACATTTGCATGCTGTTCCATGCTTTCATTAACAGGTTTATACAGGAACATCGTATTTTTTTCTGCACTAAGGTTTAGAAATATGGCACAAGTAGAAACTTGTGAGCCAGTGTGGTGTAGTGGTTAAGAGCGGTAGACTCCTAATCTGGGGAACCGGGTTCGCGTCTCCGCTCCTCCACATGCAGCTGCTGGGTGACCTTGGGCCAGTCACACTTCTATGAAGTCTCTCAGCCCCACTCACCTCACAGAGTGTTTGTTGTGGGGGAGGAAGGGAAAGGAGAATGTTAGCCGCTTTGAGACTCCTTAAAGGGAGTGAAAGGCGGGATATCAAATCCAAACTCTTCTTCTTCTTCTTCTTCTAACAGTAGAAAATTAGAACACTTGTCATCTGCTTGAAAGGCTGGCATAGTTGACTCAGTCCAGACTAGGATGTTGAAGTCAGGAGTCAAGAGCCAAGTAGGAGCCTGAAATTAAGCTCAATTCTTTGCATGGAACTGGGGCAGAGGCAGTTAAAGCTGCAGGCTGCTGGTGTTAGAATAATGTAATGTCAAGACAGAGTGGAGGCAGCAGACCTGTCCCAGACCAGTGTGTGCCTTGCAGCTGAAACAGGGCACCAGTCGCGCTGAACAGACTGACAGAAGCCTGCAAAGACACCTATTTCTCCTTCAACCCAGTATTTGAAATGGATGTTAAAATATACAGAACCCAAAGGACAAATGTGGGAGGAGAGGGTAGGGAGTATAAAACAAAACAAAACAAAACACACGAGTGTGTTCTTTTCCCAGTATGTCATAAGGAAACTTGGGACGCTGATGCACTTAAGCTGTAAGAGGACAAGATGTGTCGATTATGTGTCTCAAAGAATGATTCTTCCAATGCATAGTACCTTTGAGATGGCATGAAAAAGCACAAATTTCCTCCCAATATTATGAGGATTAATTTCCTGTACTTTTTCATATTAAAATATGTATTGCAGTCCAAACCAGGAATGGTTGAGGGAATTGGGTATGTTTAGCCTGGAAAAGAGGAGACTGAGAGGAGAAATGATAGTCATCTTCAAATATCTAAAGGGCTGTTACATTTAAGAAGCAGCAAGCTTTCCCCCCCTTCTTCTCTGGAGGCCAGGACCCAAACCAATGGCTTCAAGTTACAAGAAAGGAGATTCCGACTAAACAACAGGAATAACTCTCTGACAGTAAGAGCTGTTTGACAGTGGAATGGATTCCCTTGGGAGGTGGTAGACTCTCTTTCCTTGGAGGTTTTTAAGCAGAGGTTGGATGGCCATCTGTTATTGATGCTTCAATTCAGATTCCTTCGTTGCAGGGGGTTTGATTAGATGACTCTTGGGATCCCTTCCAACTCTGCAATTCTATTATTCTGTGTACATTTGCTCATTCTATGATTCTGTGTACATTTGCTCATACATTACTATCTAGGTAGTATAATTGCACCAAGAAAAATTAGTTCGTATGTGAATGAATTCATTAAAGCATGAATGTGCTTTAGTGTGAGGGTTTTTTGTATTCTGCACATTCATCAGTGCAGCTTATTAGTACCATCTATCTACTCCCCTTCCATGTGTATTAATTCTGTATTTGATGTGATGGAGGCAGCTCATAAAATTGTATAAGAATATTGTATTCCTCCCACATTTGGCATATTTTGTTCGTTTCCAGTAATGTTAGGTATGCTGCTATCATGTTAAAAACAAATTCATTTCCCTGTCATTGGCCTTCTTTTTGTGTAATTGGAGAGTCAAAACGTTGAATCTAGAGGATGATCACATTGAAAACTGAAAACTCCATAAGAGAACACAATTCCCCATAACTCAGTATGAGATATAAGAAAGTGGCTCCTTATATTTTCAACACTCAAAGTTGCCTTTTATTTTTGCCTACTTTTCAGTGTATTCTAAGCTGGATTACAATTTTTCCTCTCAGTTGGTACAAATCAACAGTATCTGCTGTTCCATAACTAAACTCATACTTCCAGTGACCTTTATCTCCATTAGTTCTCCATTTTTCTGTTTGTGATTTGTTTCCAATTCCCCCCCCCCCCGTTTTTCATTTTTAGAGGATAGCATGTTTTATTTTGGGAACCTAACCTATGATTTTGTTTTTGTTGCTTTGATATTTTATATCCTAGGTTCGAGAGATGTTAAAGATGAGAGATTCGAACGGTGCTCGGATGTTGACATTGATAACGGAACAGTTCATGGCTGACCCTCGCCTGTCACTCTGGAGGCAACAGGGAACTGCAATGACAGACAAGTATAGGCAGCTCTGGGATGAACTAGGTAAAAGCAACTCTCTAGCAGATTTTGAAGTGAAGGAAACACTGTGTGTTAAGAGGTGTTGGATCTTGTTAAAGGAGCCTGGAATAACTGCCAACCTTTGGGAAATATGGCAGCCTGGGCACTTTGTTTTCATGGGCAAAAGCGGTGCGTTTTTGCTAAACCCAAGGACATTCAGCCAAAAATAACTACTACATGACATGTTTAATAGTAAGAGCTGGAATATAAACACTTCCTAGGTAATAAGTAATCCATTGTATTAACAAAAGCTAGGTTTGCAGGCTATTAATAGTAAATGTTTACCTTTGTGCTTAGGTCTGCCTATCTCTCAATTCTGAAATGTCTATGAAAGGACATACTGCTTCAGTAATCAGTTTTCGTTTGGTGCGGAAAATTGTGTGGCCCTCTGTTTAAGCTTGACAGATGGTATAGTGTACACCCGGGTCCCTGAGTTCACAGTTTAGTCAAGCGGGTATGTTTACATGGGCTGTTTAATATAATGTGGCTCATTTTTGTGCCATGCTTAGGTTTGAGGGGTAGTAGGAAGGCAGGAAGATGAAAACGCCGTTAAGTGATCTGGGTGGTGGTGGTTCATTTTCCAAATTAGACCACTTGCTCAGCGCCTTAATCAAACTCTCTCTGGCCTTGTGTATTTAAGAGCTGCTGAGTTTGCACAAATGATCTTTGGAATGAAGAGTATAGTAGTACTTGTTGACTTCAGCTGGTAATAGCAGCTGAACTTCATACTGAAGTTTGTCCCAGGACAAGTATGATTGTCTGCTGGAAAATCAAAAGAATGTAAAGCTGGGAATCTGCCTGTATTTATTTTATTATTTTATTTTTTTAAAAAGAAGGGCCCATATGCTGTGAGTATCTTAATCTACCTTAATGGAAATTGGAACTAAAATAACTGCCACGGTTGTAATTCACACCTAGTGTTATTTTGGTGCGTCATGTATTTTGGAATAGGGGTGCCATATTTTTACATTGCTTGGTATGAAATGAATATAACACTGAAAGGTCCAGAGGTGCGAATTGCAAGCTGCAGCTATTTCAGTTTATCTTCCGCGTAGACAAGCAATCAGTAAGGGAATCCTTGCGACGCATTCCATCAGCATTCTTGTGAACGAACTATATTTAATAATGACCCTGTGCATGTTATAGGGATCTGGCTGGATGAGAAGGGAGAGCTGTTTGGACCCAGTAGCTGACAGCTGGATATTCTCAGTTGTGGGGTAGTTAGTGGAGGGAGAGGGTTGCTGTGGTCTATAAGCGTTCAATCTGCTTTCTGCAATCCATTTTGCATGTTCACACTTGAAGCTGAAAGTGTGGTACTGAGGACTTTGGGGGCTTCAGCGTCACTCTGGGGTCGCCTTTGCAAGCCTTGCCCAGGATTTCATAGCAACCATGGCTGTTTCCCCCATGTGGATGTTGTGTTCTGTAATAGACAAGATAGGAGAATCCATGTATGAGGAAGCCTTTAACACCTTTGCTTAGAAAAGATTACTTACCTTGCTTAGAACAGGTTACTTACCTTGCTAAGGTTAGAGCATATATCCCTGTAACTTCCTCAGTGGACTTTCAAAGGCAAATTGATCTAGATGGTTTTATTCTAGCCCCAGGAGATAATTCAGCAAACTCTGCAAGCTGTTGTTTTGAAGTTCTTTGAATAGTGAACTTGGGGAGTTTACACAGTGCCTCCTCTTTCTGGAGCCCAGACGTGTACAGGGAAGTGAGGGCAAAGAGTCATTTCTTAGAGTACAAATGTGCAAACTGCTTTGAGGGTTTGTTTGTTTGGTTTTACAATCAAGCGGTGTATAAATTTTATGAAATAAAATCGGTAAGAGCTGGATAAATGGCCAGTCTTGACTGAACATGGATTGGGGCCAGTTTGAAGGCTTGTGCTATGACCGTGATCTTTCTCTGCCCTCACTGAGAGCGTGTTCCAAAAATGTCTGCTGGAGATTCCACAGATACAGAGTGGTGAAGGCATTGCTCCAGTATAATGTGTGTTTTTATGGGGCTTTAGAACCTTCAGTGGTGGGCTGGGAACAGTTTCGCAGAGTGCTTTGTAGATCAAATAACTCAAATCATTCTTTCTTGCATTCCACTTTAGTAGCAGGAATTAGAGCAGAAATGTCCAGCGCCTCCTCTTCAGATTTATTGGATGAATTTCAGTTGTTGACGCCTCATGATGTGGATCAAGTGTTTGGAGCTGTTGACATTACTGCTTGCTCATTTGACCCATGCCTATCCTGCCTAATGCAAGTTTGGCAGGAGAAGCTATTGGATTCTGTGTTGGTTAATATGAGCCCTTCACTACCGCTTTGAAGGAGGCGGCAGTGCAATCTATCAAAGAAATGTCTCCTCGCAAACTTATTTTTGGTGAATATGGCTATAAGCAGGCATATTTGGATGAAACTGATAATCTAAATCCATTTCAACCCTAGTTTCAGGATAGAAATTACTCTGATCGCCTTGAACAGGCCACATTTGTAGCCTGTTGGCTTCTCTTGATGGTTTTCAGTGCCATCAACCACGGTGGCCTTCTGGACTGCTTGTGTAGATTAGGAGTAGAACATACCATTCTGCAGTGGCTGCACTTCTGCCAAGTAGGGCTGTTTCAGTTTGTGCTGGGAGTACTGCTCCAGTTGTGTTGTGGACTTATCTCTAGAGTTAGTTAATAATTACATGAGGTCACTTGGGGTCTGTGAAGCTCTGTCCAGTAGCAGATGATAGCCAACTATGTTTCTCCTTCCTTCTGTGTCCTATGTGGCAGAATTGCCTGAATCTGGTAAAGGCCTGGATATGAGTACGACAAAGCTCAGTTGGACAATCTGTATATTAATTTAATGTAATCATGCCCAAAATCATCTCTCAAATCTGTAAATGAAATCCTCAAAATAGTTGTCCAGATACACAGCCCTCAATATAGTTGTTCCCTTATTATGTGGTTTACATTCTCATCTGAAAACAAAGTTTGTCCCAGGATCAGTTGAAGTGTCTGTCCTTAAGCGATAAAGGTTGACCAGGTGGTTGGTTGGTGCATTTCTCATTTTCCAAAAACTGAAGAAACACAGTGTTGGGCTCTGAGCCTTCTTCCCTTGGGGGTTCCCCAGCTGGTTCCTCCCACCATTCCTCTGCATTCAACCAGTCCATGACTTCTATCAGAGTGGCCACAGGGGCTTGGGGGATGTCAGGATCCAGCCCACTGGCCAGCTCCAGTTTTCCCACAGCAGTCCTTGATGCTCAGCTGAGTAATGCATACTTAATCAAAGCTCCAGTTACAGAAAGGTAGCCGTGTTGGTCTGCCATACTCAAAACAAACAAACAAACAAATTTCTTTCCAGTAGCACCTTAAAGACCAACTAAGTTAGTTCTTGGTATGAGCTTTCGTGTGCATGCACACTTCAAAGCCTAAGCCTAAGCAACCACAGTGTTAATAATTTAGTCCTCCCATAAAATTGCTTGTTACCCCTGAATTTGAAATTGTCAATTGAAGCCCATGCAGTAAGTGCATACGGGGGGGGGGGGAGCCTGTTTCAGTTACTAAGGTGGCGGAGTGCACTGATCCCACATACCTCAAGGGCTGAAGTGAACCCGCAGCTGGAAATCCCACTAAACATTGCCAATAGCAACCCAGAGGTAAGGAGAAGAGCAGGTGGCAAATGAAGTATTCAGCCAATGTTAACTAATTCTTCTTTGGCCCAGTTTGGAAGCAAGTCAGATTTGAAAAAGCTTAATAATAATAATAATTTGGTTTTTCAGATTAAAATTTTAGTCATATATCAAACATACAACATAAAAACAAGATTCCAAGGAGTCTCTTGGACTTCTCCCCTTCCCCTGGTTAATAATTTCCTCTTTCATCTTTTATGATAATCCAAATCTTTTACATCTCCATTGTGTCCAAAGTTCACCATTAAATTTATCACCTGCCTGACAACAAGTGTTGGAAATGTAAAGAAGCTGAGGGAACATTCTTTCACCTTTGGTGGACGTGCCCAAGGGTTAAGGCTTACTGGGAAATGATATATAATGAACTGAAGAAGGTATTTAAACTTACCTTTCCTAAGAAACCAGAGGCCTTCCTTTTGGGCATAGTTGGCCAATTGGTGTCAAAGAAAGACAGAACATTTTTTAGGTACGCAACAACAGCAGCAAGAATACTTCTCGCTAAGTATTGGAAGACACAAGATCTACCCACCGTGGAAGAGTGGCAGATGCAAGTGATCGACTACATGGAGATGGCAGAAATGACCGGCAGAATCCGTGACCAGGGAGAAGAATTGATGGAACAGGACTGGAAAAAGTTTAAGGACTATTTGCAAAAATATTGTAAAATGTTTGAGTGTTAACATGATGTGGGAAGTGAAGGTAACAGGGTAGGTGGGATTTGGTTAAAAGTGATATGAAAAGAAGAATTTTAAAAAGGAGAAGGGGGATATGAACAGAATAAATATTATGTCATAGTATATAAGATGGAGTAATGGGCTAAGATAAGGGAAATTTGAGACATAATAACTGGAAATGTATAATTATAAGTAAGGTTTGAAAAAGGGTTAGAACTTGCTGAATTTGACGGAACAAAGAGGAACACAAAAAAGAGAGATGTGAGGAGGTCAGGACAGAGGGATATGGAATTTGGAAATTTAAAAGTGGATTTTTCTTTTTTCTTCTTTTTCTTTTCTTGTTAATTGGGTACTTTTTCTCGTTTTTCTGTTCTTTGTTTTTTGTTTGGGCTTTATCTGATTGATTGATTTATTTGAAATGATGACTTTTTTGTTTTGTAAAACCTTAATAAACATTTATTTTTTAAAAAAAACAAAGTTCACCATTAAGCTACAAGTGATTTTCCAATCAGATTTGGAAAAGCTAGCACAAACTTTCCTTAAATTCAGTAGGAAGTTTGCAGAAGTTTGTTTGTTTTGCTGGTTATATATATCTATATATATAGAGAGAGCGTGCATCAATTATATTTTAGTTATCCTGTTTGTGAGCCAGTGCAATGGAAAGGCTCATCTGAGAAGGTTTACTTAACCCCTCTTGCACAAGGACATGTGCGTTCCATTAAAAGTTACTCTTCCAGGCTGTGCCTCAGTTCAATTTAGCTGCCACCAGTTCCTAGATGTTAGACTATCCGGCTTCAAAGTGACAGCTGCCCTCAGAAGAGTTCCTGAGGAGGGCTTCTCCTTGGAAAAGATCCGATTACTCTGGACACTTCTAAAGCCTTCCCACCCTTCTCCCTGAACCCACTACATATATCACCCTCCAGCTTTTTAAAACAAAGGTTTTCGTTGTGATAAGTACAGATTGCTAGAATTGTCAATGCTCTTTGGTGTCTTCCAGACAACAAAAAGGAAAATTTACATCTATACCCAGGCTCACACCTGTATGGTTCACAGGCCAAACCTAGTGTCTTAACTACTTCTTTGGCTTTGAGAAGTGCATCTTCAGCTGACGGATGGAAAGGAATTCCTCTCGATCCCACAGATTCGGCTAATGTTTTTCCCCCTACTCTGGAGCAAGCCACCTTTTAATGAGGATGCTTTTTAAAAAGAGGGATTTCCTTTCTAGAACTTTTCTGGAAGGCTGAGCTAACTTAAGATGGTAATTGAGACCCAGCCAACACTAGCAAGAATCCCAAATTCAGGTGGGAAGCAGACAGTACTTCCTTTGAATACTACACTTCACTTAGTATGCTAATAGTGACTACAAAGGACTTCCCCAGTTAGGATCCTTTCTAAGCTCAAAAAGGTCTAGCTGACAGGATGGCCCATTAAGATAAGGGAAAGTGTCCTTGTTTTGCAAGAGATGTTCATTTACATTTGAAAGATGCATCAAACAAGCGAAAACTAACCAAGGGGAAGTGATGGTGATTATTTTGAAATCCACATTTTCCAGAATTAACACCACACATTTACACAATAGACTGTGATATGCGTCAGCTCTCCCTTACAAAGCAAACATTTGACCACATCTGTAATTACAAATATAGTAGTTGTTCACACCTAAGATTCAACTAGGATTGATTCAGAGTTTTAACAGTAAGTTTTCTGTTTGCAGGATTTTGCCTGGTGTATGTAGTCACTGTGCCAACTAAATATTTTTAAGACCACCCTGTGACTGAACATGGTTTTGGAAAGCAGTTTATACAACTATCCTTATACAGTGGTACCTCGGGTTAAGTACTTAATTCGTTTCAGAGGTCCGTTCTTAACCTGAAACTGTTCTTAACCTGAAGCACCACTTTAGCTAATGGGGCCTCCTGCTGCCACCGCACCGCCGGAGCACGATTTCTGTTCTCATCCTGAAGCAAAGTTCTTAACCTGAAGCACTATTTCTGGGTTAGCGGAGTCTATAACCTGAAGCGTATGTAACCTGAGGTACCACTGTACTGGAGCAAGCAGACTGAGCTCATATTGCCAACCTGTCAGTTGGCAAGAAGCCAAAATATCAAGAAGTGATAACTCTTTATACTTGGTCTATTCTGAATTACTCTTTCCCCGAAAGGGGGGAATTAGGGATGGTGTGCATGTTACTTATTTTCTAGTGCCTGTTTCAGGCTGTTAGCTGGTCAGTCTCTCCCCTTCCCGGGGTGGGGGTGGGGGTGGAATATGGGACCTTATCCTCTTTCGCTGCATCTCTGGAGCTTGAAATTTGCAACAACTCTAATAGTCATTTGTCAGAAAATTAGGGCCGAGTAGTTTTTGGGCTGACCAAATGAAAAACATTTTGTTTATTTGGGGGTTGGGAGAGATTTGACTTTGCACCCCTGCGTATGGATCACATTGCTGCAAGGCTGTGCTTTGGAATTAAATGCTGAGGACTGTCAGATGCTAGTCACAGAGAAGAGGCTGAGTTTTGTCAGCAAATGGGATCTGCAAGTTAATTGGTGTTTTCTGCAGGCTCCTGGCTGTGATATGAAATTGGAAGCCCTTTAGCCACATGGATAATACAGGGCCTGAATACAAATGTCACAAGTTGCCATCGAGATCCGCCGAGAGACAAAAGCGCTCCCCACTTGAACGCTGCACTATTACCGATCATTTAAATATTTGGGGGGGGTACGTTTTTAAACTAAAAGCCCCATTTGCCTTTTAATGGCAATTTAAATGTCCTCTTAGCAAAAGCTAAGTGACAAATTAAATGAAAAAAAGTGTCCACATTTTTTTTAAAAAAAGTTGTAATGCAAAACAATCTTTTATTGCTTCTCATGTGCCACGAATAAATCATTATACTTGTCAACCCTAAACCAAGCCATAATTGGTGGAGCTACTGTTATCAAAGTGGGGCTGCTCTTGTGACAGCTTAATAAAGCTGAAACTGTTAAATTAAATCTCTGATGCTTTATCTGTTGAGAGCAGTCAAGCAGAAGAATCTGTAAGAGGAATATCTATGCTTGCTGGAGTGATGGAGCCCAACAACTTGTCAACACTTAGATTACAGGATCAGATATTTATGTGTGTGTGTGATCTCTGATTTTCATTATCTCTTCTAGCCTTCCTCTTATTTTAAGAGTGAGGAAACATCACACAAGTATTGTATTTCAAAACAAACATTTTATTCTCCCCCTCCTCTTGGACATGTGTATCAACAAGAAAAGCTTTAAAAAAATAAAAGTATGGATCCAGAATCAAATGGCTGTTGTAATGAATGACTGAGAGATGTTCAGAGCATGCCTATGCTTATCTGAGGCAGAAATGGATTATAAACTAGTTTGTGAAAGATTCTTAGCTTTCCTTTGCCATTATTCACTTGGTTGAGTTTTGGCCTTTTATGCTACAAAATAACCACAGTTTCCCCAAGTTTCACAAGTAGTTTATTTTATTTTTACTGCTCAGCAGTGTTCTCAAATCAGTGTTCCATCAGATTGGCATTCTCCTTGCAGCAATTGCTCATTGATTTTCCCCGTTAAATATAGGAGACATTGCTGATATCCTGTGGGAGTTGCTGCCTCAGTTCTTCAGTTCTCTTGGAGTTCCTGCAGAAAGAAACACTTTCCTAAAATGTTTCTGTATATGCTGGAAGCTGCCCAGAGTGACTGGGGCAACCGAGTCAGATCGGCGGGGTACAAATAATAATAAAATTATTATTATTATGTTGGGAAAAGTTAATATTGTTAGATGTATTTTGTCAAGCCTCGTGCAGTCACCCCTCTCACTTCACATAGGAGCAGTCCAAAAGCTTTGACTTCTAAACTAGTGACCACAGTTTGCATTCAAACTTGGAATTATGGCATATTGTGATCCTGCTTTTACTCTCCATGGTTATGCTCAGATTCAAAACTGTGGTGTATTCTGATTAAGAAGTGCCATTCAAAAGCAAAGGCCTTCAGTCTGTTCCTCTCACACATGAGGGAGCAGGAGAGGGGATGAGTGCACAAGCCTAAGGCTGGCCACATTACATTCACATGAGGGGAAACAGGGGTTTCCAGTATAGTCTGAAGCAAGCCAACACCTGCTTCAGAGGAAGACACAAATATTACTGAAAACCTTGGAGCAACTTGTCAGTACCCCATGCCTGCCTTGGGAAGGTAACATGTTGCAATTGATTAAACCTAAATGAGTGGTGGGAACATTGTTGTACGTACTTGCACACATAGTATGTGAAATAGGCCCTCCAGCACATGTGTCTTGTCTAGCAAGACTTAAGCTGATTCCTTACCAGATGGTATTTTGTTATAATGCAGGTTCATATTTTAAGCCTGCTGTATAGCTTGGTATTCCAAACCAGAGCACGTTGTAAGTGGTGGTGTTACCGGTACTAAATGCATATTATGAAAACTTAAAGATGAGATTAAAATAGTCCAAAGGACTGAGAGCATCAAACTGTACCGCACAATCAAACTTTTGGAGCACCTCTCATGTGTATTTGTGTACTTAAATGGCATTTAATTGCTCTTCCAAAATAGTCCCCATTTAATCTTGGCAAGTGGGAGAAATTATTCAGAATGATTTTCTTTTTTTAACCTAACCAGTTTACAAGACTTGGAAATAAACATACAGCACTTTTCGCTGGTTATACTGATACAGAGCAATAGAAACTGAAACTTGGTAGCATCTACTTTCTCTTCACCATAAGCACCTGAAGGCTTTCCACACCTAATTTAAATATTTTAGGAAGTTGTTACAGGGCGGGTGGTTGTGTGTGCTATATGTATTTTGGCTCTTTTCATTGAAGTATTTAGGATACATGTGTTGTGACTGCACCATGGATTTAGATACATGTGACTGCACCACATTTAGAATTCACACACTACCTAAAAATGTCTAGAGGTCCTGGAAGGAACCTTGCTGAAGCTAGGTAGGTCTGGTCAGGACCTAGAGTGGAAACATACTGGAAATTCTTTTCTACCCCTTTAAGTTCCTTAGCTCAGCCAGAGTCCTTCCTTGCTCCACATTTCCATTCAGAGGGGTGTTTTGCTGGTTGCCACCGGTGATGCCAACAGCAGTAGCTTCCACCTTCCTGCGGTTTGGACAGGTACTTTAAGGAGCTCCACAAAATCAGATCTCTCCTGCCAGTGGGTCCAGGTGGAGATGCACCTCTGTCTCCTTAGCACCACAGATTGGGGATTTGGCTTGCTATGCGTGAGTTTGCTTGTAGTCTTCACCTAGCACTAGTAATTTTATGAGTGTGACCTTCTGGGCAAGACTTAGATGGCAATAATATTGACTTGATTTGGAAAACAGCTTCACCTGGAGCATCACATCCCTAGGTTTGCCACATCAGTTGCCAAGTGATCAGAGCAGTTCTACAAGAAGTACTCCTTGCACTAGAAGTATAAGTGTGGGATGTTGCGTTTGGTGGATGTGAACATGGAGACAGGAATTTGTATTCAATCTATGTTATATAGATATGTGGGGTTATTGGCAGAGCTGTGCCTAAAACACTGTGACTATCCCCCTTTTTCTGTTGACATCGAAACCAACCTTGAGATGTAAATCCTTCATTGAATGGAAGCAAAGCTTTAAGGAAGTCTCTGTGCTGTGTTCCTTTGTTACACCAACCCTACACCACCATGTACAGAATGTAGCTTGCAGAAGGGCCATAATTCCCCCTTGCCATCAGTGCTGCAGGTAATCTATTGCATTAATCAGCCAGCTAGTGTGAAATGCATGGGGAGTGATTATACTATCATACACAATACAATCAGCATGAAGCACTTGTCAAGACCAATACATCAAAGTTTAATTCAGTAATAGAATGAATTAGAGCAAAATGAAGCATCCTGTACTCCAAGAACCAAAGCAGCCATTGCAGGTTCTTCACTGAGTGCTCTGTCGGAAAACCAGATTCCACTGAGGGTGTATGTTTATGAATAAAAATAGCCACCGCCTCAATAGCGCATGCTCAAATTCACAAGATTTACCATGGAAAGTGCAGCAGAGATATGCTGACTGTGTATTCTTTGTTCATGATGGCACTGGTTTGATTAGATTGTTCTCCAGTGGGGCCTGTGACTTCTGGTAGACATTAGATTGAATGGACAGAGCTTATTTTGATAGCAGTTGGGGGCACTTGCTTTTTATGGGAGGGAGGGTGTGGTGGTTAGGTTAGATCGAAAGATACCTTGCATGGTGATTCAACAGCCTGCCTCATTTTCTAGCGAAACCGTGATAACAGCAGGTATCTTAAGAAGTGCGCATGCACAAGAAAGCTCATAACCAATAACAAACTTAGTTGGTCTCTAAGGTGCTACTGGAAGGAATTTTTTAATTTTGTTTCGACTGCGGCAGACCAACACGGCTACCTACCTGTAACTAGAACTATGGAAGGCACCACGTTGAGCCACATGAAATGGAAGTCCAGGTATCAGAAGAAGTGTGCATGCACATGAAAGCTCATACCAATAACTTAGTTGGTCTCTAAGGTGCTACTGGAAGGATTTTTTTTTAGCATGGAGCTTGTTTGTTTGGTAATACTTTCTTAGTCTGAAATATATAAATCTGATCCGTTTCAGCTGCAACACTGCCAATATCCTAGCCATTAAGAAACCAGGGTCACAAACTTGCATACTTCTTCACCCCAGTTTTTTGTCAGAGCTATGGTGCGGTATTACCATTTGGGTATCAGTGAAGACATGACTCTCCTAACCAGTTTGAAATCAAGGGTTGACACTGTCTTGTAAGCCTTTGTTATAGTTAATCCTGGTGAGTTTCATTGAAGACATAACACTGCCAAGAGAGGAAAGTTAGTATTGCATAGTGAAATATTAACATAAAACCTACTGTATTTGCATATCCCAGAAACATGTGGGCTCAGTGTATTCACTGGATATACTTATTATCAAAAGCTTCTGATGTGTGGCAGTGTATTGTTTAATGCGCAACACAAGTATTGCATATATGGACTCTTGATCCTTGTATTTTATAAGGGAAGCATCTGGGATGTTCTGTACCCTACAAATCCTTAAAACTGAATAATCTGTTAATTTTCTAAGTGCTTCAACACTTTGTTTTTGCCCCGTGTTATAGGTGAGAAACTGAGACTTCTGTGTGGGCCCTCCCTATTTAGTTCAGAGAAGATAACCTCTCTAACCCTATTGGGGGCTTCCCCAGGAAGAGATGGAATATGTGGGGAAGGTGAAGTGAGACCATACCACTGGCCATTTGACATCCTGAGCATAGAGACATTCGCAAAGGGCTGCATGCTTGCCTACAACTCCACACATGTAGGCATTTCATGCGATTGGGACCTCTGATTGCATGGGATCTCCACTTACGTAAGCCAGTAGTTCCTGTCTTCCTTTGTAAACATCATGTTAAAAGTGCATATGCAAAGAGGGCAGGCAAAAAAGAAGCAGCAGCAGCAAACTGAGTTTGGTGAGAATTGCTGCTGGAAATATGCCCCCGATGAAGGATTTGTTCCAAAACATGTTGGGCCAGAAACAAATATCACTTCAAGCACCTGGTATTTTTTCTACTTCTTTGCCTGCTGTTAATGCTTTTTTTGCAGTTTTATGGTTGGTTTTCTGCTCCTGCTTTCAGATTTTTCCCCCCCTATGGGAGGAAGCAGAGCCAGCATTATAGCTGCTGCCCCTTCCACGTGTCTTGCCTCCGTGTGAAGAAAGTCTGAAAAGGGCTTATAACGGGTAGTTAAACAAGGTCTAAGTTTACGGGTCTAGTAATCTGGTTGGCTGAACTCCTGTTGCAAATAGCTGAGTATATATTTCAGGCCTCCACAAATGTGAAGCCTAACACAGCCACTTACAGTGACCTTCAAGGTGCCTGACAGCCGCTCTCCCTTATGTTTTCATTGTTCCAGGCAGGCAGCAAATCCAGGGGACTTAGTGAGTCTCTGTTGAGCCACCATGCAGCTGATGGGCTGGATTTGGCATGGTGGATCACAAAGATGCATAGCCCTAGTAGATTCTCATTCTGTATCTGGAAGTTTTTAATGTTTGACCTTTTATTATGTTTTCATTGTGCTGGAAGCCTCCCAGAGTGGGTGGGGAAACCGAGCCTGATGGGCGGGGTGTAAATAAGGAAATTATTATTGTTATTAATCTTGAGAAGATTAATTGCACTCCCCCTCCCAGGTGCTCCTGTGGGTCTGGTTCAGTATAAGGCAGCTTCCTGTATTCCTACAAAAACAAACTTTTCTGCTTCAAGAAAAACTAAAGTCTGTCTTGACTGACTTATGCAATCTAAATGGTTATACTATCAAGAAACTCCTGTGGAGTGTGTGTGAGTAATTTAAGCACTGCCGCTCAGACCACTGGAAACTTTATTTAGCTTCCTGTTGGGATTCTGAGATTTCACCAGCCATTGTCCACTAGGGTTGTCAAACATACTTTTGCAGCCATAAGGGCTAGGCATTTAAAAATAAACAGCAAGCCGATTTTTCCACCCAATGTTTTCTGTGCTTTTTCTACTTTTGTGCTGAAATCACAGGATGCACGTTGACTAGCTCATGTTCCATGCTGCACAGCAATAATGCTTCTCCCTGCCCACTGATTTATAAACCCACCTTCTTGGTAGTTCCGGATTGGAGTAGCTGTGCCAGTGTTAGAAACTGAGATATGAAAGCTAGAAGCTAAATGGCGCCTTACACCTAGGTTATGGGTGCAACAACGTGTGTGTCTAGGCACACTTTTTAAATAACAAGAATACAAAGTTGAAAATGAATTAACTACAGCTGAAATATTAGGTTCATTTTTCACATGGTCTAGTCCTTCCCCTGCCCCCCCCCCAATATTCTTAAGAGGGTCTCTTCTCCAGTCTTCAGAGAGTAGCTGGAAGTGGGGAGGGAGAAAAAACTCCTCATTTCCTTCCACTTTGTAGTTTTAATCTGAAATCTTAGGTGCAGTACTGCGCCCAGAGCTCAGAAACTGCTCACACTAATGAAATTCCCTGTCGCAAAATGCACATAGAACAATTGGAGTTTCAAACACTGAGCTGTGCCAAGATTATATCATTACTGCCCAGTGATTTAACCATGCTGTGCCCTCCTTAATGTCCCTTCACTACCTTTTTCAAAATAGATCTGTTACAGCAGTTTTTTTTAAAAAAAACTACTTAATTTTATATGGTATTTTATCTGCTGTCTGGCACTGGTTTGTTTGTTATTAAGCATGTGCTTTTGTCTAGGACTCTTGATATGAATGTCGTTTTGATTTAACATAGTTCATATCCTTGGCTGCCCTTGATGGAAAGACAGGGCATCCATTTACAAAAATGTCATCTCACTCTTGCACTCTCTCCCCCTTTTTTTAACAATTGAAGTTTCACCGGATTTGTAGGAAGCAAGTATTAATCTCAAATGAGCAATTGTCTGTGTGCTTCCTTGGTGCCTTATGAGGCTGCTGCATGCTGAGAAGCAGTTAGTAGCGCCTACCGTTAGTATAACTGAGCACTTTAATAATGCCACCTTGTATTTATTAGGTTAAATACTGATGTAAGGAGAAACTTCAGTCTCTCATCTCGTTCTTCTTTTTACCTGATGGATGATAAAACACTGTCTGAAAGGTCTTTGTAATGTCTGTGTTGGAACTAGAGGTCTGATACGGCAGAGCCACCTCTTATTCAGGTCAAGAGGATGATTGTGGAACTAGAACTGACAATACCTCACTAAGATGTGACAGTTTTAATACTCTTTCCCTTGTGTGAAATTAATACCAAATTGCAGTCGCAGCATGATGCGTCTTCCAATTATCTTCAGGGAAATATGAAATTTACATATTGGTTTATGTGTGTTCGCCTCTCTGCTGGGAAAATTTCATAGTAGGTTGAGTTGCATTGCTGGTAAGGGGCAAAATCTAGACATCCACCTTCAAAGACCTTGTATCTCCAAATTCAAACTGGGTACAAAATTCTGGTCTTCTGATTTTACTGTAACGGATCTGGCAGTTTTGAAATTGAGAACAGCTTTGAAAAGAGGGGATTTTGGAGGAATACGCTCGACTAATATGTTGGTACCCTATGGTACCTAACGCTGATGTTTTTCCTTCAAATTTGTGGTTGTATGTGAGTGGAGATGGCGAGGTTTTATGTAAAAAACTGTTCACCAAGTTGCATGTTTTGTGGTTCATGTTTATATAGAAAATAATAAACTTTTTTTTAAAAAAAACCAAAAGGAGTAGTTGGAGACTGGACTCAGATCCTGTCAAATTCCCAGCAAAATCAGCAATTAGTCAATTGGAGAGGGGGAGAGACCCCCTCACTGGAAATGACTGCGGCATTGGGGCTGAGTGCCAATTATCATTAGTTGAGTGAGGGTACATGGAACCTATGAGCTGTTTGTGCTTTCTCTCCACTACTGCAATGCTGTTATCAGGTGCCCGCCAGCTCCCAAGGACTGAATGATCTTTAAATTGGTAGAATGCACTACTATAGCCAGATTTCAAAAGAACTACTTCAAATATGAAGTAGTAATATAAAATATGTCTCTTGGGAATGGCTACTGTGAACAAAGTAGATTTTGATGTTTCTGAATTCCGCTGTGTAGTGTGTATGTTAATCCCCTGCCTTACTCCTGGGTAGTTCTTGACTTGGCATCCTAGTGACTCTGGCAAGGCCTCTTAGAATCGTGGAGGGTGTTTAAAAATGATTTAATACACCATGTCTTGGACAAATGGCGCTCAGAGGTTCAAGTCTGCTAAGAGGCAGGGAATCTCCCTGCTTGGCAAACATCTAAGCCAGGCATAGGCAAACTCTGGCCCTCCAGATGTTTGGGACTACAATTTCCATCATCCATGACCAATTCCCATCATCCATGACCATCAATCCCAGCTAAGGATGGTGGGAATTGTAGTCCCAAACATCTAGAGGGCCGGAATTTGCCTATGCCTGATCTAAGCTTAACACAAGTTGGGGGAAGCACAAAGTGTACATTTTGTAACCTAAAGCATATAAAGAAGGATGTTACAAGCTGCTAGCATCCCTTCACAACGTTGAGAATATACTGTACTACCTCCCTTTGGACCTGAATTGCTTTTGAGGATCAGCATAATATAGCAACCTTTGTTGCAGACACACATTTGCATTCTTTGTTAGTCACATTTGGCTGCTGCATCTCCCTCTCTGAAAGGCTGTCATTCATTTTTAGCAAATTCTGCAGGTCTTCGAAGTGTGTAAAAACTCTTCCTTGATGAACAAATGAAGTGTTGCTAAATAGTACTTGTAGATGTCTTCACTCTGCTTGTCAGGAGTCTGCAACAGCAATAAGACAGCTGATTTTAAAAGCAGTATCTTTATATTTAAAAATGTTCTGGCAGTTCGTGATTTATTCATGCCTCTCCTGGCATGCAGCGTCAGGGACGTAGCTTCTTCATTGGTTCAGAGTTAAATGTCAGCAGAAAATTAGATCTGTAAATTCTTACGAAGGAGAGTTTCTCGTGCATAATTGCAGGAATAATTATGAAGCCTCTTTCTATTCTTGGAAAGAAAGGGCAACCACTACTGCTAAAAGTAAAAATGGAATTGGGAATTCTCCCCTCATGTCATAAAGAAGAGTAGCCCAGCTTGTGGTGCTAAAGCAGAATAAAGATAAGGATGAGAAAGATTGATTCCACAATTTAATGTTAGTGTGCAGTGCTTCTGTTCCCCTTCTGCCCCCTCCATTCTGCTCTCCTGTCCCTGCCAGTATGCTTAGTAGTCCTCTTGGACGTCTGATGGGTTTCCCCCCTCCATTTGGTGCCTTTTTTCCTTTTGGCACAGGAAACTAGAAATTGTGCTGCTCAGTCCCAGGTACATTGCAGTCTGGGATTTCATCCTTGTCTACTGGCAATTCTTAGTGTGAACCATGGAATGACCTACCCAAACAATGAGATGATTTATTCAGCATATATATATATATATATATACACACACACACACACACACACAGTGGTACCTCGGATTACATATGCTTCAGGTTACAGACTCAGAAATAGTGCTTCAGGTTAAGAACTTTGCTTCAGGATAAGAACAGAAATCATGCTATGGCAGCAGCAGGAGGCCCCATTAGCTAAAGTGGTGCTTCAGGTTAAGAACAGTTTCAGGTTAAGTACAGACCTCCGGAATGAATTAAGTACTTAACCCAAGGTACCACTATATATATATATGGTCTGTGTTTCCTCCCTCCTCCCTTTTAAACCATGTGATTCCATTGCCCCTCCCAAGTGGTTGAAAGCTGTTCCCCACTCAAGATGTGTTTGGGCATTTGCTGAATCCACGGGCAGGTCTTCAGTGTCCTTGCCGGTGTCACCCTGCCCACTCAGTTTCCAACCATCCCTGTGCTGAACATTGTTTCACGGGGGATTTTCTGCTTGAATGCGAGTAGAACACCTTTTCTGATTGGAGATCCTGGTTCATCATAACCTCCAGTCACGCCGAAGAGGGTTCTGCTTGCATTAAAGGGAACACAAGCAGAAATCTGATGCTGAACGTAAAGAAGGGGATTGAACGGGTAGGGCAGGGCTTGCAGGTGTACTCCCTCCCCACCCCACCCCACCCAACAAATTCAGCTTCCTGTGTTCAGGCAGGCAAGCACCTGAACACTTTGTCTCACAACCTCCTTCCTGTGTCATTGAGTTATTATGGCAGTTCCCTCAGTGCAAGAAGTGAAGTTACAGGGAACCAGGCAGAGGGCCTTCTCAGTAGTGGCTCCCACCCCGTGGAATGCCGTCCATTCAGATGTCAAGGAGATAAAGAAATACACAACTTTTAGAAGACACCTGAAGGCAGCCCAGTATAGGGAAATCTTTCATGTTTGATGTTTTATTATGCCTTTATATTTGTTGGAAGTTGCCCAGAGTGTATGGGGCATAAATAATATTTATTTTATTTTATTTTATTAGGCTGGTTTCGAGGTTTATCTCCTTTAGAATTTTTTCTAAAGATTTATTTTGTACTTGTGTGAACTTTAGGGTTACCTCATGTCTGCTCATAACTTCTTTCTGGGTGGTATAGTTTTGGCTATGCAAGTGCGGGCAGCAGAAGATTTGGATTTGCATTAGCATATAGATTAAATTGTTTCAGCGAGTCTACCCAGGCACTCAGTTTTCGCATGTACTTTTATTTTGAATAATTGTTTGAAAATTGCAGATTTTATTTGTATTTAAAGTATTGTGTTAACTTGTTTTTATTTATTTATTAGCTGGTGTGTGTGTAAATGAATAAATAATATTTCAGATGGTTCTTGATGAATTACTTAGAGGTCTTCTGTTGAGTAAGCAGTGTTTAATTTTTGTTAATGAATATAAATAAACAGGTTTAAGTTGATATTTGTGTAGGTTGGAAACTTAGTATTGTCACACTTCCCGAATATATACATTTTAAATTTTATGTGGGAAGTTGACTTGCTTTTCAGCAAGTCTTGAGAGAGAGATTGCTGTTTTGTGTCTCCCTCCCCCCAAAAAAATTGGCATTTCAATGTGAGTTTGTTGTTAGTTTTCATACAATTATTTTTGTCATGTTGCCTTTAAGAGACTGGAACAGCATCGTGCATGTGCTTGTGACACTGAGGTGGCAGATTGGCTAATGTGGTTTTGCAGCGTACCTTTGGCATCCATATAAAGCTTGCTATGCTTTCCCTAAAATTTAAGGTAACTGGCCCCACTGCATTTTCTGTGTCATTTAATAGGTGCTCTTTGGATGTGCATAGTCTTAAATCCTCATTGCAAGGTGGAACAAAAGGCCAGTTGGCTGAAACAGCTGAAGAAATGGAACAGTGTTGATGTTTGTCCCTGGGAAGATGGGAACCATGGAAATGACCTGCCCAGTCTAACCAATGCTTTGCCTCAGGGTGCAAATGCAATCCAAGGTGAGCCCTGACTTAATTTACTCTCTGAGACACATGAAATGCAATTTAGACACTCTGCCTGGACCATCATGCTCGTTTGTCTAGCAGCAACCTTAGTCCATCGTTTTGTTCATATTCGTGGATGAGGATTGTGGTGCCACTGCTGGTGGGAAAAACAAGTCTACAGGCTTTGTGCTAGAGTTGGGCAATTACGGGCTGCATGTTTATTTTTATTTTGATAAAGCTTTATTAACAGTTTTCACAATAAAAGACAAACTAATCACACAAAATAAGAAAAAGAAAAGGAATAAAAGAACAGAGAAAAGATAGAAGAGATAAGTACAGAATCCTCTCTCACAGATATATTTTAAACTTCTGTCACATACAGAAAAGGGTGTGTCCTCCCAGCTCTCACCTCCCAGGTAGCTGACCCTACTGCACTCATTTGTCTCCACTAGGGTAGGTGACATCACCTAGGGAGAGGTGAATCATGGAATATTCATTCAGCCAAACAGTCTCCCAGCAAAAGGTTTGTGGCATCTTTCACCTCCCGTAAATATTCTAGCCTTCTCAAGCTGCGCTGTAGCTGCTGTCAAAAAGGTTCTTGAAGGTGAGAGGGATCTAGGAGCAAAGTACAGCTTTTTCCTAGATAATGTGAAGGGCTTAGATAGCCTAAATTTGAATATTTCCTTTGCGTCACCCACATTTGTAGACTCACGATGCTGACATGTTGCAGGAAAGGGCAGCGCTCAAGCACACACACCTCGCCAAATCATCCCAAAACTTAACTGTCCAACTCCCCAAATGCAACGATCTTACCAACTGGAACACTCCAGCTCAGGAAGTCTCTGAAACACCAAAAGCGCAGAAATAGCTGATCCAGTGAGGAGGCGAAAGGAGGACACCCCATGGCCGTGCCAGAGTTTAAACAGCAAGTGGCCATGCCCCCAGATGTGCCGAGACGCGGCTGGGAGTCCCCATGACCCAAGCGGCATCCCTCCGCCCTCCCACTGGGTCACTGGGAGGTCCCGGATGCCCTCCCACAACACTGCCCCCCGGGGAAGGAGAGCGGACTTGTCCTGTCATAGGTTCCAATCCAAATCTCTTTTGTTTCTTCTGTATGGACCTATATTCTTTAAGTGCAAGTTCTCATTTCAATGTCTTCCACTAGAGCTATGTGATGACACATGACTTGTTGACTGCTTGCATCTGTTGCTCTCCATTACCACATGTGAGAGCATCTTCCTAGTTTTGTGAGTGCTTCTGGGAGAGATTTGCTCTGCTGCAATCTTTGCTGCTGCCATAATTCATTTTTATTTAAAGTAAATTAGCTTCCCATTCAGCATGAACACAATGCTTGGAGATGCATTGGGTAAGATTGCACTTGCAGTGGGGTTGTAGTAGCACAGCAGTGTGTGTCTCCTGACAACCCAATACCTCCAAGGGCCATATTACATGAGAGCATTCAGTGCTCTTGCTGTAACAAGAAGTAACTTGCTATAACATGTTGCTTCTCAGGTCTTTCATACAGAGTTTCATCTACCTTGCTGACTCTACCTCTTGTGTGACACCCCCCCCCCAGCAGGCATTACACAAGGATGTCTTTTCTAAAACGTTGGCATGGGCCGCAGCATGTTACACAACTGTATGGAACTCTGTTTCTGATCAGCTGATCCCATGTGGAATTACAGTTGATACCATTGTTTGCTTTTTGCTAATCTATCTGTGTGTTTGCATGGAAATTAAATGCATTAATAAAATGGGACACATGCACACACCCTTTTTTCTGTGCCTGTGTCTCATTAGAATTATTGTAGAACCTTGCATATGTTCTATACACACAACCAATGTAATATTTTTTTCTTAGTGAACAGATATATGTCAAAGTATGAGAGCAATTTTTATTATATTGGTTGCAATACACGCACACTATGCAGCCAAGGGTTCAAGTGTCTCTTCTTCTGCTTGGAAGCATAGTGCAGTTTTTTCTCCATTTTTATGGCTCAAAGTGGTTCTGTTGAATCCACTGTTTAATTTTGCAAAATACAATAGAAAGCAGTGTATCTAAGCCTCATTTCTGTCAATTCAAAGCTGTATTTCCATGGTGTACATATTGACAAACCACCCAGGAATTTCCTAGGCATTTCTGTAATTGTTTCTGCACATACACAAGTGTTCAATATACTTTGTGTACATATACAGTGTTAGGACAGGATGAGTTTTGGCCACCTCTGGTGCGTATTAACTTTTATAGAACCCCTTGTGCTTGTTTTGAAAAAGAAATAGCTTCTGTAGGGTAAACCTGAAACTCTGCTTGTTAGGAAGCATGTCTTGATTGTATTGGAGGAGGAGAGAGTGGGGTGTGAGTTGGGTGTCACCCATATGGAGGCATGAAACTGATTCTGTTTGAACTCGTGGGCCTGACAGATTCATCAAACAGGTCTCACCGGACGGTGTTCACCCGAGCCATTGAGGCGTGCGATCTCCATTGGCAGGACAGCCACTTGCAGCACATTATCAGAAGTGACCTGTACACCAACTACTGTTACCATGATGATGCTGAAAACTCACTCTTTGACTCTCACGGGTGGCCCCTCTGGCATGGTAAGTGGCTCAGCCGGAAAGAGGTTTCCATGAGTTGATGCTTTGTTCCATTTCTATGGCACTGTTTTTGGGGGACGGGGAGAGGGATGAAAGGTCTGGCGAGAGCAACAGAGCTTCTCATCAAACGGTCTTTTATTCCCTTCCCTTTTTAAAGTACTGTTTTCTCAGATTCTTTAACAACAACAAAAACCCCTTCTGAATGCTCCCCTGGGATGGGGGTTGCTGCAGACGCGGATGAGCTCTTTAATAATGCTTCCCTCTTTCTCTCTGTTCAGAACATGTGCCTACAGCCTGCGCGAGGGTGGATGCACTAAGATCTCATGGCTATCCAAGAGAAGCACTGCGGCTAGCAATAGCTATTGTCAATACTCTAAGGAGGCAGCAGCAGAAACAGCAGGAAATGTTCCGGTTCCAGAAGAAAGGTAAATGTGGGCAAGATGATGTCAAAAGGTTGCAGCCTGGGGAGAGGAAGGCTGGAATGGGGCCAAGTGCAAGGAATTGCTGCTTGGAGGACTGCGGCTGTGTAGTGGTTGACTGTAGCTGGCAATGGGAGGCGGTTCATTGCCAAGGGCTCCATAGGGCTATGGCAGTGTTTGCGCTTCTCTGTAAAAGAGCCATAATGCTGGCTTAGCACTCTTAGGTTCTTCCTACTCCGCCACATCTTTTGAATACCTAAATTCAAAGCAAGGAATGTTGTAGAAATATGTTTGTAAAGCAAGCAACCAAGATGGTCTCTAAAGCAGAATAATTTGGACCGTACTATTTTCTACTCCCAACCTTGGACTCTCTCTGCACTGGCTCTAGAATGGGAAGAGCATCAGTTTGCATGTAAGCCTGGCGATAAATCTGGGGTGGCTGCTTTGTAAATGTGTGAAAAAGATGTGTTCAGTTAACTAGTGCAGTGTTGGATGGGTCTAGTCATTACTGTGGTACCTTGGGTTACAGGTTATGTGATTTCGGGTTGCGCACCGCACTGAACCCGGAAGTACCGGAACGGTTTACTTCTGGGTTTCGGCGCTCGCGCATGCGCAGAACACTAAACCACGACCTGTGCATGCGCAGAAGTGGCGCTGTGGGTTTCAAACGCTGTGGGTTGCGAACGTGCCTCCCACACAGATCACGTTCACAACCTGAGGTTCCACTGTATTCATAGAAATAAGGGTTGCTGTCAGACAGCAAACTGTTGCTTGGTTGCTGAATCCAGGAATTAGAAGGGGGTTCAGGCAAACAGCACCTCCCCCCAGCTCCTAACACTATGAAGGCCCAGGAAAAATGAAAATGTGTTTTTTTGGGGGGGGGGGCATTTCTCTGAAGTTGCCTTTTGTTTTTTCCTGAAACATTGAAATTACCTTGAACTCCTGACACGGACAGTAGTATTTGGCATGTGTCCAAGTAACCTTTCAGTCAATTTCATTTGCAAAAGTTAGTGTTTGATTTGCCCCAAACTGCAAAGGAAGTGTACATGGGTGGGGAAAGTATACGTACAATTGCAATCCGGATTTTATTCCATTGGGGTAGTGAAGTCATTGGAAAGGAATTTGGGTGTGTGTCTTAACTGCTTATATATCTGTAGTTCCGTGACTGTAGTAAATTGTGTTTACCTGGTAGTAGCTGGAGAACATGACAAAGTATACACAAATAGGGTTTTGCACAAGGATTACACAGGAGCTGCCTGCACTGGACAACTTATTTGCAGGGCTCCCTTCCATTATTCTAGACACCCTCCTCTTGCTTCCACTCATAACTCATCTCTCTGAGGCCAAATACAGGCGCTGGAGTTGTTCACCCTTCCTTACGGGGAAATGCGAGGTTGCAGGTTCTTCAGAAGCTGCATAGTGTTAGAACGGAAAAAAGGAGTGTATGAAGGCCTCTCTGTCTGATGGACGGGGCACCTGAAGGATCTCCTGCATCCTGATGACGCATGTGCCTTTCAGCTCTACAGAGAACAGCAGTAGTTTTAGGCCTCTTCTTTGCCCAGCATCTCTACTTGGCAGTAAGCCCTCTACTAACCAGCCTGTGGGCTTCAGGATAGGTGCCCCTTTTACATTTTGCAAATAAGGCAGATCTAGCTGACTTGAAAGGTAGATCTTTTAAGAGTTGTCATGTGACACATGCCTGGGTTGTTGTTTTTCCCAGTTCCACAGGATTAGCTTAGTTAAAATTGTGCTCCTTGTTTTTCCCAGCAAGGAAACTAAAATAGATATCTCTTCTGTGCATACCACAAGTGTGCTTCCTGTTTATAAATCCTTCAGCAGTGACTCTAAAGAGAGTTTGTATAGCTTATAATCAAGGAGTCTTGCATAGACAGTAGGGTAGGCAGTTGTGATCTATGGCTTGCTATGATTGGTAGTGAGAAATTGCTTTGTTCTAATTGATACACAGTAGAACTGGCTCTGTATTTCTGTTTATTGGTAAGGGGGGCAGAACAAAATGGTATTCTGTGTTAAGCAAAGCTGTGTTCAGTCAGTATTCTTCTGCAGTTGGCATTGATGCATCTCCCTGAATGAAAAATGGCCATGGGCCTTCTGGATAATGTGTTCTCTTATAAGATACAGTATTTGGGTTCAAAATCCAGTTTATCTGTGGTCACTGATGGTGCATATGCTGTTGCTAGCTACAGCTTCCATGTCTGAAAAATCAGGATAATAAGGGGGGAAATGCAAGCTGTTTTGCTTACTAAAAGTACTGTATGATCACTAAGGCTGCATGGATTTATTTTTCTAATGTAGAACTTCTCCACAAAGGTGTTACCTCTATAACTAACCTGGAAGGCTGGGTTGGGCACCCATTGGACCCAATTGGCACCCTTTTCAGCAGCCTTATGGAGGCCTGCAGGGTTGATGATGAGAGCTTCCATGTGTTCTCAGACTTCACAGGTAAAATTTGATGATGGGTCAACTTGATGTATTTTTAAGCATGCTGTGGTTTTAACTTTGCTTTAGACCTATTATTTGCAACCATGCTTGCAAAACACCATAACTTAAACATTTGCTGAATAGGGGTGTTGACAGTGCTTACGAGGGAGGGATGTAGTTTGCATGTGTGCAGACAAAATAGTAATCTTGCCTTACTGTCAGATTATATGAAGCTGCCTTCTACCAAGGCAGACCATTGACCTATCTAGCCTACTGTTTACCCTGACTGGCATCAGCTCCCAGGACAAAGGTCTTTTCCTTTAAAACTGATCCTTTAAAATTGGAGATGCCAGAGCCTGAACTTTGGACATTCTGCCTGCAAAGCAAGTGCCTTATTACTGCTAGTAGTATTGGCATTGGCATTATTTACATTATTTACAATACTTTTGCTTAGTGTTTTCAAGTGTACTTGACATGTGTGCACAACCCTATGAGGTAGTCAGTGCTATTGGCCATATTGTAGATAGGGGATACTCAGGCTAAGAGAGTGGCATGCCCAAGGCTACCTTGTGAGGGTGGCTGCCTTTGTGAAAATTTGCGAGAGGCTTACAAACGATGCAGGAGGACAGGCACAAATAAGGCGTGTAACCACAACTAAACTATTGAGTGACTTGATGTTTTTTTCCCCCGCTCTAGAGAATATGGGCCAGTACAAATCTTTGGAGTACTATCACCTGCCTGCCCACAAATTCTTAGAAGAAGGAGAATCTTATTTGACGCTGGCTGTGGAAGTGGCATTGATAGGACTGGGGCAGCAGCGAATAATGCCTGATGGCTTGTATGCACAAGAGAAAGTTTGTCGGAATGAGGAACAGTTAATTTCCAAGCTACAGGAAATCGAACTGGATGACACGCTGGTGAAGATTTTCCAAAAGCAAGCAGTCTTCCTATTAGAAGGTAGTTGACTATCGATGCTAACCACTTCTTTCAGCAGTTTCTAATAAAAAGACCAGGTGCTCCTCTGGGAGTTGACTTATCTGGTAATTATCAGGTTCTTAGGAATCTAATGGTTGCTTATAGATCTTCCATCAGACACCCAACACCACCCCCATACTATACTTAAACATTGCATTGATGTGGAAGTGGAAGGGTCTTGTTTATGCATTATCTGAATTAAAAGTATCTCCCCACACCCCCAGTTAGTTTAGGCTAGCATGTAAGGAAACTGAAGTTCATAATGACACCACCACTTTCTAGCGAAACATTATAAATGTGTGAAATCAAACTTGCCCTAGACACTCATTCCACTGGCCCAATTTAGATTGCTTATGAGGAATTTCATGTGAGCTTGGTGGGGACCGAAAGTAGCTTCGCATGTAAAAGTATGGTTCTTGTCCTACGTCAGAAATCACACTCGGATACTTGTGCCTGAAACTTTGCAACAAAGACGTTTTCTTGCAGTGCCACACTGTAAATCATTAAAACACAAGGGAAAGAAATACACTGATGTGTTTTTATCATCCTTTAGAGGAAGTGTATTGCTTACAAGACACACACGATAATCCACAGCACAAGAGTTTTCCATTGCTTAGACAGAGCAAGAGAATAGGGCTGGTCTCATGCTGGATTGGCAGAGGCTACCTGCCAATCATGACGCCCAGAACATCTTTCTTAGCAGTGCAGTTCAGCCAAGGCCCATGCTCGTGACAAGCGTTCCTATTTGGTGGTTGTAATCTTAATGTAATTAACAGCTAAAGAATGTAAGAAGAAGAAGCTGGCACTATGGGCACTCTGGGATTTCTGGGTGGGTGGGTCTGTTTAAAAGTAGTGAAAGTTGTAGATGTCATTGTTTTCTTTAGAAGTGTGTTCAATCTGGCCCTCCTAGAAAAATGAGAGAAAACATTACGGGTTTTCTGTTAGCGTCAAAATGATGTTATATATTAGCATTAGGGAATCTTGAAAGAACAAGTGCGTGCCTTTTTAAAAGCATTTTTTTCAGCATTACTTTGGAGCCTTTTGTCAGTGTGGTTTTTTTGGTTGGGGGGTGTTCCCTTAAAGGATGGATTCATCTAGTTTCAGCTTGATTTGAGAGGGTGCTTCCAATTCTCTACACTTCAGTGTTTTCATAGAATGTAGTTCTTAAGCTGACAACCTCCGCTGCCCTTTTAAAGTATAGGAAGCTGCCTTCTACTGAATCAGGCAAATGGCCTGTCCGGCTAAGTACACTGACTTGGCAGCTGTTCTCCCAAGGTTTCCCAGAGTTTCTCAAATTAAACCTGGGACCTTTTTCATGCAGAGTTTGTGCTTTGCCATTGAACTATGGCCGCCTCCCCCCTTTTAGCAAGAGGTGCAGCCACTTGCCCCAGTGCTACAGCCCACATACCTCAGTCGCAAATAACATTGGGTCTGAGGAAAGGTCAGAAACCTTTTGCGATGTTACGTGCACCCGCCCACCACATGCAAGTGTGTGAGCACATGCGCACACTCCTGTCCTCTCCCTGTTTAGACACCTATGTTGCATCATTTGACTACATCCAAGGGTAGTGAGGGTGGTGATTCAGATACCTTGGCTTGACGTGCATGGCAGAAATGCTTCTTAGTCAGCTAACTCCCTGCATTTTTGCCACTTTAAACAGCAGGAGCAATTTTCATAACAAGTCAGCTTAATGTTAAAGATAACATGGAATAGCTTCTATACCAATGAATGAAAAGTGAACAAATGAAGTGTTCTGGGCTCTTTGAATCCAAGAAGGAAAGCTATAGCCAGGCCACCTTATTTGCTTCAATAAGATATATTTATCACCACCATTTTCTTTTAGTACTGCACATTTCTTAGAGGACCCCTCACCAGAGAGCTTATTTCTCTTCACTGTGAGTGCTTTTTTTTGGCAAGGATTATTACAATATTTCTAGATAACTTTTAGCACTTTCGATTTTATGTACAATCAAACTACAGCACTATTTATAAGACTTTCTGTTTTTTTTCCCCTTCCCCAAATCCCTTCCCTCATAGCTGGACCCTATAGCGGTCTAGGTGAAATCATCCATCGAGAGAGTGTTCCAATGCACACATTTGCCAAGTATCTTTTCACCTCTCTCCTACCTCATGATGCTGAACTAGCATACAAAACTGCACTGAGAGCAATGCGGTACGTGTCTTTAAACCTCATTTAGAAAAGAAGCATAAACCCGGTCAATGGTATGAGCTCCCTTCATCCATAAAGTCATGAGGGAAGGCCTTGCTCCACACACCTGTTCTTTTCGGGGGTAAAAAGGATGGTGACAAGGAGCAATGCCTTTTCTGTAGTGGCACCCTGTGTTGTGGAACTCCCATCTCTAAAGGGCCTCACCAGGTAAGCTCCTTTGACTTTTAAGAAGGCTGGCAAACAACTTCCTCTTTTAAGGATAGCAATCCTGATAGAGGATGTACACAATGTGTTTGATTTATCTGTGTGTTTGTAGTCGGTTGTTGAAGCCTATACTTTCAATGCAAGTGTTTCTGCACTTGTCTTAGACTGATTTAAGGAACAGGTGGGTTTGAACACTGGTTAGCACCCAATTAACTCACACGTTGCATAGCATGAGTTAATTTGAAAATGTTCTCTAACTTCTGTTTTTTAACCTTCTGATACAAGCAGTTCAGTTGCTTTAATCCTCTCCCCTGCTCCAAAAATGAAATTCCCAGCAGTAAAAATTCAAGAGATAACCCTGATTTTCATCTTTCTAAAAAAAGATATCTGCTGTGCTTGACACCAAAAGCCTCAGTCCTGGGCTTTTTGATGTTGTAATAAATAGCACTGGGGCGAATTGCCTTGGTAGATCTTCACCTTTTCAAGTATGAGCAGCTGTCTTGCAAACACCGACTGACTTGGAAAACAATGGCAAAGTTTCCTCCTTGCAGCTCTGTGCATTCTGTGGAAACCTCTCTGAAGTACTCAGTTGTGTTTATCATTGTTGGTAGTAAATCCCAGGGCTGTAATCTGTTTAGTCTGTCCTTCAGGGCTGCTTAATGGGCAACCCTTCCTGTTCTCTCCGAGCTGGTGAGGGTGGGGTAAGGAGAGGAGAATGTTCATGTTAGAGCTATGCTGCTGCATGGTCAGTCCAGTTCTTTTGTCTGTTTTATTACCAGCCATCCTTGGGCACTCCTGGATAGAAAATTGGAATTAAATGAGGTGTGTCACAGCATTAAAATAGCTGATAGTCTCCTTTTTGCTTTCAGTTCTAGGGCGTTAGGCCTGTCCCAAGGGAGTGTTGAACTTACTCCTTGGGGTGGCTGTGAGTTTATATATCTCAAAGGAAGCCCTTTGGGAATACAACTGTGACACACACTAAGAGCAGAGTGGAAATGGGACCCATTTGGTGTACTAAAGAGAGACTCTTTTGTTTGACCCACGAAATTTTCTATTAGAGCTAAGGCAACTTGAGACAGTAACACAGTCTGTAATATGAACAAAGTGTGCTACAACTCTGGAATATGTCCATTGCATGCCTGGGGCAGAGTACAGTCGTACCTTGAGTCCCGAATGCCTTGCGACTCGAATGTTTTGGCTCCCAAACACCACAAACCCGGAAATGAGTGTTCCGGTTTGCGAACATCCTTTGGAAGCCGAACATCCGGCGGGGCTTCCGCGGCTTCCGATTAAGTGCAGGAAGCTCCTGCAGCCAATTGGAAGCTGCGCCTTGATGTCAAATGTTTTTGGAAGTCAAATGGACTTCCGGAACGGATTCTGTTTGACAACCAAGGTGTGACTGTACTCTGCATTTCAAGAACCTAATTTTTTTTCAAAACCTGAAAATTAAAAATCATATGAATTGGATTCTGTACCAAGAGAAGCAAGCATTATGAAAACGTATACGCATGGTGCAAATTAATCAAGACTTGCATAATTTCGCTTTCATTTTGTATGATATGTTTTGTAGTTTTAAAAACTATTACACATAAATTATTCTGCTTATGATTGTTATCAAGAGAGAGGAATACCACCAGACGCTTTGTAAACTAGGCTGCAAAGCTGTGCTTGCATACATGAATGGCGTCTTCTGCTCAAGGGAGGGCTGTTTTGCACCTCAGGCTATAAAGTTATGCAATAAAAGGTGAAAGAAATGTAAAGACAGCCTTCTTCTTGTGCAAAATCTGGAGGAGCCTCTTGCACAAGTAGAAGCAGGAAAATGGCTGTAGAATCCGTGGAACCACGTAAAACTGAGTGATGCCAGCATCTGTAGAAGCTGGAGGGCACCATTTAACTGTGAAGCAGTAGTCATACTAATTCTTCAGAGGGCCGTCCTGATTCAGAGGGCCATTCCCAATGATGATGTTGAAGATAAAATCCCACAGATGCACATGTTCACACAGAATTCTGCTTGTTGACATTCCTTTTCCAACTGTCCTTCAGTACTTCTTTGACCTTTGAAAGGCTGAGGCTGCTCTGAATCATCGTGATAGGGAGTTCATGAAAAAAAAAAGCCAGCTATTTTCATTCAAGTAAATTACAGTGTAGACCCTTCTAATAATAGGTCTGTAGTAGGAAGAGAAATAACTTATCAGCTTAGGGCAACTATTTCTTGTTAAAGCTATTGTAACCTTTTCCAACCACTTTGTGTAGGTTTGCTTCATATTCACTTCTTTGCATTATGTTAGGCAGAGGTTTTTTCTTTGCAAGAGAAACTGCTATCACCAGAATAGCTTCTAAAATGATGTTCACTAGTTTGCAGATAGTTAAATGGCTGTCTGCTAAATTGGCAGATACCAAACCATTACTAGAATGTCCCATTTTCCCACTAAAAACATAAAGGTGAGGAAAGTCATATCAGGAGAAAAAATGTCCCCCCCCCACCATTTTTGAAACTTAATTTTGAAACACAGATGCTAAGTCCAAAGCATAGGGAAATTCTTATTTAATTTCTAGTTTTCTTAATTAGGAGAAACAGGCTCCTCCCTGCCCTCAAAGGCTGAGTTTACACCACACCATAAGCCATAGCTAGGGTTTGTTCTTGTTTGAATGAAACAAACTATGATCCCTGGCTTGGATATAATGATTAAGCCCAGGGATTGTGGCTTGTTGCTTGCACTAGGGAAGGAGCAAAGCAGGAACAATTTCTGCATTCACAGCAAACCATTAACTATGGTTTAGTGTGACAAGCAAGGCCATTTTGCCTATGACCTTGTTGAGACATAACACCAAACCACAGTTTGTCCTTATGATAACAAGCTTTGAGCTCACATGTTCTCCTCCTTCGCATGCAAGAGGAGGGGATCAAAAGCTTTTGCCTTTGAACTGCCCACAGATCTGTGTGATAGCTGAACTGAAGGGAACTGGTTTTGTTTAAACTTTGCAAACAACAGTTGCCACAAGGAACTGCACTCCCTTCAAAGACAGCAGCTTTCAACCTCCTCCTGCTGTGTATGGAGGAGAGGCACAGCGTATGAGCCTGAAGCTCAATGCAGGCTTAATCTTGTAATGAGAAACTAACCAGACCGTTGTCTACATATTGCAGCATTTCTGTAGAAGGCACAACTTTTCTCATGACTATAATTTAATTATCCACGTATGTGTGTTTCCTGTTTACAGATTACTAGTATTGGAATCCACAGCTCCATCAGGAGATATGTCTCGTCCACATCACATTGCATCAGTCGTTCCAAATCGGTACCCCCGGTGGTTCACTCTAAGTCACATTGAATCTCAGCAGTGTGAGTTGGCATCAACTATGCTAACTGCAGCCAAAGGTACAGTGCTGGCAATTAAGCAGATATCTATTTTTAGTTGACTATATACATGAGTTTATATTGGTCTTGTTCACCAATGTGGTGCTAATGGGTATACATAATGTCTGCATGGGCCTTTCTTGGTGCTCCCAGGGTTTCTTCTCTCTGCTCAAATTAGACTTGAAAGAAGCATTCTGTGGCAGACTATAGAATAAGTTGTGTTGTACTTGATTGCAGTGTGTCTGTAGTGCCCACAATAGTTTTTCCAAAAAGCTGGACAGTCCCTTATTACATGAATGAGCTCCCGTTTCCTTTCCCTTCTCGTCCTCTGGTGCAGTTGGAAGCGGGGAGATTGGAAGCTCCCACTTCCCTGTTTAACTAACCCATGGTTGATCATTGTATTCAAACTCTGACAAAGTGTGGTTAATCTTAACCAAGGTTTAGAGAAACAATCTAGTCTCAAAAACCATGACTTACGAAATTGATGTGTTTCCTTAAATATAGTTAAGACTAACCAAGTAACAACAGTTTAGGGTTCAAATGCAGTTAATTGTGTATGGAAGCAAAAGCTTTTGATCTCTTGGCTCTGCTGAAGCAGAAGAGTGCGGAAGAGGAAGTGTAGCACATATATCCGCATTGAGCCAGGCTAAGTAGCCGAAGCAGTACTAAATAAAATGTACATAAGCACATCACTTGTCCATGTGGCATGTCCAGCTCACGTGTGCAGCAGATTTATTTTGGTACATAGATGAATTCATATAAAAATGGAGAACATGGATCTAGAATGTTGGGTTTAGTATCTGTTCACTAAGGAAGTCTTTGAAATATTTATTTCCATTGTTTGTAGATAGATAATAGATCAGTAAAAATATGCAGCATTTGAAACAAATAAAATATAATAAACAATGACAGCAACAGTACCTCAGTAAAAAGCAGAGCTGGCTTAACCGAGTCCTCTCTAAGCCTCTGTAAAGAAGTGTGTTCAGTGAGGTAGCTGTCTGTGCTTCTAAGGGAAGAGAGATCCACACCAGAGATATAACTGCTGAGAAGGCACTGCCCCTATCCATACACAGTGAGCAACATTTGCTGGTGGGATTAAAAAAATGACCCCCTGGGCTGTCTCAAAACATAGGAAGACTGCTGTGGATAGAAACTTTGCATCAACGTACCTAGGTCCCAAGTCATTCAGGGCTTCGCATGTTAACATCAACACCTTTCAACTGAGCCCAGTAACGTATAAGCAGCTAATGTCGATTCAGCAAAATAGGTGTTATATTGCTGCACAGCTAAGTACCAACCAATGCTCTAGTAGCAGCACTCTGCACATAGCTGCAAATTCCAGACCATTTTCAAATATAACCCTACACAGAACACGTTGACGAGCAGTTGCCAGAGACTTCAAATCTGTGTGGTCAGACTATGCCAGTGAACTCGATGGAGCTGCAAATTGACACACCTTGTCACTGAAACCATATGGGCCTCCAGTGACACAGATGAAACGAAGAGCAGCTCCAAACTACGCACCTGCTTCTTCAGGGGGAGTGCAGCTTGACCTAAAGCAGGACAGATGGAAGTTTCTTGGACATGAGTAGTGTCTACCAACCGCAACTCCATTTCCTAAGGATTTAGCTCCAGTTAGTAGGCTCTCATCTAGTCTATTGCCCACCTCTGGGCACTGGTTCAGCACCATCACAACTTGCATCTGCTTCAGATGGTATGGAGATAACCACATCAGATGCATATTGATGACACTGTCTGTGCGATGGCACATTGCAATATTTCTGTCACTGCTTGTGTTCATGCATATATATTTTTGGCTGACCTTGCAGGTGATGTCCGAAGGCTTGAAACAGTGTTAGAATCTATCCAGAAAAACATTCACTCCTCATCGCACATCTTCAAGCTTGCCCAGGATGCATTTAAAATAGCAACGCTTATGGACAGTCTGCCAGATATCACTCTTTTGAAAGTCTCTCTGGAGCTGGGTCTTCAGGTATTTTTCTTCTTAATGCTGTTTTAATGCTTCAGTAAGATACTATAAAACCTTGGATCAATTTTGAACATGTCTTCTTGGCACAACCAGTTTATAACGAACTTTTGCTACTCATCCATGGTCAGTGAGCTCTTCTTGTTCTATTGCTATACCAGATGGCATGGCAAAGGGAATTAAATGGAAAATCTTCATTACTTTTTCACTTAGCTGGCTTTAAAAAAAAAGGTGCCCTGCTGTTACAAGTTGTATGACGTATCAGTAGATTTACCTTGTATTCTTGGTATTAAAGAAGCACACAGGCTGACAGACACAGCATGTATAAATTGTGTGGCTGCTTTTGAAATGTGCTCCGATCCAGTCCTAGAACTAGACATCTGAAACCCTCAACCCTCAGAAGTATGGACACTATGGCTGGTTTTCAGCATCATGGTGTATCGCCAGCCACACACTGCGGTTTGGCAATATAGCACGTTGTAGAAAAAAACTGTGTTGGCCCCAGCCAGCGAGATGCTGTGTGAAGCTGCCACAGCTCTCATTGTGGGAGTTGAGGCAGTTTCACCCCAGCGCCTCATGGGCTATGGCCAATACAGCTGGCCCCAGCCTGCTGCTCAGACGGGCGAAAAGGCTCCTGCACCCAGTTGCGTGAGTCCTGAGGCCCCTTGACCAGGCTCTGCTGGGGGTGGGAGAGCTGCCAGCCCTGATTCCCCTGTGCTGGAGCCGTAAGGACTTGGGGCTCCTTGACCAAGCTCCTTCTGCCTTTGCTGGTGTGTGTGGGGGGGAGGTGAGCAACCTTGCCTGCTTGCCCCCCGCTTCCTGCAGATGGGCCAAGCAACAGTAGCCAAGCACACAGAACCCGTCAGGCTTTGTGAATTGGACTGCCTTCACCTTCGCCCGTGCAGGTGCGCTGTCTCTTTCCTCTGGTGGGGGGCTTGTTCACCCCAGGAAGAAGGACACAGCCCACCCTCCCGGACGAAATCCAACAGGTGCAGGGTGCAAAGCCCACCTTTTCCACGCCTTGCAGAGAGGGGCCGCCAGCAGCATCAAAGAGCCCCTACACCGCCTGGCTGCCTTCCACCAGGAGGGTGGGCTCCACATACCCTCCCAGAGAAGGCAGCCAGGCGGGAAGTGGAAGCTTCATGCTCCCCAGCTGAGCAGCCCCAATCTCACTCCTACTTGCGTTCACTTAAACAGAGCCCCCATCCCACCGCTGGCTCCGTAAAACTGCTTGGCTGAGGCAAGGACAGCTGCATGCTCCTCAGCCAAGCAGTTTAAAGAAGCAGAGGAGGGAACAAGCTGTATAGGCACCTCACTGATTCAGCTTGATTCTCCCTCTGCCAAGGCAGAGTGCAATGGCTGTTTCACCAGTAGTATATAGCTGGTGAAAAGGGACGCGGGTGGCGCTGTGGGTTAAACCACAGAGCCTAGGACCGATCAGAAGGTCGGCAGTTCAAATGCCTGCGACAGGGTGAGCTCCCGTTGCTTGGTCCCTGCTCCTGCCAACCTAGCAGTTCAAAAGCACAAAGTGCAAGCAGATAAATAGGTACTGCTCTGGCGGGAAGGTAAGCAGTGTTTCCATGCGCTGCTCTGGTTCGCCAGAAGCAGCTTAGTCATGCTGGCCACATGACCCGGAAGCTGTACGCCGGCTCCCTCGGCCAGTAAAGTGAGATGAGCGCCGCAACCCCAGAGTTGGCCACGACTGGACCTAATGGTCAGGGATCCCTTTACCTTTACCTTATATAGCTGGTGAAGGTGCCGCCGCTTGAGTTCCACTGCCTCCAGCTCCCAGCTAGTTTATTTCTCCCTCAGCGTGCAGGATGATGGAGGCAGAGGGACTCGAGCGGTGACGGTTTCACCAGCGATATGCCGCTGAGTGACGCTGTCATCGCAGTCTGCCCCCACATACTGGTCCTGGGAGATATATCGTCCAGGCCTAATGGACACCTTGCCTTTGTTACGTCAGTGCTCTAATGCAGTGATTCTTGAACTGTAGTCTACACTGTGTGAGGCACACATAAAATAGACCAAAATGCTGCCTAACTCTTCCAAAGAAATGGTGGCAAAATACCACTTAATGCTCTGCTCATGGTGCAGCTGCACTGAATGCAAAACCATAGAGTGAGGGAGTATATTAAATATTACTAGGTAGTAGGTAGATTTTGCTCAATTTGTGTGGATGCTACTATCTCAGCTGACAATCCAGGAAACAATTATGTTAGAGTACGTAGTCCAGCTGCATTGGAACACAGAGAGTATTCAGTTCTTTGGAAGCCTTCCACTCAGTAACCATAAAATGGTGGATTGCAAAGAATAGGCAAACTAGAGCAGCAGTCTGCAATATTGAAAAAGGTAAGATCTACTGCTATTTAAGGTTATGATATTTATCTTTAGATGCGTAACTTGCTTGCATATCTCCAGAATAGTTTGGATCTCCCGGCACACTGGGAGAAAAGCAAATTACCAGGAAATTTGTTCCAAAATGTCCAAGGATCTGCTCACCCTAGTTCAGCTTGGGGATATGGAGAGGAAGACTGGGAATCCTCCCTGTTCCTTACTTACCTTTGGCATCATAGCAGTTCGAGTTTCTGGGGGAAATCCAGAATTTCCACATTATTAGATTACAAGTGGGTTAGCCTGGGGAAGTCAGGGAGCCTGTAGCCCAGAGAAGCTGCTTTCTGGATGTAAGGTTTTCCTCTTTCTCAAACACTTAAGATGTGTAAGAAATGCTTCTCTTTCTTGTGGCAGAGCTGATGGAGAGACTCCAAAGTGCCCCTTTTGACTAATTTCTAAGCAATGCGTATTCTCATTTTTCTTGCATTGTGACAACTCTATGCTACAGTTTTAGTCTCTCTAAAATGCCCATCTTTTTTGTGAACAGGTGATGCGCATGACTTTGTCAACCTTGAATTGGAGGCGGCGGGAGATGGTGAGGTGGTTGGTAACATGTGCAACAGAAGTAGGTAAGTGGTGCCATTGGTCTCTGATGAATTCTGATTTAACTAGCACTGTGAAATGGTGTAATCAGTCAATCAAGCATTTTATTTGTATGCTGCCTTTCCAAAGTTAAAACCATGCTCAAACAACCCACATAATTACAAACATAACAAAACAATATATAAAACATTAAGAAATGCACAACCAAATTGAACTATTTCCACATAAATCATAAGATACAAAAAAAATCAATAACAACAACCACAACCACGACAATACCCCAACCCAGGAACCTGTTCAGCACCCTCACCTTTTGTAGCTGGAGTCAGTCCGGGCCCCGCCCTCCCAGACTAGATGTCACAAGGTATGCAAGGCAGGGAGCAGGTCTTCTAGGACTCACAGCCAAGATGGTCTCTATATGCTGCTCTTCCAAGAAGAACCTGGGTACTTCTACATCAAATATGTATCTTGTATTTTGTTTTGTTTTTTATTTACCTGTCTCTGTGCCGTAATGCCACACTGACATGAACTCAGAGTACAAAACTTAAACTGTCCTCAGCAAGAGAGCCTGAGCTCCATGCAGGAGATCCCAAACAGACAGAGGAATGCAGCCACCTGAAGGAAGTAGCTTAACCTTACTTGCTATGTCCCCAAATAAAAGATTGGGAACCTCCTTTGCAGGAATTTATATAAGGATAGAAGCTGAAAAGTGTTCCCTTATATGAATTGTGTCAAGGAGGCAGGAGAAAGGCATTCCCCTCATATTCTCCCAAATTTAGAGCAAATTATGAAATGCCAGTAGTGTTCCAATGGTTGTGCATTCACAAGAACAGTAAAGTTCTCTACAAAGGTATTCAAATTAAATAACTTTTTGAGAGCTGCATGTTCTCTTAAATGCCACATCGATCACGCATGCCTCTCTTTTTCTCTCTCCTTTCAGTGTGTCTTCTAAAATCATAAACTGATTTGCCCAAACCTTTGGCTGTATTCCTAGTTTTATCTTTTACTCATGGCTGCTTTATGGTTTGCAGCTTTCGAATTTGGCCACCAACAGACTTGTGCAGGAGTGTAGAGTGCCATTACTTTCTGAGAAACTGGAAAGGAAAACCCAATCTGTATTCTGTTTCTGGTTTTATGAAGATGGGTGCTGTTCCCCAAGCAGATTTTTTACATCACTGCAACACTTAGTGGTCAGGATTGCATTTTCCCTGTGTCTGTTGAGTTTACTATTCTTTGCTCTCCTATCAAGCAATGCTATCAGCAAATTTGCATCCTCTCTCTTTCTCTTTTTTAATAGCATGTTTGTCTTGGCCAAGTTAATTGAAACCTAGATTGAGTTCTAGATATTAGAGGGCAAGTGTGTTTTGCTCAGTTAACTATTGGCAAGCAAATTGCTTTTTTATTCCGCTGTACATTAGCATATATATGTATAGCTTCCATAAGGAAGCTGTAATGTCAAGCAAAGATCACCTCTGAGACTCTAGGAAGTTTGTAAATGAGGGACATGTTTGTTTATGTAAATGAAGATCTGGCATTGAGTGGATGGCCTCAGTGCCTAGTGTTGGGTAAGGAGGGGTTATGTGTATGCATGCATTATAGTACAGCAGGGCCCAACTGAGCAAAATAAGGACCTCTGGGTGTGGTTAGATGAGTGCACAGATGTGTGCAAATTACTTTGAGTAATAATGAGGCACTCAAGCTGCCTATAAGCTTCAATTTATGAAGCCCATCAGTCATTGTTCGCCCTCGCAAGAGCAACAAAAGGGTACTAAAGAAACCTGCACATTTCAGATCGGAAGGCTGGTAGTGACTCTAGATGAAGATGTTGCCTTTAAAGACAGAGATTTCTATTTTCCTGCTGGGGTTATATCCAGTTCAGTTTTGACTTCTTCCTTTTTTTCCATGGAAGGGGGTGTTAGTTCTTTAGGAGGGAAATACACTGAGCGTTGGGACATTTTGGGAATGGGCCACACACACTCAAGCTTGGGGGGGGGACCAGTTTGTTCACATAAACGGCACAGCAGTGTGTTGTCTTGGTATGCTAATCTTTATTGGAGCCGTATCATTGGGATTCTCAATCTAGTTTTCATCGCTTCCAAAGATAGGGGCCAAGGGGTCTTCAGCCCCCCCAAAGTTGATGGGCATTGCCATTCAAATGGCGTGCATGCACCACATCATGTGATCAATTATGTGGAGTGGGGCGTACCTGCCCTCCCCATTTTTTATTCAAGTTGGCACCCCTGCTTCCAAATGAGTTGTGCAGGCTAAAGTACAGTGGTATCTCAGGTTACAGACGCTTCAAGTTACAGACTCCGCTAACCCAGAAATAGTACCTCGGGTATAGAACTTTGCTTCAGGATGAGAACAGAAATCGTGTTCCAGTGGCATGGAGGCAGCAGGAGGCCCCATTAGCTAAAGTGGTGCTTCAGGTTAAGAACAGTTTCAGGTTAAGAACGGACCTCCGGAACGAATTAAGTTCTTAACCTTGAGGTACCACTGTAATAAGAACCAAAGTTGCTCATAGGCTGTGATAGGTTGGGTCTGTTCTTCCATTTTATTAGGAATGCTCAGTCCACCAACACACAGACATTGGTGGGGTTTTCTACCGAGTGTTACAGACAAGGACCCCCCCTCCCAGGTCACAGGTTTGTTCTTTCTAGATATGTATTCGGGTCCGCCATATTTGGTGACAAACGTTTCCTTCTGTGCCTCACAGGTGTTTATGCACTGGATAGCATCATGCAAAGCTGGTTTACACTTTTCACTCCGACCGAAGCGACTAGTATTGTTGCCACCACGGTGATGTCCAACAGCACTATCGTCCGCCTGCATCTGGACTGCCACCAGCAAGAGAAGCTTGCCAGCAGTGCTAGGACGCTTGCTCTTCAGTGTGCCATGAAGGACCCTCAGAACTGCGCCCTCTCTGCGCTGACCTTGTGCGAGAAGGATCACATAGCTTTTGAGACGGCTTACCAAATTGTCCTCGACGCTGCTGCAACCGGCATGAGTTACACGCAGCTCTTCACTATAGCGCGGTACATGGAGCATCGCGGCTATCCTATGCGGGCCTACAAGCTGGCCACGTTGGCCATGACGCATCTCAACCTGAGTTACAATCAGGACACGCACCCTGCCATTAACGACGTTTTGTGGGCCTGCGCACTTAGCCACTCCCTCGGGAAGAACGAGCTGGCTGCGATCATACCTCTGGTGGTCAAAAGTGTCAAATGTGCAACAGTACTGTCGGACATCTTGCGTCGGTGTACTTTGACCACTCCCGGAATGGTGGGGCTCCACGGAAGGAGGAACTCGGGCAAGCTGATGTCATTGGACAAAGCGCCACTAAGGCAACTCCTGGATGCCACCATCGGAGCGTACATTAACACCACGCATTCCCGGCTCACGCACATCAGTCCCCGGCATTACAGTGAGTTCATAGAGTTCCTGAGCAAGGCCCGAGAGACCTTCTTAATGGCTCACGACGGACACATTCAGTTTACACAGTTCATTGACAACCTGAAACAAATTTACAAAGGCAAAAAGAAACTGATGATGTTGGTTCGCGAACGGTTTGGTTGACAATAAAAATGTGTGTGAATGGGGGGTGGGGTGGGTTGGGGGGGGAGCATTGGGAGGGTGGTATGTTTTTACTTGAGCCTGCCTTTGTATCCTTTTTAACTTAAAACAGAGCCACACCGGTATTATATGTGTATAGTTATATACTGAGTTTGCAAAACTAAATTGTCATGTTGTGAAAGTTTGTGTGTCGTTTTTTTCCTCTCTCTTCCCCTTTCCTTTTCTGTTTTCGTATGAGAGATTGAGAGGCTTAAAAAAAATAAAAAGTTTGGTTTACACTGAGTATATGTTGTCAAGTGGCAAAAGCCCACAGAGCTCTCCTGTTCTTTCTGTATATGTTCACAGCCTCAAAACAAAAAAAAGAGAAATATATTGCAATGGCTTTAAAAAAAAATACAAAACCAAACAAACACCTCCATCCTGTGATAAGTACCTCGAATGGCTCCAGCTTTACTCCTTTGTAACTCATCCTGACATTTCAGCTTATTTAAATGAACCAACCAACCCAACCACACAAATAACTAAATAGTTTCAAAGGCTGACCCACGTGGCTTTGCAGTGCTTGTTCATCCAGAAGCATGACACACGATGCTTGTGCATGTGGAAACTTAGCGACTGTCAACATACATTCTCAGGGATTTATCTGGAAAATAAAATTAAAAAGAATGAGAGCATTTATTGTACTGTATATATATATATATTATACTATATGTCGGAATATTGAGAATAAAATATAACATTAACTAATTTATAAAGAAAAAAGAAAAAAAAACCTATAATGCAAAATACTTGAAGCTGCAGTAGCTTGGTTTTTAAACAAACAAGGAAACGTATTGGAAAAGACGAAAGTGCGCCCAGCTTCAGGGCTGGCTCAGGTGATGAACTGAATATGCTGGGCATCTATGCAGAGCCACCTTTTTGGACTGAATTGTTGGATGGAAATTGGGGAGAATTTTATACATATATATATATTTATACAGGCGAGTGTATGCATATATACATATGTATGTATCCACACTTGCGTGCTTGTAACAGGTACTCTAGTCAAGAGGGAACACAGCCAGAGCAGCAAGCCTTAGCATTAAGAATACATACAGTATGCCAGATTTGGGGTTTGTGCCTCCTAGCCTAGAAAACTTAAATATCCCTTTTTCACACAGAGGATGGCTACAGATAACTTTGCCCCTACGTTGCCGCTACTTGTAAACTTATCAAGGTGTGCACAAAACCTGTGTGACGTCCTGGCCACGTGTAGCACCTGGCCATTGGTAAGGTGACATTTTTAAGAAACTGCTGGTCTTGATCCAATCACAACAGGGAAAAAAGAGTTGTGCCCTAAAAATTCCCTTGCTACGCGGCCGGACGCTGCAAATGGCCAGTTTCCCATGTGGTTCATACCCACTGTGGTTAGTTCACAAGTGGCAACTGTGAGGTAGAAGTTTGCCTGTGGCTACCTACAATGTTTTCCAAAACAATTGACATAATACATTACACCTTTGCAGTGAGCTAATAATAAGCTAACCTTTGTGCACAAATAACATATATATTATATATATATATATAAATATATTCTGCATAGGTATTTGACTTTGTGCAGGACAGAAAGTTGTGTAGGTATGACTGTTCGTTTGTTTTTTCAAAAAATATTTTTTATTTCTTCTAGAATTACTTCAAAAGAAAGCAGCCTTCTATCTTGCCTTGTCTTAATGCTTTAAAATAACCAAACTGGAGATCTAACTACCAAACTGTTCATTATATTATTATTACTGTTATTACCAACTTTGGTTACAGTATAGTGTCCTTTATTTTAGCTGATGGTTCTGTACCCTTGTGCTTTTTAAAGCATTTTTTTTTTAACATTTTGGTGCAAAAGTTGTCCCGTGTCTCTTGTTCCCTTTGTTAGAGAACATGCTAGAAGTATGTTTGTAGATTTTGTTTGTTTGTTTAGAGGGGGGGAATTTGTTTCATGCTCTCCATTTTATTTATTATACTAGGGGTAAAAGGTTGTATTTCATCACCCCATGTAAACATGCTCATGAAGTTGAAAGTAATTAAGATTTGATACACTGATATCAATTTATTTATGTAACTAAATCACTGTTTTATAAACTTGTTAATGATCAACAATTTTTTTTTGTTTTGATTAAAATTAGTTTTTTGAAAGCTGATTTTGGACTCCTTTTTGATATCTGTTGCTTGAGAGGGAAGTAAAAACACCCGTTGGTGCTGAAACTTGCTTATGACTGGGATGAAGCCTTCCTTGGTTACTGGGAAACAACCCAAGTTCCTCTAGTCAATTTTGCACTGAGTTTAAATACTCATGGCTGCCCCTGGACCAAGAGGCAAGAGAGATGCTAACAATATTAAAGGTAAAGGGACCCCTGATCATTAGGTCCAGTCGTGGCCGACTCTGGGGTTGCGGCGCTCATCTTGCTTTATTGGCCGAGGGAGCCGGTGTACAGCTTCTGGGTCATGTGGCCAGCATGACTAAGCAGCTTCTGGCGAACCAGAGCAGCACATGGAAACGCCGTTTACCTTCCCGCCAGAGCGGTACCTATTTATCTACTTGCACTTTGTGCTTTCGAACTGCTAGGTTGGCAGGAGCAGGAACCGAGCAACGGGAGCTCACCCTGTTGCGGGGATTCAAATGGCTGACCTTCTGATCGGCAAGTCCAAGGCTCTGTGGTTTAACCCACAGTGCCACCCACGTCCAGTTCAGTCCAGAAGTGCTCAGTTTATAGTGGGCATGTGTAGAAACCCAGCGTGGAGGCAAAAGCTCTCATAAATGTCATCTCCATGTGAGACCTGCCCATCCATTAACTCAGCAGCAGCCCCTACTTCCGAGGTGTTGGCTTTTGGCTTGTTCAGCCCAGACACTGAGCTCCAGCGCCGAGGGCCTTCTGGCAGTTCCCTCACTGCGAGAAGTGAGGTTACAGGGAACCAGGCAGAGGGCCTTCTCTGTGGTGGCGCCTGTCCTGTATAATGCCCTCCCATCAGATGTCAAGGAAATAAGCACCTTATGGCAGCCCTGTATAGGGAAGTTTTTAATGCTCGATGTTTTGTCACTTTATTATTATTATTATTACAAATAAGGCCTCTGCATTAATGCAGCCTAGTTACGTTCCCTGGGTGCTTCTGAAGGTGAAGACTGCAGTGTAAATCAGCCCACAGAGAAGCTGTTCCAGGTGACAAGTTGTTTATGTTTGGGGTTTTACTGTCTCCCTTGTGAAAACCACATGGCAAACTCAAGATTCATATTCTGGAAAGTCCGATGATGAATTCCTACTCCCACCAGCCCCAGCCAGCAGGGCTACTAAGATCACAGTTGTAGTCCTGCAACAACTGGAGGGCTAGGGATTCCTCATCCCTGCTCTGCAAGTGCTTTTCCTCCCTGCTTTATGCATATGTTTTCATGTTAAACTGCAGAATTAATAAAGGTAAACATGGCAGAAGAATGCTAACGAAGCAATTCTAGGCAGTGAGGTCTACTGCATCAAGGGGCTTTCTTCCTATTAAGTGTGCTGTGGATTGCACTAAACCAGAGAGGTTTTTGAACAATGGAATGTCTCCTCTTAAAGCGCTAGAAGCTTAAAGTAAGTGTGACAATGCACAAGCCTCATTCATATTTTGATGACATCTTAGTGAAACATTATGTGAAACAATTGGCTTTCCTTAATAGGCTCTGTCTATGCAGTGCCTGTATGTGCATCTGTCTGTCTTTCCTGTCTGCATGCATGAGACGGAATGGGTTTCATTTACACAGGAGAGAATACTTCAGCCCATTCCAAACCTCAGTCATCGTTTGGAATTTAATTTTCCCGAGGTTTTGCAGGCAACAAATCCTACCAGGGCTTGCCTACCACAGCTGTCAAGAGGAATCTCCTCATAGCTCAAAGGACACAAAAGATTCAGCAAAGTTTATTGATGTGGGATAGCTCAGCTGGCAGAGCATGAGACTCTTAATCTCAGGATTGTGGGTTCAAGCCCCATGCTGGGCAAAAGATTCTTACATTGCAAGGGGTTAGACTAGATGACTTGTGTTGCCTTCCGATTCTATGATCTGAATACCTTTGTCCATGGAGTGGAAGGAGCGGATCACCGTAATAAAAATCCATAGATTTCTTTCTTGCCAGCCAATGTTTTGAGCAGGTTGCAATGCCAAATGTCTCCCACTGATCTCCTGATGACAACGCGTCTTGACTGGAGGAAAGCAGCTTGGAGGAAAGCATGTCTCGTCTTTAGAAGCTGGGACAGGGGAGTGCTTCAATAGCCCAGGAGATTTCTCTGCTTGGTATTTCAACAGCTGCAGCAAGAAAAAAGGAACTCTGCTAGACAGGAACTTGTTTCTGTGGAATGGCTGCCAGAGCCCTTCTGTTCCACACTGATGCTCTGTCATCCCCACCCTTGTTGATACGACAACATTTTATACTTTGCATCACCAAAGAGACTCTGATCCATAAATATCTCTGACTTCAGAGCTGGCCTGTCAGGCCTAGCTCATGCAGCTGTAACGCCACCACAGGCTGCCCTGTGTTCAGAAATGTGTAACTTGGCCACCGGTCCAAAGTATTGCCACTTTGTCACCAGCCCAGGGAAGGCTCTTCCTCCTGGTTCCAATTAAACTGGTAAATGGGACTTTGCAGCTTTGCTCATCATCTGGCGAAATATTTTCATGATGTCCCACCTTTTCCTCCTTGCCAGGATCCTGTTGTCTGACTTAGGCTGTGTATGCACCATCCATTTAAAGCGTGTTTCCTCCTTTTCCAAAAAAAGAATCCTGGGAACTGCAGTTTGTAAGGGTGCTGGGAATTTTAGCTCTGTCAGAAGTCAACTATGGCTCTCAGGATTCAGGGCAGGAGGCTGTTGAAGTGTGCTTTAGATGGGTGGTTTGTGTGCAGTCTTTAGTTACATAAACGCTTGTTCCCTTGGGTTCCCTTCCAACTCTACAATTCTATGATCTATGGTAGTCTTCTCCACCTGGGCCCTCTAGAAACTGTTGTACAATTCCCATCGGTCCCAGACAGCAAGGTTAGGGATAATAGGAGTCATTTCATAGCATCTGAAGGGCACCAAGTTGGAGAAGGCTGATCTCTAGTTTGAAGTTTGCCAATATAGAAGATGTGCTGAAAACTTCCAACTACTTCTGCATAGCATTAGATACTGAGGTAACCCTTCCTGTACCTCTAAGTCCAGCTATTCTGGATCTGAAGGCACATGAGACTTCTGTCTTGCTGAAGTAAAGCCAGGTGACCCCCTGGAAAACACATTTATGCAACGTAAATCCTACTCAGAGTAGACCCAAGACTGACTTGGGTTCATGAGTTTCAGTGGGTATAATTTAGTTGGATGCAGACTATGTGCAACACCTTGGTTTTCATGTTGGAAAAAAGTGAGATATAGCTATAAGAAAAGGCATCTCCTTCATATAATCGTTACTTGGGGCTACTGTTTTCTGACAAAGGATTATTACCCCTTTTGTAGAAGCACAATTCTCGTAAGTCTTTGGGAGAGGCCACAATATGTAAACCAGCCTTTGCCAGCTGGGTATCCTCAAGCTGTTTTGAACTACAACTCACAGCATCCTCAGGAATTTCCTTGACTATTATTTCAGAGGGGGCACCTCTGTTTTCTAGAGTCAGCCAGATGTAGTTTGAAAAGTTGTTTTGTAATGGGTAGTTTTTAATACCAATTCTATTTTTGAACTCCCTCCTTTCCTTCCTCCCTTCTTTATTTTCCTACATAGGAAAGGAAAAATATTTGTAAGTGTGCAGATACAAGGTTGATATTTAATTTATTATTTTCCCCCAGGAAGCATTATGTTTGCAAATAGTATATAATATAATTCCATCAGGTTTCCTCTGTTCCTTTCCCTTTGATCACTGCCTCCCTGCCTGTGTTTTCTCTGTGTTAAAGGTAAAGGTAAAGAGACCCCTGACCATTAGGTCCAGTCGTGGCTGACTCTGGGGTTTCGGCGCTCATCTCGCTTTATTGGCTGAGGGAGCCGGCGTACAGCTTATGGGTCATGTGGCCAGCATGACTAAGCCGCTTCTGGCGAACCAGAGCAGCACGCGGAAACGCTGTTTACCTTCCCGCCGGAGTGGTACCTATTTATCTACTTGCACTTTGACGTGCTTTTGAACTGCTAGGTTGGTTGGCAGGAGCAGGGACCGAGGAACGGGAGCTCACCCCATCGCGGGAATTCGAACTGCTGATCTTCTGATCGGCAAGTCCTAGGCTCTGTGGTTTAACCCACAGCATCACCCACGTCCCTTTTTCTTTGTGTTAGGACTGTGTATTCTGAGCATTATGGGTTGTTGGTTTTTTGTGTGCGCCATCACCAGTTCTTTGTAGGGTTGCAAAAGTGAGAAGTTTCCTGATCTGGGGAGCTTAAATGTACATTTTGGCAAAAGGAAGGTGATGACGAAGGGAAGGAACAAGGGAGTGAAGAGGAAGAAGAGAGACAAGGGTAACAAAATAAATCACTCAGGCTGTCAATGGCCTTTATGACTATGATAGACCTCCATGGCTAGAGGCAGTAATGTTTGTGGAAGCCACAGGTAGGGAGAGCGCTTGGGTCCTCCTTGTCAGTTTCCCACATGCATCTGGCTGGCCACAGGTTGACCATGTTCTCCAATTTGTATAATGCAGTTTTGTGTCAAGCACACTCAAAAGGTTGGATTTTCGCGTATCCGCTCCTGATCTGCACAGTCCGCTCACATGCCTTCCCATCACAGCTGATCTGATAGTGTTAAGATGCTGTCAGACATCCCTGAATTCCATCAGCTTCTGCCCTCTCCCATTGCATATTTGAATTATATTAAACCATGCTCCTGCATCAGAGCGACCGTTTGCGCATCTCCTGCCTGAGCCAAGGGAACGTTGATTTTGTTGCCATCGGCTAAGAATTTGGATTTCTTAATTTGTCAGCACATTTGCTCTTCTGTCAGCTACCTCCATCCTGTGAGAACGCTTATTAGTTACTGGCAATGGCACAGCAATAGTTGCTCAACATCCGTTACGCTTTGCAAGCAGCCATCGTAAAAAGGGAAGTTTGGGAAGATGATCAGGCTGCGTCATCGAGGATTGCAGATTTGGGTATGCTTCTCAGCACATGCTTGGTAACTGTAGGGCACTCAGTAAGAGAAATCAACAGGAACTTTGTTGCTGGTAAGCAACAATTACGCTTATCAGCATATTTCTTCAGGGGTGCAGAAATCTACTGAATGTGATATTGGGCACAGAATTCATCTCCTTGAGAATCTCAAAAGAGGGTACTTAAAAAACCCCCAACCTATTTATTCTCAGGGAAAGTGTATGGCTAATACCTGATGAAATCTCATAAAGGAGGACTGAGTAAAATTGACAATGGGACTTCAGTACTGCATGTCTCACTTTGTTACACTAATGACTGAAAAATCAGAATAAATTACTGTATGCAAAGTAAGAAAAATATTAACATTCACTTGATTTGCAGAATTTATACAGTGTGCAGATTTTGGATAGCTTTTGCAAAGCACTTCCTTTTCTCCCTCCCTCCCTCCCTCCCTCCACACATACAGCCCAGCTCATAATACTGTATTTCAGACATTTGGACATTCTCAGATAGAGATGTCTCTGTTTCCACTCAAAGTAAAGTTACCTTTATATCCCACTGTCCGGTGGTTCTTGGAAAATTACAGGCATAATTTAAAATATTAAATTATTTAAAACAAACAAATAAGCAGCATAATCCACCGAGCAGCAAGAACAATTACAGGCATCAATTTATAATTACTGCACAGACGCTAAAAGCCTACCTACATAAATGAGCCTTGCCATTCTTTCTAAGGGGCAAACTAGACATTATCCCCAATTGTTAATTTGTTTTTAATAAAAAGGAGCCTCAGGGGAGGCTTGCTGATGGCACAAGATGATAGTGCTTAACCCTTCACCAGCCAACCATTTTCCCACTCAAAATGTCCCCCAGGTAATTTCCCCCTATGCAGGTGAGAGGGAAAGCAACTTGGGAATGGGATACTGACTGGTGAAATGACCAATAGGAAAAATGTTAAATCCCACCTCCCCCATGTCACTCCTCCACCCAAAACTGCTGCCTCACCAAACCCAAAGAGTGCTCACAAATGGTTCCTCTTCATCCTGGGGAGAAAGTGACACGTGGGATACCACAGGGTTCTGTCTTGGGCTTGTTGTTGTTCCATGTCTTTATAAATGACTTGGACGAAGGAACTGAAGGGATGCTCACGAGATTTGCAGGAGCCACCAAAATGGGAGGGGTGAAGCTGAGGCTCCAATATGTTGGCCACCTCATGAGAAGAGAAGACTCCCTGGAAAAGACCCTGATGTTGGGAAAGATTGAGGGAACAAAGAGAAGGGGACGACAGAGGACGAGATGGTTGGACAGTGTTCTCGAAGCTACGAACATGAGTTTGACCAAACTGCGGGAGGCAGTGGAAGACAGGAGTGCCTGGCATGCTCTGGTCCATGGGGTCACGAAGAGTCGGACACGACTAAACGACTAAACAACAGCAGCTAATGTTGCAGAAGACAGATGACCTTAACAGACTGGAGAACTGGGCCCAAACCAACAAAATGAATTTGAATAGGGACAAATGGGAGGTTCTACACTTAGGCAGGAAGAACCAGCTGCACAAATACTGGATGGAGAACACCTGGCTTGTCAGTAATACAAGTAAAAAGGATCAAGGGTTCTTAGTAGACCACAAGCTTAACATGAGTCAATAGTGTGATGCAGCAGCAAAAATAGATAATGCATCTCTCCAGTAGGAGAGAGCCCCCATCAAAGTTTAAACCAGTCACAAAGTTAAGCAGCAGCATAGCATGGGAATGTAGGTTGTGAGACCCCTTTTCACATCCTGTTTAGTCTGCTTATAGTGCTTGCCCCCCCCCCCCCGATAATGAATGCTGTTAAGTAACTTTAAAATGATTTACTTACAAAATCCAAAGGTCTGATTCATGCCTTGTTCCACGCAACAGGTAGAATACATGTAGAATACTCTTGGGTACAAAATACAGAAAGTTAGCTTCAAGCTGGAGCAAGCTCAGACATGTCCTTCCTGGTTGATTACCTGGAGCAAAGAGAATGAGGAAAGGAAGAGAAACAGCTTCACTTCCTCCCTCACTGGAGGTGAGGGGGTGTGACCTAATCGAGTCTAGGAACACAGCTCTGTAGTCTTAACCCCTTCATGCAATAACCAGCACTCATGCATAATGATGTGTGAATGCTATCTCCCACTTAATGCAGAAGGGGCCACAGAGTGGTAAGGCTGTTTTCCTTGCTCTCTCTCTCTCTCTGTTTGGTGGAATTTCCACCCTACTTTTCTATATAACAATCAAAGCTGCTTACAAAGGCAGTCTGCTCTTGCAGAACACATTTAAAGAACCCAAGCTTTGGTTGTATGAATTGTTTGGCTGTCAAACAGAAACCTCACCTAGAAAACAGAAACCTTTTAAAGGTGTTTGCAATATTTGTGCTTTTAGTGTTTCGTTCTATTCTATAGCAATGCGACTGATATCTAGTCAGAGGGAGATGAAATATTTATGTTGCAGCCATGCATTCTAATAAATGTCTGAAAGCAACAACATGTAAAGCATTTTCTGGAATTTAGACAAGCACACTTGCTTTTTATTTCCTCCCCACCCTCCTGCCCCCAGAAGTTGCTTTACATATTGTGTTTTGCATAACAACTATAGAACATGGAATATGAAAAGCAACTTCTGGGGGGAAAGGAAATAAACAGGAAGGTCGCTTGTCTAAATTTCAGCAAAAGTGTGTGGGGGGGAGGGGCGGCGCGTTGGCTGTTTCTCTAAATTGCGTTTTCTCATTCCAGTAAAAGTGTCATATCGCCAGGACAATTTGCTTACATGGTGATGTCACTGAAGGCACACAAAGCTGATTCAAAGTCATGGCAATGCTTCCTGGACAGGCGCTTCTCTCACTCTAGGTGGTTAACCTGTAACCTTCTACGCCAACTTAAAAAAAAATAAAGATATTAAAGATTTTCTTGGTTTACAAAAGTATGTGCATTGTCTCTTCTTTCAGGTTGTAAAGTCTTTTCTATGGATCAGTTACATTTGATATGAGACATTAATGTTGTATACAGTAAGGTCGGGGAAGAAGAGAGGGGAGACAGGGGCGCCATGTATGGGGGGCTCAGTGCCGGAGCACTCACAAAATTTTGGGCAGGGCCCTCACGCAACTTCCGAGGTCTTGCAAGGCCTCAGACAGCATCTCAAAGATGCCTCAGAGATGCTTTCTGAGGCCTTCTGAGACCTTGGAACCTGACTTCCGGAGCCACCAGAAGTCAGGTTCTGAGGTCTTGGAAGGCCTCAGAAAGCAACTGAGGCCTTGCGAGACCTCCGACATGCTTTCCTTTTTTTTTTTATAATATTTTTATTGAACAATTTTTTATATAACAGAAACAAAACATACATGAACAAACATTCAACAATAATAAAACATAAAGCAAGTACCATTTCATAGCCCAATTTCTAAACCTTACTTCCTCGACCTCCTCTTACTTCCCGTTTCTGTATTCCAAATTCTTACAGTTATTCAGCGAAATCTTGCCTTATTTTATTATAAATTTATGCTAATCACCCTTATTCTCTTTGTCATAACCATTACTAATAGTAACCATTTGTTTTAATCCAACATCATTCTAACTGTCTCCAATTTTATAATATTTCTTTAAATAGTCCTTGAACTTTTTCCATTCTTCTTCCGCCGCTTCTCTTCCCTGGTCTCGGATTCTGCTCGTCATCTCTGCCAAGCTCATATAGTCCATCACCTTCATCTGCCATTCTTCCAGTGTGGGTAGATCCTGTGTCTTCCAGTACTTTGCAATAAGTATTCTAGCTGCTGTTGTAGCATACATAAAAAAAGTTGTATCTGTCTTTAACACCCCCTGGCCGACAATACCCAAGAGAAAGGCCTCTGGTTTCTTGGGGAAAGTATATTTAAATACCTTTTTCAGTTCGTTATAAATCATTTCCCAGAATGCCTTAATCTTCGGGCACGTCCACCAGAGGTGAAAGAATGTACCTTCCTTTTCTTTACATTTCCAACATTTATTATCAGGCAAGTGATAGATCTTTGCAAGCTTGACTGGGGTTATGTACCACCTATAAATCATTTTCATTATATTTTCTCTTAAGGCGTTACACGCCGTAAACTTCAACCCGGTGGTCCACAACTTTTCCCAATCAGCAAACATGATGTTATGACCAATGTCCTGAGCCCATTTAATCATACTTGATTTTACCATTTCATCTTGTGTATTCCATTTCAGCAGCAGATCATACATTTTTGACAAATTCTTAGTACTGGATTCTAACAGTTCAGTCTCTAATTTTGATTTTTCCACCTGGAAGCCTATTTTTCTGTCTAGTTTAAACACTTCATTTATTTGGTGATAATGTAACCAATCTCTCACCTTCCCTTTTAATTTTTCAAAACTCTGCAATCTCAGTTTGTCCCCTTCCTTTTCCAAGATTTCCCAATATCTTGGCCATTTCGACTCCATATTTAGCTTTTTAACTGCCTTAGCTTCCATTGGTGATAACCATCTTGGAGTCTTATTTTCCAGCAAGTCCTTATATTTAACCCAGACATTCAGCAGTGCTTTTCTGACAATATGGTTTTTGAAACTTTTATGCGCTTTAACCTTGTCATACCACAAATATGCATGCCACCCAAAAATATTGTTAAATCCTTCCAAATCCAAAATGTCTGTGTTTTCAAGAAGCAGCCATTCTTTTAGCCAGCAGAAAGCTGCCGCTTCATAGTACAATTTAAAGTCTGGCAGGGCAAACCCCCCTCTTTCCTTTGAATCCGTTAATATCTTAAATTTTATTCTGGGCTTCTTGCCCTGCCAGACAAATTTAGATATATCTTTCTGCCACTTCTTGAAACAGTCCATTTTATCCATTATTTGTAATGTTTGAAACAAAAACAACATTCTTGGCAAAACATTCATTTTTATAACTGCAATTCGACCTAACAAGGAAAGCTTCAAGTTTGACCATATTTCTAGATCTTTTTTCACTTCTGTCCAAGTTTTTTCATAATTGTCTTTAAATAAATTCACATTCTTAGCTGTCATATTCACACCCAAATATTTCACTTTTTTAGCCACAGTCAACCCCGTCTCATTCTGGAACCTTTCTTTTTCAATCTGTGTTAGATTTTTCTCCAATACCTTAGTCTTTAACTTATTCAATTTAAATCCTGCCAATTGACCAAACTCTTGGATTATTTCCAAAACTCTTTTCGTGCTAGCTTCTGGCTCCTGTAATGTAAGTACCAGGTCATCTGCAAATGCTCTCAATTTGTATTGTTTGACTCCGACCTGAATGCCTTTAACCAACTGGTCCCTCCTGATCATATTAAGCAAAACCTCAAGGACCGATATAAAAAGTAATGGGGAAATATGCTTTCCAAGGCCAGGGGCCGTACATGACACCATTACACGATGTCACACATGCTGGGCACCCATAACCTGGGGCGCTAGTTGGCTCCCCTGTGGGGAGAGGAGGGGTGGTGTGGTGAAACATATTCTTTTATATAGTGTACGTGTGGGGTTTTGTGTTCGTGTCAACTGGATAGGGTTCACCTTCTATTTGCTCATTACATTTCCTTGGTAGTGAGAAGGAATGGGGGTGGGGAGGTGCTCAGGGTGTGTTTGGTTGTCTATAGTTGGCTGCAGTGAAGTTTGTTTGCTTCTATGCCAACTTTTGAATGCCTGCTGCAAACTTTTCTTTTCTGCCAATTCTTTCAATCTCTCATTTTTCTAATATTGAGGCATCTGATCATAGCCTGCATTTTAATCAAGGCTTATATTTTGATCAGATTCCTGTATTCTAAAAATGAGCTTAAATTCACAAATGTTTCTTTCAAGGCAGGAAACCAGCAGGCAAGGTCTTTGTCAGAGGCCCCTTTGGTTTATTGCGGTCATAAAAAAAAAAAGCTGAGAGCAAAAGGTCACTGACCCTACATATTACAGAATATAATTAAGCTGTAATAAAGCGGCTAAATTAAGAATTAGTAAATAGTAAAAGGTTTTGCCATTTGGCCTCTCATCATACAAAGAGTCATTTGCCTAAAGGTCAAAAAGGTCAAAGCATCTGGCTGGCAAGAGGGGGAGTAAAGAGCCGTTTTTTAAGCTGTTCCGTGTTCCTTTTAAATTGAGATCCTTTTACTCTGCAAAGATTTCTTTTCCTCTTAAAAGGTTATTTATGTTATGTATAATATGATATTCTGTTGCCTGAATGCAGTAAGCATCTAGAAAGTAATAAATGTTAGAGAATTATAGAATCATAGAAGAGTTGGAATAGACCACAAGGGCCATTGAGTCCAAACCCCTGCCAAGCAGGAAACACCATCAGAGCACTCCTGACATATGACCTCCAAAGAAGGAGCTCTTTCATAGATGGTGTGTGAGAAGGTGAACAAAAGATCTGTTCAGATAAAATTAGAACCATTAGCCATCTGTTTTGCAGGGAATAGGGCAAGAGGGGCCAAAGGTTATCTGGTAATTAAGGTGCCTGGTCGAGGTAAATGTAAGATATATGACTACTTATTTGCCATTTATAAATAGAAGAAAATATAGCTCTCTGTCTCCCATAAAAGGTAATAGGAAATGGGTGTATCTTTTATGATTGGTTCTAGCAAACAGCCAATAGGAATTTCAACCAGGCTGATTGGACAAAGGCAGCCAAAGGGAGGAGAAAGGGGGCTGGATTGAGGAAATATAAGTGCTGGCCATAATGGCAGGAAGGCAGGCCAGAGCTTGGTAACCATATACCACTGTGCCTCTCATTTATTTGTCTGACAAATAAATTATTATTTTAATTTCTCTATTGCTGCGTTGAATATTTCATTCCAGCTAAGCGTTAACCACAAGCAGGGTGCTACAATATCAAGTTCAGCGTGGCACATTTCCACAGGTTTGCGAATCTCATAAGATAAACATTTTTGTATCAGTGGTGTGCAGTCAGTAGCCATGGGGTCTAGGCTAGTCCCCTGAAGGGTCCAGGAGCCCTCCCACAGCCTTCCCAAGGCCTGCCTGGCTTAGGGAAGTAGGCAGCAGGGCTCCAGCATTCTGTCAGAGGCCTGGCACCTGCTTCCTAAGGCCCAGGAAGCTTCTGCCCAGCTTAGGGAGGGATGTGAGATGTTCATGTGTGCGACATCACACACCCACACACCCCACTCCAATTACCCTCACAAGCTAGCTATGTGTTCCCCTACGAAAAATTTCACCACACACCACTGTTTCGTATGGAATTTTGCCTAATGTAGACATTTCTGCAAGCATTTCACGCTATTAAACTTATTTCCATGCTTTTCCCCCAATATATGCATTTTAATGCACACTTTCCCCTAATGGAGCCATTTTTTTTTTTGGTTAGGGGAACTGCATAATTTGGAGAAGTGGAAATCTTGAAGGATAACTCTTTTGCATGTTGTTTCAAGAAGTGCGAATCAGGTAGGTTTGCATTAAAGGCAAACCGAACAAATTTCCTGCCCTTCTCCATCTCAACCTAAAAACAAGTCACATTGGACCATTTTTATCCCCAAAGGAGTCAGCTTTTATGCACCCAATCTTGATATCTGTGCAATGTTGATATCTGCAGTATGGTGTGCCCTTTCAATCTGGAGGGTGCTCACAAGGGAAGGGGCCATTTTTTGGTGGTAACTCCAACCCCATCATAGTTCCTGTGCCAAATGAAACTCATAAAAGGCGGTCCCATACTCTCCAACATTTCTCCGATGAAAATAGGGACATCCTATTCAAGAACAACAAAAATAAAACCAACAACGTTATTCATTTATATCTCACCCATCTGACTGAGTTGTCCCAGCCACTCTGGGCAGCTTCCGACATATGTAAACATGATAAAACATTAAATAATTTGTTTAAAAAACCCTTCCCTATACAGGGCTGCCTTCAGATGTCTTCTAACAGTTGTATAGTTACGTTTCTCCTCAGTTTGGGGGTTTGCAGCTAGTGTGGTGTAGTGGTTCAGAGTGGTGGACTCGTAATCTGGTGAACGGGGTTCGATTCCCCGCTCCTCCACATGCAGCTGCTGGGTGACCTTGGGCTAGTCACACTTCTCTGAAGTCTCTCAGCCCCACTCACCTCACAGAGTGTTTGTTGTGGGGGAGGAAGGGAAAGGAGATTGTTAGCTGCTTTGAGACTCCTTAGGGTAGTGATAAAGCGGGATATCAAATCCCAAACTCTTCTTCATCTTCTTCCCTACCTTCCAACATTTCTCTGATGAAAATAGGGGCATCCTAAGGAAAAACGGGACATTCTGGGATCAAATAAAATACCAGGATGACTTCTGTAAATCTGGGACTGTCCCTGGAAAATAGGGAGACTTGGAGGATCTGTGTTCCTAGCAACTGCAGGCATTTAGCCCTCCAATGAGCATCCTACCCCCCCCAAACAACCCACCCCTCAGGAAGAGTGCAACGCTGTCCAGAAAAACAACTCACTTGATTTCCAGATCCATTTGCCCACTGGACCTCCATCTTGTCAGGATTTAGCTGCAGTTTATTGGTCCCCCGCCCCTCCTTCCTCCCACTGCATCCAGGCATTGGGCCAAGGGGACCTGAACAGCCTCCCCATCTCAGATGCAAAAGAGGAATATTGCTGAATGTCAACAACATATTACCTACACCAAGCTCCAGATCCATGGCTAGGAAACCTCCAGGGTGGATGGGTGGAATGGTACTTTGACTCACATCTGCTCTTGGTGTTTGCTGCTCTGGGAGCCTCTTTGGCTCAAGGGCGGGGAGGAAATGATCCAAATAAATTAATGGACTGGCAGCATCCATATTTGAAAGCCTTTCAAGTCAGCTGAAGACGTTAGGAATTGGACCTGGGAGGAATTGGACCACATACACACACACAGAGAGAGAATATGAACATATCTACTGTTTCTTTGTTTTGAAAGGTTTGTCTGTCACGAGGACAATAACATCACATTGTTCTTTTGTCTCATTTCATAAACACTTTTCTTTTTAATGATTTGAATCTGTGAATGTTGGCACAATATCTTTTGCCACTCAAATTAGCAAACACTGAAAGACAGAGGCCTATAATGTAAAGGATGACACATCTTTAAAATATGCTGATGTGAACAAGGCGCTGCAATGATGAATCCCACCAAGGCTCTAAAAAGATCTATGTGCTGTTTTGGTAAAAAGATATCGGCTGGTGCCTCTAGTGAAGTGTGTCACTTCACTTTGTCATGCCATTCTAGTCTTCAGTGGCCTATAAGTATCCCCCTATTAGTATTAACACTGCTGAAAGTGACCATATACTGTTTAAGCAGAGTAATGGTTGAGGAGAGAACATAGCATGTGATGCTTCTCATTTCCTAGAGCAGTACAAGGTTCAATGAGTAAGCCTTTTTGCAGGGTCAGTTTCAATGGAAGCAAAGAGTGGTGGTGTCCGAGTGTCGTAACTGTTTATTTATGAACTCACGAGTAGGGAAGGGTGAAGCAGTTTATTTCTGGTGTGTGTCATTTCCACACGTGTTTACCCATATGTCTATCCTGTCCTGTTTCTGCTTCAATCTGCAATTAAAAAATAAAATAAAAACCAACAGAAGATTGGCATTTAAATATATATTTTTAAAAGTACATTCTCTCAAAACATGCATTTTTGAGCCAAGAACTGTGCTCAAACATTTGGGAAATGACAGGTAACCAAATTCCAATCTGCATATTATTCTAGGAGGTACAAGTTCTGGTCAGCTTCTCCTGAAATTTGCAAATATTGAGTTTTCCCAGTGTTCCTACTATGTGAGCAGGAGGGAGCAGGATGCTACAGGATGTCTTGCACCCCAGGCACCTCGCTGCTAGCTAGCTGCAAAAACACAGATCTAAGTCCCATTTGCTGTCTACATTTGAATTGTCAAACTGTTTCTTTCCAGACTCCCCCGCAGCAGTGTAGGGTATGTGTAACCACCATCCATAAAATAAGAATAAAAAATTGATGCTCATTTAAGTGCACATTCTCTTGGCCATCCATACACACTAAAGAAGCCTCTTTAGTTCTTCGGTGAAAGAAAGCCTAGAAAAAAGAGATAGTGTTATCATTCAGTACAAGTTCTCCCACTGTCCCTCATTCTGATGGCCAGCCATAGTTAATGCAAGAGAGAAGGATCACACATGACAAAGAGATTTTCTACATTCTGCAAATGCTTTCTACAATGCTTAAAGGTTTCCGCATGGTGGAACGTTATTCAGAAATGGAGTTGCTAAGCTTTTCAGGCCCAAAGGCTGACACATCCATCCTCTGTCAACACCTGGTGTGCTTGTGTGTGTATGCTAGTAGTGGGTGTGGCCAAAAGTGGGTGTGTCCACCCCACATTCACTCGTGAACATTTTTGCAGGCACACCTACAAGGCACACAGTCCACTCTCATACAGATCTGGCTGAGGAAGAGGGATTTTATTTTGCTCCCTGCTCATCCAATGAGCAACCTGGATTACTAGGGAAAGGCTAATTTGCATCCGGGGCAGAGGAATGGGGGCATGGTGGGGGTGAACTGCCCCAGGTGTCTTCGCTGAAGGGGGTGACATTTGGCAGTCGCGGGCAGCGCACTGAATGTCCACCATTGGCGGCTTGCTCCACCCCCAGCTGCAGGGCATGCACACCACTCTATGCACCCAAGTGGCTATCCTGTGCCTGGGAGGGCACCATCTGCACCCCATCCCCCTTGGGAGGGTGCCCGTCCTGGGCAGCATGGGCATATGCTCCACTGCTCTTTGCATCCCCATTATGCTGCTGGGCCCTGCCCATCCCAGAATGCTGTGCCTATTTTTATTTAATGTAATACATATATATGTACTTTGCCTCTAAACTAGGTTGGGTCTTGGAAGAAAAAATTGAAACCTTGTTCTCAGGGTCCTATAGATTGAAAGCAAACCAGGTTGGGTATTTTCAGATTCCACTCCTGCCCTTGACCAGGAGGGATAGCTGGTGAACCAAGGGATCAGTTTCAATCAGAATGGTATAATGGCAGAGGAGGGCTAGGGGAGACTCAGATTCATATCCCGGTTCAGTCATGGAGTTTGATGGGGAACCGGGAGCTGGTCACTATCTCTAACCCAGCTTACCGCACAGGATTATTGTGAGGAGAAAATTGGGGAACAATATATGCTGCCTTGAGCTCCTTGGAAGAAAGATGGGGAATGAATGAGATCCCATGGCTGCAATCCAGGATAGGAAAGGTCATTGGCATTCAGATCATTTGAGCTCTGGCTGGGGTCGGGTACTAGGGTCAGATACTTCCGTTTTGATGTCATGGCATCGGGTGTGGTAAGGACTTGGGAGGGTTTCTATTTAAAAGGAAATAGCCTTAGCTCATGTTGTGAAAGTTTCTGGGGCTCCACACCCAAGATGCTTAATGACGTCGATGAACGTTAATGGCACTTTAGGGAGAGCAGTCTGACAGGGCTGTTGCTAAGCCCAGTTCCACAGTAAACACAGTGCGCTGCTAAATTATGGAACCTGAGACATCGGAAGATGGAGCAGAATAACAACAATATTTCTCAAGCACCTGAAAGTAAGGCGCTGTACTCCATACAGCCTTTGTTTAGCATCATCCCACCTACCCAGGTTTACAAAGTAAATAAACAGGTATCTAAGGGGAAAGGAAGGAGAAACGGTAAGGAAAGATATATAGAAACTAAAGGATTGTTCCATCAGCATCTGGCGAAAACTGATGTGAAGACTAATCAGCAGTAAGCATAAGAGAGGGTGCGCTATCACAAATAAGCCAACATGTCAGGAAATATTGCTCTGAAAATAAATCAGGATACAGCCTTTGATTACTGTGGCCTGGGGGGGGGATCCCTGTGGCCTCCCAGCCCCATTCCCATAGGCTCTTGCTGAAGGTGCATTGCCTCTGCAGATGGGATGCAATCTTTCCAGCCCAAACTCTACCTTCGAGAATCTTGTCTCGAAGCGGCTATAGCTATAATGATGCCCCCAGGTGAGTTATTGAGAAATGGGAACATAGTTGGAAATCAACTGGCTAATTCATTAAAAGGGGTTAGATTTTTTTGGATAAATTATTCATTGCGAACAATTCTACACTCCGATTCCCTCAGCAGTTTTTGGCAATGTTGTCTTCCGTTCCTAGGTTCAAATTAAGCACTGCGAGCAAATGTGAGCCTTGGAGTTGTAAAGTGTTCTTGAGTGAGACAGTTGCCATTGAGACAGGCTGATCCAATGGTCCAACCTCCCTGTTGCAGGGCCAGCCCAAGACATTGTGTTGCCTGAGGTAAAGGACAAGGTAATACTCCCCTCCCCTCTTTCATTCCATGTATAGAAGCGGACCCCACTGGCAACTGAATCTTATTCACAATCTTCCAGGCACAAACAGTATTGAAAGTGGGATCACATATGAACACCCCAATATCATCATGAGCACAAATCACATTGTATGCACAATTAAAACAACATCTGGAAGGGTCCTTAGACTATTGCCCATGCTATTGGTTGAGCCACAAATGCCCCCCTCTCTCCTACATTTTGTTAGTGATATTGCCTTGACTGCCATTTGATGCTCAGTTATATATTACTGTTGTTGTTTGTTGTTCATGTGTTTCCTGCTCCTTAATGATTAACTCTATCATACATTATTGAGTTCCCTTGTTCCCTTGCATCAGAACTGCATTTCAGAGAAAGCAAGGGAATATTTGGTTGCAATTTATTTATTTATTTGGTCATAGATGGGTAAACGTTGCCTTTTCCTGCAAGGTTGAACTATTAACACTTGGTTTCTCATCTATGCAAACAGTTCCCCAACTGATTTAGATCTTATTATTAACTTGTCTCAAAGTGCCATGTAAAATTAATAAGCACAGAGAGAGTTGGTGCCTTATTCTTGGGAGAAGTGAAGATTATGAACTTAAAATATGTGGCAAAGAGGCCAAAAGGTATTTTCGTCAATACTGAAGGCTTGGTAGCAATTTCAGGACACACATTGTGGCCCTCTTACAGCTGCTGCACCCAGAATAGTAGTTGTTTGTTTGTAAAGTGTCATCTGCATCTTTTTGTGCAATACAAAAAATGAGGGGGAAATCCCCATTTTGGTTTACAATCTAACAAGAAAAGGATGGGAAATGGGACAAAGGAGTAATTAAAATTAGCAAAACCGTTTTTGTGTTTTGGGCAGTGTCATTCTCCACCTATCAGAGGGTCTACGTATCTTAAATTACCCTGAGAAGTAGTTACCATAACAGCTACCAGATTAGCTGTACAAATTATTATCCACATTATTACCACGTGCTTCCTCCAAGGTACTCAGGGTGACATACATGGTATTCCCCCTTTTATCCTTAAAACAACTCTGAGGTAGGCTGAGAGATTGTGCCTGCCCCAAAGTCATCCAATGAGCTTTGTGGCTCAGAGTATAATGATTTGAATTTAGGATTCTTCTAGGCAAACCTGAAACCTTTATCCACAGTACAACTCTACCTTCAGTTTGATCTGTTTGCACATTAGAGCTTACCCTTTGACTAATCCTCATATTATTATTGCCCTTTGACCAATTATTCGGAAATTGTGAGCAACCAAGGGAATATTTTCACTGACTCAGCTAATACACAACAATGACTCATCAGAATCATTAAAGATCTCCAGGCTGGATTGAACAGCATGTCCCACCACAACCCCACCCTCTGCTGTCTGGTAGTAGCTACAATGTACAACCAAAGTGGCCTGGAACAGATTATTGCACAAAACTCTTCAGACTTCATGTGCTTATTCCACTGAGTAACCACACAGTGGTCGGCAGGCATTGTTCCATGCAGGCTAGAAACCCTGCTTAAGGCCTTGCAACCACAGTTGCACATTAACCAAGTCTACACACAACACTAAGCCAAGCTATACCTTAGCACACATGCATGGGCTCCAGAAGAACACATTGTGGCCACAAAGCTCCTCTTTCAGTCCCGATTTATTGTACTATTTTGTTGAACCTGGTGTTGGGGGTCTCAGGAAATATACCGTAGGCATTTCATCTAGTCTTCCTACCTGATGAAAGGGGTCTTGAGCTTGGTGTTGAACCCTGTTGATCCCAGGGGACTTTAATATCAACACTAAGTTGCGTATACACCCCAGCTGGTGGGAGCAGCTGAGGACTTCATAGCCACCATCTTGAGTACAACACCTGTGACAGAACATGCTCTTCACTGGGTATTAATGTATTTTTAATAATTTGTTGGAAGCTGCCCAGAGTGGATGGGGAAACCCAGCCAGATGGGTGGGGTATAAACAATTATTATTATTATTATTATTATTATTATTATTATTATTATTAAGCAGGGTGTCGTAGTCCTGTGCTGCCAACCATGGCAGAGCTCAGTGGAGAGAGAAGCCAGCCAACTAGCCTAGTATCAGGGGGATACTTGCCTGGAGGCAGAGTCCTTATACAAGGTTCAATCCAGTCCTAAAGGCCAGGAGTATCTCAGTTCATGTAGTCATACGATCCGGGGGGTCAAGAAAGCCGAGGGTCCAAGGTCACAAGAAGCAAAAAAGCAACAAGGTCTGGCCAGAAATGACAAATGTTGTTTCCAGCAACTGACTGAGGCTAGCAACCCTGCTTCAGAAAGCTGGAGCCATCTGGTTCTCATCAGGAGCAAGAAGGCTGATCAGCGGCAGGTGGAGTCACTTTGCCTTCTGCTCCTTCAGGCTGCTGCTCAGCAGGTGAAGCCGACTCCTGGCCCATGACACAGGGGTAGCTAACATGATACAATCTGCATGTTGTGGCTTACAATTCCCACCATTCCCGACCTTTGGCCATGCTGCCTGAGGCTCTGGGGAGTTGTAGTCCACAACATCTGAAAGAAAATTTGTTGCCTACCCTGCACATTAGGAAGAACTTTCTGATAGTGAGCACTCACACTTTACATTGTGGGTGCCCTTTGCGGGATCATGCGCGGTGCTACAGTTCCCAGGGAACTTACTGGCAAACAGGGACTGGCCTGCCTCTCAGTGTTAATTTTTGGAGGTTCACGCCCAACCTCAGTAATCAAGTTTCTTGCTGGGAGGTGGGGCCAGCCCCATTTATAAATAGGGGGTGGAGCCGACAATAGCCAGGCAGTCAGCTCTGGAGATTCACCCTCCCTACCCTCCCGTTGTTTAATGTTTCTTGTTTGCAGGTTAACTTTTTCTTCCTGTTTAGCGGGCGCTGCTACTGTCTATGACTGGTTGCTGTTGAAGGACCAGGAATTAATTTTTGTCTTCCCTGTAGCAATTTGTCACAACTTTTGGCCTTGGGTGGAATTCTTTCTTCCCTAGAATGGGGTGTGTGTGTGTGAAGTGGTGACTCACCCTCCTTCGGTGGCAATTCCAGGGTCCCCCTCTTTAAGGGGTTATATATATGGATATCACTGGCCATACACTGAAAGGTCGTCAGTGAACTACCCTGCATGCAGGGATATGGGCTGGGCTGCCTGCTACACTTACATCTCGCAGAGCACCCCCATATCCCATTTACCCTGATGAGCCCCAGTTCCCCCCGGCTGGGGGGCTGGGAGGGATGCACGCCAAGGTCTTCCTACATTTGGAAGTTTAATAAAGTTGTGGCCTAGTTTTAATTCCATATAACGTTGTCAGAGTCTTTATTCCTTCCTTATGATCCCTGGGGGCTGGGGCTGTCGCTGCCTGGTCACGCAATAAGAGCCATTTGAGAGTGGAACAGACTCCCTTGGAAGGTGGTGGAGGTTTTTAAGCAGAGGTTGGATTGCTATCGGTCAGGGATGCTTTAGTTGAGATTCCTGCATTGCAGGGGTTGGACTAGATGACCGTTGGGGTTCCCTTCCAACTCAACAATTCTGGAGTAGGAGCTTATTGGATCAGGCGGAAAAAGAGCATGCCTAATTTGTTGGTTTCTTAGGGTTTGCCAGGACTTTCTCTAGACCTTTTCAAGGGTTTCCCCCCTTGATTTGCATTGACATATGTAAATGATAGTAATTTTCTTCCTTGTTAAATAGTTTATACTTAGGGTGGGACGGAAAGGGAGATGTCAAGATGGTGGTGGTGGGGAACTGTTTGATGTTATAAATTGTTAAAACTCTATTAAAATTTAAATAATAAAACAGTGCTGTGCGTAATGTAGATGGAAGCTGTTGCCGATTTCCAGACGCAAAGATTTCTGCTTGATTTGTTGTAATTGCTTTATGAAATTTTTATTTTGTTATCCACCTTGAGCATACCAATACAAAGGTGGAATATAAATAATGGAAACAAATAAAAATTGCCTAAAGAATGCTATATAAAGGGCTGAGAAAAGAGAGAAAGGGAGAGAGGACTAGTCCGGACATCCACTTCCAATTAGGAATGGCTGTAGCCATGAAGGCTGTAAAATATCTCCACTGTCAGAAGGCTCTAAATACCAGCTTGGGGATCGGGGAATGCAAGCAGGACAATGCCATTTCACCTGTTTCATGCTTGTATGCTCCCCATGGTTAGCCACTGTGGGGAAAATGGACTGGACAGACCTTTGGTCTGATCTAGCAGGCCTCTTCTAAGGCGCAAGAGGGAGGTCTTAAACTGGGTCTCCCAGCAATCAAGTCCTGCATCATTTATTTCCACTGAAAGTCTGGTGACTGCTGCTGCTGCTCACTGCCAGGTAAGCCCTCCAAGGCTCACCCATATAGGAGGGAGCCTGCTGACATAGATGTGGGTCCTCACTGAAGGCATGTTGCAAAGAGCCCTCTCAAAGCTGGAGCTGACCCTAAGGAGAAGGCAGCTAGCCATGTCCTCACACTAGAGACACATTGCTCAGAGTGGGAAGCAAACTCTGAGGTCTGGCACCTGGTGGCCCTTTGGGTCAGCTGATTACACCTTGTTTATCTGATTACACCTCATTTAACTAGTCCTGCAGTACAGATGCTGCCTTTCTCCCGCATTCTTTGAGATGCACTGCTGCTCCTCTGCTGTAGCATGTGACTGCATCAGCCCTGCCAATTGGCTGGAGCAGGGCAGCAGCAAGAATGGGGAGTATTGGATTAGTGGAGAGCACACAGGGGTGGTGGCCCCAATGAGCTCTCTGAGCTGCTTTTGCCACCACAGCCCATAACCTAGGCCCTAAGAGGACAAATTATCCCATTTCTGCCCTACCATTCATGTTTGTCAAGTTTCTCCCAAATTCTTCCCACCACCTTCATTCAAATATCAGGATGGCCTTGCCTCACCTGATCTGTGTAACTTTTTCAAAAATGGCAGCTATAGGCCTTGAGCTTGTAGGATGGGGAAGATTGGACATTTAAATAACCCCCCTGTCCGCTCTCCTCTTTGCTACCTTGGCCTCCACTCTTAACTCAATCAACTTTAATTCACTTCCAGCTCTCTTACTGCCTTCAGCAACTTCACCTCTTCTCCCCTGGTGCCTTTTTATAATTGCAACTTTCTCCCAGAACACTTATGTTGTTTCACTTCCCTCTCATCTTTCCAATCGCTCTTTTTAAAAAAACACTTTGTCACAAAGCCTCTTCCTTCTCGCTCTTCTACTCTCCAATACTGCAATCTTGCTGCTGGATTTGTTCAGGATGTTTGTATTTTTAACCCTTGCACCGCCTTTCCTTTCTCCTGCTCCTTTGTCTAACGTTGGATGATAACCTCCGTTGAGACTTCTCTTTGCTGGACTGTGTACACAGAAGTGCATGTCTCAAGGGCTGCTGTAATTTTGGCTGTTGACATTGTTTTTACTCCGTTCTGAATTGCTTTGAGTGTTCACATATGGAAAATTGGGGCATACGTACTTGCAAAGAGAGAACATTATTCAGTGGGGGAAACATCTGCTTTGCATACAGAAGGTTCCTGGTTCAATCCTTGGGGTCTCCAGGTAGGGCTGCGAATGTCCCCTACCTGGAACCTTAGAGAGCCTCTGCAATTCTGTGTAGACAATATTGACAGACCCTCCAAGTGTCCCTATTTTCCAGGGACACCCCTGATTGAGAGCCAGTGTGGTGTAGTGGTTAAGAGCGGTAGTCTCGTAATCTGGGGAACCGGGTTCACGTCTCCGCTCCTCCACATGCAGCTGCTGGGTGACCTTGGGCCAGTCACACTTCTTTGAAGTCTCTCAGCCCCACTCACCTCACAGAGTGTTTGTTGTGGGGGAGGAAGGGAAAGGAGAATGTTAGCCACTTTGAGACTCCTTAAAGGGAGTGAAAGGCGGGATATCAAATCCAAACTACTACTACTACTACTACTACTACTACTCTTCTTCTTCTTCTTCTTCTTCTTCTTCTTCTTCTTCTTCTTCTTCTTCTTCTTTAGAGAAGCTGTCCCGGTTTCTGATTTGATCCTGGAATGTCCCACTTTTCCTTAGAATGTCCCTATTTTCATTGGGAAAATGTTGGAGGGTAGGGACTTGTCTGACCCCTGAGCCATCTGAGTCCTGTATAGGGAAGGTGTTTTTTTTAATGTTTAATGTTTTGTTATGTTTTTATATATGTTGGAAGCTGCCCAGAGTGGCTGGGGCAACACAGTCAGATGTGTGGGATATAAATGCTCAAATTATCATTATGGAATGGGACGTCCATAGAAAGTCTGCTCTCAGAGTTGGGAATTGGGCAGATGTGCCAAAGCCTTAACAAAACAGCAAACTTTATTCCAAGGGCAATGCAACCTAGACCATGGCAGACTAAGAACCAAACTGCATGTTGCCTTAAACACACACTTCCTATTTGCATCTTAAAAAAAAGGGGGTGTCACAGGTAGACAGGGTGGGGGCGGGGGGTGGAATCCTGCCACTTTGGAATGTTGGAACTTTTGTTGATGGTTTGTTTAATTTCTTTAAGGCATCATTGGTCAACTGAGTTGTGTACTTTTGCAGACTGAATGAACATACAGTCATTTAGGCCAGGGCAACATCATGAATCTCTTGAGGTTTTCTGTATTGAACTTCTGTCAAAATATTTCTTCCAAGATTTCAAAATGCCTGTCACTTCCATTGTGTTTCTGCAGAAAAGGCTCTTGGAAGGCATATATACATGTGCGCGCACACAGACATGCACATACTGCACCATCTTTTGTGGAAACTCCTTGGCAAAGCCTCAAGAAGCCATTTCCCTTTTTCTGTAGCATGAAAACACAGGAGAATTATAGCCTAAATAAGCACGTCCATCTTCCTTTTCCAGATGCCGCTGCCCAGAATCTGTCTTTTATTGCATGACTGTGCTGGTGGTTTATTGTGGGTCAGGGCCAATTTGAGGCATCTATTCAGCATCCTCCAACCTGCACTGTTTTCCTGGAGCGCATACTAGAATATGCAAAGGCAAAATGCAGCACACACCATGTGAGCCAAATGGTATCGGCTCCTGATGAGGTGAGGGCAATTGTATCTACTTTATCTTGTCAGTTTGGGCGCAAATCTCACAAGGTAGAGAATCCAGTTCATGGAAATGTGATTCCTTCTGCAAGCACGCAGATTTCTCTGAAGTATACTGAGGATACCTACAGGCAGTGCTATTTTTCTAGAAAAAGAGGTGCTGGAACTCACAATGAACACCTCCCTTGTTCTCTTATAATGGTAATGGGGCCCACTTGAGAGGTGCTAGAACTCAGTTCCAGTGAGTTCTGGCTGGGAAAAAAGCCCTGCCTACAGGAACCTGCCTTATATCAGGAGTGGTGCTGTGATCTAAACCACTGAGCCTCTTGGGCTTGCCAATCAGAAGGTCGGTGGTTCGAATCCACTTGACAGAGTGAGCTCCCATTGCTCTGTCCCAGCTCCTGCCAACCTAGCAGTTCGAAAGCATACCAGTGCCAGTAGATAAACAGGTGCCACTGCAGTGGGAAGGTAAATGGCATTTCCGTGTGCTCTGGTTTCCCTCACAGTGTTCTGTTGTGTCAGAAGTGGTTTAGTCAGGCTGGCCACATGACCCAGAAAGCTGTCTGTGGACAAACGCTGGCTCCCTCAGCCTGAAGTGAGATGAGTGCTGCAACCATTTGACCGGACTTAACTGTCCAGAGGTCCTTTACCTTTTACCTTACCATCTAGATTTGTCTGCTTTGTCTGATAGAAGCTTCTCAGGGTCTCAGACAGAGGTCTTTCATCTCTCCTGTTATGTGAGCCTTTTAAGTGGTGAGGCAGGGTGGAAAAACCAGGGACTGTCAACATGCAAAACATCTTCCACCACAGAGCTATGGTCCATCCCTAATTGCTAAGCATTGCCCCTTGCCCACTCTCTTCTGGCAAAACACTTCATAAGTGGAATTCCATCCCTCCTCTCTACCCCAGCACATTGTCCTGTTAGTGAACCTGCTTTGCTTCCCATATTCAGCCTGTCACCAAATCTGTATAAACCATACATTTGAAGCACATGGCCAACAAATCCTGGGAACTGTAGTTTACTCCTTATGATGACGCTACAGTACCCAGCACCTCACACTATATTTTTTAAAAAATAATATTTAAATTTAAAATAATGTTTATTGTTTATAGCCAATAATAATAATATATTACTTACACCCAGCCCACCTGGTCAGGCCTCCCCAACCACCCTGAGTGGCTTCCAGCATGATATTAAAACACAATAAAAGATCAAACCTTAAAAACTTCCCTAAACAGGGCTGCCTTCAGATGTCTTCTAAAAGTCAGATAGTTGTTTATTTCCTTGACATCTGATGGGAGGGTGTTCCACAGGGCGAGCGCCACTACCAAGAAGGCCCTCTGCCTGGTTCCCTGTAACTTGGCTTCTCGCAGCGAGGGAACCGCCAGAAGGCCCGGCCCTCAGGCACTGGACCTCAGTGTCCTGGCAGAACGATAGGGGTGGAGACGCTCCTTCAGGTATACTGGGCCGAGGTGTTTAGGGCTTTAAAGGCTTTGAATTGTGCTCGGAAACGTACTGGGAGCCAATGTAGGTCTTTCGGGACCAGTGTTATACAGCTACAAAACAAAAGACATTACATGCACTAGGCCAGGACAAATCTACAATGTCCCAATTTAGGAATTATAGTGCCCAAGGTTCTTTAGAGGGAGCTTTGTGCTTTAAATGTATGGCATGAGTGTGATCCTAGTCTGTCCTTTCTGTTTTGTTAACTACAACTCTGGCTCATGCCATGGTCATCTCCTGACTTGCTTACTTCTTCTCTTTGGGCATCTGTTCTCACACGTCAGGCGTCTGGGCTAGTGCTGAGTAGGGATGCCAGACAATTCTGAAGAAAACAGAAATGGAAGCAGAAATTGCTGGTGTCAGCTTATCTGTCCCATGTCCGGAACAGAAATCAAACCAGCAAATATGATTGGTATTCACTGTTGTTGTAGAGACATCACCTTGCCAAGAAAGGTCCATATAGTAAAACCTATGGTTTTTCCAGTAGTGATGTATGGAAGTGAGAGCTGGACCATAAAAAGGCTGATCGCCGAAGAATTGATGCTTTTGAATTATGGTGCTAGAGGAGACTCTTGAGAGTCCCATGGACTGCAAGAAGATCAAACCTATCCATTCTTAAGGAAATCAGCCCTGAGTGCTCACTGGAAGGACAGATCCTGAAGCTGAGACTCCAATACTTTGGCCACCTCATGAGAAGAGAAGACTCCCTGGAAAAGACCCTGATGTTGGGTAAGATGGAGGGCACAAGGAGAAGGGGACGACAGAGGAAAGCTACCAGCATGAGTTTGACCAAACTGCGGGAGGCAGTGGAAGACAGAAGTGCCTGATATGCTCTGGTCCATAGGGTCACGAAGAGTCGGACACGACTAAACAACTAAACAACAACAAATTCATTGTTGTTGCTTTCAGTCTGCAAATTATACCACTCCCCATTTGCATTGCATCTCCTTTCAGGGTAGAATAGCATAAATTGTGTAGTTTCACCACAGTGGACCAGTAACAAAGCTTTTGGCAGAAGAGGAACTGCAGGTGAATGGAAACACTGCTGCATGTGATGAATGAAGGGTGAAATGAAAAAACAAACAAACAAAACCCTTTCTTACATCCCAGGTGGTGTGAGCCAAAGGTGAGAAGCAAATAATAACCTCTCCTGAGAGTGGGTGATCACTCTCAACCCTGAAACTTCTTGTCCTGGAAGATGATGGAAGAAAAACAACATGACACTTTTCTAATACGTCTCCCCAAAAATACAGCATGAGGTGTTAACCGTAGACATGATTAGTGATGTTTCTTTGGAGTGAGATTGTATGTGAAAAGCGGGGTGTGGGAAGGAGTTTAGCAGTGTATGTTATTGATAAGGTTGAGGAAAAGGAATGCTCTCTGACATCTCCAAAGAAGTTCATGATTTATTGGAAGCACTGAGAGAAATATAAAGCCAAATAACAACATAATCCCCCAAGGAAGGTTTACTTTGCTCTCTCTGCAAACACTTGGACTTAGATAAAATACACACAGAGGCAAATGTTGAAGCTGGGGTTGTTGTTTTTTTGAAAAATGGCATTCTTTGTTGTTTGATGCCAAGAGACTACAGTCATGTTCAGTCCTCAAGTGCAGAAATACTGCCTCCAGTTTTAAATGATAAATGCCAAAGTTCACGGAAGCTTAAAAAACGGAGCCAAAGCGTTTGGCAGCAGGGATGATAATAAAGACCCTCCCCATTATGCTGACCTATGAGTCACATATATATTATTTTCCTATGCTATGCTATAGTCTAAAGGCAGCCACTGTATGAGATCTGCTATTTAATTATAATTTATCGTCATATTTGTGGTATTTTATAAGACCAGTTCCACTGAAAGCAATGTACATTACATTGCTGGAGTGTGGTATATCGTTTTAGCTTAATTTACTTTTTGGAAAGGCAGAAAATAAGACACAAGACTGATTCTCCTGTATTTTTTCAAAATATTTCAAGACTTTATTGTGAAGTTAAAATAGCAGTCCAATAGGAAACAAAAAATAAATAAAAACCCCAGTAATTCCCCACCCCCCAAACCAGGGTACACAGCCATTACCTCATAAAATAGAGTACAGTGGTACCTCTGGTTACGAACTTAATTTGTTCTAGAGGTCCATTCTTAACCTGAAACCATTCTTAACCTGAGGTACCACTTTAGCTAATGGGGGCCTTGTGCCACTGCTGCGCAATTTCTGTTCTCATCCTGAGGTAAAGTTCTTAATCCGAGGTACTACTTCTGGGTTAGCGGAGTCTGTAACCCGAGGTGTTTGTAACCCGAGGTACCACGGTACTGCTGTGAACTTGGGGGACTCCATTGCTGAAGTAGCCAGGCAAGGTCCATAATGGCCCCTAAGTATGGGTCATTAGTATAAGAAAGGAAGCTGCTCTGTGCCAGAGGGCAAGTCAGTGAGAAGAAGAATAGCCAGAGTTGTGTGAGAGTGGGCTACAAGCCAGAAGGAGGCAAAAGCACGAGAGTGAGAGCCATGCTTGATTTCTGCTAGAATCCAAGGCTGAGGCTACGGGAGAAACAAGACATTCTGGGCTGTTAATGCTATCATAGGCTCAGGTTGTATATATGTGCCAATAAGCCATATATCACAGGGGTCAGCAGACTTTTTCAGCAGGGGGCTGGTCCACTGTCTCTCAGACCTTGTGAGGGCACGGATTATATTTTTTTGGGGGGAAATGAACAAATTCCTATGCCCCACAAATAACCCAAAGATGCATTTTAAATAAAAGCACACATTCTACTCATGTAAAAACATGCTGATTCCCGGACCGTTCGCAAGACGGATTTAGAAGGCGATTTGGCCGGATCTGGCCCCCAGGCCTTAGTTTGCCTACCCATGATATATCATAAGGGACCTTATTCCAAGGAAACTGAACAATCCCTGGAGCCTCTCACTGCTCAGAGATTGTGGTGGCATGCAACAGTACGTTCTCAAGAGACTAAAACACACATGATGCAGAGAGAATACACAGCAAATGTTATGAATACCAAATAAAGCCATTTTTCGTTGGGATTGCCATGCCCCTCATTGGTACAGGATATATGTAACAAATGGGCACCACATTCATAGGGAAAAATTCATAGGTTAAGTGGCACTCTGAGTTCTCCTCAATTTATATCACTTCCTCAGAAATGAAAATAAGCATTCCTCAAAGAACCAAATATTTAAAGAAAAACCTGTGGACTCTTTGACCATGATATGGTCGAACAAGCAGCTGCTAATAGAAAAATGATGTGGTTTACATATTAAGTCCTTATTTGACTCATCAAAAATTGATAAAGACACGGTTTGGGGTTTAAAGGCACCAGTATACCTATTGTTTCAAATATTACCTTCATTACCTCTTCTCAAAATCCTCCTGTATTTTTTACTATTTGTTTTTATGATGCGTTTAATGATATATATATTTTTTGCCTTGCTCTTACATTATGTTTTCATTTATATGGCCTACAACTCATTTTTTTTAAAAGTTTAACAGTGTAGATATTTTCTAAATAAACAAAAATAAATAAATGCATGAATTTGCTTACCAAGAGTAGAATGTTACAAAGCTCCTCTTGCCTTTCAAACCCATTAAGCATCTGGAAGGATGAAAAACAAAATAAAACTGGGACATCATGCGTAGAAGGATTTACCGTATTTTTCGCTTTATAAGATGCACCAGACCACAAGACGCACCTAGTTTTTGTAGGAGGAAAACAAGAAAAAAAATATTCTGAATCTCAGAAGCCAGAACAGCAAGAGAGATCGCTGCGCAGTGAAAGCAGCAATCCCTCTTGCTGTTCTGGCTTCTGGGATAGCTGCGCAGCCTTCATTCGCTCCATAAGACGCACACACATTTCCCCTTACTTTTTAGGAGGAAAAAAGTGAGTCTTATAGAGCAAAAAATACGGTATGTTGTATATTGACTTGTACCAGTGGTGACTACATAAGACTACATATGTACATAGTTTATAAAAATTAATCATGTGAACTGTCCTTAAGAAAATGGCAAAGAGTTCTTTGCTGGCTAATATTTTAGCAACCTGCCTGGGAGTAAGCGCCTCTGAATGCAATAGGACTTACCTCTGAGTAGAAATTGAGACGTTTGCACTGTCAAACTTACTAACACGTGCAAAAGCTAGCTAATGGTAATGAGAGATTCATGCTGGTTCCCAGTCGCTACATACAGTTGGAAAAGCATTTCAACAACTTTTTTTTCTTGCTAGTGCTGCCATCTTCATTTTCTCCTTCGTAGCATTTTAGCAAAATGTTTGTCATGGATTCACAGATGAAGGACACTACAGGTTTCTTGTGGAAATCTGCTAGGAAACAAAGAGGATGCAGCCGCCGCTCTGAGATTTGAAACGGGCGAGAAGATTGCTATTCTGTCAGACCTTTTGGTTTACAAGAACAGCGGGGGGTGATTAGCTGACTGATTTGGGAGCCTGCTAAGTTATATTATTGTTGGGCTTGTATATATTACGCTTTCGGTTTTATGAATCTTTTCATTGGATTTTAATGATCAGATTTAATTGTCTTTATGTATATTGTTATTAGCTGCCTTAGGGGCTCCTAATGAGCCAAAAGGTAGGATAGAAATGTAGAAAATGGTTAAATAAATAAATAATAAATTCCTTAAGGAAAAGGTGGTAAGATGTGAATACCTTATTTTAATGGGTGGTAATCTTTGATATATCATCATCATCAATCAACATTTATATACCACCCTTCCTCCAAGGAGCTCAAAGTGGCATACACAATTTCCCTTCTTCTTCACCAGCGTGGTGTAGTGGTTAAGAGCGATAGACTCGTAATCTGGGGAACCGGGTTCGTGTTCGCGTCTCCGCTCCTCTACATGCAGCTGCTGGGTGACCTTGGGCCAGTCACACTTCTTTGAAGTCTCTCAGCCCCACTCACCTCACAGAGTGTTTGTTGTGGGGGAGGAAGGGAAAGGAGAATGTTAGCCGCTTTGAGACTCCTTAGGGTAGTGATAAAGTGGGATATCAAATCCAAACTCCTCCTCCTCCTTCTCCTCCCCCTCCCCCCCTCCTCCTCCTCCTCCTCTTCTTCTTCTTCTTCTTCTTCTTCTTCTTCTTCATTTAACCCCCACAACCCTGTGAGGTAGGTTAGGATGAGAATGAGAGCTACTGGCCCAAGGTGAGATTCATGGCTTAGTGGGGATTTGAACTCTGGCTCCCCGGGTCCAAGTCCAACAATCAAACCACTACAAACACTCCTCCTCCCATTATTATTATTAACAATAATTTTACCTGCTCATCACGCTAAGGTTTCAGAGCAGGTTACCACAATGTAAGATATAACATTAAAAACAGTTTAAAACAACTTTCAACAACAACAACAGGGTGGCTCTTAAAATATGCAGATGTGAAAGGCCAGGGTAAAGAGGGCCATGTTCAGCATTTGCCGAAAGCTGTAAAGTGAAGTTGCTAGATGCACCTCTGTGGGGAGTTCTGCAACTTAGGGGCTACCACAAAAAAAGCCCTCTCCCAGGCTATGCCCTCAGGTTTCTGAGAGCAATGGAACAACTGTGAGGACCCCTCATGCTGATAGGGAAGCAGGTGTTATTTCAGATACAGTCATACGTCAAGTTGAATGTGCTTCTGGTTGAGCGTGTTTGAGTTGTACTCCGTGGCAACCCGGAAGTACTTACTTCTGGGTTTCGCCACTTGCGCATGCACAAATGCTCAAAATGACGTCACGTGCATGCGTGGAAGCGGTGAAACGTGACCCGCTGACGCACAGACGCGCCGTCATGTCTTGCCACAGACGCGCCATCAAGAAACATTTTGACCTTAGTCACATGCCTACATTGAGCATGGGGTTTACTTCTATGTAAACATGCATAAGATTGCATTGCTTCTCTGTGGATGTGGCTAGACCTTTTTTTTAAAAAAACCCTAAGGTGGTGGTCATTGCACGGCAGAGGGACAGAAGGGGTTAACAATTCATACATTGTCACCTTCAAAACATTTCCTCTCATGTAGGCCCCTTATAGCAGAGTTTGCAATGTACGCTCTCTTTCAATTATCTGGATATAGTTGCTGCACTCTCTGAAACAGAACTGAATTAGAAATGTTCTCTATGCCCTGTGAAATAGGATATATACATGGTACTGTGAAACAACAACCGAAAAGCTTTCTCCTGATCCCATTGAAATAAACATTTACAGCATTTCTGACCTTTTCCCATGGATCATGTCTAGACCTTCATTAGGTTTGGTATGATTTGAAATTTCAAGCAACACTCCCTCTAGGCTGTTACATTTAAGTCCTGGATGGGAATGAACCTTCAAACTCAATTTGAAAATTTCCACCAACTTCCAAATTTATTACCTGCAGGCAGTCATGACAGGATTAGCTCTGCTATTTTTTCACTGTACTTTTTTTTGTACAAAATATGTCATTTTTCCATTGCAGCATTGGAAATGGATTGGCCACAATCCCAGAGAAAGTCAAATGTGCTAAAGCTCTGTCTTGTATACTGACCATCAGTTACCATCTCATTTTTTAAAAGGAAGACCAGTATTTAACATTTCTTAATTTCATCTCTGTTTATTTCTAATTTTACATTGCTGAATAGGTATACGGAGTCAGCATAGTATAATAGAATATCCAGCAAAGGCTGTGTACACACCATACATTTCATACTAATCCTGGGAACTGTAATTTAGCCTTCACAGAGCTGCAACTCCTAGATCCCTCAAAGAACTTCAGTTTCCAGGATTCTTTTAGACTGGGAAGAGACCTGGGTTCAAATGCCCATTCAGCTGTGAAGTGCACCAGATGACCTTGGACCACTCACAGACCAGGAGTATTTAGGGATTTTCCTGAATGCCTGTAGGTTCAGAGGATGGATAGGGCTGCACCCTTCTTTTCAAATTCCCTGGGAAGTTGATGACAGTGTGTGCTGTTTGTTAAGTTTCCTTTGATTCTATCAAAATGTAGATGGCCTGTAACTTGGATATATTCTTTATCACTGATTACCAACATGTGGAATTTCGTGGCTTGTGTATTTCCTCCTCTCCCAAATCATTCAGCAAAGCTTTCCAAATCTGTTTCAGGTCACTGTGTATCAATTCATTTTATTTTTATTACTTAATTAAATGTATTAATTAAATGATTCCTGCATTATTATATTAATTAAGTGATTCCTGCATTGTTCTATTAATTACCGTATTTTTCGCTCTATAGGATGCACCAGACCACAAAACGCACCTAGTTTTTGGAGGAGGAAAACAAGAAAAAAAATATTCTGAATCTCAGAAGCCAGAACAGCAAGAGGGATCGCTGCACAGTGAAAGCAGCAATCCCTCTTGCTGTTCTGGCTTCTGGGATAGCTGCGCAGCCTGCATTCGCTCCATAAGACACACACACATTTCCCCTTACTTTTTAGGAGGGAAAAAGTGAGTCTTATAGAGCAAAAAATACAGTGATTCCTGCATTGCGGGGGGTTGGACTAGATTACCCTTGGAGTCCCTTCCAACTCTACAATTCTATGATTCTACACCCTAAGCTTATTTCCAGGTTGAGATTTTGATGTTTTCCACCACCAAATTCTAAGATGATGTTATTTTATCCTATTAGGTGTTTCTGTGTTTTTCAATTCTGGTGGCTGCTGGTTCAGAACTGTCATCTCCCTGCTCCACCCCACAGCTGTTGCTTCTTCCATCTTGTTGGATTAGTCACATGGGTGATTCCACCCGGTTAATGATTACAAACGGAAAAGGATGACATCACAAAGCTATGTGATGCAATTTTATATCTGCAGGCAAGAAAAGGCAGTGTGGAGGAGTAAGTACAGTTTAATAAGGAATGCTGCTCTCCACTCCACCACCTCAAAGAAAGGGGGAAAGCATTCTCTTCTTTCAACCTTGTCAAAAATGTTCACAAAGAACTGAACCATTTTGACCAAGACTGTTCTTTTTTTTTTTTTTTTTACTGATAGCTGGATACCTGGAATCTGTGGGTGAAAGCAAACAGTAATGTAGAGAGAGAGAAAATGTAATCAACAAAGCAGGAAGAAAATGAAATGCAACCGCCCCTGCATTTTTCTGGTGCATTTGGAACAGTTTTCTTGTTTTAGAATTGTCATAATTTCATCTGTTTTTATAATAGTATATTATATTATTATAACCAATGCTGAGACGTCATAGAGGAGGGCAGATAAACCAACCAACCAACCAAACCTACCCAAAAACCTAGCCTATGACTGCAGCAGCGAACCATACCCAACATTTGCCCTCTGGCCACACCCCTAACCCTTGGCCAGAAATTTATTTGGGTAGCTGGAGGTCTCCTGCTTCCTCCTTATGCATTCACTGAGACATTTGTCATTTGCATGAAGAGGGCTTCTGTCATTACTGGATATTTGTTGTACCACAATCACCTGTGATAAACACCAAGACACTGCATAATAATCAGGAATATGATAGGGCCTGGTGCTTCTCCACTGAGATCTCACCTGCCATTGATGTTGGTTACTCATCTGTTAACAGATGATTTCTAAGTATGGAAATTTGTGCTTCAAAGGTCAGGCAGGTCTGGCCACTGATTTGATGAACAGAAAGTGATTCCAGATTGTCACTATCTCGGGGTAGGATCCACGACAAATTTAGGCTGCATCATTAAAGCTCATTTGGAGCTCTTGAGAAACAAGTCCGCTTCCCAAAAACGCCAGACTTCTTGCAGTAAGGAAAGTGACACGAAAATACATTGGGAAATGTGGGACAACACATGCGACACTGTCTAATCTCTCACATGCAAATCAGGATGAATGAATGTTAATTAAATAGCCAACATTGTCTAATCTCTCTGCAAATAAATCAGGCTGAGTTTGCACTAAACAGATAATCTGGAACAGGGCTGTTCTCTGTTTCTCATCTTTGTACATTGGCTTTTGCGCTATAAAATAATTATTTCTTTGGATTTATAGTCTCCAAGCCACCATCACCATTATTTCCATCCTTAACGTTGTTTAGTCGTGACCGACTCTTTGTGACCTCATGGACCAGAGCATGCCAGGCACTCCTGTCTTCCACTGCCTCCCGCAGTTTGGTCAAACTAATGTTAGCAGCTTCAAGAACACTGTCCAACCATTTCGTCCTCTGTCGTCCCCTTCTCCTTGTGCCCTCAATCCTTCCCAGCATCAGGGTCTTTTCTTCTCATGAGGTGGCCAAAGTATTGGAGCCTCAGCTTCAGGATCTGTCCTTCCAGTGAGCACTCAGGGCTGATTTCCTTAAGAATGGATAGGTTTGATCTTCTTGCAGTCCATGGGACTCTCAAGAGTCTCCTCCAGCACCATAATTCAAAAGCACCCATCCTCAACACATTCCCCTAAAAGCCAGCCATCTTCAGATTTTCTCAAGGCTCCTTTTTATTTTCCACAGTGAACCTTCCGACTCCCATTTTCATAAAAGATCTGTTGGTGTCTTGGCTCAGAAACATGCCAGGGTACAACATGTACTTGCAGTTACTGTTCGGATGTACACCAACAAGAGATGTGATACTGGTGCTTATTTCTTTTATAAACCATCTGTTATCAAACACTTTTCGCCTAATCACATTTTAAGAACATTTCTAGAAGTTCATACAGCTACATGGTGACCTTTTTAGAAAAGCAAAACAAGTTAAAGGAAGAAAAAAACAGGGCGAGCGAAGAAATTCTCTGCTACTATTTAACAAACAGTAGATAGTGATTCAGTGCCAAACTAGTCATTACATGGCAGATGCGTGCAATAGTCTCCCAGAGTATTTCCCCTCCTTTCCTAATTGAAAAGCCACTGTGTAAAGAAATTGTGCTTGTGTGTAGGAGAGAGAGGGAAGCTGCTTAGTTATTGTCCATCTGGCCATATCATTTCCCCTACAGGTAGAAAAACAGTTTGGGGAGAAGAGTAAAGCAGATCCCTATCCCCACCATTCCTCAAACTCTAAGCCACCCATCACTGCTTTTCAAAGAATCATAGAATCATAGAGTTGGAATGGACACGAAGCGTCATCTAGTCCAACCCCCTGTGATGCAGGTATCTCAACTAAAGCATCCAGGACAGTTGGCCATCCAATTTCTGCTTAAAAACCTCCAAGGAAGGAGAGTCCACAACCTCCCAAGGGAGACCGTTCCACTGTTGAACTGCGCTTACTGTGAGAAAGTTCTTCCTGATGTTTAGTTGGAATCTCCTTTCTTGGAACTTGAATCCATTGGTGCGAGTCCTACCCTCCAGAGCAGAAGAAAACAAGCTTGCTCCCTCTTCCATGTGATAGCCCTTAAGATATTTGAAGATGGCTATCATGTCTCCTCCTAGTATCCTCTTTTCCAGGCTAAACATACCCAGCTCCTTCTACCATTCCTAATAAGGCTTGGTTTCCAGACTCTTGATTAACTTGGTTGTCCTGCACTCATTACAGCTTGTCAATATCCTTCTCAAATTGTGGTGCCCAGAACTAGACACAGTATTCCAGGACTTTAAAACAATGCTGGGAGACTCTTTCTTGCTCTTGTGGGGCAATCTCTACTTCAATGTTTAGATCTAAAACTGGCCTTCAGCTTTGTGAGATGTAAAACCCAAACTGTACATTATTTTTGCAATGGGAAACACTCTCGCCTAATTTTGCAGAAAGCACCATGTCTTTCTTTTCCAGGCAAATATGTATTGTCTTTTCACACATACATTTCATTTCCTGTGACCAATGTTGGCAGGATTAGTTGTGGCAGTGGGATGAGAATGTGGAACAGGAGAAACTGGATTCAGAAGAGAGGCCCAGCATGTTGGGAAGTGCCAATCCAGAGCCAGAGGAAGGGCAGAGAAGACAATCAAGAGAGAAACCTGCCTCAGTGCCACATCACAGAAGACTAGCATGACTCGAGTGTTGCCTTCTGTCAGTGAAAAGCCTTCCTGAGAAGGTGCCTGGGGACAGGTCAGACAATAAGCCAACCCCATGGACCTTCATTACCAAAAAGATGGAGAAGAATACACCAGAACTGATAGGCTCAGCAAACCCAACCGACTTAGAGGAGGGTTTGCTTGCTTGCCCAGTCCCATGGCTTGGGACTCCAACCACATGCCTAGCCAAGTTATGGTGTTGGCATAACATGTTAGCATATGCCTAGCCATGTACTTCAGTGTCTGCAACACCTGTTAATTGGGATGCTTTGTAACCTGATCTATGTATTGTAATCAGGGTTAGCCCAAGACATTTTGGCATCTGACGTGAACCACAAAATGCTCCTTTCTAGGGAAGATGGGGTGAGTGAAGATCTACATCAGGAAGAAAGGGGTGAGCTGGCTGTCTCCATTTATACACATCATATTTTTATTGGATCAGATTGTTATTATTCATGTTTGACGTTTTATTATGTTTTTATGTGTTGGAAGTTGCCCAGATAGGTGGGGTATAAATAAAAAAAATAAATAACAACAATACAGTGGTACCCCTGATTGCGAACGGCATCCGTTCCAGAGGCCCCTTCGCAACATGAAAAGATTGCAACCTGCAGCGGCGTGTCTGCGCACACGCGGGTTGCGATTCGCCGCTTCTGCGCATGCGCGTGACGGCATTTTGTGCTTCTGTGCATGCGCAAGTGGCGAAACCCAGAAGTAACCCTTTCCGGTACTTCCGGGTCACCGCGGGACGTAACCTGAAAGACTGTAACATGAAGCAAACATAACATGAGGTATGACTGTAATAATTAATATATGTAAATAAATTTAAATATTAGAAAAGACAATAGTGTCTTTAGTGATTCCTCATTCCCAAAGAAACCAAATCTGGATAAGGGCTGCCTCAACTTTTCACCCCTCAGGCAGGGAAGCAGTGGTACCTCGGGTTACAAACACCTCGGGTTACAAACACTTCGGGTTACAAACTCCGCTAACCTGGAAGTAGTACCTCGGGTTACAAACTTTGCCCCAGGATGAGAACAGAAATCACGCACTGGTGGCGCGGCGGCAGTGGGAGGCCCCATTAGCTAAAGTGGTACCTCAGGTTAAGAACAGTTTCAGATTAAGAACGGACCTCCAGAACAAATTAAGTTTGTAATCTGAGGTACCACTGTATGTCTCTGAGACAGCTTCCAGGCTGTAGCTATTTTATGGATAGGATTCAGCAAATTTAGGTTGTGCACTTAAAGTGCACTTGGTTTTTCTTGCACAACAACCCCCCTTTGAGGGAGACATTGGACTTTTTGTGGTAAGGAAAGTGAGGGGGAAATACTGTGGAAAGCATGGGATTACAAACACTTGATGCGTGTCACATAACTGCTGCATTTACAAATCAGAATGCCCAAGGAACACCAGGCATTTAATAACCTCTGCAGAAACTTTGTGTAGCCAGATGAATGCCCAATAACCAGGTTGTCCAGAAGAAACATTTTGATCCTGAAAAAGTGCAAGTTTGCATCAAAAATGTGAGAAATGCTGCTTTAAACCACCTGACTTCTAGGATGTTTTTTCTTTTCCCAGTGTACTTTTGAGCAGAGAACTGCTTGTTCTAGAAAATCGTATGTAATTTAGCTCTTGCGACCTGATTGTGGCTAGACATTCTTTATTAGTAAAGGACTTACTTCCTGAGCATCTTGCTCAAAGCTATAAGGGACTCTAGCAAATCTGGCAAGGTGCTTTTAAAAAAGAATACATTAAAATTGCTGGCATCTTGTGAAAACAAGCTTTTTCTTTTCTTTTCTTTTTTTTAAAAAAGAGGAAATCAGCAAAGGCAAGGGTGCAGAGATTTCACTTTAAATCTGGTATTTTTCTGCTTGACTTTTCCAGGTTTTCTCCAGGGCTGATTACACAAGGTTTTGCTATGTAGGATCTGTGCATGCCACTGGCAAACACCTCAATGTCAAGGATGGGAAGTAGTTTTGCTTGGGGGGAAAGACAGCTAGATTTATCAGGGTCAAAGAAAGGGACTTGCAGCAAATATGTTTTTTCTTTTAGACGCAAGCACCACCACACATAGAACTTACACAACAAAGTGAGAGGCGATGCATTATGCAAATGCATAAAGGTATTTAAATGTAATGCAAATAGAAAACAATTAAATGTAAACAAATATTATAGAAGTAAATAAATTGTAAACCTGGCAAGAATCACCATCTTTAGCACAAAGGAGTCTTTGGCAGAAGCTCCAGCTTTTCCATTTTATTATATTCATATCCAGTGCTTTTTTTCTAGAAAAATAGGTGCTAGTGCTCACCATAAAATGAATTCCACACTTTTTAACAACAACAAAAAGAGGTGTCAGTACTGCGTACCCTTGAGTACCCCCTGAAAAAAACCCCCAACAACCACTGTTCATATCTCACATTCCTTCTGCCATGGAACCCGAGGGAATCAGCACAGACCCTACCCAGATCTGCTTCGCTTCAGCGAGATGGAAGCCTCACGTGGCTTCCAGCTATAGCCTAGGACCACATCTAGATGCTCCTTTGATCTTCTGCATAGCCACTGAATGCTGAGGGAGGGGAAATAGTCTAGACATTACATTTGCCACTGGGAACTGGCACCCCACTGGAAAGCTGTCTTGCCCTGGAGCGATGCTATGTCAGGCATATTGTGTGAAATGCAAAGTGGTGCTTTGTGGCTGCCTGCCACTGCCACCAAGGAAGCTCACTAGGTGGCCAAGGGCCCCTCAAAACTAGAACCGGTCCTGAAAACGTAAGAATCTGCCTTATACTGAGCCAGATCATTGTTCCATATACCGTATTTTTCGCTCTATAACACGCACCCGACCATAACACGCACGTAGTTTTTAGAGGAGGAAAATCTGTAGGCATGCCACCCGTAGGCATTCCCTCCATAACACGCACAGACATTTCCCCTTACTTTCTAGGAGGAAAAAAGTGAGTGTTATGGTGCAAAAAATACGGTAGCTCAGTATTGTCCACAGTAGAAAGTGGACAATCTGTAGGCCTCCAAATGATGTTGAGTTTTCCACCATGACTCCAAGATCCTTTCCTGTTCAGTCACTGCCAGCTCAGACCCTGTCAGCAATTATGCAAAATTACTCCCCATCCCACTCTCTTATATGCATCACCTGACAATAAATTATATGAATAAGCATTGGCTATTACTTCCCATTTTGGAGAGATCCTCTCTCATGGCTAAGATGGTCTGGTGCACTGGTCTTCACTTGACCCAGGACATTGACCGGAATATTCATTAAGTGTATAGCTGTGTTTGGACACGTACAGGCACTTCTCCTGTTCCCAGATTTCAACATCACTTGCAATGCTTAGGGTTTCTTGGGCCACCATGACAACTCCCGAGAGAAGGTCAGAAATGACAAGGCAAAGAAAAACTCCACACACCACCAAAAAACTGCTGCGGAGCAGTGTCACGATCAATGTGGGTTGACTAAGGAGCCACACTTGTGGTGAGGTCATCACACAACTCTTTCATCGAAATCTCCATGAATGGAGACATTTTGCCTCACTGTGTAATTTGGAAGGCATGGCCCAGCATGCTTTGCAACTTTGCAAGGGTTCTGCATGTGCACCTTTTGGATCATAACTAGCTTCACTGGTGCGCCAAAGGATATTGCCACTGCTAATGGCTTCTTCAGATGCTCATGCAGCTGGTCCAGTCCAGCAGGCATCCATTCAAGCCGGATTCTCAATGTGCCACAATCTAGTTTTGTGAATGGCCCCTGAGTGTGACAATATGACTCCCAAACAAAAAATGACCCCCTTCCTTTCAGCTTTCAGGATATGGCTTTCAAGTTCTAAGAGACTCATCCTTCCCCACTGTTCTCTGTTTAATCTGATTATCCTGCCTTTCTTCCCTAAACTTGTATAAAACTGGCTTAGGAGAAAGCAAGATGCTGAAGTGTTCTCAAGGTTAAGGTGCTAAAAGATGCAGTGTGTGTGTGTGTGTGTGTGTGTGTGTGTGTGTGTTGTGTTTCGCTCCCTGGAGGCCTGAGATCATTACTTCCCCGATGCTTCTAGTCTTAGCTAATTCTTGGAGCAAATAACCCAAGGTGGCTAATGGAAACCACATCTCCCTTTCAACAGCACATGGCGATAGGTTGTTAGGCTGAAGTTTGGTGCTTCACTCCCCAAGCTGTTTTAATTTCAGTGTGTATTGCTGTTCTCTTAGCCTCTCTGTGGCTGGAGCCTTCTCCAGCACAGATGGAAAATGGGCCCCTACACCAAGCAATCTTCAAACTCGAAACCTTGAGGGGGATGATCTTCTGAAACGTTAGTGTGCATCAGCTGCTGCACGTCACCAAATACGCAAAGTAATTGGAGAGTGTGCGGCACATCCTTCTCTCTTGCTCTACATGGATCCTAGTCAAGGACTTTCTTAAGGGATGTGAGACAAAATAGGAAATGGCATAAAACACAACAGGCTGTTTAGTCTGCGCTTTGGAACTCAGCTCCCCCTAGCGAGTACTGTAGCCTGCTAATTGCCTTGATGAGCTGTTGCGATCTTGGTGCGGGAGCCATTTTCAACAAAGCAAAGTAGGAGGGGAAATGCTGTCTACCAGGCATCCTGAGAGGGCAAGATGTGGCTGGAAGGGATTTCTAGAGCTGAAGGAAATGTGGCTTATATATTCCCTGAGTACTTCCCTTCTGGTTAAGTGAATCAGCCACAGCATTTATACAGCAGGAACAACAACTGTTTCTGCTTAGGCAGGGGCAGTGGGATTTCTTGTCTTCATTCTACAGATGGCAGCCCTGTCCTCACCTTGTCCTCCTTTTGTGGGGTGAGTGGGACTGTGAGGGCTGGTCCTGTTGGAGGGCAGCACTTGCAGGCACACCTTCCCCTCACTCCAAATGCCTGAAGAAGGCTGTTTTGAAAGGTTCTTCTACAATATATGGCAGCATTGTACTCTTTAACAATACTTCCACAATGGACATGGAATGTGCACACAAGAATACATGGCCTAAGGGAGTTCTACACTGTATATATCCAAGAGAAGATGCATAATGTTTTCAACAATGGCTCAGCATAGTTGAAAGGCTGCCCTTGGAAAAAATATCATTTGACCTTGGACATGTTAGTTCTGTACACATTTTTAAAATATTCCTATCATGATAAAGATCTGGACTATCATATAGTTATTACTTCATAGTGTCATTCCTGGTGTAGGTTAGGGTTACCAGACATCACAGTCCCCAGATTTGCAAATCTGTCCTCAGACAAATTCCGTCCCCGGAATGTCCCCAGATTTGCAAATTTGTCCCCAGGAAACGTGGCAGCGGCAGCGGCAGCCTCAGCAGCCTGGAGCCAGCCTGGTAGTGCAGTTGGCTCTGGCTGGCTTCAGGAGCTTCTCGCTGCCCGCTGCCGTGGCGCCCGCCATTTTTCCTCACCAGAAGTCCCCATATGATGTGTCTTGTGCGCAACACATCATATGGGGACTTCTGGCAAGGAAAAATGGAGGGCGCCACAGCCATGAGCAGCTCCTGAAGTCAGCCAGAGCCAACTGCGCTACCAGGCTGGCTCCGGGCTGCTGACTGCCGCCGCCGCCACCACTGCTGAAGGAGAACCGGGGACGTCCAGAGATACAGATCTCCTGCCCCCTGCTCCCTTTGTTTTGACTGATCGAGGGAGGCTCGGGAGTTGTGGGCGGGCGGCTGTTGCCCAGTTTTTTAAAAACTCTGCACATTTATGTTTCACAGGGTGTGAAAGAAGGGCTTTGCACCTTGCCTGCCAGAGAAACTGCGTACCTTGCAGCCCTCCTGGGCAACAGTCGCCTGCCCGCAACTCCCGAGCCTCTCCCTATCTGTCAAAACAAAGGGGGAAGGGGGCAGGAGATTGGGGAAGGCTTGGGAGTCACGGGCAGGTTGCCAGTTTTTAAAAAAACTCTGTTGCTACTCAGCTTCAAAAAAAAAAGGTGTCCCTGGATTCATTGAAAAAAATCTGGTGACCATAGTAGGTGAGCTGACCCTTGCTTTCTTTTGCACAGGAATGGCCTCCACCCTGCAGTCACAATAGCAAGAGATGAGCTAGCCAAGTGGTTGAGGACATGGTTAATGACATTCCCTCAGCAAGAGAACATTGCAGTACTGCTGGGGGATGCAGTACCCTGGTAACAGAAGTGCTATCTGCAGAAAACTGAATTCCCCATGATAAGTGAGTAGCAAATGCCAACTTATTATACTTTAAGTGGTAGTTTTGAAGGGCCCCTTATTGCTCTCCAGAGGCTAAAGGGTGAAGAACTTTCTTTCTGTGAAATTCCTTAGTTAATGTGGTCTTAGGATCCAGGCCAATCTCTGCGAGACAATTTGTTTAATTAATCCTTCATCGTTAATACCAGCAAAATACATGTGGTGTTCAGGGTTGTGGGAAGGCAAGCCATCAAAGCAAATAGGAAATACCCATGATTAAAACACAGCTCTAGTGCTATAGCAGAATTTCCAGATGGAAAAAAGGACAAAAGCAGAGGGCAGCATAGTGTCTGGCTTAAGGGCCAGTTGCATGAGCTGCTGCTAGGCTGGCCACATCTTCTTTGTGGCTTCTTAAGAGTATGCAGCTGCACACATCCAGCAGGATTAGGAGCAAACCTGAGACCTATTTCTGCATTTGTCCTCCATGCAGGAGGGCTGCATAAGGAGGAGCCTATGCAAACATAGTGGTCCTCTCTTTAGACCTTCACTGAATGTGTGGTGGTCAAAGGGGTGGAGCTGCACATAGGAGACATCTGGGTTGGGGGCCAGGAGGTACAGCCTTTCTCTCTTTTTTAACACGGTAGCTCTTTATGTATGAATAAGGTTTGAAAGGGCCAGCGGAACCTTGCTCTCCCATGTGCCCTTGTTCAGGTGGGCTTAAACCTGTATAAATGAAGCAGCTGGACTCATCCAAGAACTAGCCATCCAAAGAAAAATGCATCTCTTTTGACGGCAGGCTGGGTTTCCTTGTTCCTGAAGCCAAAGTCCAGCCTGTGCCTATGGTTTTTAAATTTTGCATTTATTATATTTGCATTTTATTTATTTTAATTTGTGAACCATTCAGAGGACATGATTAGTTGGGTGGTATATGAATGAAACGAACAGCAGCACAGTCTGAACAATATCTGTTCAGAAATAAATCCTGTTGAATTCAATGGAGCTGACCCTCAGGTAAGTGGGGTTAAAATGGCAGCCTAACAATTATTTGAATTGAGCTTCACAGGGAGCCATCGAGGGGTGCTACCTGCTTTGCCTGATCTTTGCTTTGCCAGCCTTACTAGGACTAGAACCTCGCCTTGTTGGACATTACCTTCCTAGAACCTCAATGTTTGCTTAGCACCCCCTGCTCAGATTGGAACACTGCATGGGACAGAACATGGGGGGGGGGGGAGCAGGATTGTGAAGAGAGGTAGCTGCATTATATTTATGCAGACTATTCATTCATCTATGGACGCGGGTGGCGCTGTGGGTTAAACCACAGAGCCTAGGGCTTGCTGATCAGAAGGTCGGTGGTTCGAACCCCCGCGACGGGGTGAGCTCCGGTTGCTCGGTCCCTGCTCCTGCCAACCTAGCAGTTCAAAAGCATGAAGTGCAAGTAGATAAATAGGTACCGCTCCGGCGGGAAGGTAAACGGCGTTTTCGTGCATTGCTCTGGTTCACCAGAAGTGGCTTAGTCATGCTGGCCACATGACCCGGAAGCTGTATGCCGGATCCCTCAGCCAGTAAAGCGAGATGAGCTCTGCAACCCCAGAGTCGGCCATGACTGTACCTAATGGTCAGGGGTCCCTTTACCTTTACCTTTACCTTTATTCATCCATCTAGACCCACTGATGACTACTGACAGCAGCCTGCCAGAGTCTCAGGAAGAATCACATCTTTCAGACGGAGTTGCCAGGGATTGAACTGGGCTATGATTCTTCCCAGAGAATGAACACAACAGAGATTAATAAAGCACTCTTCTACTTTAATGATAAATAATAACCAGAAGACATTGCGTCAGCAGTTTTCCTAGGTTTCATCTAAGGAAGACAGGAATATGTCCTTACCTATATTATTCCCAATATTCAATGCAAATAGGACATAAAACTTTCTAGCAGGAGCCACAGTGTGTGTCTGTGGGACAGCAAGATAGTATTTTGTGGTGATCAAGTAGTTTATTTTAAAGCTAACACAGAATAAGCATCTCTTGGCGTTTGTTGGGCAAGAAGGTAGGAGGGAAATTGATCTTAAAGATGTTGTCGATGGATTTACAGGTCTTATTGACTTGCATGCTGAGTTGCTGCTTCCAAAATAGCTTTGAAGTCCTGCCCTGTGCTGAAGACTTTCCATTTGTCAGTTTCCCATGTGGCGTTTGCTGTTTCTCAGCAGCTGCAAAATAATTTCCTTCCTTGCAAGTGTTGGCCTTGCAGATGGCTGTTTTGTTAGGTTTTCTTTTTTCTTGCAAGCTTTCTCTCTAGTACCGGACATCAGGGTGTGGGAAGGTGCAAACTGTTTTGCATGCCTTTTTGGTAACAGGACTAAAAACAGCAAAGGCTCGTGGTTTCCCTCAAGGCCTTTTCACACGAGAAGCTCAAAACATTTCTCACATCACAGGAAACTGGCTTATTATGATTTGGGCTATTGCTCCATCTAGCTCCTTAGTATCTACATTGGCTGGCAGGGGCTTCCCAGGGTTGTAGACAGGAAGCTGTCCCTGGAGATGCCAGGAATTAAAGCTGGGTGCCTTCTTCGGGCAGGGCATGAGCATCTGAGCAACTACCCTTTGCTACAGTTTCAGTTTGGTTGTTGTGCAAACGTAAAGCCTGAGAATGCTCATTCGTATCACCATTGCTTCAGTTTCACTTCCCCACTTCTGTATCCAAAATGCTGAGATGTCCATATGGGAGAAGAGTGGTTCAAAGGCATTTGAAAGCCTCTTGTATAAAAACATGCAAAGCAACTGGCTCAAAGAGTTGCAGCCAGTTTGTTGATTGTTGACCGGGGCAGGTTATAAGGAGCATACAAATGTCAGGGGCTGGTTGGACAATGAAGAGTGGTGGGCGACTCCATCCCTCTAGGAAAGCCTCAGAAGAGGAAGACTCAGAACCAGGGGAATGGTGGGGGGACACGGAAGACAGGTCAAAGGATGGAGTGGGAGGGATAGAATGGTTGGATGTTGAACAAGCAACAGGCTTGAGTGAGTGAGAGGAAGAAGAGGCAGAAAGCACCGCAGACGTAGGACAGATAGCTGAAGGGGAGGTGGGGGCTGAGGTTGCAACAGATTCACAGGAGTCTGCCAGTCCTGCTGTATTCAGCTCCCCTACCAGTCCTGCTGTATTCAGCTCCCCTCCCCACCTTGTCTCCAAGGACTCGAAGACTTTTGCATGCAGCAGAACAATGAGCCCAGAGGCCTTTCCTTTCTTCCAAACATATTTCATGAGAGAAATTTTAATTTTCACTTGTTTTGTCAGCCTGGAAGGCTCAGTTGGTTAGAGTGTGGTGCTGATAATGCCAAGGTTGCAAGTTTGATCCCCATATGGGATGGCTGCATATTCCTGCATTGCAGGGGGCTGGACTGGACGATACTCAGGGCCCTTCCAACTCTACCATTCTATGATTCTACGACCATTGTTCTTGTGAAACTCTAAAACATTGAGACCAGGAATAACTTTGAAAATATTAAAGATCCTTTTTGAGAAGGGTAATTATTCCTTACATAAGAACCAAGAGAAGAATGTGAGGTTTCTTTAACCTTGCTATACTATATATTCTTCATGTTTTGCTGTGAGATTGCTTATGGACTTTGATTACACTGGAAAAATATAAGTTCCCAGCTGTGATAATCACTGTCACTTTCATGGCACACATTAGGGAAGGGAACGGAATGCATATTAATATGCAGAAGGATGAAAAGCAAGCGGTGATGCAGGGAACGAAGTAATAGTACAAATCTAGATTGAAAATAAGTGTAAAATGCAATCAATGTCCAAGCTCACTGGCTGTTTTTGACTGCAGTTTCTTTCCTTCCTTATGAACAATGACATTTTAAATGCACTAGGGGTCAAGACTGGTAGACTTGTTACCACGAGGAACCTTAGTGGGTCTAGCATTGTCTCTTATGGTAGATAGAGCCAAAAGCATGCACATAAGGTACTACTATTACTATGACTATTAGCTTTCTACACAATCGTCTTCTGGTGATGCACAATAAAAACAGCAAACGACAACTAAACATAAAAATAGCAGATATTTTTTAAACCAACAGAAGCAATCCAATATTGTCACTTAGGCAGAGACTCATTCATTCAGCTGGGAAAGCTTGTTGGAACAAAAACATTTCCGGAAAGTGCAGGTAGCAGGCACCTTTTATCTCAAGAGGAATCTCATGCTACAGAAAGCTACCATAGGTATGTTGTGTTTTCTGAAATACTGAATTGCACCAGGAAATAACTGAGGCATAATCCTGACACTCTGGCAGACATTACCCTGAATGCATGTAGAGGGGCAGCCAAATTGTGCCTTCTGCACTCCCGCCCTACTTTTTGGAAAAGGATCCAAAATCCCTCTCCAGCTGCCTCTTCATCCCCTGTACATTTTTGCAAAGCAATTTCCCCTAATGGAATGCATTTCACTAATATATGCATTTCTAGTATAATGCATCTTTGTACATATTACTTGGCTGGAGAATGGCCTTGCAAAATCTGGAAGAATGTGAATTTTGAGGGATGGTTGTTTTTTTGGTTCATGTATTGTTTCACATCATGCAAATTACATAGGTCCACCTTTAAATGGGAACTGAATCAAATTTCTCACCCATCCTCAGTCTTTAGAATCATAGAGTCATAGAATTGTAGAGCTGTAAAGCAGAATCTCCAGGAGTCTCTATTTTCCAGGGACATCCTTGATTTAGAGAAGCCATCCCGGTTTCTGATTTGATCCTGGAATGTCCTGCTTTTCTTTAGGATGTCCCTATTTTCATTGGAGAAATGGTGGATGGTATGGAGTTATCTAATTTGAAGGCAATCCTGTACAGGTTAAGAACTTAATTTGTTCTGGAGGTTGGTTCTTAACCTGAAACTGTTCTTAACCTGAGGTACCACTTTAGCTAATGGGCCCTCCCACTGCCGCCGTGCTGCCACCAAGCGATTTCTGTTCTCATCCTGAAGTTCTTAACTCGAGGTACTATTTCTGGGTTAGAAGAGTTTGTGACCTGAAGTGTCTGTAACCTGAAGCGTCTGTAACCCAGGGTACCACTGTATAGGGAAGTTTTTAAAAAATGTTTAATGTTTTATTGTTTTTATATATGCTGGAAGCTGCCCAGAGTGCTGGGCAACCCAACAAGATGTGTGGGGTATATGTTAAGTTGTGGGTTGACATAGCAGATGACACAGCGATTTCTCCAAAGCAGCTCTTTATTTTGTAAGCTGGAACAGAACTAAGCTGAGGAGCTCAGTCAGCCTGCTTATATAGAGCTCTAGAACAATGTAACTGTTGCCATTTTCTAAAACTACCCAATCACTGAACGTCACTTTTTGATCCTTCATTTGCATAACTATATACAGTATCCCCCTGCTGGCCCAGGGTGAGAACTTCAGTACATAACAGTATAGATGGTAAAATTAGCATTATGGAATGGGATGTCGCTATTTTCATCAGAGCAATGTTGGACAGTATGCACAAGGAACATCCGGTCCGACCCCCTGCAATGCAGAAATCTTTTGCCCAAGGTGCGGCTTGAACCCACAACCCTGAAATTAAAAGTCTCATGCCCTGCTGACCAAGGCAGCCTGGGCTTTGGTTCTACGAACTGATTGTGATTATTTAAGGTCTCCTTGTTCCATTTTTGTGGATTAGGCTGTTAACATCCCCCTCATCATTTTCATTCTTATAGTTTTCATCTTGAAGTGATTTCACAATACAATAAAACAACTGTCTATTATACAAACAGTTAAAACTATTACATATATTAAAAACAATTTCAAGCCCAGTACATATACTGACAGGAATAAAAATAATCAGAAACATTAGCAACAAGAAATGAGAATCTCACTGAAGGATGGTTCCATTTAATTTTTCAGATTCAGCGGAAACAAATTATTTGTGAGGTAAACGAGCATAATATTTGTACAAACATTTTCTTCCTTGACATGATTGCCTCGTCAAGTTACAAAGGCTGCTAAATGCTGAAAGTAGCTTTATTTTTCGCACCTCAAGTTTTAAAACACAGAGTTACAAAAAACGAAAAAGGCCAAAGGAGAACATTTCTAGACAAATGACCTTAAAATGCCCACATTTTTGTGTCACTCACAGATTTTCTGGAGGGCCATGTCCCTGTTTAAGGACTAATGTGTTTGGAGAGCAATAAAAAGCTCCCCGTTATTAGGGAGAATCCCTTTTATATACAGGGAATTGGATCAATTTGACCCTGATTGTCTCTTTTCGCTTTATTGTCCGTCTACTTCAAACACCAAGCCCTTGGCATTATCTTAAGGAAGAGGCTGATTGAACCGTAGGCCTGACACTTGTCAGTTGTGGATAATGCTGGTTTCAGTCTGTCATGTTCACACATAAATGAGCAGTGACAGAGATAGACTGTTGAATAGAAAAAGCAGTTTTACTGTGGATAACCTTTCCTTGTATAAATGCAACAAATAATAAGGCCTGAAAATAGCCTGTGTTCCTTAGAAAGAACACTCTGAAGCATATAACAGGATGATGTATTATCTCTTTGGCGATCAGAAATTGCTCTGTTAAGAATGGGCAAAGGCAGAAACGGACCATCATTAGAAAAATATACCCCTGACCACACTTCCAGATATGCTTGTCTATATAATATTTAGCAACTAGCAAAATCCAATGCCAGTCTGCTACCTGAAAGGAAGGTGTTGCTATGTATAGGAATTATGACACATTATTACTTGAAAAATCTGTCCTTAAGAAAAGGGAAAAAAAGATGTCGATTCCACCTTAATTAAAAGAACAGGATGATCTAAATCCTTCTTCTTAATTTTTTTTTTTTTTGAAGTCCCATTAGATATCCCCCAAACACTCTGCTTGAATTAGCACAATTTAAAAGCACGATTTGTATCTGGAGATCTGGAAATGTGAATATGTATCAAAAAGTATTGTAACTTATACGTACCCATATGAGAGTGTGAAGCTCTTTCATATAGAACGAGAGAAATGTTTCTTTAAAAGCAAATTTAATTCTGCCACAGCTTCAGAGCAATTTGCATAAATGTCTATACTGTGATTTTTTTATTTATGGCCCCTAAATTTCTAATTAAATACTAATTAATACTATCACCAGAATTGTCTCCCATCCCCAGCTCTTCATAGCTTTGTCACTTTGATTAATGCATAGTCATTTATTAACTTATTTAACAAGCTGAGGTGCTTCATGACAAACCAGATTAAATTATCCTCATAACAGTCTCATTACTGTGAAAAAAAGAGAGGAATTTTAAACTTAATAAAAATTATCCTCAATAATGTTACAGCTTTTTCACAACATCCTTAAAAGATGGAAATCGGCTCCTTGTTTGATTTATAATGTATGGGGTTGTATAAAGCATCCATTAATAAAATTTATATGTTCATTTAAGCAGGAGCACTACAGTGGTTCTGTAGCCCTGAGTGCTTATTATTTAACTTTTGCTGTAGTTATGAAAATAATTAATGTCCTGACCAGACAGGGACTAAAATACCCACTAGAATGAGATAATTAGAGGCATAAATAATGCTTAGGTCTAGTGTGTTGGTTTCTAAAAATATTAATTGCTTTTGCTTTCCAGCTAAACTTTATCAAGGAGGAATAAGAGTTTACGTAGGCTGTTAACTTTAAGAGAAATAATGTAAGACTAATTTGGAGATGCAGGTTGTAGCAGTGTCAAATAATGGCCCACTGGTGAGCCTAATGAGGAGAGGAGTTTCTGGGGTAACTGTGGAATACCCACAGAGCAGCAGAAGAGGAGGTGCTTGGCTTTTCCTGGACCACCATTTTCTTGAGCAACCTGGATGATGGGGGTGTTGGAAATGCAGGGCAAGTGGGGGAAAGTATTTGGAGGGAGGAATTTCTAGGGTGGGAAGTTTCAGGTGGAAGAAGAATTGAAAAAACCCAAATCTTGTGTGTGCCTCTCCTGCAAATGCACAGAGTTGTTGTCTGGCACGTTTCATACCCAGTGAATTCCTAAATCTTCCATAGTAGGTTCATAAACTAGTTTTTGAGGAGTTGGGTTACAAGTGCGCATTTGCTCCTGCACATTTCACATGCACCAGCGTGCTCGTTCTTCTTCTGTTCCCGTACTTCTCTGTTGTTGTTGTTTAGTCGTTTAGTCATGTCCGACTCTTCGTGACCCCATGGACCAGAGCACGCCAGGCACTCCTGTCTTCCACTGCCTCCCGCAGTTTGGTCAAGCTCATGCTGGTAGCTTCGAGAACGTTGTCCAACCATCTCGTCCTCTGTCGTCCCCTTCTCCTTGTGCCCTCCATCTTTCCCAACATCAGGGTCTTTTCCAGGGAGTCTTCTCTTCTCATGAGGTGGCCAAAGTACTTCTCTACGAATGGCTAAAAGGTCATTGTCATTCCAACATTGGCTCCATTGCAGGAAACACATTTTCCTGTTGCGTCCCCAGGTCCACCCCAATAACTCACACATCACACAGAATTTTTGTTTAAGGTTTTTGGCATAATTTTGGCCACAACTTTATTAAAATACAAATTTGTGAGTGGTTGCTTAGGCATTGGTTGCGACTATCTGCCCCCACCATGGGGGACAGACTGACATTCCGCACGATGCGAAAGTCAGAATGGGGGAATACACTTGGGGGTTACGCGGAGCAGGGAACCTGCCCTCACCCCAAATGCAACCAGGAGCTCATTGCTATGGCCCGAGCCCCCTTGACAGAGTGGACAAGCAATAGTTAGCCCCCAATTCCTTTAACGGAATCCCTTGCAGCAGCAGCATTAGAGGGGCAGGCACAGCCAATCCATGCCCCTCAACCAACCAAACCATAAACCAATGCCTAACCGCCACCGAGCACTCAAGCTCGCCGCCAACCGCTCACAGCTGCAACCCCACCTTCAAACCCAACACAACAGAATTTAACCTTGTGTCATTTCCCAACGGGGAAAGATGCACACCATCGTCCCTGAAAAGGACGGCCTCCTTGAAGGTGATATTGGGGTGCGCAATCACGGAACCACCATGAGCAATGACTGTTTTCATTGCCACCTTATTAACGCACTTTCTGGCTCCTTCAGTGGCAGCTGGACAGCGACTGCCACGCCAAGTGCGCCTCCGCAGCAACTGGGACCAAAAAACTTTCACACCCAGTAAAAACTCTGCCAATTCAGCCAGGTCCTTATGAACTGTAAAATGTAAAGAACAACAGTTCGTGGCAGGCAGATCATTTCCCCCTAACTGCAGCACGATAGCTGTAGGGGGCCCCTCAAACCTTACATGCTTCCGAACAAGGGGAAGCAATTCGGCCCACAGCATTCCACGCCTGGACAGCCAAGACACTTGCGCGTGTTGAGGAAGGCCAAGACTGAGTCCAAGTCCAGACTCCCTTGCTCTGATACCGGCCCAGTAGACAATGCTGTGGCCCACAATGCGAACAGCAGCCACACCTAAGAGAAGACAAGCAAAATTAAGTATGGGTGATCAACGATGTCTATGCACATATCCACAAAATGCATTGGACTTCCAAAGGCCCATGTTCTTAATTCTTTCTACGGACAGTCCCCAATGAGCTGCTGTAGTGGCAGCACCATTGCCAGAGGAATCCTAAACCTTGAGAAAACCCTTCCCACAAGCAAAAAGTGGCAGCACAAGGCCCAAGCGGGGGCTGGGAGCTGGCAAGCAATAGCTCCTTATCTCTGGCCCATATGCCCATAAAATTATCTCCCTTGAAAGCCTGGCTAAAAGGTATCTAGAATCGTAGAGTTGGAAGGGACACCAACAATCTTCTAGTCCACTACCTAATAATAATAATAATAATAAATATACCCCGCCCATCTAGATGGGCTTCCCCTGGGTGGCTTCCAACAAAATATTAAAATACAGTAATGCATCAGACATTAAAAGTTTCCCTAAATAAGGCTGCCTTCCGATGTCTTCTAAATGTCTGGTAGTTGACATCTGGTGGGAGGGCTCTCCACAGGACAGGTGCCACCACCGAGAAGGCCCTCTGCCCGGCCCCCTGCAACCCGGCTTCTGTCCAGGTAGAACGATGGGGGAGCATGCAGCTGTCCCATACAGGGACCAATCCTGCAACCTAGGCATTACTGGCACCACGTGCTGACTCGCTGAGCTAACCAGGATGATCCTTAAAGACCTGGGACAGCCTCACCTTGACCCCATAGAGGTCCAAGGTGACGTCTTAATCGTCATCAGAGCCCAGGAATGAAGTACCTGTGAGAAAGTGTAAGCATCATCCCTGCTCCTTTTTGCCCTCCTCCTGGATTGCCGCCTCCAAAGAGCTTCCTTCTGGAAGAGGGCACCTGGGGCATCAGCAAGTCATCCTCTGCAGGAGAGACAAGCTCTGGAGGCATAGTCTGCAAAAAACTAAACAATGTGAGGAACCGGTGAAACCAATGCTTCGTGCACCACATGGGGACGCTATTCAGGCCGGAAATTGCTGCCAGAGGCTATCAAATTCTCGAGCAAAGCCCTAGGATCACCTGCTAGGCCAGATATAAATGTTTCCAATGAGATAACAGACTTGAGGCAGCCCACCACCTGTCCAGGTACCCCTGCTTGCCCTTTTAGAGGGAAGCACCCCCTCAAGAAACCCAAATATATATATTTTTTGGTTTGTTTTGTTATAACAATGGCTAAGTGAGGTATATGAACCCTGTCTCCCAGGACCCAGTCCTGTACTCTAGCCACTAAGCCACAATGGCTCGTCTCTAAAATATTTTCTTTACAATTAAATTACACAGGCTGCAATGTCAGCCTAAAATAATGCAATAAAAACAAGTGCTGCAGTACCCCAGAACGGCCACTAGAGGGCCTACGAGAGCAAACTAGGCCTCAAAAATGGCGCTCCCGCCAAAAAGAAGCAGGGAAGGTGGCGGTCACAATGGGGCCTGCTCCCAGTTCCCAATTAGGCCACGCCTGCCTCCCTGCAGCCCTGGCAGACACCGGGCCTCCCTCGCAGGGAAGGCCTGCCAGGCTAACAAGGCCAAAACCGGCCCTTTAAGGAATAGGGCGGGGGGAGCTCACAGCAAGGCCTCCTAAGGGCCTGGCAAGGCCAGAGGCACTAGGCGCCGCCGAAAAAGGCCTAAAAACGGCCGCCCAAGGCTTCAGCGTTAAGGTAAGCTGGGGGGGTAGGGGGGTAGGGGGGAATTAAAAGATCAAAGGGGAAAGCAGAGTAAAAGTAAAAGAAAATATTACACAGGAAAAAGAAAATTTAATAGGACTAAAATATCAATTAAATAGAAGCTAATGCAATTAAAGCAGGCCTAAGACAGAAGGTAATTTGTAGAAAAATACAACCGTCTCCCTTCGCTGTGATCAATCCGCTGCACGGGCGAAAAGAGGAAGTCCTAGCCTCGTGCAAGGAGTTTTAGCATTTCTGGCTGTCAATCAATAAATGGCAACATTAATTTCCTCCCAAGAACAAGGGAAGCCCCAATCGCATCAGTGGCCAACGATCAGTTAGCCCGCCCCCAACTTTGGAGTGTCCTGGCGGCCCCCACCGCAACACGTGCTCTCCATGAAGGAGAACACGCTTTGCCATTTGTTTGAGTTATTTTCTGTGGGAAACTTCAAGAAATGTCTATGAAGTGCTCTGCCAGGCTTTCATATACAGTGGTACCTCAGGTTAAGTACTTAATTCGTTCCAGAGGTCCGTACTTAACCTGAAACTGTTCTTAACCTGAAGCCCCACTTTAGCTAATGGGGCCTCCCGCTGCTGTCGCGCCGCCAGAGCATGATTTCTGTTCTTATCCTGAAGCAAAGTTCTTAACCCGAGGTACTATTTCTGGGTTAGCGGAGTCTGTAACCTGAAGTGTATGTAACCTGAAGCGTATGTAACCCAAGGTACCACTGTAGTGGCCTTCTCTCCTACCCCATTCACATTTTTCTACACAGGTTGCACTTAAATAATATTGATAAGTCAAAACAGGATCATTAGCAAAACGTGCAAGATAGAAAGTACTATGGAGGACCTTTATCCACAGATAAAGTGCTGCTGAGCCCGTGACTTTACAAGCGACAGCTTTATGAGGTTGCCCTCAGTTATTATTTATTAAATTTATATCCTGCTGCTCCTCAAAAGGGGAGCCCAGGGTGGCAAACAAGATAACCATGCAATTAAAAACATCTAAAAACAGCCACATATCCTCGCAGCTAACAATTTCAAGGTTGTCAGGAGCAGTATCTTCCAGCCATCAAATGCCTGGGTGAACAAGAATGTGTCTTAGATTCCTGCTGAATGTTAATAATGCGAGAGACAGGCACACCTCGCCAGGGAGGGCACTCAATAAACGGGGAACTTCTACCAAGAAAGCCCTGTCACGAGTTACAGCTAATTGAGTAGCACCCAGCAGTGACACCACAACGGGGCATCCCCTGTCAATCTGTTTACCCAGCCATAAACTGCAAGGCCTAGAGGATGCTGACCCAGCATTGGTCTGGCTGCTGAAAATATGCCACATCCACTTTGGCCTGGCTGGTTTGCTTGCTTGTTTTTTTTTTTTGCAGGGTGGTAGAAGGGACCCACATATTTGCTGAATTTATATTGTTCTGTTGGAATGGGTTTACCTGGGTTTATCTGTTTTTTAAATTGTATTGTTGTGAGCTGCCCTGAGGTAAAGGTGATGTGAGACTTCAGGGAATCCGATCCCTCCCATGGTAGCAGCCAAGAAGTACATAAAACAGTAAAAGTTCTTAACACGTAATTTATTAATATTCACAGAGAGAGACGAAGGAATGCAGTCTGCCCTAGATAACGGCGTTGCTCCAAGTAAAGTCCCACCCCCTCCATCTCTCCTATTCTACGTCACCCCTGCATTGGCTAATCTGAGCTTTCTGCCTCTGAGCTTTCTGTTCTACTACCCTCAATGCTCGACTTGACCTGGGAGAGTGGGGGTCAGGAATGCTTTCCAAAGACACTGAGTCTGTCATCTGTCTCTCCCCTTGTGCTGCTTCTTCCTGCTGTTCCTCTCCCAGTATTTCCCAGCTTTTCTCCTCTGCAGCCTCTGAACTATTACCTTCTGCAAACCACTATTCTAAATCTATACTGTCCTCCTGTTCTCGGGAAGGTTCAGGAGAAGGGGGAGGGCAGTCCCGACCATTCCTCCTCAGTCCAGCCCCTGACAGGTGAGTAAGAAATTATATAAATATGCACCCATTTGATCGCTTCGATATGCAGACCTGGTACTGTTGCAGGCAGCACAGAGTACTTATTCGACACTCATAAGAAATTGTTCTATTAATGTGACACACCTTGGATTCCACGGCTTTGTGACAACAGGCAGGCTCCTTCACTGTATTTTTTTGGCACCTGCTTAAACATTTCTTTTGTTTAGGTAAGACTCTCCAGACCCAAAGGTGTTGTCATGATTTAATTTCTTTTTAGTTTACTGCTGATTTTAATTGTTTTTTAAAATGTATTTAATTACTTGTTTTTAAGTGTTTTCATTGATACTTTTAATATTTTTTTTGTAAACTGCTTAGAGGTATTGTTGCAATCAAGTGGTATGCAGAATTTGTTAAAAGAAATAAAACAAAAATCCTGGGTGAGCAGTTTGCCCCTAGGAGTTCTCACCACAAAGAGAAGTGAAGTGAGCATAACAGGGTCATTATTTTGGTTTCTATAAGCTGCTACTGCCAGACCTGTTGAAAATAACAAACAAACATGCCTTTGAATAGCAGGTTAAACAATATTTTAATGTTTTAGCTGAAGGACCGGGATGAGAAGATGGCTTTGTTTTGTTTTTTATTCTGCATGATAAAGGTGATGTTCTCAAAACGTTGATGAGCTTTCATTAGAATATTGGTTGCCCCTTATACTCTATTGAAATTCAAAGTCTGAAATATGCTTGGAAATATGACCTTGAATTTTCATCACAATTGACAGGTGGCTGGAAGGAAGGTCATTAGGAAGAGAATTTCTCTTATTAAGATTGGTTGATGGGCAATTGCATATTTTAGATAAAGCCAATCCATTGCATTTGGTGGATGAATCTGTTTCCCTTGTCTCACTGCCATTCCTGTTTGATGAGGCTTTGCAAATTTTTGAAGCGCTACAAAAATATGTGAATGGAGATGATATTTTATTCTTGTCTTAATTTTGTTCTTTAACGTTGCACAGAAATTATTTTAATTGCTCCTGTATCCCCCCCTTTTAAAAAACCCTGTACATTTACTGAAACGTATATAAAAGCTTCTGGCATCTACCCAACAAAGTCTATCATACAGCTTTCCAAAACTGAGCCAAAGTGGTGTGGGTGATTATGTGCGTTTCACAAACATTTTCTCTTCCTGCAGAGTCTAATTTGCCTGCAAATAAAATATGCATAACGCCTCTTATCATACTTTCAGAAGACCTGTGCTTCCCTTGTACATGTTATGGGGGTGTGTCACGTTGTGAGCTTCTTCAGGGTCCCAATTTGCAGGAATATAGCCAATCAGGTGTGTACCTATGATGACATCACTGAAGACAAACAAAGCTAGTTGGGAGGAAAAGGCCTATTCAGGAAGCACTGCCCTCACTCTGAATTAGTTTTGTTTGTCCCCAGGGACATCATCACATCCAAACCTGACGGGTTGCATGATGGTGTCAATCTTACAAAGATGCGCTATGTTTGAAATGAGATATGGTACTTAAGCTACACCCAGTCACAGCTGAGAAGTGGCATGTAATGTAATAAGTAAGGTTTGGGGGATTTTTTGTGGGGGAAACTTCTCTCCTCTTCAGTCACTTTTCACTTTGAAAACAATTGCTAAAGAAAAGAAAATTTATTTTATCTCGGGGGGCTGGGATTTACCCTGTCATTTGTCTTCAGCCTTAGTAGGGAGTTGTGAAATACCCTGTAACATTTTTGAATCTTCATTCTTCATGGCTGCTTAAGAAAAGAATATTTTTCCAGAAGATGAATGAGTCGAAATACATATCTCATAACCTTTAACAGTGCTGCCTTTCTACTCAGACAGTAGCATGCAGGGTCCCTTTGAGATAAGGGAACTATGGTTACTCCTCACTCATTCAATGGATAAAATATAAAATTAAATTTCATGGTGGAAAAGCATGCAGGAGGTTTCCTGGTTTTCTTGAATGCATGAGATGTTTTTGATACCCCTTCATAGGACCTTTTTAAAAAATCCTTTTTTTGTATACCGCAGAGTTGATAAATGCATTAAGTGCATGTAATATTTATTGCTCCGGGAACAGCATGTATCATGAGAAGAAACGAAATCTTTCTGTACAATGCCTCAACATATGAAAATTGAAACTGTATCCTCTCCCTCAAGTCAGAAACATTATGCAAGTGACAGTTTTGCGGTTTTGAAGAAACTAGAGAACAAGGATGCTTGATTACGGGTTTGCAACAACAACAAAAATCACATTGCTTCTTTCTTTTTGTAACTAAGTCACTGTGCAAACCGAGGAAACAGCTGCTTTGCTAGTCACTATCTCTCTAGGATGTTCCAATTTAATGTCTGCCACCAGGTAAGATTTAACAAGATATGTCAATTTGACTACATGGAGGTAGATGACAAGAGAATCCCACATTAGGAGAGAGAGATGCTGTGTATGTGTTTGAGTGTGTATCCCTCATCTCCCCTTCCCATTGTACAGACTGTGCATTAAAACAATATTTAATCATGGAATGGAATGCCATTATTAGTGAAATGTTCTAAATAAGACCTAGACCTGGTGTGTGTGTGTGTGTGTGTGTGTGTGTGTGTGTGTGCGCGCACACACACACACACACACACACACACACCCTACCTCCCGATCAACCATAGATGGGTCTGCGGTAACAAAAGCAACATCCTAGAAGTTCTCCCCGTGCTTAAGAATTCTTCAGAGCTTGCTTCGGGAAACTCCTTCATGAGGCAGTAACAAAGCAAATAGAAAGTTGGACACAGATCTGAGTTCATGTCCTGCATCTGTCACTGACTCATTGCTTGCTGTCTTCAGCAAGTGCACCTGCCTGTGAGTTTTCTTGGACGCACCTGGGCCAGCCACTCATGGAAACAGAATTTTGGTCCCTTAGAAACACAGGAAGCTGAGACAGTCTGTTGGTCCATCAAGCTCAGTCTATACTGACCAGCAGTGGTTCTGCAGGGTTTAAAGCAGGAGTCTCCCACAGCAGGGCCAGATGAAGACCTTTAGAAGCATGCAGATAGATAGATAGATGATAGATAGATGATAGATAGATAGATAGATAGATAGATGATAGATGATAGATAGATAGATAGATAGATAGAAAGATAGAAAGATAGATAGAGATAGATGATATAGATATATTTTTCAAAACAAAATTTTCATATTTTCAAAACATAAACAGTAATAAATTGTAAAATACATTTTTTTGAAATGAAACAAAATCTACAGTAAGATGGAAAATAATGTTTGTTTTTGTATACCTCCACTTTATTTATATTTGAATTTTTCCCTCCTGCTTTTTCTAATTGCAAAGTCTTTGATCAGATCTTCGAAACTAATCTTAGACATCTACTGTACTTCTATACTTAGTAGAGATAAGGCCGCATCTAGAAAGCCACAGGTTCGCCATCCATGCCATATGACCAAAAATATATATTATTTGAGCATGAGAAATACATGCTTTTGCATTATATTAAGCAGAACAAACAAGGCAGATTACTCATATAATGTCAACTGCGTCTTGTAGCCCACAAGTCCCATCCTTCCTCCAAGAATTTTGGAAACATCAAAATCTTCACTTCCCTCCAGCGAGAAGACATAAATGATGATGCACTACTTTTGAAATCTCTATTTTTAGTATGCCATACAAATACAGCTCTTACATTTTCAGAATCTCAGCACTTGAGTACATCATGACAAAGTTCCCCTATCCAGGATCCAAGAAAGAAAGATGGCATGTTTACCTGTCAGGTAGTGACATGGCTTTTACCAGTGGAAAGGTAAAACAAGCACTGTACCTATTAAAGAGAGACAGGTGGATAACACGGTAAAATGTGCATTATTTAGGCTCCTCCACATTATGGAGGAGGAAAGAAGCAAAGAGAAATGGAGCAGATCTTTTGCATGCAAGTGGCAGTGCTTGCCCAGACTCCAGCCTGTTTCTCTGCCAATCTTTTCAATGAACATGAACATTGGTGGCGCTTTCCTGCATACTGAATGGTGCAACAGAGGAAGAAAGGGAAGAAACAGCCTGAAACTGAGCCAAAGGAACAGGGACGGAAGAATCCTCTTCGTGGCATATTCAAAGCAGGTTGGGGGAGAAAAGAAAGAAGGATTTCTTTTCTTTGTGAACAGTGAACACCAACCTGGATCCATTATAGTGAGAATTACAATTAAGGACATGCCATTAGCTCTGCTTGAAAGAGCATCTGCACCAGGTGTCTCCTGCCCCTGAACTGCTTCCATTGCCACGTGGCCATTACAAAAAAAACTGTTTAACATTAAGGATTGGTGCCTGCATTTGCTTCACCCCCTCTTCCCTCCCGGTCCATTTTTCCTTTCGTGCCTTGTCTTGTAGATTGTAAGTCTGTGGGCATGGATGGCCTCATTTTAATCCAGGAATGGGGAAACAGGATCTGGTCAGTGGGCCAGGTCCTTTTCTATCCCACTCCCCCACAAACCACACATAGGTCTTTGCAAGCCAAGACGTCATCATTCGGCACTGCCCAAAGGCCAGCAACTTTTGGCTCCTCTTCTCTTCAAATACTTTCTATTCCAGCTGGTCATTCATACAAACTTTATAACTAAGAACCAGTGGCTGGATTTACTTTATTCCCCCCTCCCTCCTAATCCCTTTCCTTTTGTTTTGGGTTGTAAGACTGAGGACAGGGACTATTTTATGGCTATTTGTGGACTGCTCTGAGAACTATTTTTACCCAGGACATATGGCAGGAAGAGGTGCAGTTGGGTTAGATACTACGTGTACGATAACATTTCCAGACACTGAGCCCAAGTAGGGTTGCCCGATGTTCTTCATTTGAAATTCCTTTTGACAGTCCAAGCAGGCGGCTGAAGCCATGTCCAGGCTAAACTCCATGCATGCTATTACACTTTAAACAGATGACATCCACATTTAGCTTCCGTCATACTCCATTAATTAGTTTTGCTCTGCTCAAGTGTCAGGCTTTCATAGTGTGGTGGCTAAGAGGAAGTCTCTGGTTCCGATTTCACCACAGACATGGGCTCACTGATTATATGTCTCTTTACACTGGTTAGCTTTAGGCAAGTCGCCATCTCTCAGCTTCAGCACACTTCCTGCAATACTGACCTACCTAACAGGGTTGGAGTAAGGGAGGGGTAGAAAACTTCTAGGCCAGAAATATATGAAAAACAATAATTCCCATCACCCCAACCATTGACCCTGCTGGCTGGGGCTGATGGGAGAGCATATGGAACAGGGTCACCATCCCTGTTGTAAGGATTACCAAGATAATGTCTGGGAAATAAGCTTGAAGACAGATATAATATCAAAGAGGCTCCTCATGGTATTATGAACATGCCTTTCAAAGCACTTGGGGCTGTCAAGCACTTGGCTGACGACTTGTGCTATGCCTAACATCAGGAAAGAGCAGAGTATCAGATCCACTGCCACATCCAAAGCCCTCATTCCACCTCAAGTCAGATGGGGTGGAAGGCGTTTTGGCTTTCCACCCCCTATTTTTGCTGAGGTTACGCCACACCAGGCTAGCTGAGGGGTCCAGTGACTGATCCCTTCAGTCATACAGCTTTCTATTTAGCAGATCCAAAACCACCAGCATCCTAGCCATGCCTCACTGCATTTCAGGGCTCTCCACCTATTACAACTGATGGGACAAGGACTGGCAGCAGCTTTTCATTTGCCCATGCCTCTGCCATGCTGGAGTTCCCCTTCGCCATATTGGTGGCACTTTGCTCTGCCAATGGAGCCTGGGAGAGAGACACCAATGTACCCCTTCAACTAGCGACAGTGTTGGGGAAAGGATCGCCCTCTGGCTTGAAGAACAGTATGAAAGATGGTCATAGAGCAAGTTCTTGTTTGTTCTCATGTGGCAATATAAATTATTGCCCCTTCTTCCAAAGTATTGCACTCACTATGGTCCTAAATAATCAATGCTCCATACTTCAAACCCTCTAGCTCTGGAATGCCCATTATTTTTTAAACATGTTGATCTGGCATCTGTTTTCTCAGCTGGAGAACTGCTGTCTTTCCTTTATTTACACAAAGCACCTGTCTAATCTGATCACTCTGGGGATCAAACTAAAGCACAGTCAAATTTGCCCTCTGGCTTCCTTTCTTCCTTTCTTTCCAGAGCCACTAACAGTTTCTTCAGCACTGCTTAGCCATTCTGAAATGGGCTGAGATCCCACTTGTTAATCCAACGTCAAATGTCAACTTGCTGGAGAATTTGACTCCTGAACTCCCTTAAGGTTGCAAGTCAGCCATTGTCTCGATTCGAATGGTGTGCAATGAGTGGCAGGATAGCTGGGGAAATTATCTCTTAATTGAGGGAGAAGTTTCTGTAGTTCTTTTGACTAGGCCTAATATATTGTGTCAATACCTTGGTGGTTGCATTGTTCAGTGTCCTTGATGTTTTATCTGAAGGGCAGCACCAGCAGACTCCTAATGACACCTATAAAGGAGATATATTTCATCAAGTCAGTTGCATTTTTCCGTAGATATTTTTTTCATGTGTGTGTTTTACTTGTCCAGTGAACAAATGTGTTGGTGTAAACCATTTCTAACTTCCATGCAGCAATATTTTTTGTGCTATTTTATATAACATGAAATGTTGGCTATAGAGCATCGTTAGCTGCTTTATAAACAAAGTGTTTTAGAAGGCAGTGGGCATGACTGCTGAAACAATATCTAGTCCCACTGGTCTTTAGTGTGAGAGATGTCTTTATTTTACAAGATTTCTTATGTGCCATACAATCCTATATATTGGGAAGGGGAAACTTGAATCCTCCATTTGTTGTTGGACTCCCAGTTCCATTTGCCTCAGCCACCATGGGACACCCACCCAGTCAGAAACCGCAGTCTATCAACATCTGCAGGGGCACAGCTTCCATGTCCCTATTTATACAGAAGCAAGTTGGACTGCATTCTTCTGCTGAATGTCTCCTGAACGTGCAAAAATCTCCATTCCACTCACATTAACCCCAACATAATTAACATCCAACTCACAACATTCCGTTACATTTCAGCATGACCAAGAAACACAGCTCAGCATATGGTTAGATACAGAAAAGGGAGTCTGGCTAATACAGTTGGGAGCCGATTTGATTCTCAAACGTGGGGCTGGTATGAAGCAGTGGGCAGGTTTAACCTTCCCCTCCCCAATAGCAGCCTTAAGTGCACCCTTTTAATTTGACTTCTGTAACAAATATTTGTTATTCATTTCTCTGTGGAGACGCTGCAGCAGTGAAGAGAAAACCTGCTATTCCTGACATTACTGAGAGATGAGAAGTTCCAAGGTTGCAGCCCTTGTCCTTTGGTTTCCTTTGGAATGAGGTCACTGGAGGCTTATCAGTGCTTTGTAATATTTGAGTTTATTTATAAATATATCAGTTGAACGTAAATGAAGGCACAGTTTAAATGAATGATTATCAAAGTTTGCTGCTTACACATGAAATCTCTAGGTAGACATCCTAAAAAGCTCAAAATCATCTCTCTCTCTTTATGTTTTGCAGAAACAAAGCAGCGTCTCCACCCCCATCATTCAGTGCCGAGGGCCTTCTGGCGGTTCCCTTACTAGAGCCGTAGCTCTAGTGACCCAGCGGTGAGAACTGGTTAGGCAGAGGGCCTTCTTGGTAGTGGTGCCTGCCCTGTGGAACACCCCACCACCAGATGTTAAGGAAATAAACAATTATCTGACTTTTAGAAGACACCTGAAGGCAGCCCTGTTTAGGGAAGTTTTTAATGTTTGATGTTTTGTTGTGTTTTTCATATTCTGTTGGGAGCCGTCCAGAGTGGCTGGGGAGGCCTGGCCAGATGGGCGGAGTATAAGTAATTATTATTATTATTATTATTATTATTATTATTATTATTACATACAAAATCTTCACACCTGGATGTTACCATCTTCAGCAAAGCATTTGTTTGTGTGCGGAAGAGGTACCCCCCACTTGACAGAGGTCAAATTGAAAGGGTTCACTTCATAAGACCAGCTTTTGAGAGCAATCAGCCAATCTCCCCAACAAAAGGAAAGTACATGGAAACTTTGCCAAGACTATTAAGGCAGAATCCAGAGGTACTCCTGGATGCATTAATCTGCCCCACCTCCCAACTGCAGCACGGTCTTTTGCTCTTTCATTCCTTCCTGCTTCTCACTTTTCTTGCCGTAGCTCTAGTGACCCAGCAGTGAGAACTTTCTGAATCCTGTCCCACAGGTTTGGGTGTTGTCTCTCCACATGTGCCAAGGAGCAGCCCCTGGAGCTTATTTCAATGGTGAGTAATGGTGGAGCAACAAGGGTTTTGTGGGGAGTTCTAAGAAAGGAGTGGACATCTTGGAATACAGCCATCTTTCTTAGAGCTGTCTCCGAATGCAGAGGAGGAGGAAAAGGTATGCAAATGACCTAACATCTGGAAACAAAACCCCAGCCATTGTGGGCTTGAACAGAATGAACCACTGATACTGAGAATGCTACTAAACCTTTCGTTCCTGTTTGCAAAATGTCCGGGATGGAGTCCTACAATCTTCTGCAATGTAATAGGCTTCCCTAATGGCTTCCCTGATGTTTCCTGTGACTTATCCACAGCCTTCAGCAGCAGCTAATTCACCTCTTATATTTCCAGGCTGGGGACCACTGTGGCTAAGAATTCCTAATCATTATTATTAAGACTAGCGATATACCCAAAAGAAAATCCTATCTCAAGAACCTGCTACGTTAAATAAATGTACAAGCAAGTTTGTACATAAGTGCTTATTGTTCATACTTCATTCTTTCTGTATAGCTATGGAGGTGTGTTGTATCCAGGCACAGTGAGTTCAGTGTGATCTGTCCCTTAAGTGCAGGCCAGGATCCCGAATCCTCCCTCCCTTCAGTGGGAAGCTTTAACCTTCTAGATGTTGCTGGACTACAGATCCCATCATCCCTGAACATATGTCGAGCTGGCTGGGGCTGATAGGAGTTGGCATCCAACAACATGAAAGGAACCACAGCTTTCCCATTTTTGGACTAGATGAAACCTTGCTGCAGGTCTATGATCTTCTGGGCTCAACCCATTTAATCTTGCTCAACCTACTTAGCTGCTTTCTCTGACTTGTGATTCAAAACTGCTTGTAAGAATGGTCTATTTCAGGTGTGGACAGACTTCAGGATTGTGGGCTCTGCTTTGTTTTCAACATATCACCAGGTGCAAATGTTGGTTCAGGAAGCAGAGCCAATTGCCTATGGCACATGATGAGCCTTACTCAAGGGCCTATTTACTTGGCAGCAGAGCTGGGGAACCTTTCAACTTCCAGAGGTTGTTGGACTCCAACTCCCGTTATCCTAGACTACTGGTCTTGCTGTCTTGAGCTGATGGAAGTTGGAGTCCAACAACATTCTGTCCCGGGCCCATTGTTAATCAACATTATATTATAATCAAGATTATATAAGGGGGAAATGCTTGTAGAAATATGTACAAAACTTCATATAAAACTGTGTTTATTGGGATAAATTCACATGAAAATGCTGACAAATTTCCATGAGAATTTTTTTTCTAAAGAAGCAAATTGCTGCAGAAATGAATTTAAGTTGGGAAAAATGAGAAAGCGAGCGAACCAAAATGGAGAGTTCCTCCCTTTCGGTAAAAAGCAAATCAGCTGATGCGTCCTGCTTAGTTCACTGTACACTATATGCACTGGTGACAAAACAGAAACCCCAGAAGGTCTATTCTAAAGTGCAAACCCATAAGCTAACATAGAGGTTGAAATAGTAATATTAATTATAATTAAAGAAGCTCTCAATAAAACCCATTGTGATTAACAGGTTCTTCAATCACAGGATGCATCAATCATCACTCCATTTATTCTGAAAGCATTTCCACAATTTTCTGTATAGCTAAAAGTGTCAAATCTAATATGTGGTAGCCCTGAACTGTAGGTAAATATTATTATTTTTAGTCAAGGGGGCTTTAGTAATATAATACACATTGGTCTAATTCTTAGAAACAGAAGATGATTATTGACTGAATGAGTCTCCACACTGGGGGTGGCGCAATCAGGATGATGTGCACTTCAGTGCTAGAGAAGAAGAATTAAAACTTGAAATTCATAAGGTTCACAAAATGGTTGGTCTACTCAGGGCCAGCTCAAGATAGTTTGCTGTCCAGGAATGTAAAGATGGTGCTCCTTCTCCATTCCATGTACAGAAGCCAACTGGATTGGCAGTTGAACTGTACACTAACCCTGGTGGTGAGACAGCATCTTCCGTTCCATCTGAAGCAACAACCCAGATTTGGGAAGCCAGGACAGGCCATTTTCCAACAGAAGTTAATGGCACGGGGGTTCAGGAGTAACAGTTGAGAAATGGTGCCCCATAGCAACTGTTGCCTGCAGAAGTGTCTACTCAGCCTCTGAGTAGGACTAGCCAAGGTCTACCAATGATTGGAAAAAGTTAGATCTTTTGTCTGTCCCCTTTTCCCTTTTTCAAAAGAGGGCTCCTTGAATGGTCCAGTGGGGAAACCCAGCCTAACCCAGCTGCCTCACCAAGTAAATTGCATTGTTTTATTGCACTGTCTGTGCTTTTGAAGCAAACCAAAATGCATGTCCGTTGGTAGCTGATGAAATTGAGAGGCATCCAGAAGGCTGGCAGACTAGTCACCATCTGGATAAAAGTTTTTGTGTGATGCAATTTTCTGTAAAACGATTATCTGTAAAATGATTTGAGTGAAGAAACTGCAATAGATTTTATTTTCCAATCTTAATATATATATTTGCTGGCATGAAAGCCATTCGTATATGTTGCCTACCCTCTGAGAAACACGGCAAAATGAACACTACTTTGTTGTCCATATATCCTTTAACTCGTTTTCTCCTTACATGCAAACCACGCATTCCACCCCGATTTTTTTTTAAAAAATTAAAGTTTATTTTATTACCCAAACCTTGACCTTATCTTAGAGAACTGCACCAATAAGTGGCCCTGTGTACAGCCATATATATGTGCTCCATATCTCTTATTTGCTGTCCAAAAAAACCTGCATTACAACTCATATGGTCATATTTTGCATCTTATATAAATATGAGAGGAATGCATTGGCTCTCTGTGTATACGCTGAACAGCAAGACAGATTGGGATGACTCTGTTGGGAAATAACTGGTAAATACAAATTAATCCGGAAGTCCCACATGTCTGCGGAACTACAAAGAAAAAAAATGGCTGCCTGCCTGAATTCAGAATTGTGTGCAGGGTTTGACTCACTTTTTAGCCAAAACAGCCGCCAGCTGTTATCCCCTGCCTCTACCCTTCTCAGAGTGAATAGACCACAACCTTGAGTAAGTTTAAGTGCTTTACTTACAGTAAGCACAGGTCTCATTTCTACATGGTTCAATGCTACAGCAAAAACAACACTGGTGAAAGCCTCTTCAGTACAAAATGCAAAAAGTATCTTCAGACATGGTGTCTGGGCTTGGTCAGTTAAGTGAGTCAAAGAAAGAGAAAGAGATGGGAAACCAGGAAGCAACCCTTACTTCCTTCTCCCTGAATGTGAGGGGTTGTGACCTAGCCAAGCCTTCTCTAGTAATTTTCAGCTCTGTGGCCTTTAACTCTTTACTTACTGGCAATTATGCACAGTTATGGTTGGCTGCATAAATCTCCCACAGACTCAGGAAACACTCTCATTCCTTTGCTGGATGGCACTGTTAGCAGTGCATGCCAATTTGTATTAAGGGTCCCCAGTCTTCCATTGTCTCTCATGCCTTGGTTTTCCCAACAAGTTTAAACGCACTATCTTCTCCCCCACCCTTTTAAAAATGTTAAGTTGTCCATGCTCAGAGTACTTTCTTTTTATCGTGGCTGCTCAAATGTTTCTATTCATGTTTTGCTGAGAGTTGTGAAACTGAACATGTTCGGAGTATTATTATTATTTTTGTTTGCAAAGGTTTGTGCCATAATACATGTGTACAACAAGACTTATTTTACAGAGCCTCATTTTGTGGGAGAAGGAGAGCTCTGTTTGGGGAACTGTGCCAGTGTCCCCAACCACCTTAATCCAGCCTTGAAAGTGAGCAAGGGCCGCCAGTCCTACTAGTTTGGGAGTGCATGTGAAGAGTGGGTAATGTATAAAATAAACTCATAATCATATTGCTTATTACTTGCCTTGGGCAGTCACCAACTTGTAGCCTCATCTACCCTGCATGGCTGTTGTAAAGATTACAGAAGGAGGTACACAATGGCTGCAAAAGGCAATTTAGTGCGTTGTAGCATAGGCATTAAATGTTGGTTCCTTCAAACTATGTGGTGCATCTTTGTCCTATAAAGGGAGATCAGCAAAAATAAATAAATTCTGTCCCGCCCCTGGACTCCAATGGGAGTTTCCATTGGTTCCCAGTTCCCTCTACAAATGGAAGGAGCCTCACAATTTGTTGAGGGCAAGGCAGGATTTAAGCCATTAATGTTCCCCTTGTTTCTGAGAGAGACGATTAGCATGCGATCTTCCCTGGTGGCCTGGGGAATCTCGTTTTTGCTTAAATGGGAAGGTGTTGCACACAGCTGTGGTTCCCAGACAGTGAATGCACATGAAAAAAAGGTACACTCAGTTTGCAAGCATGGACAGTGGGAGTAAAGGCAGGTGCAATGATTTTGAAAGGCACATTAACACAGGTAAAAAGAGCCAGAAAGGTGAAAGTCTTTCCCATATTAAAAGTACAGATTTCTCTTCCCAGCTCTCATGCTCCTGCTCTCCCTTTCTTGAAGCTGACATTTTCCCTATGGTTAAGGCGGAATTTACTACTTTAAAGAAACTGTGACTCACACAGGCCAGGTGACAGTTGCTCTTTTCAGTGTTTAGAACTATAATTCTTCTCAATTATCAAAGACATAAATTACTATTATTTCCTTACCCAGATCGAACATCTCCCTTAAACATGTGAAGGAAAAATTGCAGGTTGTCTAGTGAATTTTCCTCTTGGAAAAAACTGCTTATTCTTAATATATAAGTTCAATGAAAGTTCAAAAGTTTATCAGTGCAAAGCCTGCTTCCTATAATGTATCTGCTAGTGTCTCTATCTATTATTCTAATATTCTGAACCAAATAGGCTTTTTTGGGGGGGAGGGTGTGTGTGTGGATATTGTCTTCTTTAGAAAATTAATCACACAGCACATTTCTACTCCAGAGTGTGTTGCAATGCCTATTGATCATAATCAAACCACAGATGGTGTTAGCATAAGAGGAAGCTGGCTGTGGTACAGGATGTGTCAATCATGGGAACAAATTGATTTTGACTGTCGCAGGAAAATATTCTTTGAGACCAGCATAATTCCACAAGGTTCTGTTGCCTGAAGAATTTTGATAAGGCGGTATTTCTGGAAAAAATAAAGAGGAGAGGGAGAAGTGTCACTGCATCAAGTTACTGTGGAGTTTAACATGATTACTAAGGGGGAGGGAATGTTGACTTAATCTGATTTCCATGCATTCATACCTAGGGTTGTAGCCCTTGCTGTCTTACTCAGAGAAGACCCATTCAAGTTAATAATGTGACTAACATTAGAGTCAGTGGGGTGTAGTAGTTGAAGGGTTCAAACCCCACTTAGCCATGAATTATTATTATTTAGAAGACATCTGAAGGCAGCCCTGTTTAGGGAAGCTTTCAATGTTTAATAGGTTATTGTATTTTAGTGTTTTGTTGGAAGCCACCCAGAGTGGCTGGGGAAACCCAGCCAGATGGGTGGGGTATAAATAAATTATTATTATTATTATTATTATTATTATTATTATTATGAAATTCACGGAGTGACCTTGGGCCACTCATGGCCTCTCAGGCAGACCTACCTCACAGGGTTGTTGTGGGCAGTCAATGAGGTGTGGTAGAACTTTGTACACCACCTTGAGCTCCTGGGATATAAATGCAACAAATAAAAAAATAAATATAATAAATAACTTGGATTCCTCAACTTAGTTGATTACACCCCCGAATGCTTCTGTACTGCAGGAGTGGGGAACTTTTTTCAGCCAGTGTGTCACATTCCCTTCTTGGCAAGCCCCTTGGGCCATATGCGAGTGGTGGGTGGGACCAGAGGAAAAATGGGAGGAGCAATCAATGCAAATCTTTCCTTTGTGCAGTAGACTAGTTTCTACACGTACTCAAGGGCATATTCCAGCCAGGCAAAAACACCCATGATGTGAAACAGGAATGGTCAGCATTGTAGCCTGGGATGAGTACTAAGGGCCACATAGATAGGTCTTTGAACCCCAGGCCTGAGATTGCCGCCCGCCTTGCTGCATTGCAAGGAGGTAAATATTGTTGTATTGGAAAGCATTATACAGGTAAGGGTAAATGAAAATATGGGTTTACAGAGAAGCCTTTTGAAAGCTCATGGCTGCATGCAAATACTGTACTAACAGTCTGTTAATATTTTGCTCTGTTGCAGTAACTTATGCATGGGGACCTCCAAGCACTTTGCATGCATTAATGAAACAGACTCCATTGGGAGGCAAACGTTGTTATATGGATTTTGCAGGTGGATAAGTGCATGCGTTGAGAAGAGAAGCAACTGTAATGGGGGTTTTTTGGCCAAGAGGGAATGAATTTTCTTTGTGCCATTATTATTGGCAAGGCCAAAGCTTGGAGCAAACTTGATGTCTTCAATAAGACTTTACTCAGAAAAGCCTTTTACTGTTGTTATTTAAACAGAATAAAGATCTGATTGTTAACAAGATTTGAAACCGAAGACTTGTGCAGAGTTAATCCAATGTGCATGGAAGTCCAGCTGATATTGAATAAAACTGAGGCTGTGATCCTATACACACTTACCTGGAAGTAAATTGCACTGGGGCTTACTTCTGCGTAGACAGATATCTGAAATGCTCAGAAATCTCTTTGAATAGAAGGTCAATGTAAGTAAATAATAATAATAAACATGGGATTAACTCATCTCATCCAAAATGTGGTTTAAGTTGCATTGTAAGTGCCCTGTACCTACATTAATTCTCCATTGCCCATTTGACGTTCTCCTCCAAATCACTGCCTTCTCACCCTTACCCTTCCCTCAGTCCAGATTTTCTCATACCAAGGATATTCCAAAAAGGATAGGGTGTGAGAAAATCCGGACTGAGGGAGCAGAAAGTGTGAGAGACACACGAGCAGTGCTTATTCAGTGCTCCTGCTGGTATATTTGCACTGTGTCGGCCTCACTGCTGCCACTTCCCTCCTGCCAAGGCACAGCAATGCTGGTGTGGGGAGGTTGGATAAGTGTCACCATCCCACAATGCCAACCACTAATGAATTTGTCTGCTCTCCATTAAAGCCATCTATGTTGGTGCCCATCACCACCGCATCTTGTGGAAGTGAAATATGTATAGGACTGAATCTTCTTCTTTGGCGAACACTCGTAGCCGAGTGAGATTGTCTTCCATAAACACAGTTTTAACAGTGAGTCTGTAAGTGACTGTGGAGGCCAATTATGGATCCACACACCCTTCCACAGTGGGGACATAGGTTTCCAGGTGGTAGTTGATAATGGTGAGGGTTTGCCAAGCGTGCCTTCCTCTTAGCACATTTCTCCCTTTCTCCCTGGGTTTGGGTGTCTTCAGAGCCCACGACACCTTTGGTAGAGGTTGTTCTCCAATTGGAGCACTCACAGGCCAGTGTTTCCCAGCTGTTGGTGTTTATACTACATTTTTAAAGATTTGCCTTGAGAGAGTCTTTAAACCTCTTTTGTTGACCACCAGAATTACACTTTCCATTTTTAAGTTCTGAATAGTGTAGTTGCTTTGGAAGACGATAATCAGGCCACCGCACAACATGACCAGTCCAACGAAGTTGATGAATAGGTAAGAATCCATAAAGAATGATTGCCATGGCATTGAATATAACATATTTCTTTATAAACTGTTGTCTTAGAACTCAATGGGATTTACTTCTGAGCAGACGTGTATAAAATTGCACGTACGTAGTATGTAGCTTAGACACACTTCTATGACTTTATAAGGGAAGGGGTCATAGCTCAGTGGTGGTACACCTGTTTCCTTGGTAGCAGAACTGAGAAATGTTACAGTAGATGTCCAAAGCTTGTTGCATATTGCCATTCACACCATTGCAATTTAGGATGACATTCAACAAAATGTTACCCAAAATAGATGCACTGAAACTGCATGACTAAGATATGTCCATTAATTTTGATGGCTCTGTTCCGAACAAAACTTGCTTGAATACCACCTGAAGGTTTGTGAATGCCTCAAAAACTATTTTTCTGCTTTTCAGATATTTATCAGTTAATGGTGATTAGGACAGCCACTGGTTTGTCTCCTGATGTCCTGGACGTCTGTGATAGTCAACACTCACGCATACAACATTCCCAACTTTTTGGACATTTGCTGCAATATACACACTTTCAGACACAACTGACTCTTGGGCATGCATAATACAAGAAGAAACGTTGGATGTAAAGCAGCCATCAACTATTTAATGTGAAAGATCACATGCTGACTATCTGAAATTTTCAATATTCAATGGGTATCTCACTGCAGGCAGTGGAGATTGGGGTGGATTTATGGATGTGCATTCATTCTTCCTTACAGCAATATGTGCCAATAGTTCATATCCTCTTTGCTTGCTTGTCATCTCGTATTATCTGGATGGCATCAATAAATAATAAGCAGAGCCTGACACATTTTCTGGCATCTCAGATTACATGTGCCTTCCTAGAGTTTAGGGAATGCCTCACTAGGGGGAAGCATTTAGGCATGCCACATCTTTCTATGACGCCTTGGATCTTTCCCAGGCATTCTCGAGGGCTTTGCATGCATTTTTCCACGTAATGTTTATGACTCTATGTACATAGTTAATGTCAGCTTTGGCATTCGAAAGTAAATCTGTTTTATGCTGGCATCTCATGTGGTCATTAGAGGCATTTCTGTGTTCATGCATTTGCTTTTGAAGTAATCAAGGTGGTTTCTTTATATCGCTACAAGCCTTAAGTGAGTTGCAGTTGTTCAAATGCGCTACATTTGAAGTACCTGATGCTCGGGGGTCACATTTGGCCCTTGGCCTAACTTCACATGCCCCTCAGCATCAGAGCCACATTAGGAGCTTCCTTATATGAAGTCAGGTGGTTAGTCTGTCTGGCTTAGCACCATCAACATTGACCACCACCAGCAGCTCCCTGTGGTTTTGGACAGGGATTTTTCTCACCCTTACCAGGAGGAGCCATGGACTGAAACTGAGTCCTTTGGCATGCAAGACATGTGCTCTACTACGCAGCTACAGGCCTTCTCTGCCATCAAGCTCTCCAAATCTATCACTTGATTGCTGCTCTGGAAATTGAGACAGTATGGGGCAGCAGAGTGTGTGAGTGATGCAATGCTACAAGCCACACCCACTTTTGGCTATGCCCCACGCACTACCATTTCCCCTCTGTGTTAACAGCCCTCCATAGGAAAATGGGTTTCCCACCTCTGCGCTATATCCTTAGCTAGGGTTTCCTTCCCTCCCAGGCAAGTACAGGGGAATACTGCTTGCCAAATTAAAACTTCTAGATATCTCCATTGTTTTTCCTTGTCAGTATCAAAGACATAGACCCAATCCAAGAGGCACTAGTATTTGCTTCAATGCATGGGTGTAGACCTGTTGCACATTATGTCCCTCATATCTGCTCCACAGCTATTTGCATCTTCCTTGGGATCCTAGCACCCTATCCTATGTGCTGTTACTGCTCCACACTAAGGTGCAAGGCTTCTAAATCATAAAGGGATTAGGCGACATAGGGTGGGGATGAGGGGTGAGTGAAACATATCTGTTCTGAACTGAAAACAAAGGATATGATAAATATATATACACACACGACTTTTTATTTAGAGGGGGAAAATAACAATCCCAAATTCATTTGTTCTGGTAGAAAATGCATAGGCTTTCTTAACAAATTAAGTAGTTCATTTATTGCAGAATTTTATTATATGATTTGTTTGCAATTACATACTTGCATTTTATTAAATCAGAGGCTGCAACATTTAGGAATAAATCCCAATGAACTCAGGAGGGCTCACTTCCATGTAAATGTGCTCAGGACCATGCTGTCAATGTATTCATGTTGCATGTAGCTGTAATGGTCTCAAAACTGGAAGTTATTGTCAGTGACAAAAAAGGAATATATATGGAAAATGCATGTTAAATACATTTCTGTTTCCCTTTTGGAAGGCCCTTGTTTCATTTCTTGGAAGGCCCAACTGTCACAAACTGGCTTTAAGAGTTGCCCATGGCACACCCTGGCACTAGTGGCAATAGTGTAAAGTTCAGCATGGAAATGTATGTGCCTTCAGAAAGGCCTGCTTCAGAATTTGAAGACGGTGGTTCAGCCATGCCAACGGTGCCTGAAAATTTCACAACAGTTTTACTCTTCCAAATATTTTGTGCATTCTTTTCATCCAGTTGTGTGACTCAGATGAATAGAACTTGAAGTGGGCGTATGTGGGAGGCATTTTATATCACTCACTTGGGTTCAGGAGACAGAATTTTGCAGAGCAGCCAAAGATTATCACCAACTCTTTCCAAGGGAATATGGCAGAAGTTACAATAGATGTAATTGTTTTCAATGGTAGCATTAGGAATGTTCTTTTTCTAGAAAAAAACACACTCTTGGAAGGGATATTATGCTACAGATGCTGTACGGTGTAGAGGGGGGGGGACTTTTAGAAATGCAGACCCTCCAAATGTCCCTGTTTTCCAGGGACATCCCTGATTTAGAGAAGCCATCCTGTTTCTGATTCCATCCCAGAATGTCCTGCTTTTCCTTAAAGTAAAGGTAAAGGGACCCCTGACCATTAGATCCAGTCGTGACCGACTCTGGGGTTGCGGCGCTCATCTCGCTTTATTGGCCGAGGGAGCTGGCGTACAGCTTCCGGGTCATGTGGCCAGCATGACTAAGCCGCTTCTAGTGAACCAGAGCAGCGCATGGAAACGCCGTTTACCTTCCCGCTGGAGCGGTACCTATTTATCTACTTGCACTTTGACGTGCTTTCGAACTGCTAGGTTGGCAGGAGCAGGGACTGAGCAACAGGAGCTCACCCCGTCGCGGGGATTCCTTTTCTCACTTTTCCTTAGGAGGTCCCTATTTTCATTGAAGAAATGTTGGAGGGTATGGAGTTATCTAACCCCTGAGCTGTCCAAAGGCAATCCTGTATAGGGAAGGGTTTTTTATGTTTAGGGTTTTATTATGTTCTTATGTACGTTGGAAGCCATCCAGAGTGGCTAGGGCAACCCAGTAAGATGTGTGGGGTATAAATAGTAAAATTATCATTATGGAATAGGACGTCCCTATTTTTATCAGAGAAATGTTGGAGGATATGCAAATGGACCCCGCTTACTGCAGTAGGTTGAGGAAAAGAGCCCTTAAATATATAGACAAACATCCATTATTCAATTTTTCTTCTTTGTACGCTGCTCTTTGGTTTATAAACTGTGCAAATATACTTTTCACTTTCTAAAACATACTAAATCAGTGCAGAAATCAAAGGCCTGAAGAAGATGGGAGTTGAATGGAAAGAAACAGCAGGCTGGTTACTGTAAAATGCCTTCTTATTCTGTTTTGTGATATGTACACACACACACACACGCACGCACACACACACACACACACACACACACACACACTTCGTTCCCAAAGTTTTAAAGCCTTGTGTTTAGGCTTTCAATCACATATTCATTTCAGATGCAGGCGCAGTGTTTTGAAGGGCACTTTGTAATGGTTTTATCCAGATTCAGATTATTTGTAATCCAGAGGGAAAGCGCACATTCTCTGCAAGGCAAGGAGAAAACATATCTGAGCACAAATCAAAAGAATGATTACGGTATTCGCGCTCTGTACCCATTACTGAATCCCCAAGGCTCCCTCTGTTTGTTTAGGCACTTTTTCTTCTCCTGCCTCTGGTTGGACTGGGTGTAAACTCAGCAATGAATAAGAATGGTTAAAATGGAGAACATAAAAAGATGTGACATTCCTGAAGGATCCCATGTTTCAAACTTAGATTCAAGTGAAAGCTACTAAAGGAACACCTCCCAGTGGTCTCCAGTAGACTTTTCATCAGCACATCAGAGGTTTTTGTATCCCTCTCCTGTGGGATCCCTATCTGGCCTTATTTTAATGTTAGGTTGCCATTCTAGATGGCACTTGCCCAAAGTGTGTACATGCGTGTGTTTATATGTTTTTTGGCAGAGAGTGAAAGAGGATGCATGTTTGGCTCTGAACTGCTCATGAGTTTGGCTAGAGCAGATGGTAGTTTGGTGCTGTGTTTTTTTCTTTAAAAAGAATTGAAGTTTAAAAGGCTTTATGGTGCATATTTACTCACCCCATGCCCAACTCTGGGGAATCAGGTTCAGCAAGTTTGTTTGAGTTTTAAAAACCTGCAATACCTGTTTGAGCTGTAGTGCATGTAAAACATGTCAGTGCAAGTAGATAAATAGGTACCGCTGTGGCGGGGAAGGTAAACGACGTTTCCGTGCACTCTGGTTTCCTTCATGGTGTTCCATTGCGCCAGAAGCGGTTTAGTCATGCTGTCCACATGACCCGGAAAGCTGTCTGTGGACAAACACCGGCTCCCTCGGCCTGAAAACAAGATGAGCACCACAATCCCATAGTGACCTTTGACTGGACTTAACTGTCCAGGGGTCCCTTACCTTTAACTTTATGTTGCATGTGGATACCCACATACCATGGAAAATGAAACCTCTTGCAAACCATTTACCACTCTCTAACATAGAGGTAGACTGTGCATGCACCTGCACCCAAAAAGACCTTGTCTGGTGCCCACAAAATCCTCTTTCCAAATTCCTCCCCACACTGAAAGTAGGTTTGAAAGAAACACTCAGTTTTAGCCAAGAAAGAATACCATGTGGGGTGTGCTTGGTTGCAGGCACATTTGAGATTGAGATTTGGCACCCTGCTGTGTTCAGCTGTTTGTTTATCTCCCTTTGGGGGGGGGTAATATTTATTGCAGGTACTTTGGAAGAATTAAGAAATAGCACTTGTTTCCCGGTAACTATTTTCAGTGTTTGCCAACATAAACAAACCCTTTAAACACCACCTCCTTCTTTTTTTGTATTATTATAGCTACTGGCGGAATGGGAATTTGCAGAAACAGAAATATTGCGATTTTTAAATGGAAAGCATAACTTGTGAGTTTGGACCAGCATTTCTCAAACTTGGACTACAACTTCCATTATCCTTGACCGCTAGCCCTGGTGGCCAGGGATGATGGGAGTTGTAGTCCAACAACAGCTGGAGATCCACCATATTGATTCAAAAAGGCATCCCATGTCTAAAAGGTGCCAGAGTCCACTGCCCCCACTCTGGGAATTGTCTTCCTGAGTTTGGCTATAATATCTCCAGTGACAGCTGAACCTATGCAAAACAAATGGGCAAAGTCATGCAAAAGTGATATTTTAGTCTGCCATCTTGATTTAAAATGGTAGACGGCATCCAAATGTTGATGAAGATGACCACCCCTACCTTGGGAACCAAACTTATATAGAATGGGCAGATGGAGGTGGCCAAACTTATATAGAATGGGCAGATGGAGAGATGGACAGATAGACTTTCCAAAATATATAGATCATCATCATTTAAAATTAATAATAATAAAATTAATTAATTAATTAATTAATTAATTAATAATAATAATAAGCATTCACCTAATATAGCGAATGATGTGCTGATTTGTTAAAGGCAGCACCTGGTAGATATACCCTTGCCAACATATTTTTAAATAAGAGTTTGAAAGAGAGCTTTAGAATTTCAATTTCACTTTGCAAACTATCAATCTTCCCATGCTATGAATTGCAAAAATGGGAACGAACACTTCCATTTTTCCTAAAGCCAGGAAACTGCCTATTTCTCCCCCTTTCCCTCCAAGAAACCTACTGCTGTTATGTGCCATCCACAGGTTGAGGGTCTACTGAAGAAATAAATATCCCCTGGGAATCAGCAGCCAAAGCTTTTTACAGGCTGCTGGGACATGATCACCTGCTAATGTCTTTGTACCAAAGCTTCTGTTCAGAGCACAGCTCCAGTGGCCAGCTGAAAAATGGGCAACCATACCAATCATATGGTCAGCCCCTGGAAAGAGCATTTGAGAATTCCAAGTCAAAAGGGGCTGGTGTTGTTTTATCAGCCAACCCAGTCTGCCCCTTAATAATGGCCTAGTGTAAACATCTGACATCAGCTGCTTTCAAGCTCTCCTTTGTTTAGGCATGAATTGTTCATTTTTATGCCTTTTGTACACTGCCTGAAGGAAAGATAAATGATACAAGGGATGTTTTACATTATCAGTTGTGGCAGAGGTTACGCCAGTGTTTATCTGATCCGTTTCTATTGTATTATAAATGGTGAGATACTTTCTGTGTCATACAATAGCCATTAATTCTAGCACACATTTGCACTTAAGATTGGGTTGTTGTTGTTTTTAATTTAAAATTTATTAGATGCAAGATAACTCATTTTGTCTAAGGTTTCTTCAGATGCCAATTTTTTTTAATAAAAAAAAATACCACGGCAATCTCATTTAATAGAACGCTTCCCTCTCCCCCAACTAATTTAGAAATATGAGCTTCCTTTCTGTTTGCATTAGAAAAGCAACTCTTTCTATGGATCACATGCTATCCCATCCGGGAGTCGCTCGTCATCCAGATTAAGCCAAAAACCTTTCCCTGCCAACAGCTACTCACATAACCTGGGCTTAACAGCTGCTTCCCATATTTTATTTTAAACATACAAGATGACTCCCACGAGCGGCTCCTGTACCCAAAGAGATGTGCAAGTGTCATGTAGGAATTTAATTATTAATTTGGATAGATCACCTGCCCCATCCCAAAGGCTGGGCTGGGTATTGATATTGGAATGCAGTGCATAGATTAAAAAGCTACTCACGGTAGACCATAGGGATCATGGCAGTTATGTAGAGGAGAAGTCATTTTCCTAGGTATGTTGAATTCAAGTTGTATGACACCTGATGACCAAAACTTTGAACTGTAAGCTGCAAAACCATATAAAGCAAGGATGGGGAATCTATGGCCATCCAGGTGTAGTTGGATGCCAGCTCCCATCATCTCTGATAGCATGGCCAATGACCAGGGGTGATGGAAGTTGTAGTCCAACAAGTTATGGAGGACCAGAGGCTCCTGACTAGGGATGAAAGGAGCTGTCAATTTTGGTTGTCTCGTTTTCTCATTCTTCCAGTCTTAAATGTGGTTCTCCACATTTATACAGCAATTTGTGGATTTTCTTTTTTAAGATCCTCATGAAAATTCTCCCCAGCGTTTTAGTGCAAATTTCTCCCAACAAGCAGATTTTGGGGTATGTAGTTTTTACAAGAAATTTATCCCAGCAGAATGCATTTTGTGTATGTTTTTAAAAATTATATATTCATGTTTGCACACAGGTTTGCCTAATATATGCATTTTTGTAAGTACTGGTTGGTCGGAGAACTGTAGCGCAAAATTCAGGTGCGTGCGAATTTGTAAGGATAGCTGTGTTTCGGTTCTCATGTTGCTTCAGAAAGTGCAAATTTCATAAATTTGGATTTAAATGCAAACTGAACTGAATTTCCCCCATGCCTCTACTCTTGACCCCTCAAAATCACCAAGCCTGCAAGAAATCTAACCTGCCAAGCGGAAGCCTTCCTCTTCTTTTAGTCCCAGGCAAACACCAAACCCAGGAGATTTACTATACCCTTGATGGACGGCCATATAGGGTGGTGAGGTGTGTTTGGCTTGGCAGGGCATGAGCTTTGAATGCCTGCTATCAAGAATCAGCGCAGACACAGGATCACCTATCTGTCGTGCTGTCGAGGTTCCAGTCCTAATTGGAGTGGATGCTGGAGCCTTTTTTGCGTCACTAATGGTGCAAAATGGCTGCCTTGTTATGGAGGCTGGTTTCCGTGTAGTTCCTTCTTTTGACCAGACCTGGATGGTATTGCACAAGTAAAACCTATGTCTGACATTATGCATGTCACTAGCTCAAGACTGCACTCTCAAGTTTTGTTTCTTTATTTGGCTGTAAGTTGCTTTGGGTTGCCTTGGGCAAAATAAAGCAACTAACAAATGTTTAATAATAATAATAATAATAATAATAATAATGGGCTGGGCAGAACACTGCATATGAGCCATGACCTTTTAACTTCATTTCTTAGCAGCTGTACATAGAGTGCATTGCTTTCAAAGCAACGCAGTACCCAGAGAGCACCTGCTGGGCATTTCAATGCACATCCAGTTAGGTGCATGATGCCATAGCCCTGCGGTAATGAACAAGATTAAGCAGGTCTTTAAAAACAATGGGTACATTAAATTATTTTGCAACATTTTAAGTCTCATTGAGAGCAAGGCAAAGTTTGGTTGGCAACATTCCTCCCTGTTTCCTTTTTGACTCCCCTCCCCTTGAACTCTTCTCTCGTTCATTGATAGATATATAGATAGTTTCATTTCATTTCATTTTATAATGTAGGTTGAATTGTTGTTATCTGTGCGTCTGATGATGGGAAATACAGACATAGAACAGAAATTAAGGTGATGTCAAAACGTTGTGATCAAATCTTTTGAAAGGCAACATTTCCCCCTCCTGTGAACAGCTCTATGCAGCAAGTGAAATGGAGCATTGGGTGATGTTAAATGCATGTGAACGGGGAAAACAATGTACGTGATTGTGGGTGACTGATGAGTGAAGTCTGCAGGGATTGTTCATTGTTAGTGGAGCAAAAGCAAGACACTCCTCTAATAACATTCTGCATAAATGGAAAGATACATAATTTAGAGCAGTCCAGCACTCCGCTTAATATATTCAGCCTTTCCCCGTGATATATTATGTTTTATGAAAGGGAGAACAAACAGGCACATACTTCCCCCCCAGCTCTGTCATCTCCTAACCTTTTAGTGCAGGCAGCACTCAGATGACCCTAATGTGGGAAATCAAGTCCACTGATTCATTGCTTCCAGTCTCCACATGTGGGCTGCTTTAGGCCCAAACTTACAATGTAAATCACGGAGTTTTCTCTTGCGAACAAGGCGCAGAATCCAACATAGCACTAAGTGGAGTGTGTGCATGGAGAATGAGGTCTACTTGTGTGACAAAACCTTTTCACCCTCTCCTCTCCCATGCCTGCTCCAAACCTGTTCTGGCTTTCCCCTCCCAACCCCCCAGAACAGATTTAGCGGATTTAGGCCCACACAACTTAGTTGAATCCTGCTCAAGGCTTTTCTGCCATAAATTACCAGTGTGTTGCCTTTCAGCTAGGTCTACGATTTCTCTGCACATACATACGCAAATGATTTGGAGTGCTCTAATATCTTCTTTCAGAGCAACTTAAGTTGTGTTTTCCTTGAAATTCCATTGTATGTAACAGAATGTGCACCCCATTATCTTGAAGTGGAAGCACTTCGTATTTTCAGTTTATCTGGAACATTCTGAAAAACTACTGCTCAGTGTTCTTCCCACATGTCTTCTCCAGAGTGACCCTAGAAGCCAATCCTCAGTGGCTGCCTCACTCCTTTCTCTCTGTCTCCAATAATAATAATAATTTATTATTTATACCCTGCCCATCTGGCTGGGTTTCCCCTGGTAGTTGTTCTTCTCTTTGACATCTGGTGGGAGGGCGTTCCACAGGGCGGGTGCCACTACCAAGAAGGCCCTCTGCCTGGTTCCCTGTAACTTGGCTTCTCATAGTGAGGGAACCGCCAGAAGGCCCTCAACGCTGGACCTCAGTGTCCAGGCAGAACAATGGGGGTGGAGATGCTCCTTCAGAACAAAGGGTGAGAAAGCTTCTTAGTGGCTAAAAAGCTCCTCTTTGATGTTGATTGAACAGCACTGGATGCTGGCGACAGGGACCCTGCTGCATAAAGAGTAACAGGTTTCTGACCCTCTGTGACTTCAGACCACTATGCCTCTGATCATAGGTGCATTTAACCATGATCATTTGAACCATGATCAGTTCTAAACTTCTCTTACTGTGGATACTGCCCATGGAGCAGGAATGATAAACTCATATTGGAATCATCTGGGACAAAAATAAAAGAGAGGTAATCTTCTAGACATCCTCTCCAAAGTGTTTCCCCAATGTCCATTTTCAAGCACTGTGCAAATTCCCCCCTACAACCGATATGGCTAGCAACTTTTTCATCCCTGCCTGTCATGGCCGAGAGTTGTTAGGAAGCCCTTATTCCCCTCATAGAGCTACAACTCCCAGAGTTCTCTTTGAAGAGGGATTGATTGTTAAACCACTCTGAGAATTGTAGCTCTGTGAGGAGAAAGGAGTCTCCTATCCACTCTCAGCACTCTCAACTAAGTACAGTCCCCAAGATTATTTGGGGGAGGGAGCCATGACTGTTTTGAGTTGTACGATACTGCTTTAAATGTAAAGTGGAGATGGGACTTCTGCTTTTATAGGATTCTTCAACATACCTAGTTTCCTCTCAATTCCCTCAAAACCGCCCAACATGTGAGGGCAGAAATCAGCCCTACCCACACCAGGTCTAGTGATTGATCAGAGGCTGGTTCCTCAGCCTTGCTATGAATATTTTCACAGCTAAGATGTTGTACGCTTCACAAATATTACCTTCACAAATATGCTTGAAATGCAGAACAGTATATAAACAAATCACCAACCCAACTCGATTCTGCAGCATGACCTGTTCAGCTTTCCCCCACTCCCCTATAACTCTTCCAATGAGCATGATTCGCAGCCATTGCAATTCTCTATTAATTACGGTTCTTTGAAATAAAAGACAATCATGGAGAGTCGTGCATACTGTATTTATATTCATATAATGTTTCAGTTCGTGTTAAAAATAGAAAGCGTTGTTTAAATCACCGAGGGAGTGTACTGTATGCTCAAAAAGGAAAAAGGAATAAGGGGGGGGGAGAGAATCTCCTAATGCAGCAGTGCAGAAGGAAATTATGTAATTCTTTTATGCATAGCGGCAAGGCTGTGGAGTTTATTTCTAATTCATAATAAAAAATTGAAATTGGTGAGCAGTGGTTTGGGACGTCAGTAAGCCTCAGAGCAGTAACTAGATTTACACACAAGACATAGATGGTCATTTGCAGACTGCCTCATTTTACTTAAACAAACGCATAAACAGCTACAGCTACCTAAAGAGAAGATTTTGAGGTATAAGAATACGCCAGAGTGCGGGGTGGGCAGTTTCAGAGGGGTTTTTTTTTTTGGTGTGGGGAACAGATAGAATTTCAGAGACTCCAAGAGATCAAAGGTGAGTCAAAACATAATATCACCAAGCAAAGCAAGGAAACTCCCTTGTGCCCATAGGTAATATTTTGCCAACAACAACCTTTCCAGCCAGAGTTTGGAAGTGTGGTGTTGGCTAGGGAGCGGGGAGCAATTTCTTGTTTCAAACAATTTTTGTGCTTCTAAGGAAAGAGCTGTAACCTTAAACGCGAAACTATTGTGAGCTCCCTTTTGTTCCAGTTGGTGCAGGGCTTGATGGTTTGCTCTGCCAGTGAATTAAAAGCCAAAACAAAGCAACTGGTTCAGCATGCTGGTTAGCAGTGCAATCCTATTTATGTCGTGTTTTCAGGCTTCCCAACCACAAGTGAGCACAGGATGCTTGACTAGAGGGGGTGTTTGTCTGGATCCAGTGGGGATGTTCTTGTGTCTCCTCAGAAAGAAGTCCCATTGAGTTCAGTGATGCTGAATCCTAGGTAAGTGAGTCTAGGATTGCAGCCTTACAGGCCAATCCTGGTGGGGTAGGAGAGGGAGAATCTGTCATGGAGGTCCTGCAAGTTGCTCTTCTTTTCCATTTCCCCTCCCATTGGTTCCAAAATAGACATGCTCGCTCTGTGCCCTGTTTCATGGGTGTGTTCAGGAAAGGAGGTGCCTTGCATCCAGCTTCCCTGATCTCTCTCTGACGTGTCCCCAGACTGCCTCCTTTGGGCTCTTAACCACAGCAGTGGAGCATGGTGGGTGAGCACCAAGGAGGCGTCTGGGGGATGGATTTCGCTTTGCACCTGCACAGAAGGAAGTCCACTATATCCTGTGGGACTTCTAAGGCCCTGTAGCTGCAATCCTATGCACTCTTACCTGTGCATAGAAGGGAACTTCCAGGTAAGCATGCATAGCATTGCACTGCAGAAAAAGGTTTGACACAGCATTGAGTGATGCGTTTCCCCCAATGGTAAGGAATCTTACAATGAAGTGTGGGAATAACCAAAATGCCTAGAGATTCTTTGTTGGGGGTTAAAATCATATAATTATGATCCAGCCTTTAGTGCGGTGGCAGCTATCCTTTTGAACTCCCACTTGTTACTCATCAGATGGGCAGCATCAACGTTGCATTTTTCAACAAGTCTTTCAAGTGGAAATCTTTATCCCAGTGTGCATCTATATATTGGATTTGAAATTGTCTTTGTCTCATAGTCTCCCCCACCCTGAGCTACTATTCCCAGAGTTCCCTGGGAAGAGGGATTGACTGTGAAGCCCCTCTGGGAACTGTAGCTCTGTGAAGGGGAATAGGGATATCCTAAGAGCTCTCAGCATCCTTCACCAAGTGCAGTTCCCAGGATTCTCTGGAGGAAGCCATGACTGATGAAAGTAGCACGATGCTGCTTTTAGGGGTCTCCTTATGGCTGGGCTGACTGGGACTGATGGAAGTTGTGGCCCAGCAAAAGCTGGCAGGCACTAGGTCAACCAAGACTGCACTAGCATACACAAATTGCATGCAAATCTGTGTTCTTTCGGTCCCTTTTTCCCCAGTGATATGTGTGTGGCCACCCTGTTTCCAAGACAAAACGGAGAAAACTGTAAGTTTACTAAGAAACTTCCCAAACCCCAAGTCAAACTAGTTTCTCCCCTCACCATGGATGTCACTAAAGCCCAAACCCTCCAAGCGTCCCTATTTTTCAGAGACAGTCCTGGATTTACAGAAACTGTCCCAGTTTCTGATTTGATCCCAGAATGTCCTGCTTTTCCTTAGGACATCCCTATTTTCATTGGAGAAACGTTGGAGAGTATGGAGTTATGCAACCCCCTGAGCAAAGGAGATAAGTAACTATACTACCTTTGGACGACATCTGAAGGCAACCCTGTATTGGGAAGTTTTTTTTTAATTTTTTTTTAATGTTTTCATATATGTTGGAAGCCACCCAGAGTGGCTGGGGCAACCCAATCAGATGAGCGGGGTAATAATAGTAATAAATAATAATAATAATAATGGAATGGGACATCCCTATTTTCATTTGAGAAATGTTGGAGAGTATGCAAAGCCCCTCTTCGCCTACAAAGGTCCACCAAGCTGGTGGTTGTGGTTACCTTTGAACAGCGCTAGGCATCATTTTATTGAAAGGCAGCATGATCACTTATTTGCTGCACTGGATGGAAAGCCACATGTAGGAAAGGAAATGGGTCCAATGCAAATCGGCTTCTAGCCACTGATAGGGCCAGTATGCCTCTGAATGCCAGTTGCTGGGAATTGCCAGTGGTGATACGGCTGTTGCGCTCATGCCCAGCTTGCAGACTTTGCATAGGAATCGGACTGGCCACTGTGAGGACGAGATGCTGGACTCAATGGGCCACTGGCCTGCTCCAGCAGACTCTCATGTTCCTGCGAGGTGGCTCATTGAGAAGACTGTTCAAAAAATTATTTTTATTTTATCTATTAGATTTATATATCGCTCTTCATCATAAAATCTCAGGGCGGTTCACAGAATAAAATACGGGATAAAAACAGGTAAATAAGTAAAATGAAACAGTAAAACGACCCCCCCTTCCCACACACATTAAAAAAGCTGTAGAATATTAATCAGCCCAAGGCCTAGTTGAAGAGGAACGTTTTCACCTGGGGCATAAAAATATACAGTGGTACCTCTGGTTGCGAACGGAATCTGTTCTGGAGGCCCGTTCACAACCTGAACAGAACACAACCTGCGTCTGCGTGTGGGCAGGTCGGGATTCGGGATTCGCCACTTCTGCGCATGCGTGTGATGTCATTTTGCACATCTGCGCATGCGCGAGTGGCAAAACCCAGAAATAACCCATTCCATTACTTCCAGGTCACCATGGGACGCAACCTGAAAATGCTCAACCTGAAGCAAACGTAACATGAGGTATGACTGTATAATGAAGGCGCCAGGCAAACTTCCCTGGGGAGAGCGTTCCACAAATGGGGAACCACTGCAGAAAAGGCTCAGTGTGGTGTAGTGGTTCAGAGCGGTGGAATCGTAATCTGGTGAACAGGGTTTGATTCCCCGCTCCTCCACATGCAGCTGCTGGGTGACCTTGGGCTAGTCACACTTCTCTGAAGTCTTTCAGCCTCACTCACCTCACAGAGTGTTTATTGTGGAGGAGGAAGGGAAAGGAGATTGTTAGTCGCTTTGAGACTCCTTAGGGTAGTGATAGAGCGTGATATCAAATCCAAACTACTACTACTACTACTACTACTACTACTACTACTACTACTCTTCTTCTTCTTCTTCTTCTTCTTCTTCTTCTTCTTCTTCTTCTTCTTCTTCTTCTTCTTCTTCTTCTTCTCATTCTCGTGCTGCCACCCTCCAGACGTCTTGTGGTGGAGATCCATGAAGAAAAGCCTCAAGAGGATGATCTCAGGCTCTGGGTTGGTTTATAATGGAGAAGCAGTCCTTGAGGTATTGCAATTTTGAGTCATTTAAGGATTTATAGGTCAAAAACAGCCTGGAAACTAATAGGCATCCAGTGCAGTCAGTCCAGGATCAGGGTAATATGCTCAAAATATATATGTTTTCCTCTTTGTTTGTTGTATGCTTTGTGTGGCACGTGACTATTTCTCCTATGCAAGCCAGCAGGGCCAAAACATTTGACCAACATTTGGGCCCCTTCTTTAATGCCGCTGCCACCCCTGAAATCAATTTTCTTTATTCTTAACCTTGCCTTGGCTGGTTCCCGTTTCCCTCCTTTTTTAAGAGGAGCTGCAGCCTTGAACTTATTTAGACCTTTGCCCGTTCTCTTTAGGTAGATGGATACCCACTGCGGGAGACATTTGTATAAGGAAATGAAAGCCAGAAAGGGCTCTCCCGGCAAAGCAAAGAAAACACACACACACACATACACACACAACCTGAGGCAAGATAAGCAACCTGGAAATACTCAAGCTTACATTCAGTTCATTCACAGAAAACCTCTCCCCCCCCCCCGCAACACTATTAGCCTGATCCTATTTAGTCACAGTGCTGCAAAGGCAGCCTACCTTGCATGTCTGAATAAGGTGCTTTAGATAATGCCATTTATCCTCAGACATGGAAGGAGTATTTTCACAAGGCAAAAAAGGGACGATCCTATTAAATGCCTAGTTCAATAAGCACAGCCACAGAAAAGGAGAGAGAGAATCGTTTACAGTCCCATACTGCTGCTTAAATTTGTACTTTTAGTAATAGTCTAAGAAAAATTGTAAAATTTACAATTACATTTGGGTAATTTAGCACTTAAAGTTTTAATATCCTACTGCAATGTGCTCCTCAATTAATTGGTAGGGATGTTGGCAAGCAAACACTTTGGGGTGTGGGGTTCCAGGAGGGCCTGCCATGGGGTAGACCACCCAGATAAATGTATAGGCTTCCTTCATGAATCAACTTTAATGAAGAAGAAAGTTAAAGATGGTCTTTCCTACTCACAATAGACCAGTTCTGATGTAAAACTAAATTGTGAATGCATCAACCTCCCATGCCCTGCTCTACTCTTCAGTTGAGGAGGAGATTTGAAACATCTGCTTGCCTGTTAATACTAAACTGAATTCTCCATTACATGCAAACTCTGGGTTAGTTTAAACTGGTTAGTGAACAAGTCAGGATGGTAAGCCATGGTTTGATACTGACTTGTTTGAACTAAGCATAGTTTTAACTAGACATCTTTTCAGTGCTTGAGTTTGGATGTAATGGACAAGCCGTATTGGTTTAAAGATGGAATCAATCCTTGCGGCCTTGCCAAAGAAGGAGAGAGAAAAGGAAGCTCATGAATTCAAGGTTCATGCAGGCTCATTCACATAATGCTAAACAACAGTAAGTTTTATGTCCAAAAAGCTGAATGGTCTGGTTCACATGTTATGCTAAACTATGGTTTATGCTTATTGTTAGGTACATGAATCTCAGGGATGCCACATTCCCTCCCCTGTGTTTCTGGCACAACCATGAGGAGGAGTTTGGAAGCCTTTGCTTCAATTTACAGCTAACAACGGTTACTCGCTATGTCCACACCCAGATAAACTGTGATTAAAGTTAACCATGGTTTAGGAAAACAAAAAAACATTTTAATGATCCTGACTTATTTTCCTAAACCATATGTAGCACAAAACAACACATTTCAGTTTGTATGAAATGAATAATTGTTGCTTTCCATCTCCTACACACACACACACACACACACACACACACACACACGTCTCCTCTTTTGGCTGAGAAAGCTGCCAGCTATTCAAAGTACAAATGCTGACTCCCAAAGCTGAAGTGTTTACCAGTTCTCTCCTTGTCAATTGTTAAAAGCATCTCATCCAGGCTAAGATGTTCTGAGGCAGGGATGGGGAACCTGTGGCCCTTCAATTACTGTAGGATTACAAGTCCCATCAGCCCCAGCCAACATGGAAAATGGTCAGGCATGAATGCCATTGTCATCCAACAATGACCGCTCCCGACATCAACTGGGGGGTGCCTTTTGCGTGGTCGCGCGCAGCCCCCCGGATCCCAGTGTGACTCCTGGAAGTTCGGGCTGGATTCATCCTCCCCAGGCTGGATACCTGGAGGCCTCCGCCTACCTCAGCCAATCGCCCAATCCCGCCTGGGGAGGCGTTCTCAGGGGATCGGCCAGGTAAGGGGAGGGACCGCCCTGCCCACACAACAGAAGGTGACTCTTACCTGTGAAGCGTCAGTTGGCTTCAGAGCTTCTCCCACCCTGCCCTCCCTCAGTTAAGTCTTCTTTTGCAGGTTAACCTCTTCTCCACAGGTACACAGGTGCTGCTACGTCAGGGTCGCTGTTGAAGGGCCAGAAAGGAATTTTCCTGCATTGGCAGGTTTTGCCTTTCCCGTAGCAAAACGTCACAACTTTGGCAGTTTCAGGCCTTGGGCGGAATCCTTTAGTCTATCTTCCTAAATTGGGGGGGGGCTGAAGCGGTGACCCCCCCTTGCGGCGGTGATCCCAGGGTCTCCCTGGGGAGGCACTGGCCATACGCCCAGAGGTTGTCATTGCTCTCCCCTCCAACGGCGGCAAAACGGGTGGTGGGCTCTCTGCTTGAACGTATGTTCTCCAGAGCCAGCCCAATCCCCACACATTCTGGATAACCCTGATGTCTCCCAGATGCCCAGCTGGGGTCTGGGAAGGATAAATACCCAATGCCTGAGCCAAAGTCTCCCTACACCTGAAATTTAATAAAGTTGTGGCCAATTGTAATTCCATAGCACGTTGTCTTGAGTCATTATTCCGCTGGAGGGTCACCTAGGGTTGGGGGGACTCGGCCTGTCCATGCAACAACTGGATTGCTACATATTCTTTTCACTAATGTATGCATTTCTATGCACATTTTGTCCTATATGCATCTTGTACACTGGCTGAAGAATTGACATTGCAAAATTCAGAGAAGTGCAGATTTTGAAGGCTGGATGTGTTTCAGTTCATGTACTGTTTCAGAAAATGCAAATCATTTAGATTTGCCTTTAAGTTCAAACGGAACCAAATTTGTCCCTTAATCCTAATAGCGGTTCTTCGGTTATGCTTAGAATTGGTAGGCTAGGTTAGTGTAGTCGGTGAGTAGTAAATGTAATTTATTATGACGAATTGTTTCCCCGCAAGACTATTGTGATGTTTTAAAGACAATGCAATGCATAAAAACAGTTTAGAAATATAGAGCATTTGGGCACTATACTAGGTGATGTGTGGGTTAGACTACCCAATGGCTTTGGCCCTTATATTAAACTCTCTCTCCTTTCCTCTCCCCTTTCCTTTCCTTTCCTTTCCTTTCCTTTCCTTTCTTCTTTGCTCTCTTTTTGTCTAAACTCTGCTATCTGCTCAAATGGCATTTATTTTAAAAGCATTAAGCATGCATTAATTTGGAATGACATTATTTTCAATGGCATGGTACATTTCATATGGTTAAAAAAGGTCTATTTTAAAACCTGATCAAGGGACATTCTTTATGCATGTGTTTGGATCTCAGAGATAACTGCAATGATTCATATTAATGCTGTCCTGTCATCTGGCACCTGCTTCCAATCTATAACTTACACATAGCATTATTTAACTTTTATGAAGACTGGCTGCATGTTGATTGGTGAGAAAGAAAGGGGGAGGGAAGAGAGAGAATGCAATTTATACAACAATTACCCACTACAGTGGTACCTCTGGTTACAAACCTAATTCGTTCCGGAGGTCCATTCTTAACTTGAAACCGTTCTTAACCTGAGGTACCACTTTAGCTAATGGGGCCTCCCGCTGCCACCACGCCGCCGTCATGCGATTTCTGTTCTCATCCTGAAGTAAAGTTCTTAACCCGAGGTACTACTTCTGGGTGAGCGGAGTCTGTAACCCGAAGTGTTTGTAACCTGAGGTGTTTGCAACCCGAGGTACCACTGTACTGTTAAAATTAATGTAAACTATATATGGATTCAAAAACATTTTGGCTAAATCCAAAGGGCTGTGTGTAATCTTTACTTGGGGGCTGCTTAGCTCCCTTCTCCAAGCAGCAGCCCCCCCCCCAATTTACCCTAATGATCAGGAGGAACCTCCTCCCCACAAAAGAACTGTATTCTGTTAGATAGCGGCTGGCCTGCTGCCCAGCAGGGGGAAATCAGCAAACACATCTCATATGTAGAACCATAGAACCATAGAATTGTGGCATTGGAAGGGAGCATGAGGGTCATCCAGTCCAACTGCCTGCAATGCAGAAATATTTTGCCTAATGTGGGGCTTGAAGCCACATCCCTGAGATTAAGAGTCTCATGCTCTACCAACTACTAAGCTATCCTCCCAGGATGTAGAAGTGTTTTGCGCAAGTACATGCACCTCCTTGACTCAAGCCCTTGGTATAACTAGGCTATATGTAACAATATGGTTAATTACACATAACAATGCATGAAACAGGTCTGGGCAGCCTAAGCCCTTCAAGCCAGGTGCGGCACTCCCTTTGACAGTTTGCCACCCTCTGGGGGGATTCAAAATGGCAGGTCATATATTTATTACTTAACTGTACATCTTTCTTTCTGAAGGCACCCAGGGCCCTTAACAACATGAAACCAGATAAAACACTAGCCAGTGCACAATAATTAAAATGACAGTCATTAAACCCCAGCACCTAACAATACCTATTCCTTTCCAAAGGCCTGAGCAAATAAAAAAACCCAACCCTCTCCAAAATCCTCCTGATCAAGTTTGTATGTGTGTGTGTTTATATATTAGTAAAAACTCACAAAAATTTACTGTTGTAAGTCACTATTGTTATAAGTCTCTTTGAGTTACCTTTGTAAAAAAAGTGGTTTATAAGTTTAATTAATAATAATTTGTCAGCATTTCAGCCTGTGTTTCTCTTAAATATGTACATTTTTAAATTCAATTTTGCTTAATTTTTGCAAGCAATTTCTCCTAATGTAATGCATTGGTATACATACCCCATTTACATGTGCTCTATTTGAGCTCAACTTCACACACACAGAGAGAGAGAGATAGAGAGAGAGAGTGTCAGGATCCCAGATCCTCCTGGCTCATGAGGAGACCCTTCCCAGAGCCCAAAGAGGACACTCTCTTCAGGGTCTGGGGGAAGGTCTCCTCACACGCAGGAGGCCTCCCCACCTAGTAGCTGAAATATGGGGTAGCGCAGCAGCAGCAGCTTCATTGACCGTCAACTGTGTGAGAGCTGCTCTGTCCCTCGGCTCACACACATGAGCTGGAGGGACAGTGTGGCTCCATGGACTGGCACAGCTGATGGGCAGGGAAGAACATTCCACACCTACCAGTTGTGTGAGAGCCGTGCTGTCCTCCTGGCTCGGGCATGAGAGCCGAGAAATAGAGTGGCTCTCACATAGCTGACGGGTGGGGAAGGTTCTCCCCCATGTGTCAGCTAAGCTGATATAGGTTACTCCCTAATTTACACAATTTCATGAATGTGTGCGGGTGTTTGGAACACTGGTATGTTATTTTCACTGATATATGGGTTTTTATACATCCTTTACTATATGCTTATTTAGCTACATAACCGCACCACAAAATTAAGAGAAGTATACAGTGGTACCTCGGATTAAGTACTTAATTCGTTCTGGAGGTCCATTCTTAACCTGAAACTGTTCTTAACCTGAAGCACCACTTTAGCTAATGAGGCCTCCTGCTGCTGCTGCGTCACCATGATTTCTGTTCTCATCCTGAAGCAAAGTTCTTAACCCGAGGTACTATTTCTGGGTTAGCAGAGTCTGTAACCTGAAGCATATGTAACCTGAAGCATATGTAACCCGAGGTACCGCTGTAGTAGGAAGTCAAGAGATAAAAGGAACAACAGGCAAGTTTGGCCTTGGAGTTCAAAATGAAGGAGGGCAAAGGCTAATAGAGTTCAACAAGCTGGTCATCATAAACACTCTTTTCCAACAACACAAGAGACGACTCTACACATGGACATCACTAGATGGACAGCATCGAAATCAGATTGATTATATTCTCTACAGCCAAAGATGGAGAAGCTCTATACAGTCAGCAAAAACAAGACCTGGAGCTGACTGTGGCTCAGATCATCAGCTTATTGTAGCAAAATTCAAGCTTAAACTGAAGAAAGTAGGAAAAACCACTGGGCCAGTAAGATACAATCTAAATCAAATCCCTTATGAATACACAGTGGAAGTGAGGAACAGGTTTAAGGATTTAGATTTGGTGGACAGAGTGCCTGAAGAACTATGGATGGAGGCTTGTAAGGAGGCAGCAACGAAAACCATCCCAATGTAAAGGAAATGCAAGAAAGCAAAGTGGCTGTCCAACGAGGCCTTACAAATAGCGGGGGAGAGAAGGCAAGCAAAATGCGAGGGAGATAGTGAAAGATACAGGAAATTGAATGCAGAATTCCAAAAAATAGCAAGAAGAGACAAGAAGGCCTTCTTAAACGAGCAATGCAAAGAAATAGAGGAAAACAATAGAATGGGAAAAACCAGAGATCTGTTCAAGAAAATTGGAGATATGAAAGGAACATTTCGTACAAAGATTACCATAATAAAAGACAAAAGTGGAAAGGACCTAACAGAAGCAGAAGACATCAAGAAGAGGTGGCAAGAATACACAGAGGAATTATATCAGAAAGATATGGATGTCTCGTACACCCCAGGTAGTGTGGTTGCTGACCTTGAGCCAGACATCCTGGAGAGTGAAGTCAAATGGGCCTTAGAAAGCACTGCTAATAACAAGGCCAGTGGAAGTCATGATATTCCAGCTGAACTATTTAAAATTTTAAAAGATGATGCTGTTAAGGTGCTACACTCAATATGCCAGCAAGTTTGGAAAACTCAGCAGTGGCCAGAGGATTGGAGAAGATCAGTCTACATCCCAATCCCAAAGAAGGGCAGTGCCAAAGAATGCTCCAACTACCGCACAATTGCACTCATTTCACACGCTAGCAAGGTTATGCTTAAAATTCCGCAAGGAAGGCTCAAGCAGTATGTGGACCGAGAACTCCCAAAAGTACAAGCTGGATTTAGAAGAGGCAGAGGAACCAGAGACCAAATTGCGAACATGCGCTGGATTATGGAGAAAGCTAGAGAGTTCCAGAAAGACATCTACTTCTGCTTCATTGACTATGCAAAAGCCTTTGACTGTGTCGACCATAGCAAACTATGGCAAGTTCTTAAAGAAATGGGAGTGCCTGATCACCTCATCTGTCTCCTGAGAAATCTCTATGTGGGACAAGAAGCTACAGTTAGAACTGGATATGGAACAACTGATTGGTTCAAAATTGGGAAAGGAGTACGATAAAGCTGTATTTTGTCTCCCTGCTTATTTAATTTATATGCAGAATACATCATGCGAAAGACTGGGCTGGATGAATCCCAAGCTGGAATTAAGATTGCCGGAAGAAATATCAACAACCTCAGATATGCAGATGACACAACCTTGATGGCAGAAAGTGAGGAGGAATTAAAGAACCTTTTAATGAAGGTGAAAGAGGAGAGCGCAAAATATGGTCTGAAGCTCAACATCAAAAAAACGAAGATCATGGCCACTGGTCCCATCACCTCCTGGCAAATAGAAGGGGAAGAAATGGAGGCAGTGAGAGATTTTACTTTCTTGGGCTCCATGATCACTGCAGATGGTGACAGCAGCCACGAAATTAAAAGATGCCTGCTTCTTGGGAGAAGGGCAATGACAGGCCTAGACAGCATCTTGAGAAGTAGAGACGTCACCTTGCCAACAAAGGTCCGTATAGTTAAAGCCATGGTTTTCCCAGTAGTGATGTATGGAAGTGAGAGCTGGACCATAAAGAAGGCTGATCGCCGAAGAATTGATGCTTTTGAATTATGGTGCTGGAGAAGACTCTTGAGAGTCCCATGGACTGCAAGAAGATCAAACGCATCCATTCTTAAGGAAATCAGCCCCGAGTGCTCACTGGAAGGACAGATCGCGATACCAGGGTTCCCCGTTAAAGGGGTTTTCTGAAGGGAGGCTTTGACCGTACGCCGAAAGGTCGTCATTGCTCTCCCCTGCGGCGGCGGCATTACAGGGGCGGCTATCTCTGCTTGAACATATGTTCTCCAGAGCCGGCCCATCCCCCCCCCACACTGGATAACCCTGATGCTCCCTAGGTCCCCGGCTGGGGACTGGGGAGGGAGAACGCCCAATGCCTGAGCCAAGGTCTACCCACATTTGAAATTTAATTAAGTTGTGGCCAATTTAATCCCATAGCACATTGTCTTGAGTCGTTATTCCACATGACGGGGGGACCACGCGGGATCTGGGGACTCCGCCTGTCCACGCAAATCTCTATGTGGGTCAAGAAGCTACAGTTAGAACTGGATTTGGAACAACTGATTGGTTCAAAATTGGGAAAGGAGTATGACAAGGATGTATATTGTCTCCCTATTTATTTAACTTATATGCAGAATACATCATGCGAAAGACTGGGCTGGATGAATCCCAAGCCGGAATTAAGATTGCCAGAAGAAATATCAACAACCTCAGATATGCAGATGACACAACCTTGATGGCAGAAAGTGAGGAGGAATTAAAGAACCTCTTAATGAGGTTGAAAGAGGAGAGCGCAAAATATGGTCTGAAGCTCAACATCAAAAAAACGAAGATTACGGCCACTGGTCCCATCACCTCCTGGCAAATAGAAGGGGAAGAAATGGAGGCAGTGAGAGATTTTACTTTCTTGGGCTCCATGATCACTGCAGATGGTGACAGCAGCCACGAAATTAAAATACGCCTGCTTCTTGGGAGAAAAGCAATGACAAACCTAGACAGCATCTTAAAAACTAACCCTCTTCAGTTTGTTGGTACAAAAAAGGGTAAAAGGGTTCTTGGAGTAATTTGAGTTGTGCGCCATGGATTTTGAGCATGCCAGTTTGGAAAATAAGTGGAGAAAATCAACTAACCAAGTGCACAGTCATTTCATCATCCTCCAGCTATGATTAAAGCAAAACTCTAAAGATGTTATCATTTAACCTGTTAGGCTTGTGTCTGTTTCCAGGCTTATTCTGAAAAAACACAGTGGATGAGGTTTAGTCTCCATCCCTCGTGGTCTTCTGCACGAAGGCCATTTACATGGTCCATTTTTCATGGGATGTGTGTGTGTGTGTGTGCGCGCACACACACACACACACAATGTATATTCTTCCTGTGCCACCAAAAAACAGACCAGGAGAATGTGCATATTTTTTTATACACTTTTAGTTGCTGACCGTCTTTTCTTTGTGTGTTTTGCTATTGTTGTTCGTTGTTGCAGGAATTCCAGAGCACTGCCTGCTTCCTAGCAAGCATTGGGATATATAGTTTGCTATGGTGGATCTCAGCCATTTTGAATTCAATAACCTTGGAAGTCTAAGAAAATGCACACTCTTCTCTTCCATACAGCTTGCTTTGCACTTTCTGTGGCAGTTTATTTTTGCAAATCCTGGCATTTCCTCCACCCCCCACCTCCCCTTACCCAAAGAAGTGAATTAATAACTAGAAAACGAGACAAAAATGAGATCTAGAAGGGGGCCTCAGTTTTTGAATGTCACTGTAAGCAAACAGCACTGGAGAGTAAAGGTTCCTTTCCATCTTTATGTTTACTGCTGTCTGTGCATTGACTTGTTTCCTGACACATGAGCCATGACTTGAAAGGAATTCAGGCTCCAGCAAATTTTGCATTGCGCTTCAATGTGGCCTCTGGGATTGAATAAGGGCAAATCTATTATACTGTTGCCATGGAGACCCTGGCACAACTGCTGATAAAGACTGTCTGATGTTTGGTAGGCCCCTGTAGCATGGTACATACCATTTAAAGGTGGGGGTGGAGATAGGTGGAGGGGGGGAGGAAGGAGAGGGATTCACACAGACTATGTGGGCATGTGATTGGGAGGCAGGGGGCTTGATTTGGAATACGATGAAGGAATGTGAAACCTCCTTGCTGCAAATTGTAAAGAACTTCCTGCCTCCTCAAAGGGGGGGGGGGAGGGACCAAGCAAAAAACCAACCCAAAACAAAACGGTAGTCAAAAAATGTTCACAGTCAAGACAGGTGGGGGCAGCAGAAAAGACAAGGTCTTCCTTCAGAGTCCAAGAAAATTAGCTTTTAAGATATTTGGGGCAGAATTGAGCTAATATGCTAAAAGTGCAAATGCTCCTCTTTGCTTCGTTTGATAAGAGCTGCCTGCATCCCATCCTTTAGCTGTTTAGAGATCAATAGTAAACCTATAAGGATGGCCTGCTTTTTACTAAGGAGAGCTCTCACACAGATGAATTTTAATCAGTAAAATGATTTTATAACAAAGAAACAAAGGACGCTCGTCTTTCTTCTCTCCTCCCCCTCCAATTCTCATGAATAATCCTCTTTAAAACGATATTGATTTTACCCACTCTGACAGTTTATTTCCCCTTGTGAATTTTAATATTTAATTTTTTGAATTATTTTTTTTCTTGAGACTGCCCCTGTGTAAGTTATCCCTCTAGAAACTTTGCATTTTTGCCACAACTGTGACCCACTCAGCTTCACCATGCAGTAACTATTCTTAAGTTATATGGGAGTCTGGGAAAGGTATCTCTGCCAGCTGATAATATTAAAACTATTAGTATTATTTATTATCATGGTTATTATTACTAGGATTGTTTCAGAACGCACAAATAATTTGTTTCCTTCCTTCCTTCCCTCCCCACCCCATTTTATTTTATTTTTTTGCTGCTGCTTTTGGCAGACCTCTGAAGGCCTTGTACTCTGAGATTTCTGCATAGTTAATTTGTCAGTTTATAAATTACCACATTATGTTAACGCCGAATGCTTCAAAACACAAATATATGCACAGAGGGCTTGAATATTTGAAGTGTTTTAGTACTATAGGGAAGTAATTTTGTTGTCAAGCTGTGGCAGATATAGAAGTGCTAAGGGATACATGACCATTTCATCAGCACTGTGTCGATGATGGCCTATGAACATCCAAGGGGGGAAATCATCTTTTATCACTATTGTGTACTGTGCAGGTCCAGATGGAGGATAAAACATGCATGAGTTGCCCGCAGCTCTGAAAATAATTATACTCATTTGCCAGAAATGTAGAAAGTGCACCCAACCAAGTTACCACCCATCATACTGACACTCGGTTTGCATACTGATGAAGCTTAAAGCCTGAGACAATGGTTTGGATATCAGTAGCAAAGGGGGGCTGGGTATCTCACCAGTGCTATAGGATTAATAGTACCATCATTTTATATTATGCAGCAACTCACTTCTGCTGCATATCAAAAGGTTTTCGCCTCCTCCAGTGCTCACCTAGCTGCTTATAAGACTAGAGCTTGCTTGGCTCAAGGCGCTAAATGCAAGGAGAGGATGTTTCTTTTTAAGAACATGCATGGAGGTGGTTAGACCCCACCGTTATGTGGAAAACGCTCCCTGCACTGCTGTGAGCAGTGAAGTCTCTGCACATACAATCAGATTGGAATGTGTGCATCAGCACACAAAAACCCACATTTGCATCCTGCCTCATCTTCCCTCCCCCGCCCCACCCGACCACCCGCCTTTCCATCTCTCTTCAGAAGGCTGCATTGGAATATGAGGGAAGATAATATGTGCATGCTAAGCTCCGGTGCCACTGCAGAGTAATTGATGAATGGGTTTTTAAAGTGTAGAATGAGAATGAATACAAGTAGGGCCCAAGAGAATAATTCTTTATATTGCAATCAGCACTGCTTATGTGTCACCAGTTTAATATTAGAAATCAGCAATAAAGAATTTAGGCTTGGATATTTAATCCTTACAAACTGCAGAGAGAAAGCAATCTTTAGAGTGGTGCCTCTCTAATTAGATATATTGTTTTAAACAGCCTCTTATTTAAAGCCATTGCTCAGTTTTAAAGGGCCATAATTTAAAATAAACAATCAATAGGGTTGTAAACGTTAAGACCCAATAGGTCCTTTTAAATATTTAATACTGGTTGTGTGTGTGTTCAAGCGCACACCATACATTATATGATAAATACCCACATATTTAACGGTGAATGTATAATTCTAGAGTCACACAATGGCTGGAGTCCATTGGCATAACTGTTCCATGCCATCCTATTGGTTTGTGACCAATTGTGGGTTCTTTCTTTCTCTGTCTTTGAATTTGTTCTAGTTATTCATTGAGAAGTGCCTATATTGGTGATCTAAAGCTCATCTCCGATTGTGCTATTGCATCTGTGCTTGTTATTCCCTTCTTAATTAAAGAATGTATTCAGAAATCTTAGCAAAATAAAAAAACCGGGCATAATTATTTTATTTATTGACTTCTGCAATGTCTGTTGCAAGGGCTAAGCACTTATTGTAATATCATTTGCTGTAAAATAATCACAGGCTAATGCATCATCACATAGGTAGTAGAATAAATTAGATGTATGTTATGGAGATTCATATTTCAGGGCTTCTTGTTTTCCGTTTTTTTATTGCACAGAACTGTGAATTGTATCCCAAAGCACTTATATTAAAAGGAGGCAGGTGTTTGTACACATTCAGTATGAGATTGTGGTTGCACTTTCAGGATAATATGATTTAGCTAGAGCTAAATACATGTTAAGTTCAGATGCAGCTAAGATTTAAAAAGACGATTTTGTAGTGTTTGACTGGCCTTATGATAACATTTGATAAGATCCCAGCTTTCTAACTCTTGTTGCCTCCCTCCCTCCTTTTTGCCATATCACTTGAGAAGTAATGGATAGGTTAGGGTGAGGAAAGCTTGATCGCAGAGTACCATAGGTGATAAATAGTCCTGCAGGTGCACAGACTTGGAAACCAAATGGTTAAGGGTTAGAAGTACCTCCCCTGTGAGGAAATGCTGAAGAGTTTGCTGGTGGTGATGGGAGTTGTAGTCTAAAACATCTGGAGATTAGCAGGTTGGTGTAGGCTGTGCTTAGGGATGGAGGAGAAATTTGATTCTGTTTGCATTTAAAGGTGAACCAACCAAATTCACATTTTCCCAAAACAGTGCACATTCTGAAACATAGCCCACCTTCAAAATGTTCAGTTCTGAACTTCACAATCCAGTTCTCCAGCTGAGTAATGTGGACAACAATCCATATACTAGTGTAAAGTGTGGATAAACACGAATATATTAGGGGTTCCAAGTATAGCTTTGGTGGCAGCGACCCAGCAGTGCTTTATTCGCTAAGCAGAATAAAAAAAATCCATGTATTAGTGAAAATAACATGCAAAAATGGAATATATTTCTAGAGGGGGGACATGTCAGACAAAATTGCATATAAAAGTGTGTATATTAGGAGAAATTCACACTAAAATGCTGATGACTTTTCATTCAGACTTGAATGCTAATTGCAGATAGTTGTAGAAATGTGTGCCCCACTTGTAGACATCTTGTTGACCACTGTGTGAAATATGTTATTCACATCTAAAACTTTGATCAATTCAGGATGTATTTCTGGTGATTGCCCCTACCTCCCAAAGGTTCTTCTGCATGGAAGTTAAATTGTACCCTACTTTGAGTTTATGTGCTTATTGTGCATCTGCATGATCTGCTCTCCTCAGAGTAGGAGCTGCAAAAGGCTGGTACAAGCTTGGCAGATGATTTGCACGTGTTTGTTCATGGCTGGAATTGACTTGAACTTTTAAAAGTGGTTTATGTAATGTATAGAACAATAACATCGCTCCTCACATATGCCCCAAGGACTGGGCATGCATCATTCAAATGTGACCTTTGCAAAAGTAAGTCTGGCAGCTGAGAAAACAAAAAAACAACATTTGGCCATTTGGGGAAAACAAACCAACCCTTGCTTCGTGAACTACAGAACAATCAACCAATGGGGAAAAAATATTACTAAACAAATCCATCACTTTTAAAAATGGCATCGCAACCAATGCAACAACGAAGCCCAAGTGAGGAATGATCTGGCTGCACTGTTTCCAGTGCCCCTCCCAGTGTTCCTGCCGTGACCAATACTGCTGCTGCTGGCACTTCCTGTTCCACAAGGGGCTTCCTGGGTGTCAGTATGGAGCATGGGCCAACAGCCAATCCTATGGCAGAGCAGGAGGAAGTGTCATATAGTCACTTACCCAATGTGTGGCCTTCTATGCTTAGCTCCTGCGCTACAGTTCCCAAGTGGTAGAGTGCCAAATAGTAAAGAAGGTGAGCCATTTTAAAGCACTTGGCAAGCTTGTTTTCTGCTGCTTGGGGGTGGGGGTAGGACCCAAACTAACAGATTCAAATGACAAGAAAGGAGATTCTGACTAAATGTTAGGAATAACTTTCTGGCAGTAAGAGCTGTTTGATATGGAATGCACCGCCTCAGGAGGTTGGGTGGCCATCTGCCACGAACTTCAGTTGAGATCCCTTCCAACTCTACAATTCTATGATTCTGTGAAAAGCAATTTTCCCTGGCTTTCTATAGAAGATTACTGTTACAGTCGCTGACCCAATTGTGGGTTATATCCAGTGGTGTATCGGGAGGGGCACAGGGACGGTTGCTCCAAGCGCAAATTTGTTAGGGGCACAAAATTTCGCCACCTGGTGCTGCCTCAATACATTGCTGGGCTCCATTGAAAATGGTTTCTCTATGCAATCCAGGAAGTGACCTCTCCAGACAATGGAACAACTCTTCTTTTCTTATCTCTGCAGCTACAATCTCCTGGGTGACATGGGCGCTGTTAGACAGTTGAATGTGTGTGTGTACTCTGTACATTTCCCTGACTCCAACTCCTCCCCTTCTGTGTAGGCCCAGGTAATGGCAACCCACACTACGCCACGGGTTATATCCCTCATCGGGTTTGACCATCTCTTAGTGAAAACTTACTACGGTTTTAATCAGTGCTGAGTGAATAGGAAGGTGCTCCATATCCACTCAGATCTTAATTAATGGATGAACGTTCCAATGACAGACAATTTTTGGTCTCATACTGAAATTTGCACCAAGGGCATAGCAGAAGTGTTGTGACATGGGACTTCTTATTCTCCGAGTTCATGCAGATTTCATGCAAATTATGTCAATTGTATACAAATAAAACAGAATGAGCTGCTGCTGCAGAGCCCCTGAGCCCTAGCCCCCAAGCAACATGCATATGTGACATATAAACGTGCATTTTCTTATATTCATTTAGAAGGGTGTCTTTGAAATGTGACTAATTGCATAGGTCCAGTACTTTTCTTCCTTTTAAAGTGATAAAATTAATGGGCCTTCATTTTACACCCCCTTGCAGATGATCACCAGGCCATATAACCACAGCACGCAGCTTTTCACAATGCTGAATGTGCATCTAAGCTTCTGGTGAAAGGCATAAGCTGTGGTCCCATTTCTAAGGTTTCAGTGCACTAACACATTTCCAGGAAGGCAAACGATGAAAATTTACTCTGAAAATCTGTTAGAAAACTGAGAGCCAAGGTTCGCAGGGCACTAAGCGGAGATGAAAAACCTCAGTGGCAGCCCACTGTAAAATGTTTTTGCGTGAAATTTGCCAGGCATTACAATAAACACTTGCAAGAGGAGAGAGAAAAAGAGATGGTTCCTGAAATTTTGAGGAAACTCTCAGGTTGTTCTCTCCAGCACCTACTATCAAAATTTCTCCTGTCTTCAATGAAAAGGAGGTTAAAGCTCATTTTGTTTTTTTCTTGAGTAGCAGTTTCCACAAAACAAGTTCACACTGCTACCAGATTGACCAGTTCTCTTAAAAGGAACACATTACATTAAGAGGATTGTGGTGATAACAACAACATATTTATATGCCACCCATCTGACTGGGTTGCCACAGCTACTCTGGGCAGCTCCCAACAACAAAAAATAGTAAAAACACAATACAACATCACACACGAAGAATTTTCCTGAACAGGGCTGCCTTCTGATGTCTTTTAAAAATCACATTGCCGTTTATCTGCTTGACATATGCTAGGAGGGTGTTCCACAGGGTGGGTACAACTACCGAAAAGGCTCTCTGCCTGGTTTCCTGTAACCTCACCTCTTGCAATGAGGGAACCACCAGAAGGCCCTCGGATTGCACAGAAATAACTAGTGGTGTACTTGCAGCCAAAGACTAATGGAATGCATCAAATGTAGCCCACATGGATTTAACTGAGCACCACCGAGGATGATCTTATCCCGCCAAATAACCCCAGTGTTGCTAACTTAGTGGATGTAATTCACGGGCAAAAGAATAATGACTCTTTTACACAGAACTTGTAGCAACCATGAGTCAAACCTGATTGACCAAATCAGCTCCAACTTGAGCAGCTGGCACTTCAAGAATAGGAATGGGAGGAAATTTGATTCAGTTCACATTTAGAGGCAAACCTACCTAATTCATATTTTCTGAAACAATGTGTAAACTGAAACACAGCCGTCCTTGGAGATTCATACATCTCTGAATTTTGCAGTGTGGTTTCTCCAGCCAAGAAATGTGTACAAAAATGCATTTACTATGGTAAAGTCTGGATAGAAATGAACATATTAGTGTTATGGGAAACTGCTTTGCAAAAATGTGTTTATCAGACAAGATAGCATACAAAAATATGTATCTTAGGAAAGATTAATAGATTTTACACAAACCAACAAACAAATAGCAAGCTGAGGTGGAAATGTGAAAGGAAACAAAACTGACAGATCCACTTACCCCTACTCAAAAAGAGAGTAGGAAAGGCCAGCTCAAGCATATATCTTAAACTGTGGTACCCATTTTGCAGGCAAAGTCCACAATTTGTAGACAGAGGCAACCAGGAAGATATAGCAACAGAGATTTGCTGTGGTCTAAACCACAGAGCCTAGGGCTTGCCAATCGGAAGGTCGGCAGTTCGAATCCCCGCGATGGGGTGAGTGCCCATTGTTCAGTCCCAGCTCCTGCCCACCTAGCAGTTCGAAAGCACATCAAAGTGCAAGTAGATAAATACCGTATTTTTCGCTCTATAGGACGCACTTTTTCCCCTTCAAAAATGAAGGGGAAATGTGTGTGCGTCCTATGGAGCGAAGACGCCATAGCCCTGCGACCCTCTCCCGGCTGGAGAGGTAAAGCGGGGCTATGGCAGGAGCCTCCATAGGCGCGGGTCACCTCTCCAGCCGGGAGAGCGCGCGCGGGGCTAAAGCAGCCCCCCGCGACCCTCTCCCAGGTGACGCGCGCCTATGGCAGGAGCCTCCATCGGCGCGCGTCACCTCTCCAGCCGGGAGAGCGTGCGCGGGGCTAAAGAAGCCATAGCCCCGGGACCCTCTCCCAGCTGGAGAAGTGACGCGTGACTATGGCAGCAGCCTCTCTGCTGCGCCTTTCCGCTGCTCCCTGACCTGCTCTTTGGGGCTGGTGGTGGGCTTCCCCCCGCCAGCCCCAAAGAGCAGGTCGAAAGGAACCTGAAGCCTGGAGAGCGAAAGGGGTCGGTGCGCACTGACCCCTCTCGCTCTCCAGGCTTCCAAGGTAGCCGCCTGAACGCACCTTAAACGCACCTTGTTTTAGAGCGGGAAAACAAGAGGGGGGAAATTCTCCCACTCTCTGCGCAGCGCCTCCTGCCGCTTCACTGAAGGGGCGCTGGGCAGAGAGCGGAAGAATTTTTTCCCCTTGTTCTCCCCCCTCTAAAACAAGGTGCGTCCTATTGTCCGGTGCGTCCTATGGTGCGAAAAATACGGTAGGTACTGCTCTGGTGGGAAGGTAAATGGCGTTTCTGTGCTCTGCTCTGGTTCACCAGAAGCGGCTTAGTCATGCTGGCCACATGACCCGGAAGTTGTCTACGGACAAACGCCAGCTCCCTTGGTCTATAGAGAGAGATGAGCGCGCAACCCCAGAGTCATCCACGCTGGGACTGGACCTAACGGTCAGGGGTACCTTTACCTTTAAATGTTTCATAGAGTCTCGTAAGATTGTGTCTTGGCAGGTGCATAGACAGTTTCATGACTGGCTTGGTCAAGGGGAAGGTGCTAGGCAGGACCAGGAAAAGGCACAGAGGATGAGCACACAGGTAAAACAGGGAAAGGAAAGTATGACCAGATCATAGGGACACAACCTTGGTTACAGACTCCCCAACAGATGCTTAAAAATGGCACAGACAGTCATTGGCGTTTGGGGCAAGGGAAAGAAAACATTGTGGGTGGTATTCAACATGACTCCTACTCAGAGTAGACCTATTTCTGTCAACAGACATGACTATCTTAGGTTCATTAATTCCAGTGAGTCTAATCTGTGTAGGATTAGTTAAATACTACCCTTTGTTCTGGTCACTGTCCCAGGCAATGATATTGTCAGTCACATTTTCCTGTAAATTCAGCAAACTTCACAGCTCATTTGCAAGTTATGATGCAATAAATATGAACTTTTCTAAATTTAAGTGGCTAGATAGCAAATCCTAAGATCTTTCAAGCAGCACTTGTAAGTCTATAGATTGGAGCAAATTAGCCTCGGGTTTTGCTAAGTATCTTCAATAATTCCTCAGCCAAATTATGCAGACAATAACTAGGGCAAGAAAAGAAGAATACCTAGATGAGAATAATGTTTTAACCTCTCAGAAAGGCAATATGAGGTGCCTTCAATTTTATTTATTTATTTTGCATTCAGGATTTTAAGGAGTACAATTATGGATACAAAAGTTAGAGTATCTACCTTGAGTTCTTTTTTAAAAAAATCTTCACTTTAATTAGGAGTGAAGCTGAGGGAGCCACATGCTGATGAGTGGAAAATCAAGTGTGTAAGGCGTGTGTTCCATGAAGGAACTAATATCTAAGATGCTGTTATCTTAATACTTTTTGCAGGTTCTGCTGGGATGCTAGACAGAGGGAACAACTTTGCAGCCACAGTTCTTTCCAGGGCAATATGGCAATGCTGAGGAATGGCAGGCAAGGCAGGAGAGGGAGTGAAGCACAAGACCTCAGAGCTGGTATCTATCAGGAAGGGATTGCTGGATTAGTTTCCTTGTGGTCGGTGTGTGTCGATTTCACATACAGTGATTCCTAAGTCTATCCCATTTCCACATCAATCTCTTACTTTTTGTTTGGGGGAAATGTATGAAAGTTTTCATTATTAGTGAACACATTTTCATTTAAAAATGTGCATTTTACCCTAAAATACATATTTGCATGCATTTCAATCTAAAACACACATTTTAATATGCATTTTGGTACTTTTTAAAGCAAAAGAATGATATCACAAAATTCAGAGAAGTGCAAAAACCAAATGATAATTGCATTCAGATCAACATAATAGTCAAGGGATTGTGAATTAGATTGGTACACCTAAAAATGTGGAGTGAACAAAATCTTCAGGCAACCCTACTACCAGAGGGATAAAGAGGGGAAATGATAATTTCATGGCCATATGCAAAAAGCAGTGGTAGGAACCTTTCTGATGAAGTCCTGCTTGCCCAATTCCTTAAAAAAAAAAAATCACTATCCTTACTAGTATGACTTTGGCAATCATTCACCTCAGACAAATGCTATGGTTTGAAAGATCACATGCATGAAGAAGTCTCTTTAAATGAACTTAGTATAATTGGACAATGGCTAGATTTCCAAGGGGAATTATACTCATTTTGAGGCATTTAAATTAAAAAGTCATGTGATCTGCCTGCCATTATATGTAATGATGCATTAGGGTTCTCTCACCTTAGGGATTACTATCATACATAGCTATGATATATGCTGGGACATTTATACCACGGTGAAGAGACCTGCTTAAAAGAGATCAGTCCAATACTTTAGTCTCCTTCCTTACATGTTTAGCTGAAAGATATCAGGTACTTGCTGCTTCTTTTAAGATATATTTTAAAAGCTGTTATCTGTAGACATCAGAGAGGAAGCATAAACTCTCATGTGCCACTCGCACCTATGAATATTTACTCAGAAGTAAATCCGATTGAATTCAAGTACATATGCAGATGATTAGACCCTTAGAAGATGGGGAGGACAGTTATCTGTGGGGTTGGAGGGAGCAACATGGCAGATTAACCGCCACAGCCAAAGCCCAGAATGCTCACAATAGCCAGGGCAGCAGTTGGTGGTGACTTTATTTTAAGTTTGTCTTTGTTCCAAAGCAGGGATGGTACTTCAGTCTCAAAATATTAAACCATAATAAAATGGATTTCCAATCAACCTTACGACTAATAACTAGATAGTGAGACTAAAGTTCTTCCAGCAAAACACTGAGAGCGATCAATTTACTTGTATGGAAGCCTTCTATACATAATGCTTTGGGTACCCCGAGTAAATCAATTACCTGAGTGGTAGGAAGTTTCCTAGCACTAACTCTGTACTTACAAAGATGAATTACCCTTGTAAAGAGAGATCACTGCAGATTCCTTTTGTAACATTTTATTTCTAAATATACATACAGTCGTACCTTGGTTCTCGAACGGAATCCGTTCTGGAAGTCCGTTCGACTTCCAAAAACATTTGAAAACCAAGGTGGGGCTTCCGATTGGCTGCAGGAGCTTCCTGCACTCAGATAGAAGCCGCAGAAGCAGCGTTGGATGCTTGGCTTCCAAAAAACGTTTGTAAACCGGAACACAGTGTTCGGGAGCCAAAACGGATGAGTTCCAAGGCGTTTGACAACCAAGGTACGACTGTACTCTGAGCATGAAAAAAGCAGGCAGGTATTCTTCAAGATGGTGGTAGTCTTTAAAGCACTTTCAGTCGTCGTCCCCTCCCCGAAGAAAGCAAAGTGCATGTTTGCGTAGCCTCACCCAGGTTCCTTCTTGAAAGGTAATGGCAAGAATTCAGTCTTCTGCCGCTTCTGTCGTCCAAGGAGCAAACCCTTTCAGCTGCCATTCAAGCAGGTAGAAAGGGATTCAGCATTTATTGTATCTGACTCTTTGTTTTAAAACATAAAGTTTTAAACTGCTATGGGAAGAGGTTTTTTTAAAAAAATAATAATTATTTGTCTAAATTTATTGAATAGCTCTTGTGGTGCAACTTCCTTTTACTACGGATGCCCCTCTCCCAGTTTACATTTCAATGCTTTGATGACTTTGTTCAATTCCTATCTCCTTGCGAAATGAGAAATTTCCCTGGGTTGCTGGCAAATGTCTATGATTTTATTCCCCAATGATCTTGTTCTAATTTCCACCTGTAATTTGGCTCTGTTCTGCTCTCAGGTTCCGAGATGGTTTGCTTCTTCTTCTTTTTTCTTACTCTTTTTTTACACACGCTTGTATACACATGAAACAGAGAAATGTTGAATCCTCTGTGACTCTTTCAGCTTTCTTACTGTCTTCTTGTCTGATCACTGCTACATTTTCCAGTAGATACAAACAAAGAATTCCCACGGGGTTAAAAAATGTTCCAGCAATAACTACAGGAAGGTGACATGGAAGGTAAATTGCCATTCTGTGTTCAGTTCTTACACATTTCATACTTTTCAAGTAACGAGAGCTTGAATTAACATTGATGTTTTATGATTCCTGCTGCTTTCAATTATGTATATTGAAACTAAAACCTGACTCATCAGCAGGCATCATTATTATTGACACATTCATTAGAAAGAAGAGGGGGTTGGACTCGATAGCCCTTGTGGTCTCTTCCAACTCTATGATTCTATGATTCTAAGAGCTCTCTGCATTTCCCTTTCAGAGCACAAATGCTTTTGCTCACATACAGTTTCTTCATAATTTCAGAGAAGGTAACTATGATGAAGAAGAGAATTCTATTTTAAGGCCTTTGCACACATCTAGCAGAATAGGATCCTAGAGATATAGCAAAAACTGTGCAAGAGATGTCTTGCTAAACCACAAGGGCAATTCCAAGACCTGCAGGTCAACTTTCAACTTTGGGAGGGGGCAACCACCAGCTACCTCCTCAGTCACCACTAAGTAGAAATAGGTGAGGGATTCGGTTCAGTTTGCATTTAAAGGCAAACCTGCCAGATTCACACTTGATTTTCTCCAAATTTCACAATGCAGTTTTCCAACCAGTTTTATCCTTGCAGCAACCCTATGAGCAGAGCTTTTTTACCTGGAACTCACCAGAACTTTATTCCGGCACCTCTCATGTGGGCACCATTGCCATTCTAAAAGAACAAGGGAGGCGTTCTTGGTGAGTTCTGGCACCTCTTTTTCTAGAAAAATAACATTGCCTGTGAGGTAGGCTAGGCTGAGAGATGGTGACTGGTCTAAGGTCATTCCAGCGAGCTTCAAGGCTAAGTGGGGATTGGAGTCTAGGTTTCCCTGGTCCTAGCCTAGCACTCTGACCAGCAGACCACAGTACACACTATTGCCTGGCTTGACCAGAATTTAGCTGGCATAGAAGCCTCAAACTGAGGAGGGTGGGATGCTGGGAAGACTGCTGGTTCACTGGCGACAATTTATCACTAGCATCTTCTAAAATCATTTTCATTGATTAACAGTATAAACTTATTTGCACAATAAAAGTGTGTTTATGTTTTCGAAATGTTAATCTGTTGCAAGTCTGATGACTCAGAGCAGGGAACATTGTGTAAAAAGGCATAAAAGCATTCAAAGTGTTAAGACCTGCCATTCAAATAAGTATTAAAGTCACCCGCATATAACCGATGACTGCAAAACAGTTGCCTTTATTGCAATGACGTGCATAGTTTCTGGAAATTATCCTGGCTCAGGCTTTGCTGGACATCTGGCTTTGCAAGCAAATGTTGGGGAAATGTTGAGACCCCACAACCTACAGCTTTGTCACATTTCCAAAATCGGCAAACTTCAGTGCTACAGCCTGTGACAGGAATCAGCGGCACTGCACCCACCCACCCAATTGTAAAATTTTAGTTTTACAAGTCAAACGATGTTTGTAGATTGGCCTGATTTCCCATTGCAAAGAATTTGGCTTGATCCCTGGCTGTTTCTGCACAGACTCCTGCACTTGCTCACAGAGCTCCTAACCTCTTTCCCCTCAAACTATGAAGCATCAGAGGGAGTGTTAGGAAAGTGAATAGCTATAGCTGCAGCATGGAAGCCAAGTGAGCTGAGTGTGTGTGTCTCTGTGTGAAAATGTGGGTGTGTGGGGGATGTTTGGCCCCACTGGTTGCACCCCCCAAACACTTTCCCCTGAAAAAAATGCAGGCCTTGGGGGAGAAAAGATTCCCCACCCCTGTGAAACAGAGACAGCTGAAAGCCACCCCCACCTCTGACTTGATGCTCCATCCCTGCCTAGCTACCATTTGGGAAGAATTCCTCTGTTGAATCTTCTTCCTTCATGTTTATCAACAACAACAGGCTTTTGCTGGCACTGTCTGTCTTGAGAACAAAGGCATGCAGAATGTTGTTTCTGGACTGGAATTTTGTACTCCTTGCTGTTACCCAAAACAATGGGTCCCTGCCAGCCTCTCTAGGCTCTTCCCAGGGATTATGTAACAGGGCTTGAGTGATTTTTCAAGGCCTAACCTCATCCATTTTATAACCCACAGATTAAAACATCAACTAGGCCAATGTATCAAATGACTCTCGTGCCTCTTGCCACTAAATAGGGTTGCTGTCTACCTTTTCCTTACACCGCCCGAAATATTTTTAAAAATTCTCGTTAACTTTATACACCATAAGCGGCTTAGCAGATCAGCTGATAAGCGCCTTAGCGGCTTAGCGGATCAACTGTTAAGCGGCTTAGCGGATCAGCTGATAAGCGGCTTAGCGATCAGCTGTTAAGCGGCTTAGCGGATCAGCTGATAAGCGGCTTAGCGGCTTGGGAAAAAGGGGGGGGGAAGGAAAAAAAAACCCCGCAGGAACTCGCAAGACATTTTCGTCTTGCGAAGCAAGCCCATAGGAAATTCGTTTTGCGAAGCACCTCCAAAACGGAAAACCCTTTCGTCTAGCGGGTTTTCCGTCTTGCGAGGCATTCGTCTTGCGGGGCACCACTGTACTTCAGATGCTAAAAATATCTTGAGCTGGCTCTGGAGACCATCTTCTGAAGTACCCTGAAGTTTTAGATACTAACCTTTAGCCAGATATCCATCTGTGTTGAACAATACAGGGCTTTACATCCTTTTGATACATACTTTCCCTTCTTACATTTCTTCGCACTGTTCACAGATGATGTTCTTGGCAGATTAACGGAAGGCCTTTGAGACTCCTTCTCATCCACTTGTATGAAATATAATGACTATTTACTCTGTTCTTTACTTCTGTTACTCTTCAAGGACCTTCCATTGGCTATAATCAATGTTCTTATTAAACCTTTGTCCTTGTTACAGTCACTTAACCACAATAATTATCTCATTCTTTGCTAAGCAAAAATGCAACTCAAGCATTTAACGAGGTCTTAGCCCTCCAGCAGATCTTCTCAAAGCCAGCCAGCCAGCTCAGGGTCAAAGACATAAAGCTAGTTTGTTAAATATTGCATTTGGGTACTGATCAAGTCTCGGTTTGCTTTATAAATTAGTGTTTGACCCAGTGGTGGGATCCAAAAGACTTCCGTATGTGTGGCCTAGGACTTCTCAGGCTCTCCTCTTGCCTTGCTTACTCCAACTATGTGCTCTGGCATTTTGCCTCTGTCCTATCTCTGCTTCCCAGCAAATACACATCTGGTCATGTAATGCTGTCTGCAGGTCTTGCACCTGAGATGAATCCATCTAGAAGCTCTCTTTTGCTACTTGGTAGGACAGGGATCCACGGAACTGTTCTCTGCCAGCCTTCAAGGCCAATTTTCTAATTCTTTGTTTCTACCGAAAGAGGAGCCACAACTCAGTGGCAGAGCATGTTCCTTGCCTGCAGAAGGTCTCAGGCTCAACCCCTAGCACCTCCAGTTACAAGAAGGGTCAGGTAGGAAGTGATGAGAAATATGTCTTCGAGAGACCCTGGAGAGCTGCTGCCAGTAATTAGATAACACTAGATGGGTCTCAGTTGTCCTGCTTAGGAAGCCTTCAGAACACACCTTTCCCCATGGACCCGTGGCTTAGCATTTTAGTGATCAAATTGGGATATGAGGGTTCAGGTGGAACCTAAGGTACCCTAGACCTAAGTTGTTTGGGGCTTTATAATTTAATACAAGCACCTAGAACCTAGCTCAGTACCAGATAGAAATGGTGGTGCCCCATCTTGTCCATCCATCGCAGCAAAATGTTTAGGTGTGTCCTTGCCCCTTCATCCCTTGTTTCCCTTCTGTTTCCCAACCATTTCACCTTCTGTTGCTTCCCCCATCTCCTGTCACTCAAAATTTTGAGTGCAAGCTCCTCTGGGCAGAGGTCTGCCTGCTTTGCTTACACCAGGGGTGGGGAACCTGTGACCCGCCAGATACTTGCTGGACTACAACTTCTGTGATTATGTTGGCTGGGGCTGATGGGAGCTGGAGTACAGGAATGTCTAGAGAGCCACATGTAAAGGGGAATGTACAGTGAGGGCACTGTATAAATATAGAAGTATTAATAGGGTGGGGAATCATCATAGTTCAAAATAGCACTGTGTCGCTTTCCATTGAGAAATTGTGCAGTGGGGAGAAGTTTGGGGTTTAATGAGGGTCCCCCCTCCCCACTTCTTCTTTCCTGCTTCTAATGCTATGACTGTACCAATTGTGAGTGATTTACAGTGGTAAAGATCTCTCCAAATGCTAATGCCCAGAAGAATCAGTCTATAAAACAGTCAATAGAAAACCATTTAAAGTGTGTGGGGGGGGGCTGGATGAATTGCATGCTATCTTTTATCTAGGAAAAATAACCAACGGAAAGTATTGACTCACCTTGCAGACATTTTCTTACGTTATGGAGAAATAATACTATGTGGCATGCGATGCCAGTCTAGGTCTCTTCTCAGATATACATGAGACACATTCAATGATTTCTTTCTTTCTTTAAGCTCCCACCCCCACCCAGCGTTTCTGCCTACACACCTTATCTATACAATCATCACATCTTATACGTGAAAATACAATCAAATCCTCATGAAAAATACAAACCAATAAAATGTCACAAGTGAACTAGGCACACAGACAAGGTGATTAAGAGGCAGCAGATTGATAGAGAGCATTTGGAAAGGCTGGCAGGCATGGGAAGGCTTTACAAATCTTTTTGAAAAATGGTGGGAGTAGTCATCGGCAGCTGTGACTGTGGAGTCTGCTCCATGTTACTGGGGAGGGCATGGCCCCAAAGGCCTTGGGTGGTTCCTGATCGCGACCTTTCTAGCACATGTGGATAACGGAGTGTGTGGGTCAGTGTGCATGCATTGTCGTTTCTGTGTGATCATTTCCAACTGTGAAAATGTTTATGATTGTCCAAATGGGAGAGGGCAGAACTTGGCCAGAGGTGGGGAATCTCCGGCCAATGAAGCCTCTCTGCCTGGCCCTTGAAACATTCTCCGGGCCACACTCTTCAATGGCCTTGCTCCTAACCCTCTTCAGATGATTTTGCCTTGATGGAATGTGTTCTTAGATTGAGATAATGCCTTTTGATTGGTTAGATGCAGATGTGTTTGCATGCAAAAACCTCTGGGGGTTTTTATTTCCTCAAAATAGCTGAGTTTAATTTAATTGTTAGATTACTTACAAATAGAGTCAGAGTTTTAGGGTATGAGTACCCTGGTCATAATCAAATGAGTCTTACGAAGAGTGAAAACTTGTATTATGAACCCATTATTTGTTAACTTATCAACATTACTAGTAGTAGTCTTATATTTTCAAGTAAAAATTATATTAAGTACCCCAGAGACCTTTGATCTTTTTTATTAACTTGGCTGATGTTTATAGTTGGTGCAATATCAGAGTAGGCTTCTGATGTTAGGCTAGAGCAGGCATGGCCAAACGTGAGCTTCCAGATGTTTCGGGGCTACAATTCCCATCATCCCTGACCACTGGTTCTGTTAGCTAGGGATGATGGGAGTTGTAGTCCCAAAACATCTGGAGGGCCAAGTTTGGCCATGCCTGGGCTAGAGGGACAGAGCTGGTGTCAAGTGAGAGACCATTTGCTAGTATTCTGGGAAACAAGGCAATAATGATGAATGTATGGATCATAGCCACCTGGAGAGTTAAGACCTGTGGGAGAAAGACGTGGGAAGGACAGGTGAGTCTGTAGGTGTCAGGAATCCAGGGCCAGGAAACCAATGAAACAACACAGTAGAGGCAAACCAGGTGCAGGAGGCTAGAGATGTAGTCACAAGATCCTTATGGGCTCACCTTGGGAAGCTTTCAGGGTTGATTGTGGAGCTACAAGACATTCCCATGAGCTCATTGTTGGACAGCTCTGCCACCAAATAGGACAAGGTCAATGTAGTGGAAGACTACATTTATCTCTTAGGAAGCTACCTTATACCAGTCAGATTAGTTGTTCAACTAGCCAAGTATCATCTACTCTTATTGTCAGATGTTCTCTAGGATCTCAATATGTGCTCTACCGATAAGGTATGTTGATATAAATGACCACTGTCTTGTCCTTATACTTGGTCATACCTTTGATCCATCTCATCCTGTCTATATGAACTGGCAGCAGCTGCCTTTATCCTGCTATGCAATATCCCTTTAACTGGAGATATCAGGGTATGACCATTGCATATTCTATATGCAAGGCATATGCTGAACTATGCAGCCCATTGTAGCAGAATACTCTGCTTGCACCAGAGCACCAAAACCAAAGAGAAGGTCTCAATTCTCCAATGGGACTAACTAAAGGTCAGCTTCCTTTTCAACAGAGATTAGCTGAATTGGTGTCACGAATCTGATGCAAGACGGCAGCTTCATATTTTTATTTTTAAACCATTTCAGCTCCCTGTAACTCTGGAGCAAATGGTTTGAGGATCACAGAGCTAGTTTGGCAAGCCAGCTGGCCGGCACTAAAGAAGTTAACATATTGAAATGGGGCAGAATTATATATATATATTGTTTTCTATGGTAGGGTGAACTCCTGGCTTTGAGCCCTGTGCTGGCCATTTCTATCCACAAATCCATGAGTTTTCATGCCAGTTCTTGCATATAAGTCCCACTTAGTTTAATGAGTTGTAAAGGGAGCACAGGGCAAGGTTAGTAAGATGCCCCCTGCTCAATAAATAAAATAATAATAATAAAATCCACACTTTTTAAAAAAAATTCTTCTTGCAGTTCCCACTTAATCAACAGAATGAATATAGTGACTACCTCAGGAATGGCACCCAAGTCCATTAATTTTAATGCTTGTCAGCTAAGGCTGAAACAATGCCATCAAGTATTTGGTGCTACACCAGCCAAAGGTTTGGATGCAAGCATAACTGGCAGGCCAGATGAAATGACTCAATCTCATAAAGTGATCAACAGTGCCCTCAATCTTTTCTGCTGTCTACCGCTGATTTCCAGGATTGCATTATCCCTTTATATACCAGTTCGAAACATCCCAGCCTATTCTTGATATTCCGTTGCGGCTCCTCTTCCTGTGTTTCTCCCATATGAGGGGCACCCTGGGCCACTTGGCTTCTCCCAGCTTCCCTCCTGTGGTGAGGGATATGTTCTGAAGCAGGAAGCATTTTCTACCATGGTTGCAGATGAAATGCATAGAGAATGCTGTGTAAAAGGGTACAATAATATCCATTGTAGCATACTGTGCATGCAAAAATGTGCATTTTAGGCTGAAATGCATTAAAAATATAGGCAATTTTCAGGCTTCAAAAAATGAAACACAACACATATTGACATGGAAACAGGATTTGATGGACTTATGAATAAACACCTGTGAAACTGACACAATCTAGAAATAGACCATCGCTAGACCTGACAGTGGTGGAAAGCCCTATCCATTATCCCTTGTGACCTCAGCAGAGGCAGTTTTTATCACTCCCAACTTGTTTGGACCATTTACTTTGGACCATACAAGTCAATAGCTCCAAATGAGAAAGGGAGCAGCCTGCTCTTGGGGAACCCAGTAAGTGGGTAGAGGACATGGAAGACATGGGACAAACCCCCCAAAGACCATTGCTCCTTTTGGCTATCGTTTCCAATCAGGCAGAAGGAAGTCTCATCCTTTCATTGAATTAGATGAGTCCCTTAGTTCCAATATTATTAATTACACAAGTTACTGTATGCCATTTAGAGCAGCAGACTATTCTTCGTTTCCTTTGAATTAACTCTTTCACTTGCTGTTGGTTAGGTTAATGGAATTGCCCTCAACTGGCAACTTCATTAATTCAAAAGAAAAGGGGGGAAATTATTATACAATAGCAGTGGCTTTGTTTTGGGAAGATAAATGCATGCCATATCTCCTAGAAGAAAAATCGCGGCAACAGCCTGTATAATTCACAAGTGCTCGGTTTCATGTGAGGGGAAGAAAGCAAAGGGGTTAATTTTGTCCTCTAATCTATTGTTATAAGCCTAATTATTTTGCATGTCTTCATTTCATTAATGAATTGCTGCATTTTGCCTCCATCTCCTTCCCCATTGCTTTCGCTGAAACCTCCTGGTGGGAAGGGACAGATTAATTTTGTTGTGCCTTAATGAAACTGTATGCTACATTAGATTTAACCATTTGGTATGTGCTGCCAATATCACTATTACGTGGAATGAATTATTTTTTTTGTCGCAACTCCCAAACTCACGCAGACTTTCAATGTTCCTCTCTAGATGTTACGATGAGACAGCTGGCAGGCCAGCCAAGTTCAGTGACCATCTTGAACTTCTACATTGCTCAATAGCTTCAGGACATTGTCACCTGAGCTGAGTCTCAGAAGCAACTTTTGACCAACACAGAGATCACAGGGATATTTAAATAGAAGAAAGAAAAGGAATACTTGTATTGTTGGCTGCCACAGCAGCAACACATAATACTTGCATGTACAACTCATATGCATTTGCCACCAAAAAGCCTAGCAAGTCATGGAAATGCACCAGTTCTCAAGCTCCCCCCCCCCCCCCAGATTTACTAAGCATGTCAGTATCTGACCCTCTTCTAGCATGAAATGTGTTGGTTGCTAGACATACAAATGGCCTGAGCTGAGAGTCAGTATTGGAGGGATGGTCAATGGGTGGAAATTAACTATGCCAGCTCCATTGCCGGTGCACCTGAAGGCTCCTCTTGAGGGGTGGTGTTGATGGCTAGAGGGCTGAGGACCATAACCCTTCTCCAATATGCTCCTGCAATGCTCCATTTCAGCAGAAACCTGCCAGTGGGACATCTATCTTCAGAGATACATGGGCATGCCAAAGAGCCTCTGGTGGTGTGGGTGCCATCCCAGCAATTTGCCTCCCTGTCCACTAGTGGAGTTGCACCTATACCCCTTCTTAAGGCCCTCCAGCCTGCCAAGTATGAGATGCAGGATTGTACCCTTAATTTATTAGTATTTTGTTTTCCAGTCCATATCATTGCAGATGGTATTTTGCACATTTCACCCTTAAAACACATGATCTAGCAATAGCTCGGGTTGACTGTAGCAGAACAGATTCACAGATAAATTGCTCTTTCCATGAACGGAATGTATCCAACACACATTTAAAGAACACGTGTAAATCGGCGGTTGCCTTTCAATTTGGGATGCACTCATTTTATGATGAGCTAACCTTGATCTAAACCACGTTGGTTGAACCAGATCCTGGAATGGCCTCATTCATTTCGAACAACATCAGAACTTTGCAGGTAAAGCTTGCTTTGAGTATAGTACGTGTAGCAAAAACACAAAGCCCACCATGAGAGATTATACTTTTAAAAATGATAATTTGGGAGACAATTGCAACACATGGCCTAATTGGGGATATATATATTTCCTCCTTTCTAGGTAGATGTGGTAGAGCCTTGCAGATGTCATCCATCACCTCTGAACATGTGTGTGAGAGACAGCCTTTTTAATCTCTTCCTGTAATCAGCTCCCAAGAGCCCAGGCCTTGAGATCTGTATAAGGGACCAATATTATTCTCACTGAAGTAATGCAGCGGCACAGGATGTTGCCAGTCCCCAAACCCGTCTGCAGTTGGAGCTTCAGCTACAGGCACCGGTGTGTTTAATAAGCTGAGCGAGATTCTCCATCAGAACTTGACACGATGGCAAAATAAAGCTTAGTGCAAGCTGATTCTCTGATCCCATTATTGATAAGCGCTTAAAGCTTGTCAATGAAAATTAGGACTGGCTAATCCCGAACATTTTTCACTGGCAATTTTTAATTACAGAGAGCAGAAAGCAAAGGATATGTTTGTGTGGCTGCGGTGGGGGTGGGGCGGAGGGGGGCAAGCGGTGGTGCTGCATATTAAACTAAATTTGCAGCGATATAGTTTTGTTTTCTCAAGTGTCCTTGGAAAATGCAAACGAGACATCCAGGCAACGCCACAGCAGTTCAAACATTTTCCTTCGCTGGCGAGACTTCCCGCAAAGAAATCTTTCTTTGTTTGCCAGCAGACAATATTAATGACAATGACTGGACCTGAAAGGAATTAGCACACAAGAACTGCATTATAGGAACATTAAGGGGTGCATTTGCTTGGTCTGATTTATTTCAAAACCACAAGCGCGAGGAAATGCAGTGTCCCAGATGAAATTCTGGGCCAGCACTCTCCATTTTGCATGCTTAGGGACTGTGCGCTTAGCATATATATGATATATTGTCAAATTGCACCATCTTTCCTAGCGGTGCCTTAACACTATGCAGAAGGCAAGCGGCAAAGCTTCGTAGCAATGTTCCTGATGCAACAGAGATGCAAAATCTTGTTCGTTCTCAGGTTTGACCTTTGACAAGGATAATCAGTTTTTAAAACAGGTATGTGAGCTTCCATATAGGAGACATTCTAGGACACCCCCCCCCAATTAAAATCATCTGCTTTATAGCTAGAATAGTGCACCCCCAGTACGTGGCTTGAATTTCTTTGACAGATTTCGGACCTTACTTGCAATGGCAAAAATATATATCAGTCATGCATTACAGAAGGGGTTCTCTTTGAACAGCATGGCAAATCCAGCTGCATTTTCTCTTAGGATGTGTCCTTCCTCTCTATGCCTTCTGCTAATACCCTTGTCCACGATCCACTTGCGCCTATAATCTGCTCTTTGCTGCTCTTCCTTTCTACTTCATTGCTCCACTCCTGTCAATTTAGAAAGCCTCAGCTAAACTCAGCTGTCACTCCTGACACCATGACCATGTCACTCCTCTCTTTACAAGCTTACAGTGGCATATTAATGCCAAAATTTACATTTACCTGAAAACTTCGGAAGCATCTTTCCACAGTTAGATACACACACACACACACTGTGCGATGTTTCTGCAACTGCATCTCATTCCCAGTATATTAAGGGCTGGCTCATACAACTGACAGGCCTCCCCACTACAGTAATTGCCTCCAGATGTCTGGTGTGTGTGTGTGTGTGTGTGTGTGTGTGTGTGTGTGTTGCTCTGTGGCTTGCAATCTGGGCAAAATTGCATGGAGTTTCAGATTGTAGGAACCAGAGCTCCTCTCTCTGTGTGTGTATAATGTCCAAATATTCCCCCTATACACATATATGGAAATGCAGCTTGAAACAGGAGCATAAAACTGGAGGGGGAGGTTAATCAGTTGTCAGGATTGTGTTAACTAAATAGATACCCCTGGCCAAAGAACTCTAGCATTAGATGCTGATTAGGTATGTAACCCGCAGTCACCTACAGATATGCAAATTAAATAAATCCTGAGCCTGTGCAATAGGTACCATTTAAAGGAATGCTGATGTAATGCACACCTGATGACCTCCTGTTGGGAAGCTTTTAAAGAGACCACAAGCACCCTGAGAGTGCTTTGGTGTGTCCTTTCATCTGTCTGTTTGTTTGAATATTTTAAATGACGGACTGCCTTGACTGTGTTGGCAGAAAGGCAGTAAATAAATGTTTCCTCCCATTGCTAAAATGTTGAGGGAGGCTTTGAAACCTTACATCTGGTAGGGCAACAGAGTGACGTGCCCTTGGGAGACTCGGGTTCAAATCCCAGCTCAGCCATGAAGCTCACCAGGGTGACATTGGGCCAATCACCATGTCTCAGCCTCCCTCACAGGGTTCATGTGGGTTTTTTATTCATATGAATCCTAGTCCCTCTGTCTACAACATGCAGCAGTCCCAGACCAGATAAAAAGCCACCATTCCTATAGGAGTTCTAGTATTTACGCAGCTGAACTGATGTTGTATTTACATGTGTCTCTGTATTTATTTTGATGCCACTTAGTGTCAAGATAGGCTTCTAAGCGGTTTGCAAAATATAAAAAACAGTTACAAAAATATCAACATCCATAATTAAAATACATGGCAAAACAGTACCGTTCAATCATTAAAACAGAAAATTCATAATTAAGATGCACAATAAAACAACCCCATTAAAAAAGCCCAACAATTTAAACGCTGTTCCACTGTCATACAGCTCTTACCATCAGAGAGTTCTTCCTGATGTTTAGCTGAAATCACATTTCTTGTAATTTGAAGCCATTAGTTCAGATCCTACCTCAAGAGCAGGAGAAACGTTGTTCCGTCTTCCATGTGACAGCCCTTGAGATATTTTAGGATGTCTATCATATCTCCTCTCAGTCTCCTCTTATCCAGGCTAAACATTCACAACTCCCTGGTAAGGCTTGGTTTCCAGACCCTTGATCATCTTGGTCACTCTCCTCTGCACATGTTCCAGCTTGTCAATATCCTTCTTAAATTGTGATGCCCAGAACTGGACAACAGTATTCCAGTGGGGTCTGACCAAGACAGAATAGAGTGGTATTATGGCTTCCCATGATCAGGACCTTATACTTCTGTTGATGCAGCCTAGACAGCATTTCCATTTTTTGTTTTGCTGCTGCATCACACTGTTGCCTCATGTTAAGCTTGTGGTCTACTAAGACTCTTAGATCCTTTTGACATGTACTATTGGCAAGCCAGGTGTCCCTCATCTTATAGTTGTGCAGCTGGTTATTCCTTCCTGATTGTAGAACCTTACATATTGTCCTGGGATGGGGAAGCAAAACATAGTTTGAAGACAAAATATGAGGACTTTACTAGGCCTGGCTAAGCCTGGCTGTGAAAGCCTCTAAGCAATGAGTTGAACCTCTCTGTTCTGTTCTGTATTTTGTTTTTGTGTTCATTTTTATGCAATGTTCATTACTTAATAATAAAAATGATTTTTTTAAAAGCAACAACCACCAGGTAAGACTACATACAGGGTGGTTGTTGTGGCACCCTAGAACCCAGCTAAAAACAGGGAAGCACCAATAGCAGGCAAATGGCAGATTGGCTTGGGTTCCTAGTTTATGTCCACATCTGTTGCTCCACCCAGTCCTGGCTTTGCCCCACCCAGTTTTTGCACCTGGTCCCTCCCATCCTGGCATGAGGCTCTGAGAAAGTTGAGTTGTAAAGGAGCTGGTTTCTTGAGCTGGAAGAATATTTCTTTGATCATGTCCTGTGGATGCTGTTTGATCAACAGGTACAAAATTAATACATACAGCCTTCGGTGATTTTAGCACCTCCCATCAGACTCTCACCAGCCGGGACGGCCACAAATCCCTCAAAGACATATTCTGGTCTATAATAGCCAGTGTTTATGGAAACTATCAAATATCATGATTGGCAGCAAATAACCACACACACACACTGGTTTTGATGGTTTATTGGCAAACAATGTATGAATTAATGATGCAGCTCCATCTAAGGCAGAAAAACTTGAGCAAATCTACTGAAGCTCTCTGTATCTCTGAGGGATGAATCTGACTTCCTCCATTTCCTCCTCCTGTCTATTGGGAATTCATTAGTGTGGCCAGAAGAATCCAGTGATTTCACCAATTATTTTGTTTTACCAAGCTGCAGCTCGGTGACTTTTAAATACACACACACACACCCCAATTCATATGTGGTAATGACCAACTCAGGTGGCAAGCTTGCATTTAAAGAAATATATTTATCACAAGATAAGGGAATTCATCACTTTACAATTGATGTGCTTCCTCACAGGGCAATAAATTTCTACCTGCCCCCAATCAAGGGCTTCCTGCCACGCTGCGCAGAGCAAAAAGACACATATCTGCATTTGCCCTTGTAACAGACCAAAGCCCTCTGCCTCCTTCCCTCCAGAATCCCCCATTTCTGTACAAAGATTCTTTTCATCCACGATCCTCACAGCAAGCCAACATGCGGGCAGTGAGTTGAGTTGTTTTTAAACCGAATGCACAAAGGTATGCTTCCTCCTGTCTGGCAAGGAGGGAAGGAGACATTCCTGCAAATACACCTTTTAAGGTTATTTCCATGACCTCGACACTAAGTATCACCATCCATGAGTACATCCTAAACCTCAGAAAGGCAGACACCTTTCTGATGGGATGTCAACTTTTCCCGTATGCCAGCTCCCCTCAGGCAAAACAGCAAAAAGGCTAGTTTTTGAACACGCTTTTGCCTTCACCTTTTGTTCACCTGGGAGATCTTTGCCACTTTATAGGGATAAAGCAGGTCTGGTGCTGAGGGCACATCATCTTCTGCTTGAAAGTTACTCAGTCTTCTTTAAGATGCTACGCTAATCTAAGATTAGCCAGAAACTAAAATCGGCTTTTTTCTCTGTTCACTTGTCTGAAGCCTTAATAATAAAATACTTTAAATCAGAAGCCTGAAGTTAACTGTGGGATTCATTCAAGCACATACTGGGAAATTTAAGTTTGCACAATTTGCACAATTAAAGTGTTCCGTCACCCAGGGCAACAGATCCAATTTAAAAATGAAGCAGACTTTTTGCTGTTAGGAAAGTGATGGGGGAAGGCATTGGAAAGTGTGAAATGAATGAATAACAGGAAGGTATGTAAATACCCTGCCAATGAATCAGGATGAATGTTCATTAGCATACAGCATAAGTGGTCGGAAAAGTGGAGGAAGGAGACCCTGTCAGTACCAGGGAAGGCCTATGTGGACACACATGTGCTCATCAAGGTGCAACATTGGCAATCCCTGATCTAATGAATGCTAAGGGGATTTCCTCATTTCGTTACAGTACTAATTTTTGTTCTTAAAATAATTAATAGTTCATTAAAAATCGCATGTATTTTCACTATTCACTTTTATTTGTTCTCTTACTCCCCTCAACTCTCTGTATCAGTGGCATCAGTGGGAGACAGGGATATAAGAAGGCAACGATTTCTGTTCCAACCCATGTTCATCGCATGCAGCACCGTTTGCATTCAGCTGCAGTTCGGCTTCTGGCAAAATCTATTCTGTTCGTTTTGCTGTCCTCTGTGGCAGAATTTTTACAAGATTAATCACATGATTAATTAATTTATTACTGTGTTAACACACACCATTCATTTCAGTGCAAAGGAAGCAATACAAATGGTGTGGGAAGCAATCAATTAAGTATCGTTCATAGACTGAAAACAACAGGCTTGATTTCCATTGTGGACATGAGATGCATAAGCGGACATCGTTAGTTTCTCTGGCATCTGTAGTAGCTGAAGAGCTGGTTTCAGCTGCTGCTTCTAGGCAGCCACAATTTTATTTTCCCAGAATCCCCCTGATGAGGTGGACTGAGGCAGCTACCTCAGATGGTAGAATCTCCCAACCTGCCCCTGCCAAAGAAGAAAAGAGAAGCAAGAGCAGCTTCTGGCAAGATCTTGCAGAGGGGATGGCAGTAGTAGGGGAGACACCTTCAGGCTTCACTTCAGACGGCAAAATGGGACAAGCCACCCCTGCTAAACACATGTAGGCTGGGACTGCCACCCTATGCAAAGGTTCGTTCTATGTATTTGGGTTGCCTGAAGAGCCAAGTGACTTAAAACCTTCACACATGCCACAACATCACAAAAGTGAAATGTGGCTTCACTACATAGCCAGTGGTGTTGTGATTTGGGCATGGTGCTTTCACGCTCACAGGTCTTTGAATATAATGGACATGTTGACTCCCATTACAAATAATAACACAACCAACTCCACATATTGGCTGGCTATGAATAATTATGAAGCAAGCTGATTTCTGTATAAAAAGTGTTTTATGTTTTACAGGCTGTAATGCGAAGCAGCTGCATAGTCAATTAAATAGTATTCACTGAAGTCAGCAATTAAAGAATATGCATGAGAATTGGGTTGAAAATGCACATCAGGCAAAACACTTGAGGTGGAGGGGAAGGAAAGCATTGATTTAGCAAGGGCTCCTGTCAGATGAATTGTATTAGGACCAGTTTAGCCTTCACCTGTCATTGACCCAGCACTCTTAAAATATACATTCGCCGCTATCAAAGATTCCACAATAAAACAGGATTCTGCAGTAATTCCAGGGAAAGAAGCCTTGTCAAGAAAATCCAGCAACCCTCTCAGTTAGCAATGCTGCAATTTCACTGAATCAAACCTCATTCTATGCTCAGGAGATGAGCCGTTGAATTAAATAATTTTCACAAAATTAATTTCTAGAAATAGAAAAGACAGAACTGAAGCAGGGAGGGATTGATTTTTCTCCCAGTTTGATTTTGGGGCCAAAACTAGTGCTTTTGGAGAGACAAAATGTTTCTGGAAAAGCTCTTCTATTGTGAGACTATTCAGTTTTTTAAAATCCTGCTTGCTGCCATTGCTTCCTGCTTTCATACCATTTCTTGCTGGTGACTACTTTGTTCTTCCCAGATTTGTCAGGAATCACATAATGGATGGAATGCAGTACTGTGATTCTATATAGCCACACTTGGCTATGTGCTTTATTTCAGTGCAATTGCAGACACGGGCAATGCTTCCAGGATTAGTCTTCCAGGATCAGTCACATGGGTAATCCTAGCATATCAGGAATTACACAATGAATGGGATGGTCTTACAACACAATGCAACCAATATATTGCAATGATAAGGCAAGAAGTGGACATTCATTTGAATGAATGAGTGAATTTGTTGTAGTTTTCAGAAAATAAAAAAGGGAGACTGGTCAGATGAAGAATGGAGGAAGAGAAAGACAATCACTGAATCAGTGTTTGATTCACTGAGTAGGACGTCTGGCCGTGAAATTCCAGAAGAGAGAGGAAACTATTGTCATCCCGCCATGAAAAGGGGCCCACAACTACTAGCTTTTGCTCCATTTTGTACAAACTTCAAGACTATCACGTCTTTGAGACAATTCATTATCCACAGTGGAACATCTGGCTGAGGTTTGTTTCCAGCGTGGTGTAGTGGTTAAGAGCGGTGGACTTGTAATCTGGTGTACTGGGTTCGCGTCTGGTGACCTTGGGCTAGTCACACTTCTCTGAAGTCTCTCAGCCTCACTCACCTCACAGAGTGTTTGTTGTGGGGGAGGAGGGGAAAGGAGATTATTAGCCGCTTTGAGACTCCTTCGGGTAGTGATAAAGCAGGATATCAAATCCAAACTCCTCCTCCTCCTCCTCTTCTTTGCTGCTCTGTGTGAGGCAAGCACACCCTTGCTTCGCAGATAATCCTGTCATTGCTTAGGAGAACATTCTGCTTTGAATAATGATTGGTCCGATGCATGCACTTCTATAATCTCTTGCTGAAGGTAAATTGGATTGAAGCAGATGCGACAATGCCATAGAACAGTGGCAAAACGTTTAGACTGCCATCTATGGGCTTCATTGATGTAGCAATTGAACAAAGGCTTTGCAATTTAAGCACAGCATGGTTAGGCTCCTCTAGGTGGTCTGTAGGGATGGCTGGGGCGGTAGGTTTTAGCATTCAATTTGCATTTAAAGGTGGGTTTACCTAATTTGCACTTTTCAAAACAATGGGGGGACTGAAACATAGCCGCCCTTTGGAATTCGCACTTCTATGAATATTGCAATGCAGTTCTCCAGACAAGTAATCTGTACCCCCAAAAATCCATATACAAGCATAAAGTATCCATAAAAATGTATGTATTGGTGCAAACAGCATACAAAAAATGCTTTATTTGCAAAGAATGTATATACAGTGGTACCTCTGGTTACATACACTTTAGTTTATATACGCTTCAGGTTAGAGATTCCGCTAACCCAGAAATAGTGCTTCAGGTTAAGAACTTTGCTTCAGGATGAGAACAGAAATCATGCTGTGGCAGCACGGCGGCAGCAGGAGGCCCCCATTAGCTAAAGTGGTGCTTCAGGTTAAGAACAGTTTCAGGTTAAGAACGGACCTCTGGAATGAATTAAGTACTTAACCTGAGGTACCACTGTACTGGGTAAAATTGCATGCAAACCTATTTCTTTCTCCCACCCCCTTTTTTCCCCCTTCTTAAGAGAAGTTCATACTAAGAAACTGATACATTTTCTTGGAGGTTTTTTTTAGACAAAAACACTCCCACAAACTGATGTGGAAATGTGGCTTGGAAAATGAGAAACTGAAATCGACAGATTCACGCAGTCAGGTGGTCAGTGAATGTGTGCCTCAGGGAAATGGGTATATAATAGTGAATGAGTTTAATAAATAGAACAAGATAATAAAGGCGAAATGTTTGTAAATTGATGGAACCTTGCTGTGGCTGGAGGGAGTAGTTTTTTCTACAAAACTTGGGTACTCTGTATCTTTCTCAAATCTGCAGCGAGTGTGGCGGGCAGGGGAAAGGTGGCAGCCAAAAATTCTATTGGTCCACAGACAGATCTCTGCTAACCAAAGGTCTGGTGCTTTGCCGACCTTCTCCAATTCATGCTTGCAAGGCTCAGGGAATCCTATGCAGCTACTCATTTCAACTTAGGCAGCTCCTACATGAAGGATGGGACACGGGTGGCGCTGTGAGTTAAACCACAGAGCCTAGGGCTTGCTGATCAGAAAGTCAGCGGTTCAAATCCCTGCGATGGGGTGGGCTCCCGTTGCTCGGTCCCTGCTCCTGCCAACCTAGCAGTTTGAAAGCATGAAGTGCAAGTAGATAAATAGGTACCGCTCAGGCGGGAAGGTAAACGGCGTTTCTGTGCGCTGCTCTGGTTCGCCAGAAGCGGCTTAGTCATGCTGGCCACATGACCCGGAAGCTGTACGCCGGCTCCCTCAGCCAATAAAGCGAGATGAGCGCCACAACCCCAGAGTCGGTCACGACTGGACCTAATGGTCAGGGGTCCCTTTACCTTTACCTTTACATGAAGGATGCTATTTCTTCCGCAAAGGTGTTTCTGCTTTAGGCAGGGGTCTGCTCTTGAGCACCCAACAAATTTTACCAGAACCAACCATTCTGACTTCCTACATGAACCAGATGAAAATCGGCTTCAAGAATGAGGTTTAAATTGACTTTGCTCTAAATTGACTCATGGGGTGAACATAGGGTCTGTGTTGGCCGGACTGCAGATTTGATTTCTCTTTGAAAATAACAGCATTTGTTTGTGATGGAAATGGGTTGGCATGTAAACAAAAGCAGACTTTATTCAGCAGCCAGGGCTCACCTGTGTTGTCAATGGTAACAAACACATAAATTGTGAAGGTGAGAATACTCCCTGGTACATGCCCACTGTACCATAGTATCACAAAGGAATAACATTAATTACGATAAAATACACAACAGAGCCCTAGGCACTCATTCTAATATTTATAATATAATAGTAACAGAAGGATATTGTTGAGCTATCCCTCCACTGTATGAGAAGAGGAAAAACACATTTCCAAATTTCACTAATATTTGTCATAATAACTCCAACATATCTCAATCAATTTTTCATAATTCAGCTTCTCAAAATATTAATATGACATTAACCCATATATCTAACTTGGTCCTAAGCAATATCACTTAGTGTGATGAATAAATTTCTGTACCATCTTGCTTAAAGTTTTCTTGCATTTGTTTTCATTCTCAATATCTTTTTTTTAAAAAAAAGATTCAATTTAGCCATAACTGTGAAATCCCGAACCTTTTCAACTCAAAGAATGAGTAAGCCCCTTCATAATGAATGTGGGTTACTTGTGAGTAAACCCATATAATATCAAGCTGTTAGTTACCTTTTCTGCAACTTTCCCCCAGTCAAGCCACTCCCAATCCAGTTCTGCAAAAGCAACCTAATCAGTGATTATTAAGCATTGAAACAATATTTGCATTCATTAAAAGATAAATGCAACATTAAAAGTATTGTTTAGTGGAGGGGCAGATTAAAGGGAAATAAACATTCTTTTCTAACTTCTCTTTTCATAAATATGTATTCACTGCTTCTTTGTAAGTGGCTAATCATTATCAAGAGTAGGAATTGGAAAATACCCCCTTTTAAAAGGAAGTAATTCAAAAGGATAGGAAATCCCATTTAGCTGTCTCCATATGCATGTATGGGGGAAGCAATATTTCTTTATTCTTTTTGAAATAGTTTTGTCAGTATATCTACCTAAAATTAGGCTTTGAAGAATGGAGACAAATTGAAAAATATTATACATCAGTTCTGAACGTTTGTTCATACAACAGCAGAGGTAGCCAATGTGGCACCATCATTTAGTGTCCCATCCTGTAGTCCAGGCATGGCCAAACTTGGCCCTCCAGCTGTTTTGGAACTACAGTTCCCATCATCCCTGACCACTGGTCCTGTTAGCTAGGGATGATGGGAGTTGTAGTCCCAAAACAGCTGGAGGGCCAAATTTGCCATGCTTGCTAGTCCTCTCACACAGTGCTGTTTCCTTTTCTGCTGCAGTTTGTCTTCTACCGAAGCTACATTATTTGTCTTGCTGTCCAACAATGGCAAAATTTCGTGATTTAAGTAATTTACTTAATTAATTGTGTAAATTACATTGTCATTATGTTATAGTCCACCCAATTCATTTCAGGGCAGCACAATTCAACTGGAGGAATTGGAATCATTTATGTATTATTTGCAGACTGAATATGGATTGTATTCGCTGGAATGATTTCCATTCTGGCCATGGGGCCAATAAGCAAACATTGGCAATTTCCACTCCTGTTTCCATCAGAATTCTCCAACATTCCTGGGCAGGAGGTGTGTGGGAGTGCAGGAGAAGAACCCATTGAACGGTGCTGAGGAAAGGATTTGAATTATCTCCAGTCTATCAAATGTAGTGGACAATATAAGAAAATGCAGTAAGATATAGATAGCATTGTGGTAGGTGCGATTTCATTTAGGTTGAATTGTAGAAACCCAATGGATTTAAGCATAACTAACTCTGTGCTGGATTTAGGTAATCACTTCCAGAAATCATTTTAATGAATTTAACTATCAATGCAATGGAGCCAATAAAAAACAAGACTCGTTATTCGCTTATAGTGGAATCCTAAGCACACTTACTAGGGGAGTAAGTTTCCATTTGGCACAATCGGGCTTACTTCTGAGTTAACTTGCTTAGGATTGTGCTGCAAATCTCTCACTGTCAAGGGGGAAGAAGTGTTTCACAAAGTTTTATTTTTTTGCAATACAATCATGAAACCACTTTAATTAAAAATGGCTTTTAGCAGCACCTCGTTAATTTGTTGACATTTCACCTTTTACAGTTATAACTTCCCATGCTTGGTTTCCACCCACAAAAGATCTTGTTTACAAAAATGTGTGTATGGTACAAAAATCTCTTTTCTTCCCCTTGGTTTTAAATGTAGCTTTCTCCTTCGCTGAGAATCTCTCCAGGTATTATTTATTGTACTGAAAGAAAGAAAATGAAGGTGAATACATATAAAAAAATGGAAATTCACCATATGGCCTGTCTTCAGTGTGGAAGTTAGGCACAGAGAAAACCCTGAATAATTTGTCGTCGTTTACTCAAAAGAATCAACATTGTAAAGCTGGACTGATAAACAGCATTTGCAGTGGTGATCAACTGCTAGGTGGAGGGAGAAAGGATAAGAAGCATTCCCCTTCAGCCATTCCAGAAAATCACTCACCTGTCAGGAATTAAAGCACCATTGGACTCAATTCACATATAGTCTAATCCATGGGTAGGCAAACTAAGGCCCAGGGGCCAGATCCGGCCCAATTGCCTTCTCAATCCAGCCCGTGGATGGTCTGGGAATAAGCATGTTTTTACATGAGTAGAATGTGTCCTTTTATTTAAAATGCATATCTGGGTAATTTGTGGGCCATAGGAATTCGTTCATATTTTTTTACCCAAAATATAGTCTGCCCCCCCACAAGGTCTGAGGGACAATGGACTGGCCCCGTCCTGACAAAGTTTGCTGACCCCTGGTCTAATCCCAATAGCATTGTGATAGATCCTCTCCTTGCCCCTTTCTGACAACAGTCCGTAGTGGATCCCACACTGCATGGGACCAGCTTCTCCGGCTATCATGTGGGCAGGGCCACCAGTCACATGGCTTTTCTCACCTGGTCCAAACTTTCCTGATGATTACCTTCACCCACATGCTTCCAGTGTTCTCATACACCCCACTGCCACATAAGATTGAAACTACAAAATGGCTTCTTGCATGCACAAGTTTTACAGCAGAAAACAATCAGGGGAGGAACACACTAAGAAGAATCTATATGGATACAGCCTAAGAATCTTCCAGATCCACAGGAAACTGCCTTATTGATCCATCTACAGTAGCTCCACATTATCTAGACTTAGCATTTTCTGTACTGATTGGAAGTGGCTCTCCAGAGGTCTCTCTCAGCCCTACCTAGAGATACCAGGGGACTGAACCTTCTGCATGTAGATGTTCTGCCACCAAGCTAGAGCCCTTCCCCTTAAAGGGTCTTTCAAGTTGCCTCCCTTGTTGCTGGGATGCTGGAAAGTTATTCAGAGGTGGAATGTAGAATCATTTTGGTTGCAGAAAGTAAAGAAATAATTTTCACAGAACTCATAAATGTTCCATGTATATCTGAAGAGTGATCATCTTCACCTAGGTATTGTCACATCGGCAAAATCAGAACCGATTAAACCATGCTTGCTTTATCATCATTGTCTCAGAATTTCACAGATTAAAGTGGAAACTAGTCTAATAGCACACATGAGCAAATGGATAAAAATTGATGTGCCTAATTGTTTTTGATGAACTGGGCCTGACAGTGGCCTGATAAACATGATGGTATTTTATGATTTTTAATCAGGTACTTAGCAAGTTCATTCCAGTTGTTTTTTAAAAGAAATGTTCTGACATTTAATCTATATGTTTCAGAAAGTTGTAGGCTCAGCCTTCCAGAGAAGGAAAATATACCACAGAAATTGCAGACAGAGAGCTGGGTGTCTTTTCAGAAGAGATCTCTGAAATCAGAAGGTCCATGGTTTTCAGGCCTGTTTTGGTAACATTTTTAGAGTAGGGGTATGTCATTATGAAGTATTAGCACCACATCCAGTACTTACTTCTTTATTACAATTATACTGTGACTTTCAGACTGGCAGACCCCCCCAAGAGAGACAAAACACATAAATAATGTGAAATCATTTATTTAAATTTCATTTATAAAAAAAATTGTAGACCTCTTACTCATATAAAACATCAAGAATATGCAGGTGCAATAACACATAGAAATACAGAAGAACCATAAGGAAGACTGGAGCATCTGTGGTATCAAAAGGTGCTGAGAGATTGAATAAGAGTAACAGGGTTGTGCTCCCCCTGCCCCTTTCTCGATAAAGCTCTTCCATCAGCGTGATCAAGGCTCATTTAATCCTGAACCCAGTTTCACATGGATCCACATAATCAGTGTCACCCAGGAATACTTACATCGTTCATCGCAAATTCATTGCAGTAGTTAAAACCTTAATTCTCCAAATGTCTCACCAAGATGCAAGTTTTGTCTAGCAGAGGAGCATTGTAGGACTTTTCTAGCGAATCCCAAAGGGCAGGGACCACTACTGAGAAAGCCCTGTTCCTCATGACTATAATCCATGCTAGGTTCAAATGGCCATAGAACAAAGAACAGAGACTTATGTATTATCCAAGAGGTGCAGGTGTGGGGTGGATACAAACATATTTTTCCTCCTAGGATAAACTGGAGGGGGTGGGGGGCAGGAACAATTCTTTATGTTTTCAATTTGAAAATTGAGAAAAGTTGGCTCTGGATATCACCTACTGGCCAATGCCCATAGCATCATACAGACGCCATCCTTGCCTTCAATCCATGGAGCAGTTTTCCACTTTGGAGGAAATGGTTTCATGGGGTGTTTTTGATAAAGAGTGGACATATGATTGACGCAAAGCACAAGTGTTGCTTTTTCGAAAGGCAAACATTCTATTATATCTGCATGGGCAAGAGAAAGGCAGAAAGCTAATCCAGCATTCAATTTGCTGGAATTAAGATCCATAATGTAAGCTCAGGCGAACAGTGTGAGTGAAGTAGTTGCTATGATTTGCTCTGAAAACCTGCAGCTGCACAAATGTTCATTTACAAGCCCTACAGTTTGCAGCGAAATGGATGGCATAATACAAGTCATCAAGAAACACATTCAGGGGAGCACGCGGGGGAAAAATGTGGCTGTGTCTCCACTTAATAAAAGTTAACTATTCCCTATATCTTAAGGCTACTTTTTTACCTTCCAGTTTCTTTCTAATTTGTCTGCAAACTTTGTAGTGAATGGTTACATTCTGCCTTGTCCCCAGATGAGGTCTCAAGAGGCATAAATACCAGCAAAATTGAACACTCTTCCTGAGGCTCAGTCGCGTAATAAGTGAAAGGTTTCCAAAATAAATCTGAGACGATGGTTGCCAAAAATGAAAATAATATTTTTGCTGAAAGTGGCACATTCCGGTATTTCAATCAAGTCAATCATACTTAAACAGAAATCCAGATAGGCAAAACTTCAGCAGCCTGGATACCAGATGTGATGGATGGTTTCATCAGGGCAAACCAGAGACTGATTAAAAGCTCTGCTTTTATTTTTAAAACTAGGCTTCTGGAGTTAGTAATCCCGGTTATGTAACTCTGTTCTTGGCACACACTAGGGCAGGTATCCTGGGCCCAGATGCTCATCAGCTTTTTGAATTGGTGCCCACCAACTCCTTCAATAATGTATTCTCTTTTGCTAACTCCATCTAACAATCTGGGCTTGTGTACATATAATGATAAAGGCTTGCTGTTGAAAAGCTTTTTGTGATCTTCTTGAAAAGCAATTGAAACATGCATGGCATCATTAGGCAGCATTCTTGGGCAGCTGTTAATCAGGGCTGGCCCATCCATGAAGCAAGGTTAAGCCAATGCCAGCCCTGCCAGGGCTTTGCCTGCAACACCACCACAATGCTGTTGCTGGCACCACTGTGCCTGCCACACCATTGCCATGGTACCCACTGTGCCCTCCCTGTTGCTGCTGCTGCATTGTGGTAGCAGCATGGATGCAGGCAAGGGTGTAGTTGTGGTGGTGAGGCTGGAGGCAGCATGGACATCACAGCGGGTGAAGGGAGGCACCCTTGGTCTGCAGGGGGTGGCATTGTAGGGCAGTGATAGAATCAGGGCATTTGTCTGCAGCAGCAAAATGACTCTGGCTGGTCCGGCTGCCAGTGCCCCAGGGCCCAATTGTCCCTCTGCAGATGTCTGCCATGAAGTCACTTAAAACAAAGAAACAAACCTCCTTCTAGCTACACCAGAGTTGACATACATCTGGAATTTCCCAGACATAGCTGGGATTTGGCCATTGGAAACATGGCAACCCATGCCAGAAGTGTAGATTTTGGATTTCACTTTTTGAAATATGGCAACCCTAAGCTACACACAGTGGCCTTTTTCTCATTGGACTTGATCTGGATTAAAGTTCTCAGTCGCTGCTCCTTTAAAATGTTATCAAATTTGACCCATGATCTTAAATGGATTCATAGCCATTGTCAGTGAGATTGTCCTGATTTGAATTGTACCCAACTGCTGTATTCATGTGTTTGTGTATTTCCAAAACATCCAAAGCACCATTCATCCAAATGGATCTCAGGGTGGTGTAAGACAACAAAATACAATGAAAGCAGAGCACAATCCATTGTAATTAGAAGCCAAAGCAACAGCGAAAACCTAAAAGCAAACCACAGGAAAATGTAACCCCTGGAAAATGCCATCAGCAAACAAGGAAGGCTTACATCTGGCACCGAAATGATTGAAATGTCAGCATCAGTCAAACCTCCACGGATGATGTTCCACAATTGGGGTGGCACAACAGAACTGAAAAATTAAAGATATGGAAATGCAAGCGTATTGTCTAGGTTGGTTCTGAACTAGTATTGCCACCGCATTTAGTGGAAGTGGATTCTGTTAGCTAATTATGTATTGTTCTTTTACTTGGCTTTTTCCAAACAGCATGTGTAAATTATGTCTACCTTTTGTCTGTCCTAAACCTACAATCAAGTTCACTGGTTGATCTGTACTGCAAAGATCTAGATGCCGGTTGTTCCAGGAGAGTAGTGTTGGAGAGGAGGAGGCTGAGGATATTTACTTCCAGAAGAGAATAAAATCTAAGGTTAAGTGTGGGAAGCCGTTATATGAAGGAGGACATGTGTGATGGGTCCTTGGGCCTTTTTATGGAGAAGTGGTTACATAAGTCAAAATATAAGCATTTCAGGAGACAGCATATGATGGAACTTTAGAAGCCCCAAAATGAATACTATGTGAATAATAGATCTAATCCCATCACTAATAACAACCCAGTGGATGGCAGATTTGACTGAATAGAGATATAGGGAGACAGTTCTCATGGAAACCAGGTGAACGACTTGCTAAGGAAATAGCTGAGGGGGACATTGGAGGAAATTGACTAGTAGTGACAGGTAGATGCTAATTAACAATCAAAACATAATTGAGATAAACAGCTGTTTTTTCATCACATGACTGCCACCAAGACAGGAGAAGTATGAAGATCAACCAGGATATGCAATCATTTCTTTGATGCTGGATTTTTTTTTAAAAAAATAAAAAACTCACAATAATATATTAATATAGCAAGCTCTGGCAAACATAAAAGGGATGAAGAACTGCACTGGAAGAGATGAGAGAGAGAGTCAAGTTGACAGGCTAGAGAAGCCTGGATGCAGAGAGAACCAATTACACTGAACATTGAGGGAGGGACAAAAATATGGAAGTGAAAGGGAATGTGATTTTTTATTTATTTAAAAAATGCAATTGAGCCCGGGCAAATTAATTAGGTCCCTTCATGAGCCCCAGCCCAAACTGAAACATGTCTAAGCAACATTGAGTGCTGAGATCTAGACAGCTCAAACTCAACAATTTCATCATAAATTTAACTCGGCAGAATGTATGTTAAAGAAAACCCCTATAGGGAGCAGAGAGACAATATGCAAAATAGAAGTACAGATAAGGTCTAGCTTCAGACATCTGAGGACCAGCCATAGTTAGGGTTTCTACCTGTTTGTTTTCTGGCTCTGCTCCTCTGCAATTGACAGCAGATGTTAAGCCACTGAAGACATCATGTTAGTGCTCTTCATAATGTTAGTCCTCCTCATCCAATTCATGCTATTCAAACCAAGTTCAAGCCATGGCTGCAAAGAAAGAATCAGACCGATGGTCTGACTCGGAACAAGGCAGTTTCCTTTGTTCCTAAGAGGAATAACTTTTTAACCAGAGTTGTGATGTCCGAAGATGCTTCCATCTTAATAAAGATTACTTTACTGGAATGGGGTGTTTACTTTCAAATGTTTCTTACAGGTGTGATGAAATATGTCCAGAGCAACTCTATAATTAATCAAGGTTTTGGCCTCTGTGATTAATGACGGTTTGGGGCCTATGATTAATGAAGATTTTGGATATGGGTCTGACAGTAGTCAAGAAGAATCAACCTATGTGGAATACTTGACCAATAGAGAAATTTAACTAGGGAAAGAGGTTTTGGGGAAATGCAGTTGGACAAGTAGAACAATCTGGTTGAATTGTTAGGAGGGAAGGAGGGACAGTCAAACTTCAAAGGGATGAATGCCAGATAAGATTATCCAGACAGACTTCAAGACTCATCCAAACTTCTGAACGTCAGGCATCCCTATCTTCAGATTGAATAGGCAGCTTGACAGCAGAGTGACCTTAATAGGATCAGAGAATAGGCTACTGAGTGAGGTCAGCAGAGATGATCCAAGTTAAAATAGGATCTCAAAACTGTGGAGCAGAAAGGGAAGGACAGACGTTTGAGAGGGAAGACGGATCAGATAGTCAAGGTTTTGACATGGAATGAAAGGGAAGTGAATTCATTTTCAGGGTCTTCAAATGCTTTCTCCCTTTCACTCTGGAAAATAAGGCACTCCCAGGTCTTTATTTGTGAAACAATAATGCGACCCTAGAAAGCTGCCTTGTGATGAGCCATGCCGTTAATTCCTGAAGTATCACAAGGATGCTATTTGTTCTATTTTCATCCGACCTTTCCTTCAAAAAGCTCTGTGTGGCACACAAAGTTTCCCCCTCTGTTTTTATCCACACAGCGGATAAAAATGTGGTAGTTTAAGCTTAGAGATGGTGACTAACCCAAGGTCCCACACAGAGTTTATGGCTGGGTGGGGATTTGAACTCAGGTCTCTTTCTGATGCTAATCACTATTCAATGCTGGATATCATTGTTCTAACAGATATAGTATATGTTTTGATGCAAAAGTCAATGGAAAGCCATATGAACATATCACCGGAGACTTCAAAAGATCCATCCTACTTGCACTGTAACCTGGTTGATTTCTGGTAACCCTCTTTCCAAATCATTTTACGAATGTATAGTTTTTTCTCCACCCCACCATTTAAGACTGCGACCAAATTCATTCTTATTTGGGACTCAATAGAAGGGTGCCAGGGCATATTTAAACCTGTTTTGATCCACAGCTGACCCTTCAACAGAAGAGTGATATCTAAAAAGTATATGCAGCATTTAAGCCCTGGAGGATCACACTTATTCAGAAATAAGATCTATTGAATTCACTGTAATTTTCTTCTGAGTAAGCATGCATGGAATTTGGTTGTATGTAGACTTACTTTGGGCATGCCAGACTATACCTTTGTTGAGATTTATTATTTTCTAAAATCCCTGCAAACAAACTTATCAGCAGATATGTTCTCAGAAACAGTAAGTTATAATTCAGCAGGCATGTTCTGTTTAAGCTTTTAAACGCCTACTGGAAATTTCTCTATTTTGTCAGGCTTATGCAAGCACTTAAGAAACATCTTTCCGCAACTGTTAGCCAAATGTATGGTTTTGCGTACAGTTGTTGTGAACTGCTGACATCTCTGCATTGACTCATGTGTCTGTGGTGTGCATTCATGTGTACAACCCTATGTGCAGTGGCAGGACTACACACAATCAGGACCTCTGAAAAAATCAGGGGTCTCAGTCATATGGACCCTACCTGCTCACAAAGGATTGTATGTGTGAGCACACATCTCAGATGAGCATTGCAACAGATTGATGGGGCTGTCTGCACATTCACTGTGTTTGTGGAGAAAGAACTGAATATGCAATAAGGTCCATCATCACCTTATTGTAATGTGGGTCTTCTGAAGTTGTGATGTGAACAATAACCTGATAGCTATCTCCAGAAATACACCCCTCCCCTTTCTCTTTCTCTCTGTTATTTTGAATACCATAACTGTTAAAATTTGCAAACATCCTAATGCACAGAGGATGTCAGAAATTGGAAAAAGGGGGAGGAAAACAATTAGCAATTAATTATGTAACGTTTTGGTTCACAGGCAAAAACAAGAAAACTAACCTGAGATTGGAAATGTGCAACAAAGGGTTTGATATAAGAAATGAAGCCAAAAGTAACATAGTGTGGGAATTGCCTTTACCTTGCCTGAATCGCTGAGTGATGATTAGCAGACAAATGAAGGACATCAGCCTCCAGGTGCAACCTTGCTACATATCAAGATCTCACCTAGATTACTAATTAGAGGCCAAACCTCTGTGTGCAAGCCAACTCCTATGCAAGCCCAAGATGTGATCTGGAGCAATTCCTGACAAATTGCACATATAGCACGATGTGTTACGAAGGAAATTGTGCATGCTGGCTACCTGCTGCATAGTGCAGGTGTAAGTGATGTGCATATGGGCATCAAAATTTTGCATAGTTGCATCTTTATACTAAGAGATTCCTCACATGTGGGATATTAATCAAAACACCTCTTGTCTCTCCCCCTCCCACAAAAATCCTGCACAGGCTAGAGAGATATGGACACACATTTCAGATGTAAGCACAACCTCTCAGACTTTCACACTGGTTCTGTTAATGCCTACAAACCGAACTTCTGTGAGGAGGGAGATCCTAAGACAAGGATGGGGAACCTCTAGCCACCCAGATATTTGTTGGACTCCCTCTCCCATCAGCCTCAGCCAACATGGACCAGCCTTCATGGCTCAGATCACCCTGCAAATAGAGGGCTCCCTCAGCATTGTATATTTTATCATTATATTTTGAGGTGCCTTGGTTCAGTTCTGACAGAGGTTAGACGTTAAAAATAAGTTAATAACTCAGCTTCTCTCTGCAACAAAGACCGGCACAGTAGAAGGTGCAAAAATAATTTGAAGAGTTATAGAAATAGAAGATTGCATACATTCTGCCCCATGTTTGTCTGGCCATAATGCAATTCTCTGCTTATGATTGAGTGGCATTTAAATACAGTTATAATTTCCCATTAGCAGTTTCAGTCCATAGATCTGCCATGGCTCCACAGTAGAATGCCAAGTTTCCATAACTGAACTTGACAGCAAAGCAGGCCATCTTGCAATTTATGAATGCTGAAATGGTGAAATCTTTTGTCAGGCAATGACTTGGTAATGACCCAGAATGCCCCTTCATGGTCAACGGCAAAGCTTTTCCAGCCATGCCTTTGTTAGGAAAGTTACGGGGAAACGGCCCAGAATGGAAGCAGAAATAAGCTAGATAAACCCAGCTACACAACTAGCCTGGATGGAACCGGCCTAGAGATGGGGATTAAAACCATCTTTCTTCCATGGCATCTGAGGGTGTGCAGGTCTCGCCCTGCAGGGTAGGTACCATGCATGCGTGGTGCAGCGGGGGCAAGCGTCCACTCAAACAAGGAGCTCACCTCCCCACTTGCCCCCCCAATAGCTGGACAGGTGGGATATAACTCACCTACCTAGAAATATACTGCATTTCTTCTGTGCCTCCCCCCATTTTTTTCTGGTGTCATGAAAAGGCAGCAAGTTCTTATTTATTTTGTTTATTACTATTGCATTTATGCTGTCAAGGCATGGGAGAGGAGCTTGCAGGAGGGAGACTTGACTGGTATTCAATACTCCATATATGAAACTTGAAGAGGGAGTTCCATTTGCTCCTCTGCCTCAGGGAACAAATTGCCATGGGCCGGCCCTGAGAGGGGTGGGTGTTCACAAGGAAAAACGACACAAGACCAATGTGGCTCTGTCAAAGCCACCTCTCTGCCATTCATATTTGTAAATATGTGTGTGTGTGTGTGTGTGTGTGTGTTTGTGAAGCCATCTTCTTAAACTGCTTCACAAGCAGTCTAGTTGTAGCTGTAATTTTCCAGGCCCCCGCCAAAAAAATCAAAATCAAAAGAGTGCTGATTTCAAGTTTATTCTTCCTACCAAAGGTCAGTTTATCAGGCAGTGTGTGCTTTAAAACAAACAGAAAATGCTGAGTTAGAGACTGTGGCTTTGTTGTTCTCCAACAACGGAAATAAAATAAAGCCACAGGGGCAGGCAACAACACATTTCAGAAAAGAAGAATATTGTCTTGAGTGGTTTAGCGTTGCAGAAATATTTCATACTCCAGCTACATGTTGGCTGTGTTCCCAGACCTGCTACCTGTGGAAGATGGTAGTGCCAACACTTACATCTTGGATGGCATTTTCATCTCAAAGCCCTTTATAAACACTGATTAATTCACAGTACAACCTTTCGGAGGCAGGCTAACTATGATCATATCCAGTCCATGGGTGAGAAGAGAGGCTTACAGCTCAACCCTATACATTTCTACGCAGATGTAAGCCCCAGAATTGCCGTCACAAGCTCTGTAAGGCTAAACTTGTAGATGATGAGCACCTTTCATATGTTATTGCTAAAGCACAGCAACCATCCCAATGGTACATGGCAAGCTGCCTTCCACCGACTCCATCTACCTCAGAATTGTCCTCGCTAATTTCACACAAGCTTCTCTCCCAGTCCTGCTTGGAAATGCCAGAGACTGAATCTGAGACCATGCAAAATCTAGAAATGGGAAAATCCAGCAGTGTTGGTTTCTGTCCATTTCTCATTCTTCTCATCTTAAATTCCATTCTCCACATTTCCACATTGACTTGTGGTTTTTAATAGTCCTCATGAAAGTTTATTAGCTAAGTCTGCCTAATATACACATGCCCCCGTCTCCAAGCGTCAAGAGAACCCAGTGTTTCCAGAGCTTAGCCAGAGTTCAGTTTCCATGGAATGATGGTAAACAGACACTGTGGTGTCTTTAGGATATATGGCTTTATTTATACATATATACTGTCAGGGACCGTGCTGAGGAGGGCTGCACTGAGGAGGAATAGTGGGAGCCTCAACCTCCCCGTGTTCCTGATCAGGATCCTGAATATTCCCAGGAGCAGGAAGACAGTATAGATTTGGAACAGTGGTTTGCAGAGGGACATAGTTCAGAAAGCAGAAACTGGGAAGTACTGGATGGGGAACAGCTAGGAGGAGAAGCACTGGGAGAAAGAGAGTTAACAGACTCACTTTCTCTGGAAAGCATTCATCTGCTCAGCCCAAGGTCAAGAAGAGCAGATAAGGAGACAACACAGAAAGCACAGTTGTTACGAGATCAGGTTACAAGACGTGGGTGACTAGGGAGGAAGTGGGTGGAACCCTTAATTGGGAGCACCTTCATTCCTAGGAAATGGATTCTTTGTTCTCTCACTGTGATCATTAAAGTTTCTAACGGGTAAGGAAGACTCCTTTCCCTTTGTTCTGCTTGTTGTTGTTTAGTCGTTTAGTCGTGTCCGACTCTTCTTGACCCCATGGACCAGAACATGCGAGGCACCCCTGTCCTCCACCGCCTCCCGCAGTTTGGTCAAACTCATGCTGGTAGCCTTGAGAACACCGTCCAACCATCTCATCCTCTGTCGTCCCCTTCTCCTTGTGCCCTCCATCTTTCCCAACATCAGGGTCTTTTCTAGGGAGTCTTCTCTTCTCATGAGGTGGCCAAAGTATTGGAGCCTCAGCTTCACGATCTGTCCTTCCAGTGAGCACTCAGGGCTGATTTCCTTCAGAATGGAGAGGTTTGATCTTCTTGCAGTCCATGGGACTCTCAAGAGTCTGCTTATCTACTGCCAAAGGGGGGAGGAAGCCTATTCCCTGAAGCCTGACATATACACACATATAGGTTCAGGTGGGGGTAAGGCTCACAGCATTAACTCTGTCTACAAACCACCCCTTTGGGTTCAGCACAGATCAAGATATGCCTCTGTGTCTCCAGCTTTCAGCACCAGCCAAAACTCTCACACACAATTCTTCCAAACATGGTTCCCTGTGGCCTCTTGTTCTCTTGTGGCCATCCATAGTTCCCTGTGAAGAGGGATTGGTTGTTAAACCACTCTGAGATCTAGAGCTCAGTGAAGAGAGTAGGGTCTTCCAACAACTCTCAGCACCCTTTAGAAGCTACAGCTCCCATAATTCTTGGGGGGGGGGGGCTATGATGCCGTGACTGTTTAAAGTGGTATCATAGTGCTTTGAATGTATGGTGCAAAAGTGGCTTTAGTCAAACTACTAACACTTCACATGGGTACATGGGTACGGGAATCACAGTGTGCTGCAGGTAGAACGTCAACCACAAAGCCACAGAGAGGATAAACAGCTTAGACATGGAATGCCATGCATCAGAATGTACAAGAGAGAAAATGGGGGCTGGTGCATGGGAGTGCGTGTGAAAGAGAAGAGGAGAGAGATGAAAGAACAAGATTAGGACCTTGGTCGTGCTCTAATAATGGGAAAATACAGCTGCTCTCCCCACTGCAAAATCTGAAGGCAGTTGTTACAGCTTACTATTTTGTCTAGCCCTGATAGATCAGATACATCAGACCAAGGAGAAAGCCACAAGGGCTCCATTCACATTTCTGAGTGTTTGATTCTCCACACTTCTAGAGACTTCAGTTCACCGTGAGAGTTTGTTTTGAGGAGGGTGGGGTGTGTGGAGAAACCCCTTGCCCCTCCCGAAATTGACTTCTTCAAAGCAGACGGCCAAATAAATCATTTCCTTACAACTGCTGCATGCGTAAGTCAAGCAAGAGAGTGAAAGCAAAGCAATCAGTGACGCTATTCACAGAAGCCTGGGTAAAATAATGATAATAATTGTTAAAGAATTGCTGAGTAAAATCAGGGCTATCACTCGGGTGGCCACTTAGGCATCGTGAAGAAAACAGAGAGGGCGCGATGTGTATAGTTGAAATTTGAGAAATAGCCTCATTTCAACAGAAGTGCAATGTGTCCAGGTGATCTGGGTGCCTTCTCAGCCTGTTGTCCAGGTGCAAATTGTTAACGGGCAGCTTCTGGGCCCTTCCTGCTCTCCCTTCTTGTGGTTCCTTATCTTTAAATTGGTCTTTCACCAGACAGTCCTTGAGACAGAGGACTCCATTGAGCAGAGGACAGTCCTTTATAAAGAAGAATGTGTGGCCTCCCTAATTATCACATCATTTAACGCTTTACTCAAGAAACATAATGGATATTTTAAAAAAACTAAACAAAACATGCAACCACCAAAAGACTGGAAGTTGTATCCTGCTTGTGAACACCAGCACAGAAATGGAGAAAAGCACACCTCAAAGGTGCACTAGGTGCACAAATTTGTAAAGGGCCAAAGCTTTTCGTATGATGCTACTGAGTCTGTCTCATCAGAAGACAATCAAACAAGGCTGGCTTGGCCAATCTGTCTCAGAATATGCCAGGAAGGAGGAGTGCATCCCCCACACCACCCTGTTCACCCAATGTACCTGCCCTGCTTCCAGTGTCTCCAGATGTCTGTACAAGGGTGTAACATTCAAATATGCAGGAGCAGCCAATCAGGCTCTTGGATGAAGTGAATCAGCAACCTGATTGGCCTGCAGGAGCAGCCTGGAATTAGCCAATCACGCGGGGCCTAAATAATGTATATATAGCTAGACGTTTTGGGGAAAGTTTCATTCATTGCCACTATGAGCTGAATAAAGAGCATGAAATTCACACTCGACTGAGTATATTTCATCTGTGTAAGTGAGTACGTGTGTATGTGTGTGTGTAGACTGGGAGAGGTTATTGGAAAGGATGTCTAGGTAGCTGCTGTTACATTTATATCCCATCTTTCCTCCAAGGAATTCAAGGTGGTGTACGCGATTCTCCTCCTCCTCATTTTATCCTCACAGCAACCCTGTGAGGTAGGTTAGAATGAGAAATGGTGTCTGGCCCAAGGTGAGTTTCATGGCACGAGTGGTGATTTGAACTTGGTTCTCCCAAGTCCAAGTCCAGAGCTCTAACCATTATACCACACTGGTTCTCTCCGTTCGTTCTTTTACTGGCTCACTTTTAATCGATGAATAACTATCCTATTTCATTTTAATCTCCTTTCTGCAGCAAATGTTCTGCAGTGGGCAGGCTGGGGAGGGAGGAAGCTTCAGTGCATTGTCATTGCCTTGCAGTTTTGTTCCCTTCTGTTAATTTTCAAATAGGTCCTACAGTGTTGCAATATTGCTAACTGTGGTTTTGCTTATGTCTCTCGTTTCTGCAGATTCTCTCATTACCATGTGGCAGGGCACCCCATAGGCCTGATAAATAAATAATACAACACCGAGAGCAGGAACACAACTCACAAAAACACATTATTAAAAAAAATAAAATTAAGAAATATCTCTCCCCCCCCTTACCTAAATAGAGATTGATTTTATAATTTGAAATGCTGAGGAGTACTTCGTGGCGATATATTGGGGCTTTGGGACAAGGAGAATACAAAGTAATGGACATTTTTTGCTCTTGAGACTGGCAGCGGGGAGGGGTATCTCTCAGTGAATAGATGGCGTTTCCCAAACAGAAGTGAGAACCTGTCAGTTCACTGGCCAGGTATAATGCACTCCTTGCTTTGTCATGTTGCTTTCCAGGTGGGTGGGAATTTTGAAGGTTACCCCTGTATTCCCTTAGCATACACTGTTTTCCATTTCAAGTGGGAGTCATAGTTCAATGGCAGAGCATGTGCTTTGCATGCAGAAGGTCTCATGTCCTGGCATCGCCAGGTAGGAACTTTTCCCTTCCTCCCACGCAACCCCCAAATCTCTTCTGGGGGCTCCCCCAACCCTCTAGAGCAGCTGTGGGGGTGGTGCAGGGTGAGGAGAAGGGGAAGTTCCACGGGGCAAGTGCAAATCCTTGCGCTGGTGGAACAAGTTTGTTGGATACCACCTACAGAATTGAGGGTGGTGGTCCAATGCCAAGATGAAGGTCTACCAGGCTCATTTGATGAGCACGCTGCTCTATGGAAGAGAGTCATAAGCAACTTACAGCCACCTGCAGAGATGCCTTTATGCCTTCTACATGCACTGCATCAGGAAGCTTTGGGGCATCGCATGGCAGGACAGAGTCTCAAATGAAGATGTGCTCTTTCAAGCCCATGTTCTCAATCCCTAAGCAATTCATTAATCAATTGAAAGGCATAGAATCATAGAATCATAGAGTTGGAAGAGACCACAAGGGCCATCGAGTCCAACCCCCTGCCAAGCAGGAAACACCATCAGAGCACTCCTGACATATGGTTGTCAAGCCTCTGCTTAAAGACCTCCAAAGAAGGAGACTCCACCACACTCCTTGGCAGCAAATTCCACTGTCGAACAGCTCTTACTGTCAGGAAGTTCTTCCTAATGTTTAGGTGGAATCTTCTTTCCTGCAGTTTGGATCCATTGCTCCGTGTCCGCTTCTCTGGAGCAGCAGAAAACAACCTTTCTCCCTCCTCTATGTGACATCCTTTTATATATATATATATATATATAGGCAGATGATGATCCTACTAAAGATCTTGAACTGATTGATGACCCTAACACACATACACATTTTGAAAACGAGTCTCATGTAAATCACATTGCGTGGCCAGGCGGAGACCCCAGGCAACCCCCGGGAGGAATGATGACTCATGACAACGTGTTATGGGATTAAAATTGGCCACAACTTTATTAAACTTTCAGTTGTAGGGAGACCTTGGCTTAGGCATTGGGCGTTTATCCCTCCCAGTCCCCAGCTGGGGATCTGGGAAACCTCAGGGTTATCCAAACTGTGTGGGGATTAGGCTGGCTCTGGAAAATGTATGTTTAAGCAGAGAGCCCGCCCGCCATTTTTCCACAACGCAGGGAAGAGCACTGACAACCTAACGGCGTATGGACAGTGACTCCCCTCAAAACAACCCCTTTAACAGGGAACCCTGGGATCGCCGCTGCAGGGGGGCGTGGGTCACTGCTTCACCCCCCCCTCCCATTTAGGGAAGATAGACTAAAGGATTCCGCCCAAGGCCAGTGAAACCGCCAAAGTTGTGATGTTTTGCTACGGGGAAGGCAAAACCTGCCAATGCAGGGGAATTCCTTCCCGGTCCTTCAACAGTAACCATCAATGACCGTAGCAGTGCCCGCATACCTGTAAGGAAGAGGTTAACCTGCAAAGGTAAAGGTAAAGGGACCCCTCACCATTAGGTCCAGTTGTGGCCGACTCTGGGGTTGCGGCGCTCATCTCGCTTTATTGGCTGAGGGAGCCGGCATACAGCTTCCGGGTCATGTGGCCAGCATGACTAAACTGCTTCTGGCGAACCAGAGCAGCGCATGGAAATGCCGTTTACCTTCCTGCTGGAGTGGTACCTATTTGTCTACTTGCACTTTGATGTGCTTTCGAACTGCTGGGTTGGCAGGAGCAGGGACCGAGCAACGGGAGCTCACCCCGTCACAGGGATTCGAACCGCTGACCTTCTGATCGGCAAGCCCTAGGCTCTGCGGTTTAACCCACAGCGCCACCCGCATCCCTTAACCTGCAAAAGGAAGGCATAAATTGAGGGAGGGCAGGGTGGGAGAAGCTCTGGAGCCAACTGAGGACTCTCAGGTAAATTCCACCCTCTATTGTGTGTGCAGGGCGGTCCTAACCCTACCTGGTCATCTCCCCTGGCAACACCTCCCCAGCTGGGATTGGTTAACTGTCTGAGGGTAGGTGGGAACCTCCAGGTATCCAGCTTGGGGAGGCGAAGCCAGCTTGACTAGCCGGGGATCGTGTAGGGTCAGGGGGCTGCGCACAACCACGCAAAAAGCGCCCCCATTTGAAGTGGGGAGTGGTCATTCTAGAATTCTTCAGCAATGTGTTTTTTGAAAATCCTAAAATCACACCATTCACCTTCTTAATCCTCCGATCCTAAACATTGTTTCCTCAGGATTAGTCCTGTTTTGTCTAAAGCTGTAGCTGCATGCACATTTACTTGGAACCTGCAGCACAATCCTTTAAATGCCTTTTCAGAAGTAAGCCCCATGGACTTCATCACGACTTTCTGCCAGATAAGTGGGTATAGCTAAGCAGTAAGCATCATGAGCCTTACTTCTGAAATCCAGACTGGAAATAAATATTTTTTGCATTCAGGTATAAAGAAGAGTAGGCTAATAATAATGCTACTGGGATGATTGTTGCCGAACAGGTTAAGTCGATGTTTACTATCATTTTCCAGTGAATTAAAAACTGCCTTTTGGTTTCTGCCTTGTCTTACAGGGATGTCTAGGGCTTAATTTAGGTCAGATGTCAAAATCAGGATATTCCATAGTCTGTCAGTATGATTTTGCATTATTCAGCATGTTACAGAAATGTATTGAGCAGGTTGTTGGCATTTTCGGGAATAAGAGCAGTGCTTTTGTTCCATCCTCATAAATAGAAACCCACAGGGGAAGTCCTAGCTACCCTCAGTTAAATGTATCTAATGTCTGTTGCTCATTCTCTGCCCATATCCAGACTCATTGTATTCTGACCCAGTGGAGGTCATGCAAGAAACATGCAGCTAATATCTGTTCCTCTCAGAGGACTAAATTACCAAGGTCATATAAGCCATGAAAACCTCTCTGTGTGCTTAAGTCCTATTCCCTGCCCCCCACAGAATGTGGGCCACTGAAGGAAGCCAGTTCTTGATGGAAAGAAGACATATACAGCTTAAAACAGGGGTGGGGCTCACGAGTCAAATGTTTCTCTGCTGGCTCCTGGGACTCACCCCAGGCCATGCCCCCTTCCCAGGCCACACCCCTTACTGACCCTGTTTCACAACCTCCTTGAATGTTTCTACCTGACTGGAAAGTGTCCTGGAATTCCGATAGTGCCTCTTGCTTCCCTGGAAAGAGGATAGAGAGAGGTCTGTGAGCATGTGTAGAAACCTACGAGGAAACATTTGGGGTTTTTAAATTTAGAGACAAGGCAAGAGACAACATGATAGAAGTGTATACAGTGGTTCCTCGGGTTAAGTACTTAATTTGTTCCGGAGGTCCGTTCTTAACCTGAAACTGTTCTTAACCTGAAGCACTACTTTAGCTAATGGGGCCTCCTGCTGCCGCCGCGCCACCGGAGCACGATTTCTGTTCTCATCCTGAAGCAAAGTTCTTAACCTGAGGTACTATTTCTGGGTTAGCGGAGTCTGTAACCTGAAGTGTATGTAACCTAAAGCGTGTGTAACCCGAGGTACCCCTGTACAGTAATGTATGGTATGGACACAGTCGTTAGAGAAAAGTTTTTCTCCCTCTCTCATGACACACTAGGACACGGGTGGCGCTGTGGGTTAAAGCCTCAGCGCCTAGGACTTGCCGATCGAAAGGTCGGCGGTTCGAATCCCCGCGGCGGGGTGCGCTCCCGTCGTTCGGTCCCAGCGCCTGCCAACCTAGCAGTTCGAAAGCACCCTCGGGTGCGAGTAGATAAATAGGGACCGCTTACTAGCGGGAAGGTAAACGGCGTTCCGTGTGCGGCTCTGGCTCGCCAGATGCAGCTTTGTCACGCTGGCCACGTGACCCGGAAGTGTCTGCGGACAGCGCTGGCTCCCGGCCTCTAGAGTGAGATGAGCGCACAACCCTAGAGTCTGGCAAGACTGGCCCGTACGGGCAGGGGTACCTTTACCTTTACATGACACACTAGGACTCATGGGGATCCAATGCAACTGAATGCTGGAAGATTCGTAGAACAATGGAATTGTAGAGTTGGAAGGGACCCCAAGGGTCATCTATTCCAACCTCCTGCAATGCAGGAATCTCATAAAGCATCCATGACAGATGGCCACCCAACCTCTGCTTAAAAACCTGCAAGGAAGCAGAGTCCACAACCTTCCAAGGGAGACTGTCCCACTGTTGAACAGCTTTTACCATCAGAAAGTTACAGATAGGTAGCCGTGTTGGTCTGCCATAGTCAAAACAAAAAATTTTTTTCCTTCCAGTAGCACCTTAAAGACCAACTAAGTTAGTTCTTGGTAAACATCAGAAAGTTATTCCTGATGTTTAGTCAGAATCTCCTTTCTTGTCATTTGAAGCCAGGATTGATTCAGGATAGTCAAACTGTGGGAGGCACTGGCCAGCAACTTGAGTGGCCCCATCATTCTGTCCGGACACTGAGGTCCAGCGCCGAGGGCCTTCTGGCAGTTCCCTCACTGTGAGAAGCCAAGTTACAGGGAACCAGGCAGAGGGCCTTCTCGGTAGTGGCACCCGCCCTGTGGAACGCCCTCCCACCAGATGTCAAAGAGAAGAACAACTACCAGACTTTTAGAAGACATCTGAAGGTAGCCCTGTTTAGGGAAGCTTTTAATGTTTAACAGACCACTGTATTTTAATACTTTGTTGGAAGCCTCCCAGAGTCGCTGGGGAGACCCAGCCAGATGGAACAGGTATAAATTATTATTATTATTATTATTATTATTATTATTATTATTATTATTATTGAGGATTAGGCAAATTCACAGAGTATCAAGTTATCAATGGCTACTGATCCTAATGGCTGTTTCCTACATCCATTGTCAGAGGAGGTGATGCTTCTGATAGCCGTGGCTGGAAACTGCCGGAGGGGAGAGTAATGTTGCCCTCAGGTCCTGCTTGTGGGCTTCCCATAGGCAGTGGCGTCACAAGGGGGTGGGGGCAGTGCACCCCGGAGTCCCATGTCTGGGGGTGGGTAACAAGAAGGCACCCTATGGGGTGCTTGCCCCGACACCCCTGGGTGCAGTGACGCGAGCAGCCATCGCGCTGCCGCAACTGCATGTGGAGGATCCTCCGTTTGTGGCTGCAGCCGTGAGCAGAGGATCCCGCCACTGTCTGTACAGTGTTTGAGCAGCGCTGGTGGCAAACTGCTACGTACAATGCATGAGCTGTACGTAGTGACACCACACTTGTGCTGTACATAGCGCTTTGCCACTGGCACTGCTTGAACACTGTATGGATGGCAGTGGGATCCCTCCATCGCCACTACAGCCGCAAGTGAAGGATCCCTCTGCCGCTGCCGTGAGCAGAGGATCCCGCCACCGTCCGTATAGCACTCGGGCAGCGCTGGCGACAAACCACTATGTACAATGCATGTGCGGTGTCGCACGCAAGCGCTGTACGCAGCGACGCTGCACATGCACCCTATGTAGCAACACCATGTATGTGTTATACGTAGTGGTGCAATGCATGCACAGCCGGTGGTTTGCCCCACCCCAGGTGTTGATTAGCCTTTGTTTGCCCCTGCCCATAGGTGCCTGGCTGGCCACCGTGAGAAGATGATGCTGACTAGAAGGGCCACTGGTCTGAGGCAGCAGGCTCTTCTTCTTTAAAGAGGAAACTGTCCTCTGACAGCCTTTCAAATAGAGGACACATGTCCACCCAAGTCCCACTCTTCAGAATTACTTTGGGTCTTTAGCTTAGCCTATGACAATACTGAAGCGGATAGCAAAGCGTAACACCTTACAGTCACTCTAACATGATGTGAACTTGTCTCACTGGGTCTTCATCCTCTTGTCATCCCACAAAGAAATCTTAAGCCATCAGAATGTGAAAGAATGGCCACTAGTTATGTTTCTGATGCTGCAGAAAAGAACAGAGGGAAATGGATTGCTCTCTGACGTGAATATCAACTAGATAAAATATCCGAAGGGTATTTATTCAGCAGATGAATTAAATTTTGAGGCTTCAGAAATAAACATCAGTGGAAGTTTTATACACACACACAAATCCTCGGGTGTGTTTTCTTTTACCAGATTGTTATTTACTGACTTGCTCTTCCCTCCAAAAAGTAGAGATGCCATTTGGCATGTTGATGGGGACACATGAGGTTATGCTTAATGCACTGCTTTGAATGAAAATAACTTGTTGTGTGTTATAAAATGCTCAATTAGGAAAATAATGCTGTAAATCTTCCAGAGCAGCAAGGGCATTTTGCGTCTCTCGCCCAACCCACTATTTATCTCCAACTTTAAAGTTATCTTGGAAGTCCCACCCAAAATTGCAAGAGCAATTTTGGTGCAGAGCTAGAACAACTGAGCTCAGAAACAATTATATTTCCAAGCAGACAGTGATATAATTATGATAAATATGATGTCTCCTGTACTAACCTGCCCATTCCCATCCAGTAGAGGATAGCATGCTGGGGCACAGCTGCTTACCTGACCTCCCAGCAGGTGATTTGTTGCTGCTTACTGAGAGGGAAAGGGGTGAGGCAACAGTAAGGTGAGCATGGTGCAAACAACACTGGCAAGAGCAGTGAATTAGCTCTGCTAATGTGTTTGTACCACACTGAACTCATTGACACCTCTACCTGCAGCTGCAACTCACCTGCCAGGATGTCAGATGAGTGCCTCTGCCCCATCACACTGTTTGCATCATCATCCAAGGCCCTGTCTAGATGTCTCAGCTTTCATAGGCCAGGAAGGCGGCAACCAAGGGCAGAGCCTCTTCTGTGATAGCATCACATATTTGGGACACCCTCCCTCCCCACTAGGGTGGACAGATGAAATAAAGGACAGGACTTATGCACCTTTAGTAATTGTATAGAAGAAGGAGTTCAGTGACACCTGTTGGCATCCCATCTTCTGTGCAACTATTCGAGCTGCAAAACCCCTGTTCCTCCCCCCTCCCCCGGCCATCCTGCTCCTCACAAATGTCTGCTTGGCACCTACATGTTCATCATTTAGGCTCAAATGGAAGGTCAAATTATTTTTCTGGGCTTGTGCTGGAATTGAAGTGTGACTTTTTGCTAATTCTGCTACTGCAGCATTTTTAAAATGCCATTTCTGGCGTTGTTCTGCTTTGTAAGTAGCTTCTTTTTATTACGGTTTTATCATGATTTGCTTTGAACTCCTATATTGTAGTTGACTACGCATGATGGAAAAGTGGGATAAAGTGTTCAGTAGAAAGAGATTAATAAATATTGTCTGCCCAAGGTTGTGTGCTCCACTACCCTGCCTGAGCTGCAGCAAGAAACTAGTTGAAAGGTGCTGAAATGCTTACCTCCTAGTATACTTTTAACTCTCTCTTTCTGTAGACCCTGAATGCTTCCATGTATGAAGTGTTGGGAAGTCGCAGTTACATTGCTTAACCCCAGATGATGTCACAAACACTGTCCAATACGACCAAAGCGCATTTGTTGCATGGGAAAAGCAGTTGCCTAGAAATATCTTTCCCACACAGTGCAGCAGTCACATTTCAAAGGATGAGGTTAAGGTCTGTTTTCGAGGGTGGAATCCTGGGGAGTAATTCCTTTTGGCCTCAGTGGGATTCTGAGGAAGCATGCCCACAACTGGGCTGTGTGATAAGCATCACAATATTTGTAGGCGGGAGATGTCAGGGAACAAATCTGGGAAATGCACAAGAGATCGAGAAGATAATGCTCAGAAGAATGTAAGGAAAGCAATTAAAAGAATTCTGGAGGTTGTTTTCTGGTAACTGCTTAAATGCCAAAGGTTTAATTAAGCACTTGCATTTTTTTCTTTTAATTTTAATGACTTAATTAATTTGTATAAAGTCAGCACTGTTGGACCTGAAGCTGGGGATGCCATTTATTATTTACCCTATTCAGTAGGGACTCCACCAGATTGTGGTGAACAGGCTTACAATTATATCAGCGTAAATTGATATCAATCTGTTTGTACAAAAGGCCAAATAGGGATGTAATGTCAGATGGTTTGACTCTCTTAAACTTGATGGAGTTACACTTGCTCATGTCACCCCTTGCATCTGTCCCTCAAGCCTTACCTTCGAAGGGTGCATCACAATCTATTTAGTTAATCAGGTTAACCTTTTATCTGGACACACGGCCATGTGCGTATGTGTTTGTGCATAGGGAGAATCTACAAATTACTCTAGGCAAGGTACATTCTTTGGATTTCTCTTGGGATGTGACATGAAATATTCCACAAAGCAGTTTGATGCAGCAATTAAAAACAAGGGAATGAATTACACTAACAACTGTCAAGGAGGGAAAATTAATTCCCTCCTAACTATGCTGCCACTGTACTTAGAGTACCCTGGTTGATTACAAGCTGATTGCAACTGGAGTATTGCCAAACAAGCACAGGCAGAAGCAGGTAAAGCCAAACAATGCCATGATCAGAGAGACAAGAGAGAGAGAGAGATCTGATTCTGCCATCTGTGACATGTTTCAGAGAATTTAATGGAGTTCAGCACCTCTTTCGCTCTCTCATGTCCTGGCTACTTCTCATGGTCAGTGTGCTATCTTCATCTTCCTGCACCTACCCAGAAATACTACAAAAAGAAGAAGATGGAGACATGCGTTCAGTCTGAAACAAATTTAAAATGGAACAGAACAGAGCCAGTTTTTTTTATTTTTCATTAGTTCATTCATTCTGAAATGAATGCAGAGCTGATGAATGGGTACAAACATTTGCCGTGCTTCTCATTTCACAGTGGGGAACCTGTGGCCCTTCAAATGGTGTTGGACTCCTCTTGCTCCTAGCCAACATGTCCAGTGGTCAGGGGTGATGGTTTTTGAAGCCCAACACAGAATCCCCATCTTTGCTATTCAATCAGGAGCAGGGAGCCATTTCAGCCTGAGGGCAGCATTCAAGTCTAAGCAATCTTCTGGGGGCACATGCCAGTGGCAGGTGGGGACTGAGGCAAACGTGGGCAGAGCAACAAACCTTTGTCCCGTAGGCTAATTTCTACGCACACTCTCACACAACCTTCTCTGTCCTCCATCCAGGCAAGCAAAAGGCATGGCCAGAGTTCAACACCTCCCAGTCAGGCAAAAACGCTTGAGGAAGATGCAAGGCAGGCCAATAAGGGGCATGGCATGAGAAGATGGGGCTTGGCTGGCAAGGGTTGGTGGTGTGGGGAGAGTCCCAAGGACCAGGTGGAGAGGCCTCCATTTCCCCAGACACAGCCTTAAGTGGTGTGAATTCTGGACAACTGTGAGGTACCTCTGACCCTCCAGATGTTGCTGAACGACAACTCCCATCAGCTCCAGAAACAAGACCAATGGCCAGAGATGATGAGAGTTGCAGTTCAGCAACATCTGGAGAACCATATTCCCGAATTCTGCTTTTTGGTCTTACTCCAACAATGGCAGTGCTGAATTTGGCAGGAGCCAAATTCTGTCAGTTGTCATTCTTTGTGGCGACCACCACTGCCCTCCCAATGGCCAAATACGCCCCAGAAAGATGCAACTTCTCTTGTGGAAATGGGGTGGGGGAATGGCAACAGCCTGCCACCAAATTCAGTTCTGCTGCCACTGCCAAAGCCACAAAAAGAGAGAAGAGAGTCGTGTCCACTGTAGAGAAAACAGCATATGCTTGACAGTTTATTTCTGTTCGTGGACACAATCCATCGAAACATTCCGATGAGAATGGACAGATCCTATTGCTTCCAAAGGTGCTGTATTTGCATTTGCCCCTCCTCCCAGTGAACTACCGGTATCTAATCCTGAATCTGCTTTGGCATCAGTTGCATTTCCCATTGGAAACACACCTGGGGGGCACATGCAGCCCCCAGAATGAGACAAACCTCTCCGGGCATCTTCCTTATGAAGCGCAGCTCAGGACATCCATAAATCTTCGTTCCCAGCACGCATCCAGCGACACATATCAGAAGACTATGTGCACACTCACTCAGCAGAGTTTATCAGAAATGAAGGGGAGCATTGGTGTGTGCATTTTAAGTATTTCTTAAGCAATATATACAGCACAAAGCAATCATGGCGTCTCTCGTCTTTCTTCTCCAAGAGAGAAAGTACAACAGTACAATAGAGCGGAAGAGAGAAGACTATATTCCGTTCTCACACTTTCTAAGCCTAGAAAACCAGTGTGGTGTAGTGGTTCAGAGCGGTAGTCTCGTAATCTGGGGAACCGGGTTCACGTCTCCGCTCCTCCACATGCAGCTGCTGGGTGACCTTGGGCCAGTCACACTTCTCTGAAGTCTCTCAGCCCCACTCACCTCACAGAGTGTTTGTTGTGGGGGAGGAAGGGAAAGGAGAATGTTAGCCGCTTTGAGACTCCTTCGGGTAGTGATACAGTGGGATATCAAATCCAAACTCTTCTTCTCTTCTAGAAAGTAAACACAGACATGTGATGTAACAATCACACATCCAGCAACGGAGGAATGAAATGCTAACAAAGACGTGTCCATGGAACAACTCAGGTGGATTGTGTCCACTGTCTCCATAACCTGGCACTGTTCCACTTTGGAACCAAGCTGCCTAGTGGCTCATTCATGTCAGCACCTCTGGAAGACTAAAAAGGAAGTCTGGGCTGCCTCCATTTGTTCTCACTAACCGCCTGAAAGTTCACAGGGTAAGAAGCTCTTGTCACCACGAATGAGCTATAAAATGTATTTCAATATGTGAGTAATTACAATTGGCATTTCTGAGGCACATAACGCCCCCCCCCCCGGTGGATGTGGTAATCATAGTGAAAAGCGCTAAAGTGACATTAGCGGAGTGAGAACTGTAAAGAGAGGTTGGAAACCTGGGTTGTCATTTTGAGAAATCTGACTGCCAAAGGATGTTGGCCCCTTTTTAATTGCCAAGTATAAAAAGATGGTGTTTGGTTTATCCCCAAATTCACCCACAAAACTGGCTTTCAAGCAACGCCTCTCCCCTCTTCCAGCCTTCCACCAACTTAATGTCACAAGTCAAATAGCTTTTCTGCGAAATCTACACCTTCATCACTGAGCTCTGAAATGTCAGCTATAATTATAACTTCCTTTAAAAAACAACAACAAGCAAACACAAATTGCATTGTTTATTTAAAAGGACAAGCATTTCTTATCTTCTGGACATCAAAAATTAGCAAAATGAAGTTTCCCACTCCCCTTTAGATATTAAATGCGAGCATGGCCACATTTAAAAGAAAACAGAATATGTTTTGCTAATTCTAAAGGTTCAGGAGGTAAAAAGTGTACCCCTCAACTGTCCTGATTTGAGCGGAACGTCTTGGGAGCCATCCTGACTTCTGACTGGATCCCAGAATGTCCTGGTTATTTATGTCTGGCTCCCTTGTGTGAATCTGCTGGCTCACGCCAAAGTGCCGAAACAAAAGACGTTCCTTTTTTGGTCTTGCTGGCTCTCACGCGAATCAGCTGGCTCACGCTCAAAAGGCGAGCCTTCTCTGTGGTGGCGCCTAAGCTGTGGAACTCTATCTCTGCAGAGGTGCATCCAGCACCTTCATTATAGAGCTTCTGGTGTAATGCTGAATGCATACCTCTTTGCCTTGGCTTTTGACATGAGGTGTGTGTGTGTGTGTGTGTGTGTGTGTGTGTGTGTGTGTGTATACACCCACCCACTCCCATTTTTTGTGATTGCAAGCTGTTTTAAACTGCTTCTAATATTGTGCTTTAATGCTGTAACCTGCTCTGGAACCTTAGAAGGGAAATACCACAAAGTGATTCATTAAAAGAATAATACAACAAAGTGATCTGGAAAAATACAGTATTTTTTGCTCTATAAGACTCACTTTTTCCCTCCTAAAAATTAAGGGGAAATGTGTGTGCATCTTATGGAGCGAATGCAGGCTGCACAGCTATCCCAGAAGCCAGAACAGCAAGAGGGATTGCTGCTTTCACTGCGAAGTGATCACTCTTGCTGTTCTGGCTTCTGAGATTCAGAATATTTTTTTTCTTGTTTTCCTCCTCCAAAAACTAGGTGCGTCTTGTGGTCTGGTGCGTCTTATAGAGCGAAAAATACATAGCTTTTTAAAAATTGATGAAAATCAATGATGAAAAACTGATTAAAACATATGCCAACATCCTGTATTCTTAGGTAGGCTTGGGGGGTTTTTTTGACAAAATGGTTTTAGCAGGCGCCAAAAAGAGTAGAGTGAAGGCTCCTGCCTGATGTCAATAGACAGGGAGTTCCAAAGTCTGTGTGCTGCCTCAGTATAAGACTGATTTCTTACAAATGTGGAACAAGTGTATTGTGGCATTTGTAGCTGTGCCACAAAGGTGATCTCTGAAGTAAACTGGTCCCTGGCATGCAAACGCCAATACTGTATCCCATTTAGGACGACATGGCGCCCATTGGCCTTCCAGGAATTATACTGGGGCCCGTGTGCAATGAGTGGAAAAATTCCACATTCATTTGCTGAGTCTGCCGCTACAATTAATTCATTTTGCACCATCTCCTGTCCTCATTACATTTTTATTATAAGAATTAATATATTTTGCCATTTGCTATTCTGGTGAAATCAGGAGAGGAGCCGTGAGAATGAATACATTTTGTTCCACTTTGTCCTCATTATAATTTTAAGGTGTTCTCGAGAATGGATTAATTTGACGCCACTTCTCACTCTTTATCATAAGAATGAAAGCTAAAATAGTTATGAAACTCTGACAGCCTTTTGTCTGGAACTATTCTGTGCTCGAGATTTTTTTTTTTTAAAAAAACTGCATTGAGAAGAGGAGGGGAAGGTTATAAATGTTCTGTGAGGGTTTATAAATGTATAGAAAATGATTGGATGCCTCTGAGGGAAAGCCGAAGGAATAAACAAATGAAACAGATGACCACATGTTTGTGACTGTCTCAAGATCATAATCTGCCATTCAGGCTGGGTACTCTAATCACACAGATATGATTTTCATTAAATTATTCCTTCCCCAACAGACAATAAACAACTACTTACTGATAGATGGCTGGATACTGGGCCATTAATATAAAATGCCAGCTTCCCGCTTTACCAGAAACACTCAGAATCTCAGTCACTGGATACATTTGCAGTAGAAATGTGGTTCCTCTATGTTACTGTTTAAATACAATAAAACAACAGAGAGAGAGAGAAACAATTGCAGTGGCAATTAGGTTTCATCCTAAAGATAGAAACAAAAGGGAAGTTCCATAAAGGGGTTTGGGGGAATTTATATATTTTACACACACACACACACACACACACACACACACACACACACTGCATACAGTCCAAAGTAGACAACCCAAAGTCCAGAAGGATTAGCAAATGTGAAATGCAAATGTATTTCCCCTACAAAAGTTCAAACACTGGAATTGTTCCCAAGAAGGTATTACTCGGTGATATCCAGCTAAGGCTGGAAACTTAGCCACACTTCCCTAGGAGTAAACCCCTCTGAATTCAATAATCCTTACGTCTTAGTAGACATATGTTTGTTTGTTCATTTTCATTTATTTATTTATTAAATTTCTATACCACTCTTCATTCATGGATCGTGGAGTGGTTTACAATATTTTGTGGTTTCTGCACACACAAAAAGCCATAGTAACAAACATGGAATGTATTCAACTATGCTCTCCTCAGAGTAGAGACACTGAAATGAATGAGCCTATTAGTCATGACCATTAACCTGAATGGGTCTACTCTATGTAGGACTAGGATGGAATGCCACCCATTATTAGGACTGTGCTGTAAGTCATACTGAGAACAGACCTATGGAAATTGAGGACTTAAGTCTATTTATTTATACTCTGAGTGTGGTGCTGTGGGTTAAACCACAGGGCCTAGGGCTTGCTGATCAGAAGGTCGGCAGTTTCGAATCCCTGTGACAGGGTGAGCTTCCATTGCTCAGTCCTTGCTCCTGCCTACCTAGCAGTTCAAAAGCACAAAGTGCAAGTAGATAAATAGGCACCGCTCTAGCAGGAAGGTAAACGGTGTTTCCGTGCGCTGCTCTGGTTTGCCAGAAGCGGCTTAGTCATGCTGGCCATATGACCCAGAAGCTGTACATCGGTTCCCTCGGCCAATAAAGCGAGATGAGTGTCACAACCCCAGAGTCGGCCACGACTGGACCTAACAGTCAGGGGTCCCTTTACCTTTATGACAACAGAGATCACCTACAGTTATTACTATTATATATTCAATTTACCTGTATATATCTACTCATCAATGAGTGTTTCCTTGGAGGCTTACAATAAATGTTAAAAAACACAATATATACCCATGATTAAAGAGCAACAACAATAAACAAGTAAAAGCAGCAAAAAGCAAAAAGGAAACATCTCCATTGAAGCCACACCTCTGAGGAGTTGGCCTCCTGGATCATAGCTGTTTCTCTTAAAAGAGTCATACACCAGGTATTTAGTTGATAGTGAGGACTGCTGCCTTAATTTTACCATCACCCAATGATCATTTTTGGTATATTTGATGAAGCCACCTCCTTCATTCTGATCCATCCTAAGCACAAGAGACAGGCATTCCCTCACCGTGTTACTTAGACATAAACACAAAATAATATATCGCTGTTCCTTTCCTTAATATTTCAAGAAATGTCTGTGACTTGCAGGGGGCAGCAAAAAGGTATAGAGCATGTCACTGCACATCCATGTCATATGCAGAAAGCAATCATTTAGTTGTTATTTATTATGAGAATGAATTATTGGAAAATGCACTTTGCAGCTCCCTTTGGTCTTCTCGAAATGACAGCTCGCTGTGATAATGCTGGTGGCAGATTGTTGACCTATAATATTCAGCATTTAATAGTGTTTCCTACTCACCACTTCCCTGGGCAGCAGAACTTTCCAGAGGCAAGATTGTGTGAGGCCTGTTTCATTGCGAGGAGTGTGTCTTATTGGAACCGGAAGATGCATTGTATAATTTCATGTAGGCATTTGCAAATATACAGACTGAGCATATGGGAAGCAAGTACGCAGGCAGACTGTACTCACGCTCAAGCTGTATGAATTCATCCCTCCAAGATGCAAAATCCTGGCAAGCTGCTTCGGCGTCCTTCAACACTCTTAAGGGACATTTCCAAACACAGGACTGTGTTTTTTTTCTCTCTTCCCCACGCACATTAAAGTTGCAAGCATAAATAAATAAATAACAAGTTGTGTCCAGACTCAGGTAGTTGAACTTAGGTCCCACTGAAATCAATGGGACAAATTATTAATGACTTAACTTAAGCCCTATTGATTTCTACTGGAACTAAGTTCAATTAACAGGCTGGATCCAGCCCAATGTTTCTTTCAACACCCCCCCCCGCCCCCGAAGAGGCTGTACAAATTTCAGCAGCTTGCTACAGTCCCTGACCACCGAAAGCCACTTCATGACTTTATCCACAATCAAGTGTGAGCTGTACAAAAGCTGAAGATATGGAGCCATTTTGCATAACCCAAAAGCATCCTAGACCAGCCCTGTCTATAGGAATAGCAGCAGTATCTTTAGAGAAGCACCCATTGAGCTCAATGGCTGAAGCCATGGAGGGTAGGCTGAATGGGGCACTGCCCAACCCCATCGGTCTGCCCTCAGTGAGCCCCTGGCCTCTTACTTGCAACCAGCCAGGGGTGGTGGTGGTTCTGCCTATCAGCTTCTTCCTTGATGCTGTCCTTGCAGAACTCAGCAGGAAGGAGGATTCGGACAAAATTTGAATTAGTTGGCTGCATTTGTCATTACCATTGGTTTCCTTGTCTTCTGCCCAACCATTCCCAATGGACATAAGCCACCATATGGGCTGAACATATGCTTTGTATGCAGAAGGTTTTAAGTCCACCCCTTCCCAAATGTCTCAAGTTAAAATAATTTTGGGGTCCTGCTTGGGACACCTTCGCCAGCCACTTCTGGCCTCAATGGACCATATTGGGCTGGATGGGATGAATGGCCTGGCATTGTATAAGGCAGCTTCTTACATTCTCAGGAAAATTTATGAAAACCTGCCAAGGTGTTTACACTCCAGTCCAGAATACATCCCCTTATACTATACAGCTCAGGACCAGGTTACTTCAGAGACTGACTTATGCCTTAGACGCTGCGGTCTGTGGGAGAGAACATGGTGCTGATAACTCCAAGGTGCAGGTTCGATCACCATATGGGACAACTGCATATTCCTACATTGTAGGGAGTTGAACCACAGTGACCCCCGGGGTCCCTTCCAGTTACATGGTTCTAGAATTCTTGTGTGAGCTCCAAAGATCTCAGAAGCAGGGCTGCCTCTCCTCTGTGGAATATCATTCCTGTTGAGACACAACAGGCACCCACTATTTGCACTTTCCAGAAACAGTTGAAAACATTTTTGTTCTGAAAAGCTTTCCCAGCTGAATAAACAAAGCTTTTCTATGGGTGTTCACATGTTAAGAGTTTTAGCCTTACTTCAAATGTATTGGTCATGTTTGTGCCTTTAACTGCCTTTAATTATCTTCAGTGTAAATTGCGTTGAGACAGTGGTTTAGGTGGTGATGAATTAATTGTAATGAGACCTTTGTTGTTGCCCAAAGCTGGTTGCCGTTCTAGCAGACATGTGATGTGCAAGAACCAAGGCTTTGAAACTGAAACGTGTTGCCCTGGGTCTGCAACATGCTGGTCTCTGCCATCAGCCAAGGTGCTAAGGGCCACTGTGAGGCTGCCTTTGTCTCCCAGGGAGATGATTTAATTTAATATACAGTGGTAACTCGGGTTAATAACTTAATTCATTCTGGAGGTCTGTTCTTAACCTGAAACTGTTCTTACCTGAGATACCACTTTAGCTAATGGGGCCTCCCGCTGCTGCCACACGATTTCTGTTCTCATCCTGAAGCAAAGTTCTTAACCCGAGGTACTATTTCTGGGTTAGTGGAGTCTGTAACCTGAAGCGTCTCTAACATGAAGCATCTGTAATCCGAGGTACCACAGTATACCCACACTGATAGCCCACCCTGAGACTATCACTGAATGGCCAGCTTATAAATTCAGTCAGTCAAAGGAGAGGCCAACCTGGCTTCATCCATCAGTCAGAGAAGGAGCAGCTGCAAGGAGTTTGCTTCTGTCCCTCCCTGCCAGAAAGGACACCTGGCTCCACCTGCCAGTTGCCATGAGACTACAGAAGCAAGCAAGGGCTGTGGGGAGAGACGCTCCGGACTCCATCCACTGGACAAAGGAACAAGAGCCATGAACTGCTATTCAAGCAAGAACACCAGCATGGGAGCAGAAGAACATCGGAGGGATCACACCAATGGTCCATCTCACCCAGCATCCTGTTTGCTTAGTGACCAACCTATAGGAAGCCTGCAAGGAGAATAACAGCAATCTCCACACTCGTTATTCCCAGCAACTGGCATTCAGAGGCATACTGTTTTCAACAGTGTAGGGAGAACACAGCCATGAAGGGTAGCAGCCATTGACTTCCTTTTAACAACAACAATTTTAATATTTGTACCCCACCCATCTGACTGGGTTTCCCCAGCCACCCTGGGTGACTTCCAACAGATATAAGAACACAATAAAACATTGAGCATTAAAACTCTCCCTATACAGGGCTGCCTTCAGATGTATTCTAAAAGTTGTGTAGTTCTTTATCTCCTTGACATCTGATGGGAGGGCGTTCCACTGGGCGGGCACCACCACCGAGAAGCCCCTCTGCCTGGTTCCCTGTAACCTCACTTCTCGCAGGGAGGGAACTGCCAGAAGGCCCTCAGAGCTGGACCTCAGTGTCCGGGCTGAATGATGGGGATGGAGATGCTCCTTCAGGTATACAGGGCCGAGGCTGTTTAGGGGTTTAAAGGTCAATACCAAGGGTTTGAATTGTGCCCAGAAACGTACTGGGACCCAGTGTAGATCCTTTAGGACAGGAATTATATCTTGTGTGCGGCCACACCCGGTCACCGTCCAGCTGCCGCATTCTGGATTAGTTGTCATTTCTGAGTCACCTTCAAAGGTTGTTATCCTCTAATAACTTTTCTAACCCCCCCCTTAAAAGTCACCCAGGTTGGTGGCTATCATCTTGTTGGGGCAATTTCCATTGTTTGTGCTCTGTGAAGAAGCATGTCCTTTGTCTCTGCTGAATCTGCCGACATGCAGCTTCACCGAATAGCCTCTGAGTTCCAGCATTATGTGTGAGAGAGGAGATTGCCTTGACTCAAACTGCTGATTGCCCTCCCCTTCCTTCTTTGAACTGTGGACTATAAATATAGTCAACCAACAAACTGTGGGAATGGATAGCTCAGGCACCTCCTCCTTGTATCTTGGATGCTTTACATCTCGCTGTCAGCCCTGCTGCATTCAATCACACAGACAGGGCCACGTGACGGCGCTTGCCACAACTGGATCAACAAAGTCCTGTTTTCCTTCAAAGGCGTGTATTGCCCTGAGAAGTTAGCAAACTGGCACATCCCTGGGAGCAGCTGAGTTAGAGCGGCGCCTGCATATTTCATTCCTCTTAAAAGACTCCACTGCCCTCAAAGAATGGCTGGCTGATGTCTCCTCCACTTGAATTTCGTTACAGGATCTGTAATTAGCAACTAATAGAATCCCTCCCTCCTCCCTGTAGGCCAGCAGCAGGTGCTCCTATTTTCAGATGTATATGAAATATCTGCCAAATCATTTGGCAGATTTCAGGGAGAAATGTGCCAAATTACCTGTCACAGCAAAACTGCCTTTTTAAAGGAGAGATAAATGTTCCCGGAGCTCTAGTTCTACTGAACAACAGTGCCCCCAAGTGGCTGCTTGCACCGGCCACAGGTCTCGGGATGCTCCAGATTTCCTTTGGGATCCAGCTCACGAAAAACCTAACACATTATTCTGAAGCTAGGTCTGCATGCTCATACTACATTGGGCAGAAGAAACCTTATGCCATAGAAGAGCATTCCCTGTTAAGACGTTGAAGGTAGGAAATGCTAATGTTTCATCATTTTGGAAGATGAGAAAAGTCAATTCAGCACATTCATACAAGCCTTACCAAGTTATTAGGTTTTCTTCTCCGGGCTTTGCAAACTGGGTTTGGAAGAGTCAGTCCCTGATTTATGTTCTTGGCATGCCACAACTTTGAACATGTTGAGTAAAGACATAGACCAATTTCCAACAGTGCACAAATTGGTGCTTTCAAGCGGAATGAAAGTTCAAGGTGCCCAAAGTTTAGATTTGGATTTGGTCAAATACCCAAGAGAAAACACAGCCATTCCGTCAGGCTTCAGCAGGAGAGAAGGGAAGCAAGGCAACCTCATTGGCTCTGCTGAGAGATCAGGTGCTCTGCCTTCCCCCTCCCCAACTGTTTCCATTCCATTCCATTCTGTTAGAAGAATCTGTTGCCTTAAAACTGATACCTGAATTTGCTTTCTGCCCTCCTCACTCCTTTTTCCTTTTGTGCCATGTCTTCTAAACCGCAAGCTGGACTGCAGGGTCTGTCCTTACCTGGTAAGACTTACAGAGTCTATGTATAAGCCATTCTTGGGCCTGATACATTCAACATGGTAACAGCATGGATATCTGATGGCAGGATCAACACTGTAGGAAGCAGGAGGGTCAAGGTCCTCCAGGAACCAGGTGACAGTAAGGAAAAATATCAAAACAAGTGAACTCAGAGACCTCAACTGACCCAGTCTGATGCTCCAGTCCACTGCCTCAGAGGCAAAACTAACCTTTATTTAACCCAGTTTGGCACACACATTTGTGCTCACAGGCTGGGAGGTTCAGACACCCTCTCCCACATGTGTTGAAAGTCTGGGTGGGAAGGGTTGCAAGCCTGCATGCAGCAGTCACATTCGCCGCCACTGGCGCAAGAGCCACATGTCCAGCTATCTGTGCATTCTGTGGGCATGTGCAGAGGCCCTGTGCACATACCGATGAACATCTGTAGAGATCTTCCACATAAAAAAGGACCCTGATTGGACAAGGGTCTCTCCCTCACATGCAGGAGCTCTGTGCGCATGCATTGGTATACATGGAGAGTCCCTTCACATGGCTGCAAAATGTGAACAGAGGAACATAGCAGGGGGTAGGAGTAGATTACCCTAGAGGTCCCTTCTAACTCTACAGTTCTGTGAACGAACGAACGAACGAACGAAGGAATGAATCTTTATTTGCGTCAGCCACCGGCCATAGCAACAAAACAACAACACAATATACAAAGAACAGAAATAAAAAGTCAATTATATAAATCACACTTTAGGGTCCTGAATCAACCGTCAAATAGTAGACCTTATTCTAATTGCCCCAGCTAAAAACCTTGCAACCTTCCATGAATGGCCAACAGGTATAGCCCCGGTGATTTTGCACCCCATGTCTTTTTCAGTTGGTGTGGGTGTCCAAACCCCCTGATATGCTGTCACCATTCTAATCTGAAACTCCCCACAAGAGATGCTGTGTACTCTGTGTGTGTGTGTTTCATTTCTATTCCATCTTTCCTCCAAGAAGTCCAAGATGGTGGGCATGGTTCTCTGAACAATCCTGTGAGGTAGAATATGCTGAGAGGCAGTGACTGGGTGAAGGTCACTCAGTGAGCTGAGTAGGGATTTGAACCCTGGTCTCCCAAGTTGCATTCCCGTGCTCTTAAGGTTGTTGGTGACTGTGCCCAAAATCTAGGCCTAGAATAGCTTTCCTCATTCTGGTGCCCTCCAGATATTTTGGACTATATCTCCCCTCATTCCTAATTAGTTGCCAGGTTGGCTGGGGCTCATGGGAGTTGGAGTTCAGCACCATCTAGAGACCAAAAGGTTTGGAGAAAGCTGGCATAGAGATTGTGTTTTCCAGCTCAGGATCTACAAGGTCAGTGACTGAGGCCAGATAAGGTGGAGCCAGCAGAATGTTGGCTAGGCAAACAAAGATCCAAATACATCTCTATATCTAGTTATACTTGGGTGGGACCTAGGCAACCCAGAAAGCTTCATTCTGTCTACCAGTCTCAAGGGCTGAATTGCATACCTGTATCCCACTTTACACCTGAGTGGTCTCTAAGGCACACACCTTCTCAGGTAGCTCTAGGCTAGATCCCAGCTGCTCTTTTGGCTTGATGCAAGCATAATACAGGAGGAAGGGTAATAATTGGAGAGAAACCCCAATGCAATGCAATTCAGAGACCAAAGGAATCCCACCCTCAGCAAAATTGCATTTCTGAGTGAAATTAACTTTCATTTTTTAGCAAGAAAGAGAAGAGGTTGGGAGGGACACGATGTTATTAATATGAGTTGATAATGGCAGATGAAATTCTTTTTCATCTGCTGCTTGAGATGTCATTCTTGGATTTTTCCTGGTTTAGTTTCCCTTTTATCAGAACCTCCCATTCTCTCTTTGGAGAGTTTTAATTAACTTGCAAAGTGTTCTTTCAGTATGAATAAATGATTATGTTATTTATAGCTGCTGTTTTTGCAAAATCTCGTTGGAATCCTGTTAATTCTAAAATGTTAATGATCTGGTTCCCTGTTAACAGTGAAAAACATTTGACTTTGCATTATCACACTCCTCCCTGTTCCTCTAACTTGAAGCCTCACGCAGCCAAACTACAAAATTGAAGGAAGTGTTCTCCATTTGCCCATTTGTAAAAGGAAGAGATTTATGGCAGGTTCCTTTCTATGAAGCTTCACTTTTGGAAACTCATTTGAGGCCAGGAGGGATGAATGGATTTGTCAGTTTCGGTCTCTCTTCCATTCTTAACTTCAGTTCCACATTAGTTTTCATTTAAACAACAGCTCCTCATGAACATTTTAAGGTACATTTCTCCTTAGAGACACATTGTTTTGCATGCAATTTTCCCTAATATAACACATTTTTGTATATTATTTTCACCAAAATATGCATTTTTATGCACACTTTCTCCTAACAGGCACATTTTTATTTAGAGAAGAGTGAATGTCAAAGGATAGCTCTATTTTGGTTATATGGTTTTGGAAAGCACAAATTAGGTAGGTCCACCTTAAACGCCAGCCAAACCAGATTTCTCCCCCTACCCTAGAAGCCAACCAAGTCCTCCAGTGGATTTTGCAAATAACCACAGCTCAGTAGTGATGGGCAAGATTTACCTAGCTCATCTTTCACTCATTTGCCCCAAGTTTCAATGAAAAAAAACACAGCAACACAAGACTTGTTAAAGAAAGCTCAGAAAAAAACATGAAAATTATTACTGACCATCCTTGTAGGGTAGCCACACAATGCACCACCAAAATAATAGGAAAAGAGAGGGCATAGATATGCATAAAATTTACATGTTAATTTATACATATAAATAATCTCTATAATTTAAACAGAAATGAAATGCATCTCACCATAGTAGGGAAGACTGTGATCAGATGATGCTGGTGTCAGCTTCATTTGCTGTCAAGGTGCTAACTGCTGGTGGGCAACTTCAAGGTCTCTGCTCTCCTTCCTTTGGGCTATTTATCTGTAAACTGGCCAGTCCTTCAAGCACAGGACCCCCTTTTGTAAAGTAGGACACATGGCCATCTCTGATCTGCAAGTAGGGAGGGGACTGGCTCCTATGTACCTGATCAGTTAGTGACAAGGTTTTTGTAACGCAAGCTCGGATCGTTCCGTTTCACATTTTGTAATATATGTATGGACTCAGCCCGATGTGTCGAGTTACAAAAATGTCATAACTGATCTCTCTTGTCCCAAGCCTGTCTGCTCAGAAAAAACTCCATTAAATTCAATGCAACTTACTCCTGGGAAAGTGATGATGTATGTGTTCACTAACCAGCCAGTTAAGAGGGTGTATGTAAAGACAGAGACTTCTAAAATTGAAGGCTTTCTTTTCTTTTTGGGGAACAGCAAAACATGCTTTGAGTTTGAGAACAGTCACAGGGATTTTGGTGTGAAAACAGTTTTTTGTTTTTTTGAAGGCACTGATGACTTATTGTGAACTCTTGCAGAGAAGGCGGCAGATTGCATGCTAACAAGAGTGAGAGCTACAGGCAGGCTCCCTTTTTGTTCTCTTCTTATGAGCTTCATTCTCATCTTTATCCGCAACATAGAGCAGGGACAGCATGCATCAAAAGCAGAAAGTGCACTGTCTTGGGAGAGCAGGATTTGCTCTAACCTTCATTTAATGAACATATTAAAGGGTAATGCAGCTGGAACATAACAAATGCAACAGAAAATGAACAAGCTAGATGTTTCAGCCAAGGACATTTAATCATTTCATTATGCCAGTTTAAAGTCTTCTCCCTATTTACTTTGATCTCCTTCCTCTTCTTTAATCTCCCATTTTGAAAGCATAATATGCCACTCCCCTTTCATTTGCATTTATCTTACTCTCTTTTTTGTACGTAATATGAAGAAGTATGTAAAAGTTGCTATTTGACAGAAACTGTGGAAAGAAAGTTTTATAACCTTCGGGCATGTTCAAGCCCATCAGTTTACAAGGCTATGACAAATGTGTATCATGCAATAGTATTAATAAAATAACACAGAACATGCATAACATAATACTTAACAGAAAACATATTTGAACTTGAATCTGCAGACATGAAATGGAGGTCGGCAGTGGAAGATCACTGTCAATACTGAAGCTATGTACACATTAACAGCCGAAAATGCAGCAAGGTCATTCCCCCCTTGCGGCATTTCAAGTCACAATCGCATGTTGCTTTACATCCCAGAGAAAGGGCAAGGATGTCTTCACCCAATGCACATTACCAGTTTGGTACATAGCTGTCAAGTGTCCCTTATTTGGCAGGACAGTCCCTTATCCCAGCGCCATGTGCCGCTGCTGTCCCTTATTGATGATGTCCCTTAAATTTCCTGGGTTTCAAAGGAAGCAGCTCCTCTCCCTCCCTCCCTGCCGGCCAGGGAGGAGGGAGGCTCCAACTGTGTTGCTTGGCTGCGTTGCTCACCCAATAAGGAGTCTAAGAACGACAGGGGGGTGAAGCTTGCATGTCTTGTGCCGATCAAATCGGCCACGTTGCCTGTGGACTCGCCTTTGCTCAGCGCTTCCCAGTGGAGAGGTGACTGTGGTTTTCCTTGCTGCATCCCCTTTGCTGGGTTGCTGCGCTGTGGGAACCACCGCTTGAGGCTTTGTTTGGTTGCTGGCTGGGCTTTCTGCCTTTGGCTTGGAGGGACTCAGAAGTCGAACAGACCTGTGCTGGGAAAATCCCTTATTTTGGCTGCTGATCCCTTATTTTCGAGGCTGCTGGTCCCTTATTTTCAAATCTGTAAGTTGACAGCTATGGTTTGGTATCCCTGTGCCTGCAAACTCCCCCCCCCCCCAAAAAAACAAAATCCTATTTATGAATCTGTCATCTGCACATGCACAACAGCTGTCTCAAATGTACACACCTTAGCTTAAATGCAAAGTCTATGTGGCTTACATTTTCAAATCATATGGAAGCTGATTGGCAGGAAAATACATTGAAGAGCAGTATTTCACGAGGAACTACAAGACACATGTATTGATTGTGGCTAACATCATGCAAGCACAGCTTCAAATGCTGGCAGTGAGCATTCACTGACGCCAGAATGGACGATAACATACACACAGCCAGAGTGACTTTAAAATCAACATCACACAAAGAGGTGCTGGAGAGATTTGATCTGTGTGACTAACTATTCAAAATAACCTGATCTGCATCTCTTGGACTAATATGAATTTAGTATAGATTAGATTTCATACTTCTCTGAATATTTTAGTGCACTTTCTGGCAGTTTAAATGTTCCCATAATCTGGATTTAATTCACAGAGTTGCAGAGAGACCAGCGACTCAAAAGGTCCAACCTCCTTCAATGCAATAATTGCGTAGAGAAAATGCACGCTTCAAGACATATTTTGAATTAAATAAACACCTAAATATATTTTAAAATACACATTTTGTATTTGTATATTTCAAAAATATTCACAGGTTAATGCAGAAATTGAACTGAATTTTGGAAAGAAATATGCTAATGTAGCAGGAAAGAGAAATGGATTTGCCAATACTTAAATCAAAAGCCAGTTCATGCCACCACAAGTTAGTCCTTGGGGTCTGGGAATCTCATAGTAACAAGAGGTGAAATAAATCTTCCAGAACTCCACCATAGATTTTGGTAGTGAAATTTCCTGGAGCTCCTCCCCCCCCCAGATATGCAAATATTTGTAGAATTTGTCATCAGAGTTTGACACCCAATGATTGTGTAGTAAGTAACTGCCAGCATTTGACAGTATCAGACATGTAGCAATCAACCTTTGACAGTAACTGACAACCAGAGTGGAATGGCAGCCCGTATGTGACAGCTTCTGGCAGCTGCATTGCAAATTTTGTACTAATTTCATTTGTTCAGTTACAGCGCAATGCTTCACAGGTTAATTCAGAAATAAGTGCCACTGACTTCAGTGAAACGTACTCCCAAGTGAGCATGCATAGGACTGCAGTCTTAATTTCATTTGTAAAATATCCTCTTGAAGAGACCAATAAACCAAAGTACCCTTATTTTGAATTCTGATGTCAGGTTTTAATTCGAAACTCGAATGTTGCATTTAGGAGTCAAATTTCAACATCAAAATCCAAACTGGGGCATTTGAAAATGTTACGAGTTTTGATTCCCCTTCCCTCCAATTATTTATTTAGCTAAAGCTCTGATGGAGATCTAGGGGGGAATATATGGGAATATGGAGTAGGCCTGAAAGCAAATGGAGCCATCATTATTGCTTGCAGGACCAAAGGTATATAGAGTTACATTACGTGAGCTAATGGCTGCTGGAAATTTGAGAAGACCTGTACATTTCAATTTGAGCGAAAAGATAAATACAGCAAAAAACATGGTGTCTATGTCTGATTTGAACAAGTTAAAGTACAGTTTGGAAAAATGATAATCAGAGAGAGATTACACATACACAACACACAAACCATGATGGTTTTTGGAAGGCCTTTGCTCCAGAAAGGACGTGGTTTCCAAATTGTAACAATCATTAAAAAAATAAAAACACTATCCATTTTATCATTTTATTAAATAAAAGCAAAATCCTAAAACATTAAAAAGGAAAAGAACAGAAACCACAAGCCTAACAGCAGGTAAACACTCTTAGGGTTTGTCCACACTTACGCTTGTCTTTCCACTATCCCCCATGAAAACTCACTCGTTACAGCTGAATCGGGGCAAACATCGATCAGGTTATCTATGGATAGATGTTTGCTCTGATTCAGTGGTAAAGAGAAAGTATTCCTGGGGAAAGTGGTGGGAAAATGGAAAACCACTCAGACCATGGGTGTAGCCAAGGGGGGCAGCTGCCCCCCCATTCAGTAAAAATCAATAGCAAACTGAGGTTCTGCCCACCGCCCAACAAAAATCCTGGCTATGCCCATAACTCAGACCTGTATCTAAAAAGCATGGGACAAGCTGAAAACCTCCTGGAGACATGTTGGTTTTTTTAGGCACAGGACAAGTGGAAATCATTAGATTACAATTAAATTAAAAACTAGCCTCCCTTTCAACTGGATGCTGGAATAGAAAGATTTGTGGCACCTTCCTAAAGATTAAGAAAGCCAGCCTACAGAGCTTTGCTGGGGGAAGAATTGTGCATTGAGGGTGCCCCTGCTCATTGCACCAATTTGGATAAAGGGGGGAAACAGAGCTGGAATTCATGTGAACATCTTACGCTTAGTAAAGAGGCCCACATGGTATAAAGCACTCCCGAGATAATCTGGGTCAGAGCTTTTGATTCAGGTACAAAGAGTCCCTATTCATGTTAATGGAAAAAGCTGACCACATCAAAGGAGGCAAGGGGCCTTCTTGGATGGTCACTGAAAGCGTTCATGAAAGACACCTCCTTCACACCTTTTTCACCTCCTGGTCCTGGTCCTGTCGATGGTGGCAGCTGCACTCCCCACTGCTCCTTGGTACCACTTTTGTCCTTATTCCTACCCGCAATGCTGTGGATGTGGGTGAGTGTTTTGGGGTGCATTAAAAACATTGCCCTCTCTCTGAAATGGATTCAAACATTGCCTCATTAGCTCCATAGCTTCTTCATTTGTTGACAAAGTCCAGTCCAAGTGAGGAGAGCGCTTCCTGCCCTCACTATGATTTGGCTGCATGACACCATGAAACCCACAGCAATGATGATAAGCAGCAGAAGGGAGTACGATTGCCATCACCAGTAAGTAGAGTGAAAATGTTTGCCTCTATTTGCAGAGTCCTCCCAAAGGTGTCCTAAATACCTCTCCATCTTTGTAGCCTGTGAACAGGGCAGCAAAACCACGTGGGTGCGCTTAAGCTGAGCCCTAACATAAAAGCTCTTTTCTTGAAATGTTGTCATTCACTGTGGGGATTTGGAACATCCTTTGATTAACTCTTCATGCAGTGCATAGTGAAACTGTGGAACTTGTTCCTACGGGAGACAGTGGTGGCCACCCATTTGGATGGCTTTAAAAGTGGATTGGATAAATTCATAGTCGAAAAGGCTCTCAATGACTACCAACCATGAAGGCTACGTTCTACACCCACTGTTGGAGGGGGGGTGTCTGATTATCAGTTGCTGGGATTGGATAAGTGGGAAGAGTGCTGTTGCCCTCATTCCCATCTTGCAGACTTCTCACTGGCATCTGGTTGGCCATTTTGAGAACAGATGCTGGACCAGAAAAGCCGTTGGTCTGGTCCACCAGGCTCTTATATTCTTAAGTCCCTGAAGTTCACCCAAAACAAGAGTGGAGATGTCGAGAGAGTAAAATGTTTGTAAGGGAAGGTGAGGACATCTTCAGAAACTCTAACCAGACGTGGAGATATCCCCCTAAAAAGAGGAATTGAAGTGGTGTTTGAGACCCCCTGCCTTCCCTTCATTTCTGTGGCATCTCTTAACCAGGGGCTTCTGCAAGTGCCCTTAAACACTGCATAGTTCACATTTATCTTCCCAAAGCCAGTGCCCAATCATCTCCACTTCCTTTCGATTTTTCCACTGCTGCTCTTTATTGTATATGACATCTATCAGAGAGACTTGCTCCTCTGTCAGTAAACATATCCCTGACTTTGCTTTGTGTACAGTTTTCTCCCCTTGGCATGCGGCTGCTCCCAACGGAACGGAACTTCTGTTCTGACAGCTGCTTGTTCTGTGTAGAGGGGGAATGAAACTGGAGGAAACAATGAGATTGATCAGTGGGCTCAGATAAAAGCAAACAACGGAAGGGGGTGTCGGGGAAATAAATTGGGAAAGGGATATTGCCACCACTTGGGAGGGGGCATCAAAGAGAGGGAGAGAAGCTTGAAAGAGCAAGAGGAAAATGGCAGGCGGGCAAATGGATCTGTGTGGCACAGAGGCAGATTCCCCGCTTCTCCAGAACGTCTTGTTTCATGAGAGTTGCTGAGAAGCTGAAAACTCTAATCCGAGAGAGAGAGAGAGAGAGAGAGAGAGAGAGAGAGAGAGATCAAAACAGGAATGTAAGGAGACCCCTTACACCAGGGGTTGGAAACCTTTTTCAGTCCCAGGTTTGCATTTCTTCCTGAGCAGCTTTCCAGGGGCCACCTGCCAATGGTGTGCAGGGCAAGAGGGAAAAGTGGACAAAGCAACAGATTTGACTTTTACCATTGTACAGTAGGTTACATACCAGACACAGCAATTAGTTTTCTATATGCACACACATCTCTCCATCACAGTCCAAAGTCCAAAGGCGGACAAAGGCACTTGAGCAGGGCCACTGAGAGATGGATTCAAGGAGTGTGGCCTAGCAAGAGACCTAACAGAGTCCAGAGAGACTGACACGGAGGCCTGGAGGTTCCCCACCCCTGCCATACACTGTGGCAGTCCAACGGCCTGAGTGCATCCCTATAATAACTTGTAGAGGTCAGTTATTATTTATTATATTGCTATATGATTGAGAGGTTGGTTTGGATGATACCTTTGGGCCTCAGCCAATCCTGTGATTGTCTACCAGCAAGACTGTAGCCTGTATTGGAGGGAACCTGCTGAACTGGTCAAACCAGTCGCTTTGTTGCAATAATGGCCCTAGCTGGGCCTGTGAGCATCCTATCTGCGTGACTGAGGAGTTGGCCATGTTGCCATAGAGACCACAGGCCTCCAGGAGAGCTTTTACTCTGCTCAGCTGGCTAGGCACTGCATCATCCTAGAGGTAAGAGAACAATAAACCTGGGGCTAGAGTTAGTTTGGTCTGGTGCTTGAAGCTGAAAAGACAGATGTGAACTTGCTGTCTGTGCTGAGGTTCAGAACTATGGCTCCCTCCCATCCCCTCCAGGTTGTATATATGTGTAAATAAAACCATATATTCTAAAGGCAGCACAGCACCTTGGAGAGCTGCTACAGATCAGTGTAGGCAATGCTGAGATGGATGGACTAATGGTCTGATTCAGTATAAGGCAACTTACACTGTGTCACTTGGGATTGCATTGCCCACCCATTAATGAAGTCAATCAGTAGCTCCTAGTTAGGATAAAGGTAAAGGTAAAGGTACCCCTGCCCGTACGGGCCAGTCTTGACAGACTCTGGGGTTGTGCGCCCATCTCACTTCAGAGGCCAGGGGCCAGCGCTGTCCGGAGACACTTCCGGGTCACGTGGCCAGCGTGACAAAGCTGCATCTGGCGAGCCAGCGCAGCACACGGAAACGCCGTTTACCTTCCCACCAGTAAGCGGTCCCTATTTATCTACTTGCACCCGGGGGTGCTTTCGAACTGCTAGGTTGGCAGGCGCTGGGACCGAGCAACGGGAGCGCACCCCGCCGCGGGGATTCGAACCGCCGACCTTTCAATCGGCAAGCCCTAGGCGCTGAGGCTTTTACCCACAGCGCTTGATTATTTTAGCTAAATGGAGAGACAATATTGCCACTAAATACCAGTTACTGAGGAGGGACAGCATAGCAGGTTATTGCCTTCGTGAGTTACTTATGGGCTTATCGAAGGCATTTGATTGACCAGGTTTTGAAACATGATAGATTAGATGGGCCTATATGGTCTGTATAGCAGGAACCTCATTCAGACTTCAAGTTTAAAAGAAAGAGAGAAACTTAAGGCCTATACAGTTTTTACATTGCTATATTTTATGGCCTGGTGCATTCCTTTGTAATTGGGATTTTCTTCTCATTAAATATAGAATAAGACATAGTCTCTTATTGAACTCAAGGATGCGTTTCAAGCAAATAGTTTTAGCAATGCTATAACCTAAAAAAAAAAAAAACCCCTCACACACAGTGTGAAAAGTTTATGAACAGCAGCAGATAGCGGAGGTAAAACTACTGTCTTGGGATTTAATGCGACCGTGTAATGTTATTGGGACAATTGTGCACAGGAATAATTGTTTCAATCATATTCAGCACGAGTAAGGCTTTTGAAATTAAATAATTTATAATGTATATTAAGTTAAATAATCTAGACAGTCAACCCAACGCATAGCAATTGGGGGAAGTACATACATTAACCTCGAGGGAACAACTGCTATTCCTACTTAACTGTCCAGGGCTGCTATGAATGCATTTAATGTATATTATTGCAGCCGTAAATTGAAAAACAAGATGAGAATTCCTAACGTTACTGCTGACCATGATGGACTTGGAGTGGGACTCTATAAAAACAGCCTAGAATGTGCTTAATCCCTTTAAAAGAGGGTCTTAGAGCTCAAGGCTGCAAGGAAAGCATAGCCTCTGGCCCAATTCTAAATATGCGGGGTGGATTGTTGCAACTTCTAACACATGGGGAGCCTGTGCAGAAAGGCTCATCTCTGGGCTGAATAGTAACACCAGAAAACTGCACTCACATGGGTATCCATCTTTCTAAGTGATTGCCAGTTGTTTATAGCAAAGAGAGGTTACAGCTATATGGGAAACAGCCACAGCACAAAGTCCACAAAGACTGTGGAAGTTGGCCATTTCAAGTATTGTGAAGAAATCCTGCTAAAAGGAATAGTAGTATCCCCCTGTGGCCAGAGGTTGGGCTGAAACAACACCTTACATAAGAAGACCAAAATAGCTGTGAGCCTCAATACCCCTAGTTGGACACCCCACTTCTGGATATTCCAGGCTCATGAGATGACGGTGTAGTGCCACAGTCTTTCCTTCCATCTGGCTTACTTAGGGGAAGTAGGCAAGTCCTGTGTAGATAAAGGTCCTGAGAAGATACTGGAAGAGGCAGGTGCATCGTGCCCAGTCTGAAGCCATTAGTCCTTGTCTATTCAGTGCTGATGCAAGAACTCTCAGAGGAAGCTCCCCACCTCGCTGTGCAGATGGAGCTCTGGATACCTCTGGACAGTTCCTTGGGTGGCCCAGGCCTCCTGCTCAGTACCTGCTGTGACTGTTTGAGCTCTCTACACCGTTCAACGTCAAAAGAAGCAGACACCCCGATGTGCTTGATGCTACTGCAGGCCTTGGAGCAGACTGTGGCTTGAATGGCAGCAGTTGGGGCTTCCTGTTTATCCCCTCACCGCACCAGTAGATACATTTGGCGTAGGCGGGAAGGGTGAGCTAGTCAGTTAGGGCTCGGATGTCAACAGGCCCTGGTGTACGTAAAAAAAGATAAGTCAGTGATAATGATAACTTGAAGCTATGTTCAATATGTGTACATATATAGTGGTACCTCGGGTTAAGTACTTAATTCGTTCCAGAGGTCCGTTATTAACCTGAAACTGTTCTTAATCTGAAGCACCACTTTAGCTAATGGGGCCTCCTGCTGCTGCCGCGCCACCGGAGCACAATTTCTGTTCTCATCCTGAAGCAAAGTTCTTAACCTGAAGCACTATTTCTTGGTTAGCAGAATCTGTAACCTGAAGCATATGTAACCTGAAGCGTATGTAACCCAAGGTACCACTGTAGTCAGTTCCTAGGTCAAGGGGAAGCACTTATGAAGGTGAATGAGAGGAGGAAGCCAGTTTGGGCCAGGAGGCTCAGGAGTTAAATTACTTAACTGTACTTAAATTAAGCTGTTCATGTTTGAGATTCATGTGCCCCAAGTCTGTTTCTGTGAAAGACAGCTGTGATGGTTTGTGTATGCTCTTCGCAATAAGCACCCTCTGCTCACTCAGATAGATATTTACAGTTCTTTATTTTACATATGTACAAGTAGCACAGTACAATCATACATCCGAATCGTCCGGTTCAGATTTGGGGAGTGGTCTTCTCCTGCTTCTCCTCCAACAGAAGGAGCGGGGGAGCTTCATGGGACGTCTCTGATCCCTGCGCTTTAATCCTCTCCTTTCCTGTGCCGAACGCACAGGCATAGGCTCTACGTCTGTTCCTGAGCTCCCTGTGTGGTGCTGGGGCTCTGTTTCAGCATCGGAGAGCCTTCCCACCTCCTGGCTCTCTCCCTCTTCCCTTTCTGTCACTTTCTCTCCGTCTCCTTCTGACTGTTCCTGCTCTGACTCTTCTCCTCCACACACACACACACACACACACACACACACACACACACACACGACTCAAAGGCGTTCCTTGGCAGTCCTTGCCCTGCTGGGCAACAGCACAATATGCACCCCTTTTACAGTAGCAGATTGAAGATACTAGCTGTGGACAAGTGGATGGGTGTGATTTGAAGAGGAAAGTGAAGGGCCATGGGGCCCACTCATCCCTCTGGCCAAGGGCCCCCATTAACCTGGAGTCAGCCTTGAGCCCTAGTCACTAAAGCATCATCTTATTACCTTTTTGGCAGACCCAGTTAGATCAATGACCCTCAACACAGCTATGATTATTACCTGCAATACCAGCAAAAAATCTTTATCTTTGTCACAGAGCTACTTTATACCATCATTTCTCTACATAAAGCGTGGTCATAAACTGACAATTTCAGCATTTTACTATATGTAAAAGCATTTTAAAAACCTGTGAATTAGGTCTTACTTTAGTAACCTATCTGAAGCTGCTGACTTCAGTCTAAGTATAGCATAGTCAGGCCACTTAAATCTCATGAACTCTGCTGGATTGCAGCATTTTCTCCATTTCCAAAGGTTTCAGTGCTTTCCAAGTTTATACAAATGTCTGTTGCATCATGCAGATGAGGATTTTATTTTATTTTATTGTAGTCTAATCTATAATTGTGTGGCACTCCCCCACCATGAGGCCTATTTGACTGAGGACTTTGGACTGCACTGAAGCAATACCGAGAGAATTCTATAAATGTAAACATAGTGATTACTCCATAAAAATTATATGTGCACTCTAAAATAATACATGGCATAATATTGTATGCTAGGCTGTTAAGGCATTTACAGAGGTCATAAGGATGATATATGTATGAATAGCAGCACAGCCAAGACTTAAATGCAATTAAGATGGTTTTTATTATATAAAATATTGCATCCCACACAGAAACAGCTTCTATTTAATTATTTTGTCCAACGTGCCTCTTTTCATTCCTGCCCCCCCCCCCTCCTTCTCCTCTGGCTACATTACACACTGGAGGAGGTTATTCTGCCTTCATGGGTTTTAGCTTAATTAATTGGCTAATCTCTCCAAAAACAGTTTTTATCTAAAATGTTTATGCACAATCTCTTAATTAACAGAAAGAAGAAGAAAAATGCTCACGGATTGGTAACCAAGTCATTTGCTGCCTCTTGCAATTACATTTGACCCATGACATTGCCATTAGCATTTTTGAACTAAAGCATATTTTACATTTGATTTCAGGGTCATGTACAATAGGCTGCATAGGGTTACATAATCTACATAATAATGTTCTATGGATTCAAGCACAGAAGGTCCAAGGACTCTTTCCATCTGAATTCAAATGAGCAATGCATGCTCTGTGTTACCCTCCCTCATGTGCAAGCTGTAGTGGCTTTTAGAGGTGCACCAAATGTTCATTTTGATGCTGAAAAAACAACAACCCAAACCCTAAAACATTTTTGTTGTGTCGGTCCTGCTTTGAGGAATGTTAACTCCTCTCTCTGCCCCTTTCACTTTTTTCTTTTTTTTCCTGTTGTGATTCAGTGTCTAACTGGCAGCTTCAATAGCTTTTAAATATAACAACTGGGGTTCTTTCTCCTGAAACACGACCCTTTCCCCAACCAGGGATTACCTATATGGCCTGTTCCTTAGGCAATAAACGAGGGCATTTTGACAGACACATGACTTCAATCCTTTGTAAAAATACTGAAAACCAATGGTTTGAATGAAATTCTTCATTGGGTCATTTGTACTGGTGAGGTCTCTTCCACCAGCACTGGATTTAGGGTGGCACAGGTGGTTCCCCCACATAGGGTGACAAGCCAAGGGGGCACAAAACAACAACAGCAGCAACAACAACAACAACCTATTTATCATATATATAGGGAGGTGCCAATTTTTGTCCTCGCTCATGGTGCCATATCACCAAACTCCTCCCCTGCTTCCACCCTTCTGTTACTTGTCACGTTGGAGAAAATAATAATTTCATAAAACTGTATTTTGATGATTCCGTTTTCTTTCTATGGCCTAGTTAAACTGAAAAGGCCTGTGCCTGCCCACCTTTTACGGTACAGAACTAGCTGTTTTTAGGTACCGTGTGTAGCGAACGTCCATTCCAAAACACTAAAAAGAATAAACTGTTAGACTCTACGGTGGCCATTGTATACATGAAAAGAGAATCAGCTAGGCATGGCAATTGTGATTAATCTTGAATTTTTTTGTAGATAGATGAAAGAGGACATTGGAAGACATTTAATGAATAGGAAAATTAGTCAAAGTCTTAGTAAAGGAAGACACTGAAAAATGGTTACCGTATATGTAATCACATGATATTATGATGAGGGCTGATCTGAAGAGCCAAAGGTTTTTGATTGGTTCAGGATGATGGCATTGGGTTGCGACTATTAAGATTGCTGTGATCCTTTGATTGGTGAAATGAAATGACATGTTTGATCTGGAAGTGTATTAAAAAACATTGCTTTGGACGTGGTTTCTTGCAGCCTCCTCCTTATTTTTGAAGTTGTCCTTATGTGTATTTGTATTTGGAGTCTGCATCTTTTTCTTTTTGGTTTCTGTGTGGGTAACTTTCAGTCTAGGAACCTCTTTTAAAATATCCCCAACAGTCGTTTCTGTCTGCTTTTCTACCACTCTGGTCAGATATCATCCCCCTTAATCCTGTTGTACTTATGCTTAATCCCTTTAACCTTTTGAATTTTGAAGAGTTTAGGAAAGATACAGTTATCTGTAGCTGATTCTGCTTCTCTCACTTTGATCATGGCTGTATTTCAACAACATTGCACCTGAAGCAAAAGTCAAAACAACATCAGTCTCTCCCATTCATTTTGAGGGATAATGACACAGAAGGATAAATGTTTGGAGGCGGGGGGGGGGGAATGGCACTGAGATAAACTGCTTCATCGTAAAGTCTGCCTTGAGAATGATATTCATCAACAATCACAATCGATGAAAAAGGTGGCAGCAATTAATTGCTCGGTAGATGTCTAATGTTTTGAAATTACTATTAATACAAATTCTTATAAAAGTTGCAAACTGCAAGTACTTTCTTGAAAGAGGCAATCCAGCCTATTATTATAATCTAATAATAATAATAGGTGGTATTCAGTTAAGCATTATTTGGAGTAGACTCACTGAAACTGCTTCATATCTGATCAGATCACTGTGTTAGAAAACATATAGGATTGAAGGCAGGATACAGATCTGCTTCCACTGTGGTATAGTCCTTCCTTTACTACTGTGCTGTGGTCCTTACCTGGAACAGCAATGTTCTCCTAATTTTCGATTGATATTCTCCCCAATATCCATTCTAGACCTCCTGTTGCCTCTGTTACCTGTATTATGGGTTGGTGGCTTCAGTGATTTGTTATGAGATAGTTTCTAGAATGACTTTGTTAAATTCAGGTTGTATATCTTTCAAGGTTCTTTTTCTTCCAGTTGTTTCATTGTTTTCTTCAATCTCAATTGGTTATAATGGTCCTCTCTGAAATGTTATAATTTGCAAGGCATGAAATGTTGATAGCGTCGAATTGAAAACAAAATGATGGGGAATAGCATTCCTTGGGGTAATGACTCTATATTCACCCACTCCATTTCCCCCCAAATGTCCCCCAAATATTGTAGGTCAGGATCAACGCAACATGACAGCCTGTCAAGAATCTTGCCATAATGAGTGCTGAGTTTAGCAATGGTTGCACAATTATTTATTATTTGCACGATTCCTGTTGGGCTACTTTGGCTAATAGTTGACTGCAAACCTTTTTTGAGACGTTTGGTGCATGTTACAGATCCTGAGTTGTACCTCTTGCCCTTTGCTGAATTCAGTTATGCTCTTGGCGCAATTTATCACTTGGGGGCATTTTGCAGAAATTGTCATGTGTTTTGCATTTTGTCTTGCTGTTGCATTTTTGAATTTTTATCATTTAAACCACCTTTAGAGATCTCTACTCAGAAAGGGAGCCAATAAATATTTTTTTTAAAAAAAAATTGTCAAGGTGATCTGAAACGGAAGAGAACTGATGTAGCTGTTTTGCAAATACAGTGGTACCTCTACTTACGTTCACCTCCGGTTACGTATCCTTCGGGATACGTGCGCAGCAAACCCGGAAGTATTTTTCTGGGTTTCGCCATGCGTGCATGCTCAGAAGCACTCTACATGCCGCATGCATGCAAGAAGTGCTAAACCATGCTGTGCGCATGCACAGAAGCAGCACCTCCGGATATGCACACCTTGGGATCCGACCAGAGCTCCGGAACAGATCCCGTGCGCAACCAGAGGTACCACTGTACTGTGGGTATCTAGTAATGAAAAAAGCAACCCTCTACACTTGCAGTAGCCATTTCTGAATCTAATATGGCCATCATGATGGAAATGTTATGACTAGTCTCCAACATTCACTTGGTCATTGGGAATAATTTTCTGGCTCAAATGCAGCTGAAATCTTGCCTCCAATGTAAATTTGCAACAAGCACAATTGATTCCAATATGGCACCTAAATGCACTATTTGCCAAATTGACAACATTATTTTTCTGGCACAGGCTGACCACTTCTAATTATAAGAGACGTTTGTCATTTGTGGCAACCAGTGTCCAATGACCGCAAAATCTAGGGGGGGTGCATCCAGCACACAATGCGAATGTTCCATCCTTGCAAGGATTTCTACTTGCTCAGTGTTATACCTCCCTCCTGTACCTGCTTTAAAAAAAACAACAATTTTAGGGATTCCCCCAACCCTCTGGAGGAGATTGGGGAGAGCACATATGGGGAGAGGAGATGGGCATAAATTCCATTGTGCAAGCAGAAATCCTTGCACTGATGGGGCACATTTGTTGAATATTTCACTAGAAATTTTATCGGTCACTTTATACTAATATTGGGAGTGGGGAGTTGTTCCCAGCATCAGTGTACATGATTCATTTTCAGCCTTTTTTTTAAAAAAAAAAATCATAATCCTTAGGCAAAAAAGCACTTATAGGCACCATGCCACAGTACAAGCTCAATTAGCTCTCCTTGAACAGGACCAGACATTTCTTCAAATAAGAAGGGAAGTCCACTGACAATGTTGGCCAGCTGGGGCCCTACTGGGCAGCCAGGTCACCTGATCCTTGATGAACTGAAAAGGGCTGCCAGACCCTTCTGCCAGCAAGCAGCCTGGGTGGCAATCCAGAGAATAAGATGCCTTGGAAAGGCTGCCAGAGCCCCTGATTTGAAGCCCCTGTTGCTTGACAAATGTGTGAGCAAGACTGTAACTTTGAAACGTGATTCAGAAATTAGGAGAGGCATTTCTTTTTTTCTGCTGCTGATTGGAATGGGCTTACGTCACTCCATTTCAGTTGGCATTATTGAATTGTATTAGCACACAGTGGGCCAATATTAATTTCCACGCATCTATAAAAGCAGCACATTTTTGAACTAATATCTCAGCGAGGCTGTTTGCCCAGTTGCAGGTCAGGGCAATGCTAATCTACAATGTATTAATATAATACAAGTCCAGTCAGTCCTTCTATGCTACAGCATTTCTATTGCCAGCTCCTAGAAAATGTAATAGGTTTGCTGCACTTTTCGAGGTGCACTTTTGACCTTGGTCTCTGGAGGGAATTCTCAGAGGCCAGTCATCCATGTACTGAAAGAAATTAGTATTTCTGCTCTGGGATGAGCTGCTGTAGCTGGTATATGTCTGGGGATTGTGTGTGTGGGATGCAACTTATTCCGAAAGCTAATACAGCAAGGCAAGATTGATTTGCATGGCATCATTTGAAGGACTTGGAAAGGAAGAATAATTGCAGTTTGCTGTCCGAAAGAGATGAAGCATGAAGAGATGTATGATACATTTTTCATCAGATAACTTTTCAGAAGAGCAGCTCCCAAACTTATTAATATGATTCACCATTGCAATTTAATTTTTGCTGCTGGTGGTGGGTATCCATTTCTCAGTCACCCCACAAGCTGGAAGAGATCCTATACTTGACTATATGCAGTGCATTGTTTGCAGAGGCTTGGAGGCCAAAAGCAGGCTTCCAGGGCTCTCTGTCTGATCCTTTGAACTCTCCCCAGGCCACACTTCCACCCCATTCACACCCCCTCTACCCAAGCCTTTACTCTGAGTCCTCCTTGACTGTTTTTGCCTGGCTGAAATGGGTTCTTGAACTCTGATAACGTCTCTTGCACACCTGGATGGGGGACAGAAGTGTAAGAGTGTGTGTAGGAACAGTTAATTGTTTGATTGCACACTAGAATGGAGAATGCCTGTATGTACATATTGCTGAAGGATTCAACACTGGAAAATTCCATTGGAGTATACTAAGCTAAAAGAGTGCTCTCTGATCTTCTAGCTGAGCTGATAATTAATTGTTTGTGTTCTCTGCTAGCTCTCACATGTGTGTTTAACCTTAGATCTCATGAGGGTATTCAACTGCAAATTTGCCCTCTTGAAGGGAGTTGCCTGTTAGTCTTTCTCTGGACACCACAGAGACAACAAAGGATGTGATAATGATACCTGTCCAGGAACTGCATAGCCTTAGGCTGGATGCAAGCTAATGTAAGCTAAGGAGGAGACAAGGCATTGATTTTTGCTCTAATTATGTTATATATTTAAGAAGAACCGCCAATGCTTGGATAGGCATATGTTTTATGGATGTATCGTTGACGGTTTTGTACCTGTTTCAAAGAAGTTCTGGCAAGTAAAGCTTTGAATCATGATTATGAGTCTGGACAATTTTTATTCCAAAAGGAGTCAGCTTTTATGCATCCAATAGCTTCATGCTGCACGATATTAATATCTGCAACAGAAACTAGCCTACTGTACAAAAGTCAATATTATATTTATTGCTCCACTCTGGTCCCACTCACCACTGGAATGGCCCCTGTAAATTTGCCCAGAAGGGAGTGTGGTCCCACTGAGAGCTGAGCATGCTCAGTAGTCATGAAATGCTAAATGGATGTTGAGTAGGGGAAATAAAAGTGTGAGAGAGGGGACAGAATGATATATCATGGGAAAGGATGAGGCTGGCTGGCACAACAAACGGGGCATTCAACTTACTGCAGAAATTTGTAGCAGGAACCACTTGTCATGGCTAATAGTCACTGATGGATCCATCTTCCATTAATTTATCCAATCCCCTTTTAAAGCCATCTGTGAGAGCATTGCCTTTAGAGTACTTCTGTTTCTGCCTCTTTGCCTTTCTGGTAAAATTTCAGCTGAAATTTCATAGCTTATTCCAGAGTTAGATCTCCTCCCCTCCCCCTTTCCTGAAAGCAGCAACATACAAAATTCACTGCTGACATCAGCACCTGAAGATCTAATGAATTCACTGGCCTGTGCTTTCAGCAAATTTGGCTCAGCATCCCTAGTGAGCAAAATGTCACATTACCTCTGCTGAGCAGGACATTTCACATAAAATATTAGCAAAAACAATTAACTTTAAGCCATTAATCCCGTGGATGCTACTTTCCACCACATAAGGATTTAAGCCAATTCCCTGTAAATGTCTTTGGCTTAATAGATTATATTATGAAATGTAAAATTGAGAGATACTAAATTAGCTGAAATATTATTTCTATATCAATTTTAGTTGAACAAATAAGAGCCAGCAAGTAATAGGGCAAAAGATTAATGTTATATCAATATACACAGGTACAATTTGCATATTTTATTTTGCATTTCATTATCATTCATTTTCACAAAATTATTTGGGAAGGCAGGATATAATTTAGACCTTTGCATAGAAAGCATGGAATGAAAGCAAAGGACCAGCAGAAAAATCTCCTTTCTCCCATTGCTACATGCTGCAAATGAGTAATGGCGGCATACTTTCAGATGCTGTAACATGACCATGACATCTTAGGTAGAGGTAGGCTTAGGTGAATAAAGGAATTGTGAGGGAGTTGGGAAAACTGGACTAACTCAGACTAACTTGGGGGAACCGGTAGGAGACAGATGCAGCCAGCGGATGGATAGGTTGGGTTGGAGGATTTCTTTATTTTGTTATATTTTTTTTTATCTTGACTGATCCAAGGAGGCTAACACTATTGCAGTCTTTAAAAATAATTACACAACAGACTGCAACAACTAACTTGGAGGAGGGAACGAGCAAAAATAGCAAAAGCAATAAAACCCAGCGGATATTCAAAACAACAACAGCAGAGCCCATAAAAAAACAACCGTATTCTTTCAGCCCAAATGCTTTTCAAAATAGCCAGAATATAGCCTGTTGCTTGCAGCTGCACAGTATTCTTTGCTCTGTCACGTTTCCCTGGAGAATTCTATAATGTTGGTTCCATAACAAGAAAGGCCTTGCTTCTAGTGGACCTTCGCTGATCATGGTATCTCCCCTGCTGGACCTCACCTGGTGGAGGTATTAGGACAGTGTGGCCTCTTATACATCACCCCACAACACAAAAAGACCAAAAAACCCCAACCCTACAAATTTGCATAGAGTTTGAATATGCTAATTTATGGGCCGGATTCAACTAACTGGACCTTCTGGTGAGCCTACACAAGAACTTCCACTTGATCAAGGGGGCTTTCACCCTCTCCTCCCCCCGCATGCTCACATGTGCCTCCTGCAATTCAGGTGGAGGGTTGGGAGAACCCCCAAAACAGTATGGGCGGTGTGCTTAAAAGCATTCAATTGGGGAAGCAGAAATTCTTGAGCTGACAGATCATTTGTTACAGTGTGAGGATGAATTCCTCTGTATATGTTGAGTCGCAAATTTAGACATCAAAATAGTCTAAACAGAAATACAATGCAAGAACTACACCAGGGAAATCTATGACTAGGGACCTCTGTGCTTAGTCTGCTTTCGAGATGCCAAGTGTTTATGGGCAACCTCAAGACTCATTCTCTCCCTTCTTACCTTAAAAACAGACCAGGACCAGACAACACATCAAATGGAAGACACTTTCAGAGGACTGTCCTTTGTAAAGCAGGGCTTGTGACCATCCTACACTCACAGCCAGGTGAGCAGCAGCAGGGAGTACGGAAGAAAGAAAACACAGTAAAACAGGGATGAGAAATGAATGTGTTGGAAAGCAAAATGGTCAAGACAGAATTAAGCTGCTGACTCCTTTATATGGACTGAAGGATGTCAAGGGATGTTCCACTGCCTGTTACAACCCCATTAGCAGTATTCCCAACTAGAGCCAGCTGTGCATGTAGATAACAAGCATTAGGAAGTGGGGGATGGCTGAATTCGTTCAGCTTAGTGGGTCACAGGTTGTGCAGGCTCCTTTGGTGGAATACTACAAATCCTTTAACAGCACATAACTCCAGTATTCAAAAGCGTGCAGTGGCAGCCCATATGCTAGCAGGCTAGCTTCAAGATTATTGCATTACTTTACAAGACCCTTAACAACTCAGGTTGAGGATACCTCAGGGACTGTCTGATGCCTTATATTCATGCAGTATCCTAGGGGTCTTTGGGGCAGTCGCTCTTGGCTCAGATGCACAGATCTCATCCACCAGGAGCCAGGTGTTCAGTTTTCTGGGCCCCATTTTATAGAGTTCCCTGCCAGAGAGAGAGAGAGAGAGGGAGAGATTTTTTTTCTGGGGGTACGCAGGGGTATGCAAACCCATAAACATTTTGTGACTCTAATCGGAGAAGAAACTAAAAGTTTTAAAATTTTTAGTTTCTTCTCTAGCACAGTGAATCCTCAGTTCCATTGCTACCCCCGATGGCGGCCTCATTTCCTGTCACGGTGTTTCCTGAGTCTCAGGCAGAAGCGAGCGTTTAATGTGTGAAGCAGTGTGGAATGTGGATGTGTGGTGTTTGTAAATTCATGATTTTTGAAAGGATGACATCTGAGGTAACGCATGTTCTTTGTACTTTTGTCCATTTACTGTATTTATTTTTCCAGATTCGAACTATAAAATGGTGGTTTTCTTGAGTCAAAATGAGAGTACCCTTAAACATTTTTTAAGGAAACAAAAGCACTGTATATATTCTAGCAGGCATTTGCACTGAACTCTGATTTTTCCAGTTTTAACTCCATTTTTATTTCCACTATATTAGCTTCTTATACACTGCTGAGAGACACTTGTAATTAAGTAGTATATGTTAATATAGTCTAAATATATAACGTGGCTGAAACAGAGGAAGCAGAACTTGGTGAAAGAAAATGGCAGCATCTCACAATCCACAGCAAAGGGGGCCTGGTGGAAAGGAAAAGAACACAGAGACGTTAGGAGGCTCCTTGAGGCAGCCTGGGCACCATTTAGTCTGTCTCGGTTGTACCATTTCTCAAGACCAAATAATTCCTGTCTCCAAAGATCCCAGTAAGAGGTCTATTGTGACTACTAAATTCTCTCTCAAAAAAAAAATTTTTTTAAGAAAAAAAGGAAATTATCCCTCCCAAACCAATTTCCCTGCTGTGAATGAAACCATTTTTCTTAATATAGCAAGCAATTAAAAAGCTTTGCATAGCACCAAAGTAAATGCACTTTACAGAGAGAAAATGCAAATGCCTCAAGTTGCAGTGGTTTTCCTTTGCCAGCTCTCAGCAAGCGGCCATTTAGCTTTAATTGTTCCTAACAGTGTGGGCCAATTAAGAATGACATCAGCAGAGCAAGGATTATTTGTTAATCTGTAAAATGTATATACTAGACAGTTCCTCTTTTGGCCATGGTTCTCCCCACACAGAGCATGGGAGAGGGTGGAGAAGGGAAGGGAATTTAGCCAGCTGGAACTCTCCAAGAAATCCTTGGATATTAGCAAGCAATTGGTGATAAGCAAAATAAATGGACAAAGGTAATGTAAGAGAACCAAATTTAGAAAGCATGTGCTTGTTTCTGGAAAGATGCAGCCAAAATGATAAGCGGGATATAAACCTCTCTGTCAAGCATCCAGCAACTGCCTGACATAAATTTATAAAATTATGCACGATGCAGAAAGCAGATAGAGAAATTCTTTTCTCCCACTCTCATAACAGAACTGGTAAACATCCAATGACCTGGATGTTGGAAGTTTCAGGACAAATAAAAGAAAGTACTTCTTCACACAGCACATAGGAAAACTGGAACTCACTCCCACAGAAGGCAGCCATGAATTTGAGTGGCTTTAAAAGAGGATTAGAAGAATTCATGGAGGACAAAGCTAAAATGGCGCTGTCAGGCCGGTGTCAGGATCCAGTCAGCAATAACTCACAAGGTATCAGTGAATTATTCAAAGAAACAAAACAGCTCAGGCCTAGCAAGCACAGCAACTATTCCCAGCAGATTGTGCCCCAATGAGGCAGTTGCAAGGACTGAAGGTCCTTGCCATCCCACTGCTCTCTAAGTCTCCTCCTCCCCTTGATCTGTTCCAAGCAACCTGGGACTTCTTTGCCCTGTCTGTTTCTGCTCAGCATCCAAAAATGCATTTGGACATCCATTTCTTAATTTGTTTACCATTAATTTGTATTGTAGTAATGCTGCTTTTGCAACCCACCTTAGATCAGACCTTGACCTGGTCATTGGTCCCAATCCAATCCCGTAGTCTCCTTTGACTGGACTTAACTGTCCAGGGGTCCTTTACCTTTTTACCTTTTTTACATTGGAATATAGGCACCATATTATAGGGACTCATCATTATCTTCATACACAAGCTACCATTATGTGTTGCATTCACTGTGTGCTCAGCTTGACTGAGTGGCCTTCATTTACCTAGAAGGAAGTCTCGCTGATTTGAAGGGTAATCACTCTGAAGTAAGGATGCTTAAAGGGACGTGGGTGGTGCTGTGGGTTAAACCACAGAGCCTAGGACTTGCAGATCAGAAGGTTGGCGGTTCGAATCCCCATGACGGGGTGAGCTCCTGTTGCTTGGTCCCAGCTCCTGCCAACCTAGCAGTTCGAAAGCACGTCAAAAAGTGCAAGTAGATAAATAGGTACCGCTCCGGCGGGAAGGTAAACGGCGTTTCTGTGTGCTGCTCTGGTTTGCCAGAAGCAGCTTAGTCATGCTGGCCACATGACCCGGAAGCTGTACGCCGGCTCCCTCGGCCAATAAAGCGAGATGAGCACCGCAACCCAGAGTTGGTCACAACTGGACCTAATGATCAGGGGTCCCTTTACCTTTTTAAGGATGCTTAGGATAGTGGCTGTAAGATAGATATACAGTGGTACCTCGGTTTATGAACTTAATCTGTTCCAGAAGTCCCTTCTTAAACCAAAAACGTTCTTAAACTGAGGCACGCTTTCCCTAATAGGCCTCCTTCCACCAGTGCCCTTCCACGGCTTGGATTCCGTTCTCAGACCGAAGTAAAGTTCACAAACCGGGACACTACTTCTGGTTTTGTGGAGTTCATAAACCGAATCGTTTGTAAATAGTGCTGTTCTTAAACCAAGGTACCACTATAAATATATAGACAGACATAGGGTGGAATTTAACACTGCACTAATACAATCTTCCCATCAGTGCAAGAATTTATGTTTGCCAGATACAGTAATCTCTTCTCTCCTCTCCTCTCCTCTCCTGCATGTTGTTCTGGACCCACTACAAATATATTGCCTCGGGTGCCACCACAAAATGGCTGCCATGGGCAGCAAAAAAAGAAGTGACGTTACTCTATGCTGGTGAGTGCTTTCACCCCACAAAAAGGTTTGTGTGTGTGTAGTATTTCAGACACCTGGCACAATACAGCACAAGTAAAAATACAAAAAAAGTTGTTTCAATCTGCAGAGCAGAAGTGCATGGAGGTGGAATGTGAATACAATGTTCTTTCTGTATATTTTAGGCTGCTTGCAATCCATGGCAAGAAAAGAAGAACTTCTCTTGTTCCCCGTTCCTGACTGGAGCTGCATTAAGAAGTGTGCTGGGATTCCCAGATTGCTATTAACAACTGCAGGGATTCTATCATTTTTGGAATCCCTTTAACAGACGATTCCATCAGCATCCCTCTTTTCTCTTTTCTCTGTTGCTTTTCTGTGCTGATATGAAGAGTGATATGTCTGCTGGTGGTGATGAAAAGCTACATCACTGCCGGCTTTCCTCAAGTGGAGGCCTGCCAGTGCCAATCATTGTTACAGCAACTAACTCATCTCAGCTGTCCATGAAATCCGAAATCTTCCTTGGGGTTTTCTGCCATGCTACAGACAATCAATCCAAAGATGTTGAGATCTAGAAGTTTAAAGCAGATGCGGCTACAATTCTTGACCCGGCAAGTGGCTCTGGGATTTAACCACAGTCTTCGAGACCACAACCAGCCCAGCTGTGAGGATCGCAGTGCCAGTAATAATAGATCACAGGGCTTCTGCAAGGAACAAAATTAAGGGTAGGTTGTGACCAAAGGATGGGAAACAACACTGAAAAAGCCTTTGAGAGACATTATGTCAGAATGATTGTAAATCATTGCAAGGCTGAGAACTTATCAATGGTATGTACTTTATTTATTCTTACTGTTCTTGTGATTGAGGATGGTCTCGGTTAACATTTCTGAAAATGTAGTCATAGTCAGCTTCCCTGTATTCTTTACATATAATATTATACCATATAGATAGATGGTAAATTTTGGGGGGAAATTCTATCCAATGGGTTAAACAAATTTTAAGTATACCATATCACTCATACAACCCACAGATTAATCAACAACAAATTGATTAACTGATACTTCTAGCATTTTTGAGTAATAACATTCAGTTAGATTTCTGTCCAATTTTGCTGCATAACTTCCAGCAGTCTTCTTATATTCTGATATTTATTCTTGTTTTTTGCTTCTACTATTGAAGCAATTTAATTGTCCCACCATTCTAACAAGCCTTTTTTTTTTGCAACACATATATCCCACATTGTCTTAGAATATGAAATCTTATGCATTATTATTCTATGCCAAATATAACATTTCCATTCTTCTAAGGATGACAGTTCTTGTCCCCCTCCTCCCACTTTAAACTACTAACATACAGGCTGATTGGAAACCATTGTGGTGTTTTTAGATAATACTTGGGCCACAGTGCCTGTGGGTAGTTTATTTCTTGTGATTTTCTTGACAGTCATAATTACAGTAACCTATTTATTTTATATATATATATATATATATATATATATATATATATATATATACACACACACCAAGAGGGACGCGGGTGGTGCTGTGGGTTAAACCACAGAGCTTGGACTTGCCGATCAGAAGGTTGGCAGTTTGAATCCCCGTGACGGGGCGAACTAAGTTGCTCGGTCCCTGCTCCTGCCAACCTAGCAGTTCGAAAGCACGTCAAAGTGGAAGTAGATAAATAGGTACCGCTCCAGCGGGAAGGTAAACGGTGTTTCCGTGCGCTGCTCTGGTTCACCAGAAGCAGCTTAGTCATGCTGGCCACATGACCCGGAAGCTGTACGCCGGCTCCCTTGGCCAATAAAGCAAGATGAGCGCCGCAACCCCAGAGTCGGTCACAACTGGACCTAATGGTCAGGGGTCCCTTTACCTTTTTATATATACCAAGTATGTCTAAAAACTTCAAGTCTTGTCCAAATATTCAACATAACGCTTCCTTAAGTTCACAATTCAACGCTTTATTTCTGGTCTGAAAGTGCATGAAATATTACACAAGCCAAAGTGCATTTATTTAGGGCATAAAAGTGTATATATTAGTGAAGATAACATAAAAATACAAATTATTTTAGAGAATTTTGCTTTCAAAAATGTGTATATTGGTTAAAACTGCAAACAAAAACCGCATCTATTAGGAGGTATTTGCACTAAAACAATTACAAATTGTCATGATAATTTTTTTAAAAAATGGAAATTGCTGTGGAAAGGTGAAGAACTGAATTTAGACCTGGAAAAATGAGAACCAGATATACATCAAAACGGACAGATTCTTACATCCCAAATCCCAAATACAGAAGCTGAAGAATCAGGAAAATGGTTTGGGAAAGTGAATGTGGGCCAGGGGCCATTTCACAAAACCATTTTTCCTAGAATTACTGGATTAGTTTCATGAATCATGGGCCAAATCACTGCTTTTTCCCTGCCCTGCCTGAGAGTGAGCTGAATTTTCAGATTTCTGACCTTGAACATGGTGGGAGAGAAAAACTCATATCTGCATTCACAGAGAAGAAGGAAAGCTAACTCCCCCAGCTTTGTAAGGTCAGGTGCTTGTCGGTGTGAAGATAGAAGGTCCAGGATGAAGAAGAAAATAGAGGAATCTACTCTCATGAAAGTGGCAAAGGAAGTCTTAGAACTGTATTGGAAAATGTCCAGTGAAGGTATAAAGACACGATGAAGCAATCTGTGAAAGACTGCCTCCTTCCCTATGGGTCCTCCCATGTGCAGAGATCAGCAGATAACCCTTTGGGTAGTTCCATCATCCTCAGAGGTTTGCAGGTGTGGCGACCCACAAGAAGGCATTTTCTGTGGTGGCATCTAAGCTGTAGAATTCTCCTTCATTGAAGGTGCACTTCTGTATCCTTCCTTTGACAGCTGATAGAGGGAGAGGGAGAGAGAGAGATCCTATTCTCTTGATGCAGTTGCTTTTAACTGATTTTAATATTGCATTTTAATATTATTTTGACTTCCCCCGGAACTTCTTAGAGAAAGGTGGGTAAGAAATCTTGTCAAAGACAACGACAACAGCAGCAACTGTTGTTATACTGAAGTGTGAGAATAGCCCCATGGCAGCATGTGTACCTCGTAGCACTATAACTTGTCAAGGGCAAGGGTGATTTATCTGGGTCTCTCTTGCTCTCCATTGCTCCACTAAACCTGGAACAGCGTCACTTGTGAGCACTGTAATTCGTTCAACAGTGAAATTGTGTCCTGTTGGGAAGATGCTATTTTTGTTAGCTGTTGTCTGAGCTGAGCTGGCTGCTTTCTCTTGTGCAGTCACAGAGAGGCCGTTTCCCCCACCTGTAATAAGCCTGTAATCTCAACGAAATCTCAACAAAAGCATCCATGACAGACGGCCACCCAACCTCTGCTTAAAAACCTCCAAGGAAAGAGAGTCTACCACCTTCCAATGGCGTTCATTCCACTGTTGAACAGCTCTTGCTGTCAGAAAGTTCTTCCTGAAGTTTAGTCGAAATCTCCTTTTTGAGTCCTACCCTCCAGAGCAGGAGAAAACGAGCTTGTTCCATCTTCTATGATAGCCAAGAAGATATTTGAAGATCAGTCTACTCTTATCCAGGCTAAACATACCCATCTCCCTAATCTTGATCGCCCTCCTTTGCACACGTTCCAGCTTGTCTATATCTTTCTTAAATTGTGGTGCCCAGGACACAGTATTCCAGATGTAGTCCAACCAAAGCAGAATAGAGTGGTACTATTATTTCCCTTGATCTGGACACTATATTTCTGTTGTTGCAGCCTAGAACAGCATTAGCTATTTTTGCTGCTGCATCACACTGTTGACTCATCTTAAGCTTGTGGTCTACCAAGACCGCTAGATCTTTTTTTACATGTACTACTAGTAAGCCAGGAGTCCCCCATCTTATATTTGTGCAGCTGGTTCTTTCTGTCTAAGTGTAGAACCTTACATTTGTCCCTATTGTTAACATTAGTGTTGTGTTTTGATCATTGTAATAAGCCTGGTGGCATGTTTGAATATGCCAGATGGCAGACTTCTTTTTTAAAACTAAGGTAAATAAATAAGTGTGTGCCTTGTTTGATACATGCATTTGAAAGCTTTTTTTGTGGCTGATGTGTTTAGAGAGCACTGCACAATACTTCTTTGGCATCTCTTACTCCCTACAAGGATTAGTTTTCAAATCCGTAGCGTAACTATTTAAAAAACCCAGCCTTACACTACTGTATCGCCTAACCTTTGAAGAGATCAGCATGACCTTAAAGGATGGAAATTACATCTGACTGCCATTAAACAGACTTCCATAAAAAGGCTTGTTTGATAAGGGCAAACTACAAGGAAATGTTTGATTCCATAAGCACAAAAGCAACATAAAACATGAAGGGAAATGTTAAAAAGTCAAATAGTTGTCTACCGTAATACTGTAGAAAGAGGGAGGGAGAAATATTATCTAGTTTGCTACTTGGAACCAATTGATATTTGTCTAGGTATTTAATTTCTGAACTCTTGGGTTGAAGCCTACACATGTTTGAGAGGTAGATTGCCAGGTTGCTAGAAATAGAAATTGGACCAACAGAGCCCAAATGAGGCCAAGAGTTGGTATCAGACAGAATTCTGCAGGTGGCCTTCCATTTTGTTCCCTCACACGTTAAAATGAATTCCAAACAAGGCGAAATAGGTCTGCATGACTAGGATGTGCCTCAGGGGCTAGGTAGCATTGGATGGGGGTGGTTAGGTGGGCATCGGTGAGGGGGACGAAATTAAAGTAAATACAGTTTAAGCAGCACTTATCTCGTAAGAAAGGGATGAGGAACGTTGTACTGCAACTCCTGTCAGCATGGCCAATGGTCAAGGATGATGGGAGTTGTAGCCCAATAACATATTTCCTTGTGTAGCACCTGCTGTGCCTTTGAACAGCCTATGTATCACACTGATCTAAGCACCAAAGATTTTGGTAGAAACTGCACCCTGAGTTTGAGTTCCTCATCGAATGGGAGCCAGGACATACAGTTCCCATAAGCAGAACTCTGTTCACAGGACAATCTCGCTAGAAGAAGTATGGGACAATTTTATTTGGCTTGTTGTTCTTTCCCCTTTCCAGTACAGTGGACGCTCGGGTTGCAAACGTGATCTGTGCGGGAGGCATGTTCGCAACCCGCAGCGCCGCGTCTACGCATGCGCGGGTCACGATTCGGCGCTTTTGCGCATGCACAAAGTGCGATTTAGTTCTTCTGTGCATGCACGAGCACCGAAACCTGGAAGTAACCCGTTCTGGTACTTCCTAGTTCGGCATGGTGCGCAACCTGAAAACATGCAACCTGAAGTGTCTGTAACCCGAGGTATGACTGTAGTGCATTGTCAATTTGTAAATATATATATTTTTTAATTTTAAAATTTAGAAACTAGGATAGAATAGTTATTCTATTGTATATGTTTCATTTCCTCCAAGGAAGTTCACAATACAACTTCTGAAGGGCTGTCACATGGAAGATGGAGCAAGCTTGTTTTCTCCTGCTCTAGAGGGTTGTACACAAACCAATGGCTTCAAGTTACAAGAAAGGAGATTCCAACTAAACATCAGGAAGAACTTTCTGACAGGAAGAGCTGTTCGACAATGGAATGGACTCCCTCAGGAAGTTGTGGACTCTCCTTCCTTGGAGGTTTTTAAGCAGCGGTTGGGTGGCCATCTGTCATTGATGCTTGAGATTCCTGCATTGCAGGGGGTTGGGCTAGATGACCCTTCATGTCCCTTCCAGCTCTATGATTCTAACAGTCCTGTGAGGTAGGCTAGGAATCACCTAACACAACCCAATGCACTTTGTAACAAAGCAGAGACTTGCACCTGGATTCCCCACATGCAAATATGAGAATTAAACCATAAAATATTTAGTAATGCTCCCTGGAAGCACTTTGTTCAGTTAGCATTTCATTGCTAGCCCATATTGGCTCTGTTGTAGCACTACAGCTGCGGTTTGAGATATAAATGGCAAGAGTCAACGTGCAGAAAATTCAGCACATTCCCCGAGCAGCAAAGGGATGCAAGACAAATGTTACAGTATTACTGACAACACCAGTAATGCTTATGTAAGCATTTGCTTCATAAAATACAAACTGGTAACATTAAAACAAAGCATTAAAAAAATCTCAGCAGCAGAATTTTCTGCCCTTTGTCCCTGCTCTAAATCGCTTTCCCCGCCCCAGACTATTTTTTACCATATTTAAATAAGCAGGGTTATGTTTATTTTGTTGCTTTCTGTTCCTGATATATACTAATAATATTTTCTTTCAGGGCTTCTTCTTTATGATGTGGCCCCTTTTCTTCATTACACCCTCTGATAGCAAACACGGTGTTCTCATGCCAACAGGACTGAAGCCAAAACAGGGTAGCTGAGAACAACAGCTACAAAAAGACATATCAACATGCTCAGATGAATCAGAAGATTTGAGGGGGCAACCTCCCCTCAAAATACAGCCCATTGATGATGGACCATAATGACTGCCCTGCACCAATCATGGAATGTGGTGTGTAAAATGGGAAATGCACACAAAACAGCATTTTAGTGTACATTGGTATAAGAGTGCAGTGCAATCCTATGTACCGTATATGGACTCACGAACAAATCCCACTGTGTTTGAAAGGACTTCAAGGTAAGCATATTTCTCTATCTGTACTGCAGGTGATTGCTTTCACCAGAAGGGGTGATATGGGGCAGGCAATGACAGATTTGTTATGCTGTTCCACATGTGTCTAAATCTTGACTTCCCTCCATGACCTGGAAAATCATTGAAAAGGACAAGCTAAGCCACAACCTAGACATATGTTCAGTCATTCCTGAGGTCAGTTCAATATGCAGAAATCTATTGAAATTACCACTTTGCTGACTACAGTATTTTTTTCCAAAAAGATGTGTGAGAATACTTTCTCATTTGAGAGAAACAAAGCAGAATGGCTCAACAGTAGAATTTTGTTGGATCAGGCCTACGGTCTGTTGGGCCCAGCACTCTGCCGGCCAGTCAGATACCTTGGGGAAGCTCACAAACTTGAGGAGCTCAGACAGCAGTTTCTCCTCAGCATTTGGTAGTCACTGATATACTCAGCCTCTAAATAAAGATATTATTTCTCTTGTAATTACGTCTGTCTCCCGGCTTCCTCAAAGGAGCTCAAAGTTGTGTACACAGTTCTCCCCCTTTCCCATTTTATCCTCACAGCAACCTTGTGAAGGAGGTTCGTTTGAGAGAGTGTGGCTGGCGCAAGGTCACTCAAGGAGCTTCTAGGCCCCACCCACTCCAACCACTACACCACACTCAGCCAAGGGTGGGGAACCTTTGTCAGTCCATGGCTGCATACCCTCCAAAATTCTGCCAATGAAAATCGGGATGTGCATCTTTCGGTGCCGGGCTCTCGCAGGAGCCAGCTGACTTGTTTCGAGAGTGCAGTACTACTGCAATCTCCATCATCAGCTGCAAGCATCAGCGCTGGACAGAGGCAACGGGGCATTCCAGGATCCAATCAGAAGCTGAGGTGGCTTCTGAAATTCTGGGGTGTCCTGGGAAAATCAGGACAGTCGAGAGGTACAGTGGTACCTCAGGTTAAGAACTTAATTCATTCTGGAGGTCCGTTCTTAACCTGAAACTGTTCTTAACCTGAGGTACCACTTTAGCTAATGGGGCCTCCCGCTGCCGCCACCGTGCAATTTCTGTTCTCATCCTGAAGCAAAGTTCTTAACCTGAGGTACTATTTCTGGGTTAGCGGAGTCTGTAACCTGAAGCGTCTGTAACCTGAGGTACCATTGTATGTGACTGCATCCCTTTCTGGGCAACTTTCTGAGGGGATCTTGCCAGTGGTGATCAGGCATCTGTGGTGGTGCAATGGATGTGCATTTTACCTTTGTACAGTAAACTAGTTTCCCCACACACCTTGATAAGAACCAATTCCTGGGGGCCGAGGTCTCTTTGCCCTCCCCCAATAAAATATTTATTGGGCATTGCCATTCAAATGATGTGTTTGTGCCCCATCATGTGATTATGTGGGGCGGGGCTTACCTGGTCCCCGCCCCCCCAAATTTCATTTAAGCTGGCACCCCTGCACACCTCTATCATCCATCCAGACAACCAAGAAGCATTATCATAACTCAAGGAAATATTGCAGCCAGAGAAAACACTTGGAGTGTTTGATGAGAGGAGAAAGAGTCTTGAATGTCAGACAGAGAGGCCTGGAAAGGCACATTTGGCACCTGGGCCTGATGCTGTCTCCGTCTGCACCAAGCTATCCTAGCCAGCAGCCATCCATCCTCAAGAAAACCACAAAACATGCACATACAGACTTTTAGATGGAGAACAGAAGGCAATTCTACCCTGGTCTCAGTTAATGGTGATCAGTTCTCCCCTTTCTGGAAGCAAAAGAAAAGCTTCATCCACTGAGCTAAGGCAAGGCCCCTTCATCATCAGACCATTTTGCCCCACATAGCATCTCCAGTTGTGGCAAGTGCTGATGCCTCACAAAAATGGGATGGAACCCCAACTCCGGATCTCAAACGGTGTGTTGTGGGTGAATCATTCCTGACTAGTGGAAGGTCTGTGCTGAGGCGGCTGATTATACTTTCTCCATTTGAGCTTCTTCGAGAAGATGGGGAGTGAAAATCTGCTCCTTTTTTTCCCTTTCCCTTTTACAGCGGCCTAAGCCCACTTAAAGCCAGGGAATCTACTCAAAGGTAAGCCAAGAGCAGCACTGAGAACTATATGAAATGACAACTGAAAGAATTGGTAGTTACAAAGTAGCTATGCTGCTAATCCCCAAACTGTCAACACGCTTTTTTTTTATTTTTTTAGAAAGTAAGACAAATTTTTTCCCAGGTGAGCCATTAAATTTCATAATCAAGAGAAAGCTGTGGTGGCAGCTAGACGCCCATCGGTGGTGACGGAGTACCTGCCTCTTTCCACCGCTGGGAATAATTAGAGCGAAATGAAACTGCAAACATCAATAGCGAAGAGGGGAGGGAAGATGTGAAGAATTCCAGTTAGAAATCCTGAGATTTGTTCTTGCTTGTTACTGTGAAATATAGATTTTAATGCCCTAAAGACTTTAAAACCACAATGCCCATTCAAAGGCTTTGAAATACAAAAGAAACAAAAGCTTAAGTTTTCAAACAGAAGAAAAGGCATATATATATATAAAATTTCAAGAGACATATTTTGAAAACAGAATCTAGGATCCAGGCTGCATACAAAACCCCATACATTTAAAGCATGGAATATCCTCTAAAGAAAACTGGAAACTGTAGTTTACCCTCCATAAGGCTACAATTCCCAGCACCCTTAATAAACTGAAGCTCCCAGGATTCTTTGAGGAAAGTCAAGTGATTGAAATATATGGTGTTTATGCAGCCACAAGTGCATTTACGTGTTTGTGTGTGTGTGTGTGTGTGTGTGTGTTGCAAAGGCTTATGGAGGGGAAGAGTAATCTTGGAGGCTGGCTTCTTCTCCTCTTGGTTTTCTTCCAGAGCTAGTATTCACACAGCTCAGGGCAAAGAGCAGTATGTGGACTTAGGAGGACCTCAGGACCATGAGATGGAGCAAAAAACAAAAAAAAGTGTTTCATATTTCATACACTGCTTCATATTTCAACAGAAATCTCTAAGGAGCTAACAAATACCAACAAAGAGGAATCAATATAAGAAATACAATATGAAGTCCACACTCAGAACCAAACTGTACTACTACTACTAATCATCATTATCATCATTTCACATTTTAAATAACATAATTTGATATCTCTAAATCAGAGATTTAGGAATGAACTATGACTCATGAAAACAACTGGAAGGGCACTGATTCTCCACCTCCGGGTTAGGTGTTGCCAATCATACACAAATAACCTAAAACCCTATTTTCATTCACACACACACACACACACAGTGATGGTGATGATGATGATGATGATGATATAACAACAACAACAACAACAACAACAACAACAACAACAACAACAACAACAACAACAACATATTATTTATACCCCACCCATCTGGCTGGGTTTCCTCAGCCACTCTGGGCAGCTTCCAACAAAAGATTAAAAATACATTAAGACTCAGTCATCAAAAACTTCCCTAAACAGGGCTACCTTCAGATGTCTTCTAAATGTGAGGTAGTTGTTTATTTCTTTGACATCTGGTGGGAGGGCGTTCCACAGGGTGGGTGCCACTACTGAGAAGGCCCTCTGCCTGATTCCCTGTAACTTGGCTTCTCACCAAAAGGCCCTTGGTGCTGGACCTCAGTGTCCGGGCAGAACAATGGGGGTGGAGACACTGATAAGTTTCCCTGTTGCCAGACAGGCAGGCAGGGAAGGAAGAGGTTCTGTTTTTTTCTGGCAGTGAAAGGGGAAAGTGAGGAGTGGAAAACACAATTATGGAACGGGCAAAAATTCTCATTTTTGTAATCTTCAATTCAATTCTCCACACCTCCTCAGGAATGTGTGATTTATTTACTTTTTTTAAACCCTCAGGAATTTTTTTGCAGCATTTTAGCATGAATTTCTCTCAATAAGCACATTTTTGTATGCAGTTTGGACTAATTTATACATTCCCCCACCAATTTTTCCCTAACATGATGCATTTAGTATGTCATTCTCACCCCCATATTCTTCTGTATTGCACACCCATCACTAATATATGCATTTTTGCTACACATCATTTGATAGGAGATATGCATTGTACAATTCAAAAAAATCCACCATGAAATCAAAGGATACTTGTGTTTTGATGTACATATTGGTTCAAGAAGTGCAAATTAGGCAGCTTTTCATTAAAATGAAAATACAATCAAATTTCTTTCTCCACCCCCACATTGAGGAGTATAATTTGGGAAGCCGTCGATTTTTATTAATGAGGAAGAAAGTAGGTGGGCTGATTTTCACATGTTGGGAACAAGATCAGCAATTTGCTTGTGCTTGACGGAAGCTGTTAGCTTTCTTCAAAATAAACACAGACAAAGGGCAACGAATTGTGGGCTTGATTCTTTATATAGTGCAGCATCATTTACACAGATAGCCTGGGGAACATCCAGAACATTTGGATAATCAGGGATTTGATAAATGGGAGTGCTTTGAGCACAAGGTTAGATCAGCAAAGAGTTATATAAGGGATGTGCGGTGATTTAAGCTAATGATTAATTTTGGATGACTAAGGTTGCAGTCCTATGCATGCTTACTTAGGAGTAAGCCACACTGGACAGAGTCAGCCTTACTTCTGTGTAAACATGAAGTGTGTAAACAGTGCGATTTACTTCCCTGGCAAAGCATGCTTAAGACTGCATCACATCATGCTGATAGCAAGAGTTCTAATATATCCAAATAAGTCTGCTCTGCTTTCTTCAGTGTAACCAACAGTATTGGCACCTCAGGCTCATTTGGTGGAAGCGCTTCTGGGACTGGCCCCACTGTGTGCTCTTCCCCTTTTGCTTCAGAGTTTTCCCTCCTCAGCCCCTGAAGAAAAGAAACCTGATTCTAGACTCATGACAGAAAGCACCCCTGCATGTAACAGCTGCCCCCCAAACTACCCATCTCTCAGAGGAGCTGGGAATGCGGAGCAATATTCTTCAGTTCCCAGTAGGCCTAGAGCAGTGAGCAGTGGAGTCACTGGATTCCGTAAGTCACCACATTCCTAGATGCGCCATTCTCTTTAATAGTTATGCTGCCTGAAGTATTATATTTCTAGTTAATTATAAATGTGTTAGAATTGCTATTTCTAGCAACACTTTTAAAAAGAGCAATTGGAGAAGGAGAAGAAGAAATCCCCAATGGTAATCACTGTGACAATATTTTTCTTAATAAACTAAATCAACATCAAATGAGAAGGGTCTTAGTTTAGCTAGATCATTATTTACTGTTAAGCCCATTCATTTACACTAATGATTGTACGCCTGTTGGGAGTTACAGATTTATTTATTTTTTTAATTTAGCAAATAGGCAGATAAATAATAAGAAAGGAACAAAGAATCTTAGAGAGGGAAGCATTTCTTTGTTTGCAGTTTGGCTAATCCAAAGGCTCAGAACGAGTTACCTAATGTTCCAATTGTTTGTTTGTTTGCTTGCTTGCTTAGACTTACGCACCCCATCCTCAAAAATTGCTTGCTTGCTTAGACTTACACACCCCATCCTCAAAAATTAAGACTGCAGTCCTATACACACTTACTTAGGAGTAAGCCTCATTGAAATTGTTGGGACTTATATCTGAGTAAATGTGCAGAGAATTTTACTGTAAGAATATCTTTGTGCCAGCATAGGCTTGCCTAAATAAGAATCTTTTAAGCAGGTGCTAAAAAGAGTACTGTTCTTGAAGCTACCAGCATGAGTTTGATCAAACTGCGGGAGGCAGTGGAGGACAGAAGTGCCTGGCGTGCTCTGGTCCATGGGTTCACGAAGAGTCGGACACGACTAAACGACTAAACAACAACAACAACAAAAAGAGTACAGTGAATAGGCCTGGTGTCAATTGGCAGTGAGTTCCACAGTGTAAGTGCTGCCTCACTAAAATATAGTTTTCTTACCAGCGTAGAATAAGTATTATGTGCCAGTTCCACAGATCAAAGCAGTCAAGTGGGCATGTATGGGGTAAGGCAATTGTGCAAATAAAACTGGTCCCAAGCTGTTAAGGGTTTTATATACCAATAGTCGTATATATTGCAAGGAGCGTAGATAGAAGAAATTGTCAGGATACACCAGCGGCCCCATGCAGCCCCCGAGAAGAAGAAGAAGAGTTTGGATTTGATATCCCGCTTTATCACTACCCAAAGGAGTCTCAAAGCTCCCTTCCTCCCCCACAACAAACACTCTGTGAGGTGAGTGGGGCTGAGAGACTTCAAAGAAGTGTGACTGGCCCAAGGTCACCCAGCAGCTGCATGTGGAGGAGCGGAGACATGAACCCAGTTCCCCGATTACGAGACTACCGCTCTTAACCACTACACCACACTAGCACACTGAGATGAGACGAAACCTCTCCGGGTATCTTCCTGGTGTTGCGTAGATCCGGGACATCCATAAATCATCACTCCCGGCAAGCTCCAGCGACACGCAGCAGATGCTTACGTGCACACTCACTCAGCAGAGTTAAGCAGAAATGAAGTGGAGAATTGTGTGCTCATTCTAAGCTTTTATTCAGCAATATTTACAGGACATATGATCATGGCATCCTCTCACTTCAGCTCCAAGACAGAACCAAAAGTTGTTGTTGTGGTTTAGTCATTTAGTCGTGTCCGACTCTTCATGACCCCATGGACCAGAGCACGCCAGGCACTTCTGTCTTCCACTGCCTCCTGCAGTTTGGTCAGACTCATGTAACCGAAAGTAAAAAGTACAAAAACAGAAAAGCAGAAGAGATAAGGCTAACTTCCGTTCTCAGGCTTTTCCAAGCCTAGAAAGTAAACATGGACATGTGATGTAACAATCACACACCCAGCAACGGAGGACTGATATACTAACAGAAATGTCATGGTGTATCTGCAACAGCGAAACCAAACACCTTCATTTGCCGCATATGCAACAAAACTTGTCTTTCCTGTATTGGTCTCTGCAGCCACAGCAGGCACTGTAACTCTCCAATGGTTTGTCTTTATCCCCAGTGGAGCGCTCTTCCATTGTCTCTCAAGATGGACCAACCAAGTAACACCTTGAACTTGGCCTGGTAGCAAACCAGCAGCCAGTGCAGATCTCTGATTGGTGTTGTATGTTGACAGGCTCTCACTCCTGTCGGCAACTGTGCTGCAGCATTCTGCACTGACTGCGGTACACAGAACTAGCACAGTCTTCAGTCTTGAAGTCAGCAATGTGAAAAGATTTGTGCAAGGTCAACCACCCAGTGAGCTTCATGGCTGAATGGGGGATTTGAAACTTGGTCTCTCCTGAGTCCCAATCCAACACTTTTAACCACAAAAAAAGCCACACTGGCTCTAATCTGCAGGCAAACAACACCTCCCCACCTTCTGAATTTAATGCTGGCTTGGGGGGCATGCCTCAAGATTACTACACCAAGCACTAATGTATACCGTATTTTTTGCTCTATAAGACTCACTTTTTCCCTCCTAAAAAGTAAGGGGAAATGTGTGTGCATCTTATGGAGTGAATGCAGGCTGCGCAGCTATCCCAGAAGCCAGAACAGCAAGAGGGATTGCTGCTTTCACTGCGCAGCGATCCCTCTTGTTGTTCTGGCTTCTGAGATTCAGAAAAAAATTTATTCTTGTTTTTCTCCTCCAAAAACTAGGTGCATCTTATGGTCTGGTGCATCTTATAGAGCGAAAAATACGGTAGATTAATGTATAGATTAAGCTATTTTGTCTTATGTGGGTCAGCCCATTGGTACAGCAGCCCTGCATCACGCCTGCTAGTGGCAGCATGCCAAGGTCCCAACCCTGCAACTGAGAACTTTTAGACAGAAAAGCCCAGCAATTGACCTTGGAACTATCTCTGCCATTGAGCTGTGACCTGACTCAGCGTGGTGGCTCACAAGTTGGTTTGACACATTTACACCTGACATTCCTTAGAGTGAGTGGGAAACATTTTGCAGATGTATCTAAGTAAAAATAATAATAAAGTGTGTGAAATAGCTGCTGCCAAGCCAGCTTCTAGAGCATGAGCTACTAAAAGTTCTTCCTGTTCAAGAAGGCCAAAAATAGAACTTACATGCACGCAAATCCCTCCCCACTCTCCATCCACCCTCTCCTCAGTCCCTTAGCATCACACCCTTTAATGTTGAATTCAGGTGGGCCGTGCCAAAGGTTTGTAGGCACAATTTATATTTTAAACCACCCTGTGATCCTTGGATGAAGGGTGGTATAGAAATTAATAATAATAATAATAATAATAATAATAATAATAATAATTGCCCCACCAAGTAGAAAAGGAATACAGTGGTACTCCAGGTTAAGTACTTAATTCGTTCCGAAGGTCCGTTCTTAACCTAAAACTGTTCTTAACCTGAAGCACCACTTTAGCTAATGGGGCCTCTTGCTGCTGCCGCGCCGCCGGAGCCCGATTTCTGTTCTTATCCTGAAGCAAAGTTCTTAACCTGAAGCACTATTTCTGGGTTAGCGGAGTGTGTAACCTGAAGCGTATGTAACCTAAGGTACCACTGTATTTGCATGCTTGGGTAAACCCTGAGGTTTGCAGAAGTATTTGTTGTTGTTGTTTTTAAAAAACTTTATATCTACAGGAGGCCACTCTCTGCACCCCAAACAAACAGGAAAACATGCTCCCGTGCACTTTTGCGGGGGAGAGGGAAGGATCAGGGCCTGAATTCAGAAGTGTGGGAGGCAGGCAGCCAAGCCACTGACTCACAACATGAGCTCTCTATATGTAGAGCAATGCTGGCAAGTTTCTGGCTCAAGAAGACAAGGGTGAGGAAGAAAGAGGTAGGAGCAAGTTGGAGAGCTTGATTTGAAGCGAAGGACATGGAGGCCAGCAGGCAGGGGAGAGACAAAAGGTGAGAGAAGGAAAGTTGTGCACTGAGCAACAGTGCAAAGAGGAGAAGAGAGGGAGACGGGAATGGGCTGAAGCATCAGAGTGGAGATGGGTCAACTGGCAAGAGGATTCATAGAAACCAGCAACACGTTAATGCTCAGATGCTTCACAAGACAATACAGGAGCAAGACAATGTAGGACATCTTTGCTGGTTCCAGACACTTCATCCTCCCCATCTGGATGTGATCAAGGGAAAGTGGAGTTGCCTGAAGACTCAGTTTTAAGCAAGCACAATTCATGATACTGCAAAATATAACTTCTGATCCCTGGGCATGTCTGTTAAGGCATCAGTCTTAGCTTCCAATTTCCTGGCTTTGTGGAACTTAAGTCAAAATGAGAGAGCTTCAACTCTGATCTTAAATTGGCAAAGGTTGGTTTGAAAGAATAAATAAATTATTAAATAATATTTTGAACCCATTTTTATTCAGGAAATGGTTTAGTGCAGTTCATCCAATCCAACTGAATGAACTATTAGATTGATTAAGGAGGCCTTGTATTATTCACAAAACTGTGTCAGGAAGTGTTGCGGTTGTATTACCAGTGGGATGCCTCTGAATAATGCAGTCTCATTCTTTCCGATAATTAAAACTAAGTTCTGAAGTTAGCACCTTCTTCCCCTGGAGACACTTGTAAAAATGTCAAGTGTCTCTCCTGGCGGAACCAAGCTCCATCCCACAGTAGAGACTAATATATTATCCACCATTCTTGTCTCCTTTTTTTGGCCACATGGTTTCTCACTGGAGCAAACGGTACATTAAATAGTAGCTTGTGAAAAAATTTCTGATCAAAGGGACTGCTATTATTATAAAAAAAAACTAGCTAGACAAGTATATGAGCATCACAAATAAGAACTAATGATTCCCTTTTCAGTGTAAAGCTAAACCTTTAAATATTTACTTATTGATATCTAAAAATAAAAATAAAACGCACCAAAACATTTTAAATCCCAGGGTTGTAACAGGGTTTACTTGTAAAGAAAAGAGTTACAGTGCCACCATCTGGACAGAAGAGAAACTAAAACCAGCCAATTTATCTTAAATTCTGCTTTGGGGAAACTTTCATTTACTGTACTTTTGAATCCAGAAATATATTTGGTTAGAAAGTTAATAGCATTGGGTGGGGTTCAAGTAATGAATCCTGCTAGTGGAAGCCCATGCAACAACTTCAGCTAGCACAATGGACCATCTCTCCTTTCTCCTCCCCCCATGCACTCCAAAATCGCCCCAGGAGGGTCATCAGCACCCCCAGAACAGTAGGGGGAGAAGGGGAGTCATTCCACCTGGCAAACTTACACTCACAGAATTAATGATATAGTGCTACATTGAAACTACATTGAAATAAATATATTCAGGCTATATGGCAGCAGAACCAGGGTGGTGTAGTGGTGTTGGACTCTTCTTCTTCTTCTTCGGCGATCACTCGTAAGCCGAGTAAGATTGTCTTCCACAGTTTTAACAATGAGTCTGTAGGTGACTGTGGAGGCCAATTCTGGATCCACACGTCCTTCCACAGTGGGGACTTTGGTTTCCAGATGGGAGCTGATCACGGTGTAGATTTGCCAAGCGTGCCTTCCTCCTAGCACGTTTCTCCCTTGCATCCTGAGTTCGAGTGTCTTCAAAGCCCATGACATCTTTGGTAAAGGCTGTTCTCCAACTGGAGCGCTCGCAGACCAGTGTTTCCCAGTTGTCAGTGTTTATACTACTTTTTTAAGATTTGCCTTGAGACAGTCTTTAAACCTCTTTTGTTGACCACCAGCATTACGCTTTCCATTTTTAAGTTCGGAATAGAGTAGTTGCTTTGGAAGACGATCATCAAGCATCAGCACAACATGACCAGTCCAACAAAGTTGATGTTGAAGAATCATTGCTTCAACACTGGTGATCTTTGCTTCTTCCAGGACACTGATATTAGTTCGCCTGTCTTCCCAAGTGATGTGTAAAATTTTTCGGAGACACCGTTGATGGAATCTTTCGAGGAGTTGGAGATGGCGTTTATAAGTGGTCCATGTTTCACAAACATATAGTAAGGTTGGTAGTACAATAGCTTTGTAAACAAGCATTTGGGTTTCCCTGCAAATCCCCACTCAGCTATGAAGCTCACTGGGTGACATTGGGATTGTCAATGTCTCTCAGCCCAACCCACCTTACAGGCTTGTTGTGAAGATAAGATGGAGAGGAGGATAACCACGTCCACGTATGCAGCCCTGAGCTCCTTGGAGGAAAGGTGGGTTATAAATGTAATAAACATTGTAATAAAGACACATGAAAACTCCAACTTTGCACATCGAAAGGAACTGCAAAAGGAGAGAACAGAATTGCTCTGACCCTTTGGCCCAGCTGACCTTCTTTGTCAACTACATTTGACCAAGTTGAGCCAAGCAGCTTCAAATGAAAAGGGGCCTGTGTTTCTCCCCTTGCTTTCAGGCTGTGTAGCCATCACACAGTGGGACCAAGATGCGTTTGCTTGTTATCAGAGGCTGCAGTAGCAGCACTGACTTGAATGTCAGAGGATCACTGTCCCAGGATGATTGAGAAGGCAGCTTATAAACGAAGGGTATGTCCTAGGGTCACTGCGTGTAAAGAGAGGATAGGGTTCCTGAGCCTTTAATAAGGAATTGCAGCTTGCATGATAGGCTACCCTGGCTGAAATGTCATCTTCCACAGAACTATTAAAGCTGCAGGAAGTGTTTCCTCTTTGTCACGTGGATCAGGCTGTAAGAATTATGAATTGGGAAACCCCCAATTTGACTCTTACCTCTGTCAATCAGTTTTTTAAAAAAATAATTTTTATTCATTTTCCAAACAAGTTTTATACAGTCAGCAAATTATTTTACACTCATGCTTCAATTTTTGACTTCCCTCAGTTTCTCTGTCAATCTTTCGAAAAATTTCTATTTATTGACGCATTTCTAAACATAATATTGCCTTTCCCCACTCCTTTTCCTCTTACTCTCTTTTTTGCAGTATTTCTTACTATTTCACAGAGTCTCTTCAAAACCAACAAGTGTTGTCTGTGTATCACATATATCTTTCAGATATTCTGTAAATTTTCCCCAGTCCTCAATAAACTTTTGGTCTTTCTGGTATCGAATCTTCCCAGTCAATTTGTCCAATTCTGCATATTCGGTCAATTTCCTTCTCCATTCTTCCACTGTTGGAATTTCTTCCTGTTTCCATCTTTGGGCCAGAAGTAACCTTGCGGCAGTCACTGCATATTGAAACAGTTTACAGTCTCTCTTATTGATTTCATTTCCTACCATTCCTAATAGAAAGGCTTCTGGTTTTTTAACGAACGTATATTTCAACATCTTTTTCAATTCATTGTATATCATTTCCCAGAAGTCTTTCACCTTTTTACACTCCCACCACATATGATAGAAAGTACCTTCTTTTTCTTTACATTTCCAACACTTATTGCATGTTTTATACATTTTGGCCAGTTTAACTGGCGTTATATACCATCTGTAAAACATTTTCATTACATTTTCTTTCAACGCAGTGCATGCCGTAAATTTCAGCCTTTCATTCCATAATTTCATCCAATCATCATACTGTATATTGTAAGTCAATCAGTTTTATTAGATGACCTGAGACATACAACTTCCTTGCACAGTTGTCATCGGCCTGGAGTCTTAATGGTTTTTTTCTTACAATTCTTTTTGTACTTTTGTAGACCTTTGCATTCCCCCAAGACTGCTGATACCTCTCTCTTGTGCATCAAGTGGTACCATTTGGGCTACATAAGCAATGGCACTGCCACCTGAGCATTGGAAATGGTAGGAATATCTTGTGAATCGCCCTGAGGTCTTTTGATGAAGTGTGGCATGTAAACCTAATAAATAATCATAATAAAGAAAGATACATGTAAAGTTCTATACAAATGCTATATAAACAATTGGTTTGCCAGCTGTAGAACTTCCTGGAGGACTTGGTTTACAGCATCGCCTGCATGGGAGTGTTTCTAACATCTGTCCGGAAACTTCAAGTAGTGCAAAATGTTGCTGTCAGGCTATTGTCTGGCACTCCAGGATCAGGGTATATAACACACATCTTATTTTATCTTCGTTGGCTTCTGATTTGTTTCCAGACTTGATTCAAAGTGCTGCAACTAACCTAGAACTGAACCATTTGAGGGCATTGAAGGCTATTTCAGAAACTGTTCCTATATGGACTTGTGTGACCTTTGAGGTCAGCCTCAGAGTCCTTGTTCTCTGTTCTGTCTAAGTATGAGATCAGGTGGTCAGGGACAAGAGACATGGCTGTGGAACTCCCTTCTCGTGTGGATTCATGAGGTTCCCTCTCTTGCCATCTTTCAGTGGATGAAAAAACGTTTTCAAAGAAAACCTGCTGTTTTATGCTGTCCTCAATGAAGCTGGAGTATTACTGCCTCTTGCTGTCTTTATTGTTGATTTTTTTAAAAATGGTGTGTTGTTTTATTATTGCGTTGTTTGCATTATATTTCCTTCTTATTGTAAGCAGCAAGGATGTTCCCCATTCTGTGCCACTGAATCACAAGTAAGGCCTTTAGCAGTGGTAGTGGCCTCTAGAAAGCCCGCTGCTCCTTTGTGGGCTTGTCAACATTTTCTTCCGAAGGCTCCTGTGTCTTTGAAAAGTGGGTGGCACAGAGAAGTGAAACAGGAGCGACTAAAATGAACATGGAGATACAGTTTTCTTTGTCACTCCTCTTATCTGTTACTCTGTCTGTTACCTGCCATTCTCATAAGTACAGGGCCCTCTCAGAATACAATATCGTCAATTCTAATTTCCATATGACACTGTCAGAAGAATGGTACTCACAGAGACATTTGTGGCTCTCTGGATGTTGTGGGATCCAGCTCCCATCAGCCATACCCAGCAAAGCCAGTAATCAGGGATGATGGGAGTTGTAGTCCAATGGTATCTGAGGGTCTACAACTTCCCAATCCCCACCCCAGTAAGGGAAAGTAAGGACTAATATCTTCCAAAAGATGTAACTTTACATTTATTTTCTTTGCACGATTTGTGCTCTCACTCTCTGTTCTTCTATTCATGCTGAAACTTGAATGCGTGCATCGTATCAAAACAGACAGCTGGAAACATATAGCTGTAGCTAAATAAACCTTTTACTTTCAAAGAAACTGTCACTGCAACATTGAAATAAGCATTTCTGTTATCTGATAATACCATTGTTTATAAACACCATTCCTACTTTTCAAGATCAAGCTAAAAAGCCTCTCATAGTTGGCCTTGCAGGGCTCTTCAGTTAAAAGGCTTTTGATGTTTTCATTATGATTTATTTTCAGGTGACCTTACAGAAGCTTGAGTTGACATGTAGGTACAAAAAGCTCTTCAAAAATACATTACTTCTCCCTGTGACCTAAAAACTGATCCGGAACAAGGCAGAAAGGAGTAAACAAGCCAATTTATTCCAGAGCATTCAAATCTTTCATATAATTATACTATTTATACAACCTTCTACTAATTCTAACCATGACTACTTAAAACAATTTACACTGCACCATTTGTCAAAGTGGAATATTATTGAAAACATGTTTTTAGATGGTAAATATTGCATTAGTTTACACAAAACACTCTGAAAAGGAAGGGTGTGTGTGTGTGTGTGTGTGTGTGTGTGTGTGTTTAACTGGGGGGAAGGGGGAAGGAATTTTGGTTTTTAAAAATAATGGTTCAGTGAAATATTTGATCAACAGTGACAGACATCATCATCATCTCTTCTGATATTCCCTGGCTTTACCTGATTTAGATCTGGCTAATGATTTGCCACCTGAAAAAGAATGATCAAAGGGGGTCAATCAAATCATTATCTGGAAGAAATGTTTTCAGACTTATATATAAAGGGTCTTCACTCTAAAGCCCCCATGCAGTCTTCTGGTCAGGCCTGGCCCTACCATTTGGCAGGGTGAGGCAGGCATGGCAGCTGACGGATGCTGGCAGGGAGTGGGCAGGAGTATGGAATGGCAGTAAGGTGAATTAGCAGAGAGCTGTGTGTGCTACATTGTCTGCCCATTGTGACCCACAAGCTAACTTTCTGCCCTCAGTTGTGGTGGTGAACATCATTCTGAAGCAAGATTCAGTTGCCAGTCTGCGGGGCGGGGGGAGGAATCTACACACGTTAATAACATAGTGAAAATGCTTTTTGAAAAATCGTTTTGAAAAATGCATTGAATTTGCTATAGCCATCTAGTGTCACAATTGTATATTGCACCCTACAACACATTCCAAACGTTTTTATTTGCAGCTGTCTAGCTGAATCCTGGGTAGCCTCTCTGTATTGTCCAATCTTTCATTTCTGGCAGCAAAAAGCTTTGGGATGGCCCAAAGTGAATCTATCTCTGCCTTTCAAGTTTTTGCAAATAGCCACTATGGGATGGGGGGGGGCCGGGGGCGGGGGGAGAGATGCAGCAGATCTAGATTGGGACTGTAAGCATGAAGGAGAGGAGAGTTAACTTTTCCCCTCACATAATTTTCCTGGTGAAAATCCTCCCCTCAAAAAACTTCTTTTTGCCCTAAATATATGTGTGTGTGCCTGTGCGTGCACATTTGTATAATGTAAACAGGTGTCAGCAAACCCATTTCAATGTGATGCTGAACACATGGGACCCTGCACACAGGAGGTTTCAAAAAGTGTCCAGCAAAGCAGACCTCAGAGCCAAACTAGACAGGACAGTGGACGTATTACTGCATTTAAAATTCCCTTAAAAATGGAAATGGCTACTGTTGGGGGAACCCAGCAGAACTGGGACTGTGGTGGGTGGGTGAGGAGGAAAAGTTTAACCCATTCCCCCCAGCTGTACTCCCAATCAAAACTGTCCCCTTCATGATGTTGCTATTTGCAGTTTCCCAAAGGGTTAAATTCATCCTCCCTGCCTGCCATGGTCTGGATCCTTCTCTGTTTCCCCTGAAGCTTTTAGGTTTAGGTGCACATTCAACCAATAATGTATTTAATGTCTAGGTTGGCTTGGCTTTCTGGGTGAGTTAAAACAACCATGCCCTACACATCTCCCCCAACTTTTGCCAGTTAGTCATCTGGCTAATATATGAGAAATGTTTTCTGTAGGGATCTGGGATGTTAGTTTGGGATACACACACACACACACACACACACACACACACACAGCCACTAGTTTGTGGCCATGAGCAAAACAGAGATTAGGGATGAGAGGCAGAAACAGGAATAGAGATGACAAATACTGCCACCTAGTGCTATAATTGCCAATGTGTACACCTGTTAAATGAAATAAAATAAATCTAGCAGTGTGTATGAAAAACACTTGATATCCTCCCCTTCCTGCCCTACCACACACACATATGTGTGTGAAGTGCTCCCCATAGTGGTCAGATTTCTTCAGGAAGCCCATAAACATGAAGTCAAACTCACTTCCATGCTTTTGTCCCACACCTACTGTTATTTACTGGCTTACTGCACCATGGACGTTCTACTTAGTTATCACGTTTAATAGCTACTGATAGATTGATCCCCCAGGGAATTGATGGAGGCTAGTGGGTGGCGCTGTGGGTTAAACCACAGAGCCTAGGACTTGCCGATCAGAAGGTCGGTGGTTCAAATCCCCGCGATGGGGTGAGCTCCCGTTACTCGGTCCTTGCTTCTGCCAACCTAGCAGTTCGAAAGCACGTCAAAGTGCAGGTAGATAATGTTGGGATACTGCCAGGGAGACAGAGTCTATCATAGCCCCCAAGCCGGCTGCCGGACGATCCATCGATCTCCCGTAGACACGCAGTATCAGCAATTAGCGACACGAAGCCTCAGAAATAGTATTCCACATTCTTAGGCTGGTGCACACTCTATCAGCAGAATTCACACAGCGAAAGATGCACAGCAGGAGAGCATTTTTCCAAGTTTATTCAGCGGTGATCAGAACAAAGAAAAACATGACTGCCTGCTTGCGTGTTCAGGCAGAGAGAGAAAACGAAAGCAAAGACACAACAGAAACATCCTGTGAACAGGAAATACGCAGACTCTGTGACTCACAAAGCCTACTCCCTTTTAAGGTGGAACGGAAATATCCTAACATCCTCCCCCTTTCCGTGTAACCTGTAGTACCTGTGGTTCAACCCAATTGCAACCTCTGTACGTAAACCTTAAGTTGTTCTCTGTTAACAACCTTAGACAACAGATCAGCAGGAATTTCATTACCTGCCATGTAGGACACCTGAATGAGCCCTTTCTGAATACACTCTCTTGCACGATGTAGCTTAATCTGCAAGTACTTGGTTCTTTGCTTGCAACTCTCTGAGTTCAGCAAAGCCAAACAGGATCTATTGTCTTGATACACTTGTATAGGACATTTCACAGAAACTCCGATGTCCTTAAACAGTTGCATCAACCACTCACAATCCATGAGTGAAAATGACAGAGCATTGAGTTCTGCTTCACAGGAACTTAGGCTTACTGTTGTCTGCTTCCTGCACAGCCAGTCAAACAGACAGTGGTTGTACATGTAGCATACTCCAGAAGTGCTTGTACCATCCGTGGTGTCACTTCCAAAACTAGCATCTGCAAAAATTTCAAGACCTCCAGTCTTCTGACTGGTGAACCTCAGCCTGTAGTGCAAAGTCCCTTTCAAATAGCGGGCTATGCGCTTCAGAGCTTTCCAATCCTGAACAGTAGGATTGTTAGCATGTCTGCTAAGCAGGTTAGTGCTTACAGCTATGTCAGGTCTTGAACATCTAGCAATGAAATTCAACTTGCCTAGAATGCATCTGTACAGCGTAGTGTCAGAAAACGCTTCAGCAGTACTATCTACCTGGTAACCTGTTACCATCAGTGTGTCTGCTGGGTTTGCATCAACCAAATTCAACCTGGTTAATACATCAGCAATTTTCTGTGTTTGGTGTACCAGAAAATTACCTGCTTGGTCCCTCTCCACCTGCAGAGAAAGATAGTTGGATACCTCACCAAGATCCTTCATGTCAAAGTGCTCCTTCAGCTGAGCTAGGGTGCTTTGGTAGAAAGCCTGATTCTTCCAAAACATCAGAAGATCATCAACAAAACATAAACAATACAGTTTGTTTTGCCCCTCCTCCTTGACAAACACACATGGATCAGCTTTGCCCTGGTGAAAACCTAGAGAAAGCAGTGTCTCAGTGAGTTTTGTGTTCCAACACCTGGCACTCTGCTTGAGACCATATAAGGATTTCCGCAGTTTACAGACCATTCCCTTCTGTATCTGCATTCCATCAGGTGGAAGCATGTACAGCTCCTCCCCCAAAATCCCGTACAAAAAAGCTGTATTAATGTCATGATGGGAAACATGCAGTTTCTCCTCTGCAGCGATTTTGAGCATCAGCCGAATGCTCTCATATTTGATGGTGGGTGAGTAGGTCTCGTGGTAATCCTGTCCTGGTACCTGTGAAAAACCTCTGGCAACCAATCTGGCTTTGTGTCTGACAACCTTGCCATTCTGGTCTGTCTTGGCCTTGAAGACCCATTTGCTGCCAACCAGTCTCATTCCTGGGACTACCGGTACCAGCTCCCAAGTTTGGTTCCTGTTCAAGGAATCAACTTCAGCCTTCATGGCATTTAGCCAAGGCTCAGCATCTTTAGAGGTTAACTACTGAACCTCTTTGAAGCTTGAAGGTTCCCACACCTTCTCTGAGCTACTAAGAACAGCAGTTGCTGTCTTAGCAAACTCATCAGCAAATCTCTTCGGAGGTCTGCCTTTGGTCGCCCTTTCAGACCTGCGAACCAGACGCAAGTCTTCTGGACTCATCTCCTCCTTCTTAGGAGAAAAGTGACCAATGGTGAACAGTGATTCTTCCAGTTCATTGTCAGACGCATGAGATGGTCTGACTGAGGCCTTTGCGCTCTTGTAGTCTGCTGTGTCATCACTGTCACCGACATCAGCAGCAGCGCCACCCACTGAACTGGAATCCGAACTCTGATCATCCTCATCATCCTCAGCTTCCTCAGCTTCCTCAACATTATCTGCTTTTTTCACATCACCTTCATCCTCCTCTGGGTAACTCTGGAAAATTCCCACATTTTCTGCCCACTTAGGATTGTACTCAACACTCTTTGTGAACTTAATGGACTTAGAGTTAGTCACCCATACTCTGTATGCACCTTTTTCGTACCCCATGAACAAACCATGTGCCCCACGCTTCCCAAGCTTGTTGCTCTGTGGGGTGTGTACCCACATGTCAGAACCAAAGATTCTCATGTGCTTGACGTTCGGTTTCTTACCAAACATCTTCTCGTAGGGAGTACAACCAATAGGTGATGACAGTCTGCGATTATAGGAATAAACAAACGTCGACAGAGCTTCCCCCCAAAACTTCTCAGGGAGGTTGGCATCATGCAACAAGGTTTTCAGGCCTTGAAGCAAAGTCTGATTTGCTCGCTCCGCAAGCCCATTCATCCATGGCTATCTAGGTGTTGACAAGTCATGCTGGATTCCCTTCTCAGTCAGGAAAGCTTCAAACTGCTGAGAAGTGAACTCCCCACCTCGATCAGTAAACAAACAGCCGATACATTTACCATGAACATTCTCCAACCAAGCACAGAATGCCTTGAACCTAGGAAACGCTTGCGATTTCTGCTCAAGCATAAACACATGAATGTACCTGGAAAAAGAATCAATTAGAACCATGAAGTACCTTGCTCCACCCAAAGAGGGCGCACGTGGACCAACCAGGTCTGCGTGCACTAGCTGGTAGGGTTTGGAAGCCTGCCTGCTAGACTCCTTGCCTTTTGGAGCAACCTTCACCTTGTTCTCTGCGCAAGATACACATTTCATGTGAAACTTACAGGGTTTGATGTTCAAACCTTCAACCAACCCAGGCATCTTGGCCAGCGCTTGCCAAGACATGTGACAAAATCTTCGATGTGCTTCATGAATACATCCTGCATGAAGAACCTTGTTAGTTTGTGCAACACAACAAGAACCAACATTTGAGACAGCAACAGCATTGTCATCATAAGTTATACAGAATAAGCCATCCATAAACTTTGCATGCAAAATGTCCTCTTTGCCTTTCCTGATGACACAGACGCTCCTCTTGAAGGAAATCTCAAAACCACGTACAATCAGCTGTGGGACACTAAGCAAATTGTCCGCAGCACCTGGAACAAAAAGTACATCTCTGATGGTAGTGTGCAGACTTGCAAGTTTCACAGTCCCTTTTCCTGCAATTTGCAACGTCCTTCCATCAGCCAGGTGGATCTCTCTGTCTTGAGGTGTGAAGGAGATAAACAGTTGCCGGTCTTTTGAAAGATGGCGGCTGGCACCAGAGTCAATAATAAACCTGGCCTTGGCCTTTGGAGCAGCTTTTCTGGCAAGCAAAACCTTGTTTTCCACCGGCGTGGGCTTTTGCTGCTTGCCCCCCTGCTCCTGGCCATCAACCTTGCCTTTAGCCTTTGGTGAAGCTGTGCCAGCAAACAAAGCCTTGTTTTCCACTGGCGTGGGCCTTTCACCCCCCTTCTGCTTCGGGCCATCTGCAGGCTTTTTCCTTTGTTTACCTCTGGCCTTCCGGCCTCTGCAAAGTTGACCTTGGTTCCCATGGGAAACAGAGCTCTCAGCTGCCGACTCCTTGGCTCCCCCTGGAGACTGGAATGCTGCCTGGGATGACATCACAGTCAGCTCCCCCTGCAGCTTGCAACCGGTGCCCTCAGCATCCCTGCATTCACTTGCATTCTGGGAAACAGCCAGGACCTCCGATGCAGTCAAACTCTGGGCTGGGATGACCGGCAGATGACCTACTTTCAAAGCATTCCACATCTGACGTGCAGTCGTGTTGCCAGCTAGCATAGCAATTTCCTCCAGAGAGACGGACAAGACTATTACGTCTACGGCTTTCGAATTCTGAGCCTTCCATCTCTCTGTCATAGGAACTGGAGGGGCTTCACTTACAGTATGCCACACTCCAAACTGTCGCAACAAACTCTCACACCATTTTGCCCAGGTCTCATAATTGTGCCTGTTTAACTTTGGGCACTCAGCAGCTTCAGAGGCTTGGAAAAACTCCATTCCAGCTCTTTACTTGAGCCGTGAGTCTTTTTCACTTCAGAGACTCCTTATCTTGGCTCCCATAAATCACGAAGCCTGCTTGGCTCGGCTCCCAGGCCAATTAGCCGGCCGGAGTTCAAAGACTCTTCCGCGGCATTCAGAAAAGCCTCTGCTTTCGCTTTTCCAACACATACCTCAGCAGTCTGTCGCAGTCTTACTCTCCTGTAAGTGCCGTGAATCTGGGCCTGAAACCTGTTGATGGGATACTGCCAGGGAGACAGAGTTCACAGAGAAACATCCTGTGAACAGGAAATACGTAGACTCTGTGACTCACAAAGCCTGCTTCCTTTTAAGGTGGAACGGAAATATCCTAACATATAAATAGGTACCGCTCCGACAGGAAGGTAAACGGCATTTCTGTGCGCTGCTCTGGTTCGCCAGAAGCAGTTTAGTCATGCTGACCACATGACCCGGAAGCTGTACGCCGGCTCCCTCAGCCAATATAGCGAGATGAGCGCCGCAACCCAGAGTCGGTCACGACTGGACCTAATGGTCAGGGGTCCCTTTACCTTTACTAGATCTAGTAATAGTTATCACTCAGCCACCAATTAGCTAGTGGGCTAAGTTCAAGGAGCTGGTATTACTGTACATCTACCTAACTGATCACCACACTCTGCTGGAGAATCTCCTGTAGATAGCATTGTATCAGGAGGTCCATTCTGTACAAAGTCAGAATTGGGCCTCTAGTGTGGTGGCACCTACCCTTTGGGACCCCCTCCCATTGCTTATCAGACAGGCACAATCTGTACTGTCTTTTTGGTTTCAATAAGCCTTTTAAGTGGATATTTTTTATCCACTTAAATCTGCATCTGTATTGGATCTGAAATTGTTTTTGTATATGTTTTATTGTTAAATCTCTTTTTTATAATAATTTTTATTAGTTTTCAATCACAATCCAATATTGTTAAATCTCCTTAGGGGTGTTTCATTGGAAGCAAGTAAAAAACTGAACTAAGGAAATTGGTTGGGCTGAGCTGAATTTCCCCAGAAAATAGTTTTTTGACTTTTTTAAAATGAAAATGTTTTTTTGACAACTCTGGGAGTACTACATAGCTGCAAATAATTTAAGGTAAAAATGAAGGAGCATCTCCACCCCAATTGTTCAGCCCAGACACTGAGGTCCAGCTCCGAGGGCCTTCTGGCAGCTCCCTCATTGCGAGAAGTGAAGCTATATGACTTTCCCTAGACAGTTGAAGGCCGCCTAGTATTGAGAAACTGTTAATGTTTGGTGTATCATGTGATCTTTTGTATTCTGTTGGAAGCCTCCTAGAGTGGCTGGGGCAACCCAGTCAGATGGGGTGGGGTACAAGTAATATTTTATTTTTAATAAATAATAATAATAATAATAATAATAATAATAATAATAATAATAATAATAATATCTATTTCACCCTGCAAACCTGGGCCAGGGGATGAAAAGCATAGTCTTTAAATTGCTCCAAGTTTCTCCCCACGATGGCCAAATTGTCAGTAGATTGTCCCCATACAAAAGAGGTCAGGGCTTCTGCGCAGCATATCATTGTCTAGAAGAGGGAATTGCCATGAAGCTGCACCTGATGAAATCCCACCCACCCCCAACTTGCAGAGCCTTGTCCTCTTTTTGCTTATTGGCACCCTAATTGGCAGTGACATGTAGTAAACCTCTGCTGCAGATAAGCAAAGTCTCATTAGTGTCACTGGGCTTTAGCCTAGGATTGTAGATGAGTTAGAGGGATTTTCTCAAAGGTGCATATGGCTAAGATATGAAAATGAAGCATCTTTTTTTTAAAAAAAGAAAAGAATAGATCCCAGCTTCCAATAAAAGATTCTGCAGCAAGCGTGAACAGTGAAAGCTTTTTGACATGGGCTGGAGTTGTTAAGAAGGGTCCAGGAATCCATAGTGATGGAATATCCAAGCACCAATTACAGTTGCTGTAACAAAGAAACAAAGAACGAAAAATATACTTTCTTTGCAGTCATTGATTAATTCAGCTCCCTTCTCTAGGTGAGCAGGTTGTTTGTGTCATCAAGACTTAATAGGAACATAGGTCACTTGGTCAGTATTCCCTAATATGGTGAGATGGATTGCATTTCTATTTATTTAAATTATTATTTCTAAATTTGCATCTGCACGTATAAATTAGCATATGCAAGCTGGTGATTTGCAACTGGTCGTCATAATGCTAAACCACTTGGAACAAAATGAAGCCAAAAGGCTCTTGCATATTTCTTGATGAACACTTAGTTTGCTAGTCTCTTTCCCCTCCAGTGCCTCTGCTGTGTAAGAGTGTAATTCTCAGTTGCATCTCAATACTAAATGTTCCTGCTTGCCAAAGGTCAGGCTCCCGCAGAGGACGCCAGTCTCTATAACAAAGAGTTGTCAAGGGATTAAGCTGTGGTGTCACAATCACACCCTAGCCTACAGACATCAGATTTCCTCCTGTATATGGGCAGATCTTTTGAGTAATGTTGAGAGCAGTCAGCAGATAGCATCTCAACATAAAAAACTCACCACTGCCCAGGCTCAAGGCAAAAGGTCAAAGGCAGAGGACAAATAATGAGGAACTGCAGGGACAAAAACCTGAACAAGGAACGCTCAGCGAAGAAGTGTTAAAACGATTACAATGCCTGCACCAATTTGTGTTGGATAGGTCTTAGATGATGGGGTTAAGCTGCGGACAGACATAAGCCTATTTGGGCATTCACACACAATGCAAATTGTGGCTCATGAAGGCTCCAAACTGTGTGGGGAGCTCCCACAAATTCAGGAGGCTCCCTGCTTCTGACATTTCACACTCCAACACAGGGAGAGCTGTAAGCAAGACTCTGCTCTATCTCATGTGGCTTGCGATGTAGACACAAAGTGCCCAAATAGTAGGGTTACCATATTTCAAAAAAAAGTTGTTGAACTTTTTTTTTTAGTAAAAGCTACAAGAATTTTTGGGTTTTGGAACTTTATTAGGCATCTCGTCACAATTTAATACCTTTTGCTGGCTTTCCGGGACATTTGCCCAACTTCCGAAAAATAATCCAGGACGCCATTTTCAGAGGCGAATTCCTTTTTTATATATATATATAAAATATTTATTGAGGTTTTACAAAACATATATCACATATAACAAAACGAAAACATCAACAACGAACAGAAATACACACTTAACAACAAAAAAAAAGAAAAGAAAAAAGAAAGAAGAAAATTCCACTTTTTAAGTTTCAAAAATCCATATCCCTCTTTCCTGACCTCCTCACATCCCCCTTTTTTGTATTCCTCTTTATTCCGTCCAATTCAGCAAATTCTAACCCTTTTTCCAAACTCGTTTAAAATTATATATTGCCAATTATTATGTCTCTAATTTCCCATATCTTGAACCTTTACACCACCTTATATACTTAGACATAATATTATTCTAGTCATACCCCCTCCTTGTTAAAATTCCTCTTTTCAGAACTCTTTTAACCATATCCCGAATGCCGTGTTGCCTTCACCTCCCACATCATTTTAACACTCAAACATTTTACAATATTTTTGTAGATAGTTCTTAAACTTTTTCCAATCCTCTTCCATCAGTTCTTCCCCCTGGTCACGGATTCTGCCAGTCATTTCTGCCATTTCCATGTAGTCAATCACTTGCATCTGCCACTCTTCCACGGTGGGTAGGTCTTGTGTCTTCCAATACTTGGCGAGAAGTATTCTTGCTGCTGTTGTTGCATACATAAAAAATGTTCTATCTTTCTTTGACACCAATTGGCCGACTATGCCCAAAAGGAAGGCCTCTGGTTTCTTAGGAAAGGTAAATTTAAATACCTTCTTCAGTTCATTATATATCATTTCCCAGTAAGCCTTAACCCTTGGGCACGTCCACCAAAGGTGAAAGAATGTTCCCTCAGCTTCTTTACATTTCCAGCACTTGTTATCAGGCAGGTGATAATTTTTTGCAAGCTTGACTGGGGTCATGTACCACCTGTAAATCATTTTCATAATATTCTCCTTTAAGGCATTACATGCCGTAAACTTCATACCGGTGGTCCACAACTGCTCCCAGTCAGCAAACATAATGTTATGACCTATGTCCTGCGCCCATTTAATCATCGCTGATTTGACTGTTTCATCCTGTGTATTCCATTTTAACAGCAAGTTATACATCTTTGACAAAATCTTAGTTTTTGGTTCTAGCAATTCTGTTTCCAGTTTTGATTTCTCCACCTGGAAGCCAATTTTTTTATCCAGATTATAGGCCTCTCTTATTTGATAATAATGAAGCCAATCTCGCACTTTATCTTTTAATTTCTCAAAACTCTGCAGTTTCAATTTGTCACCTTCTTGCTCCAAAATTTCCCAATATTTTGGCCATTTGGCCTCCATATTGAGTTTTTTCTGAGACTTAGCTTCCATTGGCGACAATATGATTTTTAAATGCCTTACGTGCTTTAACCTTGTCGTACCACAAATATGCATGCCACCCAAAAACATTATTAAAACCTTCTAAATCCAAAATGTCCGTGTTCTCAAGAAGCAGCCAGTCTTTCAACCAGCAAAAGGATGCTCATTCATAGTACAATTTAAGGTCTGGCAGATTTAAGGTCTCTTCAGATCGTATAAATCTTTCGCCTTTTCAGAGGCGAATTCCAGGACATGTCCTGGAAAATCAGGATGGATGGCAGCTCTACCAAATGGTGTAATTATTATCCTTACCCTGAAGGTTTATAGCCTAACATTGAGGAAAGTTTTGGGACCATGCCCCTGTAGTGAAATGGTTTTAATGGTTAGAAGCTGTCCTATTACAATTTTTGATAGCTTTTTATCCCTTTTCTCTGCTGTTTTGAGGCTACTTAGTTGTTGTTTAGTCGTTTAGTCGTGTCCGACTCTTCGTGACCCCATGGACCAGAGCACGCCAGGCACTCCTGTCTTTCACTGCCTCCCGCAGTTTGGTCAAACGGATGCTGGTAGCTTTGAGAACACTATCCAACCATCTCTGTCGTCCCCTTCTCCTTGTGCCCTCCATCTTTCCCAACATCAGGGTCTTTTCCAGGGAGTCTTCTCTTCTCATGAGGTGGTCAAAGTATTGGAGCCTCAGCTTCAGGATCTGTCCTTCCAGTGAGCACTCAGGGCTGATATCCTTAAGAATGGATACGTTTGATCTTCTTGCAGTCCATGGGACTCTCAGGAGTCTCCTCCAGCACCATAATTCAAAAGCATCAATTCTTCGGCGATCGGCCTTCTTTATGGTCCAGCTCTCACTTCCATACACCACTACTTGGAAAACCATAGGCTACTTAGTACATTATCACAAATTGCTTCTGAAGTTTTCAATTATTGTTTCAACATAGTGTTGTTAGCCAACTGTGTTCCCATAAAGTAACTCCATTGTCCCAAACTGCCAAGCCTGTTCTGCTCACATTTTAGCCTGGCACCGAGGCATCCACTCAAAGGAATCCACCTGAGAACCATGAAAATTGTTTGTGATGGCTGGTAAGGAGAGAGATGGGAAAGGCCAGCATGATCCTTCCTAGCAGTCTTACTAACCTTGAGGCAGTTTTCAACCCTGAGTCAGTTTTCTCAGTACTGGGGAAGGAAATACCAGACTTTCAGCCTAGTGTTCCCTGTTTAAGGGGTTCTGCCACATTCCCTTCTCCTGGGGACCCTGAATGTTATTTGTGCCAGCTGCTAAGATGAGAGAAATCACCCAAACCACCTGCAGGTCCCTCATTAGCAGATTTTCCATTTAGATGTTACTGAACTACAACTCCCATCATCCCTATCCATGAGTTTGCTTGTGAGAGCTGATAGGAGTTGTAGTTCAGCAACATCTGTAGGGCCAAAGGTTAATCATACCTGCCTTAAGAGGCCCTGCCTGGACCCAGAAATATTTAAAGCTATAACTGTGCTGATAGCTCTACCACCAGGTGAAGCTTGTGAGAAGGCCTGCTCTGTGGTGACCCTCCAAGTTGCGGAATGCCCTCCCCTATAAGGTACCATCTGATGTCATCACTGTATACCTTTAGAAGTTATGTCCAGAAATATGTTTTGTTCAGGTCTTTAAGGTGAAAGATGCTCCATGGTTTAATTGCACTGGACTGTTAGTAACCCTGGGTTACAAACTGCATGGTAAAGGGCGTGCTATAAATAAATTTTATAAGAGGCATCTGAAAAATCTCACCCCATCAGTGCTCAAAGGAATTCGTGGATCTTAACAATGTGCAGAACCTCATCAATTGGTGTTTTTGTTTTGTTTTTTTAAAAAGGGTATCAAATGCTGCAGGGAATTCTATGCCTGGCTCTCCCACCTATAAAGATTTTTAGTCAACAGACTGTCCCACATCTTTTTGTCTTCTGCTTTTCTTAAAGACGTGGTCTAGGAAAGGCTCCCAGGACGGGAGGGTGGGGCAAGGCAGGTGGAAAAAGCCATTGCCTTATAGCTAGTGCAAAGTCCCTCTTCCCCACAATTCTTCGTTTGGAAACAGCTCCCTTATGAAGACTCCTAGGGATGGAGGGTGGCGCAAAGCAGATGGAAAAAGCCATTGCCTGAGGTATCCTTTTACACTTGTTTACATTGAACTGCATTTGCCATTCTACCATCCATTTATTGTGGGATGTAATCCATTGGAACAGTCAAATGCAACATTCCTTATTTCCCTGGAGTAGGCATAGGCAGGAGGATGTTACTCCAGTCGGTGTAACGTCCTGTTCCACTGGTCTGGAGCATCCTCCCCCTGCATGCGATCTGGGAGATGGACATGGCTCTGACTGACTCCATAAAAGTCATGCAGCCATTTTCTCTCTTGCTCTTATCTCTTGTTTGCTGCCCTCTTGCTGTCCTGCTGCTGTCCTGCAGCCATTTTTTCCTCTTAATGTAATTTTGCTGTCTGCTGGCTCTCAGCCAGCAGCACATGAGCTCAATCTCCATATGAGATAAACTCAGTTTGTTATGTAACTGCTAGCTAAAGCCTGCCTTTCAGGGATCAAATCATGAACTGAAATGTGAGTAAACTTCTTGTTACTTTGAAGGAAAGACTCTTGCGTCTTTATTCTTTTAAAAGGGATAAAAAGGGGACACCAGGAATAATCCATCTGGGCAAGCCAGATTGGATTACTTAACTAAAGAGATTCAAATGAATCTGGAAACTAGCTTCCTGCTATATTGAGGGGAATCTGTTCTGCTACATCTCTCACTAGTGTGAGTGAAGGAAGGATAATACTTATTCAATATATCCTTTCCTACTATCCTTAACATTCCCACATTTATTCTATTTGGAGGGGGGGGGGGTTTGGAGCTCTTTGTAATCCGTTTTTGTCTTAATGACCTTGAACAGTTTAGTATCAGAAAACGTGGTCACCACACTGCTCACCCTTAACTCTAGATTTTTTTATGAACAAATTAAAAATCTTATGTCTCAATACTGATCCTTGGGGGACTCCACTTTCTACATTACTCCATTCAAAGAACTGTCCATTTATTCCTATTCTGTTTCCTGCTACATAATGAATTCCTGATCCACAGGATGACCTCTCCTCTCATATCATCACTGCTAAGCTTACTCTTTGGTGAGGTCCCTTAACAAAAGCTTTTCGAAACTCCAAGTATACTATGTCAACTGGATTCAGTGGCTGAGCTTCATGTCAGATAGCATATAGGGGCATGGCTAGCATGCATGCTGGGGGCGTGGTGTGCGTCCTGTGGGAGTGGCACACCACCCACAGGGGCGTGGCGTGTATCCCGGGGGTGTGGCGCGCCACCCGCAAGGGGCATGGCATATGCCCCGGGGGGTGGCGCGTGTCCTGGGGGCGTGGCGCACTGCCTGCGGGGGTGGGGGGCGCCCAGCACGAGGGGGAGGGAGACAGCCACAATGGCACCCCGCCGGGATCATGGTGCTGGGGGCAATGCACTCACCCCTGTCCCCCCCTTCCTCTGCCAGTGACTGGATCGCCTATATCTATACGCTTCTTGACATTTTCAAATATCTAATAGGTTTATGAAACAATGCTCAATTCTATGCCTCCCCAATTTAAATTTTCATTGATCATCTCTATCCTGAGTGGATGAGTGGGAATTTGTTCTAAAGTTACTCTTGCTCATAGCAGTTCTCCAGTTCTGTTGCATTCTTAAGCCTGGAAAACAATGCCCTATAAGGCTTCTGTATTTACTAGACAACTGGCCGTGAAAACCAACAACAAAACAAATTTACTTCTATATTTATTTTACCAAAAATGAATATGAGAAGCGTCAGCAAAAGTAGCAGCTTCAAAGACATTACTCTTCAAGTTTATTACTTTCCAGCTTTAGATTTTTTTCCGTCTACGGCAAACGAAGTATCTGATTCAGAAATCACACACAGCCACCCCCACAACACTTGTGTTTTCTCATCTATTAATATTTCAGTTGCATTTACATCATAGGATTGGCACTAGTGAAGTATTTGCAGGATCAGAATCTTATATTACAGTCTGAGGATCAAATCACACTCTTTAGCTTGTGTTAAACCACCTACACTTGTGAAAAAGAGGATAAATCAAAGTAACTAATATTAATTAAGGAGCTCATGTGCCCTTTACAAAAAGGCATGTTCTATTTTCAGTGCTTACCATAGGCTGGTTGTTATCCTGCTTCTGTTCCTTGTCACTAACAGCCATTTGATCTCAAACATTTGCTGGTGAAAATGCTTATATCCATACTGTGATAAGTTTTACCTGCAGGTAAGGCCTGTTTTTAGACACAAGTGTAGACAAGGAAGTTTTTCCTGGTCAGTTGGCAACCATAATTACTATTCCTCTTTTTTATATTTGATACTTTTACTATAGGCCAAATATCTAGAAAAGGGCTTTGTTGTTTTTGAAACAACATAATCATGTTTGCTGTTGAGTAAATTATTTTGCTCAAATTTAATGATGAACAGACTAAATAAGGTTTCAAGAAAACAAAATGTGTTGACAGTTAGAATGATGTTGGACTAAAGTAAATGGTTACTATTAGTAATGGTTAAGACAAGGAGAACAAGGATGATTAGCTTAAATTTATAGTAAAATAAGGGAAGATTTGCTGAACAATTGATTAGAACTGGAATACAGAAACGGGAGGCATGAGGAAGTCGAAGAAGAAAGGTTTAAGAAATTAGGACATGAAATGGTACTTGTTTCTTGTTTTGTTTTTGTCTTCTGTTTGTTTATGTATGTTTTGTTTGTATGAATATAAAAATTGTTTAATAAAAATATTATAAAAAAAAAACAAGAAAACAAAATGTGACCTAAATATTTTGCATACTTGCCTTTGAAGATTTATCTTCTAAAATATTAAAAATAAGTGAGCTTTATTTCCACAGAAACAGATTCCTGAAATAAAGCAAGCTTATTGTGCTTTATACTGAAGACTGGCACAGCTGTCTGATCATCAGCTATGATCTAGCTTTCCACTCAAACATCAAAGCAGCCTTTTGTGGCTTGTCTTACAAATGAGTGTCAAAACCCAGGTTCTTATTCTATTTCACAAAAATGCTTCAGATTTCAGAACTGATAAGAGAAGCCCTAAATAATACTTTGTTGGTATGATAAATATTTTGTTCCACTAAAGCCAACAGTCTCTGTCCATTTTATATTCCTGCCACAGTGTTCTTTAGCCTTCTTTGTAGGGAAATTTCCATCAGAAAAGCTGTGACAGCTTGAAACAGTGTAATACCTTATTTCAAAGATTTAAAAGCATTAAGCTCGTGCCAACAAGCTCCATCCTAATTAAGGAAGAACTAGATTCTTGGCCACCTTTGGTCTGTATAGTCCGCCAATCCCGCACTTTGCAAAATCAGATTACAAATACATTATAATGTTCTAGATTTACACTGGTGAGATGTAAAATGCCATATTGTCAATATTGTTATTTTAAATGTAAGATGGAAGCAGTCTTCAGATTTGGGTTCCCATCCTTTATTTATGACCCTATTGCTGTTATTTTAAAAGCAGAAAGACATACAGAAGTTTTGCAAGTGAAGCTTCCTCCTTCATTTATCTGCATGCCAGAGAAAGCTTCTTCTAATTTTCGGTGTAGCTGGCTGCTCTTAAAGGAAAAGAAGAACCAATAAGAAAGCCAACAATCCTATCACACTGTGTCAATCTGAAATCTATGATTTATTTTTGTAAATCATGCCATAAATAAAAAGACTGACATAACTAGTATATGACAAGACACCTTCCATTATGAACTTTCTTGAGCACTGGTACCAGTCTGATCTTTAAAAACAAATGTCCTGAGAGGCATTCAGGAAATGTCCAGATCTCCTCACACCTTGTATAAGGATCAGCACATGTAAGTCTAGCTACCATTAAAATCTATTTAACACCTGACTGGATTGCCATCAAGATAATGTTGGGGTAACTTTGAGACAGGAAGCAGACAAGGATGACCAGTTTTGCTATCCTTCTTCCACCTGTTAATTAAGCAAGATGGGCAAAGTGGGAAGAAAGCACAAAACTCTGGGATAAAATTCAATAGCACAATAAAATTATGGAAATTATAGGAATTGCTCATCCCAAAGGCCCCTCCCTTCTCCATTAGAATGTGGTGGCTGAAATTGTGATAAAAAGCCCTAGATTTTAAAAGTATAGCTAGCTCTCAAAGCTCCAACGAGAATTCTACTGAGTGCCCTCAAGGTATCCAACATCCACTTTGCCCTAAGGACAGGTATACTCTTCTCTCCCCCCTTCTATTTCTTGACTATCCGTGTGGCTTCTGTGGTAAAATTGCCATGCCCATTTCTATATGATTATTGGGGATTCTTTCTCTCTTCAAATGAAGGTGTGTATGTATGGTAGGACTTGCAACATTTATGAATTATAAAGATGTAAGGACGGTTAACAATTATGATTACAAAGACAATGTCACACAGGATAGATCTTACAAGAGATGTGGTATACTGGCAGTTGAATTTGCTTATTCATGCTGAAAAAACTCTTTTCCAAGTGAGCTTAAGCTAGAGCACAGAAACAAACTCTGCACTCACAGAAATAATGCAATTTAATGTGCACATTTTGATTAATTTTGGTGTGCATTCTCTAGATCCATGATTTGTCCCAAACTTACTTCTGCAGTCATTTGAAATAGTAGCATACTGTTTGTTTTTGTGCAAAGTGGTATGAGTATGTGCTGGGCGGTAGGAACAAATGACTGGGAGACAAGTGACCAAAGTCTAAAAAGTAGCCCTTGGTCCATGTGGAGCACAGAAACTCTGGGTCCTCGATATTGAGGCACACAGATAAGACTGCTGCTGCTTTGACAATGCTCATCACTGCTGATCTCCAAACAGATAGCAGCTTTGCAAAGCTAGCGGCATTGCACACAACCTTCTCTAGTATAGAGAAGTATAGTTAAGGGTTTGGATGCATTTAATTGTGCACAGCACCCTCATGAGCACAAGACCCAGTCTGAAGGACACTCCGCAGAAGCCTGCTTCTGGTTACTCACTGGATTTAGGCATCCTCCCTGAAGCTTTCAAAAATATGCCTCACCAATCATGAAGGACAGAAATGTGCCATTTTTACGAGGTTCTCAGGATCCAATGGGCATACACATTTGAAAGGTGATCATTACTGACTTTATGTTTGTACAAATGGGCACTGCTTTATATACTAAAATCTGCAGAAGCTTTTTTTCTGCTTTCAAGTACTGGCTTATAGACTGGCGTGGGAAACAGCTGAATGGTAGAACATATGTATCTTCACATGCAGAAAGTGCTGGGGTCAACTCCTTCTATCTTCTTTTCGGGAAGCTACTGTGGAGCTAGATTACACCATAATGGACTAGATAGGTCAGTATTGAGATGAAAGCAGTTTTGTGTCAACATTATACATTTTGAGATAGCAACATAAGAATAGAGCCCTCATTAGTCTTATAATACAAGTCTTCTCCACAATGTAAGTTAACCTCATCTTGTATTTTATGTTTTGTTATTTGGCAAGACCCAAAAATCAGTTCTATTTATTTATTTGAAGGATTTTAACCTGCTCTTCAGCTAAAAGGGCTCCCAAAGTGGCTTATAAAGATGAATAGTGGACAGTTCCTGCCAAAGTCCTTCACAACAAAACATTGGGAAGGAGAAAGAAAAAAGTTGTTATAAAGTTGCTTTTCTGTCATTAGGAAGACATTGTTCTAAGAGCATTTAATGACACAGATAAATCTGTTGAGCTTAAAAAAGGGGGGGGGGGATTACAAACTGAATTTCACGCATCCCAAGATGCTTACAGAGAATCTAGGGCTCAATAATATTCAGAACAAATGTTCAGCTGCTAGCTAATAACTTTTTTTATTATCCCTCACTAAAGAATCCCTTTCAAATGTATTTGACTGAAAAGCAATGCCCAACATTAAAGTCTAATTTCATTCAGTTTAAGAGATTGCTAGCTTGGAATTTTCAACAGCTCCATTTGGCAAGGTGCAAAAATACTTCTGGAGAGCTACCAAGTATTTCTTTTCCCCAGCAACTTGAAGTGAATGTGGCTGCAGGGATACACTATCTTCTGTCTTAACAGGAACAGTGCACGCTGCTGATTCTTAAAAAAAATTCAATAGTAGCATGTTCAAACTGGATTTTCAATGAATATTTAACTGGGGAAGGTATCTCATTTTCCTCTCCAGGAAGAGAGGCCTGTGAACACAGATTTACAATATGACAGGAACAAGTAAATCTAGCCTGCATGGATCCTGCTGTGACTTGGGGAGGGGGAAAAGGAAAAGCATGGAAATGAAATTAGCCTATTAACTCCAGTCGGTGCATATTTAGTTATGAGAGCTGCTGTACTGTCGTAAGTTTATGCCAGCACAGAGAGGTGGGTTTAAACTTGGTGGAGGAAAAGATCCTGCTAAGCTGGCTACTCTTCCAATCCTCCCCAGCACTGCCAGGTTCTTTTCCTTGGCAAGTTAACATTATTTTTATTTATTTCTTACATTTATATTTCATCTTTCCTCCAAGGAGCTCAAGATGGTGTACAAGGTTCTTCCCTCCTCATTTTATCCTTACAACAACCCTGTGAGGTGAGGCAATGTAGCACTTACTCTGGTTTATGGTTAGGTAACCATTAGGTCCAGTTGTGGCTGACTCTGGGGTTGCGGCGCTCATCTCGCTTTATTGGCTGAGGGAGCTGGCATACAGCTTCCAGGTCATGTGGCCAGCATGACTAAGCCGCTTCTGGCAAACCAGAGCAAAGCATGGAAACGCCGTTTACCTTCCCGCCGGAGCGGTACCTATTTATCTACTTGCACTTTGACGTGCTTTCGAACTGCTAGGTTGGCAGGAGCTGGGACCGAGCAACGGGAGCTCACCCCAACGCAGGGATTCGAACCGCCGACCTTCTGATTGGCAAGCCCTAGGCTCTGTGGTTTAACCCACAGTGCCACCCGCGTCCCAGGTTTATGGTCACAAGGGCATAAAAATACCCTTAAACAAACTCTAAATTACACCACTGTAAGGGACTGAGTAGTAGTAATCTTATCTTCATCCAGAGGGATAGGATTGGATTGCAGGTCAATTTGAAATGTATTTCTTCTTCAATTAAGCTTCCATTTCTCTCCTATAGCCTGACAGTAGAGTCCATACAATTTTCTGACTTAGCTGATCCTTTCTAATGCTTCATTAAGGAAAGTGGTAATGAAGGAAAGACATCTACCATTAGGAAAGGTCTTGGGACCAGAAGGGTCAACTTCTGCCATTTTCTGAAAAGAAATCAAACTTGAACTGTGCCCTTCAGTGAATGTTTTCAGTTATGTAAAAGTGAAATCCAGTTAAGGGAGGGAAATGTTTCTAAAAGCAAGAGAAGATTTAGGACACAATTATTCTGTCCTCTGGACACAGTTTACAGAAGAAAGGAAAAATATGAATACTAAATAGTACAATAAAATATATTAATATCTGCCATATTTTGAACTGTAAAAGCTCTGCATATTTCAGTTAGAATTAAGTAAACTTCAGTAATTAATAACTGTTCTTTTTATTATTAAACAATCACCTGTCTCCCTTGCCCCCACCAATACCTAACACCATCATACAGCCAAGTTCACTTAATTGGTTTCAGCCATAAGCTGTAATGAACACAAACATTTACAGGAGAATATTGTTGCATACCACCCTCAATCTCTGAGTGGAGCAAGATTCCAGGGAGTTCTAGACATGCTTACCCAGGGTCTGTTTCTTTTGGAAAATGAGGCACACAAGACAGTGGTGTCTTTAGATATATGGTTTATTTATACATATTAACAACCAGAGCATATGATAGAGGGGTTCCTTACATTACACTCCAAGAGGGTCTTGCCTCTTTCAAATAGATATTAGCCATCATGCCCTGCCTTCTGCCTTTTTGCTTTCCCGTCATGTAACTCCTCTCAACTCTAAGCTCTTGAGGGGCTTCACCCATTTGCTTTTTCGCAAAGCGTCCCTTTGATCCTCTGTAGTCTTCCTAATGGCCTTGCTTAATTTACTTTCCTCTTCCTCTCTCTCTCACACACCTCATCTTCTGGCATCTCCACAGGCACTGATTCTTCCTGCTTCCTCTCTTCCACAGAAAGCACACAGGGGGTGAAGAAATCAATTAACAACAGCCACTGCACACTTACCGGCACCCCCAATCCCTCCTGCTCCTTTTCCACAGCAGGCTCCCAAGGAGTAGAGAAATTAATCAGCATTTCCTTGGCTTCAGGCAGTGCACCCTTCTCTGAAGCATTGTCTTCTCCCTTGCCTTCAGCTACTGACTGCAGCCCTTTGGAGTCCAAGCCTCATAGCTGCCCATCCATGCTCTGGATCTCTTTGGCCACCCCTTCCCTCTGGATGCCATGCAGCTGTGCTCCTGGGTCACTTTTAACCCCCTGTAGCATCACATCAGGCACGCTCGCACGTTGCATGGAGTCACACTTTCCACTCCATGGAGACTTCCCTACCACTCTGCTAGTCGTGGCTCTATTATATCAAACAACTGGTTCTGCTGCTCGATCTGTCACCACTTCTGCTGCTAGAGCATCTGCTCAAACTGCTTGTTCTGATGTTGTTCTATTCTCTCAAGCTGCTCAAGGTCTGTAGCTATTTCTCCTCCTATTTCAGCACAGGTGCACCTTACTCACAGGCCCTTCCTCCAGGAAACCCCACTTCTGACACCAGTGTTGCACGCCTATTCTTGACATGGTGATAGTGCACCAGTAGTGGGTTTATTCTGCTTAATTACTTGTTCTGCAATGCTTCCCCAATGCTTCCACATTATTGCACCAAAAACAGGTAAAAAATAAACCAGAACATTTGTGGGATAACAAGTTACAGGATATCAGCAGGAAGTGATGGGATATGCACTGTTTAGAAATGAAGCCGTGTGACTACCCCAAAACCTTTGCAAGCACAAACAGTATCGAAAGCAGGATCACGTGTGACCACCCTGATATCATCATGAGCACAAATCATCATGAATGCACAATAAAATGGACATTTGAGACAAATGTGGTACTTATGGTTTCAGAACACTACCTGAATACTAATTTTCACTAAATAGAAATCTAAGCTATATATGCTTAGATATTGGATATAAATGCTGTTGTTGTAAAAATCTTTAAGAGACATCACTTTAAATTATATTTCTACTGAAAATATGTGCAAGCTCAGATATGATTAATTTTTGAAATCCATCCTCTAACCTCCATAAACATTATCATGGTGATGGCTATATAGCAAAACCAAATATTATTTCTTGACAGAACTATAGGAAATTGAATAAAATGCTGTGTGGGGATTTTTCGGTGGTGTCGTTTGTCCTTCCCTACACAAAAGTCTAGTTTTTATTTCAGAGCAAAAAGAATAGTTTAAAGCTTTGTATCACTGTAGATGTAACTGTTCTTGTATTTGCAGTACTTTGTAGTCTTGCTTCCTAATGCTATTATTCATGAAGTGTTATACTCAGCTGGGGGTAGTGTTAAAAAGCTACACCATACGGTGAATGAGATGCTTAAAGGGGGGTTGAGTAGGAAGGAGGGGACTGGAAGAGAGTTGAGCTGCTACTGCTGCTTCAGTGAAGTCACAATACTAGGAAGCAAAAATGTCCACTTTCAGCTATTCAGCTACCATGAAATCATCTTTTCTATTCAGTATTTGTCATTTTCCAAAATCATATCTATATCTAAGGCTTATTAGTTTTTAAAGATATCATACACATGAATAATAATGTGATAGGGATGACAGAAACTAAGTCCAGAGTGCTCACCTATTATTGTTTAGTGAAAGATTGTCCAATACAAGAGGATTTTGACTTTTTCAGGTGCATAAATTATATGCAGCCTTATTGTTTTATGTGAACAAGTGTCTGAATTAGAAAAATTAGGAGACAGAAGTGGACTGGTGAATATGCACCAATTTTATTTTGGTCAATTAAGAGGAATTGCTGTTCTTAATAAAGTTAAATTGTTCAGGTGGGAGCAGGAATTAATACAAGCTGTTAGTTTTATTGAGATGATTTTACTACAATTGCTGAAAAGGGGAAGCTTAAGCACAGTTCTGGGGAAATTAGTTTTGCTCATGTGCACAAAGAAATTAAGAATATTGAAGTCCTTTGGGCCAAAAGGAAAAAAGGGAAGTGGACCAATATAGCCTGGTGGACCTGACCACATTTTAGGTTCCTTAATGTTAACTAAGTGTGTATGAAAAAGTAAATTAATTCATTAACATACTTAGATAATGCCAATGTCTTAAAAAGTTTCCTGTAAAAAAAGTATTTTAAGAGGCCAAACTTGATGAGAGGATGTTTCTATTTTTTTCTTATAAGTAACTGATTTGGATTGATGTAAACAGCCCTCTCCAAAGCTGCTATTTGCCCCACCTTTAGATCAGGAAAACAGCATGGGATAAGGTTAAGTCCTTCTGCAGTGCTGCAACTTTGATACTCCTCCAGAGGCTGCTTTTAAGAGTACATAGAAAGCTCGGGGGGGGGGGAGAGCTGGGTGTTGACCCTTAAGCAGAATCTCTTGAATTCTGATCTTATACACCATCCATACTCACCTGGGGAGGAAAAAAAGATGTAGGGTGTTCAATAAATACAAGTTGTTTTTAAAAGCATGTTACCTTTTAAATAGCCAATTAAAAAGTGGGAGGAAGATGCTTATATAAAGCAAAGCTACCAGCCTAACTGCCACACCAGGGCTGAGTATCAGGCCTAAATCTACATTAATCAGTGTTCTCAAACCTTCCTCCAGTGTTCCCAGGAGAAATTTCATGGGAACAGGCTTAAGGGGCTGTACTCTTTCATGTGCTTCCCTTACTTTTCATATTATAGATCACTAAATTCATTTTGATTGCCTTTGTTCTCTGGAATACCCAGATCAAAACTAAATGCTGAAGAATCCATGAGGAAAGACAGGCAAACTATTAGGTAGGTGGAGGAATGTTTACTGCTCTTGTCACCAGCTCGTTTTGACAAGGGAGTACAGTGGTACCTCTGGTTATGAACTTAATTGGTTCCAGAGGTCCGTTAGTAACCGGAAACAGCTCGTAACATGAGGCGCGCTTTTGCTAATGGTGCTTCCTGCAAATCAGACTCCTGATGGATGCCAAGGCCCACTGCTGAAGATGCTTCACATTCACACCCTTTTCTTGCCTCTAGGGATGGAAAGTGGGGGGCCAGATTCAGTACAAGGACAGAAGATCCTTCTGATCTTCAGAAGGAATTAGGTGAAGAAATACAAAGGTTCGTATTCAGGATCATTTAGATGGGATTAGTTACTCTCTAACTACCATATCACACTAAAAAATAGTGAGGTCAAAAAGGAGTGAGCAGAGGCTACACCCCATGCTTTCAATTAGTATGCATTACGTAGGAACTCCAATCCATGTTATTTATGTGTATAGAATCAGGAAAGTTGTTAATCCAAGGCAGTTACTGTGAATTACATGTAGTGATTTTGTACAAAGGGCACAGGATTAAGGTCTTAATGTGTTGTTTTGTGCAGTTGTGGAGATAAAACTTTGCATGCCTAGTCAAACAGGTGTTTATACTCCACCAACACAACAAAGGAAGAAAATTGTGAATGTGTCGGGTAGTTAAAGCATGCTTAGAGCCACTATGATAAACTGGTTTGTGTTGGATTTGGAGCTGTATTAAAATTCCTGCTTGGGCACAAAGCACACCGGATAACTGAGTGACACACTGGATGATTTCCTCCTCTCAGTTGTTTTAAGGATAAAAGGGGTAAATATCTCGAACTACACCAAAAAAAGGTGGCGTATAAACACTTGTTGCTAAGCCAGTTGTGAAGAACCTTTAGATCACCAGATGTTGCTGAACTACAACTTCAAAGCTCCAAAAAGTATGGCCAATGGCCAGGGATGATGGGAGTTGTAGTTCAACAACATCTGGAGGGCCAAAGTTTTCCTACGCTTGGGTTAAATAGTGGGGTAGGGTCTCGTCTGATGCAGTACATGTGAGTAGTACTATTGCTGCTTGGGGTGTGATAAGTGTAGCTGTACTGGATGACAATGCCAGTAATGAAACATGAAAGCATGTTTGGTAAGCAATCCAGCTGATTGACCACAGGGACCAAGAAAGCTGCACCACGGCAGTATACAGGTGATAAGTGTGCTGATTTTGAGGCAGAATGGGTGGATTGATTATATTTCAGTGCATGTATAGGTCAACAGATCTCCCCTTCTTAAAGGTTCTCAGAGGACTTACATAGAATATCAGGTTACCTTATTAAGTTCACAAATCTTGGCCCATACATATTTTCTGTTGTGAAATTACATTAGTAGGGGGCAGTTTGAAGCAAAGTAATGGTACGCTGAAAAAGGATGCTTTACCCATCCACATCACTGCCCCCTGATCATCTCAGGTTCCAAAGCAACCCCAGATGTCTGCTGCAATTATTTTTCTCTCATGCATCAAGTTGCAATTCCAAATTCATAATAAATTTTGAACTCTTGTCATTCAGTGCCATACACAACCTCTTATATGGTGAATCATCATAAGGATAGTGAACGATGCTAGAAGACCCCTTCCCACTGTTTAATCCGCCCTGCCAGCTACTGTCTAGGCAACAAATAAACTCACAGATTGATTTATCTAATGAGGCTCAGGTGCTTCATAAGGCAAAACAGGACAAGGGCAACATAAGTGCTTCATCTTCCTTATTTGAATTTGGGCCTGAAAGAGCAAGGGAAAGTGTGTGTGCATTAACTGTAAGTTGTAAGCACAATTTGTAGCACTGTACATCATTAGCGATTATGGGGCATGACTGGTAAGATATCACACTTAGCTTCCAACATCCTAGCTTTAAGAATTTGATTCAACATGAGACATCTTAAACTGCTAGGTTTTTTAAAACAACAACAACAACATTGTAATTCCTTGGGTTTTTAAAGGGAATTATATTAAAATATTCAAGTTCTGTAAAATATTAAAGTAGTTGCTTGATAATTACTAATTTTTTTAATTCTATTTGTTAGTTCTGTTATAAGTGCACTTCCATTAACAAACCCTGCAGTGAACTACAACTTGTGGTTAAATGCAGCAGATTCAAGTGCTTTTCACAGTGCTATAGCATGGACTGCACAAAGTTGGGCCTAACAATAATTATTTTATGCATGGCATTTCAATTTTGAAAAAGTTGAACTGTATGTGATTGCAGGTAGTGCCCATGAGTTTTTTGGGTTTCTAAATGTGCATCAGGGCCCAAAAACATTGGCAATCCCTGTTCTAATCTTTACACCATAATGCCATATTCTATAACAAAAGAAACAGGCACTTCACACAAAATCCTTAGGTTGTTCCTTCTGCAAATATTGTAGAAGTGGCAAAATTCTCAATTCAAAATTTAAACTACATGTACACCATAGTTTTTGCTGGGAGCTGCCAGCATAGGCTTCAATAGGGCAGGAAAATCTTAAATTTTTGAACCACTGCCCAGAACTTCCACAAACCAATGAAAGCATGCCTTCTTCAGCAAGCCTGAATAAAATACTGTACACCAGCAGTTTATCAAAAAGAGATGTATGAGATGCCTGTATCAAAACTGGGAGTAAAAAGGGTCAAGGTGTCTATTTTAAGCACTATTTAACTTTCTGTACCTGTATAAATTATTATTGGAACAATTTTGAATCTGGCACATCCATAAACCTTATTTTGGTTGTCATCCATCTGTGTTGGGAGACAATGGAAGGGTAAAGTCAAACCGCTGGAGAGTTACAGCACCTGCTGTGGCTAGAGACAGATACAAGAGAGTCATGTTTTATTGCAGTTGGGGCAGATGAAGGCGTCCAGTTGCGCTGATGGAGGTGCACCATGGCGTTTCTTGTTTCTGTGCTGCCCCCAGCAGGCATTTCTGCTTTGGTCACTGCTGTGGATACATGACCTGACTGTCTCCAAGTGCTGCGTTTATCTATAAGGGATTTCCACATTGCCAACCTTCATGTTACGTTTGCAGAGCTCTTAACCAGAGTTGGTCTGCCATTTGGCCTGGTGCTTGAAGCCAGCTCCCTGGGGATCTTGCCATCTTCCATTCTGTGGACATGACCAAGCCAGCGTAGACGTCGCTGAGAAAGGAGTACGAACTTGCTGTGAATATGGGCTTGGGAGAGCGCATTTCTGCCTGAAACTCTGTCCTGCCATGTGATGCCCAAAACCTTCCTGATGTGGCACATGTGGAAGGTGTTGAGGTCATGTTCCTGATGATCTTAAGTTGCCCATGACTCACTTCCAAAAAGAGCATGCTCAACACACAAGCCTGGTAGACCTTCATCTTGGTATTGGACCTTTGCATTGCTTTCTCCCGTACCCTTTTGGAGAGGCGAGCCATTGCCGTAGCTGCCTTGCCGATATGCTTGTCTGGCTCAGGGGCAGGTAGCTGATATGCCAAGTATATATATGGCTTGGCAGTTGTCATTTTTATAAACTGCCATAACTTTGAGGCTTGCAATGTCACACCCTGCATGCTTTCCTTCCTACTCACCTTATAACTCAAAGGGCACTCTTGTGCCCCTTTTTAGACTCAAGACAGTATCCTGCGCAAGGAGCTGAGCGTTGAACCTGAGTTCAAATTTCACCTCGCGGTTCAAAAGATTCACTCGCCCGCCTCGGGCAAACCGTGCACCCCCTCCTCGCCAAATGGGGCTAGTAGTAAAAGGTAAAGGGACCCCTGACCATTAGGTCCAGTCGTGCTATTAGTAGTCGGTACCTAACACCACACGGAAGTTGGGAGGAGCAGGGCGGGCTTGGAAAGGGCGAAGGCAGAAGCTGTGCACGTCTGAAGCGTTAGGTAGCCCAGTGTGTGGCTCCTGTGAGGGAGCGAAGGAAGAGCGAGCGGCAGAGCCGGGGAGCCTCTCGGCCGCGGGCGCCCCAGACGAGAAAGAAACGAGCGCCGAGCGGCGGCGGCCCCCGACGTCTCCTCACGCCAAACTCCGGCAACTCGTCGCCACCGCCGCTACTCCAGCGGCCGCCCCGCCTCCTCCCGCCCCTTCAAGCCGGTCCTGCCGTGACGCCTCCATTGTGTGCGCAGCCGCAGCGGCTCCCGGCGACTGTTGTATCCGGCCGGCGCCTTTTTCTCCTCCTCCTCCACCTCCCTTTCCCCCCTCCCCCTTCCCGTAGAAACTGCCGCTGCCGTCGCGGGCGCCCCTTCTCCTTCTCTCGCGCCCGGCGGGGCCCCGAACAGTCTCCTCTTCTCTCTCCCTTCCTCTCCCCCCCCCCGCTACCGTCACTCTATGACGCGATGGCAACGGCCAACTTCGGCAAGATCCAGATAGGGATCTATGTGGAGATCAAGCGCAGCGATGGTGAGCCGGGAGGAGGGAAGGAAAGGGATGGATGGAGGGATGGATGCAATGGGAAAGGAGGGAGGGAGCGCCGGCAGCCTGCTTCCTCCTGCTGCTGCCTGGCTGCCGCCCTTCTCCTTCGGGAGGGGGGAGGGGCCGGGGCCCTTTATGCGCACGGGGCCCGCGGAGGACACGAGCCGCCCCTCCGCCGGGGCGTGTGGGGCGGCGGCGGCGGCCGTGGGCCTGTGGCGTCGCCCGCTGTCGCTAAGGCGCTTTTTGTGTCGCCTCCTGTGATGGTGGCAGCGGTGGGGAGGGAGTGGGCTTGCGAGGGACTCGGGGCGTGAGGCTACTGCTGCAGTGCTGTGGGGAAGGGCGGGCGAGGAGGAGGAGGAGGAGGAGGAATGAAAAGGGCGTGTGTAAATATATATAAATGTGTATGTTTATAAATGCACACATATAGGGTGTGTGTCTCAGGGGGGGGAGCCATGGGGCGGAGGGGTCAGTCTCGAGAGGTTGAGGGAGTGACAGGGGAACGGATGGGGAGCTGGTAGGGAAGGGCGTGACCCCCGCCCCACAATGCGTGTGTGGTGGTGCAGGAAGGGGGTTGGGGTGTGTGTAGGGGGGGGATTGGCGCCCGCGATGGTGAGGTGGGACAGCTGCTTGGTATGTGTAGCAGCGTAGGAAAGGTGAGGCTTTGGAGTGGTTTGCTCGATCGCTTGGAAGAGGAGGAGAGTGGGTCCCCCCCCTTTCCCCTCCACAAATGCACTGAGCAAACCTGTCATCTCTCCTACAGGAGCGTGCTTTAGAAGCACACAGATCGGTATGAGCTTTACATCAAACGGCCGGATGCAGTGACGCCAAGGGAGCTTTACCTCTCACCTCCCCCCATCGCCAATTATTCGACAAAAATCTTACCATGGTGTGTTAAATGAAATAGAATCACACACAGCCTTTTGACACCCGGATGTTTGTATTGCCCCCCTCCCCCCTCCCTCGCAAAGAATAAGGTTCCTGTGTTGATTCAGTGTTTCCCTTTTTTGCCCTGTATTTCCTGGCAGCAGCATGTGCGATGCTTTCTATAGATGCAGATGAAGTTCGTGGGCGGGTGAAGCTTGGGAGCGATTACCCTTGGATAGTATGACTACAGCGTATTGGAAGGCTGCAAGCAGAGTGAATCGATGGGCCCATCTCTGTTGCTCAATGGATGGGGGTGATGTCGTCTGTTGCTAGCTGGCCTCGTTGATGGTGGGGTGGGGTCAGCTTGGGATTCTTCCAACAATGCTAAATAATTGGGGAGAGGAGGGAGGACATCAGGTGTTTATGTCGTGGCAGAGGTATTTAATGTACTAAAAGGGAGAAGGAGCACATAGTATTTTTAACTGCTTTTCCTTTCAACTCTTCTAATTGCACTCTGAGGACTGTGTTTTTATTGCAGCTACACATACTCATATAATGGAATTAAGTGTGAGAGGGTGTGTGAGAGATGAGGCTACTCATTATTCAGCTGTGTAATTTAAGAAAGGATAAAAATTCTTATTCCAGCTTCAGAGTGACCCAATGGGGGGGTGTGGGTTTGGGTTTTCCTCCTTGCCACAGTTGAGACAGGTGGGTGAATGAAGCAGACAGGGTAGAATAGTAGAATAGTAGTCTAACTGAGTAGAAATATTTTCTGCATTGGAATGGAGGCATTCTGTACTTCTGATCTACAAACCCATTCTCATGATTCTAAGAAGTAAAACTCTGGCATTGCTTGCTTCAGCCAGTGGTGGAGGAAGGTGGGAGGCCCTGGATGCCATTTTCCTACTTGGAGAGACGCTTTGATATTCCAGCCTTCCTCAATGCAGGTACCTTTCAGATATTTGGACTACAGCTCCCAGTAACTTCAGTTTGCTGGCTGGGACTGATGGTAGTTGTAGTCTAAAATGCCAGGAATGTGCTATGTTGTGGAAGGCTGCCTAGATCTTAAAATGTAGTTTTCAGGTTTACATTTAGCAATTAATTTGGTTTGGTTAGTCACCTGTCATCACCAAGTGTTTCTAAAAGTCTGTTTCAAAAGTGGTTTGACAGGATGACTGCTGTTGGAAGAAAATAACTATAAGGCCTTGAAAACAATTCAGTGGTTCTTTAGATGAATTGAGTGTTTCCAAAACAATGAGATGCTTAATATCTAAAATCCCAAGGGGTGATATTTCTGTCAGTTAAATGAAAAAGCATTGGGATTCTGTTTGTGTGAAAATTGGTAGCCACATAAATTTATTTTAATGTTTCCACTGTATTTTTCACTTTATACAAAATAAATAGGGAGCTCTTTTCTCCCTGGTCTTTGAAACTGCCATATTCAAATAAGACCACCTGCAAATAGCCTTGGATCTAGTCCTTTTACTTTTAAGGAGAGTTTCCTGGCAGGATGGGTTTTTTGTGGATTTCTGCAAGTACAAGTGAAGTTCCATGGGTCCAAGTAAGTTAGGATAAAATTGCAGGAATGTTGGGTAGCTTAATTGTTTAGAGAGGGAAACAAAGGTATGTTGCTGTCAGAACTGTGACTTGTAATTTTTCCAGCATTTTTTATTAAACATTTGTAAAATGTGATATAATACAATTATAAAATTTAAGACTTGGTTATAGTCTGCAGTTTGTAGAATCACAGTACTAGCAGTATATAAAATATTTACAAATTTAAAACAGTTTTTGTTGTTCTTGTATACAGTATCTTTTTTTTTAAAGGAAGACTGACCAACATACAAAACTGCATAGGGTGTAGGTGATATGAAAGTTGACTATTAAGATTATCCTAGCAACTGTTACTGCAGTTTTTAATAATGTCATAGAACCATAGAATTGTAGGAATGGAAGGGATACTGAGGACCATCTAGTCCAACCCCCTGCAATGCAGGAACATGCAGCTGTTCTATACAGGGATCGAATACAGGGACCTGGGTACCAACTGAGCTATCCATGTCATATATAGATGAATGGATGGGGTACTTACCGAAGACACATTGAAAAATATATATATATATATATATATATATATTCTGTCCCTTGTAGTTGGTGTAGCTTTCCACTGTGGGAAAGACGGAAGCAACACAAGCATTTATTTCTTTAAATGATTTATATGCTGCCCTTCAGTTAATGAAATTGTCAGGGTGGCTAGCTATTCCAAGTAAAATACTGTTAAAGAAAAACAATACATAAAATTAAGTTAGTACAAAAATGAAAAACAGAACAGTATAAAATCAGTCTGTTAAACCCATCTTAAGTGGCTTACCTGAAGGCCTAGGCATATTGGAATGTATTTTACCAGGTGTCAAAAGAGCATCATGTTTGGTGCTAAGTGAGCCTTCTTGAGGAGGACAATTCTACCTGTGGACACAACACCACAACTGTAAAGTTCCTCTCTTCAGTTAGCACCCATCTAATATGAAGGTGATAAGACTATGAGGAGTGGTTCTGAAATAATATCTGTATAATATTCAGGCAGTTGCATGTGGGAAGAGATGTTCTAAACCACTGGCCAATTTCTCTTGATGCCTCCATGTGATCATGTATGTTTCTAAACACTGCTTGTTTCATTATAAAAATGCAGTTTGCCATTCATTTTCAACTGAAGTGGGTGGGTAGGCAAGTGTTTCCCACCACCTCCTGGAAGCCACTGAAAGAGCATTTTGTACCTTAGGGAATACAGAGCAATCACTTGTTGTTTCCCATCGTCTGGTGTACTGACAAGACAGAAGGAAAGTTTGGTCAAACAATATGTTACATGCAGATGTGTGTGTAACCCTTGGCTCAGCACTTGGCTGGGGACAGAGTCTAGGGGATATTCTATTTATATTAAATTTTTGCTGAAGCCCCAAGCCAAGAAACCTGGGACTCCCAATTGAATGGCTGAGTAGCAGCCCTCCCACAAGGCACACCTACTCCTAAGGTATGTGCAAGAAATGGCATCCTGTAACTAACAACAGTGGATCAACAAGAGGTTAACAATGTTGGAAGCAGTACACAAATCGATTTTAGTCTAAAATGTCCTATCTTCCAAAGGAAGTCTTACGCCCTTACAGTTAGTTTAGGGTGCAGTGCAAGCAGCAACTCTCAACAGGTGGCACCAGAGGATGGTTTCTGTGCCTCTGCAACTCCATGCTGATAGGTATTGCTTCTCTTAGGTGGATTTCTGAAATAGTGATTTCAGACAGTAGTGTTATAGCAAGCAAAGCTCAGCGATCCCTAATTGAAACATTACACTGTATAGGAGACCAATTTTCTCCTCTTCACAAAGAGAAATGTATCTTTCTCACCAGATCTGTGACCGCTACTCTCCAGAGGCCACTTTCTGTTGGGGTGACCTAGCATCAGCACAAGTGACTTAGGCAGCTCTGGCCAACATGCAAATGAGTGTGGCATGCTGGGTTGGACACATGTTTTCTCTGCACTTTCTGCTTCCACTTGGTGTTACCTTCTCTGCAGCTTTAAATGTGTTATCTCATGGTTCTCTTTCACAGGCAAAGCTACTTACAGAGTGTTGCTTAGAATCATGAGCACAAGGATACACAACCCCCTATTTCCTGAGTCCATATTGCCCCTACAGCTGGTTTGCTGTTTCTTCCAGTGTTCCACTTGAACGTTTGCCTATATTTGAAACTCTGAAGGGAAAAATAAAAGAGAATTTGGAATAAATAAATGATGAACAGGGAAAGGGTTAAGCACCAACAAAGCCACACATTTGATTACTCTCTGGAAGTGCGAGTACTCTCTGTTTCGAAAGAGGTCATGGTAATGTGTCATATAGCTGGGTGTAATATCTAGTTTGTCCTGAGGGAGGGAGAAAGCCGGGAGCAAAAATGACATAGAGTTTGTTTCCTGTCCTCCAGCACCTCTTGACTTGGGGATTCCTCAACTTCAGTTGGATATCTGGACACATGGGCATTATAGCAAAATAATTGGCTGATCAGGCTGCCAGGACAGCAACTCACATTACTTTCATAAAAAAAGATCATGAGTAATTTATCTCAATCTTTTAAGTTCCTGGAAGACAAGTGGCAAGACCTGTATTTTAGATTGTGGTTAAATATGTAATTTCAGAACTGAAGGAATAAAGTTAGTCTGCCTCAGATAATGATTGGCCATGCAGTCTATTCCCACCAGTATTGAAAGAGGCCCCGCCCACATTGGCATGCTGGTGTCCATGATTTTCAAGTGCATGGCAGGCCTTTCTGTGCACCCAGTTCAATACTTAGCTTCAATTCTGGGTTGATCTGCCAGCTTTATCTGTTCCTGCACTCCTTGGAAGGCAAGGCTGTCTGAGGGGCAGAGGGAAGTCAGTGACAAAATAATTCTTTTCTATTTGCAACTGTGTGGTGTAATATGACCTAACTTCCACTGTGCCATGAACTTCAGTATTCTTTTCTTCTACTTCCTGGTTAGCCAGCTACTACCTTAGTAATCCAGAGCAGCTCTGTTTGCTAGTGCCTTATGTGTAACACCCCATTGTTTCCTGCTGCTGTGCAGTGCTAGGTAATTAGCAGCAAGAAAAATCACCAGCAAACATGCCAGGGTCTGGATTTATAGACAAGCAAGAATACTTCATACATGAAGAGGAATATTTAATTTAATGGGGCAAGGTAGCTGTGACTATGATGAGTTCTATTAACTTCAATGAAAACGGGACATCTGCATAGATGCTCTGTTGATATATGCTGAAAACGGATCCTGTTGAAGTGCCATTTATTTTTTGCACTTATTGTGTAATACATATCTAAGGTCAGAAATGCCTTTTACACCAAGAATTGTAGTATGCACACTGTGGTTTATTTGTTGACATTAGACCCGATTACTTCCATTTTTTATGTCCACTCCCATTTTGAAAGTTAAGCCTTTTACTTAAGAAAAAAACTTCTATACTTTGTAGAAATGTCTGATTATATAAAAGCTGCTAGAACTGCGTCAGCATTATCTTTGGGTGCATGGGGGGTGGAATGGACGTTTAGCCCATTTGGTTCAGTAGTGCTTACTTCTTGGGAGGTGTGTTTAGACTGGCAGCTGCAGCGGGTAGAAGAGAACTGAGGTATTGAAAACTTGTTAAACTTAGACTGCAATCCTGTGCCATTTACCTGGGAGTAAGTCCTATTGAACTCAGTGGAGTTTTCTTTGTAGTAGTCCTGTAAAGGACTGTACTGTTATTCTGCAATTTAAGCAAGTCATGAAAAGATGTGCACATGAATTACAGTAATGCACTTCTGAGACATGGCCACCTGAAAAAGCTAATTAAAGATTCAGCTCCCTGCATCTTCAGCTACATGGGCCTCTAGTAGCAGGGCTTCCCTACCTGAGACTGAAGAGCCTCTGCTAATCCTTGTACATAATACTGGGCAAGATTGACCTGTGCTCTGACTTGGTTTAGCATTAGGCCATTTCATACATTTATATGATGAGTAAGCATTGCCCCAGAGCAATTAGATGAGTTGGTAAGTGACTATTAGCTTTTTAAGGATAGAATATTGCCTCCCACACTGTTTAACTTTCCATTCTTGCAAGGGAGAAAGTAAGAACCCTACACCTTGTTTCCACAATACTCTTAAGCTCAAAGGAAGAAACAAGTTCTAAGGCTTGAATGGTACTGTTCACTTTTCCAGCTCATGAGCTTTCATTCTAGGAGGGATAATCCTACCTGCAGTCTGATACAGCCAAGTGTAGGGCAATATTAGTGCTATGCTATGTTCTCTAGATTGAGGGCACAAGGAGAAGGGGACGACAGAGGACGAGATGGTTGGACAACGTTCTCGAAGCTACTAATATGAGTTTGACCAAACTGCGGGAGACAGTGGAAGACAGGAGTGCCTGGCGTGCTCTGGTCCATGGGGTCACGAAGAGTCGGACATGACTAAACAACACGACAGCGCCACCCGCGAATAGCAAACTTAAGTGCTAAAGTTTTATTTGTAATGCTGCACTTAGACTTTCTGTTTGCTGCTCTTCTACAGCTTAGTGTTTGGGGCATAGATTTTACATTTAATGAGCAATGGAAGGAATAGATCACCATGCAGATATGTAATTAATGCAATTAGATTGAAGTGTAATATTATGACTCAACCTTTAGACTAGTTTTTTTTACTTCATGTCTTTGGTGTCTGAATCATACAATGTGTAATATTATAAAGTAAAACTAGAACAGGCTTTGTGGTTATAATAAATAATCATGGATTGTGTAGCTTGAGGTGAGGAGCAAAAGTGTAAGAGGAACAAGTCAAAAGATTTACATCTTAGCAGGGTGGGGATAAGGATATTTCACAGACATTGTCAGTGTCTTGCACAGTGAGAAGTGTGCCTCCATTTCTGGTAATCTTTCAGTCATGTGCATTTTCCGTATTTTCCTTTTAAGGGAGATGCTGTAGAAAGAAGACACATCTCTCTGACACTTTAAGTCACCTTGCAACCCCTGTATTGGGCATTGAAGAAGTCATAGGAGCAATTTTTGTGAGCTTTTTGCTGCCTTGATAACCTGCAGTTTGGGTGTCTTTGTGGTTCTTCAGAAGATTGCCTTCACTCTAAACTAGTTTTGTTCACTTTTGGTGAAGTTGGCTTATAGCCAAATCTTACTGGCTGCGAGGCATCACTGTTGCTAGAAAGAGGAACTATTTTCATACACAAAATCTTGCCAATGCTGCATGTGAGGCTCTGAATGTCAGTGGACCAGTACAATGAAGTAAGCATTTGGCTGTAGGGGGGGGGGACGGTGTTGGAAGCTATTTGGGGGGCCTTGGAGGTCTCCTCACATTAAAAACGCTCAGTGGGAAACATGCATTCCGACAAATATGTGGAGTGTCAACAGGAAGAATGGAAAAGAACTGCTCATGTAGGAGAGATAAGGATAACAAAATGTGAAGGTAGGGAATTGCAGGAAGAATAGACCAGATTATAAGGAAGTATTCTCTTTTTTTAAAAAAAAGCATCTAAGTGTATGAAGGCAGACTTTTGCAACCTTTTTACTGGAGTATAGACAAAAATAGACTTGTTAAATATTTAGGATTCACACTGAATCATTTTTGAATATAATGGGTAGCATGCCTACCTTTCACTAATTAGTTTGCTTGAAGGCTTTGCAATGCAGTTTGTGTTATTATATAGTCTCTTATTTAACTTTGGTGAAAAATCCATTTGGAAATGGTTTGAAATCTGTTTTTTCCTTGGTCTCATATATCTGAAATACTCAATCTAGTGTATAAATAGTTAAAAAGCTGTGCTAGATCAGATGAAAAGTCCATCTAGTCCTGCATCCTGTTTCCGAGAGTTACCAACCAGAAGACTCTGGGAATCTTCCTTATAGGTCATCAAGGGAATAGCCCTCTCACTGCCTCTGCTAGCAAGTGGCATTCAGGTGCACACTGTGTCTGAACCTGGAGGTTCCATTATAGCTAGGAGCAATGGATACATCTCTGTGAATTTAATCCCCCTTTAAAGCCATATTAGCTAGTGAACATGACCGTATCTTGTGGCAGTTTTGTCTGTTATGAATCTCCTGTCATTCAGTTATATTGGGTGAGCCTGAATTCCAGACTTACATGAGAGGGAGAAGAATCTATTATGTTCTCTTCCCTTCCCTAGGCATCTTTTTTTTTTTTTTTTTGTAAATGAAAAGCCCTCAAATGTGTTAGCCATTTCCTTGTAAGTCCTCTCTTTGTAGGGAAGTTGCTCCAGTTTCCTGATAATTTTGGTTGCTTTTCCTTGCAACTTTCCCAATCTACAATGTCCTTCTTCATTGGAGGCAACCAAAAATCCACAGTTACACCTTATGTCTGTGTCTAGGATGTGGAACACCTTGCCTATTCCTACTAAGCATCACTGGTATTTTTTCCCCAGACACCTGCTGTTTAGTCAACTTAGAGTAGCTCAACTATTGATTATTCTGCACTGTCCTGATGTTAATGGTGCTCCAGTTGTGGAAAGGGATAAGAATATTGTCATACTGGTCTATTTTATTTTCATTCCCAAGCATGGGATTTGCCTTCTCATAGATACCATATCATGGGTCATTGTTTTGATTAAACTATTCATAACTTCAAGATCTGATTAGTTATACCCCAGCAGTTTCCTACTCCAATGTGCATCATTTTATACTTACTTTACATAGAATAAGCTCATTTGCCATTTTATTGCCCATTCTTTTTACCAATTTGGAGGGTTCCTCTTGGATCTCCATGCTGTCTACTTGAGTTTTCACCTTCCTGAATAAATTGATGTCATCTACAGACTTGACTATTTCACTGTCTACCTCAGCTCTAGATGATTTATGAACCAATTAAATAACACCTGACCAAATACAGATCCTTAGGGACACCTCAATACTTGCTTGCTTTCATTTGCAGAAGTTTACATTTATTCCTACCCACAGTACCAGAAAATAGTACCAGAATCAGGTATTAAAATTTCATCAGATCTTTAAAGCCCAGGATAATAGGAATGTCTTCACCTGTGTCTATAACAGTCATCTGTAGCAATGTTGCCGGTTGCCCACCGAGTTGGTGAGCTTCATTTGACAGCAGCAGAAAACCAAACCTACCCCTGCAGAATGCTCTTCCAGTAGACATTCAAGAGGCACCTTCCATATTAACCATCAAATGTTTGCTGAAAACTTCTCTTTGCCACCAAGTTTATGCAGACAATTAAGAAAAACATTTTCTGTAATAGACGACTGGAGATGTTTTAATTTTTATGTGGTTTTTATTGCAATGCAATTGTTGGTAAATTGTTGTTGTTGTTTTAAATATAAAATTGCGGCATATAATTTTTTAAAAATAGTTGAAACTCTTTAAAATCAGGAGAACAATTTAAAGGTGATATAATCTATCTGTACCAATAATGTAACACTGAGCAGACTGCATTGCTCCTTTTCTCGTTTGTGTAGTATTTTGATATCTTGACTTGAAAAAACACTTGTCAACTTTGTTGATAGCCATGAACTGAATGCCCTTACTATAAGACTATAAATCATATATGTAATCTCACTTAAATGAATACAGGCAGTGATCATTTTGCACAAGGGTTTCATTCCCAGACCCCGTGTGTGTCACGGAGTGTGCATAATTTTGCCCTGCCCTGTTATGCCCCCATTTTGCCCTCTTCTGTGTCCAAAAGGACCTGTGCATAAGTGATCGCACATCAATTGGACACATGCTTAAAATGGTTGTCACCTGTATTCACTTTTTTACAAGGAACTGTCCAATTTATGCATCTTTATGGAACTGTAGAATAGCTGTGATTCCAGTTGAGCTATCTGGGTGAGAGCTTATTTGAGGCTCTTGTTTACTTTTTAAAAATCACATTTTTGTCTTGCCCTTCCTCTAAGGGCCACCCCCCCCTTTACAGTTTTACAACCTTAGGGTGTAGGTTTGGTTGGAAAAAACCAAGTAGGCCAAGATGACACAGTGAGGTTCTTGGGTGAGTGGGAATTTGAACTCTCTGTTTGTACATGCCACTAAATCAAACCATGGCTTAGTGCAAATAAGGAAATGTGTGGATTCTTGTTGTGAAGCTCATGACCTCTGTGCTCCTCCCCCAGTCCTGTTGCTGTCATGCCACCAAGGGTTAAACCATAATTTGGTGCTGCTCTAGGAACCCGCTTGTTTGTGCCAGACTGTAGTTTGTTTTCATGTTACATACAAACCTGGTCAGTGTATACTATAACCATCTCAAGGTGGAAAGCATGATTTTTCTTCAAGGGTTGTCACTCATTCATGCAGTTGCAGCTGTGTTTCTGGAAAGTAGTATTGGGAATGGTGTTAGTCTACCCTGTCCTATTTGTTGCGTGCATTGCTACTACTGAGGGTAGCATAGAACATCCAGTCTTTCATAGATTTAAACAATTCTGCAAGTCTTTTGCCATTGACTCTTCTCTACTTGTGATTTCATAACTGCATTGCCAATGTGATGATGATGATGATGATGATGATGATGATGATGATGATGATAATAATAATAATAATTTTTTATTTATACCCCGCCCTCCCCAGCCAAGGCCGGGCTCAGAGCGGCTTACAAGCAATAATAAAAACAAGATGAATGATTACAACTTAAAAACAAAAATAAAAAACAACATTAAAATAATGGAACATTAAAATATTAAAATGTAGCCTCATCGCAGGAGGAGAAGGAAAAGAAAAAAGAGAGGGATGGAGGGAGGGAATCAAATTGGCTCCAAGCCAAAGGCCAGGCAGAACAACTCTGTCTTACAGGCCCTGCGGAAAGAAATCAGATCCTGCAGGGCCCTGGTCTCATGAGGCAGGGCGTTCCACCAGGCCGGAGCCAGAGTTGAAAAGGCCCTGGCTCTGGTTGAAGCCAGCCTAACTTCCTTAGGGCCTGGGACCACAAGGGTGTTGTTATTTATGGACCTTGAGGCTCTCCGTGGGGCATACCAGGAGAGGCGGTCCCGTAGGTACGAGGGTCCTAGGCCGTGAAGGGCTTTAAAGGTCAAAAGCAGCACCTTAAATCTGACCCTGTACTCCACCGGGAGCCAGTGCAGCTTGAAAAGCACTGGGTGAATATGCTCCTATGGCAGAGACCCCGTAAGGAGCCTCACTGCAGCATTCTGTACCCGCTGGAGTTTCTGGGACAGCTTCAAGGGCAGCCCCGCGTAGAGCGAATTACAGTAGTCAAGCCTGGAGATGACCATTGCATGGATCACTGTGGCCAGGTCGGGGCGGGAAAGGTGATGGTTGGTAGGGCTAGTTGACCAGGATGCTGATGCATTGGTCAAGATAGAAACTTAATTTTGTATCAAATTGCATATGGATTCCATAAGTGATGAAAACTAGTACAAGGTGCCAGATAGCCAGGACAGTTAAGTGACCAAGACTGCTTTTGAAATAGACAATGTAGGGATGGACGTAGGAAATGTCCCTTTGTTCTGTGCCTCTTGGTGGCCTTTGGCATGGTATCTTGGTATTTTGTAGGGCTGCCCATGGAAGTTGATGAGAGTGATATCCTAGATTGCTCTTTTTTGACACAGCATGTCTGAATTATCAGGTTGGGGGATGGTTTATCAGATCCCAAGGAATTAATCTCTCTCTGTCACAAGGTACATCTTAATCCCCTCTGCTGTTGGAACCGTTGAGGGATATTGTTTGAAGGTTGAAAGTGAGATACCATCAACATGCTGAGGACACACTGCTTTATTTTTTGTTGCCTTAGTCTAGGTGGAATACTTTCTGGTTTTGTCCAGTCTAGCTACAGAAGATTTATTTTTGCTTATTGGGAATCCATGATACCTCGGGTTACAAACTTAATTCATTCTGGAGGTATGTTCTTAACCCAAAACCGTTCTTAACCTGGGGCACGCTTTCGCTAATGGGGCCTCCTGCTGCTGCGCAATTTCCGTTCTCATCCTGGGGCAAAGTTCTCAACCTGGAGCAACTACTTCCGGGTTAGCGGAGTTTGTAACCTGAAGCATTTCTAACCTGAAGCGTTTGTAACCCGAGGTACCACTGTCATATACTGTAACATGAGGACCTGAATTTATTTTGTTCTTCTGAAGAATCTGTTACATAGCTACTGTATCAAGTGGATTCATAATCATTTTCCTAATTGCTTTTAATTATATAAATAATATTTCAAATAACAAACATCCTAAGATGTAGCTGATGTCGAAGCTTTTCTCAGGAGATTAATTTGACTCCTGCTCACTAGTATTTGAAATGGAATCTCATTCATATGTTTGGCAAGCTTAGTGTGGCCCTAACTGGTTGTTTATCATGTTCTTATAAAAAGAAAATATATATGAGAATTTAGAACAAAAAGCCCTTTAGAGCTAGGGCAGTCTATATCAGCAGGTAACAGAGATATATCCTCTCACAGATTGTCATTAGTTAACATATTCATTTATTTTCAAACATTTGTCAGTTCCTGAATTCTGTCAGTTCTGTGAGTATTGTTTAGTAGCCATAGAACTGCAGAAGACTTAACCTTGGGAGGTGGGCAGTTTCTTCATGTTATGAAGAAACATACTTTGGGGAATCTACTGTCTTCGTGGTTGTGACACATCATATTTGAACAGGAACAGAAAAGCATTATGGTTACCTGCTAGTTTGACCAATACATCATAGGTTTTTAAATTTTCACAAGATGAAGTGGAGAGGGGAAAGGTCAGATATAAGTCCTGTAATCCAGCCAAGGAAAGTTGTATGCAGAAGCAAGCTTACATGTGAACAACCAACATGGATGCAGGTATCCATTTGTATTCATATAGGCAGTACTCTTGTTCCAGTTGAACTGGCTACTTGTATATTTTTATGATTATGGGAATGTGCATCGCAATCCAGAACAACTGCCTGTTGGGCAAGACTTGTATGCAACAAGAGCTAGATTGCGACCATAGTTCTGTGAAATTCCTTTAGGTCAAGAAGTATGTATAGTCAGAATGTTAGACAACACCATTCTTGGTTAGTTTTTAAGGTTCTGGTTCATTCTTAATTTTTCTGTCCCTACAGGTATAAGTTTGTTCTTAGGGTTCTGTCCATACCCTTACCCCTCTCTGCCTCTGTCCCCCCAATTCTTAACCAGAAGTGGTTCCCATCAAATCCCCACACCATTCTTAAAAGTATATTGAGTTCCAAAAACAGTTCTGGTATTTGGAAAGTTGCTGCCACATGCATGGTATTTTTCTCTGGATGTCTTTAACCAGCTGTTCATTCTCAGATTCTCAAACTGCATTTTGAGCTCAACAGAGTTTTACAAGCAGTTTGAATGGTATCTCGGGCAGCAGATGAAATTTTACAAAAGAAGAGGAAAAGTTTGTGTGAGAGTTTAGCCTACACAGGTTATCTCAATGTCTTAATGGATTGTGTATGCCTCCACCTTTCCTCCCCTCTAGGCTATCAGGTTTGGCCAATCAGAAGCAATAACTGGGTATTTTCTTGGATCCATTTTTCGCATATATTTTTACCCTTGCTTCCAGGTAGGCAAATTTAGCTTTATAGCTATGGTATTCAGGAACACATCACATCTTTTTGGATGTGTTTGTTGCTTCTCTCATGGCAGAAATAATTATAATAGAAGAAAATTGTCATTTTAATCTTAAAGCATGTGTCTTAAATCCTTTTTCTGTCCCTTCCATGCTTTTTTGTATCCCAAACCAGGTCACTGTCAGGAAAGAGATGCTCCCCACTGTCTAAGCATGGTGTTCTAAATCCTATCATTCTGTTAATTGGCAGAATATAACTTCATCTCTGGCTAGAATTGATTTGAGCAGTTGAAGAAGCTGCATTAATTAGTTCCACTTTAGTACAGAAGAGCACAAGCCATTTTGTTCAAATATATACTCAAATGGATGCTGTTGAGAGAGAGGCAGGAAATGGAATTGAAACTGGGAAGAGAAAAGTAGGTCCCAAGATGTGTGGGGAAGCACTGAAGGAGTGAGAGAACTGTGTACGTTGTGAATAGGCGATTAATAGGGTGTTGCCTTCATGTGCTGTGTCATCTAAAGGTTGGGTGTGATCAGTCAGTACCTGAAATAGGAAAGGGAAATAAATTGCTAACATTGTTTTTTGTATACAAACTATGAAAATTATTTTGTAATAGAAACTGAATGGCAGGGTTTATTCTTTTAGTAAAGTAGAGTGATACATTTAGAAAGGTGCACACTACTATGTCCAATCTGTTGTACATAAGCAAAATAATTATAAGATTATTAAGTGCTGCTTTTTAAAAATTGCTGCATGTGGTTAAATACCCTGACACCTATTTTTTCTGGGTGATTAGGTGGTTCAGAATTTATTTATGTATCATTTAGTATCAAAAGAGAAATTTTATGACATTCCTCTCTAGATTTTCTCCTATCTTTTTCAAACTTCAAACACTGAAAGCAGGACCAAGTGCTCAGGTGTGCTTGGGTAGGTTTGCAAATTGTCACCTGCTTAGTTGCCATTGGTGAGTAAGAACCTCCTTCAAACAAACAGGCAACAAAGCTTTTGTAAACTGGAAAAGTTGTTTTTCCTTCTCTCTTTTAGGTCATTAGTATCACATTGCAAATGATTAGCATAGGTATATGAAGGAGTTCCATGGGCTTATTTGTAAGGCTGCCCTTATGGGCAATGATCCAAAGGGAGGGAACTGTGTCTTCAGCCAGAGTGTTCTTTGTAGTTTCACAGCTGCAATTTCTATAGCTCAAGACACTTTAAAGACTAGTCAGCAGCTCACCTCATCACCTGTGGAAGCTACAGTGGTACCTTGATTCTCGAACGGCTTAGTTGTCGAACAAATTGGCTCCAGAATGCCGCAAATCCAGAAGCAAGTGTTCCATTTTGCGAACGTTTTTTGGAAGCTGAACATCCGATATGGCTTCCGCTTGAGTGCAGGAAGCTCCTGCAGCCAATTGGAAGCTGCGCCTTGGTTTTTGAATGGTTTTGGGAGTTGAACAGACTCCTGGAACAGATTAAGTTCGAGAACCAAGGTACCACTGTACAACAACATGCAACTGTGCACCTTCCCTGATAATGCCCTGATAAATGGAACCTGCCAGGTCCCATCACTGGTCTGCTTCAACCAGGCTTTTTAACAAGACCTTCAATTAATTGAGTTATTTTGCACTGGCTTAGTTTTATGTTTATTTTGTCCTGCTGAAATCGTTAAATTTGTTGGGTATTGTTATGGTACTATTTTAACTCTGTGTGTGGAGATTACAGTAGTTGCCTTGAGTCTCTTCAGAGAATAAGTTGGGATATAACTTTTAAAAATTAATCTTCACGTAATTGTCTCTGGTGTTGCTATGAAAACTCATTTATTGCATGTTTCTGTGCATATATTGGAGTATATGGGTGTTGTTCCAGAGTAGCCAATGTGGTACCCCCAGCATGTTATTGGACTTCACTTCCCATCAGCCCCAACCAGCATGGTCAGTGGTCCAGGATGATGAAAGTCCAGCAACATCTCAAGGGCACCATGTTGCATACTCCTTCTGCAGCTTCTGATGTAAGTTCTGAGTGTCATTTGACATTCTGGGATTGATTGATAGCAGTGTTTGAGGAAAAATAAAGGGGAATATAAGCCATATTGAAATTTTTTAAAATAAGTATTTTAAAAGGCTGAAGGCCTGCATGCATTGACCAGGTAGTAAGTGTCACCGAAAACAATGGAATTATGGAGTAGAAATGTGATTGCATGTCAGTGGTATAGAAATAAGTGAGATGCATTTTTTAAAAAATAATGAATTCCTTTGCAAATGAAATAATAGAGATGGAATAAAGCCGTTTTGATGGAAATTCTATAAATTGTTGAAGGAGTACTTATACTTCCATTCCAGGCCGAATACATGAAGCTATGGTGACATCTTTAAATGAAGATAACGAAAGTGTTACTGTTGAGTGGATTGAAAATGGTGATACTAAAGGAAAAGAGGTACAATATAATCATATTGACTATAAAAAAGTTATGTTTGTTCTCAGCTGATCTTGGTTCAAAATTGGCCTAATGTATAATATAATGGACCATAGGCATTCAGAATGAAATATAAATCTCTGTGACTGTTTTGAAGATGTACTGGTGAAGTGAAGGCCAATAGAATAGGCTGTATGATGACATATGAAAATAACTATTAAATGCTTGTTTCATATAGATCTGGTTCACACGTCACATTAAGCCATAGTTAAATGTGAAAGTGCAGTGTGCTAGTGTACGCTGCTGAAATTATAAGCACATTGTTCTTCCCTTGCTCATCCTGGCATCAAACAAACTATGAGTCTGGGTTCAGATGTAATGACAAGCAAGACTATAGCTTGTTCTCCAGCAGGGTGGAGGCAGCAGGAGTGGGTGAGGAAAAAAGTGCCTATTATATAGTAGTTTCTCCCCCATTCAGCTGTGCTTTTTTCATGCAACACAAAGGAGAAATAGAGTTAAAATGCTGCCATCAGCATAAAACAGAAGTAGTATCTTGGTATATAAAACTAAACCAGTTGTTGCCATGGTTGCTTGAGATATGTGTCTACACAAATCTGAAACCTACTTTTCTATGTTCAGGGACCCACCCCTCTGGAACATGAAAAGCTAATGTTTTTGGGGGGGGAACTCATCCCTCTGTGGCCCTGACTGTGGTTTTTCTGGAGAACAGGCTGCCTGTCTGTCTAAGACAGCTAGCTCAGAAATTAGCACATTTCTTGGAAAACTGGCAGAAGGAGAAGGCTGGAGTGGGAGAAAATTTTACTCTTTCCTCTTTAAAATACAGGAAGGAGGAGGCTTCAACAGGCAAGGATCGCTGAGTGAGGTGGGGATGCAAAGATGGCTACCCAAAACTGAAAGTTCTAGGTATAAGGCTGAGCTTACCCTAGCAAGGGCCTCTCTGGGAATCGCACTGCTTTTAGAGGTCTCAGTCACATCGTCTTTTCTAAAAAAAAGCTAATAAGAGTGGAGTGGTACCTGGAAGGTACACAAATAAGGGATGAATTAACTTTTTTTTTGGCAAAGGAGTTTGTGTGCTGAATTCTAGAGCGTGTTGCAGTACTGAGAAATTCAGGACTGTGATCAGTCAGTTGTTAAATGATATATGGCTGTCTTGATTGAATAAAAATGTTCCCAGCCCAGAGTATAGAAGGGTGGGATACTCCCTTTTCCATTTCAAAGGGTGCTAGTGGGAACTGCAGATTCACTTTGTGCTAAGTAATTAGACATTGCCACTAATCTTTCCAGGCAAAATAGAGACTTTTTACCCAATATGATGATGTGGAGGCTTCAAATGGAAGTGAGCTGCTACTCTGCGGCAATGAAACCATGTGGCCTGTCTTGGTTTTTGTTTTGTTTTTTGTTTTCATTAAAATGCAGGATTTATTTGTTTGCTTTGAACAATCTATCTTTCTCATATGCAGATTGACTTGGAGAGTATTTTTTCGCTTAACCCAGACCTTGCTCCTGAAGAAGATGATCCCAGCCCAGAGACCCCACCACCTCCAACACCTTCCGCTAAAGTGAACAAAATTGTGAAGGTTGGTAATATATACTGCAATGTCATTTACTCTTGTTCAGTTTGCCTGTTGCTACATGATGTTCTTTATTTCAGAATTGTAGGTTTAGTTGTTCAATGGTTTTTATAGGCAGTGCACAGAGATGAATTCTTTATTGACCTTTGCCTTTCTTCATTCCAGCAACACATTTTATATAGCACTGGTCTCCTCCATGGCCCAAGTTTTACCAGTGAGTGGGGCTGTTCACATGACATCAACTGACCTATTTTACCCATGCAGTTTGAATCAAATTGTGCAGGCAAAGTCACAGTGCTCTGTAAGCCCTGAGAATGAGCTGACCCCTTTTAGGCCCAACCATATCTTTACCTGCCTCACACCTGATTACCAATAGCTTAACATTTGCTATTTTACAGCTCATTTACCCAGTTTGAAAAGATTCATTTGCAGGCAAGCTATATATCAATTGGAAATGTAGAGTAAGTTTGCTGTTTTTCTTGGAGAAGGGTATAAAGGATTTCTGAGAATTTTGTTGACTTGCTGATGCTCCCTAATTGCTGAAGGGCTATGAATCAGCCGAGTACTTAGCCAATCTGCAGGCTTTTTTCTTTTTTTAAACTAACAAATTAATAGTGTCTGTCTTTCTCTAGAATCGAAGGACAGTGGTACCTGCTAAAGTTGAAGCTCCTACTAGAGACAACAGAGGTAAGTTACCAAGTGATTTATATCCCATTTGAAAATGCAAAAAGTAAGGTGATAAATTCCACTTTAATTGTCCAGATCTAATAGCAAAACATTTTGTCTGTGCCTTACTTCCCTGTAAGCTCATTGCCTGGTAATTTTGTTTTACATTTTACCTGCACTCAACCAGCTAGGATGTCCAGAAGTACAAAAGGAATTACTTCTTTTGTTCTTGAATTTATGCTATAGTTGGCCCGCTGTGAGAGTAAGGACCTTTCTTCTTTGTCTCTGAGTAATCTTGCAGTTGTATAGACAATTCCCGGACCACTCAGAACACATCAGCTACTGATAAGCAACCTGTCCTTTCATATCTGAGTTATTTTTGCTTCTTATTTGCAGACTTGCTTTCTATTTGGCTGATAGAGGGAACTGCAGAAGAGAACTTAAGCATTTGTTGTATTCAAGCCATTTGAGCATGACAGCAGAGGGGGCTTGAGGGAGAGAGGGAGAGAACTGCCTGGGATGAAAATCTCTTTGTAGTTCATCCCTGTCCTGTTCTTTCACTTCACTCCCACACCAACCAGAGGATTTGGTAAATACTCCTCTGCTCCACTTCCTTGATTTATCAGTTCCAGTAGCAGTATGAATATTTATACCTAGATAGGGTGTGGGACTCCTCCTACAATCTGCATTCATATGTAATATCTGGGCTGATATACAGATAATAAGACCCAACTAGTTCCTCACAAAGGTTCATGGAACATGTGATTAACTTACCACCAAGCCCTCTATTTTTCCTCCCTGATGCAACTTGTTTTGAAATATAAAGGGAGAATTGCTTCAGTAGTTCTGCTGGCCTGGAAACAACATCTACCGATGTGTCATATTGAGGGATTAATTTCATCCCCCCCACCAGCAGTCGATAATAGTTCATGTATATTCGATTCTCATATTGGTTTGTCTCATAGCATATTCACCTAAAGTACCGGTTTATGTCCTAAAAAGAGTTTTATAAAGTTTTTCTTAATTATAAATTGTTTTGGTTTTACACATTATTCTGTTGATTAACTAATCGTTCTGTTTCGAAATTGGTGCAGTTCCTTCTTTGCTGTTTATGCTCACTCTTAGTAATATTTTTGTTTTTTGTTTTGTTTTTTGCAGTGGTTGGTTCTGCACGTGCGCGGCCTACTCAGCTTCCTGAACAGTCTTCCTCTACACAACAGAATGGTAGTGTTTCAGATATATCTCCAGTTCAAGCTGCAAAAAAGGAATTTGGACCCCCTTGTATGTAAATCATGTATCAAGGATTCATTCATTTTAGGCATTACATGTACATTCTCTTGGGCAATTATATAAATTCATAAGAAGTGAGTTGTCTGCACAATGTTATGCTTACTTAGAGAAATCACAATGTGATTGTTCTTCCATCATCCTGTTGGTAACAGAGTATCTGTTAGTTCTTCAAAATAATGGCCCATTATTGAAAATTGATCAGACCTTTTATTAGGTCAAACCAAGAGAATAACATGTATGTAAGTTGGTGCCTGCTGTGTGTTGTTACATTTCCCTGTCCATATCCCTTAAACTGTGCCTGCAGAGGTGAGAGAACTACACTGAGGTAGTAGGAAGGTTAACACTGACCCCAACTTCATTGGCTTACACAGAGTTTGACTTGGTATAAGGCAAGAATGTGACTTTCCTGCAGCTCTGCTGCTGTCAAATTTATTACTCAGCCCACATCCTGGAGAAGACATGAGGGGATAGAAAACAGGCTCAAACCAGCTATGGTACAACTGTGGTGACCATTCCTGTCAACCTTGGATGAGGCAGGCAGGACAGCCCCTAAGCAGGGCTGGACCTTAAAATGACCCTCCCTTTGCCCCCCCCCGATTCCAGCCCTGTTAACCCTCATCCAAGGATCCTATAATATGCCTCCAATGCTAGTCATAAAACTGTGGCAAAAACAGAAAACATAGAAACATAATAAGCAGCTAAAATATGGTGAAGGCAGCCCCCCTGCTTTGCTAGGCCAATCATTATTGAGGGTAAAATTCCTTCCCAGTCTTGTCAATCTAATGACTAATGTATGTCCATGGCAAGGTAATCGATGAGTACTGTAAATGAGAGAGAATGGATGGGATGATGAAGTCATTGGGATTAAACTGGACCTCTTAACCTGTAGCCTGGGATTGGACAAGAAGGATGAACTTCTGTCTCTGGTTCATAGCAAAGTACTGCCTCAAACAATCTGCCAGCACAGCTAGGCATTGGGGGACCAACCAGGTGGAACAGGAGCCACAGCATGGCTGAAAGGTAACCATACTGTGTTCCACTTAGCAATGCCAGCAAGACATCAGCAATATCTTCAGCTGCCCCCACCTCACCTTGTATCAGCACAAAACGAGCTGTGTAAGTGAGGACCCAGGACTGTTCTGAAAGAAATCAAATTGCCGAAATTAAGCCCTGTTTATGCTGAACAGCTTAGGAAGTACATTAATGTAAGCACTTCTCAGTTTCAGTGGTAAAATGATTTAAAATTTGTAGTATGCATATAAAAGAAACTTGCTTTTATTCCCCTTTAAGCACGTAGAAAATCAAATTGTGTGAAAGAAGTTGAAAAGTTGCAGGAAAAACGTGAGAAGCGAAGATTACAACAGCAGGAACTTAGAGAGAAACGCGCTCAGGTTTGTTTTTATATTTTTGTTCACTTGCTAGTATTTATAATCTGTATTCTAGCAAGTTACTTCAACTAATGTTGAATTTCCTGGCTCATTAGCTAGTGCTTCCTAAGATGGTGTAGGCAATCATTACTGCATACTTGTTACGAGGATGCCATATTTGAGAAAGTGAGGTTTAAGAAGTGTTACTTAAATAGCTCTGTAAGCATCTCAGTGAGTAGAAAGTGAACACGAAGCTACAATCTTTATTTCAAAAAGTTGCTAATCTTAAGCAAATCCGTTAGCATTAATGAGTCTTGTCACAAAGCAGGAGCTTTAGAAGAACCACTTGCATAATCCTGTTGGCAGCTTGCATGTTATGTCCCCATGTATTTTCAGTCTCTTATTGACGTAATAAGAAATATTGGTACTCGAGCAACTTGATGTTGTACTGATGGTCCTAAGCTGCTGAAGATTTTTCTGTCCCTAGTTGTCAGAAATTAGCAAGGAACAAACTTTTTTGTTCCTTTTCATGAAAAAGAACTTAATACGCAGATTGTAATTTTAAAGCCTGCTGATGAAGGATGGAAGTGGGTTTTCATGTTGGGAGCAGCTGAGCACCCGGAAACACCTTACCTTTGAAGTCAGTTGGACTGCCTTTACTTATTCAGAAAAAGCCAGCTTATGTTAAAATTTGCCATCCAGTTTGAGTCCTTTAAGGCGTCTTTGAATATTTTGCATCTAAGTAAATCAAGCAGAACATGAAAGGGTCTGGAGAACCCCCAGTGCGGTGCCCAGTTGGTGTAGGGAAAGGAGGGATTGGTCCCTTCTGGACAAGAAATGCTTGTGCTGATGGAATAATCAGAAAGGTGTAATGTTGAATCCCTCCCTTATATTTTTTTGAAGAAGAAAATAGTTGATATATTTTGGGTGTTGTTGAGCAACAGAAGCACTTTTGAGTGCTCAACTTAATTAGCCAACTACAAATCCATATTAATGAGGAGCGGTTTTCAGTATCTTTGTCCAAATGATTCAAGTATACACGGAATCAAATATATTTTACCTAGGAGGGTCTGGAAAAGAGAAGGAAGCTTATGCTTTGTCGCAAGGTGAAATATTAGCAAGCATAATTTTTGCAATTCTTTTAAAAAAAGTTTGGGAAAATGTCACGAAACTGGCAAAAATGTTGTTAAATTGCAAACAAAAAGGTATCGTATCAGAAGATAATGTATGAGAGAGAACTATTCTATCTTACAAAGTTGACAGCTATTTTTCCCCTTTTAGGAAGTTGATGCTACAAATCCAAATTATGAAATTATGTGTATGATCAGAGATTTCAGGGGGAGTCTGGATTATAGACCACTGACAACTGCAGACGCAGTAAGTTTTGCTACAACTCTCACAGTGTGAGAATTTGGGAAAGTTTAAAATAGTAAATGACAGTGTGGTGTGGCCAAATAATAAACACCATATTTATTCGAGTCTAATGCGCATCTTTTTCTCTCTTTTTTGCAAAATTAAGCTGCAAAAAATTGGCTGCGCATTAGATTCTATGGTGCATTAGACTTGAGTAAAATACGCAGCTCACTTCTGGCAAGGTGCGTGTGCGGCTGTGCACTCCTCAATGGAGAGGTGGGACGGAGCCTGCACCCACTGCTGGCTAGCGGGCCCGCCTTGCCCGGCTCCTCTTCCTGCCAGACCTGCAGCCGCCTCAAAACTTTCAGCCTGTTTGTTGTAAAGAGTACACTTTTTGCTTATGCACATTACATTCGCCAGCAAGTTCTTTTTTGGTTTCAAGTTTCTGAAAACTGAGGTGCGCATTACATTCAATGGCACATTAGACTCGAGTAAATGCAGTATGTGGTGAGGCTTATATTTCAACTGTTGTACTTCCACAAGCTTTCTGGTTTTAATATGCTCTGAATTTACAAAGATATGTGTGGGTGTCATATATTTTGGTGAGCTGGGAACTGGCAGATCTCAGTCATGGCAACCTGTAATCTCAGAGGCTCGTAAATGCACCTTTGAGATTACAGTAGTTATGGCTGGAGACTGTAAGATCTTAGCTCTTTTTCTAAACCTGTTCCTGTTTGTAATAAAAGTGGCCCAGCATAATATCTGATCAAACCTTAACATGAATAATTATGCAGTTGTGGCTTGCATAACAAGTAATTCAAATAGCAACATGCAAATTTTTCCATCACTTTTCAGGTGTTTTCCAAATGGCCAGGAGAATCTGCCTAGACTACAATGATATTGAGCATAGTCCTGAAAAGCTGTAAGGAATATGTCCTGCAGTTTGAGCTTTTTGCTCTCTGGAGTATTTTATTTCAAGGTCACATGTGAGGCTTATCTCAGTATAGATACTTTTGTAACAGAGTAAACTCATTGAAATTAATGAACCTGTTAGCCATCTATTAATTTCAGTAGAACTAAGGTTGGGTATAACCTGCTGCTGAATCCTTTTCTTTTTGATCACGTACATCACTATAATTATTGAAATAAACTGTCTTTAAGTTTCTGTTTCAGAATTGGTTCAGAATTACTAACTTCATTGACTCTGTTTTTTTTAAGATTGATGAGCACAGGATATGTGTGTGTGTAAGAAAACGACCACTAAATAAAAAAGGTAGGCCTCTTTTTAATATGCAGTCTTTTATCTAGTTTCTGGGAGGTGGGTAATAACTTTATTTTATATTTGTCTTGATGCTGAGTTGATTTTTTTCAGGCTGCCCCGAAAAGTTTCCATAAGGGAGGGTGAATAAGTTTTATCAAGTGGGTACTAGGATAACCAAGCATTTGGATTCCCCCTAGAGCACATTTGGAGCCAAACTACCGATAAAAATAATGGACCATTTCTCTCTCTCTCTCTCTCTCTCTCTCTCTCTCTCTCTCTCTAATTTTGGTTTTCTGGATGTGCTTGTATAGGCTAGATTGAATCCAGGAACCTTTTTATTTGGTCATATCTAGAAGTGATGTCTCCTTTTAGCATTGCTCTGTACATATGGACATCACAATTTGTAAAGAGGGCTTGTCTTTTCAAAGATCAAGGCAACTTACACGAAAAGTACAATAATCAATGAAAAAAGGAACTCTCCCTTCCCTTCCCTTCCCTTCCCTTCCCTCCTTCCTTCCTCTCTGTAAGACCGAGTAACAATCCAGACTTCGGTAACTAGAAGGATTTCAAAAAAGTCTTCACATTCCCTCTGAAATGCCAAGAGGAAGGCAGGCCTAGACTATTTGAATTCTCTAAGTTAAATATAGTACCCCCCCTCTCAAAAGATGAAATGTTGTGGCAGTATTTTACCAAAGTGAAGGTTATTTTATTCATCCAAACCTTAAATGCCTGGTTCTATGTAAGTAACGCTTCTGTTCAAAGAAACACCTAGTTTATTTAGAAGCTTCTAATGTCCCCATAACTAAATTAGGTATTAGTGTAAATGCTGAAATTGTGATGGAATTTCTCTGGGGAGGGGAGTGCTTGGGAATTATGTAATGAGATGGTTACATAATGTTCCATTTGAGTGTCTTGTGAAGAGCAATGATGCATTAAATATTATGATGCTAGCAGCTCTGTAGAGCGTATTTAGCTATAACTTAAGTTCTAGGCATATTTGGCTTTCTTCATGCAGGTCCTTGAGCATCACTTTGAATATCATGGTATTATGGTTTGGAATTTAAAATTTGGGGGCTGGTTAATATTAGTCCATGATTAATCAGACACTCCCTCCTCTCCCATCAGTCTGTCCAGGTCCTAACCTGCAGTCATTGCCAACATGCAGTTCTAGGGCTCAGACACGTCTGGAGTATCAAGAAAATAGGGAGACTGTCCCACATAATTTGATAACCTGTTAATCAAGGCAGTGCCAATGCCAAAGCCAACCAAATAATGAGGGAGAAGAATGCATCTTTCTGATTTCTCACAGGAGCTGGCAAGAGTAGGAGAAGAGTTGATGTATCTTCCCCCAACTGTAATGGGGCTTATCTATCTATCATCTATCTATCTATCTATCATCTATCTATCTATCTATCTATCTATCTATCATCTATCTATCTATGGGGCTTATCTATAGTTGCCTTTCCTCTGCGCTTTCTGAGTACCCTTTTTTTCTTTTTGCTCTGGAGCTTTACCTGGAAGAAACTTGCTCTTTATATCTCAATTGGAGCAAATGGCAATCTGCTGAAAACCCAAATTGCTGCTTTCTCAAATTTGGCTTTAAAGGGTGGGTTTTCGTGGGGAGAGCTCTGGAGCACAGAATACAAAAGGGGAGCACTCTGCCATGGAGCTTTAAAACATGGACCTGTGTCTGAAAGAGTAGGGAAAACAGCAGAGCAAAAGGCAAGTGTGGATAAGCTCATAAGAGATACGAGATGGGGGAGAGCACTTGCACAGGTTGCTGAACGCTTCCAAGACTAGGAAGGCAGGGCTGAACAGGAAACATTCTGGAGCTTAGCTTATTCTGTCGGAAACCGAATCCAGGTGGTAGATGGATGACAACAGGCCAATTTCCCCTTCTAGTACTAAGATAACTTTGGAATTATCATGGTCTCACTATGTGTAATCAGGATGATCTCACACCTCCCATAGATTTCTGTATGGCCTCAGTTGAGTTCACGACCAACTGTGTCTGCTCCTTACCTGGGAAAAAGCTGGGTGGAAGTAATAAAGTGCTGCTGATGCTTTCAGAGGGTGGTGATGGGGATTCCTCCATATCTATACGGCAGTTGTCAAGGCCATCTTGGTAGTTTCCATTCCTACTTTGGCTCTTTCTCTACCCTTTTCTCCTTTGTATTCCTCAGATGGGGGAAGGGAAGTAGCCTGCTTTTCTCCTCAGCTCTCTGACTCATATCTGAAGACAGAGGGTCTGTGACAGCTTCCCTTTGATGTGCTGTGCAGTCCATTGATGTGGAAGTTGCCCTACTTCTCTGCCCTTCAGTTCAGAATGAGTGTAACCATCCTGTGGTTATATAGGATGTTACACATTGACTATATCACAGAACTGTTGGAGCCTACTGTCTTTCAGTCACCGGATTGTAATGTAGATTTTATTAGGAATGTAGGCTGTATTCGACCAGTTGATGTATTAATCAACTGAAATCTAATTAGTCGTAGCCATTTACACACACACACACACACACACACACACACACACACTCACACTCTTATTGCCCTTCACTGTAAGGTCCCAGGGAAGGATACAACATTACAAAAAAATTAAAACAACCCATAAGTATAAAAACAAGGTGGGTCAAAAAACCATACACCTCAGGTGTCAAAAGTTAGGGCCTTCAGATTTGCAGCTGGTCCCCATATAGGATTTGATAAGATTTCATTTTCTCTGTCCTCACCAGGTTTGATTGGGTGAAGTATTACAAGACAATTTATTGAGGAGGTTTGGTGCTATAATAAAAGTTTATTTAATCAACTTTTCCAGAATTTTCACCTGGGCATTCTAGTTTTTAAAGTGAAACATGAAATGTGAGAGTCTTTAACTCTCCGAACTTAAAAATATAATTCACTCAGTGTTGTAAAACCTGAAGTTCCAGCTTTATTCTGAAGGTCTGAGTGACTAAGAATACCCTTAATGTTTTCATTTACAATGTAATGAGATTCATTGTAATCTTCCTAGGAGACAGATCACAGTCTGTTTATCCTGTTTGTATAACCAATATTAGCTAAATTAAACTATAGGGAGATGTGTGTCTCTGTTGAGTTTTGGCATGATACTTAAGATGTTTAAAAGTTGTGAATTTGTGTGTTCAGATAATATTTTTTTAAAAAGAACAAAATTGGGGTCTAATGGACCTTGAAGTATAGACAGGTCTGTAATATAGTGTGCCCTAAGAACAATCTATTGAGTTTTTTCTTTCGAGTAATATTTTTCTGTGTTTCACTTGCAAATATAGGGCAGAAATTTCCATTTTATTTTCCTGCCACATGGTTACAACACTTCTCTCAAAGCTAAACTTTGGTTGCTTTCCAGTAACTGGGTGGTTAGGTGAAAGGTCAGAATCAAAACACTTCAATGTAGAGCTCTTTGTATGAGAAACCTCAATATATTCTGATTTCTGTCCTGAGGGGTTTTTCCCCCTCACAGAAATAGGACACATTAATGCATTTGACTGTACATACAAAGCACCTTTTGTTTGCATGTCTCTTGGAACATTGGGCTTTGTGTATGTTGTTGCTGACTCAGGCATTTCATACAATTAACAATAGCTAATATTAATGAATGCACAAACTGATGAAATCAAGTTGGCTATCTCCTGTTCCCTTGAAGATGGGTAATGATTTCTTTATGTACTGTTCTTGCAACAAGCTATTTATGCATGCAGATTAAAAAAACAACTAGACTGAAGATGATTCTAGTTTAAACTGAACAGCCTGGAAATACATGTACATATGTATTTTTTTTTCTTCCAAAGATGCACATTATAGTATTACCAGATTCACATAAATTGCTTTGAAAAGATGTATGACTAATGTCTCAATTAATTGTGAAGTTTGCGTATCCAAAAAAATTAATTCACATTTAATTGCTTTTTTAGAAACTGTAATGAAAGATCTTGATGTAATAACAATCCCTAGCAAAGATGTTGTGATGGTACATGAACCCAAACAAAAGGTAGATTTAACACGGTACTTAGAAAACCAAACTTTCCGCTTTGACTATGCCTTTGATGACAGCGCTCCTAATGAAATGGTGTACAGGTATGTGTTCCTTGTCCCCATTTTGAAGTTTGTTGCTGTTTTCTCCTGTCAGTAAGCTGATGTTCTGTTTAACTTGGATTCCTGTGTGTTGTTACTGCAATTCCTATGTGTTTGTCTCTTTTTCCACTTCGTCCTCCCAAAAGGGCATATTTTCCTAGCCACAGTTATATTTAAACTGTAATAGCTTTATCCAGTGTGAGTGTTTTTGTGTCACTGTACTGGGCTTCCCGCTTCTATTGTGCTTAGGTCCTTCCCACTTTTGGAGGCAGAAGATAATTACACAAAGGGGTTAAGACCTCATTTGGAACCTGAGAGGCAGCTCATACTTGAAAGATCTGGGCAGAAGAAAAACAGACTCTGCTAGGGGTTTCTTGAGGAGCTGCTAGTATTTTTCCAGAGTCAGACAGCCAAGAATAAGTCTGGAAATATTCTCTAATGCTACTTCTCTTAAGCTAGTTTGAAAGGAAGGAAAGTCCTGAAAAATGTGTGAATGGGAGGGAGTAGGTGGCAGAAAGAAAGAAGAAAGAGTTAGTTCCGCCTACTTATGACTGCCATCCTGCCTGCTGCTTGGTATGCAGCCCCTGACAGATTACCCACAAGTCAATGCAGCTCTTGGCAGAAACGGCTGCCCATCTCTGCTCTTCGTGGTACAGTTTGAATATGAGTCTCCTTCTAGGACCAGGAGGATCCACAGTTCCACTCCTGCAATTAGTACAGAGAATACAGAAATGTTCAGAAGCTCCAGGTCAGCACTGCAGAGCAAAAGGACTCTGTGTGCATCATTTTAGGTCAATAGGGAGTGCTTGTTTCTCTAGAACGGGGGTGGGCAACCTTTAGCTCAGGGGTCAACCAACTTTTTCAGCAGGGGGCCGGTCCACTGTCCCTCAGACCTTGTGGGGGGCCAGACTATATTTTTTTGGAGGGGGGATGAATGAATTCCTATGCCCCACAAATAACCCAGAGATGCATTTTAAATAACAGGACACATTCTACTCATGTAAAAATATCAGGCAGGCCCCACAAATAACCCAGAGATGCATTTTAAATAAAAGGACACATTCTACTCATGTAAAAACACGCTGATTCCCAGACTGTTCGCGGGCCGGATTTAGAAGGTGATTGGGCTGGATCTGGCCCATGGGTCTTAGTTTGCCTACCCATGCTTTAGCCTATAAGCCAGTCTTTGGGGGAGGTCTGATTTGGCCCACAAGGCCATATATCAGTTATCTTCACTTGGGACGTCAGCTGATTGAAGGCAGGATTCAATACCTCATTAGCTGTGAGTGTCTGTTGCCAGGAGGGGACAGGTGTCTACAGTCAACACAACAAGATTTATCTGTCTGTTCGCTGGCGGATAAGTGGGGGTTTAATTCTGCCAAAGAAAACCTGTAAAATGCAAGCAGCTTCTTTGCAGTTTCTGTAGTAGTGGTGACTGGGGCGGGCAGCAAAGGGGGGAAAGGCGAGTTGTTTGCTTTGGCCTACCCATCTCTGCTGTTGGAAGTGTGAGAAAGAAGCCTGCAGAAAAGAAGTTATGGGAATGGAGGATGACCTAAAGACTTCCTTTGGACTTCTGAAAGCATTATTTAGAAGGCAGAAAATAAGATCTGACTGCTGCTGAATCCAAAGTTGAAAGTAATTTGTGTCAAAGTACCCTACTACTCATTTTTTGGTCTAAACTGCAACAGACATTTTCAAAGATGGCTTTTGATGTTTTTGCTTGGATGGGGTTATACAAGCTTTATTTCTTACGTAAAGTTTTAAAAAGGTATTATACTAGGCACTCTTGGAAATCCATTTCAGTCACGGGTTTAGGCCTGGTTTTGGCACAGAAACTGCTTTGGCTAGTTAGCTTTTGTTCTTGTTTCTGTTATGTATTTTGTGTTTTTATCATGTATTTTATGCTCTGAACCACCCTGAGATGTAAGGATGAAGGGTGGTATACATATTTTAAAAATAATATAATAACTATGTTTCTTTTATTTCTGTGCTAAAGGTTTACTGCAAGACCACTAGTAGAAACAATATTTGAAAGAGGAATGGCTACATGTTTTGCTTATGGACAAACAGGCAGTGGAAAGACCCATGTAAGTATTTCTGGTGAGCGATACATGCTATTGAAGTGCTTTTATTATAACCTGATAACTTTGAATGTGTTAGCAACATAATTGACTCTCTTAAGGGCAAACGCCTCTTAGGGACTGGTCATACACTGTAAAATTTTGTCCCAGGTCCCACTTATGAACCTACTTTTTGGAACTTTAAAGGCTGCTTGCCGACAAACTTCATTAGAGTTAGAAACACACACATATACATTCTCAGAGTGTCCACTGTTCCCGTCACTACAAAATGCTAAAGTAATCTGTGTCTTAAGGGAGCAAATCCAGTTGTTTTTACACAAAGCAGTGGGTCTTCTCAATGAAAGTAGTTATTCATGCATGACCCTTGATAATGAGTATGTGATGTTTGATAGTTGCTGTTTTCGTGCTGTTTATTTTATTGTATTATATTTGTCTTTAGACAATGGGTGGTGATTTTTCGGGAAAGAACCAAGACTGTTCAAAAGGAATTTATGCACTAGCAGGTATGTCCTTTGTCTTTGAGCTTGATACAAAAGAGTCTGTATCCTGTATGTATAGCTATACACTTTATGGTATTTGGGTACCACTTAACACCTGAGATTGAGAGATGTAATACTATTCACTAAATGCATGGTTAAGTTGGAAGTTGGACCTGCGTGAAACTGCAGGCAGAAGGAAACTGTCAGCAGGGGACTTGCCTGCTTCTTCACCCCATTGCAGCTTTCTGTAGTCCCAAAAAGTTGTTTCTGGGGGCCAGGGCAGCCTGTGGATTGGGGTGTGAAGGGATGTTGGGTAAAAGGAAGTCACTGAAAATGGGTCCAAAACATCTTGCAAGAGCAGTATCCCTCACGCAAGGTGCTTCTGTTCTATTTTGACAGTTCCTCTTGCACCCCATCCCACTTTGTTCTGGAGACTCCTCTAACCATCAGAAGTAGCTTTTCTGGAGTTACTATAGTAACAGAGGGTTATTATGGGAGAGGGGTGGTGGGGAAGCCTCCTTTCATGTACCGTACTTTCTTGGAAAGCTTATAGTCTAACATTCTAGCTTCCATCCTGTGAATCTCTTTGCATTTTATTAGCTTCTCTCCAAAACAAATGCTGTGAATTTTATCTGTAAATTTATGGCCTATTGTACAGGGTTCTTGCTTGCATTACAGAAAGCTAGTGTATGTGATGCATGTTAAACACGTGAAAACACTATACAAATGCTCCTTTTTTATGACTAGCCACATGGAACAATCCATGCTACTATGTGAACATTTGTCATGGATGCTTTAGTTGAAATTCTTGCATTATAGGGGGTTGAATAGATGACCATCAAGGCCCCTTCCAACTCTACAGTTCTGTGATTCGAACAGCTGTACATTTAACATTTTTTCTGTCACTTAGTCGATATCTTTTTCATCTATTCACAGCTAGAGATGTCTTTTTAATGTTGAAGAAACCAAACTATAAGAAACTAGAACTTCAAGTATATGCAACATTTTTTGAAATTTATAGTGGAAAGGTATGTGATACATACACATATATCTATTTTAGAATAAAAGTCTTATCTAGCAAAGCTTATTTTGTCGGGAGTTCTGAGTTTTCGTCTCTGTATTTAGATCTCTTTGTTTTGCATGGCTGTTTTGTCAGACAGGACTAAAGTAATGTTCTAAAAACCCCTAAATAAAACAACATCTCTTCTCCCTCTCTTTCCCCTGCTCCCTGCATAAGGTTTTTGACTTATTGAACAGGAAGACGAAATTGAGAGTTTTAGAAGATGGTAAACAGCAAGTCCAGGTGGTGGGATTACAGGAACGAGAAGTTAAATGTGTTGAAGATGTACTCAAGCTTATTGAAATAGGCAACAGTTGCAGGTAGGATTTTTATTTTATTTTATTTTATTTTTTAAAAAAACAACCTGGGAGTTTACTTGCCAGAAGGAAAACTCCTGTTCTGTAATACCTACTGAGAGAAATAGAACATTTGTGTGTGTGTGCGTGTGTGTGTGTGTTTGTTTGTTTTAGGAGCAGTGTTGATTTGTGTTGTCAGCTTACTGTCTTAATGTTTTGCTAATTTATTGACATATTGTTACATTTATTACATCTGGGTTTCCAACTAAGACTGTAACATTCAAGTTCAGGCTTAAAAGAAGTTATAACTAGCACTTGCGTAGCTATAACTACACTTGCCCCTTCAGTCTGTGTGTTCCAATGCTGATTTTTAACCCTGGTCTGACTAGCTCATATTGTAAGGTCCAATTTCCCCTTGTGCTGATGTGGTTGTAAGGTTCAAGAAACATATTGACGCATGTAGTGGGAATGTAACTAAGTACACATGTTCTGGAAGGAGGTTGTAACAGAGATTGGTATTATTGTTGCCAAACAGGGGTCCTTGGATGCTAAGTTACGTCTCTTACCTATTTTTGATTTTGATGACACCTTACTCAACACCTTTTTCTATATGTGTTGGTTGCCGCTTGTCTAGTGATCGCTCAAGGATGGAAGGGCACATCTTGTTATTCTACCGATCTATGGTTTTAAAAAGTAGTGTTCATTGCCTTTTTTTGAAAAAAGTGACTCATAAAATATGTGCCACCATGAGTGATTTGGACTTCTCTGACTTTGCTTCAGCTTGGGGGCTGTTTGTGACTTAACATGACCAAACAATCTCATGGTTGGCACATTTCCACTAAATATAAGTATTTGGCAATAATCATGATGATTTAATATGTTTGGTATTAGTATGAACCCTGTATTCCACTATGGAATTTATTTTATGCTACTCCTTCTTTTTCAAACTTTCTGTGATTATTATGATTATTATTTTATTATTTTGTAATTTTATTTTTATGACTGTTTTTATTCTTTCTTTTAGCTTGATGCTTCATTTTTGTTTACTGTAAAATAAAAATAACTAATACTTGCTTCTAAAATGTAAAAATATTATTAAGTGAATTGAAACAAACGTGGTTCAATGAGTGGTATAAGAGGAAAATACAGATGCTCTTCTACCTCAGTTCATGCCATAGTTGAAGATAGAGAGTAATTGGCATATGTGTACTGCAAATGAGCCCCTTGTTTGTTTTGTATTAGAATAGAACCTAAAGTGTGCTTTAAACTATCAACAGATAGTGTAAGCATGACAAGCCTTGTGGTGATGTGTAATTCAATTGCGTCTCTCTCCTCCCTTTGCTACAGAACATCTGGTCAGACATCTGCAAATGCACACTCATCTCGAAGCCATGCAGTGTTTCAGATCATCCTCAGGAGGAAAGGGAAGCTGCATGGTAAATTTTCATTGATTGACTTGGCTGGAAACGAAAGAGGAGCCGACACTTCCAGTGCCGATAGGCAAACACGACTGGAAGGTGCTGAAATTAACAAGAGCCTTTTAGCACTTAAGGTAAAAAAAAAAATGCCTCTTGTATTTGTACCAAAGACCCTCCAGTTTTCCATATTGCAGCAAATGCAGAAACTTCTGAAGGTGATATTTGCCTTCCATGTTTAATATGTGTGTTGTTATATTTGTACATTCAAAGAGCTCTGAGCAGTACTTTGTGTTTGATTTGTGAGCTAGGTTAAGCTGCAGGAGACTGATTTACTCAAAGCCAAACACCTAGTTTGCTTCCTAGCTTAGTGATTTACTCCTGGCCCTCCCACATTCAAGCTACTGAAATATACGATGCTGAAAATGTTCATAAGGTTAGGTAGCTTTGTAGACCTCTGCCTATACTCATACATGGTTTGTGATTTATGATAAGAATCTTGGACTGTTCAAGAATTGCAATAGGTAGGAGTCAAGTCCTCTAGCAGCTGGTGGTGAGGCACAGACTGAAACTGTGGTGTCGGACCACAATGTGGAGGGCTTGCTCAGCAATAGTAGGAAGCCAGAACTGTTAAGCTGATATAGGCCAGGGTCTGAACATAAAGCTTGGTACCACTCAAATGTTGTTGGACTACGCTTTCCATTAGCTCCAGCCAGCATGGGCTGTGGTTAGGAATGGTGGAGGTTGTAGTTCACAACATTTGGAGGGTATCAGGTTTTGGAAGGGCTGCACTTGGGTGCTAGCTTGGGGCTTTTGATGCTATCTGTCCATTGTTTCTGGTAAAAGACTATGGTCTCTTTGGGTAGTTGACTCTACATGTGTATACACATGTCCATGTGTGTGTGTATGGAAGTGGTATGGGAATGCTCCCATACATACTACATCTCTTTCCCTCCCTTTAGTCTGCAGGTATTTATTGATAATATTTATTTCTGGAAAAAAATTATCCTGCCATTTCAGTGTTGTACAAACTTACCATTTTTGTCAATGTACGTAGATTTTCTGTGTGCGTAAACCAGCTGTTGCTTTTCTCTCTCAAAGAAAATCCTGTATTGGTCTTCTAGTTTTGGACACTAGATATGTATCAACCCTAGGGAAATGTCAAAATGTAGGATGAGCCATCACTATAGCATGGAAGGAGGCAGGGAGAGCAAATAGGTGCAGCTGTGCTGTAAGTTTTCTAGGGAGTAATATATGCATAAAAACGTGGTTCTAAGTTTATGGTTGTGTAATTAACACAATTGTGCATGGGAGAGAGACAGATGAACAGTGTGGACTTTGCCTCTGTTTTGGTTTATTGTGCATATTTGGTATGATTACAAAACACACTGATACATACTGCATAACTAATATTAAACAATACAGTGAAGACCCTTGTGACACTTTAAAGACTAACAGATTTGTTGCAATGTAAGCTTTTGTAGACCAGACTGCCCTTTTGGGGGAATACTCTGGTCCAGGAAATATTATGCCACATTTGTCAGTCATCACAGGTATTTGTTTTTATTGCAACAAGCTAACACAGTTAGTCCTCTAGAAATAGTTACTTGATAATACAGTTGGCCTCAGACATGCCTAATTTGACTAACCAAGGAATAAAAAAGAGCTTACACTGATTTGTGCTAACAAAATACAACCAGTGCATGGCTTCACTGTGAGAACAGGTTGTTTTTTAGACAGGGCAACTTGCAATTAGCACAGAATATATACCTAATGGAGACACACCAAAATGTCTTATCCTTCTTTATAATCCTATTCCTTGTTTTGCCCTTTCTTCTTTTAACATTTTGCAGCTAGATTCAGTGAATAAATTGGATCTGAACACAAACAACAGCTTCCTCCAAGAAAGGCCAAATTTTAAAGCTCTTGAAATTTAGTCTCACGCATTTCCTCCTTATCTGTAATGTAGCTATTTTGCCAGTATGCACTTCTGCAGTTTGTGTAGCATGCTGAAAGATTTAATTCCACATTAAATATCTGTAATGTACATATTTGTATTTATGTGCATTGCAAATTCAGTGCATGGAAAGTATCCAGATTTCGTGTTTATTTTTACTTAACTGCTGTGAACTGTTTTGCTGTTGCTCTGCTTTGTTTGTCATCTTCTAAATGTCATTAATTATATAGGGGAGCAAGAATAAGCAAGCAGCTACAGATGTTCCAAATTACTGTTGTCAGGAATAAATGGAATATTTCTAACCGAACTACTTAATCTTCATTTTCTGACAGTCTTTGTATCTTGAGAAAACTGAAGGAGTTGAAAATCCTCCAGTTCATTTGTCAAAACATTTCAATGCTTTTGAAATGTGGGCTTTGCCCCATTAGAAGTTGTCTGCGATGAGTTTCCTATTGTTGAAATATTTCAGAATCTGTTTACTGTAACCAAATAAGGGTTGCATAGTCAAATACTTACCAGTATTACTAGTGAAGAAAGAAGAATTATTTAAAAGTCATATTGTATTGCTGTTTCATAAACCATGTCCTCTTCTGGGATTTGATAATTAATCCTAAATGGAATGTACAGTCACACCTCTAGTTGCGTTAGGTTCATGTTGCAAATTTTCGGGTTGCAAACGTGGCAAACCTGGAAGTGGATACATGCAGAAGCGTTCTGCGCATTTCGTGCATGCGCAGGAGCTCTCTATTGCATCACATTCATGCGCAGAAGTGGCACTCTACTTATGGACTTTTCGGGGTGCAAACAGAACCCCAGAATGTATTGCGCCTGTAAGTAGATGTACCACTGTAGTGTAAATGGCTGTAGCTCCATGATAGAGCATCTCCTTTGTGACCAGAAGGTTTCAGGTTCAGTCCCTGGCATATCCAGGTAGGTTTGGGAAATACTTCCTGCCTGAAATCCGGGAGAATCACTGCTTGTCAGTTTATATCGTACCAGATGCATTGTTGGTGTGTTGGACTGGTGCCAAGTTTATTGTGTCCTAAATGATCTTTAGTCTCTTACTGCAGCCTGCCTGCCTTATTGACCAAGCATTGAGGAGAGTGAGTCCATTGAGGTGCTGATACTGTCTGGGTCCCCTGGCTGTTACCCTCCATCTCATTATAGCCTCTATGATTGGCTGTATAATTCCATGCCTATTTTATGTGAGGTTCCTTGTGAAACACAGCTGTGGAACTGGGGAGCCCTCAGTCACTAGCTGGAGCAGAAAGATATGAGAGGGGGAAGGCAGAACCTTTTAAGTTGGTTAGATGGGCTTGGATGGGTATGAAGTCGTCCAGTGATGCCTTTTGAATAGGGTTTTTTGGGATTAAAGGGCCATTATTTCCAGGTCATTGAGCAGGATTGAAGGCCTATCCTGACCAAGGCAATGATTCCATTGAAATAGCCCAGGCATAGACAAACTCAGGCCTTCAGATGTTTTGGAACTACAACTCCCATCATCCCTAGCTAACAGGACCAGTGGTCAGGGATGATGGGAATTGTGGTCCCAAAACATCGGGAGGGCCGCGTTTGCCTATGCCTGAAATAGCCCTTTGTAAAAAGTTTTGAAAACCATGACACAAAACTAGTCTGGTGTTCAAGCAATTTTATTTTTATTTAACTTTAGAAAATGTTCATACATTTTCCTTTAAAAGTATTTTACTTTAGAGTGAAATAGCCAAAAATAAAAATTATTAGGTGAGGATAAAATGAATTAGTTTTTCATTTCATGGTTTGTTGCTCTATTAACATAAGCACTGTCTGCTGGATCAGACTAGTAGTGCTTTTAGTCTAGCATTCTGTTCCCACGGTGGCCAACCAGATGCTTATGGTTTCCCACAAACAGGATCCAAGAGCAAGAGCCTTCTCCCCTCCTGTAGTTTCTAGCCTTTGGTATTAAACCCTAGAGAATTAGAGCAGTGTTGGTAAGAACCTAACTAGCATAGAAAACCCTTGTGAGACACAGTGGACACCCATTTCCCTTGGTTTACATTCTATACACAAAGAAACTATTAGCCTGGAGGATTTTTTAAAATCTTTCTTTCTAAGCTGAGTACTGACCTAAAGATGTTTTTTTTACAGAATGCTGAACAGCACCTACAATAACAAACACTGTCGTTTTAAGTGCTTTCTTCCTTAATCTCTGATACAAGTAACTTGTCTAGTGCTGCAAGGCTCCATAAGTAGTGAAGAACAGTAGCAATTAAAAGAACTTGCCTATAGCTCAATTTGCCCATGAGCGTCTAGAGTTAATATTGTGCTCAGACTTAAAACACAAACTCTAGCAATGCCTAATTACAGTGCTACAGTGGGGTTGAGGTTTATTTGCATTTTTCTTAATTAGAAATACTGAAAACTGATGTAATATTTTAAGACTGGCTTAAACAAGAGCAACATGTTTATTTATCTGGTTTTGTTGATTGCACTTGTATTAATATTTTTGCATGTGTCCTGTGGAGCAAGAAAACATAAACATGTTTACTCTTACAGGAGTGCATCAGAGCCTTAGGCCGAAATAAGCCTCATACTCCATTCAGAGCGAGTAAACTTACTCAGGTCCTAAGAGATTCATTCATAGGAGAAAACTCTCGTACCTGTATGGTAAGTTTAGTGTGTTGCATTGCTGTAGAAAACAACAACAATCTATTAGTAGTAGATCAACTTAAATACACCATAGGCCACATACAAAAGGGATGGAAAACCCTGTATTCTCAGGTGGCACTCTGATCTTTAGATAGCAATCCTTAGCTGGAAGTCAGTACTGCTTCACAACCAGACCCATTGGTTCTCTCCTGATTATTTCCTTGGTCTTAAGCAGTGCTTTTTTTCTTTAAAAATGTTTAGGGGTGCTCCCATTTTGACTCAAAAAAATCACCATTTTATAGTTCAAATTGGGAAAAATAAAGACAGTAAATGGACAAAAGTAGAAAGATTCACAAAATGTTTAGGGGTATGCGCACTCCTACGTACCCCCATAAAAAAGCACTGGTCTTAAGACTTGGATTTTAAAATACCATAAGAGATGTTTATAACCAGTGTGATCTTTCCCTTTAGGGCAATTTGAAGATGGCTTCTTGATATGCTCAAATTTCATAATATGATTCCAAAAGCTACTTATCAGAATTAAGTTTCTTCTATGGGAAGTGTTTATAGTCCTTAAGATTCCAACAGATTCCATATGTTGTTTTTGGTAGGTTCTGTTGGAATAACCTATTAGTCAATGCCATTTTATTTGTGGAAAAGGTACTTGTGGAGGTTATTCTGCCCTGCATATCCTATTTCCAAATATGCCTTGTGCAAATTACTCTCCTGGTTACTTGTACATAGAGTAATACTGTTCAATCCAGCCCAATTTTGCATATATATTTGTGACTGAGACAGTGGGGTTAGAAAGACTGTGGTTGCCCCTTATGTTTTACAGCAGTGAGACTACCAAGTGTCATGTGAAATTCATATGGAAGACACTAACTTGGACACCTGAACTTTAATTTTTCAATATTCTATATCCAAAGTTAGTTAACGATTTTGTGTATGGTACTGACTGCCGTGTTGAAACTCAACTATACATTTTATTTAAATTGTAAAAGTTTGTGACTGTATTTATTTTGTTCCTGTTTTTGATAGTATTGTTATGGCAACTTGAATAACTAGGCCCTGTTTGTTTAAAACAAAATAAAGATGGCTGCCCATGCTATCTTACCTTCACCATTTTGATTATTCTGATTTAGAATTAATGCTATCTTCTTTCTCAAGGGCCACCAAATGGTAAGAGGTGAAGAAGTAAGTCAAGAAATAATAATTAAAGTGGAGACAAGTATTTATGTTTATTGCATATATCAATATCTGCTGGAAAGCAGTACTTTTCCCTAATTAGACTGGGTGGTGAAGGAGAGATTGGAAATATAATGTATTAGAAAGATACCATATTGTACGGATAGGTGCTCTAAAATGTGGATTCATTTAAAACTGAATATATGTTAAACACATAATATGCATCACTTGGATATCAAGTGCTTACTTGAACACAATACTTAATATTTTCAGTGTGCATAAATTTAATAAATATTTCCTTCTTTTAAGTAGTAATGCAGATTTGTGCATATGCTCTTGACTGTTGTTGTCCTTGAAAAATAACTTTTTATATCCTTTCCTCCCAGATTGCTACTATTTCTCCAGGGATGGCATCTTGTGAAAATACTCTAAACACACTAAGATATGCGAACAGGTATGAGAATTTATATTTATATATTTGCATTCCCTAGCAGTGTTCGAAACCTAGAAGTCTTTTTTCAGGTTTCAGCTTCCTCATACTTTCTGAATTGCTATGAGGAACTACATTTATACCAGTATGGTTCACAGTTGAAGATGGCTGGCCTAACCTTATGCAGAAGGTCTGAAGTGGAGTTGAAAACAGGTTCTCTCACCTCAAATTTCCAGATTACAGCTGAGCATCATCTCAGTTTGATTAATCTATCCTTTCAGTCTGGAAACAGGAGTATAGGTCTTGAAGTTATGACAGTTATAGTGTAGAGTGCATTAGTGAGCAAATATCTGTAGGTGTCCTATAAATATAGCAACAAGCAGACTAAAATAAAAACCTATTTTTTAGTTAGGCTGGCATTTTAACTGAATTCTGATGTTAGTTTAAGCCAATTATTATTTTCATTGTGTTGCATTTCTTGCAAACAGCTTACAGACATTTATAACCAAGCATTATATAAATTGCTCAAATAAATAATAATTTAAAAGGCAGTAATAATTATTTATAATAATGCTACTGATATATGTTTAGCATGTCTTTCTCTAAGGCAGCAGTGAATATCTGACCCTTAAATGCTGGGTTGTTTTTTGTTTTTTTAAAATCACTTCTTCCAAAAGAAGAGCAGTTTACCTCTGGATCAGTCCTTGGATGAAATAACTGCAAATGTCAGTTCTTTGTGACAGGGTAGACATGTTGTGATGTTCACCAAGACACTGGGCTTATATAGAAATACTGGTTTCTTTGACATGTCTTATAAATGTTCATGGAATTTGCTTATGTAATACACAATTTAGCTAATATACAAGTCTTTGTTTTTAATATACCACATTCTGAGCATTTATATTAATAGTGGGAGACTTCTATGAATGAGCTGCATGACCACATAGTTCGTAAAGTGTATGATTAGAATAATACTAAGACCTGGGTCAAAATAGTCTGCTAAAGCTGATTTGTTTTTGTTCCTGAAGTTGTACAAAGTAAGCTTAGTTTCGTGGCAACCCGTATGGTGCATTCCTGGGAATGTTGAACCTGGAACAATCTCCTTGCATTCCACCCAGCTCCATTCCACTCAGCTGTTGAAGGATGACCTTGCTTAAGCCAACATCCTTTGACTTCAGTTTCCCATCTTGTAGTAATGACTATTTTCTCTTGGAGGATTTGCCAAGGTTTATTTGTGCCCTAGCAAGCGTGTTGCATAACTGACTGATTAAATATTAGAGGTTGTGATTTCATTGTCCTTACAAGAACACTTTCTTTTAATTTGCTGCTGTATCTTGCTGCTGCAGAGTAAAGGAATTTGGAATTAGTCCTTCGGACATTCCCTTCTCACAGGGTAGTGGCAGTCGCTCTGATCTCTCTCCTTCCTATGAGTATGACGACTTTTCTCCTTCGATCACCAGGTCTACTTCATTCTTTACATGGACTCTCTATTTTCTTTTAGTGTTTTTCCCCCCTCTTCAGCTGTGTAATTTTACAGACAAACCTTCACCTACTTTCCCTGTCTTGAGTCATCACCGCCTTTTTGTTTCCATTTTGTTTGACAGGTGGTGACACTGCATGGCCTGCAACTCATTTTCCCAATTATTATTCATCTTTTCTTCTTTTCAAACATTTCATGCCCAAGCTTGTTATTTCCCCTCATGTGTAAGATAGTGGTGATGTCAACTTTTGTAGTACTAGCAATTCTACATCTGAATAATTGAAGTGGAACGCTGATTCACTTTTAAATGCATGTGAAATAATTATAGTATAAAATAATAAATGATTCAAACTCTTACATGAGCACAATGTTTAATATTGTAATCAAGTATATTGTGTTTGACTCCTCATATTAAGGGTACACTCCTATTAAGGATACATTCATTCATGATGTTGACATCACCATTATTTATGTGAATTGCCTGTGAATTGATGAAGGGGCTTTTTTTCTGTACTAAATGAATGGTACTCATTTTAAAATGAACACCTTCTTTGCAACTGTAGAGTAAAGGAACTGACAGTTGATCCCACTGGTGCTGGTGATATCCGTCCAATCGTTCATCATGCTCCAAACCAGATTGATGACTTGGAGGCACAGTGGGGTGTTGGAAGTTCACCTCAGAGAGATGATCTCAAACTACTTTGTGAACAAAATGTGAGTATCTGGCAAACCTCAGTGGCTCTTATTGCAGTAGAAATGCAATGCAAACATTTAGTCAATTAGTATATGTATATAAAGTTGCTTGGTGTGTTGTAAGGATAGTCTAGACTCTTTCCCTACTAAATAAAAACTGAAACTAATCATATGTTGCATACATTATTCTCCTGCATTATAGTGTGTTGACAGAAATGTCTTTCTAGATTTTGTTTCAGGTTTTGGAGGGGGCAGATATAACCAGCCAAACATGACTCTTAAGAGCATTCAGGATAGCTTATATGCATAGCAATAAAATGAATATAAACAAGTAGGAAACAACCATTTATACTCTCAATTTTGTTCATACGCTCAACTTTAATAAACCACTATCATGTTATCCTCAGACATTACCTTCTAAACTTTAAAAAACCCAACTTCTCATGCTTTGCCCTCCTAAGCAAGGTGATCACAACCTTCTGACTATACACTTCCATGTTTCTATATTTGAAATGAGAAACCAATATATCCTTAGTGAGATGGGGCTCCCTGTCTTGGGCTGCTTTCTGGGGGTTTTCCTGTTGTGTCTCTCACAGCTACAATGAACCTACCATTAAAATTATGGACTGGTCATTTCTTCGTCAGAGGGCAAACGGGAAAATTTAGAAAGGGATCAAATACTTTCCCCCCTCACTGTAGATCCCACCTTAATTCTGTCATGGAACTCAAAGTGGCGGTCACTCATCCAGGCACTGTCCAAACCTGCCTAGCTTCAACAAGGTGGTGTCCTCCAGACCATACAAATAATTTGCTAGACAGCTCTTTGGAGCTTCTTTCTCACCGTTTATATTTCATGAGCAGATAATGCTGTTGCTTCTGTATGGAAGAATATTTTAGTGGCCCTTTGGAATAATATACAATCACTGAACTTGGCATTTTAGTCAGCAAACAAATGGCATTTGGGGCAACCTTCAGTTCTTGCTGTTGTGTGGGATTCCCTAAAGATTTTATTTTTGTTAGGTTCTCCTGGAGATTCCTTGCCTATACAAACCAATCTCTTGCTCTGTATTGATTCAGGTTACCATGTTTCGTTACCTTCTTTTTTCTCGTTTTGTTTCCTTGTGTATTCTTGCAATTGCTCATTTTTTTTGTTTTTCTCAATTGAAGTGTATCCCAAAACTGGATTGCACTCCGTACATTGTAATAAACTTATGAATTAGCCTTGTTCAAGAGAACATAAGCATTTGTCTTGCTGAGTCATGGATCAGTGTTTTATCTCCAAGCAGTGATGATTCTGGGAACTTTACAAGTAGGGTAAAATAGACATGGTCATCCCTAGATAGTTGCCTTCAGCTTTGGTAATCGGTGCTGCCCATAAAAAAGTTGCATTGACTCTGAGCTTGGACTTTCTAATTTGCATTATTATGGCTAGTTACTAGATATGAGGGTCACCAATTTCTGTCATTTGTTCTTCAACATGCTGCTTTCTGTTTTTTGAAAAGTAGAATTATATTGAGCTTCATTGTTTTTAAAAGGAGGAAGAAGTATCGCCACAGTTGTTTACTTTCCATGAAGCTGTATCACAGATGGTGGAAATGGAAGAGCAAGTTGTAGAAGACCACAGAGCTGTCTTCCAGGTAAACATGGAGCGCTGATTAATACAGAGGCTGGGATCCGAAGAACTGTTGAGCACTGTACAACCATGGGGCCTTTGGGCTTGTTTTTCTGAAGCTACAACTTCTCTCATCCCATAGGGCAAGGTTCCATTGACACTGAAGAGATTTTCAGAAACAGTTAATGATTGGGCATTGGAATTGGCACTAGGCATGTTCAAGCCCTTAGAAGTGCTTAAGTAGTATTTTTTATGTTGGTCAAACTTCCCAGTTGGGGCAATAAAAATGTTTTGAAAAGAGCTACAAACAACTTGCGGTTTTTGTGCAGTTTTCCTAATGCTTATTTTTTCCACAGTGTCTTTGCAGCTTGATAGTTGTGTAAACTGCTTCATCCCTGTTTCCTAGTCCTTATCTGAACCACACTGAAGCTTCTTGGAAATCATTGAAACAGGAAACTGTTTGTATTTGATATTTATAAAAAGGTTCCATCATAGGAATGTTTGTTGAACATATCAAAATTGTTTGTTAATTTTGGCAAGTTCAGCATTGCACTCCACAATTTGTTGCCTGCAAATTGATTGTTGTATGTTCTATCTTTGGTTTTTATTAGGAATCTATTAGGTGGCTAGAAGATGAAAAAGCTCTCTTGGAAATGACAGAAGAAGTAGACTATGATGTGGATTCATATGCTACACAACTTGAAGCAATCCTAGAACAAAAAATTTACATTTTGACTGAGCTTCGGGGTAGGTGTTTATACCTGCTTAGATATACTTCTTAGATATTGAAGAATTTGTTGAAAGTGACAAGTGGCTTGTGTTAGCATTTAATGGGTTTCAAGATTTATATATTTTTCACAAGCCAGTTTTAGTAGGGGGAGAAAATCAACTGATATTGATAACCATATAGTGGTTTATAAAACAAATCAGAGGAGCTAAAATTTCTAAGCATTTCAATATGTAAAGTACAGTGGTACCTCGCAAGACGAAATTAATTCGTTCTGCAAGTCTTTTCGTCTTGCGAGTGTTTTGTCTTGCGAAGCACAGTCAAGTCGCAACTGCACCTCTTCAAGCGGTTTTAAGAAAAAGGAAACAAACTCGCAAGACGTTTTTGTCTTGCGAAGCAAGCCCATAGGGAAATTCGTCTTGCGAAGCAACTCTAAAAACGAAAAACTCTTTCGAGTTTTTCGTCTTCCGAGGCATTCGTCTTGCGAGGTACCACTGTACAGTGGTACCTTGGGTTAAATACGCTTCAGGTTACATACACTTCAGGTTACAGACTCTGTTAACCCAGAAATAGTACCTCGGGTTAAGAAATTTGCTTCCGGCAGCACGGCAGTGGCATGGCAGCCCCATTAGCTAAAGTGGTGCTTCAGGTTAAGTACAGTTTCAGGTTAAGAAAGTACCTCCAGAACGAATTATGTACATAACCAGAGGTACCACTGTATAGTAGTGTAGCATGTGATCTCGTTTTGATTACAGCTGCAGAATTAAAGAATAGCAATGCATCATCTATTTCTATCTGCTGTGGTCCATTGCAGCCTTTCTTTTGACTTGCTTTTTAAAGAAACACCTGGTTTCTTAAATCTCGTAGTGAGCAAATTTCAATTTGCATCTATTGCTGCTTCTAATTTCATTACTGGTCCTGATGAACACATGTTCTTCAGACTTTAAATCTTGATCCAGACATTGGAAGAACTGCTGAAAGAGCATACCAAGCTCTTTTCCATTTGGTGCAGTTGTCCTGCTTTGATTGTATCTGTCTTAAAACAAAGTTGTCAGAATGGGAAGCTCGGTTTCCACTTGATCCAAAGTGGAATTGGTACTATGTGTTGCACGATTACACCTCTGTGTGTTCTAATATGTGTTTTTATTTATACAGTACATTATTGAAATTGCATGTAGTATTTACTTACACGTAATTTTATATGTTGCCTTTCTACGTCGACAAAATTTCCAATAATAAAAGACACTACTTTATGCCTCAAGGTCTGGGTACAGGAACCGTGCTAAAATTATTCAGCTGACAACGGACTTTCCTTTCTTGTTTTAAGATAAAGTGAAATCCTTCCGCACAGCGCTACAGGAGGAGGAGCACGCCAGTAAACAGATCAATCCGAAGAGACCACGTGCCCTTTGAGGCAATCTTCTGCTGCTAAAGGATGCCTGAGCCTTCATTGCTGTACCACACCGTTGGTTGGAAATGAAGCTCTAAGAAGTCAACTACTTGAAAGAGCGAAAACTTTTGAAGTGTCTGTGGAAATGCCCCATTTCTTCTTCCCCTGGCTGACATTTCAGTTGTGTGGAACACTCCTAAGATGTCTGCAAAATGCTTCTAGACCAGATAGCACAACCAGGCAGGTTTTGGAGATGGGAAGCACTTTTTGTTTCAAATGTTTTAACTTACTCAAAATTGTGAATTTTGTTTTGGAAATATTTGCCAATTTTTTAAAAATAATGAAGTAAAATGGTGGACTTGTAAAAAGAAAATTCACAGTATTTTGTTTCACTTATGTCAAGTTTTGTTGCAAAGAACAGCTGTGCAGTTTTGTATTTGCATGCATGCCCACCTCATCCGTGATTGTATATACCTCCTCTTCTAGACAGCTGTGCTCACCTCTTCCCATTTGTGCCTTGACCAAGGCGACTTGACCCTATACGTCCTCTCTAAAGCACAGCCTTAATAAATGACATTCCTTATTTGTCAATGTAAATTACTTTTATTGTGTGTACATTTTAATGTGTGTTTGGGTTTTCATTTTTCGTGACTAGTTCTTCATTTCACGGTATGTGCCATATCATTGACCTGGAATTAAAAACATGTTGGTGTGGATTGACGGCAAGCCATTCCATTTCCCCCTGTAAAAATCTGGAATCATGATTTATTTCAGTTACCATGAAGAGTCTCTAACATTTTCTTTGTAAAGAACAAATCTATAAATTAGTGGATGTATAATAAAAGGTAATTGATTATGAAGGAGAGTTGTATCTTAGGATAATACAGATATACGGTATGTGTGCTAGTGTGATGTCAGAATAAGGTGCAATCGAATCTCTGCATATGGGTAGGAAAGGTATCCAATGACTAGGATACCAAAGTAACCCTGTCACGTACTACTAAAATTGGCTTCTGATGCATGGGAGTTTACATGTGCATTAACTGTAGTCCGCAGGTAGTTAGTACTGTTGCTTTAAAAGAAAGTAGCTAATGCATATTTTCCATTTGTACAGTGCCATCAGCTGAAAAGTGAGGTGAATTTGTACCATTTGAGGATTTGCACAATAAACTCCACAAAACTTTTCTGATGCTGAAGAAATTCCACAATGATGCCTGAAAACTTCACAAATGGCACTGTGTGTCCAGCACTTTTTAAGATGGTGGCACTTCAATTATTTTTGCAAATTGATATAAAAAAATTACCCTTTATATGTATTTTTTTTTGTCAGATGAATTGTAGACCTCTCTAGGAGTTCTCCCTATTCCCAAGATAGATTCCAGGTGCTCATATCAACAACAGACATTCCTTGGAACTGTTTCATAGTTTGTTTCTGGAACATAAGCCCATCTGTGCTGTGGCTGAGGGAAATAAAGGGAAAGCAATGAGAAGAGAGCTTAAATGAGCCAGAGTTTCTCAGTATTCAACATAATCCCCATAGAAAGGTAGCCCCTTGCCATATCATGGTGACAAAGCGCCTGTCTGTAAACATGAAAACTGAAACAGCAATGTAGATTTTACACAATGTGTTTAATAAATTTAACTGAAATATAAATTAGAGATGAGAATTTTACTTCTATACAACTTTTTGTAAAATGTCTTCTTTCGTAGCTGCATCCTACTGTTAGGATATTTTAGAAAAGATTCATGGAAGATCCTTGCATCAGGAAATTGTGATTCTGTTCAGCTTTGCCTTACATCAAGCTATATCACTAGTGACACACTACCTCTTACAGCATATTGTAAATATGCAAGCTAGGAAATGCATGTCTATGTGGGGAAGTATGTGTCCCCAAAAGAGATGCAATTCCTCAGCTGCCTTCAGATGGCACCATAATTAGAAGAGGCACAAGTTTTTCTCTTACCTCTAACCCATCTCTCCTTAAAAAAGCAGATCTGCCTGGAGCAACTGACTTGACCCTATCTGTGATATATAAGAAGGAAGTCTTCCTTGCTCTGAAAGGAGGACACTTATTAGTTCCTCTGAAAAGAAAATTAATGATGAAGTAAATGTGCTTTCCAAAGGGAGAGTTATCTCTTGTCATGTGAATATCCTGCCTTGAAATCACTTACTGGAATAGAATGAGGTATTTTACTAGTCAAATGTAAGACCAGCTATGAGGACTATCAAATGCTGGTGCTGCCATGATAATCTTATACAGTGGTACCTCGGGTTACATACTCTTCAGGTTACAGATTCCGCTAACCCAGAAATAGTACCTCAGGTTAAGAACTTCGATGCCAGCGGCCCCATTAGCCAAAGTGGTGCTTCAGGTTAAGAACAGTTTCAGGTTAAGAACGGACCTCCGGAACAAATTAAGTATGTAACCAGAGGTACCACTGTATGCAGTTTCTACACAAATTCCTTACCACAAGGAAGAACCAAGCCGACTGGTTGTTCATTTATAATTCTTAACCATGGATGGAATATCAAGTTGCACTGTGTTACTGGTTTCCACAAGCCGCCTGCATTTGACTTGGTCCAGATATACAAAGCCTCAAGGAGTTGTATCTTCTTTTACTAAACTGCATATTCAGGGGTCACATTAGGAATCTGAAAGAGCATGGATACCTCTTGATGTGACTCATACACACATCTACTAAACTTGTAAGTTTATGCTACTTCAGGTAAGAATCTAGCAAAATGGAGATGAGTCTTGAAGCCAATGTGCACAACCCACCACATCACAGATCAGTGGCTTAGAGTTGAGGTGCTTGTAAATGTTGAATGTTTGTGGAAAACACTGATACAAAAAGCATTGTTTATTGCAATGCACCGTCTAAGAATGACTACAGAACTTGACACACACACAAAATCTAAGGAGTGGGTTTGACAATTAAGAGAACCTAGTTTACATCTTGGATCATGAATTCTTTAATAAAGGAATAGTATCTGGGTTGTAATATCAAACATAACAGTTGTTCTTGGTTGGGGTGCTTTTTGTTGGGAGCAGGTGGTCACTGTGGCTTAAGCAATGCAATAAGAAAAATAAAAGGTGTATTTCAGGAGACCCTGAACATGGCTGGAGAGTTTACACTCTGCATCACATACGTTCTCTTAAAAAAACCTCCAAAAGGAGCAGAGCAGAACAAAGGCATGGTGGCGATTGGCGTTGTCCTTGAGAACCCATTTTGCACCAATGGGGTAATTAAACAGCTCGATGTGCATGTGCAGCATGGCACACATCATCTCGGGTGAAATTCTGATACCACCTTTAGATAGTTCAGTTCATCCTTACAAAAGCATTGCTGCTCAGCGTCTCTTCCATCTTCCCTTTAGGAAAAGTGGATGCCTTTTGCGTTGAAGCCATGCAGAACACTGGAAAATGAAAATATTCATCTCTCACTGACATTTTATATGACATTAAGAGTGCCACTTGTAAGTGATCCTGGGTCCCTCTGTGTCCAATTTCCAAGGCAAGAGAAAGTTCTCTCCTCTTTTTGTACTCCTGCTTCTGAAGTCTTGGAACCAATAACTCCAAAACTCCCAATTTCACTACCGCACCTACTTCCTGCTACCCTCGGAACAAGATCTGTGGCAATTTTGTTTAGTCATTCAGTTCCTGCTCTCTCCGCCCCCCCCGAAGGAGTCCAGTTGGCATTGGAAAAGCAGGTAGGGATATCATTTAAGAGCAGTCGGCAAGATTTAGGATATGGGCTTGTATAAGACTTCAGAAGCAGTAAAGAACCATCCAGGATTTCTGGCTTCTGCTTGGAGCCTGGGAGAAAACACCTAGTCCTCCTTTCCTCCACAAATCACTGCAGCCCAGTTCTATGGCTGGGCCAAGATGGCAGCCGTTCCTACAATCATCAGTCCAAAGGACCAGATGACAAGACCCCTCCTCTCAGCCTTGCTGATGTGGTCCAAAGGAAAGCAGAAATATACATTTGGCACCAGCTTGGCTGCAGGAAGCAGGTGTACAAGGCAACATTCAACCATCTTAGGGTCACCACCCAGGATCTGTGTAGGGTGTACTTAGCCTTTTATTCTCTCAAGATGTCCCATAAGGCAGCAGAGGTTAATGGTTACGAGTTTTCCTTCTCCCAGATGGCACCTGTCAACCTCCGAAGGTACCCCATCTGCCCCTCACTACTCTCTACAGCACATGCAGAAACCACCTTTCTGACTGTTATACACACTATTGGTCTCGTCCACTCAATCTGCCAGGGCCTGTCCTAACTCCCCAAGGGTTTGAGACCCACTGGCTACCCTCATCTGGGCTTGGAAAATAACAGCCTGCCTCGTTTGCAGCTAGTGTGGCAGAGTAGCAGGCACAATTGTAAAAGCTCCCTTCCCAACCCCCAGGATGTACAATTTACACATTGGCGTCATTCATGTGTGCGGACCGGTCTCAAGCACACTTCCTCTGACATTGCATGTGTGGTAGGAAGAGTGGCCTGCCCAACTGGTAACACACTGCAAGGAAGGCAAAGTGCAGAAGCATCTCAGGTATCAAGGGGAATCTCTCCCACCCCTGCCCTCCACACTTATTTTTCTTTTCATTTTGGAAATAGGAGGTCTCTGTTTAAAGGAGAGCATGCAATGCACCAAAGCTTGAAAGAAATGCCCTTGGCTTCACCTGATGAAGTCATCAATATCCATGACTCGCGCACGTTTTTCTGCATAACCAGTGTCTTTTAGGATTCCCTGTATGAAACTTCCAATACTGAAATCTTCTGGAATTTCCTGTCAATACAAAACAGAAAGCAGAGAATTTTGCTTATACAGCACGTATCAAACAAGTAGCAAGACACTGATGCTTACATGAAGCTTGTTTGGGGGAGGTAGAGAATGCTTGAAATGCTTACCAAGTTATTTTGTGAACAGTGAATCCGATAATTCTTTTCCAGCAGCTTTTTCACAGCATTTGAACTGAGGAGGAGGAGGAAGAGAAGGAGGAGGAGGTTACACATATAGATCTTTTGGGATGAGGCTGGGCAAATACAAAATTCCCTGTTCAAATCCATTTTCCTCCAAAGAAAGCTATTGCTGGCTGGAGCCAGAGCCCAAAACATTTGGAGAGCACCAGATAATCTCCAGCTGTTTTGGACTACAATTCCCATCATCTCTGACCACTGGTCCCGCTAGCTAGAGATGATGGGTGTTGTAGTCCAAAAGCAGTTGGAGACTCGAGTTTGGGAAACCCTGCTCTAGTCTATATATCCATGAGGAGCCCTGAGTGCATTCTAATTTGTCTTGGTGACTTTTGGCTCTCAGCTCCCTTCTTCCACAATGACTGAGGTAGAAGGAAATGCTGAGAAGGTAGGCCCACCACCTTCTCCCTCCACTCCCTGCTCTCAGTTAATGAAAGATGAAGGGACAGGACAATTCTTAGCAATCGAGTCATCTGGCCTAGTGCTTCCTATTGTCCATGAAACACACACACTTCTTCCAAGGTCCAGAAGAATAACACCCCACCCAGTCTCAGTCCACAATGGTCAGCATGATTAACAAGTCAGCCAAGGAGAAACGGTTGACTCTTGCAGGAGGAAAGAGACTGCCTTGCAGCACACCAAACATTTCCTCCAATATGAGGTAACTTACTTAAAAACTGCAGCGAGTGTCTTGTTTTTCCTGACAAACACTATCCTTAGTAGACCATCCCACTCCTGAATAAAAATTAAAAATACACTTTGTTTAAGCAACCTTTTCAGAGGAGTTTACAGAGCTCCTGCTACCCACCACGCCTCCCCATTGCCCATTTCATTATGTTTGGGTTCCCATACATCTCTCAAGTACCCCAATCTTGCCTCTTCTTTTTCCTTCTTCAATCTGCAGATTAGAACCTGTGGCCTATCAGAAGTTGTTGGGCTTCAACCCCCCTCAGCACCAGCCAACATGGCCAACCGTCAGGGATGAGGAGCGGTGTAGTCCAAGCAACAGGTTGCCCACCTATTTACCTGCTAGTAGGATATGTTCGAAAGCACGTCAAAGTGCAAGTAGATAAATAGGTACTGCTCCGGCGGGAAGGTAAACGGCGTTTCCGTGCACCGCTCTGGTTCGCCAGAAGTGGCTTAGTCATGCTGGCCATGTGACCCGGAAGCTGTACGCCGGCTCCCTTGGCCAATAAAGAGAGATGAGTGCTGCAACCCCAGAGTCGGTCACGACTGGACCTAATGGTCAGGGGTCCTTTACCTTTAGGATATGGCGGTATTCAAAATGTGTTTAACCCCCTATGAGAGAAGCCACTATGAAAAGCCCCATTCAGGTTTTACAAATTTCTCCCAAGTCACAAGGAATGTGCTTTCAAATGCAGTATAATCAAGGCACACTTTGACAGGTCTCTACGTGGATACTCAATATTTAAAGACTTACATATCACAACAGGTAGAACAGAGGCTGACGAGGACTCTGGTTTTCAAGGTACCACTCTGCTTTAGCCTCAGTGGAAACTATGAAGCCTTGGCATCAAAGCTTAGCACCGTTAGGGCTTTTCATTCAAGCTAATGAAACCTGCCATTTTACCACAAGGAAGAGATTCGCCCTCCTCTTTCCTCTCCAAAGGCTAAGCTTTGCTTTGCCAACACCATTCCAAATCACAAAATAATGCTCTGAAGAAGGCTCAGGTGCACTCAAAGTTTCCACCTCATCATCTTGCTTTCTTATTAGTAACTGATGTTAACAAGGTGCGAAGCAGGGATGGGGAGCCTATGACCCTCTGGTTGCTATTGAACTCTAACTTCCATGATCCTTGACCACTGGCCAAGTTGGGCAGGGCTGCAGGGAGCTGGAATCCAAAAACATCTGGAGGGTCGCAGATGCCCCATCCCTGGTGTAAAACGCTAGGCAACCTTCACAACAATGGTTGCTCAACTGTTGTTTAGATACTATCTTGAGGAGAATATTCAAAACAATACATTGAGGACCTTTACACATTAACTACGAAAGATGTTTTCATGCATATTATATTAATATTGATGCGTCTCACCTGAAAATTGATTGGCGGTGGAGGGTTCCTTGGCTCTATTCTCACAACACTGGATTCAACTTTGGGTGGCGGTTTAAAATTATTTTTCCCTACCTGTTAATCATTATAAAAGTTAGCTCTTAGGAAAAAAGAAGAATAATTTTCAGCCTCTTAAAAGCTTGCTTGCCCACCCTAGTCTTTGATCCACAAACCCAGTTTTGCTTTTGCTTATTTTCCTTACCTTCATCAGATGATCGACGCGAGCTAATAGCTGAGTATTAACAGAGAGTCTGCAATATAAGGGAGAGCCTGGCTTTGCGACCAAGCGAAGAGCAAATTCTCTTTGAAACATGAGGACTGCGCACCTGGAAGTTAAAAATGAGTTGCAAGCATTGAGCCATACAGCCTTTAAGCAAGGCCAACAACTTAGCCAACACTTGTTCATCAATAGCCTACGTACAGTTATGACTATTAAGAGGATACAGACAACAGTGAATGTAACAGAAGCTCTAATTAAACCCTGATTTCAAACCATTTCCTTTATTCATTTACTGCCTCCTCGCTATGTTTAAGGCAGCTGATGACAATATTATGGCAAGAAACAAATACCTGACATGTCAACGACAATGGAGATTCATTTGACTGGCACGTCAGGTATTTATTAATTGCTTCCATCAGATTTATTTCTGTTAATTACTGATAAAACTAGAAACTTTGTGTCAATCTCTCCCCCCCCCCCCGCATTGGAAAAACATGTATCTTTTTCTGTCAATCATTGTTTTTAGTCCCCACCCCCAAATAGTATTGTTTGAGAGAACTGCAATGCATATAAAGATTTGCAGGTGAAATCTAATGAAAACTCAACTTGGGAAATGGGATGGAAGGGCAAAAATAGGACAACCACCTTCAGTCTCCAGATGTCAAACTCCTTGGGGAGATGTCAAGTGACAATGCTTAGCTGTTTCGATTTCAAGAACAAACAGCTATTTGTGCACGATCCACATAGACACCTTCCTTGCATCTTAGACATACTAATCATAACTCCGAATGTAAAAGATGAAAGTGTTTTTAGCATTCTAGCTTGACAAATTGCTCATCATTTGTTTTCTAGATCAGTTGGTTGCTAATACCAATGCATTGGGTTGAAACCAACAACGCATGAATAGATTCCTTCTTGCTTAACAGGACTTTCCCTTCCTCTTCATTTCCTGCACTCCCCGACCCCCCCAACACCTTTTGAGCAGACTGGGGTGGGGGAGAGCATGTGGGGTCTGCAGAGAGGAAGGTGAAGTCCTGTTGTGTTAGTCAAAGTTTGCTCTGCCCAGTGCAGAGACACCACTGGATACAAGTCATTCTCCATAGTTACCGCATTGGCCTGAATATAAGCCTCACTTTTATTTCCAAATTCTGACAGTGAAAAGTTAAAGTGCGGCTTAAATTCGCGACCTTACAGAAATTGGCTTTTATGATATCGCTGCTGAAACAGACATACGGTAAAACAGAACAAAAAGAACTTTCTTGCCAATTTGCGAGCTTGAGACTGTTCATTTGCCATTTACGGGTGTGAGTGCCTGTGGAATTGTAGCAATTGAATAGTAATCTGTGATTTTAGCAATTGTACAGTAACTTTTGCGGGCTTGCAAGATCAAAGGCTTAAACTGGCTCGGAGTTACAATTCTACCAACCGCAGCGATTTTCAGCCTGTAACCCAATTTTAAGGGAGTGGCTTATATTCGGGTATTCTCCCCCCTCCCCCGAATTTTAAAGGTGCAGCTTATTTGTGGGTGTGGCTTATATTCGAGCCAATACGGTAATTATGTGTAAAAAGCACCTTAAATCTATTAGATACAATATAGTTGTACCTGAAGAAAGGCCGGTGCAGCAGTAGCTTAAAAACAAAGGGAGAGGAAATCTGAAAACAAAGGAAGAAGTGTTAATTTCCTAGTAGGTTTATTCCTGCAAGCCATAAATTATATTGGCCCTTTCCCCAAATCGGTTGGTTTTGCCCTTACTTGATAAGGCAAGTTAGCCACACAAGCATCAAAGAAGGGCAGGTCACTTTTCAACACATCTCCGATCTTTATTTCAAGTTTGTTAGCCAGAGGCCTGGGACAAAGGAAAATTATTCCATTAATACATTTCCAAGACAGGTTCTAGGCGAAAAACAGTGTCATTCCACCATTGCACCCACTTTTTGCACTTACGTGCCCTGGACTCTCTTCTGAAGTTCACCAGCAAGCTTTACGTCCAATTCACAAGCAATTACCTGAAAAAGAATCATATACAAATGACTGCGTATGTGATCCATACACATTGTAGAAGGATTTTGTCCCTATGTAGAATCATGATTGAATGTGAGCCGCTTAAGAACCAAGTGTTTTACAGAAACGTTTTCATTTCATTTATTTTATCTGATTTCCCCTCTGAAATGAAGCCCAAAGTGGCTAACAAATCATTCAAAAAACAAATCTACTGATTTCAGCAGATAACAAAACTCTATAAATCTGCCGATGAAAATGTTATAATAAGCCTATAAAGAAAATTTATAACCAAGACAATTCCAGTGAACAATCCAAACAAAATTCAGTAACATATCTGTAAAGAGGGGGATAAAGAAATACAAGACACAGTTTGGCCAAAAAGATAGACACTTTTATCACCAATCCAGCAACTAGACCACTAGTTTAGTAGAATGAAGTAGAATGGTAGAAGATTCAGAACAGACAAGAGGAAGTTCTTCACACATTGCAGAGTTACAACATTTATACTCTGTGCTTTAGCCAAAAGGTTCTCTAAGTGACTTACAGAAATAAATTCTAAAACCATCGTCACCATCAGGCTCACAAAAATACATGACACATGAGGAAAAAGGGAAAAGCAAACTCAAGCATAGGATCTAAGAATTCTCTCTACAGTGCAGTTCTCTTCCCAACTCCCCCAGTAGCCAAATGTGAATAAAAAGAGAAGAACATCTTTATCACTTGGAAGCTCTTTACCTTTTTCACTTTTTCTAACATTTTTACTGTCATGTTTCCAGTGCCAGGACCGACTTCTAGAACAACATCAGTAGGGTACAAGGAAGCCTGAAAGTAAATAACATTGGAAATTACATGAAAAACTGGTTTTAGAAAAGCAGCAAGTACAGTAGTACCTCCAGTTATGAACGGGATCCGTTCCGGAGGCCTGGCCACATCCTGAAAACTTTGTAACTCGAGGCGCCCTTCTGCGCACGCGATTGAGCGCTTCTGCACATGCGCACACGGCAAAACCCAGAAGTGTGTTTGCAACCTGAGGTTTACGTACCCAGAGCGATACGTAAGCAGAGGTACGACTGTACTCGACAGAAGTACCAGCTGGGCCAATATCAGATGGCACATTAAAGTAGCTCTGATCCAGTAGTCTGTAGGAGGATCAGGACAATGAGAAGGGAAGTCATCATCTTGGCTTCCACCTGGTGTTGAAGAGCCTGGTGTGCAGATCTAGTTGTCATGTCAGCCACAGACCTTCATGCTGATCTGGACTGACCACAACTACATGCCTGGCTCGTGAGAGGCGACACCTGAAGAATATTGAAGTTCAATGACAACCTTGACCATTCTGGCTTCCCATCCACAGGCTTTTGTGTGATAGGCATGGAGGAAAGAAGTTGAAGGTGTCAGTTGTTTTGGCCTTTTTGTAGGAAGGCCTAGAGCGGGGTCTTCAACCAAACATGTTGAGAAGACAAGTAGCCACCCTTAGAGCAATCCCATCTAAGCCACTGTCCCACCCTTATTAGGTTTTCATAATCTAGCAAGGCGATTTTTGAAGCGGATGGTGCTCCTGTTCATAAATACCCAACTCGAGACCTACACAGAGTTTTCAGGATCTAACCAAGCCTTCCCCTGACCCTCTGAATAGTAAGGCTGCAAGCTGTTTCACTTATTATTTGGGGGCACAGACACACAAATCATTTTAAGCCATTTTACACTAAATGAGTGGCATTCAACTGAGTTTTATTCTGAGAAGAAGTATTGAAATTAATGAACTTAACTTAGTCATATTCATTAGTTTCAGTAGCTAAGCTCAAAGTAAAACCTAGCTGAATACCGCCAATGTTGTTAAACTTAAAGGTGTACTTCATTATTTTCATACTGATGCTGTCTAATCGTTCTTCTCAATATCGTTCTTCATTTCTAGAAATCAGGTGATAGTGTTTCACAGTGTAGTTATATACATGTCTGCTTAGGAGTAAGCCAATTGATTTCATTGAGGTTTACTTAAAGGTGAGTGGGCATAGGACTGCAGCCTTAGCCAGATTTGTACTCATTCACCTTTAAACACTTCTCTTTGTATCTAAAGTGCTTATGACCTACCTTTTCTATAATGCTGTTAACAATGAGGGGATTTTTCAAAATATGTTGACCAAGTCCAGTGTTGAACCTGATACCTATTAGTAAAGACAAAATAGTAGACAAACAAAAAGAAAAGTTAATCACAGTGCTGTTTACGTTTGTTAATGAACTGCAGCATTTAATAGTCTTCAACTTTATTATAAAGCGTAAGTCAAACATCCACTACCTCTTCCCATCTGTAATTTAAGAGTGCATGAAGGACCAGCTGTTGAATCTTAGAACTGGAATCATAGAGTTGGAAGGAAGCTGCAAGTGTCATCTAGTATGAACCGCTGCAATGCAGGAATATACAGGTGGCTAATAAAGCCTGGGACCTTGGCGTTATAAACACCAAGCTCTAAACAACTAAGCTAACTGGTGTTTTGCTCCTGCCTAAGCAGCCAACATGGATCACTTCCTTGCCGTGGTGAAGGGGCTTGAATAACTCAGAGAAGCTATGAACTATGCTGAACAGGGCACCCAAGATGGGCAGGTCATAGTGGAGAGTTTTGACCAAACGTGACCCACCTGGAGGAGGAACCGGCAAGCCACTCCAGTATCCCTGCCAAGAAAACTCCATGGACAAAGACAACAACAACAAGCAGGCAACAACACAGCTACCCTGCTTGGTACAGGTGGCTATCCAATTTACATGCATTTATATGTCACTTTTCCTCCAGGACATCATACAAAGCTCTCCTTCTACCCTTTACCTTCACAACAATCCTGCGAGGTAGGTGAGGCTGAGCGATCACGACTGACTCAGTGACACTCGGAGCACTTTGTAGCTGAGCGAGGATTTAAAACAGGGTCCCTTCCTACCCCTAGTCCAACTTTCTAACCACTACTTCACAACACTGTTTTTAATCTAGTACACGTTTTATGACACCCTTTGATCTGATGCAACAAACTCGCGAGGCCGGGCTTGACTGGGAGACGGCGGACCCTGGGCTAGCTTCACCCCGGTGAGTTTGATGGCTCAGCAGGGAACCGAAACCCGATCCGGCGGCACTCTAACCACTACACCGCACCGCCTGCTCCCTGTGACAAGATCAGGAGCCAGGAAATAAACCGGAGGAAAGTGAGTTCCCGTCTCCGTCCGCTGGAGTCTTTCCTCCTCTCACCTGGCGCTTTTCCTTCTGGGCGCTGCTGCCTCGAGCGCGGCTGCTTCTTTACCTTCGGCATGATCAGTATCGCGGCCAGACCCCCACCAGCCCACGTTGCTGTCCTCGCTGTCGCGGAGAGTTCCGGGGAGGAAGCCGTCACGCGCACTGCCTGCTGGGACAAGTAGTTTTATCTACTTAGTGGCTGAACGAGACCAAGCCTTTCTGGCGACTACATTTCCCGAAAAGCCCCGCGATCAAAACTCTCCCATAGAGAGAAGGCAAATGATAGACCGTGGGAAGTAGGTCGAGAAATTGGTCCTACGCGCCTCCTTGAGACGCCACCTGGTGCTGGAGAATCAGTGGCAGAGCTTTGTGGCACCTCGAAAAACTCAGCACGTTTATTGTGGCTGAAAGCTCGGCCCACCTCCTCACTACACGTGGCTGGGGAGGGGACTGTGACGCGCACGTCAGGATCACACTTGGTGCAGGAAGTGGGCGACAGTAAATGGAAAGTTGTTGGTGATCTTTAAGGTGCCGCAAGACTTCGGGCTGGTTTTGCTGCAGCAGGCGAACAGGTTGCCCGTCTGAAACTCGGGGTGCTGGCCAAAGCCGTGAGGGATGATGATGACAGCCAGCCTGAAGAACGCCCCATAAAATGCGAGCGCCGTATAGTTCTCTCCCAAAGATATAAAGGGTAAAGAGAGACGCATTCACTTGTCTTAAATTACCGTTTCGAATAGACCTTGTTTGTTTATTAAATTTGTACACCACCCTTCACCCGAAGATCGCAAGGTGGCTTACCAGAAAAAAAGGAAAATACATACTATAATAAGTAACAATAATAATAACCCCCCCACCCGGAGTTCAAGAGGCCACAAAGATATGTAACGAAGGCAGCAGGCAAGTCTCTCTGGGGAGGGCATTCAGCACAGGGGGAGCCACTGCAGAAAAGGCCCCTCTCTGGTCCTCTGGGGGGAGGCACACGAAGAAAAGCCTCAGGTGACGATCGTAGAGTCCAGATCGCTTCATATCCGGAGAGGCGGCCTTCAGGCGAGTTTTAATTTTAATTTTCCTTCCCCCACTTAACGCCCCACGCTCGCCCGAGCAGCTGCAGGCCTCGGTAACCACGGCGACCCGAGGGAGGGGAGGGAACAGGGAAGTCGAGGGCGGCGGCGAGCCGCGATGACGTCAGTGGGCCGCGCCGCCTCGCCCTGGCACGGTGTGAGAGCCCCGGCTAGTGGCGCGAGCTTCGGAATAAGTGGGATCCGCGTGCGCGAGACCGAGATCGCGGGTAAGGAGCTCAGCCCTGGGCAGGAGGAAGCGGGGCCGCGCGCCACATACCCACAGAGAGCGAGCCTCCCCCGGCCCACCACTCCGGGCAGGTCCACCCGTTTGAGGGGGCGGCGATGGCGACGGCCGGCAGCCTGCCTGCCATGGCATCCCTCGAGGAGGCGAGGAGCCCGGAGGCTCCCAGATGCGAGTCCACTTTCCCACCCAGCTCGGGAGTCCAGAGCACTTGTTCGCCTTCAGGATCTGGAGTAGGAAAGCGGGGCTTGTGTCAGGGCTGGACATACTGGGTTGCCTATACCGGTCGACCTGTGGGGAGAAATCGGGATGGGAGTCACGACCCTGAGGCAGGGCTGCCAAGTGTGGCAGAAGAGGACACGGCCGTCGCACCTGTCCTCAGGTAGGAGCTTCTTCCGTGTCGACCTGCTGCCCTAAAGTCGTCTGGTGAATGCGGAGAGCTCCCTTGCACAGTTGGTCCGCAAAAAGGTTCGAAGAGCCTGTTGGATCTGGCCATCGGCCCATCCAGCCCGGCATCCTGTTCTCACAGTGGCAGACCAGATGCCTTTGGGAAACCCGCAAGCAGGACCAGAGCTCACAAGAGCAGCTTCCACCCCCCTCCTGCGATTTCCAGCAACCGCTGTTCTGGAATTGATGGTGGAGGCACTCCATGCATTTGTCTATTTTTTTTAAGCCATCCCAGGCCTCCTGTGGGAGAGAGTTCTGCAGTGTAACTATACACTGCATGAAGAAGTGCTTTCTGTAATCTGTCCAACGTACAGCTTCAAGGGATGTCCACAAATTCCCATGTTATGAGAGATAAAATCTTTTCTCTATCCACTTCCTCCATGCCATGCATAATTTTATAAACTTCTGTGGTGTCACTTCTCATCTTTTCTCTAAAGAGGCCCAAGCATTGCAGCCTTTCCTCACAGGGGAGGTCTTCCTTCTAGCTCAGCATTGTCTACTTTGACTGGCAGAGGTTCTCCACGGTTTCATGCAGGACCTTTGGGGGGCAAAGGGGAAGCCATAGTTCAGTAGCAGAGCATCTGCTTTGCATGCAGAAGGTCCCAGGTTCAATCCCCAGTATCGCTCACCCTGGAGAGCTGTTGCCATTCAGTGTAGGCAGCGCTGAGGCAGATGGACCAGTGGCCTGACTGTGTATAAACCAGCTTTTTATGTATCTGGAGTCAGCAGAGATTGAACCTGGTACCTTCTGCATGCAAGACTTATGCTCTACCGCTGAGCTACGGTCCTTCTCCCAAGAACCTGCAGAGTTCAGTTTCTGGGCAATGAAGGGGAGGGACTGATTTTTTTTGCAGTAGCACCTTCTCTTTGAAATCATGACCTTCCAAATTAAGGGGACATGTCCAGTGACAATACTGTTCACTGGGTCACACAGGCTTATGTGCATGGGATTGTTTCTGGAATAGACTGGGCTGCAGAAGAATAACTGTCATTGGGGAAGCAGAGCCTATTGCATTTTCAGCGGGTAGAATTGTTAAACATTTTTCGATAGACTTTCTATAAATGATGCTTTTGTGTAGTATTTTTATTACTAACATTTGCCTTTTATTCATGTGCTTTTTCCTTAAATACTAAAATGCGCATCTCAATGAATTGTTCATTAAACATTAACCAACAAGCAAACACACGTCTTCAAACATTTTATAGGGCCAGTTATGCTTCAGGAGAGTTCTACCACAGTGCAAAGCATTAATGGCATTATAGATGCAATTCAGAATTATTTACAGAACTGGGAATTTGGTCTTTTTAAAACCCTTTTTCTTTTTTGCAATTTAAAAACTGGCTAGGTTTTTTTGACAACCAAGTATACTTCAAGGGCCCCTTCTCCTGTAAGTTCTCTGTTTTCCCATTCAGCTGCTCATTTCTGAAGATTTGCTTTGCCTGAGCACTGAATTGTTATTGTTTTCTGTTAGTTATATTTCAACTTTATATTGAGGACACTCTATGATGGTAAATTTTGTCAGTGCTGCATTTTTCTTTCTCTATGAGCAAGTCCTTATTCACAGTGCAATCCTAATTATGTCTACTCAGAAGTAAGTCCTATTGAAATTAGTGGAGCTCTCTTCCAAGTAACTAGGTGTTAAGACTATACCCCAAATCACTTAAGCTGCAATCCTATCCCCACTTAACTGGGAGTGAGCCTCATTGAACTCTCTGGAACTTACTTTTCAGAAGACATTATGACTCTTAACACTAGAGACATGGTGTGCAGAACTGCAATATAATAGCACGATTGCGAACTCAGATATGTATGTGGAAAAGAGTTGTGTTTGAAATTAGCCAGGTGCCTGCATGCCAGGATGATGCCTGACATCTCCACCATCTGGGGATGCATGCATTGGATCATGACTGCTTTCACACACTATTACCGTATCCTGTAGAATTCTATCTATTATATTTTATCTGCACAATCAGAATGAATTTCAGGGACCGAAATGCTTTTTCTGTGCAGCCTGAGCAGGGGTGAGGCCAAGAGGGAGATCTCGTCATCTGGGCAGCCCAGGACCTCCATCTACACTGCCCAGGCTTGCACCCCGGGGAGGTTACTTTGCTGCTGCTAATGCAAATATTTTACTTCACTCCCTGCCCCCACTCCATTACTTTGTGTATAAGCTTAACATATTAACACCTCAAGGACAAAGCTTGTTGCTTCTGCCTCAGCCCTGAGTCTGTAAGGACAGCAGGCTGTGCTGTGTAAGTTTACACCTTTCCTTAATAAAGCACTAGAACTGGCCATTCCAGCGATTTTGACATCCTTTTGTATCCCTGCACAAACTACACACACAGGCCCTACACAACTGCAGATGTGTGCATAGTCACCTGAGAATACATCTCATTGAACTCAGTAGCACTTGCTTCAACAGTATAGAGGTATAAATAAGAAAGCTTGCATAACCTTTTGGGATAGTTTTCTGTAAATGTTTGCCTTTTGTATACTTTGTGAGCCTAGTAGGACAGTTTTGTTTGCTTCCCAGTTTACTTTTAATTATGCTAAAATTGTTTTCCCTTCTAAATTTGACGAAGTTGTATTTTTGCAATCTTGTTAATGAAACATTGAGGTTCTATTATTTCTGTTTATTTGTAATCAGATAGTTGGGTCACTGTAATTCACATTTAAAAAGGGGAAGACTTTTGAGAACAAATTTATGTTCTGTGAAAAATAACTAATTACAATTATCTGTTCAGCAGAATTGCTTTTTTGTGCCCACTGAAACAGATGCCTAAAAGAATGCAAATATGCCTGGAAAATTCCTCCTTCTGTGTGTTTAATGCTGAAGTTCTACAGTCCAGGCTTTCATTGAAACGTAGAACATTTTGAGAGCAGATTGGGAGCTGAGAAATTATAAATGGAACTACAGTTGTACCTCGGGTTACATACGCTTCAGGTTACAGACACTTCAGGTTACAGACTCTGCTAACCCAGAAATAGTGCCTCGGGTTAAGAACTTTGCTTCAGGATGAGAACAGGAATCAGGCGGCGGCAGCGGGAGGCCCCATTAGCTAAAGTGGTGCTTCAGGTTAAGAACAGTTTCAGGTTAAGAACGGACCTCCGGAACGAATTAAGTACGTAACCAGAGGTACCACTGTAGTTTCCTTAAGAAAATGGAACAGGGAAAGCATTTGATATTGTAATTGTATAAATGGGTAAAATTTCTGTTTCTTGTTTTTGGAGTTGAGGCAGCTGCTTCTGATTCTGATTTTGCTCTGTGTGTTGTGCTTTGGAGGAGAGCATTTTTTTAAAAAAAATTATTGGTATTTGTAAATGCTTTTCATATTTGTTAGCCACCTTGAACATTTCATGGAATGACAGAGAAGTGTTAAGTGGTGTAGGATGTTTCAGTGTTTCAGAGGCTTCTTGCTATGAGGGAAACTTGAATTGTTTGCTTATTTTCTCTTTAATATGTGTGACTCCAGTTCTTTAAAAATGCACGTATTATTTGTCTTTGTGGAATTAAACCAATGCCCCATCTGTACCTTACATTTAAAGCAGTATCATATATGTATCCATGGATTTCAACAAGTCTACAGTAAGCATGTCTAATGTTGACTTCCACTCTATATTCTCAGTCTTCAGGTGATATATAGTGGTTCAATTAAATATTGATTCAAAGTCTTGGGTTCGGTGAATACTTAAATTTCCAAATACAGTAACAGGTGAAGTTGCCATATGGAAACTCAGATATATAAGCTAGGCAGCAAATGGCTCCTTAAACTAGGGTTAGTCACCAAACAGGAATGTCTAGTTGCCATTTTTGGGCAAGACAACTTGAAAATTGTATTTTTCAGTATGACTTTTTGGTTCCTGAAATTTATTCTAATTGTGCAGATAAGATATCATGGATAGAATTCTACAGGATGTGTTCCTAGTGTGTGAAAACAGTCAAGATCCAGGGATCCCCAGGCATGCACCTCCAGATGGTGGAGACGTCAGGCGCTATCCTGGCACCAAGGCAGCTTCACTTGGTCGCAAGTAGTCAATAGTCAGGTGCAAATTGTGCCTGGCGAATTTTGAATGCTGCAATATAGAATAGTTAAATAGTGTATATATTTATGCCAATGGGTTTCTCTTGAAATATCTTTGGCAGATTTTCATGGATCTCAATAGTGCCAGTAGCATTGTTCTTCAGGTCTTGACCCAAGCCACCAGTCAAGATACCGTTGTGCTGAAACCAGCCGAGGAACAACTGAAACAGTGGGAGACACAACCAGGGTTCTATTCAGTATTGTTGGTAAGTCTTAAGTCATTATTGTTTCCTTTTTTCCCCTTCACTCCTCTGACTTCTTTCTTGGTCAAGATATATATTTCTCACCCCAATGTATTTATTTTTTTAAAAGGCAAAGGTGCTGTTTCTTGTAGCAATTAATCAATTTTCAGCAGAGTTTAAGCATTGGGGAAGGTAGACATTAGGGCTTATGGAAGCTATTTTGTCTTTTTACTAGAACCTCAAGGTCCACCAACTGAGATGCAGAATTTAATTATTTGTTTTTGCAGATTTACAGGATACCTGCAGTCCACTCCTGCTGATTTGGAGCATTATAAGTAACTGTTAAATGCCTGCCATTTGTGGACTGGATAGGAAGTGGGGTTAAGGCTGACACAGTCACAGGCAAGGGGGCTCGGTACTTCTCTTTCCTCTACCTCTCCATTCAATATGACACCATCCCTTCTTCCTCATCTTCAAGGCTGGGTATGTTTAACCTGGAAAAGAGGAGACCGAGAGCAGATATGATAGCCACCTCCAAATATCTTAAGGGCTGTCACATGGAATGGGGAACAAGCTTATTTTCTCCTGCTCCAGAGGTTAGGCCTCGAACCAATGGCTTCAAGTTACAAGAAAGGAGATTCCAACTAAACATATGGAAAAACTTTTTGAGAGTTAGAGCTGTTCGGCAATGAAACAGACCCCCTCGAGAGGGTGTGGACTCTCCTTCCTTGGAGGTTTTTAAGCAGAGGCTGGATGGCCAAAAGTTATGATGCTGGAAGATGAGCCCCTCAGGTCGGAAGGCGTCCAACATGCTACTGGGGAAGAGCGGAGGACAAGTACAAGTAGATCCAGAGCTGATGAAGCGGCTGGGCCAAAGCCGAAAGGACGCTCAGTTGCGGATATGCCTGGAAGCGAAAGGAAAGTCCAATGCTGTAAAGAAAAATATTGCATAGGAACCTGGAATGTAAGAACCATGAACCTGGGTAAGTTGGAGGTGGTCAAAAATGAGATGGCAAGAATAAATATTGACATCCTGGGCATCAGTGAACTAAAATGGACGGGGATGGGCGAATTCAGTTCGGATGACTATCACATCTACTACTGTGGGCAAGAAACCCGTAAAAGAAATGGAGTGGCCCTCATAGTCAACAAAAGAGTGGCAAAAGCTGTACTGGGATGCAATCTCAAAAATGATAGAATGATCTCAATACGAATCCAAGGCAGACCTTTTAACATCACAGTAATCCAAGTTTATGCACCAACTACTGGTGCTGAAGAAACTGAAATTGACCAATTCTATGAAGACTTACAACACCTTATAGAAGTGACACCAAAGAAGGATGTTCTTCTCATTATAGGGGATTGGAATGCTAAAGTAGGGAGTCAAGAGATAAAAGGAACAACTGGCAAGTTTGGCCTTGGAGATCAAAATGAAGCAGGGCAAAGGCTAATAGAGTTCTGTCAAGAGAACAAGCTGGTCATCACAAACACGCTTTTCCAACAACACAAGAGACGACTCTACACATGGACATCACCAGATGGGCAGCATCGAAATCAGATTGATTACATTCTCTGCAGCCAAAGATGGAGAAGCTCTATACAGTCAGCAAAAACAAGACCTGAAGCTGACTGTGGCTCAGATCATCAGCTTCTTATAGCAAAATTCAAGCTTAAACTGAAGAAAGTAGGAAAAACCACTGGGCCGGTAAGATACAATCTAAGTCAAATCCCTTATGAATACACAGTGGAAGTGAGGAACAGGTTTAAGGATTTAGATTTGGTGGACAGAGTGCCTGAAGAACTATGGATGGAGGCTTGTAACATTGTACAGGAGGCAGCAACGAAAATCATCCCAATGAAAAAGAAATGCAAGAAAGCAAAGTGGCTGTCCAACAAGGCCTTACAAATAGCGGGGGAGAGAAGGCAAGCAAAATGCGAGGGAGATAGTGAAAGATACAGGAAATTTAATGCAGACTTCCAAAGAATAGCAAGGAGAGACAAGAAGGCCTTCTTAAACGAGCAATGCAAAGAAATAGAGGAAAACAACAGAATGGGAAGAACCAGAGATCTGTTCAAGAAAATTGGAGATATGAAAGGAACATTTCGTACAAAGATTACCATAATAAAGGACAAAAGTGGTAAGGACCTAACAGAAGCAGAAGACATCAAGAAGAGGTGGCAAGAATACACAGAGGAATTATACCAGAAAGATATGGATGTCTTGTACACCCCAGGTAGTGTGGTTGCTGACCTTGAGCCAGACATCCTGGAAAGTGAAGTCAAATGGGCCTTAGAAAGCACTGCTAATAACAAGGCCAGTGGAAGTGATGATATTCCAGCTGAACTATTTAAAATTTTAAAAGATGATGTTGTTAAGGTGCTACACTCAATATGCCAGCAAATTTGGAAAACTCAGCAGTGGCCAGAAGATTGGAGAAGATCAGTCTACATCCCAATCCCAAAGAAGGGCAGTGCCAAAGAATGCTCCAACTACCACACAATTGCACTCATTTCACACGCTAGCAAGGTTATGCTTAAAATTCTACAAGGAAGACTCAAGCAGTATGTGGATTGAGAACTCCCAGAAGTGCAAGCTGGATTTAGAAGAGGCAGAGGAACCAGAGACCAAATTGCAAACATGCGCTGGATTATGGAGAAAGCTAGAGAGTTCCAGAAAGACATCTACTTCTGCTTCATTGACTATGCAAAAGCCTTTGACTGTGTCGACCACAGCAAACTATGGCAAGTTCTTAAAGAAATGGGAGTGCCTGGTCACCTCATCTGTCTCCTGAGAAATCTCTATGTGGGACAAGAAGCTACAGTTAGAACTGGATATGGAACAACTGATTGGTTCAAAATTGGGAAAGGAGTATGACAAGGCTGTATTTTGTCTCCCTGCTTATTTAATTTATATGCAGAATACATCATGCGAAAGGCTGGGCTGGATGAATCCTAAGCTGGAATTAAGATTGCCGGAAGAAATATCAACAACCTCAGATATGCAGATGACACAACCTTGATGGCAGAAAGTGAGGAGGAATTAAAGAACCTTTTAATGAGGGTGAAAGAGGAGAGCGCAAAATATGGTCTGAAGCTCAACATAAAAAAAACGAAGATCATGGCCACTGGTCCCATCACCTCCTGGCAAATAGAAGGCGAAGAAATGGAGGCAGTGAGAGATTTTACTTTCTTGGGCTCCATGATCACTGCAGATGGTGACAGCAGCCACGAAATTAAAAGACGCCTGCTTCTTGGGAGAAGGGCAATGACAGGCCTAGACAGCATCTTGAGAAGTAGAGACGTCACCTTGCCAACAAAGGTCCGTATAGTTAAAGCCATGGTTTTCCCAGTAGTGATGTATGGAAGTGAGAGCTGGACCATAAAGAAGGCTGATCGCCGAAGAATTGATGCTTTTGAATTATGGTGCTGGAGAAGACTTTGAGAGTCCCATGGACTGCAAGAAGATCAAACGCATCCATTCTTAAGGAAATCAGCCCTGAGTGCTCACTGGAAGGACAGATCCTGAAGCTGAGGCTCCAGTACTTTGGCCACCTCATGAGAAGAGAAGACTCCCTGGAGAAGACACTGATGCTGGGAAAGATGGAGGGCACAAGGAGAAGGGGGCGACAGAGGACGAGATGGTTGGATAGTGTTTTCGAGGTTACCAGCATGAGTTTGACCAAACTGCGGGAGGTAGTGGAGGACAGAGGTGCCTGGCGTGCTCTGGTCCATGGGGTCACGAAGAGTCGGACACGACTAAACGACTAAACAACAACAACAACGGATGGCCATCTGTCATTGGTGCATTAGCTGAGATTCCTGCAATTCAGTGGGTTGGAGTGGATGAGCCTTGGGTGCCTTCCAACTCTTACGATGCTATGATTCATTGATAAGACTTACATGGGCCTTGAAGCTAAGAAACAAGAGGGTGGGTAACAGTGCAATTCTGTACATGTTTACACATAAGCAAGTCCCCGTGCCTTCAGTGGGGCTTACTGCCAGGCAAGTGTGCATAGAATTGTGGCTCAGTACATATTGACATTATTTCTACATATATCTATTATATCTATATATAATGCTTGGGCCTCACTCATTCACTGACAGAGATATCAAAGGGGGGATAATTTTAAGTCTGAAAACAGTATCTTTCTTTTACGCCCCTTGAAATTCAGAATACACCTGCCTCATCTAGGGATCAGCAGTGAGCATGTCCAGGCAGACCTGAAATAGAACATTGGGCTTCAGAAGTTCAGCAGATGCGGTGTTGATTGAAATCGGCATGAATAGCAAGTGGCGTAGTGGCTCCGCTTGCATGTAAAACTAAACCACAACTTATGGTTTATTAGACAATGCTTTGTGGGCTAATGCACAAAGTCTGAGCTTTCCAGCTTCACTCCTCTGTTCTGTAAGTGGGTCCACAGACCATGTAGAGGGTACCTTAGTGTTGCATCAAAACTTAGGCTCCTGGCTTGCTTTGCCCTGACACATCGTTATAGCTAAGCCAGTGTCAAGGCCATGGCTTCAAGTTGGCTTGCAGCTGCAGTTCGTTTGCCAAAGCAAACTGTGGTCTCAGGTTCAGACATAATGCTGAGTTCAGCTCTTTTGGAAAGGAGGAGGGAAGCAGAAGTATTTGGCTGCTTGCACAGCCTTCGCCTACCTGGTGCCCTCCAGCTGTTTTGGACTACAACTTCCATCAGCCTCAGCTAACACGGGTGTCCTAGCTGGGACTGATGGGAGTTGTAGTCCAAAACTGCTGGAGGGCACTAGGTTGGCAGATCCTGTCTTAGCATTATGTGCAAACATGACCAGTCTTTCCTGCATATTTAGATACTCCTTGTGTGAAGCAAAAACCGAAAATGAGGAAGGAAGCACACTTGCTTTTCTAGTTTACATCTGACCTAAGTCCTTTCCAGCAAATAAGGGAATTTATTCGTTTCCAATTAACAAAGCTGAATTTGCCCTCAAACCTTAAAATTTGAATGTCTTTCTACCTCTTCTAATTAAGAGCAGCCCCAAGGCTACTTATGTTAATTCATTTAATTGAATAAGAATTTAACGTGGCTCACATTTCATAAGATGGAAACAGAGTTTGGACAGATGATTTATTGATGTGATAGCTGATGGCGTGGAATATTAATTTTTAGCAATGTTATATAAAAGACAGAATTTAGAATCATACACCTCATTGCGTACAGACATAATGATAAACTGCTGGTGCATGCTGCTCTCTTGCTCCTTGAAAATTGGATATAAATAAACAAGGAAGTCTTGACTTTACATTGCATCCAAACCAGGGATTGTGGCTTGTTTCTGCCTAACAATCCCCCATTCACTAGTCATCCTTAAGCCATGTTGCTTTAATGGATTCTGACTTGTTAGTATACTATGATCTTTATTTAGGTACAATAGGTAGCCAAGTCTTCATGGTTTGTTATTCCCACTCATACCAGGGGAAGAGTGAGAGCAATTGGGCAGCATATACTAATGTGTTGCTTGATTATAGTTAACCAAAACTCAGAAGCCCTAGCATATTTTAAGTGTTAACTTGGTCTCTGTGTGCAAGAATCCTAATGTTAGCAATGCTCTCCTTAATTCTGTTAAAATTTCGTTAGGCAAATTGATGAAATGGATGGTGGCGATCTCAGCCCTACTCAGTTACTAATTACTGAGTGCTATGAGCTTTCTTACATTGGGACGCTGGTGGCGCTGTGGGTAAAACCTCAGTGCCTAGGACTTGCTGATCGTATGGTCAGCGGTTCGAATCTCCGCGGCGGGGTGAGCTCCCGTCTTTCGGTCCCAGCTCCTGCCCACCTAGCAGTTCGAAAGCACGCCTAAGTGCAAGCAGATAAATAGGTACCGCTTTATATCGGGAAGGTAAACGGCGTTTCCATGCGCTGCACTGGTGCTGGCTCGCCAGAGCAGCTTCGTCACGTTGGCCACGTGACCCGGAAGTGTCTCCGGACAGCGCTGGCCCCCGGCCTCTTAAGTGAGATGGGCGCACAACCCTAGAGTCGGACACGACTGGCCCGTACGGGCAGGGGTACCTTTACCTTTACCTTTACCTTATGAGCTTTCTTACAAGCCAGGATCTTAACTTCAAACCATGGTTTAAGATCCTGGCTTGTTCAGGAGCAAGTAACCATAGTTTCCCGGTTTGAATGAAACATGAAACTGTGGTTAATAAGAGACTTCCCAGTTTAATGATAACTGTGCTGAAGGGGCGGTGTGAGAAAGAGAGCTTAATATGCCAAGGTACTGTAGCCTGAAGCAGGACTCTGAATTTGTTTAACAAAGCTTGCTCATTTTGCTGAATAATGTCTATGTTCTCTCCTTTTGATGTGCAGACTAAAGGTCTTTTGATAATTCTGCCTTCTGATTTGAAAGTGCTGAATATTGGGCCTATTTTTGCCACATTTGATAGGAATTTATTTGCGGTTGCTTGTATGAGATCTGGGGTATGTTTCCATCCTTCTCATGTGTGTTTATATAGTGGATGGATGCATAGGCTGCATCTACACTGCTGTGTCTTCAAAAGCCAACAGGCAGCTAGTGCTTCACTGCAGAGCTTACAGCCTGGGAAAATTCCACTTCACACTGAGATGCTTGTAGTTGATCTAGTTTTTGGGATTAGTCCAGTGTTGTGTCCATTAAAACATGATGGCCGGGAGAGAACATAAACCAGCTTGTTGATGATGTTGAATGAGGAAGGAAATGAAAGTGTTGGCCTTATTGCTTTGGCAACATCCAGTATGAATTGGTTTCCATTATAGAGTCCCCCCAGCCCTTTTAAATGCCACTGCAGTAGATTGGATATTAATTACAGTAGGCATCTGTAATATGAGTGAGGAATGAGGCAGAGACTGGGGCTCTCCATTGTTTTCCCCAGCCTATGCCATGTTCTCAGACATTCTCTTCCCAGAGGTATTGAGTGGCTTATAGCAACTTAAATAAAATAAAATAAAATACAGTGCTTAAACTCTGCATATTCTTCTGCTGGGGGTCAGGCTAAAAAGTAAAAGCAGATTATGTATTTCCTGGTCAAAGATTGACTAAATTCACATTATATCCAATATTGCTTTTATTAAAACCTTATTTTCTGTTAACACAGTTTAGTATAATATGGAGGCTTCCAACCATTATGCCATTCTCCAGTGCTAAAATGATGTGTACTATAGAGAGAGAGTGCTATGTTTAACTCTCTACTTCTCTTCCAGAATATCTTCACAAATCACACCTTGGATGTAAATGTGAGGTGGTTAGCTGTGCTTTACTTCAAAAATGGAATTGACCGCTATTGGAGACGTGTGGCACCACAGTAAGGAACACATTCACTTTGCTCTTATTTTGCTATATATATTCTTTTAAAAGTTGCAGTTATGAGAAACGTTTGTGGTTCAGACCAGATTGAAGACTTTATATCAGGGGTCGGCAACCTAACGCCCATAGGCCGGTAGCAGCCCCCGGGGCTTGTCTATCCAGCCCACGGTGACCCCTGCAGTCCCCCGCCGCCTGCTCTTACTGGCGCGGTGTGGTGCAGGGACCGACTTCCGGGTTGATGGCGCCTGTGCACGGGCGCTCCTCTGACCTGGATGTGAGCCAGAAATAGCATGTGTGCACGCGTGCAGGATGGAGAAGCGCCCGTGCACATGTGCGCACGCTATTTCTGGTGCACATCTGGGTCAGAGGAGCGCCAGAAATAGTGTGTGCGCACGGGCACTCCTCCGACCCAGAAGAGTGCGCGTGCACACACGCTCCAGCCCATCCTCCGATGGATGGAACGTGGGCCGGCCCATCATTTGGTAAGCTTGCCAACCCCTGCTTTATATCCTATCCTGTATATCCCTTTATGCAGTTTACCAAGGGAGAGATTCCTCTATTCACTTCAGAATTCTCTAGCTCTTTCTGTTCTGAACCGGTGTTAAGACTTGTGTGGAGATCAATGGCTGACAATAATTAGGGCTTGCTTTTACAAAGGGTTTGGACACCAACTTCAAACCCAAGTTAACAATAAGCTCTGGTTACGACTGCACTGATGCAAGCCTGTGCCATGTTTAATACAGGGGTAGGGGCAGGGGAAAATTGCTGCAGAGACATTAGGCAAATGCCATCATTATATTCTTTTAGATATTCGTTGAAAACTTTTCTGTTTTGGCAATCCTATGATTTTATTGCTTATATATTTTTCTTAAAGTTTCATTGATTTTTATCTGTGTTTTTAATGATTATGTATCTTTGCTTTAAATTGCTTTGTGGATGTTAACCATTTTTTCCCTGCAATTGTATTTGTATGCTGTTTGGAGAATTCTTTGATGAAGTAGTTTTTACATTTTATTAATAAATGAAAATTAGCTTCTCCTGTTTTTTTTTTTACATCCTTGTTTTCATCAGTTCCTATAACTTTAGGTTGGTATCTTTCATAGGACTAAATATTTAATGCAACTTCATGCACTTTTAACTTAATTTGTGACATGTATATGGGGGAAATATGTTAGTAGAAGAATTCTGAGATTTTCTGAAGGTAGTTCTAGAACTTGGTGCAAATATATTTTATTACTACATAGAATTTATTTATCTTATTTCATGGGTTTAGATAGCTTCACAAATGTTATCTAAGTAATCAGATTTTTTTAGTGGTGGAGGAAAATGGCTAAATTATAAACCTGATTGTGTGACACTCCTGTGTGGGGAATAAAGATCACTTCTACATTCCTGCAGATGTCAGTATTGCATCACATGAGCAGCTTCCAAAAGGCTTCTTTGTTTTTGTTTTTCCATTTTCAATATCCACATAAACCCTTATGCTTTAAGTACTTTAGCAAATATTGCACCTGGTTATACCTGTAAGGTGAATGTATCCTTTTCCATTTTCTGTTGTGTTATGCATTTTCACAGTTGGAAAAATGTTCCACTTGCCTAAAAAGTGACAAATCTCTTAATTCCCCATGGTCTTCCACAAATGTATTTATACATGGCACAGAAACATTTCTTAATGCTAACATTTAAATATGACCCCTAATGCTAGTTAAATTCCTAAAATACTTTGATGGTTTTTGAAAGCTTGGTTTCTTAGCTACGATCCTGAGAAAAATTAAGGGGAGAGCCACATAGAGTGGAAGTTTCTTTCTCAATAGCAGCTACGCCTTATTCCACGTTGCCATCTGATTTTAAAATTCATCTGAGTCTTTTGTGCGAAAGTTTGCAGACATAGCCCAGGAAAGAAAGAGAGACTGGCCTCTTGAATAATTAAGCTTTTTATCAACTTCATTATGTTACAGATTACTGATAAAATGTAAAACTTTTCAACTGTCTCTTCAGTTAATCAAACAATCATATTATTTGTATGTGGCCTTTCCAAAGTTAAAAGCAGGCTCAAAGTGGCTTACAACATATAAACAATAACAGTGGTACCTCAGTTTTCTAATGTAATCCATTCTGGAAGACTGTTTGAGTTCCGAAACATTCGAAAACCGAAACTCAATAACCGACAGCTAGGCTTCAGGATCTCGCACACAGCGGAAGCCGTGTTTCCTGTTTGACTTCAGAGACGTGTTTGAAAACCAAAGCATTTACTTCCGGGTTTACAGCATTGAGAGTTCCGAAATGTTTGTCAATGGAGACATTCAAAAACCGAGGTACCACTGTACATAACTACAAACATAACATAGTCATAACCGAAACTTCAAAAATACATAACCAAAGTGAACAATTTCTACATCAATAATAAGTTCCAAAATAAAGATTCAGCTTTTATTCTCACTTGCTGACCTATATGAGCAAAGCAAGCGGAACCTGTGCATTCCTCCTTGGGTATCATACAGTTGGATCCGAAGGTATCTTCCACTTCCGCAAAGCCATTTCCGAGCTTAGGGAGGAGAGGGGGTTGCGGGTTAACCCCTCCCACACATGCGGGGGCTGGCCTTTTGCCCCCGTGAGAACAGGGAATCCCCGGGCGTGCCTTCGACCCTGCCCGCCAATCGGTGGGCTGGGGAGGCGGGGCCTAGCCTATTTAAGGCCAGGCACGCCCGGGGACCGCCCTCTTTCCCCTTTCCAGCTGAGCGTTTTTTTCCCATCCCACCCACCCTTTAGGCTTAGCTAGCTATGACCTTGCTATGGACTCCGGTTGGTCGCCGCAAGGGGCCTGGTAGGAATTTTTCCAATTTGGCGCACTTCTTGCCTTTTGGTTTTTTTGCCTACCTCGTAGCAAACGTCACAACTTTCGCGGTATTGGCGGTTAGGCATTGGCAGGGGGTTGAATTGTTATGCAAATGAATGGGGGGAAGGAAGCACCATCACCTTCCCCCAATGAAAAGGGTAGTCCGGTAGAGGACTCCGGGGGGCGTTGCCTTGTCCGAAACCTAGGGAGGTAAGGGCCTCCGGCACGCCCCCGAGCGGTGACACCCGTGGGATCCTAGTTGGCGTACTTCAACAGGACTCCCACGGCTTGTGGATAACCCTTCCCGGTCTCCATGCCGGGTAGTCGATAGGAGCCAATGCCTAAGGCCAATACCTTTCAATTCTGCAATCAATAAAGTTGTGGCCTTTTTATGCCCGTTAACCTTAAATAATGTGTCCAGTGTCTTCATTTCACATGGGGGAGGGGACTTGCCACACAAGGACTGTTTTACTCTTGCTGCTATTCCAGGAGAAAAGTGGAACTACACCCAACTTATTTTCTTCAGCTTGAGCAGGAAACATGTAAGAACTGCAGTGGAACCTCTTGCGTCAACACTTATGCAAGCTCTTGTACAAGTCTGCAGAATAGTGCTAATAGCTATTTTCTTTCAGCACATGGTTCTTTGGATCCAATCTGTAGACTTTAGGCTTGTCTCAAACATTACTAGAAAACATGTGTCATTCTTCCAGTATTCTTGCTAAGTAGAAGAAACTCTCAAAACGTTTAGATAGTAAGAAATGAGAAGTTGCATCTATTATGTGTATTTATTTCTTTAAAAACAGTGCTCTTTCAGAAGAGGAGAAATCTACATTACGTGCAGGGCTTATTGCCAATTTCAATGAGCCAATAAATCAGGTTAGTGATTATTACAAGAAAAAAATTCATATTAACACTCTAAGGCTGTATCTTGTAATTTTAAAGTTTAACATTAGAATTAAGTGGTTTTGGGATTATTATTATTTTTATAAAAGAAGCCTATTAAATGAAGAAATAATTCCTGCTAAATCTCAGAGAGATGAAATTATTAATGGTGGTAGATTAGCAGAGCCGGCAAGTGTATCCATTGTGCATGAGAAGACAAGTCAGAGATTTGTAAGGTTAATCATTTTTACTCTTCGTTTTCTGTTCCTAATTTTCAGTAGAATTGTCGGCAGAACAAAAGCTTAGCATCTAAGTGGCTTATTTGCAGGATGACAGCCTACTTTTATCAGATTTATCACCTGATCTGAGAAAGCGGTAGCTGTCAGGTGTTAGGTGCAATTCTGGACAATTAAATGTGGGACAACACAGCCTTATCTGTGGGGTGAGATGGGCAAGATGATAAAGTGTTCAAGCTGGAGATAGTTGAGTGTGAAGTTTGTTGGAGCAAAGATAGGCAAGAGTCTTGTGGACCTTTAAAGACTCTTACAGAAAAGGCAACCAAAATTATTAAGGGGGTGGGGCAGTTCCCTTATGAGGAAAGGTTACAAAATTTGGGGCTTTTCAGTTTTGAGAAAAGTCATGTAAGAGGCAACATAAGAAAAGTATATACAATTATTCATGGTGTACAGAAAGTGGGTAGAGATAAGTTCTTATAATGCTACAACTCATGGACATTCCCTGAAGCTGAGTGTTTGAGGTTTGTCTATGTAGATAAATTGTGGAATTTACTCCCACAAGAATAGTGATTGCCAGCGGCTTAGATGGCTTTTAAATTCATGGAGGATAAGATTACTGGTGGCTACTAGCCCTGAAGGCTATGTTCTACCTCCACAGTCAGAGGCAATATGCCTCTGAATATCATTTTTGGGGGGAATCACAGGTCTGGAGAGTGCTGTTGTGCTCAGGCTTCCCATAGGCACTTGGTTGACCACTGACTGTGAAAGCAGGATGCTGGACTCAATAGACTTTACAGATGAGGAAGGAAAAAATCCAATGAGCTGGGGAGACCCAAAAGACCCCATGAGGACTGAGCATGCTCAGTGGCCATAGAATACTGACAGATTTCTGGTACAGTGGAAATAGCAAACTGGATCAGAGCGGGAAAGGAATGACTGATTGGAAAAGTGAACGGGAACATTCCTTGTTCTTAAATCTTAAATTTTGAATTGAGTTAATTTATCAGCTTTGCAAAATGTTGGCTGAAATTTCATCAGATGTGTGAGGCTATTTAAAATGGAAACCAGTCACTTTAACCAGGACTGACTCCCTTTTGGATTGTGGCCATCATGCGCCTGCTGTCTTAACTGTATTTCCTTTGGTTGCCTTTGCAGATTGCCACTCAGATTTCTGTGTTGATTGCCAAAGTCGCGAGGCTGGATTGCCCTAGGCAGTGGCCAGAACTTATTCCCACTCTTGTCGAATCTGTTAAAATTCAAGATGATCTTCGACAGCACAGAGCTCTACTTACCTTCTACCACGTCACAAAGACTTTGGCATCTAAACGGCTTGCTGCAGATAGAAAACTTTTCTATGATGTAAGTATCCCTTCCAATAATGCAGTCTTTGAGTCAGATTAGGTTCTCCTATCAGGCATGCTATTTCATTTCTTCTGATCCCCGCATTTTAGAAGAGAGTAATATGACAGCCGCATGCAACTGGGAACACAGGAAGCTGCTGCCCAAGGGAACTCCAGTTTGAAAGTATTTCTTTTTAACCTTTGTTGTAGTTGATGACAGCCTGCTGGCAAAACGTGTCATTTTGATCAAGCGCTTCTTTACAGCACAATATCGGGCAACTCAGTCAATTTAATGTAATGTTTCCCAGTCTCCTGACCACGATGAAAAGATCCAACCTCCTCCTCTACTGTTGAATCCCCCTACTTCCTCGTGGACCAGGGTTCAAATCTCCACAGCCATGAAGCTCTGTGGGTGATCTTGGGCCAGTCATTGTCTCTCAACTTTACCTACCACACAGGATTGTGAGGATAAAATGGGTTGAAGGAGATATAAATGTAACAAATAAATAAAATTGTGTCTGCACCTTGGTTAACGTAAACCAGCAGCTAGCTATAAACCATCATTTGAAACCAGCTTCAAACTATCATTTTCTGTTCCACTGTTAAGTTTTTCCCCTTACTGCAGACATAATGCCATGGTTGCTGTAATAATAATAATAATAATAATAATAATAATAATAATAATAATAATAATATATTATTTATACCCTGCCTATCTGGCTGGGTTTCCCCAGCCACTCTGGGTGGCTTCCAGCAAACACTAAAACACAGTAACGCATTAAACATTAAAAGCCTCCCTAAACAGGGCTGCCTTTAGATGGCTTCTAAAAGTTTGGTAGATATTTTTCTCTTTGACATCTGGTGGGAGGGCATTCCACAGGGCGGGTGCCACTACCGAGAAGGCCCTCTGCCTGGTTCCCTGTAACTTGGCTTCTCGCAGTGAGGGAACCGTCAGAAGGCCCTCGGCGCTGGACTTCAGTGTCCGGGCAGAATGATGGAGGTGGAGACACTCCTTCAGATATACTGGACCAAGGCCGTTTAGGGCTTTAAAAGGAAAAGGCTGTTGAAATGGAATTGGGAGGAGACGGCGCACAAAACCCTCAGTGCGCTTTACAATTGCTGCTAAGAGAAATGGGAAGGCATGCATTATTTCAGGGTAGGGGTGAATGTATTTGGATTTTATTCGTTATGTATGTAAGGACGCACCCTTTTCTTTCTAATACACCTGGTGTTTCTTAACTAGAAAAGCTGCCTAAAACATTTTAAATGAATAGCTAAATAAATCGTCTTCAGATCTTGAACTTCATACACACCATACATTTAAAGAACATTCTCTCGCCTCAAGAATCCTGGGAACCAGCTTGTTAAGGGTGTTGGAAATTTGTGGCTCTGTAAGGGGTAAACTACAGTTTACAGGATTTCTAACAGGGTGTGTGTGTTTTAAATGTGTGGTGTGTATTCAACCAAAGCACACATCTTACTTTGCAGGCAGTCCTCAGTCATGGTTTAGATTCAGATGCAGCATAACTAAGGAAAACAAGCCAGGTTTAAATATTCTTACACACATCATACTAGTAAAGGTGATCTTTTTCTATTTAATAGAAACTGTGACATGGATCTGAATTAAGCATTAATAGTTATGATATTGTATGAGAGCTTATGATCCTGTTCTGTTACTTGGGGACTAAAACAAGCGTTTTCTCTGGCTTTATATTTCTTTAACTGTACTTTTTTGAAATGATAAACCCCATGCAAGAAGCTTAATTTTGATGAGCCCAACACAAAGGTTTACAGTGGGAATACATAAACTTTTTTAAGGGCAGTGATATTGAACAGTCTGGAGCACAATGTACAGGACAGCAGGTGGGGCTTCCTCGCATGAGAGGGTGTGTGTAGAATCTTTGATATGTAGAAAGCATGCTGATATTCCTGCAGAAAAAAAAGAAAACCAATCTATTTTCTGGAAAAGCAATTGCATTTTAAGACAAATTGGGTTATGTCTGAAACAAAAGTACTTGCACAACATTTTTTTTAATTTACAGCCATCTGTCTCCATCTTGCAGTGTTCTGAGGGAAGTTTAATTAATTTGAATTTTGCTTAGCTGTGTTTCTGTCATTATCATAGTTTTAACACAATGCTTATACCCAGAATATTTTTTCAGCTTGTTTAAGGACAAGCTTGTACTTTGTCGTGTACATTTTGCTAATCACTACAGCTGTTTTCATAGTACAGCATATAGGCTCATCTTCAGAAATGTATATGTTAACGTCTGAGTTCTGTGTGTGTCATTGTGTACATTACTGAAATCTTAACGGCAAAGGCCCAGTTCAGATAATCATAGCTTAGATGATTGAGAACCATGTGTTCACCTTTCCTCCTTCATATGTGACAGGACAGAGCAAGCCACAACTTCGTGTCACAAACCATGGTTAGCCTTGCACTTCCATACTCCTCATCACCACCCCTTTGCAGGTTAGACAGCGGAGCTTTCACTTTTAGAACAAGCCACGGTGGCACAAAACTCAAGGAACTGTGGATTGTTCTGATCAAGTACAGTTAAAACAAAACAGAATATCAAGTTTGATCCTGATACTGTTTTAACTGATGATGTTTAGAACAAATCTCAACTCCCTGAATTCATGTTGTTGTTGTTTAGTCGTTTAGTCGTGTCCAACTCTTCGTGACTCCATGGACCAGAGCATGCCAGGCACTCCTGTCTTCCACTGCCTCCCGCAGTTTGGTCAAACTCATGCTGGTAGCTTCGAGAACACTATCCAACCATCTTGTCCTCTGTCATCCCCTTCTCCTTGTGCCCTCCATTTTCCCCAACATCAGGGTCTTTTCCAGGGAGTCTTCTCTTCTCATGAGGTGGCCAAAGTATTGGAGCCTCAGCTTCAGGATCTGTCCTTCCAGTGAGCACTCAGGGCTGATTTCCTTCAGAATGGAGAGGTTTGATCTTCTTGCAGTCCATGGGACTCTCAAGAGTTCATATGTGAGTCAAAATTGTGGTTTGCTTTAAAACTGCAATTGGAACCTTTCACTCTCCTCTTACCTGCAGAGGAGTAGGGAAGGGGGAGTGTTAAAGGCCAAGGCTCACCATGGTTCATTGCTGATCATCAAAACCACATGGTTTATGATGATCTGAACTGGGACAAAGTCTGCCAGTGAGTTTAGTAAAATGCCATACTCAGTAGAAGTATTCACATACACTGATGTTTGTCTCAATTCTGTTGAAAAGGAAACATTTTCTCTCTCAGTGTGAGACTGGATGTGGCTAGATTTTATTTGCTTTGTGCATAGGAATATGCATAATTTTCTTCGGCTTGTTTCAGATTAAGAACAAACTGAGTGTTCCATATTTATGTAAAAGCTCCAAATGTTCAACCATTGTTAAGTGATTGGAATTGATTCTCATCACAACCATGTTTCGCATTCCACTTTTGGGATCTGGTTAGTTTCAACAGTGGTTAAGATAGGTAGTTCCCTTAAAGGCATAGAGGAGACTTTAGTGAGAAGAAAGGAGCACATGATCTATGGATCCTTAATTATATTTCGAGACCAGAACTGTTTTATTTTTAAAAATATTTATTTCTGATATTTATAAACTGCTTTTCACCATAGATGATTTTCCATCACCGTAAAAAAATACACTATTAAGAGCAGTTTCAGTTAAAACAGTCATGAGTGAAGCTGTATTCCAAAATACACTTATTAAAAAGTAAACGCCTTTGAGCTCACTGAAACTTATTGTACTTTGCATTGTGCTGCTGTGTCCTAATAAATCCATTGGAACAAGTTAGTCTTGACTACCTTAAACGCCATTACTTTCTATGGGATTTAGGCATGATTAATATAGTTGGATTGGTTCACTGTGTTCCATTAACAAGAACTATTTTGACTAGTAATTTATTTATTTTTTACATTGCAGTTAGCTTCTGGAATTTACAGCTTTACCTGTTCCCTGTGGAATCACCATACAGATACATTCCTTCAGCAGATTTGTACTAAAGATGAAACTGCTATGAGCAACTCACTAGAAAGAACTCTTTTATCACTGAAAGGTAATTAACAAAATGTGTCAGATCAGTATGAATGTGCACAGTAAGGTGGGCTTTCAAATTTTCTACTAATGGAGTAAGACATTCTGTGTCTTCAGAGAGTTGCATTTGCATGGGGATCATAAGAGATTTTATTTTATTGGTGTCATTCACTGGTTGCTGAGGGGTATGCAAAATTCTTTCCAGCACTTGGTGCTTTTCTAGACTGGTCTCGGAATACAGATTTATGTTAATTTTGAAAGCTCATGATTCCTAAGAGCATTTTGTATGTCTCTCCTACAGTGCCAGGTAAAATTGAGCCATTCATATTTTATACTGGTAGGATGTTCCATCCAAACACTCTTTGTTCCAAACTGCACATTCATTATATTCTTGGCACTCTTTGCTTCAACTTGCATACATGTTTTGTCTTGAGCCGCAGCTTATAATAAAAATATTGAAAGAGCATATTGGATTCCTGCTTTAAGACATGGAAGTGTGGGTGAAAAGATTGTATTCGCTCTTGTGGTGTGCCAGTGTGGTGTGCCAGTGTGGTGTAGTGGATAAGAGCGGTAGATTCGTAATCTGGGGAACCGGGTTCGCATCTCCACTCCTCCACATGCAGCTGCTGGGTGACCTTGGGCTAGTCACACTTCTCTGAAGTCTCTCAGCCCAGCTTACCTCACAGAGTGTTTGTTGTGGGAGAGGAAGGGAAAGGAGAATGTTAGCCGCTTTGAGACTCCTTCGGGTAGTGATAAAGCAGGATATCAAATCCAAGCTCCTCCTCTTCTTCTTCTTCTTCTTGAAACAGCAACCAAAATATTCTGTGACCCTTTGGAACTGGTTTTGTTAGATTTTCTTTCTTTTATCTGCTGCTGGTTTTACTCATTAGTGGAATATTAACAATGTCATGATAGAGTGAGAAGCCAAATGTTTAAAACTTCCAGTTTATTTGATTATTATTTTTTAAAGAAATGTTTGATATTTTAAGAAATGGAAACATTTTGCTGCAGTGGTTGTTCACTGTGTTGGCTATTAGACCATGAGTGGCTTTCATGGGAGTAGTAATATTTTATGGGGCAGTAACATTACTTCATTTTTCAGTGCTTCGTAAATTGACTGTTCATGGGTTTGTGGAACCTCATCGGAACGTAGAGGTGATGGTAAGCAAGGCGGATCCTTTATTTTTATAAGTATATTGGGCCTCGCCCCTTCTTTCCCATTATGATTAAAATTTCATCTTCAAACTGCGACAGCGTTAATATTACAATGGATGTCTAGAAAAGATTTGTCTGACCAGAAGTTAGGAATTGATACTTGTACGTGTGCCCCTTGGACGCCTGGCCATGCAGGTTTAGAATCAGCGTAGCATATTGTGAAAGGGACGCAGGTGGCGCTGTGGTCTAAACCACTGAGCCTCTTGGGCTTGCCGATCAGAAGATTGGCGGTTCAAATCCCCCCGACGGGGTGAGCTCCCGTTGCTCGGTCCCTGCTCCTGCCAACCTAGCACGTCAAAGTGCAAGTAGATAAACAGGTACCGCTCCGGCGGGAAGGTAAACGGTGTTTCCGTGTGGCGCTCTGGTTCGCCAGAAGCGGTTTAGTCATGCTGGCCACATGACCCGGAAGCTGTACACCGGCTCCCTCGGCCAATAAAACGAGATGAACGCGGCAACCCCAGAGTTGGTCACGACTGGACCTAATGGTCAGGGGTCTTTTACTTTTACCTTTACCTAGCATATTGTAGCATATTGTGGCATCTCCACCCCCATCATTCAGCCTGGACACTGAGCTCCGAGGGCCTTCTGGCTGTTCCCTCCCTGCAAGTAGTGAGGCTTCAGGGAACCAGGCAGAGGGCCTTTTCGGTAGTGGCGCCCACCCTGTGGAATGCCAGATGTCAAGGAAATAAACAACTATCTGACTTTTAGAAGACATCTGAAGGCAGCCCTGTTTAGGGAAGCTTTTAATGTTTGATGTTTTGTTGTGTTTTTGATAAAGTGACCAGGGAAACCCAGCCAGATGGGTGGGGTATAAATTTTATTGATTGATTGATTGATTGATTGATTTGATTTTCCTGAAAACTTTTAAGGTAGTGACAACAGGTACAAAAGGAATGTGAAGTATGCTGCCGTATAGTAGGCGTGTTAAAAAATGTACATATGTTGGGGAGAGGTCCCCCAGTACCTATTATGTTGATTAAATACTTTTTAGTGCAAATAATAATGTTGTACAAAGAAGCATGATTGCTTATAGGTTGACATGTGGAATTCTGTACCCTTTTGTACTTTAAAATGTTGCTTTTACATCTTCTAGGGATTTCTCCATGCAGTATTTGAGCGGTTGAAACAATTTTTGGAGTGTAGTAAGTATTTGAAGTATTGTCCCGCCTTATGGATTATATTTTACACCTCAAGATAAATAGTGCCATCTGAGGTAGCAGGAAAAAAATGTGTCATGCAGTGTAATACTCTGCTTGCTGGAAGTGTGTTCTGCTGTATCCAAAGAGACTTGCTCCTTAGTCAGTTTAAGGTTGCAGTTTTAGGCTGCAGATCTATGCATGCTTACTTGGGAGTAAATCCCATTGAACTCAGAGGATCTTGCCTCTGAGAATATCTGTTTAGTTTCTGTTGCCAAACGACAAATGCTTCTTAACCAAAGGATATTAGCAACAGTTAACAGCAAAAAAAGAAGCCATTTAACCAAGATGTTCACAAGAATGCATGTATGGGTTTTGAAATTCAAACTGGAAACTTCCTGGCTCAGTCTCTTCGCCACAACTACAGCAGCTATGTGGAATATCTGAATTCCTATCCATTATTTACATTATGTTTCTCTTGAGTGTGTTTTGTTCATCACATCACAGCTTCTATGTACCTAAAATGTGCATTTTGCCCAGTTGGAATATTGTTACTTCTGAGGCACCAACTTTACAAAATATGGCAGTTTTCAGTTACAGTTAAAAGGAAGCGTATGCTGCAATAAATCTGTTAGTCTTTAAGGTATCACAAGGTTTTTCTTCTTTTTTTCTTTTTTGCGTGTTTACTACAACAGACAAGCATGTCTTCTCCTTTGGCTGTCAATAATAATTGAGTTTTTTTACTGTTGTTTACCAGGTAAAAGTATAGAAGCAGATCACGTCTGCAGAGATCGCCTAGAAAAGACTATAATTCTTTTTACTAAAGTGGTAAGTTTCACTAAAGTGGTAATTTTCACTAGATTATTTTCAGCCAAATAATCTTAGTGAATTAGCTTCATGTAGTCAGTTTTAATACTGTCTTTTTAAAAAAATGGATCAGTTCAGCAGAATAAATTAGTCACAATAAAGGGGAAGGGCCTGGGACGGAGGCAGACACAGAACATCCAACTCATCATTCTAAAAAACTGACTATATCAACAAGCTGTTTTCAATTGCTTTTCTTTTTATATGGTTTTTGTAATACACGTTTTTATTCATTTATCTCTTATTATTAACCAATTGTGTTTTTGGTCTGTATTTCTCTTATGATAATCCTGTTACTGTCCCCCTTGCTTTTTAGCTTTTAGACTTCTTGGACCAGCATCCTTTTTCATTCACCCCTCTAATTCAGAGATCATTGGAATTTGCTGTCAGCTATGTTTTCACAGAGGCTGGCAAAGGAGTTGTGTTTGAGCGATTTATTGTCCAGTGCATGAATCTGATTAAGATGATAGTCAAAAATTATGCTTACAAGCCATCCAAAAATGTGGAAGGTAATTTGGCTCTTTTCATTTTTGATAGTCTTGATAGTGATTTATTCCTTTTTGGACATAGATTAATGAATTATGGATTTATTTCATGTGAACTATTTTACTGCAGATAGCAGCCCTGAGACTCTTGAAGCTCATAAGATAAAGGTGTCGTTCTTCACATACCCAACATTAACAGAGATATGCAGGCGGTTGGTCACTCAGTATTTCCTGCTAACTGAGGAAGAGCTAACAATGTGGGAAGAGGACCCAGAAGGCTTTAGTAAGAAGCTGTTCTTTATTTCAGCCTAATTTTAGTTTAAGGTACAATGCGTACTTTCCATTATTATCTAGGAATAATGTTGATGTTAGCAGCATGTGTAATATTGTATGATTGTTAACTAATTCCAGAAGCCCTTTTATGTACAAAGTTGCACATTTTTTTTTAACCAACATATGTAATTTAAAAACAATATGTACTTGATTGTGTAAAATTTATTTAGTTCTATGTTGCAGCTGTGGAAGAGACAGGTGGAGATTCTTGGAAATATAGTATCAGGGTAAGCATACTGCTTAAAATTCACGCAGAGATCTTATTACTTTGAATATGGACATTAAACTTGACATTTTGTGATGCAATCCATATTTTAGACATTACTGTATGTACACCGTCCTGACAGGACCCTCTGGCACGCTACCAAAGACCTCTAAATCCAGGCAGACTTCAGGCTATGCTACTGTTTCCTAAATTGTTTTCTTCCTGGCTGGAAGGTTTCACACTTGCTCTGACCATTTGCTCCGGTGCTAAACTTCCCACCCAGGAAGAGAGCAGAGTGGCGACAATTGTGCAGTCTTTGTACTCTGCAGTTTTCAAGTCCCAAGTATTCCTGGAGGAAAGGATAGAAAGCGTTGTGATCAGCACAGCAGAGCTCTTTTGTGGGTTCATGCTCTCTGTGAAATTGGTATGTCATGCTGATATAGATGCAAGTAATAACATCCTTGTTTATTACCAGATAGAAACCCTTTGACGAAATCTTTCATCAGACTCGCCCGTGCCATAAAGCAAAACAGATATTTTGTGGCTAGGTGCAGATCCACATGGTGGCCTTGATCAGGGGCTTTGGTGTGTGTGTGTGTGTGCGCGCGTTCGCGCGTTCGCGCGTGCGCGCACACACACACACACACACACACACACACAGGCTTCCCCAAGTTCCTCTCCTAATAGCAGAGATTCTGCATGTTTTCAAGCATTTATTTTTACACTTGTTATGAGTTCTGTAGATACATCATGGAGCGGATGGTTAGATCCAGAGGAGAAATGGGAGGAGCTTGTGGAGTTGGAGCCGGAAGGGTCCTAGCAGGATATGGGAAGTGAAATCAGGATCCCAAGAAGTATCTGAGCCCAGGGAGGAGACCAGTAGTCTAGGGAGTGGAGATTTGGATCCAGGGGAGGGACCGGGCAGGTTGGCAGAAGAGGGTGACATTGGACACCCCAGTTTAATACCTCCTGCTGTAGAGCTGCCTCCTGTAAGAGAGGAGTCTTCTTCTGGGGGAGGCCACTGAGTAAATTGGATGCTGAGCTGGCGCCAGCATTGCCTCCATTTGCAAGGGCATGAAGATGCCAGCACCGGTGCAGACAAACCTCACAGACCCAAACCCTTAAAGGGACTGTCCACTTACTTGCCAAGTCATAGGATAGTAGACCAGTATGAAGTAAGCAGCACATAAGCGGCACACAAAACACTACCAAACCATTCTACGTTCTAATCACCCTGTCTAACTCTTGTGCGTAACATCACCGACACTTCGTTTGATCAAACTTACCTTTGTTGATATCTACAGGAGCCTGGCTAAAGGAACTTTAAAGACTGAATCTTCCTTTTGGACACAATTTGAATGAGTTTTCTGTTTGTGGCTAAAACTGTGTTCTCTCAATTTTTGGATTATTAATAAAAGATTTAGAACATAGAATGGTTTGGTAGTGTTTTGTGTGCCGCTTATGTGCTGCTTACTTCATACTGGCCTACTACGAGAATTGGCAGCATAGGTTCATTTTTTCAAGTCCTAGGATAGTGGCTGCTTGTTATTTTAAGAGCTGTGCCTGCCCTGCTCATCAAAAAGAAGGTGTAGGGAGCATGTTACTTGTTGGATCAATGTCTTGGCTTGTGCTTAGCAAATAGTCCAGGCATGTCCAAAGTCCGTTTTGGTGGCCTAATCCGGCCAGCTGGTTGATTTAATCTGGCCCCTGTGGCAGTGTATGTCCGGGGGTAAAATCAAATCCTAAAAAAATCTCAGCAACTTCAATCCTTAAAAAAACCTCAAAAACTTTGGTCAGCCCTCACGCAAGTTCACTTCATCAAATCTGGTCCTCTTTGAAAAAAGTTTGGGCACCCCTGAAATAGTCTATACCTCTTAAATAACTGCTGCACCTAGTGCTAGTGATAGATGAAATATTGCCACATAATAATTGAAAGCTTAAGCCCTATTCAGTTCCGATTATGGTTTCACACTGTTTCAGGCGAGTTTTGTACTCATTATTTTCGGTCAGTTGTGTCTATTTGGGGCTCCGTTGTATTAATTTACTTTGTAAATGCTCAGTTCATACCTTTAAGAACAATTTCCCAATGTTTATAATTACAGGATGTGTTTCACTTTTGCTGTCATGTCATATTTAGCTATTTCCTCAATAGTGCCTTTTTAAAATGAATTTGCCTAGCATATTTTTGCCCTAAATAATGAACAGTTCTTTTCCTCCCCCAGCCATGCACAGAAGTGCTCTTCATTGATATTTTTCACGAATACAATCAGACTCTCACTCCAGTTCTGCTAGAAATGGTTCATACTCTACAAGGTACCTTTAAAAAAAAAAGTTTTGTTTAAAATTATATATTGTGCGGAACGTTGAGCAGCACTTAACATTTTCATTGTAAAATAGTAGTCCTTCTAGTTCTTTTTGTATTGGTTGTAGTCAATCATGCATGCACAAGGATGAAACTCTAGAACAGGCATAGGCAAATGCAGCCCTCCAGATGTTTTGGGACTACAACTCCCATCATCCCTAGCTAACAGGACTAGTGGTCAGGGATGATGGGAGTTGTAGTCCCGAAACATCTGGAGGGCTGAGTTTGCCTATGCCTGCTCTAGAAGACTTTCCAAATCAGCTTAGTGAACTCAGTTTCTCTTGAGACTACCCAGGCAAGCCCTACCCCAGCTGCGCTCCCCACTCGCCTGTACATTCAAACGTCCTTCATGTGGAGGAGCACCACACATGTACACTGGTCTGCAAATAGAACTCTCTGTTGGATGTAGTTTGAGCATGCAGACATCGAGGAGTGGTCCTGCGACCTTCTCTTTGCAGTCTTTCAATACACGGAATCAGGGCTTTAATTTCACTGCGTGCTGCATATTATAGTTACTCTATATCTTTGCCTTATCTCACAATAAAATAAAAAAATTAACCGCCCAATGCTGTTCTTACTCAAATCCTATTTGTGTTCTAACATTTTTACACTGTGTTTTAAAGTATTCAACATCAATACAATGTAATAAATTATATTATCCTAATTATATCTCCTAAATACTTGCCCCTCATAGATTCTCTCTTCCCACTTTAAGGGGAAGAATAAAAATCTTAATGCATCAGAAACCCTGCTTTTGCAATGAACACTACTTATTACTTATTTAAGTACATTTTGCTGCATTATGGATTTACTTGCTTTTTAATTATTTATTTTCAGGTCCTACTAACATGGATGATACCCAAACTCTGCTGATTAAAGATGCTGGTAAATTCTGTTTTTTTCGCATTTTAAATGGAGAGACTGGCAGTTGCTTGTTTTTTTTAATCTGTTCTAATAACTGACAGCATTAGAATGTTCCAAGATTTTGAAAGCCAGTATTGGAATAATCAACTGAAGTTGGGAGGGCTGCAACAGCTTTGGAATACAGCTTTTGAGGTGTAGTTTTTGTGGAACTACTGTTCTTTTAAGTTGCTTTTAATAAAGCTGCACTCCTACACCATCTTAACTGGGGAAGCCTCATTGCATATGGGAAGTGGGCCACGGCAGGAAGGAGAGAAAGGTGAAGACCCATTGCAGAAGTCTGTTCTGATTGCGCACAGATATTATTGCATACATCTCTCTCTCTCTCTCTCTCTCTCTCTCTCTCTCTCTCCACACCCTTGCATCTGAGTTACATTTCTTGTTGAATTGATGTATTTAAAAGACATAATTCAATTAAGTAGATTTGTTTTGCAAAAGAGGCTACGGTATTTTGTTTCATTTCCCCCCCTTCAGTGTACAATGCAGTTGGACTGGCAGCGTATGAGCTATTTGACAGTGTGGATTTCGATCAGTGGTTCAGAAACCAGCTGCTAGCGGAATTGCAAATCACTCATAACAGGTACAAGCCCCTTTCTGTTGGCTGTCAATATGAATTCAGCAAGCTTTGGTATGAAGTCTTAACTCTCCCGTTACGCTTTGCAGTTCTTCACTTTCACATTGGTATTTGCAGTAGATTTCTCTGCTTTCAAAAAAGCAATAAATATGCAGTATCTTTTATTGATGCATCAGCTTTTGATCTGGCAGCATGCCTGTTTTGAATGGCATAGAATTCTCCAATGGCTTGCCTTCTTGTTCTAGATCTGCTTTGACTTCTCTCAGTTCTTTGTCCATGTTATGCGGTTTGCTACGTGCAGGTCTTATGGGGCTTGAAATCAAGTAAATCGCCCTGCAGCACCATGCACCTTGGCAGCACTCTATAAGTAACAACTTCACTTGGGTTGCAATAATGCAAAGTATCTTAAGATTTACTGTATGATAATCCCCGTATTGTCAAGGCGTAGTGTTGAATATTCTTTGAATAGCTAACTGCATCATAATATAAAATTAAAATCTAAAAACTTGATGACCGGTCTTTATGAAACTAAGGTGTTAGTTCAAGGGCATTTATTTATTTTTAGTATAAGAATTGTGAGGATTGTAGTGCCAAAATATCTTCCTAGAGACAGCAGAATCTGTCCCTCCAACAGATTTCACTCGTGGAATGTTTTCAACATTCATATCCTATAATTTAAATAAGCAAATTTACCTGTTTGAAATTATTGTGGAGACACTGTCTCCCATAGAAATAGACCTTTGGAATGTTTATTCTGCAGTGTTCTGCAGGGGCTGAGGTGGAGACCTGAGCAGTCTGATGTTGATTATAAAAACAAACACGTGTTCACACTTTGTTGGTAGAAATTACAGTATTGAAAAGCATTTTTTATATTGACCCCTAAACAATTTAATGCAATACAATCTTAAAAGCCCTTTCTTCACATAATAATGTTTGTTATGTTTAAAGGTATAAACCAATCCGTCGGCGAGTGATCTGGCTAATTGGACAATGGATTTCTGTGAAATTCAAGTCTGACTTGAGACCAATGCTGTATGAAGCAATTTGTAATTTGCTTCAAGACCAAGACTTAGTGGTACGTATAGATCAATCTCTTTGACAAATACTCTGTACTGTATTTATTTTTCATGTAACTGGCCTTTCTCTTCTACCTTGCAAATAGTATGTGCTTTTGTTCATGCTCTTGTGTTAGGAAGGTCTCTCAAGCTTTAGTTCTGTTTAGGCTTACCTGACAGCAATCACACTTCTGAGTACATGCATAGCCTGAGCTGTTTGTGAAGTTTTATTATCTTTGATCATCTCTACGCACCTGAAAGCTGTAGAAAAGTTAACTATAGTTTTGTATGGAAACTTTTCTAGACGGCTCAAGTCCTTACAGAGGACTAGTTGAATTTGTGAGAATAATCCGCCATTGTATATAGTTGCAGAACGTGTATGCATTAGATTATGGCTCATGCTGTATATTGGAGAAATTTTCCTACTTTGCCAGCAGGCCAATATCTGCCACCTGAGGAATCAGTCCATTGAGTCACATTTGTAGAGCTACTTTAAATGTCCAGACCTGATCTAGTAGGCAGGGCTTGAGTTGCAATGATCATTCATTTCCAATGCCCATCAAGTGAGAGTCTTGGATGGGCAAGAACAACCTGGATGAAAGCCTGAATGCTGTCTAGTGCAATATATCTGCTTGTTTGATGGGTGGCCATTGGGTTTGATATCTTGTACTGTTCTGTCAGTTGATTTAATTTGTCTTCTGGTGTTTTTGCAGTGCGCACTTAGTAGAATGGATGGAGTGATTGCTGATGGTCTTTAGGTGATTGAGAGGGAGATATTGGAGTGATTGGATGGATGGTGGGATATTGTGTAATGGTGGATGTCTGTGAGGTGTGGGAGAAAAGTAGGATGAGTAGTGGTACTGAATGATTTCAGTGTTTCTGTAGTAGTCAGATTGGTTCAGAGTCTATCTACACACTAGATCTGGGTGTTAGTAAGTGGTGCTGCATATTGTGAGTCAGGATGTGCCTTGGCAAGAGGGAGGGTGAAGTGGGAAGGGATACTTGACTCTTTAGATGTTTTCAAGAAGTATTGCTACGTTTTGCTTTGGGGGGGATTTTTATTGTTTTGTTACTGCAGTTTTCCAGTTCAGTCATTTGTTATATCTATAGCTATTAGGGGACGCAGTTGGCGCTGTGGGTTAAACCACAGAGCCTAGGACTTGCCGATCAGAAGGTTGGCAGTTCGAATCCCCGCGACGGGGTGAGCTCCCGTTGCTTGGTCCCTGCTCCTGCCAACCTAGCAGTTCAAAAGCACATCAAAGTGCAAGTAGATAAATAGGTACCGCTCCGGCGGGAAGGTAAACGCCGTTTCCGTGCGCTGCTCTGGTTTGCCAGAAGCGGCTTAGTCATGCTGGTCACATGACCTGGAAGCTGTACACCGGCTCCCTCGGCCAATAAAGCAAGATGAGCGCCGCAACCCCAGAGTCGGTCACGACTGGACCTGATGGTCAGGGGTCCCTTTACCTTTTACCTTTATTGTGTATGTTATTTTTGTAAACTGCTTAAAGATTGTATTGGTATTAAATGTTGTATCAATATGTGAAACATAAATAAATGTGGGACAAAGAGTCACCTTCCAATTCTGCAGCTCGGTAAAGAAAATATTTTTGTTTTTCTCATGGTTGAATTGCATAGGGTGAGAAATAGTGCACCGTCAATAGACCTGCCAGTACCCAATGTCCATCTCTCATACAATAAGCACTTAAATATCAAACTATAAATAAAAAAGACAATATAATAAATTTCCAGTACTTGAAAACACAAGTACATCACATTTGATATATGGATTGGGCCCTCAAATTACTGGACCGAGCTGATAAGTTTTACAAGACTAACTACACTGTTCACATTCATGCAAGCAAAGCTGATTAATGAGCCTTTGATAGTTGACTACATCTACATAGTTTTGCTGTGATCATAAACTTCAGTTTCTTTATATTTTGATTGTGTAATATTTGACCCACCCTTCTGTCATTGAATATATATTTGCTCTGTATATCTTTAACTTGAACAATGTATATCCATCTCAAAATCAATTCAGATTGTGTTCCATTATGAAATTAAAGATGTAAAGTTTGGCTATAATGCCGTTTACAGCAGCTGAATTGGTAGTTCTGACTGGCAGCTTGTTCAAATAGCAGGAAGAATAGCCTTGTAGAAGGATAAAATTTTAATAAGAAAGATAAGGCATACAGTAAGGCATATCAGTCTGAAGCAAAGCCATATCACACTGAAAAATTTCCACCCCAGACTTGTTACACGATATTAATTTTCTCTTTCTTCTCAACCAGAATATCTTCAGTACCAAACAAAATAACCAACAACCTTCAAATACACTTCCCCCGTGTCCTCAAGTTTGACAATTGAGTACCATTTTGAATTGTCAAATCTGAAACAAAGGTTGTTTGATCATCACATCAATACACTCATTTTGGATACATTAAAAATGAGGAATTTGGGAATAGAGTGAAAATAAGGAGGTGAAAAACACTTGGTGAAATGTTTAAGGAGAAAATGGTCTATCAAGTTCTTAAATATAAGACTCTCAAATAGTTGAATTTGTTATTCTGTTTCTATGTCGTGGGGCAGGGATCAGCCAATAGAAATGAAAGATATAGTTTGCTGAACTGTGTATCAACTTTGTGAATATTTTGTGAAAATGTTTTATAAACAAATCTAACTGACCAACATTATTTGTTCTTGTTTAATTATTTTCCTTCAGGTCCGTATTGAGACAGCTACAACTCTGAAACTAAATATCCTTTTCCTTATTTAAAGTATTCCATCGTTAACGGAATCACTGAAATTGCTTTGATTTAATGTTGCTCGTTTCAAAATATTAACTGCACAAAGATTTTGGTTTTCCTTAACTACATTTTACCTGTGGATGACTTCGAGTTTAGGACTGATCAGTTTCTACCAGTAAGTGCATGTGACCCCCTCCCTGTGACCCCGTCATATACTAAATTCAAAAGCAAGTAAAACCACTTAATTGAAATGCAATCATTTACTTCGGTGTGGTTAGAATTCAGTAGTGTTTCTTAAGAAGTGAAAATTGAAATTCCATTAGAACATAGCATGAAGAAGTAGGGGTAGAAATTGGGAGTTGTATCAAATGTTGTATGAGCAAAATTTTACTTGCACAGCACAGCCTTCTCTTCATCTCTTTCTGAAACCCCACCCCCAAATCTGCTTAAGAGAGTCTTCCAATCCTCTGGAGCAGATTTTGAAGGGGTGCTGGGGAAAGGAGGAGCAAAGTTGTCTCTTGTGCAAGTAGAATGGCACCATTGGACACATCCCTGGATAATAGAAATCATTTGTAGAATCTCTAAAATACACTCCTGTTCTGTATATGATTAGCATCTTGCAGACCACACTGACATTGCATGGTGGGATTACTATAGTGTATTCTTAGCAAGGTAGTTATTTGGGCTGTTTGTGAGTCTCTGCCTCACCTTCTTAAGCCCTTTCCTGAAATGCTGGACCTACATTTTGCTGCTTTACAACAGGAAGTCATTTTGTAGTGTGGCATAGCTGCTAGTGTTGTGCCGTTAGTGAAGTCTAGAGTAATTCATTGGGCAAATTGAATAGACTGAGAAGAAGGGGCCTATGGAATGGGATGAACAGAGAATGTACAATGTGAGGGAAGAAATGGCAGAGAGAAAGTAAGATGTTGAGGAAAGGAAAGACTGAGAAGAAAGGTGAGGCCTGGGGGGCAATATGGTGTAAGTAGTGGTGGATAAGTCAGGATTTGTAGCTTTGGATGTTCTGGGAGTTTGGTCTGTGGGAACAGAGAAGAGGGATTTAATGTGGCCCAGGTCGGTATTTCCCATGTTAAACTGACACTACCCAGATATTTTGTGGCTGGTCCCTAGAGTAATTGAATTAATGGTTAAGAACTGTATCAGTGTCCTTACTAACTCAGACCCATGTTGTCTTTCTTTTGCAGTATCTGGAATCTATGTTTACCCTGCTCTTTCAGCTTCTTCAAGAAGTTAGAGAATGTGACACAAAGATGCAAGTTCTTCATGTTCTGTCTTGTGTAATTGAAAGAGTCAACATGCAAGTAAGTAGATACCTCAGAGTGTGGAAAAACTGTTGCACATCTAAATTCATAGGAACACAAGACTTTGAAACCATTAAATATTGGCCTATTTCTGCGTTTGCAGTTCCAACACTATCCCAACCCCCCTTTAAGCATTTGAACTGTTTGAACCAAATCCCTTTAGACATTTTGAATGTGTGGGGGAACCTTGATAGTGTCCAGCCACTCAAAGTTCTGTAACAAACCCGCCAGACATTGGAATGTTTTCTCAGGCATTCTTTGTGTGTCCCGATCCTGAACAAGCAAGTCAAAGTTGTTATCTTTAGTAATTTATCACTTACTTTACATGGGTTGTGAACGCATTGATGTTGATTTCCATACAGTTGTAGCACTCCTTATTGGGGGGTGGGGGGGGTGACGACAACCCAAAGCAACTAACAGTAACTGGGGAAAAAGAAAGTAAAATTCTAATTCATTCGTCCCTATGAAACCTTTTTTTTCCCCTGAGGCTGTTCCTACAAAATCTTACATGGAGGGTTGTAATCTATGAGAACTTAAGATCTAACTATTAAAATTGTACCACTTTATTTTAACCACAGATAAGACCTTACGTAGGATGCTTGGTTCAGTATTTACCTCTCCTTTGGAAACAAAGTGAAGAGCACAATATGTTGAGGTGTGCTATCCTTACTACCTTAATACATCTTGTCCAGGTAAAATATCTGATGTTTTTTCTTCTTTCCCCTCTCTGATCATTAGCTTGTGTTGTATCTTGTTAAAACTTTAGTTAGAACAAGTGGGAACCCACATCAAAACGTTGCAGTGTACCTTGAACCCCTAAGAAGTGTGCATTCCTCCAATGCTAATCCTCCTTCCAAAATATTTATTATAAGCTTTTAGGGCCTTGAGCAGGCCAGCTGTGTCTCTCTCTATGTCTCTCCCCCACTGACCCTGCTTTCAGTAGCTTAACGTTTCACAGTTCAACTGCCTTCATCCATAAGTTTATGCAAGATAATACTCTGGAATAGCTGCTACTCCTCTCCGTACTAATTATTTTCTTGGGTTAGTATTGGCAGTCAGCACAAAATCAACACAGAATGAGTTGAAAGACCCATTCTTTAAACACAGTAGCAACACTTGCACAAGGTTGTGTCCTTTTACTGTCAATTAATGTATCTGGAGTTTAGTTTGGACAGAGCTTGCATAGAATCAATAATATACTTAAACCATTAAGGTTATTACCGGGATTTGATGTGGGTCATTTCTCAGGACTTAGCCTTGGAATCTGTTTTCTGCACCAGTTATGAGTCCCTGGGATGTGTAACGCATCATAAGGAGAAGTGTATCTGTAGAATTTTTACCTGAGTAGCAGTAGCCTGTCCGCAAATGCAGGATTAAAATTTAGGGCTGTTTAGTGTAGATTGGCAGCTCTTGTCGTATAAATCAAGCTCTTAGTGACTTCTAAGTGAAAGCCTGTTTTAGCTTAATTTTTTCTAATCTTCATTGGTGAGTATTATGAGGAAGTGTTCTCGGAGGGGGGGGAAACATGCCAGCCACATTGTGATAATTTTTTGTTTTTTAAGAGTCCATTTTCCTAGCAATGAGCCCTCCTGCCCATTCTTTCTCTCCAGTCTTCTGAACTGGAACAAGAGGGCATTGGAGCGTTTACTGGTACATGTTTTGCTCCCATTGCTTCTTGGAAGTTTGATGTAGAACCATAGTGTGGAGTCAGGAGAGTGCCATTTCAACAAAAGAAAGTTGTTCAAGCTGAGAAAGCTGTCCCTTTTCATATCTAGACTGTGAACCAGAGAATACAGTATTGTATCTAATCTTGTTTCTCTGAGGTTCGTATCCCACTCAGCCAAGCCTTATCCCAAAAACTGACTGTTCTAATTACTTCAAAGTAGAGTCACTTGCCGGCTTTTTATAGCGGCTAATTACTTATATTGTTCTTTTCCTGAAAGCCTTTTCAAAAATTTCAATAATCTGCTATCGCTCCTGTTTGTAGCAGCAAGTACTCAGGTGTTCTGATCAATGTGTTGTTATTTCTTCAGGGCTTAGGAGCAGATAGCAAGAATCTTTATCCATTCCTGCTCCCGGTTATTCAGCTAAGCACTGATGTTTCCCAGCCCCCTCATGTGTATCTTCTAGAAGACGGACTAGAATTGTGGTAAGCATTTTGTGCCACTCCCTTCAGAAAACCAGAGCAATTTTATACTTGAATTTGGGTAATGAATGTGACTGGGGTATGTTGAAGGATCAGAATGCATGGAGAAGGAGTGGTGAGCCTCTGGCCCAGGGGCCTCCTTATCTGGCCCTCAGGATTCGCTCTGCCCTGTGTCATTCAGTGCTTCAGCCTAGCTGGAATACTGTGATAATCTTTGTGAGGTGTGTGCGTGGCTTTTGTCTGGTTTTATATTCTGATTTTATCCTGTGCACTACCTTGAGACCTGTGGGTATATAAATTCTAACAACAACAACAGTAATGATGTAGCCTGCCCTATGAAAATAAGAAAATAATTGTTTTGGCCAGGCCCACCATGGACAGATGCCCCCAGACAGAAATGTGGCCCTCAAGCTAGAAAAGATTCCCCACTCCTGATGTAGGGTATTAGTAAGTCACTGGGGCAGCTACCGTATTTTTTGCTCTATAAGACTCACTTTTTTCCCTCCTAAAAAGTAAAGGGAAATGTGTGTGCGTCTTATGTAGTGAATGCAGGCTGCGCAGCAATCCCAGAAGCCAGAACAGCAAGAGGGATTGCTGCTTTCACTGCGCAGTGATCCCTCTTGCTGTTCTGGCTTCTGAGATTCAGAATTTTTTTTTCTTGTTTTCCTCCTCCATTGTGGTCTTATAGAGCGAAAAATACGGTGCATTTTTTTTTAAGGGGAAAAAAACTCCAGCATCTTTTAACCCCCTTTCCTGCATTCTGATCCAACAGTTTCTTTCCAGTTTTACTGCTGAATTTAATGTATTAGTATTGTTTTATTATTATGTTTTGTACACGACCATTATACTTTTGACTGTTGAGCATTTTATACATGGTTTTAAATAAATAAATTTATTTGTAGTCTAGATATCCAAGCATGCTTTTAAATATTAATTTTAAATAATATGTGTGACAGATTTGGAAACAGCTGACCTTCAGAGTTGACCAGAGTGGAAAGCTTCACTTTTAATAGTTACCATTGACTCTAGGAGCTACAGTATTATCACATGATGAAGACCTTCGTATGTAGTTTGACTGATAAAGGAGTTTAAAAACATAATAATGTTCATTGAGTTCTACGGTATACAAACATGGAAAAGCTACAATACCTATTGCAGGTCTTTCTTATTTCAGAATACAAAACATAAAATAAGATCTAAAGAAACATATTAATGGAAACAATGATAAATGAGTTTTTTCCCCTCCCTTCCCTAGGCTAGTAACATTAGAGAATAGCCCTTGCCTTACCCCAGAGTTGCTGCGAATTTTTCAGAACATGTCTGCTCTTCTTGGTGAGTTATCAATATTTAAATCTAATATGAACTGCATGGATACCATTTACATTCAAAACTTATCTAGCAATATTTCATGTGCCATGTTATTTATTATTTGTACTTGTTCATGTAAGCAGATGAACAAGTACATCGCTTCCAAGGAAGAGCCTAGTGATAAGATCTAACAATTTTAAAAAACAAACCCTGAATCATATATTGTACACAATTTGCCATCTGTATATTTAATGCATATTCTTCTGCATCCGTAAAAGCCGCAATCCAGGGGCAGTTAAGAAGCTGAAATTCCACTGGGATTTACCCAGTTTAAGTGTGCATATCATTGTAGAGTTCTTATTTGTATCTACTATATTTATAGCAATGTGTCGACTGCATCCTGGGTTTTTTTAACACTCACTATTTTGTAGTATTTTCATTAACCAAGTAAAACCTTTATGGTTCATGTTTTGGAGAACCTTGTAATAAAAGTAGGTATTTCTTAGCTCTTGTGAAAACGTATACCATTATACAGTTCTGTGACACTGCAAGCCTTTCTTCTTTGCTGTTTCCTGTCCCTGTCTCTGCACATATAACTGAGAGTGTTTTCTTTCTAGAGGCCCTTGCATATCAGTCTGGAGGGCATGCATAGAGACTTTGCCTCAGCTTGGAACCTCTTTTTCCCAGAAGTCTGCCAAAGCTCAGACTTAAGTATTTTTTATGGGGGACACCATAATCTTTTCAGTTCTCTAAAGGTCTTAGTCCAGACATAGGCAAACTCCAGCCCTCCAGATGTTTGGGACTACAATTCCCATTATCCCTAGCTGACAGGACCAGTGTTCAGGGATGATGGGAGTTGTAGTCCCAAACATCTGGAGGGCCGGAGTTTGCCTATGCCTGTCTTAGTCCAACCCTGGGTGCATTTTATTTTTCAATCGGTTTTGAATTTGGCTCTCAAATTTCCACTATTAACAAATTGCCAGAATAATGATGACATGTAAAAAAAATTATCTCTAACATTGTTAGCACTTGTTTTCGTAGAGTAACGATGGCTGCATTTAGACCAACTTCTGTTCTGATGTGAGGATTTCTCCCTTTTCTTGCTGTTTTTTGCACTTGGACAGCCACTGATCTAGGGGGTTCTTCCTCTGGGCAAGAGGGCAAAAGCAGGTGCAAATTACCTTTGGAGGTGATTGATTTACAGCTTCATCTGCTGCGTTTCCTCCAGGGCAACACATTTCACAGCAGCATGTGATGCAGTGTAATGTGGGTCAAGGGAGGAAGGAGTTGTGAGATTTTATCAGACATTTCCCCCATACTTTGAAGCCAGTCTTTTCATACACAAGTGATTGAAACATTTTTTTTAAAATTTAAACTAGGGGAAGAGTTGAAAAGTGCCCATTAAACCTCCACTGTTCCCCTTTATCTCTGATGCACAGAGATAATATGTGCTGATGCTTCTGTAGCTAAAGCAACAACATTCTCAAACAAGAGGGAGGCACCAGCAGGCTCCAGAAAACCCCAGGTTTTAGAGAAGTACCTTAGGGAGGAAAGGATCGAGCATGCTCAGTTATCGTGCAGTGCTTCCTGGTGTTGGGAAGGGGGAAAACAGATGGCCAGAACGGAACGGAGTTTTGTGGAGGAGGACGTGGCTGGCTGAATAGAAAAGAGAATAGGATTTCTCCACACTGCAGCATTTCGCACCAGGTCCCCACTTTGGAAAATAACAACAACTTCTTCTTCTTCTTCTTCTTCTTCTTCTTCTTCTTCTTCTTCTTATTATTATTATTATTATTATTATTATTATTATTATTTATACCCCGCCCATCTGGCTGGGTTTCCCCAGCCACTCTGGGCAGCTTCCAACAAAGATTAAAAATGCATTAAAATATCCGTCATTAAAAACTTCCCTAAACAGGGCTGCCTTCAAATGTCTTCTAAACGTCAGATAGTTGTTTATCTCTTTGACATCTGATGGGAGGATGTTCCACGGGGTGGGCGACACTACCGAGAAGGCCCTCTAGATGGGCACACACAGTCATGACAATAACTCGTGGAAATGTACTCACCATAATCTATCATAGTGACAGTTTGAGTTGACAGTATAACCTTAAATAGATCCATGTAGATAATGTGGCCTCCAGCCTGAAAATAGACAGGAACTATAGTTCAGTAGTAGAGCAATATACATGGATAAAATCCCAGGTTCAGTCCTTGACATCTCCAGGTCAGGCGGCAGGTAATAGGAAAGGCCTCTGCTCTACCCAGCGTGGTGTAGTGGTTCAAAGCGGTGGACTCGTAATCTGGAGAACCGGGTTTGATTCCCCGCTCCTCCACATGCAGCTGCTGGGTGACCTTGGGCCAGTCACACTTCTCTGAAGTCTCTCAGCCCTGCTCACCTCTCAGAGTGTTTGTTGTGGGGGGGGGAGGGAAAGGAGATTGTTAGCCGCTTTGAGACTCCTGAAGGGGAGTGATAAAGCTGGATATCAAATCCAAACTCTTCTTCTTCTACTCTTCTAAGACCCTAGAGAGCTGCTGCTGACCAGAGGAGATGGTCCTGAGATAGATGGGCAAATTGTCCGATCATGCATAAAACAATTTGCTAGTCCTCTAAATTATTTCTAGAATTCTCTTTGGCTGCATTGCAAAGTCCTTCTGCAGCTTAACTTTTTAGAAAGCTTTTAGTGCCATCCGGTTGGGTTGGTCTAGGAAAAGAGCTCTGATTTCAGCAAGCGTTCTGTTTTCCAGAGATCCAAATGAGATGTTCACAATTAGGTCTGCGAATTAACTCAGTTATCCAAACCTACTTGGCCTGCTTTGTATAAGCAAGTTAACTGGGTCACTTGGATCAGTAGTTTGGAAAACCACCAGCGAGTAGCTGAGTTCAGCAGTTGAATCTGGCACAATGTGGTTCTTTCACTAGAATTAATAGTTTGCTGCTGCTGCTCACCAGCAAACTCTCCCCCAAGAGCAGTTGTACAGTTTTATGTGTGCTTTCCAGCGGTAGCTGATGAAAGGAGGAAAACGCTCTACACATTGCAGTTACAAACCAGACTTGAGAAAGTAGCAGTTATCATGAGATACTTTTCACATGAACATTAACAAGAAAGTTTTTTTATTCATCCTGCTGAGCTGTGGCTGTAATCGTAATGTAACAGCCTTTCTGTTACATTAGTCCAAGGTACCAATTAAATTGTAAGTGAGATTTATGCACTTATTTCTAGGGCACCAATACCTCATTTTTAACAATATATATATGTTTAGGTTTCTGATTAATTGACTTCAGAGCTTGTCACTTGGTTGCTCGGAGTATGAGTGGAGAACCTTAGGTCTGTAATTTTTCATATGAACATAAATATGCATGGGTGATGGTAGAATACATTATAAGAAAAAAATACAGATAAATACGGTGTGTGATAATATTTGTTAAGGTGGTTTAAACTGTGGCAAAGATCCTAACATGATGTGATGTTTATTTTTTGTAGAACTAAGTTCGGAAAACCTCAGAACCTGCTTTAAGATCATCAATGGCTATCTCTTTCTATCTCCATCTGAATTTCTTCAGGTATGTATAAAGTCGGATTCATTGTTACATATTCTCTGAAACTCTCTAAGCACAGTTTTGCTTTATTTATGGTAGCTCACTGTGCCGGCCAACTTTGCTTTTAGGCAGAGTGAGCACCTCAAAACTGTCTAGGACTATATTTAGAAATAACATAAAGTCAAACCATAGTTTGGAATTATATCTAAACCTATACTGACTCACAAAGCATGGTTTGCAGGAAGCTTCCAAAGCAGGATATCAAAACATGGTTTGAGGCTGGTGTGTTTGTATGGTTTGTTGTTTTTGAGTGAGTGAATTTATGAAATGCTCAGCAAATGGAAAATCATACAAGTAGCACTAAACCATGGTTTGCCTGCTCTGCACCTGGAAGATCAGCATCAGTTTTAATACATTGCCCACTGCAATTGCTTTATTTTTAGCTCTGTCAAATTGTTTCCAGTGAATTGGTGGTGATCGGAGTCGGACCAAAAGAAAAATAATTTGGAATAGTTGAATTAAATCACACCAGACAAATGATGAAAATGTGTGGATGTAGCAGTAACTGAAATATAATAATAAAATTAACGTACAGATGGAGCATAGGTGAGTTAGTCATGGATAACTTAAGTCCATATACTCTGAGTATGATTTAGTATTTTTAACTTTCTGCTGTTTCACAAAATTTATATACTGCCAGATTGTAACAAAACATCTAAGAAATATTAAAATTACCACTAAACCAGGTAAACAGTTAAAAACAATTAAAATCAGCAGTAAGCTAAAAAGAGTAAAACACATCATCATTTATGCGTCTCTAGATAGACCTGCCTAAACAGAAATGCTTTAAGCAGGCACTGAAAAGAATACAGCTTAGTAGGATATCCACCTGTATGATAAAAGCACCTGTGTACTATTTGCACAGCCAATTAAGTATTTTATTATTTTGTTGATTAGAATGGATGAAAACAGAATCTTTGCTTGAAAACAGAATCTTTGTTCCTGAGTGCCTTTGTTCCTTCTGTTAATTACTGCCGCTAATAATTCCTCATATTTATAGTTATGGCGCTAACTTTATCAACAATAGGCTGCCCCATAAAGCTTTTGTTTTAATTTGGGGGAAGCATATAATGCCATCTTTTCAAGTACCGTACTTTATCATAATATCATCAGGATTTCTGACTGCAGACTCCTCCAGTTTCAAAATCCCATTGCACATGGGAAACTTAGAGGTGGCAATTGAAGCTTGGAGCTCAGCTTGCTATGAGCATGGGCTAATGATGATCATAGGTGCTAGTGTTTCTCAAATGGTAAAGTATTTTCAGAAGATGATGATTTTCAGGTACTTCCTGCCAGCCCTGCCCCCCACAAAAAATATCTTCCTGGCTGAATTAGGATACTGGAGACGCACAAATTTCCCAGGCAGGTACTGGGCTTCCTTCTGTAGCCCCTTCTCCCATTGCTCACTCTGGAGCAGTGTGCAATGCAATATGAAGGAATGACCAATATAACTTGTGTGTTCATCATGGAAGAGTATTCCCTGTTCAGGTACGGGTCTCTTTGAGTCTGAGCTGTAGTAAGTCAAAGCTCTTAGTTCTTGAACAATTTCTAGGCCTGAGATTATATTCAAATCAAATGGAGAAGGAACACCTACAGTTGGTGACAGGTAGTTATTATGATTACCTTTTCTCCAACCAGTTCAAGATGGCATACATGGTTCTCCTCCTCATTTTCATCCTCACAGCAACCCCATGCGGTCAGTTAGGCTGAGAGATAACAACAGCCCGAAGGTCATTTGTTCATGTGAACGTCAGCCTTTTTGAAATATAAGATTGATTACAGAATTGTGCTTGGTGTGTGTATCGATTTGTGCTATTTTCACTTTAGGTCTATGCAGTGGAACTTTGCAAATCGTTTTGTGAGGTCTTAAAAGATATCAACATGGATGGTCAAGTTCAAGTTCTGAAGGTAAAGGATTAATTTTCCAGTTTATTCTTAAAATCCAGTTTGTGTTCAAGAACAGCCAAAATTACAGTGTGTGCACATTTGTTTTGTCCTATTTTCATGTCTGATTTTGTAGAATTTTTAAATAGTACAAGAAGGAATTACTTATAGTGCAGTAATTATACTACACAATTGAATCTGCTTATGAGATTTTGAGTTTAAATTTTGCTGCTGTTGGGATGTAACAAAGTTTTAAAACATTAAATTTTCCTCTAGTAACTTCATTGAATATTAATGAACAACCTTGGTGAAGACTTTACTCTCTTCACCATAAGTCAAATGAAGTTTATTGTTTTAGGGGAGGGGTGGGGAACGTTTGACCCTCCAAATGTTCTGCTCTACAACTCCCATCAGCCTGAGCAAGCATGGCCAGTGGCCAGGAATGATGGGAGTTGTGGTTCAGCGGCAGCTGGAGTGCCAGAAGTCCCTCACATCTGTTCCTAGGCATAGGTAGGCACTTACAGTTACAGTCATATACTATGTGTACTCATATTTCCAAATCACAGAAGGCATCTATTTGGGGAAGGGAGTATTCAAAGAATTTAGCTTCAAAGGCAAGAGCAAGGGAGGAAAAAACCCTCTTCCTTCTAAAATTATTTACAATAATTTATAAGCTGCTGAATCAAAGACTCCCTAAGTGGAGTATTTAGAATAGGTACACACCATATGATTATGTGTCCAGATAGGCTTGCCAAAACAAATAAGTTTCACCCCCACAAGGATTCCTGTGTAATGTTAACTATAATATTAAGAATAATATTAAAAATTCTCTTTTTATGAAACCTGTAAATATTTTAATGGCAACTTTTAATGGAAACAATTCAAGCTTCGAGCTGTTGAGGACACAGCACCTATTGCTAAAAGCTTTTGTTGTTATTATTGGATGTAAATGGTAATATGTTGAGCATGTGTGTATTTTCTAGGAAACCAGAGGGAGACAATTGGAGGATGTTAATTAAGATGTTGGAATAGTGCTATTATAGCTTTGCAAATTGGATACTTTTATTAGGATATCTTACTGCAATACTTATTCAATCTTTGTTGTGACTACTAATAATGGAATTTACATAATCACTCAAGTAAAAGTCGGCAAGCAATTAATTTTTCACAAAGCAGTGACAGCAGTCATGATCCTTGAAATTTATTGTCTGAAAACAAAAGTTTTTGAATCATTTCACATGAAACTTGAATAAAGGCATAAATTATCCCCCCCTTTTATACTCTATTTTTGTATTTTTTGCTGGTTTTAGTGCTTTATATTAATGGTTTTGTTGTAAAGTTTTGTAATATTTATGTTGCTACAATATATATGAATACAGTACTTAGGTTTTTTTAAAATAATATGAGGTATAGAAATGATACGTGTTTTGTGCGTGTATGTGTAAATATATAGTCACACATACCATATTACTAAATAAAAATATGTGACGGTTATAGATGATGGTCTGCTATATTTCACACCACTCTGATAACATCTGTTTTCTCACATTCTCATTTCAGGGTAAAGACCATTTCTGTTGCTTAAACTGAAACAGCTCATTCTGAGTAGCATGCAAGTTTTAAAATAACCTAATCATCTTTGATCACTAAGTGTAAACCACGGCCACTTAGAGCAATGGCTCTTGGGCATTGTGAATGTGCTTGTGTATGTGTGTGTTCTCTCCTTGCACTCAACTTAATTCAATATTTCTTGTTTTAATCAAACTAGACCTTTCTGCTAGTAACATAGCAGCAAGCTTTGGTTTCATTAAAATCAAAAGTGATTAATTCAACCGTGCATGTGAGAGGAGGAGGAAGGAGAGAGCACAAATCCCCTTGTCAACACAGACGCAGAGAAATGTGTGTATGGATAGGAAAATACATCCTATTTGTCATTCCAACTTTTCTTCCTGTTGATTGAACCGGAAATGATATATGATCATTTACTTGAACTGCTTTATAACCAAAATCTGCATCATGTCTTTCAGGTGGTAGAAAATGTCCTCAAAGTCAATCCACTCTTGGGCCCTGAAATGTTTCAACCTCTTTTGCCATCTGTGTTTCAGGGAATTATAAATGGGGAGGTAAGAATTTCTTATTTGTGGCCAATATATCTATCTTTGTTGAAAGTGACATATATGTATAATGGATTTAAGAAAGAAACATGTATATGTAATCGTAAGTGGAATGTTTCTTTGAAACATCCACCAACAAATTGCCAACAAAACAACAGGGGCTGAGGTGATCCTCTTTTCACCCCATGTTCAAGTTTGAAGGTGCCTGGCACAAAATGCCCCACACTTATCTTTCTGAAATTCAGCAAAATCCATAAAGGGGCTACCATTCTTGCTAATTTCATCCAACTAGGCCAAGGGTCAGCAAACTTTTTCAGCAGGGAGCCAGTCCACTGTCCTTCAGACCTTGTTGGGCGGGGGGGCGGACTATATTTTGAAGGGGAAAAAATGAATGAATTCCTGTGCCCCACAAATAACCCAGAGATGCATTTTAAATAAAAGCACACATTCTACCCATGTAAAAACACGCTGATTCCTGGACCGTCCGCTGGCCGGATTTAGAAGGCAATTGGGCCGGATCCGGCCCCCGGGCCTTAGTTTGCCTACCCATGAATTAGGCCAATGCTTCAGATTTTTCAAAACTCCAAAACAGGATCCAATCTGAATATTTTCTTTTGTGCACACTCCTGCTGGAAAGTTCACCATGCTGCTGTTAGCCCTCTCTTAGCCCTTTAAGGCCAAGGAAAACTGCCACAGTAGCATCCTTGGTACCCCTCCTGGTAGTGTTGCTTATTTCTGGCAGTATGTGGCTTCCAGAGCTCAGCAGAAAACAGCAGTGCAACGATAACTCTGACTGTTGCCAAATTGCATCTGAAGATATGGCTACTGCCTTAAACCCAAAATCATATTAGCAGGTAGTATCATAGAAGGGACCCCGGGGGTCATCTAGTTCAACCCTCCGCAATGCAGGAATCCTGCTCTCAGCCACCCCTGGGTCAGCTTGAACCACCAACCTTCTGGCTAACAGCCAGATGCACTGATCCGTTGTGGTACTATTATTATATATATATATATATATATATATATATATATATATATAATGCTTCTTGCAATCCTAACATTTTTCTGGGCATATGTTCCCTTGAATTGGTCCCAAGTAGGCATGGATAGGATTGCACTGCTACTGTGGATTATTTCCTATACTAATTATGGTTTTATTTTTAATATAATTTTTACAGAAACCCCACTTAACATTCACTGGCATAATAAGAGAAATTACAATTTACAGTATATTGTGTGTTAAAATGTACCGTATTTTTCGCACCATAGGACGCACTTTTTCCCCTCCAAAAATGAAGGGAAAATGTGTGTGCGTCCTATGGTGCGAATGCAGGCTTTCGCTGAAGCCTGGAGAGTGAGAGGGGTCGGTGCGCACCGACCCCTCACGCTCTCCAGGCTTCGCACACCTCTCTGCAAGCAGCGGGAGCCCAGCGCTGGGCTCCCGCTGCTTGCGGAGAGTTGCCTGCATGCTCAGGCCTGCGCGCGCTGAGCTCAGCGCGCCCAGGCTTCGTGGACCTCTCCGCAAACAGCGGGAGCGGTCCCGCTGCTTACGGAGAGTTGCCAGCATGCCGAAGCCTGCGCGCGCTGAGCTCAGCGCGCCCAGGCTTCGCGGATCTCTCCGCAAGCAGCGGGAGCGCTCCCGCTGCTTGCGGAGACTTGCCTGCATGCCGAAGCCTGTGCGCGCTGAGCTCAGCGCGCCCAGGCTTCGCGGATCTCTCCGCAAGCAGCGGGAGCGGTCCCGCTGCTTGCGGAGACTTGCCTGCATGCCGAAGCCTGCGCGCGCTGAGCTCAGCGCGCCCAGGCTTCGCGGATCTCTCCGCAAGCAGCGGGAGCGCTCCCGCTGCTTGCGGAGACTTGCCTGCATGCCGAAGCCTGCGCGCGCTGAGCTCAGCGCGCCCAGGCTTTGCGGACCTCTCCGCAAACAGCGGGAGCGCTCCCGCTGCTTGCGGAGACTTGCCTGCATGCCGAAGCCTGCGCGCGCTGAGCTCAGCGCGCCCAGGCTTCGCGGATCTCTCCGCAAGCAGCGGGAGCGGTCCCGCTGCTTGCGGAGACTTGCCTGCATGCCGAAGCCTGCGCGCGCTGAGCTCAGCGCGCCCAGGCTTCGCGGATCTCTCCGCAAGCAGCGGGAGCGGTCCCGCTGCTTGCGGAGACTTGCCTGCATGCCGAAGCCTGCGCGCGCTGAGCTCAGCGCGCCCAGGCTTCGCGGACCTCTCCGCAAACAGCGGGAGCGGTCCCGCTGCTTGCGGAGACTTGCCTGCATGCCGAAGCCTGCGCGCGCTGAGCTCAGCGCGCCCAGGCTTCGCGGATCTCTCCGCAAGCAGCGGGAGCGCTCCCGCTGCTTGCGGAGACTTGCCTGCATGCCGAAGCCTGCGCGCGCTGAGCTCAGCGCGCCCAGGCTTCGCGGATCTCTCCGCAAGCAGCGGGAGCGGTCCCGCTGCTTGCGGAGACTTGCCTGCATGCCGAAGCCTGCGCGCGCTGAGCTCAGCGCGCCCAGGCTTCGCGGATCTCTCAGCAAGCAGCGGGAGCGGTCCCGCTGCTTGCGGAGACTTGCCTGCATGCCGAAGCCTGCGCGCGCTGAGATCAGCGCGCCCAGGCTTCGCGGACCTCTCCGCAAGCAGTGGGAGCGCTCCCACGGCTTGCAGAGAGCTGCCTGTTTGGGGGCTGGGGTCGGGGGAAGCTTCCCCCGCCCCAGCCCCGCGCCTGGGGGGGAAATAATTTCCCCCCTTTAATTCCCCCCAAAAAAACTGGGTGCGCCCTATGGTCCGGTGCGCCCTATGGTGCGAAAAATACGGTAGCTCCAGATAAAGTGTTGAAGAGATAATTTTTTGTCTGCATTTGAGTTCTTCATGAAAGAGGGTGGGGTTTTTTAAAAACCCATGAAAGAGGGTGGGCTTTTTTTAAAAAAAAATATATGCATGCTATACTAAAAATTATACTTTCTCATGCTGTTTGGAAGGTATTCCTGCTTCTCCAGGAAGCACATACCCTGGTGTTGCCTTGGACTTAGCAAAGCATTTGGCTTTTCCTAAAATTCTATAATGAAATACTTCCTGAAGGATAGACATTATCCTTTCCTGTGATTAAAAACAGGAAATTGCAGCAATTCCTATTGTTTTAAAGAAAAAGAAATTGAGCCAAAAGGGTGCCTTCACACAATATTATTTTGATTTCTTATTTGAAATTTCACATCCCATAATTGAAACCATATACTTGTAATTTTGGTTCATTTTTTGGTTGGGATTAGTTTTTCAAATGCGGCAGAACTACTCTTTCTTGTTTAAAGGGTTTTCAATCACTTCTCTGCTAAGCTGTTTCATAGCCCATTTTTCACACTCCAAATGCAACGTCCTCAAATAGCCCGTAGTTGATAATAGGACGTGTTAAAATAACATAATTTAACACATCTAGTGATTGTTTTTTCAGCCATTTGTGTCACTTCACTACACTGTTCCATACAATCTTGGCAATGAGAAGTGTTGCCACTGAGAATAGCAACAATGAGCTACTTGTTGGATTAATAGCACTTTTTTAAAGTAGAGGGGGGGAAGCCCTGGTTTATTAGATGGTGAAAACCTAACTGTTATCCATCTTCTTCATCTCCAAAATGGAGAAGGAGGCAGAATAATATACATTCCAGCTATAATGTACACTCACCAGTGATGAAAAATTTCAGTTATGCAAAAACGGTCTAAGTTTCTTTTGCTTATAATTCTATCTTCCTCCAGCCAGGGGTGCTGTTGTATAAATCTCATATTCACTGATGAAATTCAGTACTTCTAACTCATATCTGAAGTTTTGGAACAAACTTTTCCTAATGATGTCTACAATATCAGAAGCAAACTTTGTAATGATTCTGCTTGGCCTTTAAATGCAATAACATTTCCTTGGAAATTTATATGTAACCTATACTTTCAGTTATTGTTGCTGTCAAGTAGTATATTGCAATCCAGAGTGTGCACAGTGCCATTAGCAATAGTGTTATGAGAAGAGAATAAAAATAATTATGTATTATTATTATTATTATTATTATTATTTAATTTTGTATACTGCCCTTAATCCAAAGACGACAGGGCAGTTCACAACATAAAAATACAAAATGAAAACACGGAATATCTAATGTGAACAAAACCAAAACCAAACCCATAACCTTCTCTCCCACAAACACATTTTAAAAGCCATAGAATGTTAATCATCCAGAGGCCTGGTTAAAGAGAAGCATTTTTGCCTGGCGCCTGAAGATATGTAATGAAGGTGCCAGGCAAGTCTCCCTGGGGAGAGCATTCCACAAATGGGAAGCAACCACAGAAAAGGCCTTTACTTATGTTGCCACCCTCCGGACCTCTCACAGGCACACACAAAGAAGGGCCTCAGAGGATGATTAGAAAAGAGATACAGAAATCTGTAATTACCAGTGAATTTCTGTGATGGACTAAAGCTAGCAGGACTAAGAAGGCAGTCTCCTGTGCTTAGGTATGATGATGGAAGAGGAGAAGGAGGACCCTGTTCCCATGAGCCCTAGGCACTGCAATCCAAAGCAGCATGGCAAAGGACAAACTGGATGGAATGCCGTACAAAGATAGTTCAGTGCTTTAGTTGTGCTATAGTATTTTTCATTTCCAATTTTCAGCATTGCATGTGCCTTTCATATCCAATAGTTGGGATTGTCTGCCAAATAGGGAGGATGTGGCTGCCTACTTTATCTCACAGGGTATTGTTTGAACATCAGTGACAGTATTTCAAGTTAGTGTTTACACAGCTAAACTGTGTGGGTCAGTATTTGCTTAAAATAGGAAGTGATTTGATTAATTGATGTCCATGCATGTTTATTGGTGGTGTGCTGTTAGATTTCTAACTTGCTTGATTGTTCTCTTCTTCATTTTCTGCAGTACGCTTTTATTATGTTTATATTTTTCTGCCTGATAGGAAAGCTAAGATTAACTGTTTTCATTTCAGAGGTACCCAGTTGTAATGTCTACTTACTTGGGAGTCATTGGTAGAGTCTTGTTGCAAAATAAAAGTTTTTTCTCATTGCTTCTGAACCAGATGGCATGTGAGTCTGGCCAGGAGGTAAGCTCTTATTTTTTACTATGTTGAATTAGTTTTATATGCAGGACATAAGTTGGTTGTACAAATCATATTTCCTTCCACCACATAACCTCTCTGGATCCTTCTGTTTTGTACTGCATTTGTTCATAGCTATGAACCATAGCTTTCTGAGTCTTCTGGTTTGAGGAGGATAGAGAAATATCCTGAGTGCATGCTATGGGCTTTTTAAGACTTTGAAGCTAAAAGCAAAACATCGCATTGCTTCAAGACACCCAAGTCTACAGTTTTAGTGCTTAAAGAGCAAATAACCAGACCACTTCTGATTACTCATCCTTGTCTTGGATGTGGGATCCTGGTCCATTTATATTAGCAAAGCTCTTTCCTTCTGATGGTAGACCCTCGTGCCTCATTGGAGGCTGTTCCAGAGGGTTTTCAGTGTTCAAAGGGAGGGGGATTCAGAGATGTGTGGAGCTGCCACTGAAAAGCCACATTTATGCAGAATACCACCCACAATTATTTTGATTCAAGCTACGGCTCAATGCTATTTATTCAACAAAAATGTCAGTAATAGCACCTGGAGTCTTTAATAAGATAATTGGAAGTATCATACGGCTGCAGATAAGGAGACATCTGTGTTCACCTTCCCTTTTTAAAAGATCACCATGACTTAAAAAAAAATAAATCATATGGTTCCCAGCTAAGTTAAATTAATTTTAATAGCAAACAATATTCTGTTAAAGCAAGTGTTTTCTGTGTGTGGCTGACAAATAGCTGGCTTGTTAATTTTCTACTATTTCTATCAAAGGAAATCAAGTTTCATGCAGCAAGGGATACCCTTAAAGATAAATGTTTTGCGCTGCTTAGCAATCCCATTATAGTCAAATAAATGACAAATTTGAATTGGTTTTTTAAATTGATTTCATAGTGGATAAATATACAATCATATGAAGCTACCGAAAATAAAGGATTTTACAAAGTCCGTGTTGGCATCCCCTTTTGCTATAGAGCTGATTCAATGGAGTTTTGTTTGAACTTATCCTTGTGAAATGGAACACTGATATTTAACACAATTGTGTGTGTGTGTATACATGCACACCCAAACACCAGTTATCATTATATATTTATATACATGTGTGTATATGATCATCCCAGTTATAGAGTTAGAATGTTATGCAAAAAACTTTAGATCCAAGTTAATCACTTAGGCTTGTCATAGTAACAAGAACTTCTGTATAAGAAATCATACTTTTTCATTTCTACCCACCAGTTGTAAAATAGCTAAGTAGTTTGATTACCGTTTTGCTTATAAATAAGATTTTAATCAATCTATTGTTTTTTCTAGCCTCACCAGCTCCTTGGTCACATGATTGAAATGTGGGTTGACCGCATGGACAATATAACTCAGCCAGAGAGGAGAAAACTTTCAGCTTTGGCATTACTTTCCCTTCTGCCATCGGATAATAGGTAAGGAAAATTTTATATTGCCTGGAGTTCCAAACAGCAACGCTCCGTGTCATATCGTATACTACTTTTGGAATCAGGTTCAAATGCATAGGAGGTTACTGTACCAGAAATACATAAAAGGCCTCTTGGTGTGGAATCATAGAATTGTAGAGTTGGAAGGGACCATGAGGGTCATCTAGTCCAACCCCTGCAGTGCAGGAATCTTTTTGCCCAATGTGGGACTCGAATCCATGACCCTAAAATTAAGAGTCTCATGCTCTACCAGCTGAACTGTCCTACCAGCTAGTTGCATGGTGCTTAGAATCTTGGCTTCTTATTTATCTAAATGGACCTGTATGAATGTCTTCTCTTTCTCTAAACTTTTGACACAGGCCGTCCTTTAATTGCCCAAAGAAATAAAAGGTTCTGTCAGTGCAATAAAATAGGAAAGAATCCAGGCTGCATTATAAATTCTGCTGAAATCAGTTTAGATTTAAGTAGCTATGCAAGCTCTTTTGATATAGAAAGATGAAATCATGCCTGTTTTCCTCTGGATTATACCAATAATAAAGAATGTATATGGTTGATTGGTTATTTGATAAAAAATAATTGAAAATAGAACGTTATAAAGTGTTCTTACCTATTACTCACTTACACAAGTTGAGTTATATCTATCTAAACCCCCTATTTCACGTTACCATTGGTCATTGTTCTTATCAGAGACATTTGTGTTGTATGGTTGCACCTACCATGTGGTTTTCTGTGCAGTGAAGCCAAGAAATAAATTTAAAGCATGTTTCAATGTACTGTGTAAAACGTTATTCATTCATTCATTCATTACATTTATATCCCACCTTTATCTTCCAAGGAGCTCAAGGTAGATCAGGCTAAGAGGTGGTGACTGGCCCAAGATCACCCAGTGAGCTTCATGGCTGAGTGGGGATTCAGATCCTGCTCTCCCAGGTCCCAGTCCAAGGGTCTGCAACCCACAGCTCCAGAGCCGCATGTGGCTCTTTTACACCTTTGCCGCGGCTCCGGGGCGGATACTAGCGAGGGGAGGAGGCGCATTGTGCGCCCCGACACTCCCCACTGTGGCGGGCACTGTACTGGCTGTGACATCGCATGGGGGCGGTGCGTGCGTTAGTCACGCACCGTCCCGACGTCACCTTCCCGCCTGCTGTCAGATCGCAGCTCCGGAGATATATTTGTTTGAAATGTTACAATGGTTTTGCGGCTCCCAGTTTTTTTTTCTTCGGAAACGGGTCCAAGTGGCTCTTTTTGTCTTAAAGGTTGCAGACCCCTGTCCTAGTCCAACGCTCTATCCATGATAGATCATAACAAGTATGTTTCCAAATGAAACTATGAGATGCATATCGTTTGTCTTAGCCTTACTGAGTAGTATCTGTTAGGAGAACAGGAAGCTGCCTTGCACTGAGCCAGACCGTTGTTGTCAGCAGTGACTGACAGCAGTCCTGGACTGAACCTGGGACCTTTTGCATGCAAAGCAAAGGCTGTAAAGTTCAGCCATGGCCCTTCCTTCTGGTGATGCTCAGTTTCAGGTTCTAGGCTTTGCCTCAGTTCACTCCTCAATCCCGGGTATGAGTGGGCATTGCAAGGCTGCCTCCTCACCATGCAGCCAGTCTGTGGGGTGAATGCTGCACTAACATCTGACTGGGCAGCAAGCTTGCTCACATACCTCTTGAAACATTTGTGCAGCATACCCCCTGAAGCAGGGGTCAGCATAGTTTTCCAGCAGGGGGCTGGTCCACAGTCCCTCACAGCTTGTGGGTGGCCGGACTATATTTTGAAAAAAAATGATGATGCAAGAGCACCATGAGCCCCGGTGGCTGCTTACCTGTGTCATGTGAGCAGCAGGGGCCGGCGGTGGCAGGACGATGAGTGGCGCGCGAAAGGGCTCCAGAGAAGGGCTGCTCAAAATGGTGGCCACTCAAGCGCTGCTGGTGCTGGCACCAACAAAGCCCAGCCCCCTTCCTCCTCTAGGCAGGTCGGGGAGAAGCCAGGAGGAGGGAGAGGGAAAGAACATGCACACTGGCGATCCACACAGCGATTCCTGGACCGTCTGCGGGCCAGATCCAGAAGGCAATTGGGCCTGATGAGGCCCACGGGCCTTAGTTTGCCAACCCATGCCCTGAAGTCTATTTGTCTGCTTCTCCATCATACTGCTTGCAGTGCTTCTCTCAGCTAAATGTATTAACTGGAGTGATGTTACAACTTTATTATAACCCCACCTTCCTATGTGCCTACAGATTTAGGATATTGGTGGCGATTTGTTTTGTTTTGAAGTCATTTCATCTTATAAAACCTACAGATACTGTGTTAGATCTTCTGCTGATTTGCCGGGTTCTTTTCTAAGCCCTAATTCCTATTGGAAAGAGGGATTCACACATATCTATTTGCTATTATAGCTCAAAAGCCTCTGCTCACTCCCCAAGGACCACTTACAGTGAATTTTATGTAATAGCACCGAGAGCTTATGCTACATTTTAGCTAGTAGCACTTTGATATCTTACCTTTTCTATAAATTAGAAATTGTTTCTTTTACAACAGTGTGCCCCATAAGGCAATTTATTAAGTCTCTTCTGCTGCACATTTCCACATTGGTCACCTGAGGCTCTTCCCTGTGTCAAAAATGTTTGTGCTCCAATAAAATACAGATGAAAAAATGTTTTACTCAGTATAAAACAAGTACTGTTTGAACTACAGTATTTGATTTGGTGGAATAATACTTTCTAAGTGCTGGAGACAACTTAAGAGCATTGTCTTTTTCTTTCCTGTGAACAGTTGCTTTTACTGGTTATAAACTAGTTATAAACACATCACACATTACATTGTTTTTATACTTAAATTAGCTTAAGCACATGCAGTCTTTATTATACACAGTCATATAAAGCAAATACGGACTATTATCAACACCGTGGGAAGACAGATAAATAAATCCAACTGATTTTTAGAGGAATGAATTGCAGCGATTTCCCCCCCCTCCCCAACAGTCCTTCAGAACTGCAGATAAAATAACTTCCTGTCTCTCAGTTTCCTGTATCCATGGTAACTTTATTTTAACCAGTCATTGTGGAGGAGCCAGCGGGGAAGAGTAGATGTTTCCTGTAGGAACAGTTGCAGAACCTGCAACAAAACGTAAGAAACTAGCCCGTTGTCTAGAAAGTTCTTAAACTCCAGCATATGCATGTACTAATAATTTTACTGTGGTACAGAAGAAGAAATTTTAGCTGATAAAATGAGCATCACATTCTAGGTGAGAACTATTTTAATATACTTTAAACTTGGAACAGTAAAAGTGACATTAAAAGTTTAAGAAGTTACCAGTGGGATGAATTTAAGTGGGATGGCTCATTAAAAAGTCGTTAAGGAGCTTCTATCTCTGAAAGCTGTTATTTTTACATTACTTTTAAATTTTAACTGGTGAGATTGTTAAACCATCTTGTTTATAACCATCTTATAAACTAATAAATTGTAGACATAGTTACAAGCCAGAGAACAATAGTATAAGAGACAACATTCACAAAATAGTAGAAATAACATTATAATATTGCATGCTTTTATCATAATGAAATCGGAGAGTTTTGAATAAGCATTTTAAAACTTTTCTCCCTCCTGATAGCACAATCAAAGATGACGGGAAATCTCAAAATCTGGGATATGTGTCAACTTCACCCCTTTGAGTTGTTTTGGAATTCTCTTCCTTGTTTATTTCTGTTGCTGATCCAGGATATACTTTGCTGTCCATCTCTTTGCCAGCAGTGTAGAGGCAGACAAGCTGACTGCCGTGATTCAGGTCTTTCCATTGTTCCAAAGAATTTCCCACAACATACCGTCTTTGTATATTTAAGTGGGAACAACATATCACACCTAAATCCAAATGAACTGAAAGGCCTCCGGCAACTCGCTGTGCTACACCTGGATAATGCTAGCATTTTATATGTGTACCCAAAGGCATTTTCTGAACTTAAGAAATTGTGGTACCTACGTCTGAATAATAATCAAATAAAACACTTGGATCCTGGAACATTTGAAGGACTTTCAAAGCTTCGCTCTTTATACCTGCAGAATAATGAAATAGCTTTTGTTCGCAAGGGATTATTTAGTGATCTTGCTTCAGTTCAATATCTGATGCTGCAAAGTAATCGTCTCAGGACTGTTGGCAGTGGCATTTTTGTCAGCATGATTAGTCTTCGGATTCTTAACCTAGCGAACAATAAGATTTCGTGGATATCACACTCGGCATTTCGTCACCTTGACAACCTCACATGTTTGTACCTTGACGGTAACAATTTAACACGTGTGCCGTCAAATGCATTTGCTGCATTGAGCAATCTTGAAAGACTTTCATTGTCACATAACCCTATTGGATCAATACCTCCCTTTGCATTCAGAGGACTTGACAAGCTTCAACATCTATCTCTAAAAAGTGCCAAAATAAAAGCTATCCATGTGAATGGCTTTACAGGTCTAAATAATCTTAAAAAGCTACTTCTGAGCAATAATGATTTGCAAAACATCAATTCCAGCACCTTTGCGCTGTTGGAGGAGTTAATGTTTCTGCAACTCGATAGAAACAAAATAATCAGTATTGCAGATAATACATTTGAAAAAATAGGATCCTCTTTGAAGATACTGAATCTAGCATTTAATAATCTTACAGACTTGCATTCTAAAGTGCTTAAGCCTTTGGTCTCTTTAACTCACTTACTGGCAAATCACAACCCTTGGAATTGTAGCTGCAGATTACTTGGGCTAATTAACTGGCTAACATCTTCTTCCATCTCTGTTAAAATTCATTGCCAAAATCCTTCCTATTTGCATGGCAGGCACTTGAATTATGCCAACTGGGGTTTGGTTGCAAACTGTTTCAACACTACCACAAGACCTGGAATATTCGGGAACGTAAAGCCAGCAGGTTTCCATCAAAGTACCACTACTTTATTGATGAGATCGGATAACGCCCCCTCAAGCCATGCAGTTTATGAACATTCAAAGGATATGGAAACAAATACAGTTACATTATGGGCAGAAGTGCCGACCTCATCAGCTGCTCAAAATCTGGATGGAACCCATTCCAGTAGGAAGCTGAGACAGGCAGCTATAGTGTTCTCAGTGCTAACGGTGCAAATACCAGCGCAGAATATACCTGTTAATTTGACCATGGAAGAAAGCAGAGCATCTCCTCCAGAATCTACTTCTGTCTCCTTGAAAACATCTCTAATCTGCACACAGCAGGTCGAGAAACTACATCAGGCATTTGACATTTTATTAACCTTTTTTATTTTGGCCTGTGCTGTGATCTTCTTTTTGATCTACAAAATCATTCAGTTCAGGCAGAAGCTCAAAGAGCAAAATGACTCTGACAATGGAATAGAATACTATGGCTTTTATCAAGCTGGAAGCTACAGCATAACGGATCCAACTCAGCCTGTACCTCAGCACTCACTGGGAAGTTCAGAACTGGACCACAGTCAGCCTCCTAAACCAGCAGCACTTCAAAGCCAAGCGCAGGTCATCTTATTTGAACATTCTGCATTGTAATATACTCAGCAGGGATTTTTGTGGCTGCATGTATGAAGTCTATAAACAGCAGCAGCGTGAGATATTTTGTAGATAAAAGTTCAACAACTGATATGGGGGGGGGGGCGGAATCTAGTCTGTCTTTTTCAAATATTGCCATATTTGCTGTCATTTTAATAGCTGCTTTTTGTATGAAACTTAAGTATTTGTGTGTGTACACATACAGACATGAGGGCTACTGCTTGCATCACCAACCTCGTTCCCCACCCTTTGTCAAACCCACCCACCCTCTAGACTTCACCAGCACTTCTTCACTCAGTACTAACCCATTAGACCAAGGCTCCAACAGCATGGGCCACCTTTAACAGGCAGTCAGGGCAAATCATCTGTCAATCACATAGCACAGGCATAAGCAAAGTCTGCCCTCCAGATGTTTTGGGAATACAGTTCCCATCATCTCTGGCCACTGGTCCAGTTAGCTAGGGGTGATGGGAGTTGTAGTCCCAAACATCTGGAGGGTTGAGTTTGCCTATGCCTGACATAGCATACTTGGTGCATGATGGACAAGCGGGTTGCCCCACTTACCAGTCCAAATTCTGACACCAGTGGTTGAAAGCCTGACTCATGCTGATCCTTCCAAGCTTTTGTGATCATCCTCTCCAGCTTTTCTTTTTGCCCCCTTTGGAGGTGCAAAGGAGTGTCAGCCCCGCCTACTGCTCTTGCGAATCCTCCCATGTGAGACCTCCCCAAGCCTTCCTTGCCCCTCCCCCCGGTTAGATCTTTTTCCATGAGGAGGGGACAGCGGCAAGTGACCCAGGTGAGTTATAGAGGAATAGTTATGGCAGGCTGGGGCAACTCCATCCTGCTTTCCTGCTGCCCATTGAAACAGCTCCCATGAGGTGGGCAACAGTGGTGGCTGCCCCAGCCTGTCATGACTGTAACCTCTACTGCATGCCTGGGCTGGCCACTGTTGCTGCTGTGAAGGCATGGCAGCTCTCAGAAGGCTGTTGTCACACTGTAGCTTGCAGCGCCATCTGTCTGCCACCAAGCTAACTGCTGCATGACAACAGCCTTAGGCAAAAATATAATGGGAGATATACATTTCCATTTTGTTCTATCTGCCTGTGGAAAATCGTTCCTCAAGAACTAACTTTGCACCCCTATGTGTTCAGCCACCTATATCAGATGTTAAGTCCTTATTTATCAGGATCTTAGAGTTTTCAAATATTTATTTGTATTAAATGATTCTAGGAGCACTATAAGGCAACTTACAAATGAGTAAGTAAAACTGAACTGTAGCTGGCAGCATCATGAAACTCAGTTACTTGTAGAACTAAATAGCTTTTATCGGGGAGAGACTGAGATAACAGCAACATTGTAATGCACCATGCTACTCAACAGAGCGCAGCATTCTAACAGGACAGGTATGTTTGTTCTAATGAAGTGTTTTATGTGTATTTAAAGTCTGTCGCCAATGTATCAACTGCCTGCATTTTCCCCGTGACAGATCTTTGTCCTGGATACATAGGCAGAACTAACTAAAGTTAGAAATTTATAAAAAAAATCTGTTTATATTGTAAGAAATACTACATTTTGCAGTTTCTCGTATCACAGACTGAAGATATTTTTTGAGAAATGCATTTTATTCGTAGAACGTCTTAACGTTAAACTGCAATAGCTGGAAAAATGGAATGGGAGAGCAACATCCTAGCACTTATCTGTGTTGAGAGCTGAAAGAACCAGTGCTGACATGGTTGTTTGTGATAATGGGATTCCATCCCAAATAGATGACATGAATCTTTGCAATGAATTATGCTTTAGTAGAGGAATTTAATTACCATTGACTCTGTAACTGTTGTTTGTTAATCAGATGGGTAAAGTGGATTAGGTAATTATAGCATCCAGAAATTATACTCAGATTGCCTTGACAACATGAAAAACTTGTGTGGCTACCCACTCTGTTTTCAGAAGGGCCCATGTACATCTCTGTCGTTGCATAAATTGAGTCTTGTGATTCCTGCATTTGAGCTAGATGAATTGAGCTAGATGACCCTTGGGGCTGCCTCTCAACTCTACAATTCTGTGATCATTATCTGTGCCTGCTGGACAGTTAAGTGTGTGCACCTGTTTTCTGTGATCTTTCCAACTCTCTTTGAGGTGGAAGAATCACAAGAATGAAATACATTCAAGGTATCAATATACACATAACACCAGAAGAGCAGTGGTGGGCCTATGTCTGTTAACACAAAATGCATTACTACATTCGAGGCAAGCCAGGACATATTTTCAAGCAGATCTGACAGTTCCTTTCTGAAAATGAAAGAGACCTATCCATACTACTGTATTGAGGGTATCTCAATCATACCTGAGTGTGCAAACGTAACTACATAAAACCAGTTTTGTCTTGGAAGTATTTCAAAGATGATTTTTCAAAGTTGCAGGCAGCATTCCCTAAATCTTAGAAACCCAAATTCAAAGACTTATACAGTGGTACCTCGGGTTAAGAACTTAATTCGTTCCGGAGGTCCGTTCTTAACCTGAAACTGTTCTTAACCTGAAGCACCACTTTAGCTAATGGGGCCTCCCACTGCTACCACGCCGCCGCCGTGCAATTTCTGTTCTCATCCTGAAGCAAAGTTCTTAACCCTGAGGTACTATTTCTGGGTTAGCGGAGTCTGTAACCTGAAGCGTCTGTAACCTGAAGCATCTGTAACCCGAGGTACCACTGTATAGAAGAGGATCAAGCTTAATTGGCTAGAGTGTGGTGCTGATAACACCAAGGTTGCAGGTTCTATCCCCATATGGGCCAGCTGCATATTTCTGCTTTGCAGGGGTTGGACTAGATGATTCTCAGGATCTCTTCCAACTCTGCAATTCTATGATTCTACTGCTACTCCACTCAGAATCCTCTACACATCACTGACCCTAGCCTTCTGATCAACTTATATAATGCTACGGTGTGCCTTGATCAAGGTGTATTCAGAACTGAAATATTGGGTTGTTTAGCACTAGGATCTGATTGATACTTTTAAACATTGTTTGGCTGAACACAAACCACCTCATGATCAGGAACCCTTCTAAAGGAAGCTTCTAGGTGCATCGAGCTGAATGTGTTTAGAAACTCTCTTCAAACCTTCCTACTGAACCTACGAAGGCCTGAAGTTCAGCCATCATGTGGGAACACAGGGGTTTCTTGTGCATGCCACTGCTCCCTATTCAAGCCCTCATGTGTTTGCTCAAATGCCCAAATAGGGCTACAGTTGTCCTCTCCTTATGTGTTTATTTTGAAGCATTTATACTCCATCTTCAGCTGAACTGGCTCTCTCACAATAAATAAAAGCAGGGCTGTCTTCCTCGTGATCTAAAAGGCACGACCCCAAAGGGAAAAGGGATGTGAAAGAAAACAAGCAGACCTCGAGCACCAATTCTCAAAGTTAAACACTAGTTCTTATAATGGCCATCTGGAATGGAAACAATTCACAGAGAGGACGTCAGTAAAGTTCATCTCCCTAATCACTAAATAAATGTTCCTGTGATATACTGGCAATGACCATTTCACACAGGGGTTCTGTTCTCTTACAGAGCCAGATTTCCCTGGAGAGAGGGATTGATTGTTAAACCACTTGGAACTTCAGCCCTGCGAGGAAAATAAGGGTCTTTTAACAACTGAGCACCCTTAGCAACCTATAGTTCCCAGGATTCGTTTGTGAGAAGCCATGAGTGTTTAAAGTGATATGATACTGCTTTAAATTTATAGTTCTGGTTGACACTTATGCTGTAATCCTAACTATGGTTAGAAGAGTTTAGATCTGATATCCCACTTTATCACTACCCTAAGGAGTCTCAAAGCGGCTAACATTCTCCTTTCCCTTCCTCCCCCACAACAAACACTCTGTGAGGTGAGTGGGGCTGAGAGACTTCAGAGAAGTGTGACTAGCCCAAGGTCACCCAGCAGCTGCATGTGGAGGAGCGGAGACGCGAACCTGGTTCACCAGATTATGAGTCCACTGCTCTTAACCACTATACCACACTGGCTCAGAAATCCTACTGAACTCAGTGGTGCCTACTCTTAAGTAACTGGGGTTAGAATTGCACCCATAACCTGGGCTGTTGCTTTTAAAATGAAAGATTCTGGAAAATTCTGGAGGGGAAAATATGTTATTGAGATTCAATAAAAAGCTTATGCTTCTAAAAGTCACCATCTTCTTGCATTGCGTTTTGCTTTTATATTCCCCTTCATTGGCAAGACTCCTGGACATGAAGGAAGTGCAAGAAATAAAAAAAAGGTCACCTTTGCAGCAGCCATAATAGATAGAGAGACTCACCCTGCAGGCATCCCAAGATGGGATCAGGCTGACAGATTAGGTCCTTCACATTCATTAATTCTGAGCTTTAACCACAAGTTGTGGACACTGAGCAACAATTTCAGAGATGAGTGTCTGCATCTTGAATTTAATTGTACGCAAGACATACCAGTGCGATTACTAATTCAAGTTGCCACAGAGCAAGCCATGCATTTAAAGATTTTCCTCCGATCCACGGGGAAATTAGCACTTCAGATGAGGATTCCCTGTAAACTGATATTCAAGATCAGATCCTCAGTTATCATTCCCGTCGATGGACCCCTTCCATATAGCACTTGGGGTGGTGTACACATTTCATTTCTTCTGTTTTTAATTGGGTTCACACGCAGGCGTGACAGATGTTCGGTGCTGTCAGTTTTAACAGTAACTGCTTGGGGCAAGAGGATTGATTCCAGCCCACCCCCTTTCCTCCAATATGTGATTGGCACTGTCAGAGCAAACCACGCCAAACCTGCTTGGCAGGTAAATGCTTGGAGCCAGTTATTGGGGAGGGGGCTGTGCAAGTGTTGTTTTCCTGGTGTGTGTTCTCTCATTTTCCCTATGGCCAGTTTTGCAGTTGCCTACGAGACAGAAACTACAGAAGTTTCTGTAGTTTGGAGTTGCTGCTTGCGAGTGTAAGCTCTAAATTAAAGGAAGTCGCTCTCCGGAGGTGTTCCCTTTAAAAAGTGCCGAGGAAATTTCCTGTTTAGTTAGTTGAGCTAAACCGTTTTCCTGTTCTTTTCCAGTATTATCCAAGATAAATTTTGCGGCATCATAAACATTTCCGTAGAAGGGCTTCACGATGTCATGACTGAAGACACGGAAACAAGAACTTTCAAAGAGTTAAGTGAAATGCTTAATTTGTTTGCGCCTGCTGCATTTGATAAGCTGCCAAGATCATCTTGGCTCAACCTTGTTTACGAATGTTAAGATGAAATTTGTATGCTTTGATACTTAAAAGTGTGAACTAGTGTGGCTGTTCTAGATTGCCAATGCCTTAATAGAGGTTGGCTCACAAATGTAAGCACCGTATTTTTCTGTCTATAAGACGCCTCCATGTATAAGACCCCCCCCTATTTTGGAGGACTCCGATTTAAGAAAATGGGGAGAGATGTATCCGTGTAACACGCCCCCAAAATTTTGACATTTTTTAGGGGGGAAAACCTAGTCTTATACACAGAAAAATACGGTAATCATTTTGCATTCAAGTTTTATATACAGCCATTGACAAATGTCCATATTTATGTGTGCATACTTTTTTGTACAGATGATCAAGACTTGTTTAGTTTAGATCAACTTGCATTGGTATCATTGCTTATAAAGCCTGCTTAAATAAGCCTCTCATTTGGATTTACGGAACTGTATGCAATTATTGAAGGATTTTAAAGTAGGCAATTAGGAGCATAGATTTTTAGCTAATGTAGTGCCAACAAACCATTCCATCAGCACAAAGATTTATGCTTGTGACACCCCCTCCCCAGCACTTCAGAGAGCTTTTGGAGAAATCCAGAGCAGTTGTCCGAAAAGGAGAGGTGGGGTTCCTGCTGCACAAGCTTAAATTCCTGTGCAGATGGGACAGTTACTACACTGAATACAGGCCAGAAAAAACTGCCTTAGACCGAGTCAGGCCATTGGCCCATCTAGCTCAGTACTGTCTCCAGTGATTGGCTGTGGCGCTCCAGGCTCCAAGCTGAGGTTGTTGGCTTGTTTGGTTGCATGATATCTGCACATGGATTCAGAAACGACAAAAAAAATGTTCTCTTATGTGTGATAGCATATAACCAGTATGGCGTAGTGGTTAGAGTGTCAGACTGGAACCTGGGGGACCAGGGTTCAAATCCCCACTCAGCCATGAAGTTCACTGGGTGGCCTTGGGCCAGTCACTGCCTCTCAGCCTAACCTACCTCGCAGGGGAGGCGGAGAGCTATGTATGCCTTGGAGAAAATGGTAGGGTATAAATGCAATAAATACATAAAAATGCCTGCAGAGGAAAGCAGCAATTACAGAAGACATTGACATGTTACAAGCATACTTGAGTCTACTCTTCACTTCCACCTGAAAGTATTGTTCTGTTGTGTTTCGATCCATGTTTTCTCTCATCCTCATCAAGAGATTTCTGGGGTTGCTGGCATAGCAATCTGTGATGATTGCTCTGGGTGCCTGGCTCATGAACTCTTTTTACACAGTCAATTTATCATGAGATTACAATTCTAGAGACAGGGAAGTAGAGCACTGATCAGTGGGGCTTTTACATTCATTGCCTTCTGTTGCCTGTATCCAAAAGAATTTGGAGTGATGCTATAAACAGAGTTCAAGAAGCAGTGCAGGTTCCCTCTTGTGTTTATCTATTTGTGAACAACAGGTAAATGTTGTTTTTTGTTTTATACCCTTGCTTTGAAGCCCTCACACACTATGGAGCTTTAAAAGTTACAAAACAGATCTTTAAGGATCCAATCGCAGACCCAAAGATAAACATAACATTGCATTTGTGACCTTGCGTTGCAAGCACAATTCCCTTTGTACAGTGAACCTATACGAGGATGCAACAAATAGTTTGAATGAGAAGACAAAAAAAAAGTATATTAGACTTTTAACTTCTCTTGGCATGCCTAAGTTGAAAGCCCTAATTTATTTGCATCCTGTTTTTTAGTTGCATGCTGATGTCTCTTTCTGAAGAGCCCAAAGTGACGGAAGAAGAAGAGCCTCCCACAGAGCAGGACAAAAGGAAAAAGATGGTATGTGCCCAGCACTTCGAGTGTCAAAAGATGTAATTTAGCCATGCATAGACCAACTTTTTTGTTCCTCGGTTTAATTGCTATCATGTCCGTAGTTCCTTTGGATTCTACAGAAAACTAGAACCATATTTACACACACACAGAGAGAGAGGGGGGGCGAGGGAGGGAGACTTATAGAAGAAATTAGAAGATTAAGTCTGAGGAAACTCAAAATTTACCCAGAGTACTCTCTAGAATTCCTTGGATTGTTTGACTTTGGAAGAGCAGACCATTGCATACCACACTACACACTGCTTTTGAAAATCCCCTCAGTTTCAAAAGCAGTTCGCTGCCTGGCACAGAGAGCCACTATTTGAACAACATAAGCCCAGTGTCCCTTTGGGTATGCTGAACTGGTTGCGCATTTCATTGGATCCTAGAACGCTGCCATTTGGCCCACCATTCAATCGCTTGTTTATTTCATGAAATTTATACATTGCTTGGTTGTAAAAAATAATAATCTCAAAGCAGTTTACAAAAAGATAAGACAATAAAATCAACAACAATTTACAACCTTACTTTAAAACTTACTAAAGTTAAAATACTAAAACAGATTCAAGTTACCTCAGATATTCTGTTGTAGGCTTCAGTTTTCATGTAAAACTCTGGGGGCCCTTCCTCCTTTGCTTTCTACATACCAAATTGCCAGTATATTTTGCTCTAAACATTTGATAATTAACACTACCATTCTTAAAAGTTACTAAAGACTTGGCTTTCCCCATCATGTTCACATCTTAATTTAGCACCTCCAGTGCCTGTAACCTGGAGCAGGGAACTTAATAATCTAACATTTTGCTTTTAAAAAACAGCTCAGGGCAGTTTATGACAGACTGAGGAGTTATTCCTCACAAACTGAGAACAACTTACTCTTGTTTAGAATAACTGCTTAGAGTTAATAGCTTTTAAAAAAAATAAAATACAATAGAGTGTTGAAAAAATGTGAAATACAGTGGTACCTCAGGTTACATACACTTCAGGTTAAAGACTCCGCTAACCCAGAAATAGTGCTTCAGGTTAAGAAATAGTGCTTCAGGATAAGAACAGAAATCGTGCTCCGGCGGCACAGCAGCAGCAGGAGGCCCCATTAGCTAAAGTGGTGCTTCAGGTTAAGAACAGTTTCAGGTTAAGAACGGACCTCCGGAACGAATTAAGTACTTAACCTGAGGTACCACTGTAATGGCTTGGAAATGATCAAAAGTAAGGAAACATTTTATGCACAGAGGATCTTCTTTAATTCATGTGTGTATTTAGAATAGTATAAACTTACATCAATAAATAACAAAGAAAAGCAAGATAATTGATCCCCTTTTATATAACATTCAAAATATAGGGCACATGGATAATTTAGTATGCAGTTGATTAAAAAAGCTACACATATGTACACACACAATATGCATACTTATATGTATATGGTCTGCAAAACTTGCAAGAATAAGATTATAATTGGGGGGGGGGGAATACTAGATAACTGGTGATAATTTTATTGACCAATGGTTCCACATAGTAGGGACTAGCATTTGGTTCATTCTCCCTCCTCTGAGTGAGCAGCTGGTGTGAATTTGATGCTCCATGCTAGCAGAGACCCAGAAAACATGATTCTGTCCTCTGACTAAAGGGGGTAGGAAGATCACATGAAGAAGTCCTTGTGTGTGGCTCGGCAAGAGAGCTTGCTATCCTAGCAACTGAGTGCTAGTCCCAGCTCATAGGGCAAGGAATAGGAATGTTCATACTCCCGTTTGGAACAGAAGTTCATCCTGAGGCTAGTTTGCTTTCACGCCCAGTTTTTAATTAGGTTTATTTCAAATCATTTGCCTTTCCTGATTATGAAGTTTGTGGGAACCACCAGCTATAATGATAGGCTAATAGAACAAGGAAGGAGTCAGTGATTGTCATGTGGGCACCAGTATCACTTGAGATTTGACCACTGGCCCCCAAACCATGGGTATCCATACGCACTTGCTTCACTGGTCAATAATACTTTACAATATATCCAGTTCCTTTAAAGAATGTGTTCTGCAAAAGAAGGGGTGGGGAGTGTTTGTTTGTCGTTTAATATTATCTCAAATACCGATGGTGTTCCTCACTGCTGAAAAATCCAGTTGTGTTCTCTCAACACAACTCTGTCATCCACAAATTGAAACTCTGCTGTTCTAATTGGCCCTGCACATGACAGGAATAACATTCCTGAAAAGTAGAATTTTAAAAGTTTTACTTGATAATCTAAATTGAGTTTCAGGGTGCTCATTCCTATATTTCTAATGGCTTCACACTACAAAGTGTTACTGCACATAGACAATGATCAGAAATACGATGGAACTATTTTAGGATTCCATATTGAGACACAGCCATGCTTCCGTGAAGTGCATGTAGTTGCTCTAGATTCTGTAACCACCCAATGAGTCACAGATGTCCATATTATAATTAAGCAAGATACAGTGATTAAAACTATAAATTAAATCCAGGGAGGTTTATGGTTTTGTTTCTATGGGAAAAGATGACTCACATGAGAAAAATAAATACTGTCTTTGCTGGGTTGTTTAGAGGGATTCACAGCTTAATCCTAGACATGTTAGCACATAAGTATGTCCTGCTAAATTAAATGGAACTTACCTCAAAGTGGGTATGCATAAGATTGCAGCTTCAGAGTTAGATATGTTTTACTTATAAGCCTATAGCTTAACAATGTTACAGCAGTATGAAGCACTAATCATCATTAATGAAGAATAGAAGCGGAAGAAAGACATAGTCTAACATGCAGGAATAAACGACATATTTTGTATACGACAGAAGTAAGGCAAAGGGAGAATATTCCCCTATATGAACGACAAGAAATAGAAAATTACTGTCCAGGCTCATTAATGGAATTCTTTTTTCTACTTATCAAAGGTTCTAATGAGGTTTGTGGGGTTTGCTGAAAACTTGGCTGGTATTACTAGGTATATTACACTTGAACTGCTGACACCAACACAGAAGGGAACAGAGAAACAGAAACTGAGTTGTGAAATGTCTCAACTTGTGAAGTTAGACTGTAGTACTTTAAAGTTTGGTGAAGAATGCCTCCTGTTGGCTAAGTGAAGAGCTATCACAAACCCTAGAAATTAGAATGACAAGAATTCCATTTTTTTTGTCATAAAGTTAAAATCATTTTTCTTTCTACGTAAGTAGATTTAGTGACTGCTGAGCCACTTAAAGTCACAACGCTTCTTTGGTTTTTGAGAGCTTCTTCTGCTTTCTCGTTGAATCTGATTAGTCTGAATGGCCTTGTTTGTGATTAGAATTAAGATTTGATCTGATTGGTGGTCCTCAGCAAAATTTCTGGGAGCCATTTTAGCACTGAAATCCTAAATCATCACAAATTGTATTCATAAAGACAAAAAGACATTTGTGTGCTGTGAATGTTTATTATGCATTGAGTTAGCTATAGTGGTACCTTGGGTTAAGAACTTAATTCATTCTGGAGGTCTGTTCTTAACCTGAAATTGTTCTTAACCTGAAGCACCACTTTAGCTAATGGGGCCTCCTGCTGCCGCTGCGCTCCGCCGCCGCACGATTTCTGTTCTCATCCTGAAGCAAAGTTCTTAACCCGAGGTACTATTTCTGGGTTAGTGGAGTCTGTAACCTGAAGCGTATGTAACCCGAGGTATGACTGTATTTGATTTCTATTCCACCCGCTTTCATTCCAAATGAATATATCATAATTTCAAATTTTAAAATACATATATCTTGCAGTGCATGAGCACACACCAAAAGGCCCTCAGCTACTAACGTGATTTCCAAGTGGATGGATTTAGATGCCAAAAACCACACAGTAGCCTCTTCGGAATTTTACTCTGTGGCAGGTACAACCATATGAGTAAGCAGTCATTCACAACCTCTGACTCATACAGCAAAACCCTATCATAGCTGTTCCAAAACACATGCCCAAAAAAAAATGTGTTTTAACACTTAATCCAGCCATGTTGTGTGATACTATTAGAACCTCTCCTTATGATAAGCACTTAAGGGGCTATTGCCTAACTCCCAGTTGCCTGAATACACTCTTTATTATGTGTTTGCAGTTGATTTGTAGTTAGAATTTTTCAGCTGGTTCAGAGTACATGGATTTTTATGCTGAGATTCCGAGGCGAAAACTAGACACTGGGTACAATTGCACATTGCCATGGCTTGCTGTGAATGCACATGGCTTAGCAGTGCTTGCTGCTGAATCATTCCTGTTTTGTTCCTCCCTTTCTTGGCCTGGGAGCCATGGCTTGAAGCACAAATCTTGGCTTGCCATGGTGTATGAACCTGTGTTCATGGTTTGTTTCTCTGCAAACAAACCAGAGTGCCAGGCCAAGATTAGTTATTGGCTTACATGGTTTCTTTTAGAGAAACAAACTATGAGCATTGGTACACATGCCCTTATAGACAAAGGCCAAGGTTTGTTCCTTCCAGTTCAGTGAAGGGAGGACAGAAATGGGAGCGATTCAGCAACGTACTCACTGGTTGTTCATGATAAGCCATGGTACAGTGGTACCTCAGGTTACATACGCTTCAGGTTACAGACTCCGCTAACCCAGAAATAGTGCTTCAGGTTAAGAACTTTACTTCAGGATGAGAACAGAAATTGTGTTCTGGCGGCACAGCAGCAGCAGGAGGCCCCATTAGCTAAAGTGGTACCTCAGATTAAGAACAGTTTCAGGTTAAGTACGGACCCCCGGAACGAATTAAGTGCTTAACTCGAGATACCACTGTACTTCACAGATTCTGTCATGGTAGGCAATGGCATAGGAAAGACGAGGAAACTCAGGACTGCTGCTTTTTGTAAGCTCTAGTTCCAGTCTTCCAATTCCTTATATTGTAGTAGAAAAAAATATACCGTATTTTTCGCACCATAGGACGCACTTTTCCTCCTCCAAAAATGAAGGGGAAATGTGTGTGCGTCCTATGGTGCGAATGCAGGCTTTCGCTGAAGCCTGGAGAGTGAGAGGGGTCGGTGCGCACCGACCCCTCACGCTCTCCAGGCTTCGCACACCTCTCTGCAAGCAGCGGCAGCCCAGCGCTGGGCTCCCGCTGCTTGCGGAGAGTTGCTTGCATGCTCAGGCCTGCGCGCGCTGAGCTCAGCGCGTCCAGGCTTCGCGGACCTCTCCGCAAGCAGCGGGAGCGCTCCCGCTGCTTGCGGAGAGATGCCAGCATGCCGAAGCCTGGGCGCGCTGAGATCAGCGCGCCCAGGCTTCGCGGACCTCTCCGCAAGCAGCGGGAGCGCTCCCGCTGCTTGCGGAGAGTTGCCAGCATGCCGAAGCCTGGGCACGCTGAGATCAGAGATCAGCTTGCGGAGAGCTGCCTGTTTGGGCCCTGGGGTCGGGGGAAGCTCGAGCTTCCCCCGCCCCTGCCCCGCGCCTGGGGGGGAAATAATTTTTCCCCTTTATTTCCCCCCCAAAAAACTGGGTGCGCCCTATGGTCCGGTGCGCCCTATGGTGCGAAAAATACGGTAATCTTGCTTTTTAGAACCAGCAATATATATTAAAAACCCTATTTTGTGACTTAATCTTTGTTTAGCGTAATATGCTTTGAAAATCTTTAAGAACATGCTGATTAATCATAAGCAATTTTTATTTTCAGGATTAAGTAGCATTACATTATGAATTGTGGTTTGTTTAGTCCCCCCCCCCCCATTCTACATTGTAATACACTCTAATTGAAAAATACATTAATGACTGAAATAATTTGTCTCTTTGTAGTAATTGATTTCAAAGAGTATAATTAGGTTACCTCTCAGTTATTGACATGAGATCACCTAGAATAAGTTTTGGATTCATTAAGCATGAAATCAAATCTCATTAGCGTCGTACTTCATTTGAATTTGGACGTTTTCGATACATTCTTCATTGAGTGTAAATGATATAAAATTATTGTTCTGCACTTTTTAATGGGGGCCAGTGTGAACCGTATATATTAATGAAAGGATGGAGACTTTGGGGTAAGGGTATTGTTGATCTCACCTGGGGCGAGGAAGCATTTTATAACTCTTACATGGATTAGATGATCAAATCCTGGCTTAATAAGCTATACATACACAGAGCCAACTTTAAAGTTGTGAAACGAGGAGCAAAGCAGTTGTGTGTTGGGTCCATAAAGCTTGTACATGCCAGGATTTAATCATCCAGACAAGTATACTAATTTTATTTCTTACATTTTAGTCAAGATGCTCTAGAATTAAGGAGCTTTATATTGCCTTTTTGAAGGTGCACTCCCCAAAGCAAGTCCTAAAAGGAGGTTGCTGTATGTGTAAACAAATATAGATTTTTTCATAGATGGTACATTATAAAATACTGACTGTGTTTCCACCTGATAGTGCATGTAAATTATGCTAGAACATAAATTTATTAATTCAGTTCTCCAGTGAAATTGGTAGTTTATGGGTTTTTCCCCATCCCCTAACAGCTTTACTGCTTAGCAGCAATAAAACTGCCAAAATACAAAACTATGGAGCATTTAAGTCAGCAGTGTAGAATTACAGGTGTTGTTTTTATTAGCATGCTATATTTGTATGCCATCTTTCAGCAGGAATATTCACAAAATAGTTCATGTAAATATGTTGAAAACTAAAGTATAATATACAATAAATTAGAACCAAGGCTAGAAACAGCAATACAAATTTCTGAACAAAAGCCAAATTATCAGTCCTCCCCCCCAAAAAAGCTCAATTTACCAATAGCCAAAGTTTGACAGTTTTCAATAAGATGCAAGAGAAATTGAGGTCGCATCCATACCACACATTTAAAGCACAAGGCTCAAAAAAATCCCGGGATAGAAAAATTCCCAGCATCCTTATCAACGGACAGTTCCCAGAATTCTTTGGGGGAAACCGTGTGCTTTAAATGCATGGTGTGGAAATACTGTAATTCAGGGTCCACCACAAAAAAAGCCCTCCTTTCACCTCACAGCCAAGTAAGACTTGCTGACGGTAAAGCCTGGGCACAAACCCAAGTTTGTGATATCTGTGTTGTGTTGTTTCACTAAAGACAGTCTTTTTAGTGCTAATGTTTTACTTTAAACATTTGAATATTCTTTGATTAAACCATAATTATAAGATACGAGCAAAAATAGGCATTAAGTGGCTGTGTAGCCAGACAAACTTTCTAATGGAGTAAAAAATAAAAATGCAACAATACACCGACTAATTGTACAAAATATTAATTATTAATGTGATTTTCAAATTGCTTTTCTCTAGGATACTTAAGCACTTGGGACTATTTAGTCTCCTTGCCTCAGAGACATTTGCGATCTGCCTAAATTTCTAAAACCCAGTTAAATATTAGTCTCTTGGCACTGATGTTCATTCCACGGTGCAGCTTGTTGTGTTCTTATGGAAATGAAACAGCAGCGGCAGCCATTGCCACAAAGTTAGTTTTTAATTCCCCCCCCCAAAAAAGCCTCAAATAACATAGTCAGGCATCATATATTGGAGGTGAGCCCCTCCTAAAAGCACATGCAGAGGGGGGTGGCGATGGGTGTAGTTATTACTTACTTATTTCTATCCTATTTGTATGCCAAAACGGTCACCTCACATCAACCCACCACACCAAGCAGTCAGTGCTTTTAACTAACTGCTAGATACACTGGGTTGTATCCAAATGTGAATAACTGGGCATGCGGACTTGACTTCCATGAACGCAGTGGAACTTCCCTCTCCCTGCTCCCCCACCACCAACTTTTGGGGGAAGTTCTGTGGAGCTTGCGGAAGTTGTTCCAAACACACAATGAGTTTTTTGGCCACAGCCCTTAATCTGGGAAACTGTACATGGCTATAACATCTACATGGGACTCAGGTGGCGCTTTTGTCTAAACCACTGAGCCTCTTGGGCTTGTCGATCAGAAGGTCAGCTGTTCGAATTCCCTCGACGAGGTGAGCCCCCGTTGCTCAGTCCCAGCTCCTGCCAACCTAGCAGTTCGAAAGCACATCAAAATGCAAGTAGATAAATAGGTACCGCTCTGGCGGGAAGATAAACGGCGTTTCCGTGCACTGCTCTGGTTCGCCAGAAGCGGCTTAGTCATGCTGGCCACAGGACCCGGAAGCTGTACGCCGGCTCCCTCAGCCAATAAAGCAAGATGAGCGCCGCAACCCCAGAGTCGGCCACAACTGGACCTAATGGTCAGCGGTCCCTTTACCTTTTATAACATCTACCTTTGTAATGCCAACATTAGCTTTGTACATTTCCACGTTGATCACTTTTATTCTGCTGGATTCTGGAAATACGATAGCTTTAGTAAACTTCCATTTTAACATTTTGTTGGGATGCAGCACAGCTAACTAAGCTGTTCTATCAAGGAAGCTGCTGCCGGCTAAAAATATTTTGGAGAGGCTCTCATAATTAGAAAACTGCTAAGGTTGGTTAAACTAGTCTGACAGAATAAGTGATTTCTTATTGTTGCCTAGGGAGATGAGATACTATTAATAAGTTGACAGTTAAACTGCACAGGATGAAGCAGGGCTACAGTACTATCCCTATTTAGGTCTTTGTTCAGACAACAGTACTGTGACAGGCAAATAATCGTTAATTTGATAAAGTAGTACATAACAATTTGCAGAACAAAATTGCAGAATTTAGCAAATTATTTTTTTCAGTTGCTCTTACATGATTAAAAAGAAATATATATCAAGACAGCTCTTTTTCTTACATCCCATTCTCTGGTCCCAGTACTCTAGGGCCAATGGCACCATAAGGTACACTTCACAGGGGAAATTCACTTTTTGGCATCACAGAAGACAAGAGTAACGTTGGACGGGGGGGGGGGGAGAGACACGAGCAGGTCTAGAATCAAAACTTCTAGTTCTGCAAAGTGACACTCTAACCACACAACCACAGGAACAAACAGGAGAAAGGATTAAAGAGCGTGCAATCTCAGAAAAGAAAAGAATTTGAGGATGGGAAAGATTTGGAAACTTTCTTCCAACAGAGCTGTTCTTTATTTCAAAAGAGTAGAAGAAAACAGAGTTTCTTGACCAGTAATAGACAGGTTCCAGGCTTTCCAAGCATAGAGCATCTATATTTGTTTTTGTTCCTAATATTGCAACTTTCCATACTGTAATTCCTGTTAACCCTTCAGTTATATCTTATTGATGTTTGTGGTGGTGAACTCACTTTTAATTTTAAACCCAATCCCAAACCTTGGACACAGACACTACTATTAATTCATTATAAATCACCATTGTAAATCACCATGTAAGCTTCTGTTTGAAGGTATAGTTTGCTATTTTAGAGTTTTCTTCAAGTTTCTCTCCTCTTCATTGAATGATTTGGGGGAGGGTATATTTAAAATCAGTCAATCTGTTGTAAATGCAGTTTTAAAAAATAGCTAATGTTACATGACATAAGGTGCTTTTCTCAAACAGAACTTTGCAATTTATGTTCTCAGGTTCCCTGTAGATTTCCCCATAGATTTCTCTGAACAATATCTTGCACAGTTAGAGGACATGGTTGTTTTTATGGCTGAAGGAGATTCTTCAGCAATTACTTGGGAAGGTGATAGTCTCAATTTCCATAGCAATTCTGTTTCGTAGTTGAGGTCTTGAAACTTGGTATTTTCTAAACCTTCACTTTTGAAATGTTGCCAGAAGGCACTGTGTGTATCTCACTGAGCACTGGAGAATTGAAAGAGACTCTACAGCCTTCAAATAATAAATATATATGTTTATAATCAGAGGGAGAAAGATCAGTCAGACCAATCTGAAAGTAAAACTGCTTGACGTTTGGGCTGAGGCTGCAGCTCTGTTGATGTGCAGATCTTAACACCTATTTGCTTTGCCTCACACTTTTTTAGCCTGGGTATTCTGAGCTATTTCTTGGTGTAGCATCTGTCTGAGTTGGCTAATGAGAAATTTAACAGTGGTACTTAGGCTTTTAAAATTTCCTGAGAGAGGTAAAACTGCAAAAATGAAGATATCTGTCATTTGGGGATGTGTGCAATGTTAAATTAATGAGCACTGCAGCTAAAGATTAATTTCAATAGATGAAATAGCAGAGTTCCTCTTTGGAAGAATTTGGAACGGGCAGATGTAAGAATTGCAGAAAACAAAAGCTTTCCCTTTTTTTTTTTTACTCCAACTTAGATTATAAAATAGATGAATGAGTCATCGTTGCCCTGGGTTTGCCTGCTGTTTTCATTATTATATATTGTTCTTATCTGTATCCCACAGCTTGCACTGAAGGATCCAGTACACTCTGTGTCGCTGCAGCAATTTGTATATGAGAAGCTAAAAGCACAACAGGAATTGCTGGGAGAACAAGGCTTTCAGGCGCTCATGGAAACTGTGGATACAGAAATAGTCACACAACTCCAAGACTTCTTACAAGGCTTCTGAAAAAGCAGAGACAAAAATTTCTACTTCTCTTTTCTTCACTTCAACATTATAAGGGCAAACTAAGCAGCCTTACATCTAACTGCAAAACCCAGCTTTTAAGAGAGAATTTCTTTTGGCAGCTACGGAAAAAGAGGCTATGGCGCTGGATTATTGTTTTTTCCAATTAAGACAAGATTGAAATAATAAATATAAACTCTCTTCTAATTAGTTTTACATGCTTGTTTCACGAAAATGCAATTTGCATATGGAGTAAAGGTTTCCGCACGCGAGAGGCTGTAAAAGCAGGTGTTTAATTTACTGTTTGTAGAATGGCCGTGGCTTTGATCTTTCAATCATGTGCTCCTAACACTTAAGAAATAGTGGCTACAGATACTTTTTTTCTGTAAGGATATCAGCTCTCTTAGACTGCCTTACACTTTTGTTTACTATTCAACTTGTAATAAAATGTAAGGTTTGAAGAGTGGAGGGAAGGAATGTGAGGTGAGCGAGCCCTCAACTGAGTCTTCAATTTAAATAGTATAAATAGTGGCTAAGGGTATTCTAAGGGTTTCCTCTATGGGGAGTTGGACGTCTTTTGCAAAAAAAGAAAACCAATAAGGTCATCCAAATGTTTTGAATTTACTATGTTGATTACCTGTAGAATGTAAAGGTTTAATAAATTTGCTTTTGTCTTAGCTCCTCAAAAATGATTTTGATTTAAAATGTAGCACATGGACCCAGTGGTGGATTCTCTATGTGTGAGTTCAAAATTGATTGCCTGGTCTCAGGATGATGGGAGGTGAATATATTATACACCCTAAATGAACATGGTGCTTGGGTATATGTATCCTGTGCCTCCTTTAAAGTGGTTAAGTGTTGTGAGATAGCACTTAATATCTTCTGGCTGATTCTGGGAGAATGGGAATGACAGACCTCAAGTCTATCTGGGAAAATGAAGAAGGCTGCACATCAAGGAAAGGGAGTTGAGAAACTTGTACGTTCCCAGAACCTTCATTCCATTTCCTCCTATCTCACTTCCTAATCTATTTTAAGAAGAGGCTTTTTTTTTTCTTCTTTTTTTTTTAGGCAAGGCTTCTTAAGTCTACCTGTTCTCTATTGTAAGTAATCAATTTTTAAGGAAACAAATCAGGAATATGTGAGCAAAACATTAGTATGATACTTGCTGCAGGAAGCTGGCAACTCTATGCAACTGTGGGGAGCCAAGTTTGCCATGTAAACTGTAGGTTACAAAGTGTACTAGAAAATAAAACCTGATGTTTCCAGAATTCAGAAGAGTAGAATTTCAATTACATTTTCCAACGATACCCCACTTCTTTCTTATTCTCTAAGACTGCATAGAACTCTTATCAGTAATTCAGAGGCAGTGCCTCCTTTAACACACTTCTTGTAGCTATAAAGAATAGAAGTGCAGTGAATTTTAAGAAGCAATATTGCCATATTGCATTCCATTGTGCATCTCCCATGACCTTAGGTTTAGTCAGAGATTTATATTGCAATCCCTTCTCAGGAGTTATTCTCATTGAGCTCAGTGGGACCTACTCACAGGTAAGCATGTATAATAAGATTGTAGCCTAAGGCCAAAAAAAGTTGCTAAATCCAAAATAATATTAACATTAAGATACAATTAAATGTGTTATAAAATGTTTTAATGGTAATGCAACCATTAGGATTAGGAAATTTCACAAAATGTACAGCTTTAAACCTGACTGAGTTTGGGTACTAAAATAGCTGCAACTAAATTTTGGAACGTTCATCCCCCCTTCTCTGTGTGTGTGCTCATGATGAGAAATATCATCCCTAGACTCACAGCTCCCATCAGTCCCAGTCAGCATGATCAATGGTAAAGGATGATGGGAGTTGTAGTCTATCAACATCTTTAAAGGTCTTCTCATAAATGATAATTCCTTCTGCGAAAGAGAAAGAACCTTTAAGTAATAAACCACAGAGTCAAGTGATGTGGTGCATCCTGAATCTCAGAAAGGCAGAATTTAAAATGATGGTTTCATAACCATAACCAACAACAGACTCCTTCCATTTACATCTGCCGAATATTCTTGGCCTACAGAGTTTAAAATTGTCAATATTCATGTGTTTATTCAATCAATAGGCCTATAGCCTGCTTTTCCTTTTGAGAGCTCAGAACTTCATTGGGCCGCCATCAAGTATGACTTTTTGATTTGTAGGGATTAGTGGCTGATCAGTGGAAATCTCTCCTTTTCATAGACATCCCTAATAAATCCCACCTTAATTAAGAAGCCATATTGCTGCAAAATAAGAATGGTGGTAATTTCTCCCTATTATTCTGAGTGAATGCTGCAGTGATCTTCTAGATTCTCCCTCAGAGTTCCTTGCATGTAACCCCTCCATATTAATAAGCAGGGTTTCTGCATAACAATTAGATGACTTAAAAGTTCTCCGTATTTCATATTTTTGATGTGATCTGGCATCTGTAAATGGTCCTACAGTCCATGGAATAAAGTAGGGAGAGTGCCTGTTTGAGCAACAGCCAACTCAGCTGCTACTGAGGGGGGTGCTTGGGGAGTTGGGGCTACAACTGTGTGATGCATTGCCTCTCATGCATTTTTATTTCAATACTCTATAAAGAACTGGTCTCCTTGGAGCCCTAGCTTCAGAAACAGTCGGAACTGTGCTCTACCTTCCCTTGAAGGAAATCTGCTCTTTTGCAATCCTGTGATCTATCGCCTGAGTTTGAACAGCAAGAAGGGAGGAGGAGGCTGTATCAACATCACTCAGAAAATAGTTTCACAACGTTGGGAGTTCTACAGAAAAGATCCTGGTCCAGGTGAAAGCCAGTTTAGCTTCCCAATAAGATGGAGCGCTTGGGTCTCATCGAAAGATGGGTGTGGGCTGGTCAGTGCTCACAGGGGAAGAGGCATTGCCTGAGATAGGTGTCAGGTGTGTGTGACCAATCGGACTTTGCAGGACTGAGGCCTTCCTAAGTTTGTTCTGAAGAGGCAGGGTGTGGCCTCACAGGTGAGGCTGATTGGTAACTCACAGCACCTGGTGGCAAGGGCTGGGAAAGGTTATAAGGTCAGCATTTCCCTTCAGCTCTTTGCCACAGCAACACACTCCCTGCCTTGCTGCGTTTGGCTTCTTGCTTCCTGATCCTTGAACCTCGGCTTCTTGACTCCTTGCTTCTTGATCCTCGGACCCCTGACTTCGTTCCTCCTTGCTTCCTGAACCTCAGACCCTTGGCTTCTTGACTCCCGGCTCTCTGACCCTTGGACTCTTGGCTTCCTGACTCCTGGCTTCTGGACCGCCGTTCCTGCTCCCACCTCGCCATCTTGGCCATCTACAGGAACTTTGATTGCCCCTGAACCGGACCGTGACAATAAGGACCAAGCTGTTTAGTTTTATCCTGAACAACCTATCAAGCAGTATCTTGCCCTGTAGAACTTATTGCTGTCTGGATGGATCTGACTATCTGGGACCCAAAATCATTTCCCTCGACTCTGCTGATTGGTGCTCTTCTGATATCTCAATTTAGATTTGATCAGTCACTTGCAAACTATTGGCATAGCTGGGACAAAGCATAAGAACATAAAAACTTGTGAGAGTCTCTCTCTTTTTGTTCCTTTCCTCCCCTTAAGAGCTAAGAAGAAATAGGTTGCTTGCTTGCAAGGTGAATCTTTAGAATTCTAGAACTGGGACATCTGAACTGGACTTAATTTTTGATTTTTTTTTAAGCATAGCCCATATTAAGAACCAAACATTTTAAGTTGCTCGTTCCAGTTCCATTGCTGCTGAATAGCACCAGATTCCATTTTCACTATCCTCAAAAGATAATTGTATAGCTATAGTTTAACCCCTAGAGAGGTCGCAGATATGAAGTCCCTTATAATTTGGCTTCAAGAGATCTTCAGCGACTGGTTGCAAGAACTTTGAGCAGTGCAACTGAATTACCCCAAGAGTGGTTTGCACCACAACAGTGGTGTGTGTCCTGGATATGGGAGGTGGGGCTACTATGATTCATTTCCCACCAACTACTCCTGGGGAGGAGGAGGAAGGAGAGCAATTGTAGAATCCCATGAAGGTTTTGTTTCTCAGGCTGCTCAGTTACAGCAGTATGGGGCTGTTTCCAGTGCCTTATATGGCATAAGTGTGCTGTCATGTCCTAAAACCTAGGAGACAGGGGTTCATAACCATTTGGCCATGAAGCTCACTGGATGGCCTTAGGCCAGTCACTGCCTCTTAGGCTAATTCACCTCACAGGGTTGTTGAGGGGATTAAACGCAGGTGGACGGGACCGTGTGTGCCACCCTGAGCTGCTTGGACCAAAAAAAAGTGGAATATAAATTTAATAAATAAAACATAAGCCTTTCAAAGTTGGGGCAATTGTAGTTATGGGCAAGCTACTGTGGTCAGGTCAAGATCATAGGATCCTGCTTTCTGTTTCAGTTCTTCATAGCACCACAAATCTCCAATAGCTCTTCACTATTCATCCAGTTTAGTTGTCTGTGTGATAATTGCCAGCAGTGCCTTTCTGCATTCTGGTGAGCTGGCCTTTGTGCCATAGAATAAATGGGCATATGCCTATCTGACTTCAGACGTAGCAATATTAAAAAACCAGATGTTTCAATCTCCTAGGAAACTCTGCAACTTACATTAGTGGCCATCGTTGAACAAAGCAGCCTCAAAGGGAAAATTCAACGTGAAATCACTGAATTACAATTCCATTACAGGTTTGGTGCTATCACTTGTGGACTCAATCAGGACCAAGGTTTTTTAATCACACTATGTGTGTTAATTGCCTTACCAATGCCAGGATGTCTGTATTATCAACAGGTATTTTGTAAACGACCACTCTTAACTGCATAATTGTCACTGGTTTTTCCCTGTGTTTTTTTCTGCAAACCCCCCCATTCACTGAAGCCCACCTCAAAAAATTCAAATGTTACCTGAAAGTTTTTGAACAGATTCTAAATGTACCTTTATAAACCTTCCCATAAATGTGCACATTTTGAAACTTTAATTACAGGGGGAAAGCATCATGTACCATTCTCTCTCTTTGTCTTTAAATACAGAAGGGGCGAGTCCTACCCCCTAGTGTAAACAGAAGAATGTTACTATTACTTTTAAAGGTTATTATACATGGTCTTTATCTCTTAGAAACATATTCTTCCAAACTATTTTCCATTGCCATTAGTGATGTTTGCATTGCAAAATGTCAATAGAAATCTCAGTAATAAAAAGTTACAGCCCTCTAATAGTTCAAACAGTTCAGGAGCTTATGCATGGCTCTTTGTTCTTTTAACTTTTCTTTGTTAAACTGAAGTGCTAATTCATCCTGGCCTTTTCCAATAAAGCTGAAGGTTGTAATTGTTAACACTGGTACCAGAAGTCCATAAAAATAATGTTAGCATACTGTGAAGGGGAATCTGGTTTATTTCATGCACCCACTGATGTAAAAATGTCACCAGCAAAATATATCTGCATCCTGACTACAAAATCATCAGTCATAGAGAACTAACAACCATCTTCAAAGTTTAAAACCCAATGCACTTAGTATACCTGTTTCAGAATGTTCTTATTTCAGCCTAGCAGGTGATTAATGATGGACAGACTTCTCTTCCTCAAATTCCTGTGTGGTGCACCTGGAGGAGCTTATTCTCTCTTTTTTTAATATGGCAGAGAAAAGAGAGAGAACAAGGAAAAAGTGAGAGAAAAGGGGAGAACTAAAACATCTGCTCATATTAAAACTACAAGCATCTATACACTGACTTAATTGAAAAATGTAAATGGGTGGGATGCACGTAGCGCTGTGGGTTAAACCACAGAGCCTAGGGCTTGCCGATTGGAAGGTCGGCGGTTCGAATCCCTGCGACGGGGTGAGCTCCTGTTGTTTGGTCCCTGCTCCTGCCAACCTAGCAGTTCAAAAGCAAGTCAAAGTGCAAGTAGATAAATAGGCACCGCTCTAGCAGGAAGCTAAACGGTGTTTCCGTGTGCTGTTCTGGTTCGCCAGAAGCGGCTTAGTCATGCTGGCCACATGACCCGGAAGCTGTACGCTGGCTCCCTTGGCCAATAAAGCGAGATGAGCACCGCAACCCCAGAGCCGGTCATGACTGGACCTAATGGTCAGGGGTCCCTTTACCTTTACCTTAAATGAATATATGCCATCCAGATGTTCAAAACAGCTTTTGGGGGTGAGTCCTTATGGTTATCAAGAGACTTAAAACTTTGAACCCTGAGGAGGTGGATAGCTCAGATGGTTAGAGCAGTGGTTCTCAAGCTTTTTTTTTTTGGCCATGCCCCATCTAAGCATCTCTCAAATCCTGATATCCCCACCCCTTACCCCCGTGACATATAATTCTTATTATTCAAAAAGTGAACTATTCACATGGAGGAAGCCTAAAAGGCCATTGACTGTTAATAATTCATTCTCGAATTGCGCCCCTTGAAAATCAAATTGCCCCCTGGGGGGGGCGTGCCTCACGCTGGGAACCACGGGGTTAGAGCGTGGTCTGACAGTGCCAGGGTTGCAGGTTCGATCCCCATAAGGGACAGCTGCATATTCCTGCATTGCAGGGGGTTGGACTAGATGATCCTCAGGGTCCCTCCCAACTCTATGATTCTATGAGATCTGTGAGACCCACATCTATTAAACAATGGCCTGAGGACCTTACTGTCCTGGCTACATTTGAACACATGTCAGCTTTGTGTGGATAGCTATCTCAATAAGTTTATTCTTCCTCCATTTTGTGCATAGATGCAGGAATATATCCAAACACTAACCCTCTGGAACAGTACGAAATTTAAAATACTGTGAAAGGTAGCATGTATAAAGAGCAGCAGCAAAGATGAGTCCAGAAGAGGTCCCCCTCATCTTGGTCCTGGCCCTCTCAAGGGAAGAGAGATGCTAAGCAGCATGGAAGGTTGGTCAGAACTTAAAAGTCTGCAATGAGTGCTGTGCATTGGATCCAGCCAAATTCTGGCTTCTGAACCGAATCGGGCTGATTATGGTCAACCCAGGATGTCACTGGATCGGGTTGAAACAGTCCCGGATCAGATCTGGAGCTGTCAAGATTGTTGGGAAGGGATCTGGCTGTGATGGGAGAAGGAAGCAGGAAGCATGACAGTGCAAGACCCCTGAATTGGGTGACCCCAGATTGGATTGGGACCACTCTGAAGCACTGGATCAGGCCCCAAATCAGATTGGCATGGAGGGGCATGCACAGACCTAGCTCCCTCGGAGGCTGCATTCCAACATAGAATTATAGAGTTGTAGAGTTGGAAGGGACCTCAAGCGTCATTTAATCCAAGCTCCTGAGTTGTAGGAATCTCAGCTAAAGCACCCATGGCAGATAGCCCTTCAACCAACCTCTGCTTAAAAAAATCTCCCATGAAGGAGAGTCCACCACTTTGCAAGGGAGTCTTATGCTGAATAATGAGCTTGGCTCAGAAACCTTTGATTACCGGAGAGTGCAACCATCTTCCCTCCAGATTGTAACCTGGTGACTTCTGGCAAGGGAAAGAGCCACGTCTGTCACCCTTCAGTGCAGGATCTATTCCTTCAGACCATGGAAGTCTAGAAACATTTGGAGCTGCTGATTGTGAGGGAGGCTTTCATTGTAAAATAAATAAAATAGCAGTACAGGAGCTGAAGCAACCTCATCAGCTTTCAGGCCCACTCTCTACAAATATTTACTAAAAAAATGAGCCTAGCTTTACTGCGTAGCTAGCAGCTACCAATACCCATTTGAGCGCCCATCCATTTTTCATATTTGGGGATCTGTAAGTAAATCCACCGCACTTGATTATTTCATTTTACAGAAATGCTTTAAATGTACGGTGTGGATGCAGCCCCAGTTGCTGGGAGGCAACAATACAAGAGGCCTATACAGTGGTACCTCGGGTTAAGTACTTAATTCATTCCGGAGGTCTGTTCTTAACCTGAAACCGTTCTTAACCTGAAGCAGCACTTTAGCTAATGGGGGCCTCCTGCTGCCGCTGCGCCACCGGAACACGATTTCTGTTCTCATCCTGCAGCAAAGTTCTTAACCCGAAGTACCGGTACTATTTCTGGGTTAGCAGAGTCTGTAACCTGAAGCGTCTGTAACCCGGGGTACCACTGTACCCTTTTGTGGACTTCCTGGAGGCATCTAGTTGACCACCTTGGGGCACAAGATGCTGGAATAACTGGACTTTAATCTGATTTCACAGGGCTTTTCTTAGGTTTTTATTTTCCCTGAGCGACCTGCTTCAAATATCAGTCACATATTTTCAGAAAACAATGCAAGGCTTTCCTATTCAAGCTTCTAACCATGTTTAGTGATCCTTTGGGCTCTCTCCCTTTTCCCTCCTTTTCTACAGTCTTTATTTTTGAGATTTATGTATTTTTAGATTTTCAACAGATACAATAGATTAGCAGTGATGCCCATAACTCTCCCCCATGCCCAGTAAATTCAATGTGTGCTTTTCAGTAGTCAAAGTTAAGTCCTAATATATTTCATGTCCATGATGCTTATTTTGTAATAATGCTTCGCAATCTCATTTCTGTTTTAACTTGACAGTTTCCACCGTTGGATTCCATGGGCAACTGGCGAAGTCCTTGCTGCATTGCTCTTCATTGGCCATTACAGTATTTCTGTTTGCCACTTTTTAAGGTGGGTAGGTGAAGTGATGATGTTTTTCAACGTTGGCTGGGATTTAAAGAACTGGCCTCTAAAATAATGCAGCAGAAGTCAGCTGCCTCAATGAGGAAGTATAAAGAAGCGGGAAAGAGTCTCGTCTCCCCACTCTCTATCAAGCCCAGCTGAGTAACAGCCTCTCCCAGGCCTTGACTTTAAGAATAGTAGAAGCAGCTGGGAAGGGAGAAGAGTTTAGGGATTTTTTAAAAAAAATTTTTAATAAGTTGTGTGCCTTCGTTTCTCAATTTGATCCGTTTACATGGTTTTGTAGGTATGTGGTATTTTGTGCATTGTGACTTAAAGTTATTTGTAGTGATCATAGTTTTTTTTGTTGTTTAGTCGTTTAGTCGTGACCGACTCTTCATGACCCCATGGACCAGAGCACGCCAGGCACTCCTGTCTTCCACTGCCTCCCGCAGTTTAGTCAAACTCATGCTGGTAGCTTCGAGAACACTGTCCAACCATCTCGTCCTCTGTCGTCCCCTTCTCCTTGTGCCCTCCATCTTTCCCAACACCAGGGTCTTTTCCAGGGAGTCTTCTCTTCTCATGAGGTGGCCAAAGTATTGGAGCCTCAGCTTCAGGATCTGTCCTTCCAGTGAGCACTCAGGGCTGATTTCCTTAAGAATGGATAGGTTTGATCTTCTTGCAGTCCATGGGACTCTCAAAAGTGTAATTGTTAAGAGTGAATTTCTCTTTAATTATTATTTGCTGATGTTCTGAGAGTCAATTCTATTGTGTTCTATTATATTCTAATAGCCTATTGAATATTACTTTATTTGATAAATCGTTCCATTTTAAAATATGTTTTATTGTGCCTTCTTGTATCCAATCTGATTATTATAAGCTGTGTGTTCTTTGTTGTAGACTTTGTTGCTGTAAACAGCCTTGTTATAGTAATACAGAAAGGCAGTATACAAATTACAAGTGAAATGAAAAGGGGGCTTTGTAGCTGTGTTTCCTCAGGCACGACAGCTCACTTTTGAAACCTTGGGGACTTCCAACACTAATTTGTGATATGACTTTGGGCCTGCTATTAAAACAAAGCACACTAGACCCTTGCAAAAGCTTCTCGATTTCTCGTGTGTGTATATCTGTGTGAAATATTGGTGTTTTGAACTTCTTGGTGATGATATAAGCTGTCAAGGTGCCATTTGCTAACGTGTGCCAGTTGGTTGTTGATTAAACCACTTGTTGTGGGAGAAGCGACAAAGCCTCTGATGATCCTAATAAAAAGTTTTCAGCTAAATTCTGGGACCTCATGAAGAGCACTGAGCTTGTCTGATGTCATTCCAGGAAAGGGCTTCCTGAAAGGTAATTTATCACAATCAATTAGAAGCAGGCATCCTTCATCACATTGCTCGCGCTTTCAAGATATTTGCTGAAAAGCAACCAGGGCCAAATGTAGAGAGTCTGTGTGCTTTGGAGGGAGGGAGATCTGTTAGACTTAGATAGCTGTCTAGAAGATTCTCACAGATTAGAGAAAGACAGATTTGTTTGCAGAAAGAAAAGCCACAAGCAACAACAACAAAATATTTTCCCAAACTACATACAAATGCCACAAGGTACCTTTTTTTCTTCTCCTGATGTGAAAGAAGAACATCACATTATTTTGTGAAGCTGGGGAATGAGCCCAAATAATTTACAGTAGGAACCCAAGGCTATACAGAGCACAGCAAAATAGCAGCACAGCTGGGTTTGGATTACTGGAAAGAGGCCAGTGGCATGGAACTAAAGCTTTATTATCTTGCAAGAGAAAAGAAGAAGGGTGTAACTGCTGCAGATCAATTGTACTTCTCTCTAATGCCAGCCACGTTTTTGCCCCAAATTGTCTTTGCTCATCTTCAGCCGCTATTGATGGCCCACCATTGTCCTGAACAATTGTCTTTTACTGTCGGGAAATGTACAGTACTTCTCCTTTAGTTTAATAGGATTTATATCTATTCTTTAAAAATGCCCAAGGTTGTTTCACACAAGGGTGACATAGGGTTGCTTTCAGATCAACTGGTCTTGTTTAAAGCAGATGGGTAACTGCTAACAGAAGCTGGTCCTTGTGTGCTTTCAAAGCCACATCTGCCACATCTGATTTTGTGGCAGTAACCGTGGACAGGAGCTAGAGGAGACTTTTGGCACTTCTGCAGCACACTCATGAGCAAAGAGGATTCCTGATTGCTCTTTCTAGGGAAAGGAGCTCACTTTTAATGGAAAGCTGCTCTGGAAGATCCCTGAGACTACAGGATGACTATTTGGAATGCTGCATCTTCTCAGGTGTCTCCCCTTACTTATTCTGAGACAAGAAGGATGTGTGCCAAGATTAATCATAGGATCCAATGATGGCTGGTGACCATTGGGAAAGGCAGGGTAGAAGGTAAGGAGACCAACAGTAGGTGGTTGTATGTAAGAAGGCTGGCAGGTGGGGATTGGCTGAGGTTGGTGGAGCAGCACCCCACTGACCCTAATGGACCAACGTCTACTGAGAGACTCCACTCCTTACTCTCAGTTGACTCCCACATCTGATTATATAAAAGTAGCCCCGGAAATACATTAAGTTGTCAACTTCATTGAATCATTCAACTATTCCTGGAAAGTTTTTTTTAAAAAAAACCCTGCTTGATGGCTCTTTTATTGGACTGTGTTTCAAGAGTTGAGAGCTGGTGTTGTATGATTGCTAGAGTGTTGGCCCATGACTAGGTCACTGAGATTGGAATTTCCACTCAGGCATGAATTGCGCTGGGTGACCTTGGGCCAGTCACCACTGCCTCTTGGCCTGACCTACCTCACAGGATTATAGCGAGCATTAAAATGGGAAGGAGGACTGTGCATCTCACTGTTAACTCATTGGAGGAAAGGCAGGATGTGCAGGCAGTTAATACAGAACTATTAAATGTTGTATTTTAATTGCTTCAGGTGCCTGCAGGAAATGACTGCAATTGACAAAATAAATAAATAAATAAATAAATAAGCAAGGCTGTGATCCGAACACAGTTTCCCTCAAGCCAGAGTCTAGTCTGCAGCAGATTATGGCACCAAATGTATTTTGAAATTAATACATTTTTAAATGGAGCTGAAATACATATAGAGAAGGCTGTCTTTTCACACATGGTTATTCGTAACATAGCTTTCAACAGGAAATCTCTCAAGAGACCTACTTCTGATAAGACTGATTTGACAGCCTTAAGCAGTTTAGATCAGTTTTAGATCAGCTGTCTGACTTCTGGATATTTAACTGAGTCCAACCTCTGAACTTTCTGAAGTTCACAAGATAGGACTTAATACTTTATTCAGATATGAAAGAAAGTGTCAAAAAAAAAAAAGCTTCTCCTTTTCTGTTTTACATTCCTTTGAGAGTTGGCACTTTTTAGATCTGTCATGCTGAAGATTCCAAATCCTTCAGGCAATAGCAGGAAAACAAAATACAAGTTTGCTCTCTGAGCTTATGTGTGTGTGTGTTAAAGCAAAAACTAATTCTGAAGAGTTAGAAAATTAAGTGGAGGTAAAATGTATGATGATTGAGAATTTGATAGTACAGTTCTGATGAACAGCTTAAGCTTTGAATTGTAATGAGTATTGTTGCATACCACCCAAGCAGCGTGAGATTCCAGAAGTTCCAGACACTTACTGAGTGTTTCTGTGTCCTTTTGGAAAGAGGCACAGCAGAGACTGCAGTGCCTTTATGATATATGGTTTATTTTCACATATATATCTACAACCTGTGCCTATGATGGAAGGGTTAACAGCATTGACATCCCAAAAGAGTCTTGTTTCTCCCATAGCCATAGCCTTGGATTCAAGCAGAAATCAAACTTTGTTCTCAAATGCTGCTCTGACTATCTATCCAGTTTGCTGCTTTACTCCTAGGTCACATCAGTGCTCTTCAACCCTAAACTCTGGCTTTAACTGTTGAGGGAGCAGGTCCAACGCATTTGCCGTCTTGCACTGAACCCTTTAATCCCCCTTAATGGCTCATCACTCAGGCTGTCACCCTCTCTAGGAGGCAAGCTAGGCTATTCCAAAAATCAGAAGCCCTGATTAAATTCTAACACCTACTGGATCCAGGGTTTAAAGGGGTCTGGCACCCAGTTTAGCCTCCCAGACTCATAACACTATGTACTCACAGCTTGAAATATCACTGCCTCTACATATTCCCTAACTACGTTTAGGAATATGGTTGGTGTTACATTTATCTCCCAGATCCCATGTTTCACTACCGACAGCCAGGTCTGGTGTGTCACCCAGTAGCCCCACCTTCAGTGTCACATGTTACTTGGCTGGAGAACTGCATTATGAAATTCAGAGAAGTGCAAATTTCTAAGGATAGCTGCATTTTGGTTCACACATTGTTTCAAGAAGCTTTTGTTCTGCTTCCTGGTTTCCCACCAGCATCTGATTGGCCACTGCGAGAACAGGGCACTGAACTAGATTGGCCACTGGCCTGATCCTGCAGGCTATTCTTATGAATTAGGGTAGATCTGCATTAAATTGTGAAGTGAATTTCTCTTCCATCCCTAGACAGAAAACTTAAGAATGAGGCATAATAGAGTTTTGAAAGCAATTAATAATGCTACCTAAAACCATCAGGCCTGGATGGGGGGTTTAGGGTAAGGCTATTGGACTTTTTCACTCAGAATCCAGCAGTTATTCCTAGAGCATCTTGCATGCAGTCAATATCTGCAGCATCTTCATTGCAGACATTCCAGAGTTATCTCAATTGATAAAGAAATGGTCTGTATGTGTTTCAATCCGATTAATTAGGTTTGTAATTACTTCACTCTATAGTATTAAGAAAAGGGTGCGCTATCATTAAATACATTTTTCATTGTAGATTGGAAGGCACTGGCTTAATAGGCAATTAAAATGGATAACCTGGAAAATAGCCAAGTGGCCAAAAAAAAAAAAAGTTTGAAAAAGAGTGATTAAGGATTTTAGTCTGGGGTAAGTTGGTGGATTGTTTCCTCTGTTACTGAAATATTTTGATCTTACAAATGCATACAAATGCAAGGCCAAAGTTCATTTCCAGTTGCACATTTTCCATAAACTACATACCCAAAGGGGGGGGGCAGCTGCAGAGCTGCCCTCATAGCTGAAACATGCAGTCAAAAGAATCACATAATACAACTCTTCTTGGATGATAACATTCAGACATCAATGAATGATTGCATGTATGTATTTGTTTATTCATTTGCTGTCTAATAAACTCCAAGCCCCTCCAGATGTCCTCCTTATTGCACATTCAAGAGGATCAGTTCATACCCTCTAACTTCCTGCTGAAATCTCATAACGTTTCATACTGTAGCCCCTCTGGACAGCAATAATGTGCTAGTGTTGGGGAAGCATCATAGAACAACTAATAAAGCAGGATAAATCTACCACTAATGTACCGCAAGTGTGCCAAGAAGTCTATTGCTGAATAAATGCACAATAAAACACCAATTTGAGGAGGTTCGTCATTTCTAGGCTGCTTACATGCTAATTCATACCTGTATGAAAGCTCATACATACAGCTGGGTATAACATATGCTGACAAGATGGTCTAGGAAGTATTTCATGCTCTCATCCCTGGTCTTATCCTTCATCCACAATCTTCTAGGCCGCAGAGCTCACTGAAAACAATCAGAGCATGTGAATGGGTGGGTCCAAGCAGCTGGAAATTGATCCCCTCATGGTGGAAGCAAGTCTTCCTCCAGAAGTTCCCATGACCATGGAAAACAGGCTGTAGTGATGCTTTCTCTTTCCAAGATACAAGAGTTTTAAAAATTGCATTGAGATTTCCCCCCAATCTGGGATATCATTCAAAACATCTGATCTAGCAACTGCTCTCTGATATGGCTTAGCCCACCAAGTGCAGCACGATATGATTCCCCCAATGGTATGCTTCAGTTATCAAGCCCTTATTAACAAAACAAAAAGTAACATAACCACCAATAAGACAAAAACAATAAAGCAAACAGCGGAAATACCTAAAAACTGCAACTATTCAGGACAGGAAAATTGGCTTTCAGGTGGAAAGGTCGAAATTAGAAACAGAGCTTTTGGAACCCAGTACTAAGAACTGTCAAGAATGTATAACTTGCTGTTGAAATGGAATACACAGGATGAGATGGTTAAATCAGCTATGATTAAATGGGCACAGGACATTGGACATGACATTATGTTTGCAGACTGGGAACAGTTATGGACCACCGGTATAAAGTTTACGGCATGTAATGCCTTAAGAGAGAATATCATGAAAATGATTTATAGGTGGTACATGACCCCAGTCAAGCTTGCAAAAATTTACCATTTGCCCAATAACAAATGCTGGAAATGTAATGAAACTGAAGGTACTTTTTATCACCTTTGGTGGACATGCCCAAAGATTAAGGCTTTCTGGGAAAGGATCTATAATGAAATGAAAAAGGTGCTTAAATGCACTTTTGCGAAGAAACCAGAGGCCTTTCTCTTGGGCATGGTAGGCCAATTGGTGTCAAAGAAAGATAGGATGTTTTTTATGTATGCGACAACAGCAGCAAGAGTACTCTTAGCAAAGTACTGGAAGACACAAGAACTACCCACACTGGAAGAATGGCAGACGAAGGTGATCGACTATATGGGACTGGCTGAGATGACCGGCAGAATCCGAGACCAAGGGAAAGAGACGGTGGAAGAAGATTGGAAGAAATTTAAAGTTTACCTTAAGAACTGTTGTAAAATTAATGAGTGTTAAAATGTTTTGAGTAATGCAAAATAGAATTGCAGCGATAAACAATTGGACATGGGGAAAAAGGATTTAAAGGAAGTGCTATAAGTAAATAAAATTAGAGGTTGCTGGAAAAATTTAAAACAAGGATGCAGAAAAAGGAGGTATGGGGAAGTCATTGAAAGAAGGTTTAAGGAAAAGAAGGTTAAGAAATTATACATGTTTATATGTGTGTTTGTTTTTGTATTGTCTTGTATTGTTATTTAATATGTGTTGGAAAAATAATAAAAATTTATATATATATAAAAAAAAAAACTGCAACTATTGCGCAGAACACAGCAAAAGTGGTGTAAACAGTCCAGAAAGATGTTCTGGCATGCATTACTTATAGGTTTCCATAATATTAGGCACCTCAGAGTGGACATTTGGCTCAAGCTGTGGCCTTCTTAGTTCCACTGCTATGATTTCAGTTGCTGTGCTCTTCAGCCGGATGGCTGGGAGGATATAAATGGCTCCCTGTGATTTTCCATCTCTCTTCATCTCTGGATCAAGTTAATTGACTAATTATTTTGAGTACGTTTCTTATAATCTATAGCTGAAATGAAAATGATCGAACAGCTGCCACCTGTGGCATCCAGTGCAAGATTGCCAACATTAGTTTAGATAATTGTGTTATTCCTCTTTTACGGGGGCCAAGGGGCAGATGCTCTCTGTGTATTTAAATAAAATGGCATTAATCATCTTGCAACAATGGTGTCTTCGTTTCAAACCTGCTTCAAACCTGTTAAGGAAGGGACATGTTATTCCTATTGGTGGCTTGTCTAATGAGGGACACATCCACATCACATGGCGTCCCCCAAAGATTCTTGGGAACTGTGGGAGTCTCTCCTCCTCCTCCTCCTCCTCCTCCTCCTCCTCCTCTCCAGCAGCCACTACAAGCTGCCCAAGGGAGGAGGCTGGTAGCAGCAGCCATAAAGAGGCCATGGAGAGGCAACAAGATGCTTCCTCACTGCTGTTGCTGCTGCTGCTGCTCAGGACAAGCCACCAGTGGCAGCAGCGGCACTGACGGGAAATAGGGACATTCCAGGATCAAATCAGAAGCAGTGGTGAAGCTGCATGCTCTGGCACAGGGGACGGAGACCAGGTGGGGGCGGGGCTGGCGCGCATCCGGGGGGCATGACGCACGTCCCGGGGGCATGGCATGTCACCCATGGGGGTGTGACATGCATCCTGGGGGTGTGGTATGCTGCCTGCAGGGGCATGGCGTCCAGCGTGGTGGAGGGGTGTGTGGCGTGTGTCCGAGGGGGCAGCCACGATGGTACCCCCCTCCCCGCTGGTGCTGTGGCGGTGCGCTCCCCCCGCCCCCCGTTCCTCCGCCAGTGATCAGAAGCCAGGATGACTTTTGTAATTTTGGGACTGTCCCTGGAAAACAGGGACACTTGGAGATTATGCTGCCCTCAGGATTACTTTCCGCCACCTTCTGAATAAGATTTTGCTTTGTCAGGGCTTTGACTATATTTTGTGTGCTCGTTGCTTTCTCTGGAAATTGTTTTATAATTTCTGCTACCTTTGTGGTGTGTTTGTTTATTTTAAATTGTAATAATTTTAATTTGAAGGTGTTTAAGCTACTATATTAGCTTCTTTGGTTGTGAAGTATGATGTTTGGATCAGGCTGAAGTGGAAGCAGTGGGGCATAGATTCTAAAACAAACGCAGCTGCCATTTTAGAATCCATACAAAAATATGTGCTAAATGTGTTCTTGCAAACAGGAGTCAATGATTCATCAGAAATAGTGGGGCAGAGAATGGGAATGAACCCCCTCATTCTTCTCTGTCTACTCTTTGCATACCTTTCAAGGGCAGGGGCAGAGGAAGGAAAGACGAGTCAGTCTCACAGTACCCTACCACCTGAAACCCAAAAGTACCTCAAGCAAGACAGGCTTCGAATAATGAAACCCAGAGTCCTTTGCTCTCTTTTATTTTCCTCTGTCAATGTTTTGCAAAGAGATTCTGTATCTGTGACTATATAAGGATACTTCATCAAAGGAAATGCCATTAACCTTGGTAAATTTTGCCAAGAGAGACTGGATTCTTACTGAGGATCTGAGCCACTGGATACTAAGTGATGAATTTTCATATTTATAACAAAATGCTTTAGAATCATATAATTTTAGAACCAGAAGGAGTTTTAGCGTATTCTGAGCTGCTTAGAAATGGCATAAATCTCATTTTTTTTAAAGCTGCAAACCTAGGCAGACATACTTGGAAGTAAGCCTTACTGAGCCTCTTTTCTCAATAAACATGCATAGCACCAGGCTATTAGCTTTTGCAGGTCTTCATCTGTTCTCCTCTTTAACACTTCTAGGCGAGGAGGTTCTTTCATGAGTTGTGAGTTTCTAGAGCAGAACTCTAGCACAACAGAACTTCCTCTCTTCCACCTCTGTGCCCCCTGGAACCTCACCCACCATCTGCTCTGGATTCCCTCCAGTCCTCTGGGGCAGATTTGGAGGCAGTACGGTGTGTTTGCGGGGAGAGGGAAGAATTTGCATTGCATTATCATAAGTTGTTGTGTTTGTGTAATCATTTTGTTGGATGCAACCTGTGGCTTCCCTGGACAACTTAGACTTAATCATGGATGTGGTAAATTCACCATGAAGTGACCTATCTCTATCGTTTGGAGTGGTGACTTTTTCAATGTAACGTTCCCCTCATACGATGACATACCACTATAAATATGAGGACTTGCCATTTTTAAATGAGTTGCCAGACAAAAGAGAAGAGCATTGTGGTGCAATCTTGACCGGTCAAAGCTTGCATTTTCACTAGAAAGTTGTAGCTAATTGTAGAAATATATTCATATAGAAATGCCCTTCATTTTGTTTCGCCACCTCTGCCTTTTTGAATTCTCATGATCTCCATTTGAAATGTATTTTTTACTCTGTGTTCCATGCTAAATATACCTCCTGGATTGTATAAATCCCCCAAAACAGCTGAAACCAGAACAGAACAAGACAGTTCACAGGTACCATTAAAGTGGGTTTTGCTCCAGGTGGGGCAGTTTCTTCATCCTCTTCATGCATTACTGATTGGGGGCACCTGGTCTGGCTTACAAAGGGCCACACTGCTTTTATGTAGGCTTCTTTCCTGCTCAGGAACATGCCAAGACTATAGGTGGGGCCAGACAGCATTCCCCATGTTGGGGGTAAGGCCAGGACTGTGTTCCCATTTATTAGCAATCACATGATGCCCCTTCACATTAGTTAACCGTGATGAAAAGGAGCCTGAGTCTTACCACATGACGAGATCTGTACATGGATCAGAATGGAATAGTAGGCAACTGAGTTTCTAAAATACAGTCGTACCTTGGAAGTTGAACAGAACCTGTTCTGGAAGTCCTTTTGACTTTCAAAATGTTCGGAAACCAGCTAATCGGAAGCTGTGGAAGCCCCATTGGACGTTCAGGTTCCAAAAATAGTTCACAAACCGGAACACACACTTCCGGGTTTGTGGTGTTCGGGAGCCAAAACACTCAAGAACTAAGCTGTTCAAAAACCAAGGTACGACTGTAGATTGTTAGGGCTGGCCCTGCAAATAGGCAGAGTGAAGTAGTTACCTCAGGTGGCAAATGTTGGGGGTCAGCGTGCTGTAGCAAGGACAAAGCAGTGTGTGCCATTTGATTTACTAGTCTGCTGCCCTCAGGTGAAGTGGGAGGATGCTGTTCTGTCACCAGCATTGAACCAATATTCAACTGCTGGTCCAGTCTGCTGCTGTGTGGGTTGGGATGGTTGGGGTGAGAAGAAGAGAGGAGCACTTTTGTATTTCACCTCAGACAGCAAAATGTCTTGGGCTATGGATTATACCATTTAAGGCTGCGAGTGAGGGGTGCCATTTTAAAGGTGGTGGTGGGGAAGCCCACTGCAAATCAGAAAGCAATACCTCAGAGAGAGATTGTGGTGCTGCCTTCGTTTTGCTGTTTCTACTCATAGGATTATTATTGCTGTTGCCTTACGTCAGTTTAACATTCAAAATAAGCCTCCCCACCCACAGCCAGCTTTTCCACCTCATTCTGGTACCTGTGTAGGGTGGTCAGAGAGGGGATGTCCTAAGTGCAATATTGTGCATTCTTTCCCTCACAACGCTTCCACATAAGATCAGCGAAACAGGAACCTGTGGAGAAGAGCGTATCACATTTAATCACCCATTTAAAGCACACACCTTACGTTGTTTGTTTGACACAGATTCCCCTGCTTTTCTTTTCCTTTAATTGATCTTTTTGGAGAAGGTATAGGCCGGAGTCTGCTAGCGAAAGAAAACAGACCTGACCTGACATCTGATAGAGTGATTTCCATTAACTGTTGCCCCAGAGCTATTTCTATGGGAACATTCGCCACATCCTCTGCAGAGAACATCACAGCAACCGCATGAATTATGAATATGTTATAAAAGGGGCTACTCAATAATTCATCTCTGCTTGCCCATTTGATGCCAAACTCCAACACCTCCAGCCCAGCCAACATAGTGCATGTTGTGTGCAGGGGGTGTGAGGTGGAGACAACGACAGTTGCTACAGATGGTCGCACCATATGTCTAAGGAACCAGTTGAAGGGGGTTTGGTTTTCTTGGCACTGAATTGCCATTTCACAGCTGTCCAACTCCACGGGTCACTTGTAGCCAAGCTCCCCTAGAGATGCTCTTCAGAAAGAGTGCAAACAAACCTAGAAGCATCCTACGCTCAAGCGGTCAGAGGTGAGCTGCCAGTGAGAGTGTGCCCGAGCACACAAAGACAAAGATTTATTGCTGTTTGTTCAGATGCGTTCCAGAAAAAAGGAAGGCCTCGCTTTCTCGCATAGATGTGCTCTCTTGATAGCTGCTCAATTGGAATGGAAAGATAACATGTATGTGTCTTGTTGCATGAATACAGAAGGGAGACAATAAATGCAACCCCCATACTGTCCTCAAGAACTGAGGTAGAAAATTCCAGCCACAGAGCCTTCATGAAATCTCAGTGCTGTATGTGAAAGCTCATGATTAATGAGTTATGCCTGGTGTTCAGTCAAATTCCAAATGCTTTCATCCTTACCTAATCTCTCAGTATGATACAAATCCTTATCCTGCTAGCCCATAATTCATGCCAAGGAAAGTCCACTCGCTCAGTTCTCTTCAGTTACTCATGCCATTCACTTAAGCACCATTTCAATCTTCTTGGTTAGATTAGAACTGAGTGCTATATTCTGTATCAAAGCTACTGCCATATGATACACATGCTGCTGTTTCTGTAGGAAGGGACCAGTACTTTGCTCCTAAACATCTTTTTGTTTCAAAGCTTATGGTATATGGCAGTTTATTATTATTATTATTATTATTATTATTATTATTATTATTATTAAGCTTGAGTAATGGGCATCCAGATGTTACAGGAGAAAAATAAGAATTTATTTAATTCAAAGTGTTGCAATGAAGATAATTTCCCCCCCAATTCTTTATTTTTATTTTTCGATCATCATTCATTTCATTTTCTAGTCATTAACTTGTTAATTGGTTCCTCCATTGATTTCAATAGGATATCAACCACTCTTCAGCTGCTTATAACTTTGGTGTGTTCTAACAAAATAGCATGAAATTTCAAATAGATGAGACAAACGGTCTCCATTGTAAAGGAAATATAAATGTGTACACACACAGTTTAACTGCAATAGAAGCTAAATAGACTGTTCCATTCTTTCCGTTTCACTGTCCTCTCTCTGTTCTCTGAAAACTGAACATAAGAGTTCTAGCCTATTTCTTCAATGCAAAACAATGCCTGTAATGTATAGCAATTAAAAGCAATCAATCAATTTGCATTTTGTATTCATTCATTCAGATGCCCATTAATTTTCTACTATAAAAATGAATGGGGGTTCATTCATTAAGCTTCTCATTCATTTTTAAAATGACTGCATAACCTTAACGCTAGTTTTGCTGCAGGCCTGGAGATAAGTAAGAACTCTGTCCATAAAGCTTAGCATTTCAATGGTAAGCCTACAAGAAGGCTTTGAAATGTTACTTTTTGCCTCTCTCTCTTTTGTATTGCACTTAGCATTTGGGGCTAGTAAAGCAAACCAGGTGACAGCTAATAAATGCAGGATCTTCATAACAAAAATTAGCTGTCTCAGTAAAAAAAGAAAAACAGATTAGAAAGGTATTAACTCCTTGAAAGCAATCTCCATTGAAAGGGTATTCAATGTATAGTTCCTAGTTTTGTTGGCTGTCTTGAAAAATTTCCATCTGCAAATCATTAAGCTTCCTGATCTATGCCCTTCATATAATACAAATCTCTTTAAGTGTCTTCATGGTCTGCTGATCTTAATGGAGGTCAGGCCTATAGTGCTGCTGACTGTTAATAAAGATGATCTTAATAATGGAAAGCAATAAAAAACAGGTTTTTTGTTTTTTTAAACACCATTGAAGTATTGGGTAGTGTTGTAGTCATTTTGGCAATGTGAAAAAATAACATATTATTTTTAATCTTAATGATACACTACAATGGTACCTCTGGTTACGTACTTAATTCGTTCTGGAGGTCCGTTCTTAACCTGAAACTGTTCTTAACCTGAAGCACCACTTTAGCTAATGGGGCCTCCCGCTGCTGCCGCGCTGCCGCGTGATTTCTGTTCTTATCCTGAAGCAAAGTTCTTAACCTGAAGCACTATTTCTGGGTTAGCGGAGTCTGTAACCTGAAGCGTATGTAACCTGAAGCGTATGTAACCTGAAGCGTATGTAACCTGAAGCGTATGTAGCCCGAGGTACCACTGTACTAGAGTGGTTGTATATCTGTGATTTCCATCAACTGGTATGCCTTGTTGTCTTTGATGGCCCTCTGCTCCATGTTTGTTTGGCTCTTTTTAACTGTGAGGTGTCTGATGGGGAATGGAGAATCTGCTTAATAATAATAATAATAATAATAATAATAATAATAATAATAAATTTATTACTTATACCCTGCCCATCTGGCCAGGGCTCCCTAGCCACTCTGGGCAGCTCCCAAAAGAATATTAAATACACGACAAAACATCAAACATTAAAAGCTTCCCTAAACAGGGCTGCCTTCAGATGTCTTTTAAAAGTCAGATGGGAGGATGCTTCACAGGGCGGGCACCACTACTGAGAAGGTCCTCTGCCTGGTTCCCTGTAACCTCACTTCTCGCAGGGAGGGAACCACCAGAAGGACCTCGGAGCTGGACCTCAGTATTCAGGCTGGATGATGGGGCTGGAGACGCTCCTTCAGGTATACTGGGCCAAGGCTGTTTAGGGCTTTAAAGGTCAGCACCAACACTTTGAATTGTGCTCGGAAATGTATTGTGTTTAAAAAATGCAATGTACTTTTTTTAAAAAAAAGAATACTAGGATGCTGACTAATTATCTCATTACTGACATTTGTGATAGATGATAGATAGATGATAGATTTCTGTTAGTAGGTAAAAGTCACTGGCCATTTATTTACGAATCTGAGAATACAAGCATTGTTTTGCCGCTTTTAATTGAATGGTGATGGTAACTATGTTATTCTTCTTCTCCTTAAAAAACTATGTTCAGTATCATAGGCTGCTGAGCATCTTCTGAGCCCCCAGAAATCAATCTAGGTTAAGTGGAAGTTCTGAGCATTGAGTTTGACTTGATGAATTCCTTGGCAAAGTTGCAGGATTAAACTTTTGAAGCCTAAGGCTGTTTACTTCAGAACCAGAAACCTTTAATCCTCTTTGGGGAGCTCTAGCTCTCTCTCTCTCTCTCTCTCCCCCCCCTCTAATATGGAATCTTAGATTGGCTTCAGGAGACAAATAGCCATGTCTCTTTATATATATATATGTACCCAGCAATATGATATATGTTAAGAGAACTGTCAGCCCACAAACTGATGTTCCCGATTCAATTATTTTTTATCAAATAAAATACTGTCCTTTCCAATTGTCCTGAAACAATGTAGAGGGGGGGGGAACACTTTTTAAAAGCCAGGAAAAATAAGAGTGAAATGAAGAAGAAATTCTGATGAAATGGAAGAATGAAGTAGCTCCAAGATGTGTTGGGGGGGGCACATAAAATGAGGCTCTGTGATTCATGAAATGAAGAAGCAACATGTGTTGGATCCCACATTTTAATATGACAAAAGAACCACCTTGCTGGGCCAGTATTGTCTGCCCTGACTGTCAAATATTTTCTCAGCCCTACCTTGAGATACCAAGAATTGAACCTGGAACCTTTTTCAGGCAAAGCAGGTGACTTAAATTCATGGGGGCTTCTTTGGATTCCTGTGGGTTTGGGATACTAGGCAAGGCTTGCAGAAAGCTGTTGGAGGCTGAAGTGAATCTCTCAGATAACCCTTCATTTGTCTCCAGTAGTGCTTTCCACAAACTGCACGCTTTGATTCATTTTCATGATGTGCTATAAATTACAGGATTTGTCCCTGCTTGGTTATCAGTTCTCATCTAGGAAAATGTACTCAGGCATGGTTCATAATCCGCCCCCCCCCCGGCAAACAGCTGCTGCCCTTTGCAGCTCTGCCCATACTTACAATCACGTGGTGATATATTACTGCGAACTTTGTTGTACAACCGGTAGCCTGCGATGACAGCCGCCCATTCAGCTGTCAGGTGCAGAGTCAGTTTGGTTATGCGTGAAACTGCCATGGCTGTACATAGTTTCTTCACATGTTTTCAGCTCGGGAGGGGTGACTAGTGGCCACATCCGCACCATACATTTAAAGCGCTCTTATCCCACTTTAACAGGCATGGCTTCCTGCAAAGAATCCTGTACTTTGTCCAGTGGCGTAGCATGGGGGGTGCAGGGGGGGGCCGGCTGCACCGGGCACAACATCTGGGGGGGGGCGCTCACACTCGCAGCTTTCTGCCCCTGCTAAAATCAACGGGTTAGGGGGCGCAAATTACTTGCCTTGCCCTGGGTCTTGACAACCCACGCTACGCCACTGACTTTGTCAATAGTGCTCAGAGTTGTTAGGATACTCTCTATTCCCCTCATGGAGCAGCAATTCCCTGAGTTTTCCTGGAAGGGGGGTTAAGTTTTTAACTGCTGTGGGAATTGTAGCTCTGCAAGGGAAAATTGGGGGGGGGGGCTGTTCTCCTAACAAAACTCAGTGCACTTAACAAAGCACAGTCCCCAGGATTCTTTGCAGGAAGCCATGACGGCTAAAACGACATTTATTTATTTATTTAATGAAATTCATACGCTGCTTGATTGTGGAAAAAACGACAACTCAAAACGGTTTAGAAAAAACACAAAGAAGTACAGTGGTACCTCAGGTTAAGAACTTAATTTGTTCTGGAGGTCCGTTCTTAACCTGAAACTGTTCTTAACCTGAGGTACCACTTTAGCTAATGGGGCCTCCCGCTGCCGCCGCCACACAATTTCTGTTCTCATCCTGAAGCAAAGTTCTTAACCTGAGGTACTATTTCTGGGTTAGCGGAGTCTGTAACCTGAAGCGTCTGTAACCCGAGGTACCACTGTATCAATAAAAAGAATTAATAAAAAATAATATAAGGCTTTTGAAAAGTTGAAAAGCTTTCTAAATATCGGAGTATCGGAGTGTTTTAAATGTGTGGTTGCAGATGGGCAGGACTGGCCCAAGATGCTCTGCAGCTGTAGGCAAAATGCCCCGATGACACCCCGCCTCCAAAATGACACCCTGCATGCAGATCCGGTCCCCCTGCCCCTCTCTGCCCCCGCTGTCGCACTGTGCTGCTGCCAACCCCATCACTGCAACTGTACCCTCACCTGTGGCTGCGCCCACACGGCCACCATAAGGGGGAATAGTGCTTCAGTGGGGTATAAATTCTGTAAATAAACAAATGAAATTGTGGAAACCGATTGTGTGGCCCAATCTCTGGTGTGTATTTATAATGTATAGTATTTGGTATATGTATCCCTATGAGACTCAGCTATAAGCACTTTGATCAATGGGAGTGGAAATTTCCCCAAACTGTACAGCACATTAAATAGGAAGCAATGTTAAATTGCCCAGCGCTTGCCAAGAGTGTCATCTAACATTTTTTTTGCTGTCCTTGGCTTATCTTAAATGGCTGTAATTTATATCAAGGCTTGGCTATACAAGGGGGACCGATGTGTGTAGTATGATGGATACTTGAAATATTAGTAATAATGCTGCTTCTGTAGACTAGGCCTTGACTTATTTAATCAAAACCCCATTATTTTATGACATAAAATACATCATCGTGGCCAGACCATAGCCAGTTTTACGGGAGATTCTTAAACAGTGGCAGAGCTTGCTTGCTACACGCCTCTTTTCTTCAAAGGGGACTTGTCTCCAAGAAGCTCAGTTTAGAAAACATTGGAGAAAAACGTGTTTGTGAACATTTTATTTGATTGTTGACAAGGAAGGCAGACATTAGGATGAAAGGATGAAGTCTGTAAGAAAGCGATGGGCTTTCCTGCCCTGAAAGGAGCGACGCTCTTTGTTTTCAGCCCTTGGAAATTATAGAATGACTTCTAGACTGCTGCATTATCAGGAAATGAAATGGAACTAGCTGGAGCTATTGTATTTCATTATGATAGCACTAATCTCTCTGTTCTGTTTCCAGAATGTGAAGTGGCAGCTCTTTGATTTGTTCAACAATGTCTCATTTATTCAAGGGCAAAGCGTTAGGGCCAAAGGAATTGCTGGTTTGAACTGGTAAAAAGTAAAACTAGGGTTTCCTTTTTCTTTTGTTAGACCAGTCTACATACATATGTAACAGAGCATGGCAGAACCTTTAGGGCAGGGATGGGGAATTTGTGGACTTTCAGATGCTACTGGACTACAACCCCCATCAACCCCAGCCAGCATGGCCAATAGTCAAGGATGATGGGAGTTGTAGTCCAGCAACTTCCGGAGGCCCACATGCTCCTTATCCCTACTTTAGGTCACAATCCTGGAGGGCCAACATGATGCCCTCCAGATGTTTGACTACAACCAACATCATACCTGATTGTTGGCTGTGCTGTCTGAGCTGATGGGAGCTCAGCAGCATGGGGTGGGCACCACTTATTTATTTTATAAAATTTATACACCTCTTGTTTGTACAAAAACTGCAAAGTTGTTCACAGAAAGGATAAAACAAGAAAAGAATCAAGAAAAAAACCCAATAATTTAAGTCCAATGCAAACCGAAAGCCATCAAAGATGACTATGTTTTGGTTCATATTCTCAGCTACGTCAACAATGATGTAAGAGATTGCCTTCTTTTATTTTTAAAAACACACCTCTAGATCACTTTGTACAGAGTTATTTTTGGACAGTTGGTCTGTTGCAACAAGGCACTGAATAGAAACTAGCAAACTGTTCCTGCTTGTGTACCAATAATGGGTGTTGCTGTGATAATATTAGTAATAATTTCAAAATTGCAATGAACTCTCCTTAAGAGTTTAAGATTACCATGGAATAATAATGCTCACTGCAAAGAAGAAGAAGAAATACCTGTTACTTTCAAGCTTCAGACTTGACTAACCAGAGCCCAAAATAACATACATGATTTTTCACAGCAGGTATGAGGAACCTTTGCTTCTTCAGATGTTGCTGAACTTCAGCTCCCATCAACCCTGGCAAGCATGGCTGGAACAGGTCATGCTGTGGGTTAGCAGCAATGGGTATATATATGTGTCTGTCTGTCTGTCTGTCTGTCTGTCTTCCTATGATGTGCAGGTCAAAAGCCTAAATTAGATACATTGCTGAGCAAGGCCCCAAAATACAGCAATAAAAGAGACAATGTGTTTGCCACTGTTTCACTACCTTGCCTAATACACAGTGCCGTTTTGTTACAGGAGTTACGATGTAATTTATTTGCAGGGCTGCAAAGTCTCTTTCATGATGCCCCAGTGGCATATAAATCAGGGATGTGAGGCGTTTATCAGCTTAAGGAGACCATCAGAAGAGACCATAAAGGATTATAAAGGACAAAGAGAAAATATAAGAATAAGAAGTGATGTGGAAACAGCAAGAGAAGATTGGAAAGAACTATGAACATGTGTTTGGACTGTTGGAACATCTATTTGGACTTATTTGGACTGATTTGGACATTAATGCAGAAGTAAAGATTTAGATCAGAATCCTTCCTCGGATCTGGAAGTATGGACCCCCAACAAAATTTAAAAATTCGGCTCTGTAATTTGGAAATTATGTGGTTTGATTTGATGTGATTGGCCGGTTAATAAAATTTAAAAAAATAAATAAATAAATCAGGGATGTGTTCATCCCTTAAGAACTCATTGGCCACAACCCAGAGAGCTGTTCTAGCCATACTGAATGGCTTGTATAGGATTTTCATTTTTTCTTTCTTTCATACCACCATGCTACCAAAACAGCCAGGGTCCTTTACATTCTAGAATAACAATAACAAGAAAATTGGAAGAAAAGAAGGTGGTGGACTCACCTTCACTGGAAGCTTTTAAACAGAGGTTGGATGACCATCTGCCAGGGATTCTTTAGCTGTTGGACTAGGCGATTGGACCACATGGCTCTTGGGGTCCCTTCTAACTCTACAGTCCTATGGCACCAGGTGAAAACATTCTTCTATAACCAGGCCTTTGACTGATTAAACAGTCTATGATCTTTTAAAATGTGTATTTTTTGTTCTCATTTTGTATTTTTATGTTGTGAACCATAATAATAATAATAATACATGATAGGAGTGTACACATCCTCCCCCTCAATCCATCCACAAGAATGGGGGAATAAGACCTTGAGTCTCCTTCCCCACTGTCAACTGAGACTGGGGGTGCCTCCCCTCTCATGATCCAAGTCCGTTGCTCAACAGCTGTTGAGCAGAGGAGTTGAGCCTAAAGGAAACCCACTTGTGAAGTATCACTCATACCCAGCAGGATAGACCCTTCCACAGAACACCTGCAGAGGGATCAATCACCCACATGCTGGAATCAATCCTGCTGGGGATAATGTTCCACAAGTGGAGCATCACCTTCACCCTGCAGGACTGACCACTTGGGTGGGGAATTGATGGTATGAGTGCTCCTTCATGTATAGGAACTAAGATGCTGGTTTAGACTCTTCATTCATCTAGCTTCCTATTGTCCACACCAGTGGTAGCCAACATTGTGCACTCTAGTTGTTGTTGGGCTACAGTTCCCATCATCCTTGGCCATTCACCATGCTGGCTGAAGGGAGTTGTAGTCCAAAAACTATCTGGAGAGCAACACCAATTATCCTTGGTCTACACTGATTGGAAATGGCTCTCCAGGGTTTCAGACAGGAGTCTCCTTTCCCAGTCCTGCCTGCTGATGCCAGGGGATCAATACTGGGACCTTCTGTATGCCAAGCGTGTGTTCTGCTGATGCGCTGGGGTCCCTCCGCATGCAAAATGATGCCTGCACCCAGGCAAAAAGCTAAGCTGGAAGTGAAATCATCCTTGTTGGTTGTTATGGGCAGAACTATTTAATTCACAGAACTGAAGGCTTTGAGGAGATATCATGGCCACATTGTGCATCCTCCTCTACCAAAGCAGAATCCTCCTTATCAAAGTGCCCTAAGCAAATTAGCCCACATCATTTGTATTATATTCTGACAGGAGCAATCAAGGTGCACCAGGGCAGAGATGCCTGTAGGGCAAGAATGGACACGATGTACCTGCGTTTCCAAGTATTATTGATAGGGTTATCGCAAAGAGCACTTGAGGAAAATAAATTAAGTTGAGGAGAGAAGGAAAGTGGTTATGGATTTTAAAGTGAGAGGATTAAGGGGAATAAAAGTGTAATGAATGACAGCTCCTCTGAACGAAAGAATGTTAATAATGGGCCAGCAGGGAAATATGCTTCTGCATGCCTGTTATAAACCCATTTATTTATGGGTAATTTCAAGACATCATATACATTATAAGAATCCCTCTGCTTTAGAACATTATAGGGGTCCTCATGCAGGGCATCCTAAGTTAAGTTCATTGTGATTTTCTTTGATTTTCATCATTGTTCTTCCACAAGTCTGACATATGAGAAAAATCTTTGTGCAAGAGGCAAAAGGTTATTAATGGAATCACATTATGGTTAACTTTCTTTTAGCATAATTCCACTGCACATAAGGGCTGGTTTACATCTGTCCCAGAATACTGTTTCTACTGGTGCCCAGTCAGATGTCTTTAGGAAGCCCTACTTTGGTGTTTCTTCTCCACAGTTGAGACTTTACTTCTGTACATAGAGATACCATTTACCTATCATGGTCATGAATAGACCAACCTTCTCTTAATCAGTCTAATCCTTTTCTTAAAACCATTTATACCAGCAGCCATCTCCACTTCCATTTGCCTGTGTTGGTTCTACTTCAGATCAAATGAGTTCTAGTTTTCTGAGAGATGTAGGATGGTATCCTTGCCACTTGCACCACACTAAAACACTATAAACCTCTACCATGTCCTTCCCTTCAAATTATTCACCCTCCAAACTAAATTATTTTTAGTACTGTATTTCCTTTTCGGTGCTTTTCCCCACTCTTGGTGTGTCCACAAAAGTGAAGTCTGTGAAATCAAGAATAGTTAAGCACACACACAATACATTTAAGGCACCTTTGAAGAGCATGATTTCCCCCTCCCAAAGAATCATGAGAACTGTACCTAGGAATTGTACTTCTGTGAGATGTAAACTACAGTTCCCATTATTTGGGGGGGGGGAGCGATGTGCTTTAAATGTGTATGCTGTGTACTCAACTTCATTGACCCTGCAATTGACTGTGCATTTTTCATATGTGTTTCTGCACCAGGACTATGGAAACTGTGGTCCTCCAAATGTTGGACATTTGGTGCATTCAGACATGGGGAAGATTGACTTAGTTTTCTTGACTATAATGCTAGTGCTTCTCTCCCATTTTCTAATGTCCCTGACACTAAGCTCCATCCTAACAAAATATGTACCATTGGTGCACCTAGAGTTCTTAGTGATCCTTTCACTCCGCAGGGTGATTAGAATGGTCCTCCCCTACCACTTAATGGATCCAAAGGGTTTCCAAGGGGTTGTAGGGGATGTCTTATCTCATGTTGAATGTGGAGTTAACCAGGGCTAGCAACTCTCTGGCTCCAGTTGCATGGAGGCTGGAAGGCTCCGTGGTTTTTTTCCGGGAGCTAAGGGCAATGAAACAATTGCTGAGAGGGCTAGAGCACCAGTGGCAGGAAATTCAGACAATCTGTGGCAGCCTGGGGGTGGAGCTTTGGGAGCAGACCTGAAAGCTGCAGTCTTACATTGTGTGAAAGTGCAAGCACAATACAGAAATGAATAGTTAGGGAAACTGGATAAACTGCCATGTGAATGCAGCCCATAACTCCCCTCACCCCAATCACTGAGCATACTGGCTAAGGCTGATTTGAGTTTGAGTTCAGCAACATCAGGAGTTGTTGACTGTGAGGGAGTCTTTCATTGTAAAATAATTCGAACAGTACATGAGTTGAGGCACCTCATCAGTTTTCATGCCTGCTCTCTACAAATATTTACCCCAAAAGAGCCCAGCTTCTTTATTGTGTAGCTTCAGGCTACCAACATCCACTTGAATGCTCATCTATTTTTCATATTTGGTGATCTGTAAGTATATCCACTGCACTCGATTATGCCGTTTTATAGAAGTTGTTCAGTTTGTGCATAAAGGGAGAAAAAAAACACCCAAGCAACATTAAGAAATCAGAATTAATAAGTTTTTTTTTCTTCTCCCAAATGGCACAACCTTCTGTTTACATGTGTTTATTGCACTATAGCATTCCCAAAGACAAAGAGGTTCTGAGGGATGCAAACTAGAAGCAAACAAATACATCAGCTATAAACTCTTAAAAACTGAAAATAAAAAAGATCTTTTGAGCCAGTGAAGTGGAATCCCATAGTGCACTGCCTCCCTTTTTGCTTGATGTGTTGCTAGATGTGCTGTGGTTTCTCTTTATCAATTATTGCCATGAGACACAACATTTCACAGGCTGAGCAATGTGGCAGCAATGCAAAGAGAAGAGATCAAGCATTGGAAAATCAGAGAGGTACCATGAAAGATGTGTGGGCAGCTAGCTTTGTCTTTCCGTGTTTGTTATTCCCTGAGAGCTGTTTCTCTTTGTGACACCATGTATTAGTTGTCTGTGATAGTGCAATCTGCAGCAAATGACCACGCTCATTTGGCCATTGTCATCTGTTGTATGTGAACATGAAGATTTGTGCAGGGTTGATTAAAAATAAATAAATCACTGCCACTACTATCAACAGCACACGATTGTTTTAGTCTTTTCCTCCCTGCAATTAAGAAGGTTACAAACAAGGAATATCATGGGTGAATAAAAAGCACAGAATATTAGTGGAAATCATATATATATATCTTCCTATATACATAAAAATGTAAGGCTGTTGTCATGCTGCAGTTTGTTTGGCTGCCTATAAACGACATACTAGATGGGCCATTGGGTTGATCCAGCAGGCTCTTCTTATGTTCTTAAGTGCTCTTCATGGGACTGAAAAGGGACCACCAATCAGCTGATTGTCAATGCCTGCAAATTCAAGTTGGTTCAGCTACATCTTTACTTGCTCCATACCTGATGTCATATCTGGTGCCAGGTGTAGGGCAGGCAAACAAATCTTGGCCAAAAGGGCTCTTCTTATGTTCTTAAGTGCTCTTCATGGGACTGAAAAGGGACCACCAATCAGCTGATTGTCAATGCCTGCAAATTCAAGTTGGTTCAGCTACATCTTTACTTGCTCCATACCTGATGTCATATCTGGTGCCAGGTGTAGGGCAGGCAAACAAATCTTGGCCAAAAGGGCTCTTCTTATGTTCTTAAGTGCTCTTCATGGGACTGAAAAGGGACCACCAATCAGCTGATTGTCAATGCCTGCAAATTCAAGTTGGTTCAGCTACATCTTTACTTGCCCCATACCTGATGTCATATTTGGTGCCAGGTGTAGGGCAGGCAAACAAATCTTGGCCAAAAGGGCTTCACTGTACAAATTTTAGGCCTAATTAGGCCTGCTGGGCAGAGGCACTCTACTCCTGCCCTGTTTGAAGAAGTTTCTTGTTTGAAAGGCTGTGTGTATGTACAAGACCAGTTCAAAGATGAAGAACCATAAGAAGGCAGGAGACCCTTGAAATTGCCTACCAACTGTTAACACTTGGAGAGCAGGCAGATCACCCAGTATTTGACTATATCATCTTCCATGTGACAGCTCTTCAGATATTTGAAGATGGCTATCGTATTTCCTCTCAGTCTCCTCCTCCAGGTTAAACATACCCAACTCTCTCAACTGTTCCTCATCAGGCTTGGTTTCCAGATGCTTTATCATCTTGATCTCCTCTGCACAAGTTCCAGCTTGTCAATATACTTCTTAAATTGTGGTGCTCAGAACTGGACACAGTATTCCAAGTGTGGTCTGACTAAGGCAGAGTAGAGCGGGACTATTAGTTCCCTTGATCTGGACACTACCCTTCTGTTGCTGCAGCCTAGAATAGCATTTGCTATTTTTAGCATTATTATTTTTTGCTGCTGCATCACACTGTTGTCTCATGCTAACCTTGTGGTCTACTAAAACCCCTAGATCTTTTTCACATGTATTACCGGCAAGTCATCTTATATTTGTGCAGCTGGTTATTCCTGCCTAAGTGTAGAACCTTACATTTGTCCCTATTGAAATTCGTTTTGTTTGTCTTGGCCCAGTTCTCCAATCTGTTAAGGTAATCTTGAATACCAATTCTGTCTTCGGCAGCATTAGCTACCCTCCAGATGTTGCCAAAGTCTCATCAGCCCCAGCAAGCATGACCAACGGCCGGGGCTGACATAAAACCACCACGAAAATGCAGAGTAGGGGCAAGTGTATTAAGCTCCACTACCTCCCACATCACCATCCCTGTGGGGAGCCACCTCTACTTGTGGAAGCTTCCTGTGCAATTTAGATCTCTGCAAAACTGGAGTTCTAACACATGTGGGGAGCCTCCATGGGTAGAGGAGGCTTCCTGATTCCATAAGTTGGAGGGAAAATAGGGATAGCAATTGTGGGTGGCAGAGCTTAGGACACTTGTCCCCACTCTCGCTGCCCACTGTGCATGGGTTTTACAAGCCCAAACAGAGCTTCCTTCAAACTGCACTCGACTTGTTTCACTGTCAAAGTTATTTAATACATAAAAGAATCTGCTATCATCGCTGATGCCGCTACAAATGTCATTTCAGCAATAAACAGGATAGACTTCTACTACCATTTTTAGCAAGCAATTGAGGGTTTCTGGAGTCAGCCCCAACATCCCTTATGGGTATTCATGAAAGTTTAATTGTGTAAACGTTAGACATATATGGAAGTTAAAAGTGATTTGTTCAGTAATTTTCCAGGCACCATGCTGTTCAGCAGCTTCATTCTCAAGTCTTCCTTTGACCTTTTAACACATTTCACCACGGAAGGAATTTTGCCGTGCAGAGAATCTAATCGCTGGGAGCATTTTGGGGTGGGTGGCAGGGCTTTTCATCTTCACCGTGCTTTAAACTTAGTGGTGGCTTTGAAGATATTTCATGTTCCTTAAATGAGTTCTTGAATAAAGGCATATTACTGCGGCTCCCTTGACTTTTCAGGCTCTGACACTTTTTGAAATCCTTCACACTGGGGTTGCTATTGATTTTAAATATTGTTCTTTTTTTAAAAAAATGGACTTGGACCAGGCAGCCATTCAAATAGAGGACTTCTCCATACAGAGCGCTGTCCTCAGAGGGACAATCAAATAGAGCAGATTTGAGGTTCACTAGATCCTACCAACCAGAGCCAAGTTCTAAAACGGAGTGGGGAACCTTCTTTGGTCTGAGGGCCACATTTCCTTCTTGACAGCCTTTCGAGGGCCATATTCCAGTGGTGGGTGGGAGGGATCATATGCCAAAGTGGGTGGAGCAATGAGTGCAAATGTTTGCCTTTATATATAGTAGGCTAGTTTTTACACACATCCACACACCTCTTTCTGTCTTCCATGTAGACAAGCAAAAGGCATGTTCAAAGTTCAAGGATGCTTTCCAGTCAGGGAAAAACACTCAGAATTCAATGCAGGACCAGAGAAGGGTGTTGGCTGGGGCAGAAGTAGACAGCAGGGTTACGTAGCAGAGCTCACCTGCATTGCTACTGCATGCTGGAATGGGGGTGAGTGCATGAAGGATGTTGTTGTCATCCAATATTTATTTATACCTCACCTTCTTCTCCAACAGGACTCAAGGCGGCTTACAGATTAAAACAAGAACAGCTGAAAACAGAGAAATCAATCATTATAATGCAATTAAACCTTGAAAGAATTAAAACTATATGAATATTTAAAATCTGTTGAAAACATACCAATAACTGCAATAAAAGCAGAATGGCACCAACCCTGATTAAAAGCAGTCAATTCCCAAAAGCCTGTGGCGACAGGAAAGTCTTCTCCTGCTGGCAGAAGGACAGCAAGCAGGGAGCCTGTCTAGCTTCTCTAGGGAGGGAGTTCCAAACTCTGAGAGCAGTGACTGAGAAGGCCCTCTGCCAAGCGTGCCAGTGAGGGTGGAGGGACCGAGAGAAGGGACTCTCCCAAAGATCTCAGAACCCGGGCATACTGGATCAACATGCAAATGGGAACACAGCTATCTGTTGAAATTCGCACTTCTCTGAATTTTCAAATGTCCTTCTCCAACCAATGTTTACAAAAATGCATATATTAGGACAGGGGTCAGCAAACGTTATCAGCAGGGGGCCGGTCCACTGTCCCTCAGACCTTGTGGGGGGCCAGACTATTTTTTTTGGGGGGGGGAATGAATGAATTCCTATGCCCCACAAATAACCCAGAGATGCATTTTAAATAAAAGCACACATTATACTCATGTAAAAACACCAGGCAGGCCTCACAAATAGCCCAGAGATACAATTTTAAATAAAAGGGCACATTCTACTCATGTAAAAACACACTGGTTCCCGGACCGTCCGCAGGTCGGATTTAGAAGGTGATTGGGCCAGATCTGGCCCCTGGGCCTTAGTTTGCCTACCCATGTATTAGGAGGAAATGTACACAGAAAGTCACATATAAAGTGAAACAATATAGGAAAATGTATGATATAATGGAAACTGCTTGCAAAAAGGTGCACATTAGTCAAAACCTACAGTACATAAAAATGTGTTTCATTAAGGGAAATGCTGCAGAACTTTCACGATAACTTTTTCCCCAGTTGCAAATAGCTGCAGCAATGTGGTGAACTGAATTTAAGATTGGAAAAATGAGAACAGGAGGGAACCGAAACTGACAGACCCTTCCACCCCTAGCAGAAGAGCTGTTAATAGATAGCTTTTTGGAACTTTGTAGTTTTGTTTGTTTCCTTGTAATTCCTATGATTCCAAATGCTTGGGGGGGGGGGAGAGCAACCTTCAAATGTGGCAGCTATTCAGATGCAGCGGCAACCAATCTCTGCAGCTGACGAGTCAACTGATTTGCTTACAATATTCTCCAAAATTAGTGGTGAGGGTTCACCCATCCTCCTTATAACTGAAGCCTATGAGGGTATAAGGCTAGTGGGGGAGCGGTAGCAGATGTTCTGGCTGCTACCCATTTATTTAGAAAGGGAGAGTGAGCCAGCCAGTTCTGCTAAGTGTGTGGCTGCTTCTTGCTTCCTGAAAAAGCAGACTTGACAAATGTTCCAATAAAAAGGTTTATATAATCTCTGTTGCTTTATATTGCATACAGATGACTCAGTGCATCGGTTCCCCCAAAACTCTGGGAAAAGGAATCTCCCCAACTCTAGAGAGAGTTTGTTTGTCTTCTGCAGTCAAATTCCAAATACAGCGATATCTGGATAAAGCTGGAATTAATCTGATCATAGGTGTTCTAAGGCTAATATTTGATGAAACTGGAAGACAAACGGAACTTTAGAAAGAACTTAATGCAATGTAATTATATTTATTTGAACAACTAGTTTCAGCAAGGCTGAAGAGAAGCTGCACTCTATTTTTCATGTTTTATTGCTAACAGGCATTAAAAACTGTCAAGTCTCAGCCTTGGTCTAGACTTGCAGCAGAATAAAGTGGTAGAATAGACTGCAGTTGGGGGAATGCCATTTCACACATTCATATTTAACACTTGATTGCTTGGCAGCGACTTAATCATAGAGGAATGTGTGAACCTGTTGCAGATCCATGGATTTTGCCTGAAGTTAATATGAAACCTTTGTCTGCAGCACTTGATCTGTGACAGTTCTCCCCCACCCATCCACCAGTTTTTGATGCCACAGTTATTCAATGGCTAATATGCCCATGAGATAGGTATATGCTTCAGAGATGCTGCTACCCATATGTTTCAGAGATGCTGTATAATGCTGAGCCTACTCATGAGTAAAGTCCACATCTCCAGTCAATGTAAATTTGGAGACTACCCTAAAAGAAAATGGAAAGCTGAACTTACTCCTTGTACTTCAGGTTTCTTCAAGCCTTAGAGGTGTATGCCCTTAGACAGTGCAGAAAAGACATTTACTAATTGCAATTTTTATCAACAGACCATTCCTTCCTTTGAGGTGCAACTTGAGACTTGAAGATAATTTTCCAATTACGAAAGGGGGAGAATTATATTTGAAGTACATGATCACAAGAGACCTGAACTAACCAGAGTACAGAAGACTATAACAGGATGGAAGGCTCTAAAAGTACCTTGCTTCCTTTCTCTTAGGGTCATAGCCTGTTTCCTTAATAGTTTTGTGGCAAGGAGAAACTCAGAATACCCTGCAACTAATGCTTCAGGGTGCTTGATTCGCCAGTTCACCATCCACTTTCCCCATCTGTTGTATGCCATGTTTATGGGCACAGTTGTCATGGCCAAACGTTCAATGCCAGCTTATCAAGTAATAAAAAATGTCTAGACTTTTGCTTGGAAAAGTGGATTCTCCTTTTACCCTACAGCTGAACCTGGTATCCATTCAGTACATTTTTAAATAAAAGGAAAAAGTCTTTTCTAGCAGAACACATAAGGCTCTACTGTGGTCCCAAATGTAGCTATTGGGGTTTTAAGTGGCAGATTCCAAATGCAAGGGCACCGTTTTGCAATTCAGTTTTACTGAACCCACAGAGTAACTGGGCTTGGACCCAGGCAGCCCATTTGTCTGGAACAAAGTAAGACACTTTGCTGCGCCTATAGGCTGTAGCATCCTAAGTGCACATGCTTTACATTTATTAATCCATTTAGTGTGTTGATTTTTATGTATTAACACAATATATACCAAATACCACTTCCTCCTTCCTGCCAAATAATAGTCAGAGATGAATCAGTGAGCTCTTACATGATTGGACAGAACGTCAGTTTGGGCCTTTAGCTCTTTCTATAACCAAGGCAAGAGGCATGTTTCTGCCACATAAGATATAAATCACAGCTTAATTCAACATATTTAATTGATATATCCAAAAACATTCTGCATAGTGACTTCTCTGGGCTAGGCATCCTGCATCTGTTTCCTTCGCAGGCTGAAGTTCAAGTGTGTGCCACACAGGATGGGAGAGGAGAAGACAGTCATACTGAACGGTGGCATGGTCAGCTATGACTGGCTGGCTCTCGGTTGGAGGGGGTCCTCAGCAAAGTGCCCTCTGGTATTTTTCTGGCCCCCTCATGCCAGTTGCTGGGAATTGCAAGTAGGGAGAGCGCTTTGTACTCAGGTCTTGTTTATGGCCTCCCATGGGAATCTATTTGGCTGCTGTGAGAACAGAATGCTGAACTAGATGGGCCTTTGGCCTGATCCAGCAGGGCTCTTATGTTCTTCATGTTCATGTTAAATTTGCCACAATGCTCTCGAGGTAGCATTGCTCTGGGGCATTGTGGGAATGGCTTTGGTTGCGGCGACATTGAAGCAAACATAAGATGGCTCACAGATGCAAGTTTTTCAGTGTGTGGAAGACTTTGCTGGGACAGCTGCCCCAGAGTGTCAGGTGCTGGGCCTGAAGATGACAAAGCCCAACTGAGGCCTGCTAGAACAGAATTTAAGGTCCTCCTAGTCTAGAATTTATTTTTTGGTATTCAGAGATGCACTACTTTTGGGAACATGGAGGTTGCGTATAGCTACTATGGTTAATAACTGTGGTTACTTGGAATCACAACTGGGGAGAATGCTGTTGAGCTCATGTCCTGCTTCTGGGCTTTGCATGGTTGGCCATGATTAGATCATAATGCTGGAGTAGATGGGTCTTTGGTAAGGGCTTTTCTGAATACTGAGACGTTATTTGCTCTGAAAGTGCTAGTACAGTGGTACCTCGAGTTACAAACACCTCAGGTTACAAACGCTTCAGGTTACAAACTCTGCTAACCTGGAAGAGTTACCTCGAGTTGAGAACTTTGCCTCAGGATGAGAATGGAAATCATGTGCCGGAATACAGTTTCAGGTTAAGAACGGACCTCTGGAATGAATTAAGTTCGTAACTAAAGGTACCACTGTACTCTTGAGTTCGTTGAAACTGAGTTATGCTAAATTCCACACAAACAAAACAGCTCCTAATCAACTGGCAGAATTCATTGCCATAGGCTGCTGACAGGCAATCATTTTACCATGTAGGCTACCCAAAGCGTTACCACACAAAGGCACCTGATATATCATCTAACACATACACCCCTTACCATGTGGTACTATGATGCAGATGACTAAGCTAGACAGGAGTGAAAGAGGTCAGCTTGGGGTAGTTTGATAATCCATATGAAGTTAGGGCTTCTTTAAGAAAATGATAAGAAAATTAATAGAGGTAGCGTCAATGATGATAAGACCTAATATCATAAGAACAGCACCTTGCTCTTTGGCAGAATACTTCAAATTATCAGAGGCAATGGACAAACAAGAGCTATTATGTTCTTTCTTTGGAACTTCCCATAGATATTTGCCTGCCTGTTGTAATGATACAATAGGACAGGACAATATGGACTTTAGACTGATTTTAAAAAGACAGTTATTATGTTCTAATGTTGCTATTGCCTAAAAAAAAAAGTATTGTAGAAAAAGCGATTAAAGACATGTGCAGGGAGCTATAATTGAGCCCATTGTTTAACCATCTGTTCTAGTCTAGTTGTAAGAAAATTAATCTCCTGCTAATTTACTTGGTCATGTGTGAAGTTTAAAATTGAATCACATCCCAGGGATTGCAAACTTCCTTTAGCTGATTTGGAGATTGATGTCAGCTCATTCAGACTGATTTTTTCCCCATGATGTATAGAAGGTGAAATTAAAGTTTGTGTGCAAGAGTTCAAGTGAAACTGAGGTAAATGGTTAACCTTGAATACTGACATTTTAATAATGAAAGACTCTAATGAGATGGGAGATAAATGACTTTTGCTATAAAGAATTAACTATTTAATGACCCAAATAATGAATACTTAGAAGATGAGAACATAGGAGATTCACAAAAGTTCTTCTTCTTCCTCCTCCTCCTCACCTTTAAGTTTCCCACTTTATCTTTCTGGAATAATTAGCAGAGAGTTCTTTACACTTTCAATAAAGGCAGTGAGTTTGCTTGTGAAAGGTATAATATTTTGCAATATCTTTAATAAGCTGGTACAGTGTAGAAGCCAATAATGTAAAGGCAGCTGTCAATGTTCTAGGGAGATCTGTTGAAAACGCTGCTGTTGCTAAGAATGGCGGCTCCATTGTCATGCTTTCCCCTTCTGTAACATATAATAAAACTTACCCCATCTCCTGATGTCTAAATCTTATACATTTCTCTCTCTCAGCCAGCAATTGCCAATGATGTAGAGTGAAATTGGAGAGATGCATAATGTGAGAACATCAGGATGAAACATCATTTTCACAACTTGTTCCCCACCCATGGATTAGGTAAAACACTGCTGCAGACCTCTGTTAAGAGCCCTGACAGAGAGCTGTATATATCCTTATTCAGTTACCCAAACCACCTGCAGTCCTGAGTACCATAAAGGTCATAACATAACTGGCTCAAAAAGATTGTACTTATTGCAGTTATGGGAAAAACCTACAGTACTCATAATCTGCATCTGCTGAGGGGAACTGCAGAGCCCGAGAATTATATTTGTTTTTGTTGCAGACCTTTACGAACTTAGTAAATTATATATCTTTAGGTGCCAGGCCTATCTATTCTTAAGGAAATCAGCCCTGAGTGCTCACTGGAAGGACAGATCCTGAAGCTGAGACTCCAATACTTTGGCCACCTCATGAGAAGAGAAGACTCCTTGGAAAAGACCCTGATGTTGGGAAAGATGGAGGGCACGAGGAGAAGGGGACGACAGAGGATGAGATGGTTGGACAGTCAAAACAAAATTTTTTTCCCCTTCCAGTAGCACCTTAAATACCAACTAAGTTAGTTCTTGGTATGAGCTTTCGTGTGCATGCACACTTCTTCAGATATCTGAAGTATCTGAAGTATCTGGTATCTGAAGAAGTGTGCATGCACACGAAAGCTCATACCAAGAACTAACTTAGTTGGTCTTTAAGGTGCTACTGGAAGGGAAAAATTTTTTTGTTTTGACTATGGCAGACCAACACGACTACCTTTCTGTAGATGGTTGGACAGTGTTCTCGAAGCTGCTAACATGAGTTTGACCAAACTGTGGGAGGCAGTGGAAGACAGAAGTGCCTGGCGTGCTCTGCTCCATGGGGTCACGAAGAGTCAGACACGACTAAACGACTAAACAACAACAACAGGTGCCAGGCAAAAATGTTTCTCTTCAGCCAGGACTTTGGTTGATTAATATTCTTACAGTTTTGTAAATGTGTTTGTGGGAGGGGGGTGTTATTGTTTTAACTATTTATTTGTGCTTTTACCTTGAATTTTTATCTTGTGAACCACCCTGAGTTCTTATGGTGAAGGATATAGGTCTAAATCATCATCATCATCTGACAGTGCTGCAGCCTTATGCCTTTGAACTCACTTGGACATACTTCGGCGTAAGCATGCATAGAATTGCACTGTCATGAAGATCAAGTGTATAAACAGCTAACCTAGGCAAACAGCTCTGTAGATGCAAAATCCTGAAGGGTGAAGTATAGAATACATCCAAGTTAATCCAAACCTCTCAAGTCATTCCCCTTGGTATATTGAATTTTGTTAAATCCTGACATCCTACAGGAAGCCATGGGGTTCTTAAAAAGGTTGCCTTGCTAATTTCTTTTCACTGCTTCAAGTTTGTGCTTAAGGCAATGGCTGCTGGTGGCTCTCACCTCTATGACTGATATATGCTCAGGGATCAGAAAGATGGGAAATCTCATCTGACACTTCTTAAATAATTCCTTTTTCTGTGCTGACCTTGTTCTTTCATGAAAATGGATGAATGATTTCAAATCCTGCTGTATATGCAGCCCAACTGTGCTACCTCCTCACACCAGAAAACGGGTGAAAAGTCAATATGGGATGATTTTCAATGGTGTCCACACATTCTATGAATAATTTTACAGAGAATTAAATGTACAGTTATCTTTGCTCAGCTCTCCATTCATCTGAGAAGGCCCATCCTATTTTCTGCTGCAAGATTTTTTTTCTATTAAAAAAAATATTTTTGTTAGACTTTGCCTGTGATAAAAATAGAGGAAAGTACGGCATATGTGTTTGTGTGTAGTTATTTTTTCTTTTGTCCACAAAGTTCTATAAGTATTGTTTAGCTGATACATTGAAATAAATGGGGCAAGTTAGTCCCAAAACTACCTCCATGCATTAATTTCATGTACAAGCATCTTTTTCTGGATTGAGGTCTTTATGTGCATTGACTTCACGTTGGGCAAAAGATCCCTACATTGCAGGGGGTTGGATTAGATGACCATCATAGTACCTTCCAACTCTATAATTCTATGATTCTATAACTCTATAATTTAACTTCAATGTCAACTATCAGCCCTGCTTTTGGCACTTTTGAATGTGCTATTGATTCCTTCCTTTCAAATTGCGTCAAATTGTGTCATGGTGCTACCAGGAGATTGACATAAGGGTGCCTTGTAATAATGATAATATAATAATTTATTATTTCTACCCCGCCCATCTGGCTGGGTTTCCCCAGCCACTCGGGTCGGCTTCCAACAGAATTAAAAGCACAATAAAACATCAAACATTAAAAACTTCCCTAAGCAGGGCTGCCTTCAGATGTCTTCTAAAAGTCAGATCGTTGTTTATTTCCTTGACATCTAAAAGTGGTCCACTGGAGGTGGGGGAGCTCAGGATCTGGCCCGCTTGCTGGATCCTGATCCTACATCCCGTTATACAAAGTATATGCTTGACATGCACGAGGCCACAGGTTCAATCCTCAGCATCCCCATGTAAGGATGGCAAGACCCAGTTCTGATGATGCAGCAGTGAAATTGTGTGAAAAATGGGCTCTAATATAATCACTCTCCTGCAATGTAAAACAGACTTCCTGATGCTCTTGGGTTACTTATCACTGTTCTCCCTACACTAAATCTGGATGTTTCAGGAGGAAGAAAAGAAAAGGGACATGAGTACTAGGATACATGTATGAACACTCACATCTGGTATAAGCTAGCTTCATTTGCGTCTAACGTTACACTTTTCCAACTCTCCAGACCCTGCCCCTAGCTATATCTGTATGAAATGTTCAGATTGGGGGCTGACAGCACTATAAGAACAGTCAGATTTCTATTTTAAAAAACCAGAGATGAGGAACCTGCGGACTTCCAGATGTTGCTGGACTACAACTCCCACCGTCCTCAGTTACTGGCCATGCTGTCTGGAGTTGATGGAAGTCAAAGTCCAACATCTGGAAGACCACAGGTTTCCTGGACATGTTTTAAACCAAAACACATAGGAGTTTCAGAAGGAATGGCAAGGTGTTTCAAAAACAACTGAGGTGCTGTGTCACAGGCTGATGTGTCAAAAAAGATGGAAGCTGTGCTGAATGCGCTCATTTCACTCACAGGGAAATATCAAGATTAAAAGCAAGTAAACAACAAAAGCAAATGATTAAATGTACTCTCAGAATCTGGCAGAAGCCCAAGAAGCTTGAGTTGGATTGTTATGGATGCAAAAGCAAGAGTTGCAGTAGGTCAAACCTGTTACAGTTCAAAGCGGTGACCTTGACACCGCTGTTAAGGTATTTGTCCATTACTCAGGTCACCCCAACAGCGTTCAGAAACCGAGCTTCTTGGATAATCACTCAATCATCATTAGAGTTAACAATGACAAGGCAACCCGCAATATGATCAAATATCTGTTGACATTCTGCTTCCCCATCCAACGTACACGAGACCTGCAGATGAAATGATTTAGAAAGAGAATCAAATTAAACAAGGGAAGCCTCTCCAATTTTACAATAAATAAAGCCCCTACCCATCTCCAAATCTTTATTAAAATCTGTGCTTGGTATCTTCTGCAGCAGCCGTCTCATCTATAGGATAAGAAAAGGAGAGGAAATAAAAAGAGGAGTGAAAAAAATTGCAGACTCAACCAAGTTGGTGGGGATAAAGTCTTGCTAGAAATTTGGCTTCCTCAGAAGTACTGGAAAACAAATGTGTTATTTTCTCCAGTGTGTGCACTGGAGTTCAAATTTTGTAGACGGAGAAATATAATAGCATTATTATAAAAGAATCCAAAGGAACCAATCTTTTGCAAATAATTTCTCACATTTTCTGGCAGGGCACAAAGGCTTCAAAGCATGCTAAACTGGTGGGGGAAATGATGATTTGTTTTCATCCAGTGATTTGGACAAATCATCCAAAACTTATCTGCCTCAATTTCTCAGCCTGCATTCATTTATTCTGTTCCATTTCACGAAGCTACAGTTATACAAAAACAACAAAGATTCTTATAGCACCTAAAAGACTTAACAAATATATTATGGCATAAGCTTTTGTGGACTCAAGCCCTCTTCATTGGAGGTTTGTGAAATCTTAGTGAGTAGAAAATTGTTGAATGGCAATGAGATGCAATAATAATAGCCAGTGGTAATTAGCGCTTAAATTTACCGGTATGTTAAATAGGTACACCTTTAATGTTTTACAGTAGCAGATTGGTGATAATTTACTCAGCATTGTTGAGAGGATTATATTTACACCTGTAGAGGGGCAGGGAACCATTTGTAGGAAATATCCATAGACAGCACCAATATATGTGTGTTAGCTAACACACATGCAGTGAGATAAGAATCCTTTGTCTTGATTTACAAGTGATGGCATTCGATATCTGGATTACTGTAATGAAGCTGTTTCATGTTGTATTCATCCTTTGAAGTTCCTTGTTCCAGACTGGCCTCCTAAAGGTTAGTTATTGCCATGGGCTGGTTGGACACAGAGGAATGGTGGAAGGAACTAGCTGCAGAACCCCCAAGGGAAGAAGGCTTGGAGCCTAGGGATTGGTGGTGGGATGACAATGAATGGTTAGAGGGAGAAGCCTGGGAAGAGGAAGTGGTGGGAGCTGAAGAGGTAACAGGGCTTAGTAACCCTCCTGGTGCAAGTAATAAGTGAACCCAAGTTCCCTAGACTGAAGTCCAACTTTCAATCCACTAGGCCAGTGATGGCCAAACTTGGCCCTCCAGCTGTTTTGGGACTACAGTTCCCATCATCCTTGACCACTGGTCCTGTTAGCTAGGGATGATGGGAGTTGTAGTCCCAAAACAGTTGGAGGGCCACATTTGGCCATCACTGCACTAGGCAGTGCTGGTTCTTGTGGAGCACCAGCTGAAGTACATTTTGTGTAGCTATTAGTCTTTTGGCTCCCAAACATTTTACTAAAGTGGATTATTGTTGGAATTCCCCACCCCCCTACATCCCACTTGGAAATAGCTCATTGCTGATCATGTTGTCCTTGGCGCCTTCCTCCTACCAGCTTAGCAATCCACCTACAGCTCACCAATTTGGAATCACCATGTAGTTTCATAGAGGAAAAAGAACTACCCAGAGATGAGTGCAGCAGCAACCTTTGTGGGCCAATGAATGGGATTTCAGTGCCCCGTTTTTGGGTTGGGTCACATGAGTGGGGAGAGCACTGTTGTGCTTGTGGGCTTCCCATAAGTGTCTGGCTTGCCTCTGTCAGAGCAGAATGCTGGACTAGGCAAGCCTATGGCCTCATGTTCTTAAACTGCAAGGATAGTTAAAGGAATTCAGGCAGGAGAAGGATAAGTGAGCAGCATTTTAGCATTCCACTTAAGGTATGAAGATGAACACTCTCTGTGGAGCTGCAGAGGCAAGATGCCGCACTGTGCAACCAATGTTTGTTTGTTTTATAAAGGTAATAACAGAGAGGTATGGCAAGGGATCAGGGGACTTCATTTAATTAAAAATAATGGAAGAAGATTAGTGGAAGTCTCTGAGGGATCCACAACTGTAGGGCGACTTGCCTTTATATGAACATGAGTATTTTTTGATATTTCCATTCAGGAACTTCCTGGGGGGGGGGTGCCGGAAATCAAGATTGCTCACTTTTCAGAAAGTTTCCCAAGGTAAAAGGGGTGATGCAAAACAGGGAGTTTCAAGGACAGTGAAACTGCTGAGAATGCTACAGGGAGAAAGATGTACTTCATTGTCTTAATAGGCTTGTATGCAGAGAATTGCCTTGGTAGTAGGTAGAGTTGCCTTGGTAAAAAGGCAGCCTAGACATTTTTGTCTCCCTCCCCACTGCAATTGCTATGTAAACCCCAGATCTGTGGGGATGAGCATTTTGTTCCTAAACAGCTCTCCTCTGTTTTGCATCCCCCCAAGTCACATGCTTCACACAAAGAGCACGAGAAAGGGGTGGGCGCATTGGGGTGGGCATAGTTATGCCCAAAGACTAAGCAGCTCCATTAATCGTGAATCTCAAGGACAGACATTACTGATTCAGCTGTGGTTTGCTGAAATCACAGGCTTGTTTCTCCTTATGGAAACCCAGCACTAAACTGCTTTCACAGATAGCAGAAAAGGTTAGGCCAATAATTACTTGGTCAAGTGGATTTTGTAATTAATCTTAACTGCTGTGGGCAATCAGCAGCGCCACTTTTGTTTGTTTATTGGAGGCATCTGATGTTTCCCTACAGCCAAGGTCAGTGCTGTAACCTACTGATGCAGAAATACATAGGCATCAATATAATTCTAGTTATTACAATACACAACATCCTTATTAATTTGCAAAGCCCCCTTCTGCAAATCTACAAACATACTGAATGAATCTTAATCGTATGTGTGTGCAGGACAGCACACTTTGTTCTGTTGGCCAAAGTATTACAAGTCACAGTGTCAAACCATTTATAGATGTGCTTTTAATTTTGAAGATGACAACGTGCGAAACCTGAGAAGGATTTTAAAAAGTTCCTTGCCTTCACTTTTTTATTTTAATTGATATTTGAGTTTGCATTTATTGAGAGGGTTGAAACTACTGTCTGAGGACTCATCAGGCCTCTAACATGCAAACTTGAGTGCTAAGGGGCACCTTACTTTGGAAGTGAAACAGTTCCACCCCAAACAAAGTCCATTTTCTACATGTTTGGGAAACTATTGCCTCTGACTATGAGGGGAACGAAATGCATTTTTGCAAAAACTTGCATTAACTGTATGGGACAGGACCAAAGACCAATCAGAGCTTGGCAGAAATGAGTCAGACATCATTCAACAACCAAAGGTACGTACTTTGCAATGCAACTTGGGGTGGGTTTTGAGATATGCTTAATAATTGCATGCCACTGGAGCCTTTGTCAGTTTGTTCTGTTGTTCAATGGCAGGATATTTAAGTGATTGTCAAATTATAGTAGCACAAAGGACAAAGGTAGCTCATAAATAGGGTTTTTTAGTCTATCACTGATTATTGATGTTTATTAAGGTTTAGAAAACAGTTGTGCTAATTTAGCTAACAATTAAAGTTAGCCAAATTAATGCAACCATTTTCTAAAGCTTTAAGAGTGGGAAAAGGAAGACAACAGATGACCAGCTTCTATAACAGATGGTCATTAGTTATCTTCTTGAACAATCCCTTTCATGAGTACAGGGGAAAAATAATGTTTTGTTCCTTTGAAGAACTGCTTTTGTTTTTAATTATGTCGTCAATTTAAAATAATAAATTCAGTTACTTTTTGAAAAAAACTTCTAGACTCTTTTCTATATTAAACTTTCACAATTTTAGTATTTCACAATTTGAAGTTGCTTGCTGCCTGGAAGATGAAGTTTTCTTTATATCACACAAAAATGGTTCTCTCTTCCTACCAAATCTTCAGCCTAAATCACAGAGATTTAACCACTGCATGTATTTCTCCTTTGCAGGTTACTGTGACCCAAGAATCCCTGCAAATTTTGTTTTTAGCCAATCCTTTCCCAAATACAAACATAAAAGCATGTTCCTTATGTGTCAGTCTAGGTTGTGCTGCTCTTAAATGGGGCAAGCACACTAAACTCACCAACCCAACTTTGGGTGGCAAAGTCTGATTTAGGAGGTTTTCCTCCACCTTCACTGCGAGAGACATCATGCTGAGTTTTTCAACTTTCAAATTCCAAAAATGAGGGGTGCTAAAAAGTTGTAATATGACTTGGGAATTGAAATGATACTTTGATAAAATTGCTATAATTTTGTTTTCTTTGGTAAGTAAAATGTGTGAAAAATTACATAGAAATAATTAAAAATGATTGCCAAGTACATACAATTTATTTTTATTATTATTATTATTATTATTATTATTATTATTATTATTAAGCATTACCTAACATTTTCAGAAGGTAGAATTAAAATGCTTTGGTTTTTCCAAAAGCAGTTTATGTGCTTCTTCATACAACATAAGTTGGGATTGCTTCTCCCGTAGAGCTACAATTCCCAGCACTCTTAACAAACTACAGTAATCGTGATTCTTTGGGGGAATCCATGCACTTTAAATGAATGATGTGGATGTGGCCGAGGTGTTCTTGAGCTTTTGCATGTCATGTGTTTCTAGTCTCACTTTTTGGTCCTGACTCCTAGTTTCATCCTCATTGTCCTTGGGTGCTGGTCCACAGCTCCCAGGTCCCCTGACTCCCCAGATTGTTGCCCCTTGGCTGCCTGGAGATGGTGGTGTAGCTCATTTCTGGCATTACATTGAAGCTATCCATCATATGCTAGATACAGCCCTTCAGCCACAGTATCTTGAATATAGGATTGCGCCATAGTAAGCATCTGAGAATTTATATTGGCATTTCTTCTTACTTTATTGCTGCGCTGTGCTTTGTCTTGTTATGAGTCCCTGTTTTTCAAACTGTCCTTTTATTATTTTACTGCATGCTACTCTGAGAGCATTGCTGATGAGTGGCCTATAAATATTTAAAATAAATAAATTAAATGAATATGAGAAACAGCAACCCTAGTTTTTTCAATCAACTTTTTAAAAAAAATCAAATAAGAGCCAAAAGAGACTGTGTAAAATGGACACATGGCTTGATAGAAACACCATTTGAGGAGAAAGAGAGAAGATCAACAATAAGCTGAGGACCAGAAATACCTTGTTATCTGCAAGGGAAAGTTATTAAACAGGATACCGAAATTAATGATAAGCAAAGAGAAAGAGAGAAAGGCTCAACTGTATATTTAGAAGTTTCCCCACATGCTTCAAATTAGGTGAAGGACTGAGATCAATAAACTCTGCATGTTCCCAAGTACTTGCTTATTGCTTTGGGACTCGATTGCTGGGAGTGATTTATTACCCTTGCGTGCATTTAATGGGAATCATTGAAAGCAGCAGCACAGCCAAGACAGCCAGTCAGGAAACTACAAAATATCTCTCCTTGTGTTATAAAAGAGCCCAAGATAAATTCTTTTGTAACAATACCTAAACTGCTATTCAAAACACCATTTTATAAAGCAGCATTTATAATGCTGCCTGTCACTGCATTTCCTCTTCTCCAGAAAGGAGGCGTTTGACAGGATTATGTATCTTGCTCGATGGATGATTAGCACATTACTGCATGAGATCATGTATGGTAATGACAACAATCCATCAACAGACATTACCTATGTGGTATGTGGAGGCAAAAGAAAACTTTCAAAAACCCATAATTTATTAGAGCTGTATTGATCGTGTCCTTGGTACAGGGGCTTTAAGAGTTATTATGGCACCAAGTATATATTACAGATTTATATTTAAATCCGCAATCCGGTTCTTTGATAATCTGGTACTGTAGCATATTGAGCTGGATAAAAGGGTCCACCTCAGTTTATGGCATGCTGGCATTGACAGCCAAAACTTGATTCATCTTAATACCTCAAGGGCCAGGCTAGGAACATAAGAGGGCAAGCATTTCCGTTCTGACCTAAATTCATCACAATCAGCGCTGTTTCTATTCCCCTGCGGTTCGGTTTCTGCCCAATACCACTTTGGTAGTCTTGCTGTCCACTATTTAATATTTATGTTACAAAAATATTTATGTAACTTGTATATCTCACGAACAGTGGTGGAGCTTCATGCTCCGGCACCGGGGGGCAGAGAGCAGGTGGGGGCAGGGCTGGCGCACATCATGGGGGCATGGCACACTGCCTGTGGGGGTGTGGGGCCCAGCGTGGGCAGGGGTGCAGCCACGATGGCACCCCACTGGGATCGCGCTGCCAGGGTCGGTGCGCTCCCCCCGCACTCCTCTTCCTCTGCCAGTGCTCACGTATGTTTCAATGAAAAGAAAGCATCAAAACAATGTAAAGCAATGGAATTAATCAGGAGGACTTTAAAAACAACAACACATGAATACATTCAGTTGAATGATTTCCATTCCTGACCGCAGAGAAACACATGAACTGAAGCCATGTGCACGTCCTTTTTCCGTTTTTGTTGGAATTCTATGACAACTTTTGGCCAGGTGAGTTTTAAAATGGGTCTGGGAATGTTCATTTACAAGAGTACAGTAAAGGAAATAAATGGGTGTCCCCATGGAGTACACTCATCTGTTTGTCCATGTTATGCTCCCATGTTATGCCTGATTTTATGTTAATGTGTTATACATTTGATGTTAGCCACTCTGAGCCCGGTTTTGGCTGGGGAGGGCGGGGTATAAATAAAAATTATTATTATTATTATTGTTATTATTATTATTGGATGCTTGCTACACATTCTTGGGGTGTCATTCCCAGAGCATTTCTGGTCCCATTTTAGAGCACAGGGCTTCACAGCTGCTTAGAGCAGCTCTTATCTTTTGAGACAGGTATTTAAAATGGGAAGTGCGGCCGGGGGGCGGGGGGAGAAGCCATTAGGCTTCCTTGTAACTGTAGGTTGATTCCCTGCCCCCCAAGACAAATGGCTCTCCCTCTTGGATGCAACCAATTTATCCCCCCCCCCCCCCCGTTGGAAAAGAAGGTTCAACAGAGCTTTTTGCAGGCCTATCAGTCTACTCCTGTGTCATATACCTACATCTAAGGAAGAAGACAGGTATATAGCAAACCCTGAGAAAATAACATCTTGTTCTCAACAGGGAGGCACAGTGAATCTAGAGCAAAAGAGAATTAGTTAATTTTACATTATGCATCAGAGTAGATTCATTTGCATCCCATTTTTGCATGTGGAAGATGCCCAGGAAGGAGAAATGGACACAATGCGCTTCTTCCATCATGTTGTTTGTATAGGCAAGGTGATAATCATTCACTGCTGTGCTGCTGACAGGAGCTTTTGAGTCTGGAACTGTTTGTCCATTTTTTAAATACAGTATGTTGATTCTGAAGTCAGCAGCTAAATGTCCTAGAAGGTTGCAGTGTTCTTCCACTCTTGACATAAATATTCACACACACACCTATACTAAAATACTTCGAAGTGAAGTTCCAATGTGAAACACAGAATTAAAATTTATCAGCTAATTCTATTCTATTCTATTCAGTTTGTACTTAAAACTCAAGATTTCTTTCCTACAACTGTTGCCAAATTATAACAGAGGAGGGAGTATCATTACAGATACTTGCTGTTGTGAATGGCCATTTATTGTGATTGTCACACCATTTGTATCTTGTTTAAATTTGGGATCCGAACAGAAATCTCACACACACATTCATGCAGTGAAACCTAAAGGCACACACATATATATTTATGCCACAATAAATCTGTTTGTCTATACATGTAACAAGCCTCTCTCTCTCTCTCTCTCTCTCTCTTGTGAGAGTCAACAAGTCTTTGCTGGAACTGACAAACACAGCTACCCTTCTGGAAAATGAATGGTACTGAACTGTATATTAGCCTTTGCCTTAGCTGGTAGAAAATATATCACCTGTGAATACCCACAACTGTTGATAAAATGAGGATTTCTAAGAGGCTAACAAATTACTTTCTGTATGCGATCGATTTATCATATTGCTATTTAATTGGGGTCATTGATTGGTTTATTCATACAGTGCCTAGAAAATGGGAAAATGGAATTGTAACACATCTAGGGATTTGAGGGCTTACTGCAGTGAAAGTAAAGAGATATAGGTAAAATACTGGGAGAAAAATGCCATTTTAAAATATTACAAGTGTGCATAGTTAGATTACTAATAGAAGCTTGATGATCATCCTAGAAGAGCCTTCGCCAACCTGGTGCCCTCCAGATGTTTTGGACAGCAACTCCCATCAACCCCATTCAGTATGCATGTATGTATACAAAAACAGCTGCTTCTTGTACTGGACTAGGATGCTCCTGAACATCTGGAGCTATAATTATTTGTTTCATTATCTGTATGTATTTACCTCATTACATCAGTGTACAAGGTGCCCCAGAGTGCAATCCCCTACACGTCTACTTGGAATATTCTACTTGTCTACTTGGCATGACTTGCGTCTAAGTCAATGTATTTAGGACTGCAGCATTTGTGAGTTATGTAGGCTACTTCTAGACAGGTCTTCAGCAGGCTGATACTTGTCAAGCTAGGTTGGCAGAAGCTGGGACAGAGAAACAGGAACTCACCCCATTGTGCGGATTCAAACTGCCGACCTTCTGATCAGGAAGCCCAAGAGGCTCAGTGGTTTAGACCACAGCGCACACCACTGCAAGTAGTTTAATAGGTATTGCTGTGGTGGGAAGGTAAATGGCATTTCTGTGTGCTCTGGCACTCGCCACGGTGTCCCGTTGTGCCAGAAAGCTGTCTGCAGACAAATGCTGGCTCCTTTGGCCTGAAGCAAGATGAGCGCCACACCCCATAGTTGCCTTTGACTGGACTTAACCACCCAGGGATCCTTTACCTTTTACCTTTACTTGTCAAGCCTAGTGCCTTTGAAGTCTACAGCTACCTGGTTTGGAAATGTAACCACATGGCAGAACTGGCATTCCATCAGATCCCTTGCTGGTTTTTGTCTTTGGAAATGGTGATGGTCAGAGATATTCATCTGAATAAGAGACTGATAGCAGTGAGATAATGGGATTGTTCAGTATTATTCACCAACCAATTTAAAATGACCAGTGTAACTCTTAGATAATGCAGGGCCCATTCTCTCCCTCTCATCTCTTAGGATATATTAATTTAATCTACAACACGTAAGTGCTAGTTGCTAAGTAGCGGGCACTGACATATTTATACTTTGTTTCATTTATTTTTGTCTTGATTTGCTTTAGATTTTTCAGAAGATGCAAAGAAAGCCCAAATAGCATGATAACTAAGGTGTTTTCTGCCCCAGGGCAACTAAGGTAAGAAATTTGCATTTTCTCTGAAGAATTAGAATGTTAATTTTTAATCATCGCAGGTTGCCATTAGTGATATTCTCCAGCTGAGCATCCTGTGAGCACAAATGTTTGAAATGGAATTAGCTTCACCTGTGAATTTTTAATCACTTTCCCTGTTTTGATACAGATTTTGAGTGCTCTGAATGCATAGCCTGTGTGCGCGGAGTTTCTTAAACCCATGAGCAAGTAGAGAGTGGGAATGTGCATGCCTTCCTCATCATCCTCATTGAGCTGGAGGGCAAATGTCTGTTCTACTGCTGTACCCCCCATGCAATGTAGAGAGACCTGGAAAATTAGGGTCCTACATTGTGGGTCTTCCCAAGAACCTGAGGCTTCCCACTGCAGATGGTCATAGAATCATAGAATCATAGAATCATAGAATCATAGAATCATAGAGTTGGAAGAGACCACAAGGGCCATCGAGTCCAACCCCCTGCCAAGCAGGAAACACCATCAGAGCACTCCTGACATATGGTTGTCAAGCCTCTGCTTAAAGACCTCCAAAGAAGGAGACTCCACCACACTCCTTGGCAGCAAATTCCACTGTCGAACAGCTCTTACTGTCAGGAAGTTCTTCCTAATGTTTAGGTGGAATCTTCTTTCTTGTAGTTTGGATCCATTGCTCCGTGTCCGCTTCTCTGGAGCAGCAGAAAACAACCTTTCTCCCTCCTCTATGTGACATCCTTTTATATATTTGAACATGGCTATCATATCACCCCTTAACCTCCTCTTCTCCAGGCTAAACATGCCCAGCTCCCTTAGCCGTTCCTCATAAGGCATCGTTTCCAGGCCTTTGACCATTTTGGTTGCCCTCCTCTGGACACGTTCCAGTTTGTCAATGTCCTTCTTGAACTGTGGTGCCCAGAACTGGACACAGTACTCCAGGTGAGGTCTGACCAGAGCAGAATACAGTGGCACTATTACTTCCCTTGATCTAGATGCTATACTCCTATTGATGCAGCCCAGAATTGCATTGGCTTTTTTAGCTGCCGCATCACACTGTTGGCTCATGTCAAGTTTGTGGTCAACCAAGACTCCTAGATCCTTTTCACATGTAGTGCTCTCAAGCCAGGTGTCACCCATCTTGTATTTGTGCCTCTCATTTTTTTTGCCCAAGTGCAATACTTTACATTTCTCCCTGTTAAAATTCATCTTGTTTGTTTTGGCCCAGTTCTCTAATCTGTCAAGGTCGTTTTGAAGTGTGATCCTGTCCTCTGGGGTGTTAGCCACCCCTCCCAGTTTGGTGTCATCTGCAAATTTGATCAGGATGCCCTTGAGTCCATCATCCAAGTCGTTGATAAAGATGTTGAATAAGACCGGGCCCAAGACAGAACCCTGTGGCACCCCACTAGTCACTCTTCTCCAGGATGAAGAGGAACCATTGATGAGCACCCTTTGGGTTCGGTCAGTCAGCCAGTTACAAATCCACTGAGTGGTAGCATAGTCAAGACCGCATTTTACCAGCTTCTTTACAAGAATATCATGGGGCACCTTGTCAAATGCCTTGCTGAAATCAAGGTAGGCTACATCCACTGCGTTCCCTTCATCTACCAGGCTTGTAATTCTGTCAAAAAACGAGATCAGGTTAGTCTGACATGACTTATTTTTCAGAAATCCATGCTGACTATTGGTGATCACAGCATTCCTTTCTAGGTGCTCACAGACTGTTTGCTTAATGATCTGCTCCAGAATCTTCCCTGGTATTGATGTCAGACTGACTGGGCGGTAATTATTTGGGTCCTCTCTTTTCCCCTTTTTGAAAATAGGGACAACATTTGCCCTCCTCCAGTCTGCCGGGACTTCGCCTGTTCTCCAGGAATTCTCAAAGATGACTGCCAGTGGTTCTGAAATCACATCTGCCAGTTCTTTTAATACTCTTGGATGCAGTTCATCTGGCCCTGGAGACTTGAATACATCTAGACTAGCCAAGTATTCTTGTACTATCTCCTTAGTTATTCTGGGCTGTGTTTCCTCTGCTGAATCATTTGCTCCAAATTCTTCAGGTCGGGCATTGTTTTCTTTATCGGAGAAGACTGAGGCAAAGAAGGCATTGAGGATTTCAGCCCTTTCTGTGTCCCCTGTTTGCATTTCACCATCTTCTCCTCTGAGTGACCCCACTGTTTCTTTGTTCTTCCTTTTGCTACGAACATACCCATAAAAGCCTTTTTTGTTGCTTTTAACCTCTCTAGCAAGCCTGAGTTCATTCTGTGCTTTAGCTTTTCTGACTTTGTGTCTACACGTGCTGGCTATTTGTTTGAATTCCTCTTTGGTGGTTTCCCCCCTTTTCCATTTTTTGTACACATCCTTTTTTAATCTTAACTCAGTTAAAAGTTCTTTAGATAGCCACCCTGGCTTCTTTAGGCACCTTCCATGTTTCCGTCTCATTGGTATTGCCTGAAGTTGTGCTTTTACTATCTCCCTCTTAACAAACTCCCAGCCATCATGAACTCCCTTTCCTTTTAGTATTACTGTCCATGGGATCTCACCAAGCACTTCCCTAAGTTTTATGAAGTCGGCTTTCTTAAAGTCGAGAAATTGAGTCCTAGTATGCTTGGCTGCTCCTTTCCGCTGTATAGTAAACTTCAGAAGAGCATGATCACTCGCGCCTAATGATCCTTCCACTTCTACCCCACTAACCAGGTCATCAACATTGGTTAGGACCAGATCTAAAATGGCTGTTCCTCTTGTTGCTTCTCCCACTTTCTGGACAATGAAGTTGTCTGCAAGGCCAGTGAGGAATCTGTTTGACCTTATGCTCTTGGCTGAGTTTGACATCCAACAAATATCCGGGTAATTGAAGTCCCCCATTACTACTATCTCCCTTCCTTTTGCATGCTTGGCCATCTGTTCCAGGAAGGCATCATCTATGTCCTCCGTTTGGCTTGGGGATCTATAGTAAACTCCCACAGTGAGGTCACTGTTATTCTTCTCTCCCTTAATTTTGACCCAAATGCTCTCACTTTGGCTTTGAGGTTCTAAATCTTGGATCTCTTCACAGGTATACACATCCCTGACATATAACGCCACTCCTCCTCCTTTCTTGTCTGGTCTGTTTCTCTGAAATAGATTGTATCCCTCCATTATTACATTCCAATCGTGGGACTTATCCCACCAGGTTTCAGTGATTCCTATTATGTCATATTTAGTTTGCTGTACCAAGAGCTCAAGCTCATCTTGTTTATTTCCCATGCTTTGCGCATTAGTGTACAGACATTGAAGTCCATTAATCATTCCCCCGTGTCTCTTATTTAAGGATTTTTTCCTCCCACCACTAGGTCTGCGTGCTGTTTGCTCCATTCGGTCTATGACATTTGGATGATCATCTTCATCAATTGATAGACTCCTACCTTCAGGAGCACTGTCTCCCTCCCCCACATTAGTCAGTTTAAAGCCCTCCTGATGAGGTTTCTGAGATTTTTTGCAAAAACATTCCTCCCAACCGTTGTGAGGTGCAGCCCATCGCTTGCCAGAAGTCCATCTTCAAGAAACTGCATTCCGTGATCTAAGAATCCAAACCGTTCCTGTTTACACCATTTGTGAAGCCAGTTGTTCACTTCCACTATTTTTCCCTCTCTCCCTGGGCCACGTCGTTCAACTGGGAGGACAGATGAGATGACAATTTGTGCATTTAATTGCTTCAATTTCCTGCCCAGAGCCTCGTAATCTCTTTTGATCTTCTGGAGGCTATTGCTTGCAGTGTCATTGGTTCCCACATGAACCAAGAGGAAGGGGTATTTGTCAGTGGGTTTTATGATTCCTTGCAGTCGTTCAGTTACATCTTGGATCTTAGCCCCGGGGAGACAGCACACTTCCCGAGACATCTTGTCAGGCCCACAGATCACTGCTTCTGTTCCCCTCAGTAGGGAATCCCCTATCACCACTACACGCCTCCTCTTAGGTCTGGTCGGGGTTCTTCCGTGAGCTGTCCGTTCCAAGGTCGCCTGCACATTCCCTGAGGACTGACTTTGCTGCTCGTCTTCATATACCTGATCGACTGTAATGAGGGAGAGATCCTCAAATGGAGTCTGCTCTTCGTCTTCCATGCTAGGGGAAAGGACCTCAAAGCGATTGCGTATTTCTAAACAATCAGAGCGAACCCTGGGCCTCCTACTTCTTTGAGTCACGTTTCTCCATATATCTGGCTCCTGTGTTGGTGAACTAGCCTCCTCAGGGGAGTCCCCTGTCTCCTCCTTGGTGGAGACGGTGTGCTCTGTTGCTTCCAAGAAGAGCTCCAGCTCTCTAATTCTTTGGAGCGTAGCTACACGTTCCTCCAGTTGCTGGACTTTGTCTTTTAAGAGGGCAATCAACATGCAATTGCTGCAGGTAAAGCTGCCTGCAACCTTTGGCAAGATGGCAAACATTGCGCAGGAACCACAGGCGACTGCAGCTGTTCCCTCACCCTCCATCTTGAGAAGGTGTCGTTGGGGGTGACTACAGCGGTCCTCCATCATAAAAAGTGTGAAGACAGGACAAATAAATCCCCCCAAATAAACCTATATCTCCCCCAACAAACGTTTGAGACTAGCTCCCCTAAATCTAAAAGATGGATCAAACTGCGCGCGCCGCTAGGCGCGCGCCGCTGCCCTACAAGCTCTGACAAGCTCCTCCCACAGCTAATCCCCTACCTCAACAGAAGCCCTGCCCCCTCTGACCTTTGCACAGAGAAAGCAGCTAATCAGCCACAAGAAACTCACACAAGAAAACCCTTTTTGTTCCTTCTTCAGCTGCTGCCCTACAAGCTCTGACAAGCTCCTCCCACAGCTAATCCCCTACCTCAACAGAAGCCCTGCCCCCTCTGACCTTTGCACAGAGAAAGCAGCTAATCAGCCACAAGAAACTCACACAAGAAAACCCTTTTTGTTCCTTCTTCAGCTGCTGCCCTACAAGCTCTGACAAGCTCCTCCCACAGCTAATCCCCTACCTCAACAGAAGCCCTGCCCCCTCTGACCTTTGCACAGAGAAAGCAGCTAATCAGCCACAAGAAACTCACACAAGAAAACCCTTTTTGTTCCTTCTTCAGCTGCTGCCCTACAAGCTCTGACAAGCTCCTCCCACAGCTAATCCCCTACCTCAACAGAAGCCCTGCCCCCTCTGACCTTTGCACAGAGAAAGCAGCTAATCAGCCACAAGAAACTCACACAAGAAAACCCTTTTTGTTCCTTCTTCAGCTGCTGCCCTACAAGCTCTGACCATGATGTCAGAGCTACAAGCTCTGGTCATGATGTGAACATGCATAGCATGGCACGCTTGCTACTTTGCCTCTCACATGTTCTACTGACCATCTGCACTACACTTTTAAAGCAGTATCATACCACTTTGTACAGCCGTGGCTCCTCCCCTAGAATCCTGGGAAGTGTAGTTTGTTAAGGGTCCTGAGAATTATTAGGCGATCCCATTTTTTTCACAGAGCTCAAATTCCCAGCCTTCTAAACATGAAGAAAATGTTAAGCAAAGAACATCAACAGGACCTCTGTGTGTTTTATTTACTCTCTTAAGCAATACTAGTGATGTTTGAATGGATGGTGGACTGGTAGCTCTAGCCTCCAAGCTGGTTAGCTCTGCTATTTAAACAATTAAAAAAAACACAACAACCAAGGAAAATACAGAAAGTGGCCTCATTGGTTCACTCATGCACCTGGGAAAATAAGAATATTTTTGCTTGATGGCAGAAACCAATCAGGATCTTTCCAGGGGGAAAGTGTCCTGTGGTTGGGGAAGTTATGACAGAGAAAGCTTTCTTGTGCCTCACTGCCCCGTGGGCCAATACTATCAAGCATGGAAGCATCATTCCTGGTGAGCTGAAGTTTGGTGTGATGTTCAGCTCAAAACAGAGTGTGAAACTGGGGCAAAGGGGTGTTTGCTTTCTCTCTTTGCAGCAGGAAAGAGTGCTCTTTCCAGGTGGTTGGTTGCTTCCCATCCATCCCCAATAATTATTTGGCGGTAACATTAATCAAACAGAAATGCCATTTTCACCCCAGATAACAGGGAGGAAATGGCAGTTTTCCTCATAAGACTATATTATCTTGCCCTCATTTCACCCAGTCTCCTGAAAAATGGCTGAAATGATGGTGGTGGGCGGGGATTTTGACTTGCAACTATCATATGTACTTCAATAGCATGCTCTGGGAGGTTAATGATATCCTAGAACAGAGGTGAGGAACCTGTGACCATTCAGAAGTTCCTGGAGTCCAGTTACCACCAGCCCTGCAGGTATAGTTGATGCTGTCAGTTTGGCCCTGCTAGCAGCCTCTCTGCCCTCCATGCTCATGTCAATGTTGTTGCATCAACAGTCTCCATCTCTCTCCAAATACATAACAGCTTAAATGTCAGTCTCTCAAAGAAGAAGAAAGAACTCTATTGGCAGTAAAGGTAAACCATGCAAGTGATGTGCAGTGCATTCAGGAGGAACTCTGTTCCTAGTCCCATTTTCCAAATCCAAAGCAGTAGATTCCCGTGGGGGCTTTGTCTCCCTATTTAAATGTAGGCTAGTTCCTTTGTTCTTGCCTGCCTTCTTTATTGTCTATTGTCCCGTTCAATAAATGGCACTGGATGTGGCCGCGCGTCGCTTTTCGCTCATGGTCATAATGCATCAGAGGGTTTATGGACCTATTTCTCTTTTGCCTGGTGCTCAGAGAATTCTTGCATTCCTTGTCCTTATTTAATGCCTTCTTCTAATGTTTCCTTTCTGTTAACTCACTCTTCGGATCTCTTTCGGTCCATTTTCTTTAGACACTTGCAGTTCCGCAGCAGAAAGTCTTTCCCACCAGAAGCCACCACAAGGACAGAGCAACCCTGCCTGCTTTGAAGCCATCATTCCATAGACACCTCCTGTCAGGATGAGTCTCCACTAGGCAAGACTATTTTTAAAAAGTAGGAGTCCCAAGGAGAAGGTAGGTGCAGAGAATTTGACAGACATGGTCAGAAGAAGGAGAGATTTTGGGAAAGTCTTCTAGGCTCATAAATCCTAGAGATGAAAGTTTACCCAGCATCATTCAAAATCCAAATGAATTTTTTGTTATTCTACACACATTTCTGCTGCTACCCCTCAAATCATCCTTGCCACACATACATTCCCCCATTCCCAGCTATGGCAGTGGCTTCCGGCAGATCTTGCTTTGTACTGTGGAGACAGACAGTTGGGTCATGTATACCCATAACAGAGGAGGAATGACTACTGGGAGGAGCACAGAGAGAAGATATGCTATGGTGCATCTGCAGCAGCACAATCGGACACCTTCATCAGCCCCAGCTGCAACAAAACATGTCTCTCCCATATTGGTCTCTACAGCCACAGCAGACACTGCAACCTTCCGACAGTTTGACTTCACCCCAAAAAGTGCACTCCTCCATTGCCTCCTGCGGCAGATGGATGCCAACAACAGTGTGGCAAGGACACTCCTATCCTCCTGGTCAGGACATTGTCACCTGCCTTGCTTCTGACTCTGATGGAGTGTGTGCATGTAGTGCTTCAGGGGAGGAATTGCTCTTTTCCAAGGGCGAGGCAGCCACAACCTCCACTGCCATTGGCTGTAACTTTAAGCATTAGTGCTGGAGCTTGGTTTCCCCTCCTCCCTCCCCCTTGCTTTTTCCTCGCATGTCATATCTTTTTAGATTGCAAGCCTGTGGGCAGGGTATTGCCTTAGTACTTATTTTTTGTAAACTGTTCTTATAACCCTTTTTTTTACTAAAGGGTAGGATGTAAATGCAATTAGTAAATAATAACTCACATACACTGTTTTGGCTGAGAATGCATTTCTCAGAGCGAATGGATTTTCATCCCGGGGCTGCATTTTTTCCACCTACCTCTTGGTCTGTGTTTAGATTAATGATCTTGTAAACACAAACTAAGCTTATTGTGTCAGTACCAAAGCAAGCAGCACGTGACCCATCGGGAGCCCTGAGATGTACTCACTGGATTCTCATGCAGCTATCATGCAATTAGATCTCACGTTTCTTCAGATGGAGTCAATAAAGTACAGCTGTCACTTTTCAGGGACCCAAATGCAATTATGTGCTGCTAGTACTAAGGCAAAGAACATCTTCCCTTGCAGCTGGAGCCAGGGCTTTTGGATTTTATGCTGAGAAGTATCTTTCCAGTTCAAAAGATGCACAGCAGCACGCAAATGCAATTGTTAAATAGATGCTGCTTTTAGCCATTAAAGTCACTTTGATGCATAGGCTCGTCATTGTTATTTTTAGCTTTGTTTTCTTGAGCAAAGTTAATAGAGTGTGACCAAGACTGTGAACTTCCCAGCTATTTCCCAGTGAGAAGTGGTATTAATCTATGACAATATTGCATATAAGTTTTGAATTTGAAACATATTGCCGTAAGATGTTTCCATAAAGGCCGCTCATGGGGAACAAGGTAATTAAAGTGAACACTGATCTCTGCTCTGTTATTGCATCCAAAGTGAGAAGATGTACACTTTTTTATTTTGTTTTTAAGAATTGCACTTTGGAATGTTACCGGAAAAAATCTGAGGGCTCCCTTGGACAAAAAGTAAAGACACCAACCAGGATAACTTGGAGCAAAACAGCAGCCTGTAGGCTTGGCCTTTATTGAACTGTTGCAACAGGGTGTTCCCCTCACTTGCAAGAGAGAGGAAAGACCCAGAAAAATAGTGTGCAAGGTCTTATAAAAACTTTTTGAAATTCCCCTCCTCTAGGTCAAGCCCACCCCCAGAAACATCATGCATACATTACAGAAAGGAGAGGTTGAGGGAGGAGTTGGTGGTAACCTGAGTGTCTTGTCACCTGGCTAGTTCCTCCTTTCCCCCCTCCCCATGAGTCACTTCCAGGAGACAAAGGGGAGTTTGCAGTTTCCTGCCCCCAGAGAGAAGATCTGATCATTGTCCTTTGTTTCAGTCCATGCTGAATCCACTCCCATATGCAAGTTCTTTGTGATCTTGATTGTCTTCTGTCTGGGATCATCAGGGTTGGCATAGCAACTGGGCAGGGCTCCTGTGGATGTGCTGAGACGGTGAAGGGATTATGGCTGACCAGGACCAAGCCACCCCCCTTTGATAGTTCTTGTCATATGGAGTAAAATAAAATGGAACAGTGCAAATCCGATGTATGGTTGATTTTCTATGAATTTATAACAGAAATGTGGCGTATGTAGTGTGTGAGTGTGTGTGTGAAGTTTGTACAAACAGAATGATTGGGGTGGGGGGGTTCCTGCTACAGGAAACAGAAAGGCCTCCATGTGTCTTTCTCCATGTTCTTTTGCTTGGATAGGCAGTGATAGCACAGCCATGTGGAAGGAGAAGAGAGCCAAGGGCCAGATTTATTACTGGCATTGGGGCTAACATTCTGACATGCTGTGCATACAGCCGGCCTTAGCTGGATTAGGACCGTAGCTGTATTATTACTGGACTATTATCAGCCTGGGTAGCTCAGTTGGTTCGAGCATGGTGGTGATTGTCGGAATCTCCACTCGGCCAAGCTGATAAAGCTCCATTTTCCGGCCGAGTCTCCGGAATCGCCTCTGACGAATAATTAACGACCTCGAGCCTTTGATGAGGCTCCAAGGCACATTCTTCAGCAGAGTTTCCAGCACAGGAAAGAGACGAGAGGTTTGGGCTACATTGTAAAGAGTTTATTTCTAAGCTACGCAGAACAGAAAAGACATCCTCTCCCTATGAAAGCAGAGAGCAACTGAACAAAGGAAACAGGAAACCACTAACGTCACATCCTGTCTCCCCTCCCGCGAGACTTCCAATAGCCTGGAATCCCAGGAATGTAAACAGAGTCCTGTGACTCCAAGCAGCTGCTCAGTGGCAAAACAGAAACTAACAGTGATAACGCCAAGGTTGCAGGTTTGATCCCTGTATGTGATACCTGTATATTCCTGCCTTGCAGGGGGTTGGACTAGATGATTCTCTGGGTCCCTTCCAACGCTAAAATTCTGCGCTTCTATTCTATGGTTCTATTTTATTGGTATTGTTTTTATGGATATACGTTATGGATATGTTTCGTGCTTTATTGTTGCTTAGCTGTAAACCACTTTGGTGCTCTGTGGAGTGAAGGGTGTGGATATAGAAATAGTTTTATAAATAAAGAAAAGTTTAATTCTCCAAAGATAAAAACCAAGCCAGATGCAGCACAGAATGAAGAAGTAGAAGAAAAGCCTGTAGGGGACACACAACAAACACCGATAACTTGTTTACGCTACATTTTCCTCTATCTGGGAATAAGAATAAGAAGTTGTATTTTGTGCTCCTTAAGAAGCATCTATGAAGCCGAGTAACTATAATCTGTTGAATGCACAGTCTGAACCACGTTGCTTGTTTGCAAGAGATGTGCCAAATATTTCCCTCCCAAACACATCTGCAGAGGGGGAAAGGACACGAAGTGACTTATGGCCTGGTGGTAGATGATGCGCTGTCTGTCATTAATCACAGCAAGTGTTCCAGAACCTACTGTCAGATATTATGCACCAAGATAAAGGTTTCTGAAGGTCAGCTAATACAGTAATGAATAAAGGCAAGGAATTCCTTACCTGCCTTCCCTTAGGCTGGGTACTTTTTCAACCTTTATCTTCATTGCAAGTCCTGAGGGAACACAGACCACTTGGAGAAAGAAAACAATATGTAAAGGGATAAGACAGCGGTGACACAGATTCTGAGAGCCAACAAGAAGCAAACCATCACTGCCAACCATTTAATAATCCAATATGTTTTGTTGCCCCAAGAGCAGAGAATTCTCTTTTAGCCAGGAACTCACCATAGCAGCCCATGATCCTCCTGACCTAGAGATTCAGATTATTCTGACCCAGTTACTGGGGTTGTTGTTGTTGTTGTTTAGTCGTTTAGTCGTGTCCGACTCCTTGTGACCCCATGGACCAGAGCACGCCAGGCATTCCTGTCTTCCACTTCCTCCCACAGTTTGGTCAAACTCATGCTGGTAGCTTCGAAAACACTGTCCAACCATCTCGTCCTCTGTCGTCCCCTTCTCCTTTCCCAACATCAAGGTCTTTTCCAGGGAGTCTTCTCTTCTCATGAGGTGGCCAAAGTATTGGAGCCTCAGCTTCAGGATCTGTCCTTCCAGTGAGCACTCAGGGCTGATTTCCTTCAGAATGGATAGGTTTGATCTTCTTGCAGTCCATGGGACTCTCAAGAGTCTCCTCCAGCACCATAATTCAAAAGCATCCATTCTTTGGCGATCAGCCTTCTTTATGGTCCAGCTCTCACTTCCATACATCACTACTGAGAAAATCATAGCTTTAACTATATGGACCTTTGTTGGCAAGGTGGTGTCTCTGCTTTTTAAGATGCTGTCTAGGTTTGTCATTGCTTTTCTCCCAAGAAGCAGGCGTCTTTTAATTTCATGACTGCTGTCACCATCTGCAGTGATCATGGAGCCCAAGAAACTAAAATCTCTCACTGTTACTGGGGAGGGGGATACAAAGGCTGTCAGAATTCTCTCAGTCTGGATATTATTATTAATAATAATAATAATAATAATAATAATAATAATAATAATAATAATTTTATTATTTATACCCCACCCTTCTGGCTGGGTTGACAAGCACCATTTTCTGTGTCTCCTGATCTCTGGCTTTCAGTTTGCCAGCTCCATGCCTGCTTTATATGGGCTGCCTACCTATTAGACTTTAGGTTGCTTTCAGATTTTTGTAAGCACCCCCTTTTTTTACACCTCCTTCCAAGCCTCATATCTCTGAGCTGTCAGCCTGCAGCTTGCCTTTCTTGGAGATACCTGTCACTGAACACTCAATGACCTCAAGCTCAGATTCACAGTTGCCAGCTGGATTAAAAGCTGCCGTACCACCAGCTGAGGAACTAAACTAAGCTCCTGCTGCTGATCTTTCAGAGCCAACCAAGCCCAAGGCTGCTGTTTTGGAGCCCATGGAACTGGAGGCTGGTGGTCCAGAGGCTGCTGGGCTGGGGCCCTCAAAAACACACATCTTTCCATGTTACGATGTGAATAAATTTTCAGTTCTATAATGAGCCAGCTTTTCCATTAGTCAAAGAGAGCTGGCTAATTTTGAATGTCATAAAGAATAGCAGATCACTAGTTCGATAGATGAGTGGATGGAAAAGATCTAGGAATCTGCAAAATTATCACACTTGGGAACTGAAGAAAAAAGTCAGCATTAAGATAGGTTTGTAGAAAACTGGAATCTTTTTACTGAGTATTGTATTATGAACTTATTACTTCTGCAAACAAAAGTTGGGTTTTCAATGTTTTGAGATATATAGACAATCTTATGATAACGGATAGGTAATATAAATAGTTAATGTGAAGACTAGGTCTAGGTGAAATGTTTGAAAAATTGCTATTTGTTTGATATGTATATATTGTATCAGTAGTGAGAGATAATTTCTTTATAATTTAATAGTTGCTCTTCTGTGAATAATGCTGTACAGTTTATGATAGATATTAAAAGATAACAAAAATTGTTCTTTAATTCATTATTTTTGTATTTTTACTGGCAGGGATGGGGAAAGATGCTTCTGGGGATTTCTACCTCAGGTACCAAGAGAATTGGGTTGGCTTTGGATTCTGTAGATCTTGAGGGCATTTTCTACTCCAACTCAAGGCTGGCCCTGACACCCCCCCCCCAAGGACCTTGAGGAAACATGGGACTCCTTCACTGACTCACCCTTCATTATGTTTTAATTAATGACCTCAAGGAAACTGCAACTATTATTGGGTTCTTACAGTGGTGAACATAAGAGAATTCAACCAAATACGCTGTAATAGAGAACAGAAGAGAATTTAGCTATTTATTTTATCCCTACCCAGCTGAGGAAAATAAAGGAAGATAAAGGAAGACCAAGAAAGGGATTTAGATTAGAATTTCTCCTTCATATGCTTTCCCTCGATAATAAAATATGAGGGCACGATCTCTCCTTTGTTGTTAAGAGTGTCGTTCACAAACAAACAAAAATACAGGATACAGGAGCTTAGTTAAAATTGCCTCAAGATTCTCCTTCACATGATGTTTTCTAACAGATATTTTCTACTTACTTTTTTAGAAGAGGATTCCATGCCCGCAGCTTCAGTCCCCGACGAAACTCACCACATAATGAAAACAATTAGATCTGCTCAGAATAAATTCAGATTGACCGTGATTCACACAGAAGTTTATTTTCCATTTTCCATCTGCTTGCCAACAGCTTGGTGTACATATTTGCAATGACAGTGTGCATAGGAGTTGGCCTGGAGGGTTCCTAACACTACGGGTTGTTATCAGGCTGCATTAATACTATTCTTATTTCCATAAACTGGAGGGGAAAATGAAGCATTACAAATGCGCGGAGCATTCACATCAGAGTGAAATGGCTTCATGCCTGTTGAGGCAAATTAATGATTTCCTCCTCTGCTCCCTCTGTGCAAAAATGGAAAGATGGCCTGCCCATCCTCATCTGATCTTTCTTTATACAGTGACATTTGGACAGAATGAAATCTAACACAGGCAGAATTTTTTTTAAAAGTGCCAGCTAATTATGGCAACATTATTTTCTGCACATCTGTTCTGTGCTGCTGATGGAAGCTTCCTCTCAAACAGACCTGCTGCATAAGACTTTGCTGCTCAGAAAGCTTCTGCTTCCAAGAGGAGGCCTAGCAATGACTCAGCATTTCCCAACATCTCTGACTCATTGGACCTTCATTTGGAGGCAGGGTTATAAGAGTGCACTGTCCTAAGTGACAGGGTCACCACCAAAGGAGACCACCCCATAGGAAGACCAGGAAGCCAAGGGAACTCAGCTCATCATTCGTAGTTTCTCTCAGGCAGCAAGTGGTAGACAAGGGGACTATTAGGAAGAAGGATGGGCAGATGGGGAACACTTGGCTCCCCAAAGCTGCCACTTCCACTGGACTGATTGCTGTCAGAATGCAGAAGAGAAAGAACTGGGCAGCAAATGTACCATAATTTCCAACCCTCCCAATCCTGTGATTCTCAGAAGCTAGATCGAAGAGAGGGTTTGGGTCTATGGTTGGACATCATTTTGAAACAAGTTGGCAGGCTAAACTGTTCCAAACTGAACCGATTTGGTTACCTCGAAAGATGACATTGCCCAACTTCACATGGCAGTTCCTGAGATGGAGGAGTGGGTTTTGGTCTGTGTTTGGAGACTGTTGGGTGCCATTTTTTTGTAGACTGAGCCTTTCAAAACTGCAGTGATTTTAACCATGAAAATAAAAGGGCTGGGACCAAGCCAAATCAGGCTGATTTGGGTGGCTCTGGGCTTCAACCGAGTCAGGTCAAGATCGCCCCAGATCACCAGCGGTCAGGTTACGTGGAGCACTCAGATGTTGGGTGGGAAGAAGGAGAGGCAAGTAGCCCTCTCGGGGCAGCCCAGGGTTGTTGCAAGAGGGCTTCTAAACAGCCCTGCCCTGCACTTGGACTGCATGCATCTGTCCCCGGTAGTGCATGCATGCACACAGCCAAACTAAGCAGAATTGAACCCTGCACTCACCAACTGGTGCAATCCTGCTGCTATTTAATAATCTGAATATGCCTAGAATAGTCTTTCCCCATCACATCTATCCATATCTTAAAAAGACAGGACTGGTTTGGCTAGTCCTCAATGTGCTTTCATTCACTGTAATTTGAAAAAATGGCACAATAGCAAGATAAGGGGTGATGCTAGATTGATCTGTTGGGAACGAAGCATGAAGCAGAAATAATATTGCTTCTTTTCATATCGATATTAATGCTGCAGGGCTGAGTGCATTAAAAGCGTTTTGATTATGCCACTGAATATAGGAATTGCACAGTAAATATGTTTATGTCGCCAAAATATTCCATTTGTGTAAAAGGATGCCAGAAGCCCGAGGAATGTTTTTAAGATAAATAGATACAATATTTATGTATCTCATCTCTGAAAGCTGCTGGTGATATATATGATAAATATCTTTAATACTTAAAAACTTGCTTGTTTCATAGCCACTCAGAAATGACCACAAGAAAAGAAATGTTGTACATCTTAGGGTCTGTGGTTTCTTTGTTTTTGCTGAAGTTCTTCCCTGAAAATGCTATACATGAGCACCCATTTTTAAAATCCTGTTAGAAAGAGAAATAAGCTGTTCCATTTTTCAAAGCACAGCATGAATTGTATTCAATGATGGGAACTTCAATTGGTTCAAGAAGCCTTCCATGAGCAAATGGAACTTCCCATCAGCAGAACTTGGGGGCGGCGAGAGAGGAGGGAAAGGAGGGTCAGCCTTACCATGAGGCAGCTGCTTCAGGGGGCAGCAGCAATCCCCTACCCCATTCCCCCTTCATCCTATAAGCTAGACTGCTCTGCACCTCCTAAGCTCACCAGATATCCTCAGATTCAGTGGAGGAATTGGCTCCCATTGCCAGTGTTCAAATAAAAGTGTAGTAGAATACTGTATGTGGAATGAGGGGTGATATAGTGTCCTTCTCAGTCTTTGGCCAGCATTTGGGAGGGAGGGTATTTCTGAAGCATTTCCAAGGATGTCCAACAGGTTGATGGTGATTTACCGGTTGATCACGGGGCGTTCCTGGTCGATCGTGGTTGATCTCCTGGATAACTTCATTCTTTAGCATGGCTTACCATGGAATCCTCCATGTATCTACATAGAAGTAAGTTCTATTAAATTCAAGGGGGTTTCTTCCCAGGCCTTGCAGCCTTAGCATCATGAATAAGATGGATTATATACCATGGAAATACTGCTTACTTCTTAGGAAGAATGGGCACTAGGGTTCTGATTATTTAATGCCTCATTCTGCTATAATTATTCTAATTTTCTCAGCCTTAAATACAGCAGATGGCCATACATTCTGTAGGCTGAAAAAACTGTGAAGCTTGTCAAAGCTGATTCATCATTTTGAGGAAATAGTGATGATCAAAATAAATTACAATGGTGAAGTCAAAGAGGCTCCCTTGGCTTAATCTAGGCTCCTTGTTCCAACGTCCCCCCAAACATGCATTCCTTTAAGAAGAATCCATTGGATTCTTTGAGGTCCTTAGCTCAGGAAGCCAATGAGGCTGTCTCCCATGTGCCTGAGATAACTATGCTCACTGATTTTGTTTAAGCGAAGGCCTTCTTTTTTACCTTTACATTCCCTGCCCTACACAGGTTTCTTTAAAAGTAAGATGGCTTCACTTAAAAGACAAACAGCAGTCGGAAACATTTGCAGCTTCCCACATATATCAGAAGGTCCAGCCAAGACAAAGAGTTCAAATCTCTGCTTGAATTTCCTTCAGTTTTTTGCAATGTTCCCAGACATTTGCACCCCTGTTTGCACTGTAGAAGCTGATGGCTCCACTGCTAGATTAAAACCAGACCGCAGGGTTTTGTGTGGGGCTCCTTTTGCCCTCAAGGCAGAAGAAAGCTACACAGCTTCAGAAACCTTGTAACCTCCACTTCTGACACCATGTAATAAGTTTAGGTTCAGTGTCTTGAGGCAATAGTTAATATGACAGTTTTTATTAAGTAGCAGTTACAAGAAACACTAGTTTTTTGCTGGAGACCTGTCAACCAACTAGGCCCCATGCCCTGCCACCATTCTTTCAGGATCACCTCCAAACTCCCATCCCAATGTCTCTTGTAAGAAAATGTTTACAAATCACCACAATCCCCTACAGACATCTGATAGGGTTTTCAGGACATGCAGGTACCTGAGAAGGCTGCTGATTTTAGACGACAGGAGAGATGATTTGCAGAATGAAAGGACCTTCGTGAGACTCTTCAGCCACCTTAAGTGCAACAACAAAACCCTCCCCACCCATGAGAATTCCACTGAAAGTCATTCTACTTTTCGATAATTTTAGAAAGCCATTTCTTTTCTTGTTAATTGATGGGAATGGCTGGGTGCGGTGGGGGTTTCACAGAAGAAATTTTCAGCCCAGCACCAGCTGAGTTTGCTCCTTCCCCGTCACAAATGGTGAGAGTCAAATCAATATGGCAATGCAAAATGCCAAGGGGATTGTTTTGCTCTGCTGGTCAGTAATCCATGGGAAACCTGCTTAGTGGCATCTTGTTCATCCATCAGGAAAGAGAGCTCTACATCGGGCCAAGTCTTAAAAAGAGAGAGTGGGAGAGAGCATGCTAATCCCGCTTTATCTCTATGGGAAGCAGTAAGCATTAAGCTAGATAAACGACAGTCTTCTGTTTGGGGTTTTGAGAACAAATTGGAAAGCATATCTATGCAACCAACTAATCTTGGCTCTAATGCCAGTGCTACTGAAAAGGAAACTGAAGCTAATGGAAATAAAATGGAATCTAAAGGGCCTCAAGCTTCAGCTGGTGTATTAACTATAACCCTACCTGGACAGAGATAGCTTTCTGACAGTTATTCATGCTTTGGTAACCTCCCAATTGGATTACCGCAATATGTGATATGTGGGGCTGCCTTTGAAGATTGTCCAGAAATTGTGGCTGGCCCAAAAGTAGGGCAGGAAGATTGCTAATGCGGACAGACAGATATCAGCGTAAAATGCCATGTTGTGTCATTTCATTTCTGGACACAGTTCAAACTGATGGTATTAGGAGCATAAAAAGAGCCTGCTGGATCAAGCCAATGGCATGTCTAGTCTAGTATCCTGTGGCCAACTAGATGCCTGTGGGAAGCCCACAAGCAAGATTTGAGTGCAAGAAGAGGCTCCAATGGTAGAGGGAGAACGTAGGCCTCATGGCTAGTATGTAGTCGCCATTGGCACCAACTCCTAGGGACCCAGCTCCCCCTCCCCATAATTTTTTCAATGTTCAAAAAATATATGTATCCGGCGGTGGAGGAAGCCAACCATTGAACTGAGCATGGTGCAGGTTCAGTGCCCGGTTCCTTCTCCTCCTTTATAATGGATTTTAGAATGTAGAGAGACAGCAGTGCTTTAACAGCTTATTGCAAAGTATAAACACTAAAATTAGAAACAAGAAAATTCCCAAGAGCACACCACTTAAACACACGGCATAGGGCAGGAGTGGGAACTTGTGGTTCTGCAGGTGTTGCTGGACTCCAGCTGAGACAGCCAGCATGGCATATGGTGAAGGATGATAGGAGCTGGAGTCCACCAACATCTGGAGAGCACTACATTGGCTACGCCTGTGTTAAGCAATTGCTCAGAGACTTTAAGACCTTTAAGCTGTCTTCATTGTGTTTTTTCTTCATATGCATATTTATATTGAATGTTGTCTTTGGCTGACGGTAGACAAAGTGGGAGGAATTTGAGTAGCATCTGAGCGCCTGACCATATGGTTACTCAGAGCATGGGGGCAAGGGGAGATATGTCTTGATGGACATGGTCCATGGTCATTATAGAAGAAAAGTGAGTGGATGGGTCTTGGTGTCTTGGTCTTTCTGATCTGGTCATTGCTAATATCTTTTCCAAACATCAGCTTCCTCCCAGTGGCTATTGGTGACAGACTCCCAGATCTGAAAGTTGGGGTGTTGAACAGCAGATCAGTAAACAGGAGAACAGCAGCCATGCAGGCCTTGAGCCTGAATGTTCAGTTGGCGGAGACAACTGTGGTGCCATTTATTGTTTTGTTGAGCCTTGCTTTAAAATGGATCCTAGGACATTGTTAAGCATGGGAGAGAAGTTAGATTCAGTTCACATGCAAAGGCTAACTTTCCAAATCACCTGTTTCTCAGGCAAAACATCAACTGAAACACAGCCACCCCTCACAATTCACATGTCTCCAGATTTAGAAATGCAGCCCCCCAGGCAAGTGATGTGTACAAAAATGCATATATTAGGGTAAAATGTACATTAAATGCACATGCTTGTGAAAATAACATACAAAAATGCATTCTGTTAGGGAAAATTGGTTTGTAAAAAATAGTTGATTAGAAATTTTTATGAGGGCTTTGAAAAAAACAAATAACTAAGTGATGTGGGACTGACGAGAACTGAAGACTGGAAAAATGAGAAACCCAGAGAAACCGAAATTGATATATTCTGTTCTCCCATCCCTATGCATTATACATGTGAGTCATCTTTGGGAGAGGATGCGGGTGGTGCTGTGGGTTAAACCACAGAGCCTAGGACTTGCCGATCAGAAAGTCGGCGGTTCGAATCCCCGCGACGGGGTGAGCTCCTGTTGCTCGGTCCCTGCTCCTGCCAACCTAGCAGTTCGAAAGCATGTCAAAGTGCAAGTAGATAAATAGGTACCACTCCTGTGGGAAGGTAAACGGCGTTTCCATGCGCTGCTCAGGTTCGCCAGAAGTGGCTTAGTCATGCTGGCCACAGGACCCGGAAGCTGTACACCAGCTCCCTTGGCCAATAAAGCAAGATGAGCGCCGCAACCCCAGAGTCGGTCACGACTGGACCTAATGGTCAGGGGTCCTTTTACCTTTACCATCTTTGGGAGAGAGGCCTGCTTTCCTATTAGCCTGCCCCCCTTTATTTCTTATCCTGCCCCCCTTTATTTAGTAGAGTTCCCACCCCCCATTCACTGACTAAGGGAAACTGGGGGGAAACTCTTTAGTGGTAGCTCTAAGTTTAGCCCTTACATAAGATGTTTTTGCTGCATCTCTGGCTTACAAGTTTAATGAATATATTAATACATTCCTTCCTAGTAAAACTTCTGTGGCATTCAACTCTAGATACCATCACAAGTGGAAGACAATAGATGTCTCTCTGTCTTCCTGTCCAAAAGAAGCATTGAACATTAACTCTGGAAGTAGCAGCTCAAATCTCCAAGTTAACTGACAAGCCCCAATTGCCCCTGCCACAGTCTTGCTGCTTATAAGTTCACTGTTTGAGAGACAAAAATCTCTTATTTATTGGTCTGCTGATAATGTATGGTAATGGGTAAATTTGCTGTAAGGTCTGAGTTACTGATACGGGATTGTCAAGGAGCAAAACAACACCTTCTTGGCCCATGGAGAATTTGGATTTACAATGTTGCTTTGAATGCCCATGTAAAAGTGTAACCCCCCCTCCAGCCCCCTAGCTGAATCTTTCAGCTCCTGATAGGCTCACAAGTCTTTTTTGTTTTTGACACTAACAGTTCTCGTCTCTCTGCCCATATCACTTATTGATTCTCTGGGAATTCTCTGCCCTGTCATCTAGAGCACTGCGTGGAGAAACCAGCAAGCCATGAATTTTAATGCTCACTGAAGATTGCGCCACTTGACGTGAGCATTTTCTAAGAATTTTCAAAATGAAAAATAGATTTTCAATAGCCAGGCATGCTACCTTTGAGAGACTTTTCAGTTTTCCTTCTTTTCCTTCCCCCCACCCACAGTTCATCATTGTAATTATGTGGCTTTTCAGTTCCAATTTCTTATAGAAAGGACAATAAATTGGTAATAAAAGCCTATAAATTCTGCTGTAGTCCCTTCTGCTGGTCTGGTAAGATGCTGCTGTTTCTAGGAAGTGAAGCTTTTCAATTTCACTGCCTTCTTGGCCATGTTTACTTACTGTTACACTGTCAGAAAACACATGATGTATTTTGTAGTAGGGAATAGCTTTATAGATTTTAAAGGCCCAACATGTGCAATGAACACCTTCAAACCCAATAAATAATTGAATTAGAGTGTCTCCACCCCCATCATTCTGCCCGGACACTGCGTTCCAGTGCCGAGGGCCTTCTGGAGTTTCCCTCACTGCGAGAAGCAAAGCTACAGGGAACCAGGCACAAGGCCTTCTCGGTAGTGGCACCTTCCCTGTGGAACGCCCTCCCATCAGATGTCAAAGGGATAAACAACTACCTGACATTTAGAAGACATCTGAAGGCTTCAGGGAAGCCTTCTTTTGTAGGGGCACTGGCATCTGTTCAGGGCTGTCCTGTAGTCGCCCGGCAACTTACTGTAACAACTTCATGCTGAGTTCCAGCATCCATTTTTCTGGGTGACTTAAACCTCCAATCCTAAACTCCCAGTAGCCTGGACGCCAAGCATCTAGGCTTGTGAGGATTCTAAAACCCTGAGGTTGCCAACTTCAGGGAAGTTTTTAATGTGTGACATTTTAATTTATTTTTAATCTTTGTTGGAAGCTGCCCAGAGTGGCTGGGGAGACCCAGCCAGATGGGCGGGGTACAAATAAATTATTATTATTATTATTATTATTATTATTATTATTATTATTATTATTAACAATTCCACAGTCATAAGCACATCCTCTCCCAAATATACTACACTATCGGGAAAGGGTGTGGAGGAAAGACTATGCCCATCATTGTTTACACACAATTGTGAATGTTGAATGGAGGTTGTTACATTCTTCCTATGCTGCCATTGTGTGTTTAAGCTTAGCTATTGAACAATGAGGACCAGTGGCACAGTTTTTCTTCAACAAAAATGCCCCCACCCACAGCCTTCTTGGTGCATAGACATCACATTGATGAATCTATGTCTGCTGACCAGTTGCTTTAAAGCAGTTGTAGTCATGACAGGGTTTTATTTTGCACAGATTCCATCATGGGTTGACTGCCATGCCATTCATGCCATGAATACTAAAAATCGAACTTGGTAGCAATAGGTGAGAAGCTCCTGTGTGCTGACTTCAGCATGCACCTCAGCCTGGGATACCACAGCTGGGGCTCATTACAAATGGACTCAAAGCTGTGGCTGCCACATGTTTAACATGATGGAAAGGGGGGAGTATAAACGCCACAAGTGAATGAATGCTGAGAGAGTCTAGAGAATCAATGGGCCCTGATTACAAGAAGATCATGTTAGTCAGAGCCAGAAAGAAGGAACTGGAAGGAAAACTCTGCCAAGACATTTTGCTGCTTGAGAAGGAGCAGCAAATGCCCTCCTTCCTTCAGTTAAGGTACAGAGGACTCAAGGTCAGGCAAGTTATCAGGGCACCTGAAGCAGAAGAATAACTTGTTTTAAAAAAATAGCAGGCACTTCTCTCATTCGCTGACAAGAAAACTGCAACAATAATACAGGGAATAGCTAACAATGTGCTGATTTTTCATAACTCAGAAAATCAGTTGGTGGAGGCGACTGCCTCACTTTCAGGGGCAGCCCTACCATTAGGCAGACTAAGACAGCAACCTCAGGCAAAAGATACTGGGGAGGGGAGTATCAGTGAGGTGCTGGAGGACAAAACTGTGAGTTCTCTATGGCTTGTCCTCTGCCCTAGAAACTAGTTTGTTTCCACAGGTGTAGTGGGTGGAGGATACACTGCCACCACTGATGTTGAAGTAAAATTCAACTACAGTCCTGGCTACTGCCCGGCCGATGTAGCTTGTTCCTCCCTCTGTGATATGAGGGCCGGACCGCAATGGCAGCTTCACTCGGCAGTATATTGCAGGTGGAAGAGCAGCCGCTCCTGAGTGTTGAGAATTTCCATTCCACCTTAAGGAGCAGACATGGAACTGTTGCGTGTCACATGTCTGTTTACATTCCTGCACAGTATGCTGGGAACTTCCGTTGCGTGTATAGCTTTTGCTTTTCTCTGTCTCTCTGAGAAGACAAAGAGAGAGACGACATGTTTCTTTGTCCTGATTTATGATTAATAAATCTATAGTTGTAGTATGCTTCCACAAACCTCATGCCTATTCTGTGTGTGCAGTTTGCTCTGCTGATATAATGTGCCTTGGCTTTGAAGCCCGGGTTGCTGATTTATGTCAGAGTAGAGGCCGATGGGTCTTTGCATTGGGACGGCTGGAAGGAGACGACCCAGCTGGGGTTAGCCAGCTGGCCTTGCGACCCTCTGCATGCAGACACTGAGTCCCTCTGCCACCAGCTCACAGCAGTACGGAAGCAGCCATCATGGTCTGACTCTCATATCAGTCCTGGACAATGTATTGATACCTTGCTCGGGCCTACTAGACATTTTCTGGAAAAAGCCCAATTTGGAGGTTCTTCTGTATGTTCCTTTTTAAAAATAGCAATGCTTCAAGATACACTTATTTTCAATTTTAGCCCTTTACAGAGACTGATTCTGTTTGGAGGGATGTGTATCAATACTGATTTGTCTCAGCTCCAAGACATGGCAAAGCCAATGTTAAGTTTCCCTTCTGACAAAATTTAGTACTTACCTGCCGTCAAAGTGGATGCAAAAGCATTGTCACGACTGCCCAATGTATCAGGGTATACATAAAGCGGATCCTTTTATTTTACCTTTTTCTATAATGATCTGTATGTTGTTCTTTTTTATATTTACTTTAGATTGCAAGGAATTTGTATTTTTTATTTTATATTGTGTGATGATGGAAACTGTACTTTTCTGTGACTTTTTGTTACCGTCTAAAATCAATAAAAATTATTTGGGGGAATCAATACCTAAACTTCAATTCTTCAGCTGCCAGGAAACAGCTGTTTCCTTTTTTCCTGCCATTACATTCAAAATGATAGAAACAGTATTTCATATTATATATTTTGTATGACTACTCCAAAATCTGTTGGTACAAATCAATGTGGTCTTTAGAAAACACAGGCAAGTCAGCTACCAACCCAGGCAAAGTCTTTTGCATAGATTTTGCACAGATTGCCACATATTGGAAGCAAAAAAGTGTTTAGGTGAACTCTGCTCATATCCTCTATTACCTTGGAAAAATTCACACCATCCATATTCCTCTGACACCCAAGAAAATAAGAACCAGCCAACCAATGCATCAAACCTTCCTTTTAAAAGCTATTATGCATGAATTCCAGTAAATGTATTGATTTCAAGTTCCTTTTGCCTATCTATAGGGTTATTTTAACTTGAGTTGTCATCGGAATGTACTGTATTGCCAAAGCACAAGTTACTTGAGGATAAACTGCATTTAAATACCAGTGCAGGGCAATGCCAGCAGCCAGTGTGAACATCTTTCAGCTAGGCTTGCTTTCAGTTGCCAAAACTGAGCTGTGACTTGTGTGGGAGCGCGGATGCTTGTGTGTGTTGAGATTTGTTGTGTTCTATCTCTTTGCGGCATGTATCTTTTAATTGCATTAGCAGAAACAAAAAGATCATTACACATGATATAGCTCCATGCTTGATTAAAGAAACGAGGCCCCAAGGCTCAAGCGAGTCTTGAATGATATCTTCTGATTTTATATGTGTCTGGGGGTAGGAGGGGAATCAATGAACAGAACTGGGCCTCCCCTCTATTGTTGCGAGAGCCCACATTAGAATAATTAGTTTTTATTGTAAATTAATCAAAGCCCCAGGCTCCCTACTAGCCAGGCAAGCCTTTTTAACTTGTGCTTATAACAACAAATGGTCCAAGGCCATGGAGATTATCACGGCACGCTACTCCCTCCCAGATCTTGACACGCTGTCATCTTGGGACCATCATAATATCCGGGCCTGGATTCTTACAAGAGACGAGGCCATGGACCGGGCACAGTCCGCCACAGCTCGCCTCTCCAAGTGGCTCCCTAAAGTGAAAGTGGTAAGATCACTTGCCAACTACTTGATAGACCTGACGGAGCCCAATTTGAGAAGAGCGTTTACCATGGCCCGTTTCCATTCTATACCCACGGCCTTCTTGCAGGGGATTTACTTTAAGACCCCCATTACTCAGCGTCTATGTCCATGCACAATGAATGAAGTAGAGGACTTCATACACTTCTTTTTTTACTGCCCTATTTATGAGCTAATAAGAACTAAGCTCCTCCTCTTGATCCCGCCCACCATCAGATCTAAGGAAGACTGTTTGAAATTCCTTCTTGTGGATGCAAATCCCCAAATTTCACGTGGGGTGGCAATCTTTATAGTGCAGGCTTTGAAACTTAGGGCTACACTGACTGGGTAGTGTGTCCCAGACCTGGACCTGTTTTAATTCTTTGTATTACCTTTTTAACCTAATGTGCCGAGCCTATTTTGGGGCCATTATATGTTTTCTATACATCTGCATTTTAGATTCCCGGCGCTGGCAACTAAATTTTTATATTATTGTTTTAGGGTAATTAAAAGACTGACATTTACTGCCATTCACTGTCAAGGGAACATAAGAACAGCCTGCTTGATCAGGTCAGAGGCCCACCTACTCCAGCATTGTATGCCTGTGGGAAATCCTCATTCAGGATCTGAGCACAGGCCCACTCTACTCACTAGTGATTACCAGTAATCAGTATTCAAAAGCTTACCCCTCTGACAACAGACATAGAACATAGCAAAAATGGCTAGTAGCCTTTTATGGCCCTCTTCTTCACGAAGGGCCATGCAAAGTTTGCACCCCCTATTGCAGATATTAATATTTTGCACCTTGAAACAATAGGATGCATAAAAACTGGCTCTTCTTGGAATAAAAAACTTCTAGACCTGTAAATATGATCCAAAAGCTTTACGCACAGAATTTGCTTCAAAACAACAGAACAAAAATAATGATACATCCAAACGGTTGTATAATATTATGTGCATGCCCAGCACAGGTTTCATATTTGAAATAACTCAGAGGTCTGTGTCTCTCCACAGTCTCCATTAGCCTGGAGTTGTTTTCTCTTCAGGGGAGAACTCACTAGCACACTCTTAGTTCTCTGTGGCTTCCAGAGAAAGGCTCAAAGACCAGCTCTCCGAGATGGTGATTTGCAGTCAAATACCTCTCTCACATGATCTAAAGTTGAACAACATGTGAGAGCTAACAGAGAACATCAGCAGTTAATTATCAACCCATATACACTCAGAGAACTCTTTTTAGCTTCAGTATAGCTCAGTGGAATTTCCCAATGTTGAACCCTCAGCAATACATATTCAAATGCAGGCATATTCCATTTCAGTGTCAATCAAACAATTATATTTAACACCCCCCTGCCTCCCAGAAAGGTCAACATGACAAGAAGAAGACTAGCCTGGGCAGACTGCAGGGAGAGTGGGGTTGCTTCTCCCACTTCCCCACATTTACAAACTGGAGAAACTGTTGTGCCCACCCCCTAAACATATTGCTATCAAGCACCCTCTTCTGCCACCTATGCTGTCCAGAGAAAATGCTTGTTTCAGGCCTCATTTCATGGAGTGCATGTGAGGGGAACCTACAGGCACTAGAACATCCACAAACACTATCTGTTGGCAATCCTCTGGTGCAGACAATTTTGAGCTAGATGGCCCAGTAGCCTAACTCATTATTTCTGTCTTTAATTTGTAAAACCATTTATATACCACCAACTCATGTAAAATATCTTGGTGGTGTACAATATACACAACATAACAAAAAAACACCATGAAAACAATGTGAAAGGCAGATTTCAAGGCAGATCCCTCCCACTGATCCTAGGTCAGGTGTGGGGAACTCTCCAGATGTTACTGAACTGCAAGTCCCATCATCCCTGGTCAATTATCATGCTTTCTGAGGCTGATGGGAGCAACATCTGGAAGGGCAAAGGTTCCTCGCCTCTGTCCTAGGCTCATATTAAACTCTAGTTTCTCTGTAATCTAAGTAATTGTCTTTTCACTTGCCCCTTTTCCTTATAGCATTTCCTGCTTTGGAATCATTGGCATACAGCTAAACACGTTATTCCTGGCTTGAAGTGTGGAGGGTATAAGCATCGCCCTTCACTGGCAACTGCCTATCAGTTTTGAGCCTGTTTTCGCTGAGAGAGTGTACGGAGGAGGTGAACGGCGCTTTCAATGGCATATGATCTCCTGAGAGATCCCTTCCAAACAAATAGTTCTGAAAGCATTCAGCCCAAAGCACAGAGGAAGCAAAGTGGAGGCAATCTAATCTAAGAATGCCTCTTTGCACCTGTCGCCAAAGAGTCATTAAAAATCTGGCAGGAACACCTAAAATGTACAGCAGGATTTGCTGAAATGTCATGTTGTATTAAAATATCAGTTTTGCATTGGAAAAAAGATGAGGAGGGGGAAAGGGAGTTCTTTGAGAAAGAGGGGTGGCACTCATAGGAACAAGGCTTAGATCTAGTTAGAGTCAGAGTACAAGGGGAGTAAAAAAAAAAAAGATGCTCTTTGAAAGGATGAAAGGGATGAGACAAATGATTCCTAGGAGGATTGCTTTGGTAGTCGGGAGTGTGATTGAAATCTACATCACAAAAGCAATAGAACTGAATGTATGTTTTGTTGTTTGAAATGACTTGGGGCTAAGGGAAAACATGTTTGTTAAAAGTCTATTATAGATACTAAGTGTGCCGATCAGGGAAAGAGGGCTTAAGTCTTAGTTTTAACTCCCAAAGCAAGCCGGAGAATTTCTGACTTCAGCTCGAACCTTAACGGAAGTGCCTGAAACTTTTCCCCCTGCGCCCACTACTTTTGGCAATGCTCTTTTGTGATTCTGTGACTGCAGTAAACTGAGTGAGCTTCACAATGCTAAGATGATACACAGCAGAGTCAGGACTACCCACAAGGACTACCTGGGCACATGATTAGATCAGCCAAGCCCTGGACACATGGTAGAAATGATTGTGTGGGAAAATGATTTATAGGTGGTACATGACCCCAGTCAAGCTTGCAAAAATTTATCATTTGCCCAATAACAAATGCTGGAAATGTAATGAAACTGAGGGTACTTTCTACCACCTTTGGTGGACGTGCCCAAGGATTAAGGTCTTCTGGGAAATGATTTATAATGAAATTAAGAAGGTGCTTAAGTGTACCTTTCATAAGAAACCAGAGGCTTTTCTCCTGGGCATGGTAGGCCAATTGGTGTCAAAGAAAGATAGGACGTTTTTTATGTATGCTACAACAGCAGCAAGAGTTCTACTAGCAAAGTATTGGAAGACACAAGAACTACCCACGCTGGAAGAGTGGCAGACGAAGGTGATTGACTATATGGGACTGGCAGAGATGACGGGCAGAATCCGTGACCAAGGGAGAGAGACGGTAGAAGAAGATTGGAAGAAATTTAAATTTTATCTTAAAAATTGTTGTAAAATTAGTGAGTGTTAAAATGCCATGGGTAAAGCATAGCAGATTTGCAGAGATAAATGATTGGACAAGAGGAAAGAAAAGGGTTAAAGAAAGGAATTTTATAAGTAATCTAGATCAGGGGTTGCTGAAAAAGTTTAAAATAGGGATGCAGAAAAGGGAGGCATGGGGAAGTCGTTGAAATTGGGTACATGAAAAAATTCATGAAATTATACATGTTTTTATGTTTGTTTGTTTGTGTTTGTCGTTTGTAATGTCTTATAATGTATGTTGAAAAGCCAATAAAAATATTATAAAAAAAAGAAAGAAATGATTGTGTGGGGAGATTATGCCTCCTTATGATTGAGACTATGCCTGTTGACTCCATCCTGGCCTACAGTTAATTATCTACAGCAGAGATTTTCAACCTTTTTGACTCCATGGCTCTCTTAACCAACTACAATCTTTCTGCAGCACCCCTGTGGGGCTCAGGAGTCCAGTTATGTCCCCCCTTGCCTGCACAGATGGCAGCCCCTCACCCCTTTTCCAACACCCTCCCTTTGGAGTGTTCCCTCAGCCTCCTTTCCTTTTCCTCTCCTTGAGAATCCTCCAGGCAGATGCTGCTGCTACAACTCCCACCCCAAATGGAGGTGACTCCCAGAGGCACCATTCACATGTGGAGCTTATAGCCAGGGCTGCTGCAATAAACAGCTGTGCAAGCCTGAGGGCATCAGAGGAGGGAGGGAGGGAAGGAAAGAGGGACAGAGGCCAGTGTCTTTATTTATTTACATTTAAATTTAAATTAAATGGCCGTCATTCAAGGCACCCCAGAGTGCCATGGCACATTGGCTGAAAACCACTGATCTACAGGGTCTTTTGCTGGCATCTCCCAATGTGCATAGACTTTGGAGCCAAGACTCTGCCTGCACTTTTTGAAGGGAACAGATCAGGTGCTCTGAGCCAGTGTTTGCTGGTGTCAGAGGTTGTCATTATTGGGTAGCCATAAAGTCCATGGAACCACGTGGCCTCGCTCCTTCTTCCTCTTACTGCATGCCAGCTCAGAGGACCAATATTGAAGTGGTGTGGCTATTGCTTTTGAATGTCACAGGAGGCAGGTTTGTTGGAACTACAGCAGGTTGGGAGGTTTTTATATCCTTTGATGCAACATCAAAAGGGGGAAATGCTTCCTCCAAAGAGATAGCATGGATCTGCATATTTAGATAATCTAAACAGAAATACATCACACAATAGTGGAGCCACCTGTGACCCACAGGTGACCCATGTGCCTGCTCAGTCTGCTATCTGGGTGCTGACGGTTGAGGGACATCAGAGCTCCAGCTCTTCCTTCTTATAATTCTTTATCTTTAAATTGGACTTGGACTTGGAAGCCTGTCAAATGTTGTGCTCCTTCAAACAGAGGACTGTCCCCTGGAAATTAGAATACATGGCCACACTACTTTGGCATGCTGAGCACATATATGGCCACTGAGCTATGCTCCCTTCCAATATACAGTTGTACATTGGTTCTTGAATGCCTTGGTACTCGGATTTTTGGCTCCTGAATGCCACAAATCCAGAAGTGAGTGTTCCGGTTTGCGAACATTTTTCAGAAGCTGAACGTCTGATGCACCTTCTATGGCTTCTGGTTGAGTGCAGGAAGTTCTTGCAGCCAATCGGAAACCATGCCTTGGTTTTTGAATGGTTCCAGGAGTCGAATGGACTCCCGAAATGGATTCAGTTTGACAATGAAGGTATGGCTGTACAGTGGCCTGGTTCACACAATATAGTAAGCCAAACCATGGCTCACTGAGACCATGTAAATTTGTGGGTTCTCAGAGGGAAACTCACAGCCACATTTTCCCCCCCCTCCCCTGGTCTTTTTTCACTCCCATGCTGTGTTGTGCTAAACCAAAGTTACTATTAAAGTTTATATTACACCCTTTAGGTATATTATCCAGGCAGCTTACAATAAAATATTTAAAGCACCATAAAAATCGCACAGGGAAAAATCAGCATATTGTTCTACATGCCATTCCAATCCTCCTTCATCTTTATAATTACAAATTACAGAAACAGCAAAAAATTATACAAGTAAATATAAGGCTTTGTAGAGTGATAAGAGTTTGTTTTTTTCTTGAGTGGAGGCGTACACACCTCCTTGTCAGTGCCAATTAGAAAGTAGACGGCACTGTTGAGGGACATTCCTCCTTTATTACTTTATTTATTAACTTCATGCAAATACTTGAAAAGAAGCCAGTAAGCTGGCAAGTTCTCCTTCTTCAGCAATTTCCTATGTATGTAGGACTTTTATGGAGTATCTGCCAGGGACCTTTATTCATGAATATCCAGGCTAAGCAACGGAGCGGAGTAATAAAGAGCAGTTCAAGTGAAACACAGAGATATAAAGCGACGGCATTTCAGAATGAATTCATTGAAACCAGGGTCAGGAGAAGTCAGAACACATCATTTGGCTTATTACCATTAAAATGAGGCTGAAGGCATTGATCTGTAAGTGAATAACCAAAAAGAAGAGCCAATAGTTTTGCACAGGAGGCTTGCATTTATTCTCCAAATGGTGTTCTTGCCGCCTTGCCGCCATTTCAATCATAAACGGAATACACAGGCACAAGGATTTAAGGAGCACATTTGTAAGGGATTCCTGGTCTTGCCTGCTGATTTAAAACAAATGTAGAAGTCACAACAAGGGCATCTTTTGCCATGCTTTAGAGTCCTCTCCATCACTCCTCACATATGAATAAGTGGTTTATGTGGCCCTTTGGTTTAAATTTATTTGTCTGCAAAGAAAGCATTGAGATGACGTGATGCATTAGGTGCAACCCCACAACCAATTTCCAATGCTGTATAGCTCATTCATATAAAAATGGCCATGTTCCAGCTAAATGGGCACATAATTCACACTTTGAAGTACGAGGGCAGGGACAGATTTACTCCTCTGCACAGACAATGGCCAACAAATGTTTCTAGAGCTCAGCTTCAGACAAAAGAACAGCCATGGAGTCCTATGAAGGTGGGATACTTGGTAAGGGACAGATTACAAATAACACAGTGGGTAGATGGAAATAGATGGATTGGTAGTTGGTTAGATAGGATAGAACAGTCACTGCCTGTAATTTTTGCATTTCAATTCCCACTGACCCACTGCTCACATACAGTCCCTCCACTGCAACTCAGGTTAACACTTTATGCACCTGATGAAGTGGACTCTAGTCCACAAAAGTACCCCATAATAAAATAAGGTCATCTTTAAGGTGCCACAAGACTGTTGATTTTGCTTCAACAGATTAAGGCTACCTTCATGCCATACAATTAAAGAACACCCACCCACCACACACAAAGAATCCTATGGTGCTTAGTGTATGCAGGCTAATGTTACCCCTCTGGGCATGAAACAAAGGTAACCCTGCCTTATTCAACATGGGCACATAGTTTCACTAGGAGTTGTCATCTGGACTGGAACTGACAGCAGCAGAAAAATTCCCTTGTAAAACTTTTTTTAAGAATAACAGGGAGCTGACTTTTAGGTGAAAAGGAATTGAAAATTCAAGGTATAAGGCAGAGTGCAAAGAACAGCAGTAAAAGATTCTAGACATGCTTAATAATACTCAAGCTAGCCACTGTTCTGGGCGAAATGATTTAACAGGTCTGGGAATAGAACAGACAGCTTTTCCAGTGTACATGCAAATGCAATGAAGGATAATCCCTCTGATAGCAAATCTTATTCAAGATGTTTGACTGCATTTATTTCAGCTAAAGCTAGTCTGGCTGTGTATGGAGACTAAAATATTGGCTACTACAGGATTCCTGGCAGCCGATTAATGTGGAATCTGCATTGGCTTTACTATTAATAGTTCCCCAAAGCCCAGGCAAACTTTGCTCCCTGCTGGTGCCCTCCAGACGGAGATCCTATAAGGGATGCTCACCATTATTTTGAGAGGGGCTGTAGTCATGTACTCATGTGCAACAGATATGTGCTGAAAAATTTCCTATTGGAAATTTCCCATTCATGGACCACACACAACTAATAAATGGAGGTTTCTGCTGCAAAAGGAAGCAATGGCCATCAGCTCAGACAGATTTTTTTGAAAGAATTGAATTCATGGAAGTTAGCTGTGAAGCACAATGGCTCAAACCAGCTCTAGATACAAATTATTGGGGAGGGAACAACAATAGAAGACGGCTATTGGAGATACAGAAGCTTGTCTTGCTCTGTCCTTGATCCAAAGCTGTGGCTTGAGACTTTCTTGGAAACCTAATGGGGAATCAAGATCTGTTGGAGTGTTAATGCTGTGAGCCCTTCAGTCCGATACTAAGGTTGCATATATGTGTAAATAAAAACATATATCCTAAAGACGCCATAGTCTCTCTCCACTGATTTTCATTCCAAGAAAACTGAACTCCTGATGTCTCTCAACCCCCCGAGAGACTGGGGTGTGTGGAAGAAATAGAGGGACAGGTATTCCAAGCTAGTATCTATATCTGCTTGTCTCTACTCTAAATTGGCATATATACACACATGTATACTTGCTATTGAGATAGATATAGATGATAGATAGATAGATAGATAGATAGATAGATAGATAGATAGATGATAGATAGATAGATAGATGGTAGATAGATAGATGATAGATAGATGATAGATAGATAGATAGATAGATAGATGATAGATAGATAGATAGATAGATAGATAGATAGATAGATAGATAGATAGATGATAGATAGATAGATGATAGATAGATAGATGATAGATGATAGAAAGATAAATAGATAGATAGATAGATGATAGATGATAAAGATAGCACACAGTTGACCAAGGCTTCAAGGCCGAACACTGTAATTTCTGAAGCCCTTTAAGTCCTTTCAAAAAAACCCCACACACAAACACTTGCCAGTGTTTCTGGAAGAAGGTAAGCACGAAAACATAGAAAGCAGAGGAGAGGAGTTTCAGAACAGGTTTCCTGAGGCTTTAATAAATAGCTTCTGTGCCCCAATTCTGTCAGTAACAATATTCTTTGCTTAGTCTTTCCTTTACCACTCCTGCTCTTTTCTCTGTCTGACTGCCAGAGAAATAAATTTCTCTTTCAATCTCTATTGTTTCAGGCCCTGACCTTTCACACCCTCTCCCTCTTTCAGTTTGTCTGTCCTCACCTCCTGCTCTCTGGTCTATTGTACCGCTTCCAAACCCACCTTTTCTATGAAATTATTGGCCAAGTAAGGCTATAAATGGGGATGGGGCAGAAATTCAATTCTGTTTGCATTTCAGGGAGAACTTTCCAAAACAATATGCAAACCAAAACACAGCCTTCCTCCGAAAACTGCACTTGTCCGAATTTTGCAATGCAGTTCTCCAGCCATACAATGTGCACAAAACTGCATATGCTGGGGTGTATGAAAACAACATACAAAAATGCATTATATTAGGGCAAACTGATGAGGGCAAACTGTGTATATTGGGCAACATTGCAAATAAGATTTTGTATATGAAGGGAAATTCACACTAAAAAGCTGGTGAATTCTCATCAGGACTTCTCTTAAAAATTGCAAACTGAGAGGGAAATGTGGAGAACTGAAGAGTAGGGAAATGAGAAACAGTGAGAAACTGACAGATTATTTTATCTCTAGTCTGAAAAGAAGCCTGAGCACAAGGAATGGAAACAGTAGCCTATTTCCCCTCTTTTCCCCCCTTCGTTCCCTTGCCTTCGTTGTTTCCTCTGTGTTTGAAAACCACACAAAGCCCTTGTGGGATGCTTTTGTGGCACACTTTGGTTCAGGAAGGCAAAAGGAGAACTTTTTATTTCTTTTGAAACATTTCATGCAACCTGGTTGGTTGGTCTTGTGAAGGGTGAACACAGAATGAAAAAGAGAAAGACGAGATCTTCAAGCGAGGGATTAAATGATATGCAAGCTCAACGAGATCAAATAGGCTGGCTTCTATCAGGTGTGAGAGAATAAATTACATTTCAAATCTTGAAAGCTCTTACAATTTAGCAGTCCTTCTTTTGATTAGAAATGATCTCTTCATTTCACATCCTCTGCAATGAGTACAGTTGTGTGATCTCAGTGGCATGTCGTATTCCTTGGAAACTCATGTTGTTTGTCTGCTAAAAGGTGACTCTTCCTGCAACCAAATGTTAATTAATCATTTGATCTAGTCATTCCTCCCCTTCTCCACACTTGCTGATTTTTAGCTCACTTATGTGCTTTACAATTAGCTGTGTCAAATTAAAGGCAATGTCATTTATTTACTTAAATTTAAAATTCCGTGCATTTAACCATGATTATGTCTGCAGAGGCACTACAGCCTAATATAGGAAACTGCTATTACATTATGGGTAAGCACTGACAAATTTACTGAACTTTAAAATTAGGTAAATAAATGACATCAACTTTAATTTGATACCGTGTTGATAGGCAAGAGTCGTGGTTTGAAAAACTCAGTTTGAAAACAGGGCTTGTTTTTTGCACATGATCAAGTAGCTTTAATTCCCTGCTTACATATGAGGAATTTGTTTTGCCATTCTCATGTTCCCAAGATGATAATGCTAATCCTTAATCATGGTCCATACATTACTCTCTGATACTTAAGAGAAAAAAGCACCACGTGTAAAACAGTCTAGTCCTATGAGCTTCCTAACAACAGTGATAAGGAAATAGGAACATGCTTTATTTATTATTGGGTTGTTGTTTTCATGATGAACATTTCCCTTCACAGAGAGAACCAAAAGTACCCTATTGCTTTAGATGCCGGTTTGACCAATGAGGTTGCCTGACTGTCATGTCAATGCCCAAGGTCAAAGAGATACGGTAATCCTTAGTTTAACCCAGCTATCAACACTCAAGCTCAGTAAGCACATATCCATAATCGTTTGAAATCCCTGACTCTTTGAGCATCAACTAATCTTCAAGTTATAAGCAACACCTCAATGAGTTCATAAGAGGACAGCAAGCCAGCTAATCATTTGAAGATCTGTTGTTGGATTAGTTTAAAAAATATATCAAATGGACAATGTCTTGCCCTGTGTAATGCAGCAGTTATAACTGATTCAACGCAGCCGTTAGATCCTTGTCATTGAAGGGCAGGTGAGCATTCGTAGGATTCTTCTCTCTTGCCTTTAGTAACACTATTTACAGTTGTGTGAGGATTTAGTGTTGATTTCTGAGAAGTGTGCAGAACATTAAGCAGAACGGGTGTCATTAAATCAAACGCTTTCCATAAAAATATAACATATAGTGACAGAAGAATTATTGTTGTACTGCACAATTGCTGAGTCCTCCAATGATACTGCAAGGATGTGTCAGCATATTGTCAGCACCTTTGCAACAAAACAGCACTTATTATTTCCATTTTGAAGCTTTGCCTATTGATTTAGGAGTCCCAAGGATCTATATTGGGATAAGAACTAGCAGCTGATACCTTCCTAAAGGATCCTGGAGTCTAGGGTGAGCAGCAAGGTGGCCAAGTTTGTGGATGGCTCCCAATTATTCGGGGTGGGGAAAATGCAAACAGGTTGTGAGGAGCTCCAACAACATGTTTCCAAAGTAGGTAATAAGATGGGAAAGGAGATTCAATGTAAGGAAGTGTTGGGTGATGTATATTTGAGGTCAACATTTTCAACTTTTCATTGTTAGACACACTTAATGGGTCTAAGGGGGTGGTGAATGATGAGCAAAGAGATATTGGGGTCGTGGTGGGTAGCTTAAGGAAGACAACAACACATTATGTTATTGTTTTGTTTTGTTTCCTATTCTCTTTTCTTGTTTTTATCTGTAAGCTTCCTTGAGTCCCATCAGAGAAAATGGCAGGGTATAAATAAAGATATAATAATATGCATTTGTAAGCTGCATTTATGCTATCACCTCAAATACAATTCCCCAGCATTCCACCTCTCACTAACACCCCCCCCCTCCAAAAAACCTACTCCTGGGAGAAAGGCCATCCTTATCACAGAAAGTAATCGAAAGGATAGTTTCTAGAAATGGTCCAACATACAAGCAATAGCAGTAAAGGAAGCAGCATTCCTTTAAATTCAGAGCACCAGAACCAAAACACAATTACCCTGCGGTAATTTCTGAGACAAGCACCGGTCCTATTTGAATTCCTGGCCCGCCTGCGAGTCCCTTGTTGTTGCGAAACCTGATGATATCATTATTGTGAAGGGAACAAAAGTCCCGGAGTTGTGTCTATGTTAAGAATCTGTTTGATGGGCAGGATGCCATATGGCAAAGGGGAATCTGTGGCGCTACAACCAGGCAGCTCTTCTGTAACCCAATGATTGAAACATACATGCTGCTGAGAAAACACAATGGCGCATTGTTCAATGTGCAGTCTTGCCAGACGTCAAGCATACAAAAGCGATGTTCTCTCTCTCCCCACTTGTAATTAAGAATGAATGAGCACATGGCTCCACATTAGATGAGGCATATGTTTAATAGGGACCTTTTGTCATTCAGAAGCCACAAAGGATTCCTTTGCTGATGATACAAATAAAATAAAACCATGCCATTGTCATAACTCAAGTGTCTCACATAAGCACTTCTGGAATCACATTATGATAGGGCCATGGGTCTTGCATATTATTACCTATTATGGGATAAATGCATTAGAGATGGGATGCCAATTAGCGTGGGAAATGCTCAGTGTTTATGTACACGATGACATAAATGTTCCATCTGATAATGAAAAAGTTCATCTGAGGATTCTTAGACTCTCTCCCTCTCTTTCTCTTTCTCTCTCTTGGGTTCTGGCTCTCCTGAATAGTCTTTGTGGTTGTGTAGACAATTCACAGTGCCTCGGAGCAGATGGCAATAAGTCAAGCTCAAGAGGAAACCAGGGTTGTTTAAGATGTGTGATGGAATTCATTCTTCTTCTTCTTTTTTAAAAAAGGTCATGACTGGTGTTGAACAGAAGTGATGAATAGAGAAAGCACAAGGAAGCAATACCCAAAGTGAATGGTATGAAAACAATAATGGTATGTCGCTAAGGGAGACTGCAGGGTCCTTAAAGGGCTTGGGATACAAGCCCGTGATGCACATTTGCATACATTTCACAAATTATAATTTATATGCACAGATGCCTCTTGGAAAACTAAAATGTTGGGCGGTTAGAGCCTCACCATTACCATGCATTATACTTCACCCAGAAGCAAGGGGGGAGGGGGGATGAGGAAGGGAGTAGGAGTAGGGAGTGTCTCTTAGGTCACTCCCTAAGAAGGCACTGATTTCCATTTTGAACTGTATTTGCCACAATCAACACTGTTTCCATTCCACTGCAGTGCATTTCCCACTAAATACTACATTATGAATTTCAGTATTCACTATTTATCATGTTTTGCAGGGTTGCTGTATTTCAAAAAGTAAAAAACCAGCACACCCCAAAAGTCGTAGAGCTTTTTTGTTTTTTGTTTTTTTTACAAAAAAAAATCCCCACTTGACCAAGATTCAGGACAAACTGCTGGCTGCCGGAAATTCCCCTCAGACGTCTCTTCCACCTTTGAAATCCCAGGAAAATACTGGAAAAATTCAGCCTCAGTTTGTCTTGTCAATGATGTTGGAAGTTGTGTAGTCCAACCACACCTGGAGGCTCACAGGTTAGCCACCCGTGAACCATGTGGTCTTTTGTCCTGATCTCGCAAGGCTCTTCTTCATGTCACCTGAGATAAATTAAAATGCAAAGCTTCTGGATAAAGATACTTATCAGGATTTTACTGGCTGCTTCCAGCACTTTCATTAGAAAGGCTATTATAACTGGATAGCTAGTTATTCTCCCTTTGGGGGAATCCCATGGAGTTTTAGCACTCTAGCTCCAGCGTGCCAGTAAAATCTGTCAACCCTAATTATCTTTACTTTTGTGAGTGGAAGTGGAAATAAATAGTGTAAAAAGCTGATGCACCTCAAGAAATGAGCAGGATCAGCCCCAGCTCCCACTCTGCCACCATCCTTTCAAATCTGTAAACATAGTGGCATTTGTGAAATGAGCGTATGCTATTTCTGTTTCTGGCTGCAGCTATTAAGAAGTAAAATCTATAATGACTTCCCTCACATCTTGAATGATCTCTGTAGCCAGGTTTGATTTCCGAGATGCCAAGCTTCATCAACCTAATCTGCAGAGGGCAGAATAATTTTCCACGCTAATTTTCCTCAGATGGAGTACAAATGCGGTTCGAGAATTTCAGAGGAAATATTACTTCTTGAACACAGGAGCAGTCCAGGCACAGCACAAGACAGTTCTGGGGGGCGGGAATGCCATCAAAATATAACTGAACCCCAAAAGTTATTCAGCACTAATTAGAATACCTCGAGACAAAAGTGGCCCTCCAGGTCACTCTGTTTGGCCCTTGGGACTCTTTCTAGTTGCCCCTAAGACACACCTCTTACTAGACCCATACTCTGCTCTCCTCTGGTGCTTTATCCTGACTGGAAGGTGTCCTCAAACTGATTCAGGGACTTTTGCATGGTCAAAATGTGGATGGTCTTCTGGTGAGGGGAAAGAGAAGGAGATGCGCAGGTAGCCTGTGGCTTTGTGCATCTTCTTCCCCCCCTGACTCCATGTTTCGTCAGAGTTTAAAACCTAAATTAAACATGTGCCCCAAAGGAGAGAAGAAGAGACATGTGGGCCCTTTGCCTCCAAGCCACCCTTTCTGACATCCCCAGAATGTTCTTGCTGTCTCAGACTGCCTCTGGTTGACACCTGGGTGGCCCAAATCAGATCAGGATCTGGGTTACAGGTGGATTCAGCAGACAGCCATGGTAGCAAATGCCTTGACTTTTATGTGGCTGGGTAGCCTGCTGTACAAAAAGGGACGTGGGTGGCGCTGTTGGTTAAACCACAGAGCCTAGGACTTGCCGATCAGAAGATTGGTGGTTCAAATCCCCGCGACGGGTTGAGCTCCTGTTGCTTGGTCCCTGCTCCTGCCAACCTAGCAGTTTGAAAGCACGTCAAAGTGCAAGTAGATAAATAGGTACCACTCTGGCGGGGAGGTAAACGGCATTTCCATGTGCTGCTCTGGTTCATCAGAAGTGGCTTAGTCATGCTGGCCACATGACCCAGAAGCCGTACGCCGGCTCCCTCGGCCAATAAAGCGAGATGAACGCTGCAACCCCAGAGTCGGTCACGACTGGGCCTAATGGTCAGGGGTCCCTTTACCTTTACCTAGCCTGCTGTACAAAAGTAAGAGGTCATATTCTTTGCTCCACCCACATTTATGTCTGTCCCACCCACTTTTGCATCTGCCCCTGCCCCACCTTTAACTGGCTCCCGACCCCATGAAGGTTAGCCATGGTGGCCCTGGCCCTCAGACTGAAAAAGGTTCCCCACTCCTGGTCTGTGGTAATGATCACCTCTGCATAGCCTGCTATCCTTGTTCTGTTCTCAATATGCTCAGCATTTAATCTGGAGATCATCTCTGTTTCTAAATACAGGCCAAGGCTGCCAGAGGCAGAGATCTAGAGTCAGTGTAAGGAGCAGTAATTACTAGCAGCCAGACTGATTTTGCAGTTAAAATGTAATCATACTTTTGACCTTTTCATTCAACAATAACCTACACTAATGATGCCTATACAAACAAAAAAGATACTCAATTATTTCACCTTATTTAATGATGTGAGCTACTTTAATGCTCTGTCAGAGTAACTTGATTTGGAAATTTTTAATAAATGATAAATACCAATTCTGAAGATTCTGTGTTATTGCAGCCCAGACCCAGGGGAAGAAAAACCCCTTATCTGTTAACATTCATCTATTCCATCTGCCATTTACTGAACTTTCTGCCATCTGCTCTTATTACTTCTCAAACTCCTCAATTCCTTCTCCTTGATTTTCTGGTGCTGCCTGTCCTATAGGGATGTTCTTGCATCAGATTAGATGAAATGTGATGCAGACAACTAATCCTGCCATCTTTATGAGAAGCTACCAAGAGTGATAGATCCCACCTGTCCAGACATTTGCCAAAAACATCTTTTGGATATAATTGTTCATTCCATTCCTAATTATACTTTAGAATGTTCCCAAATGCTACCGTAAGATATCTCACATTAGAGCTTTGATTTTGTGATCAGCTCAGCGATTACCACTGCTATACAGTGATCGTCTTCCAAAGCAACTTCTCTATTCCAAACTTAAAAATGGAAAGCGCAATGCTGGTAGTCAACAAAAGAGGTTTAAAGACTGTCTCAAGGCAAATCTTAAAAAATGTAGTATAAACACTGACAACTGGGAAACACTGGCCTGCGAGCGCTCCAGTTGGAGAACAGCCTTTACCAAAGGTGTCATGGGCTTTGAAGACACTCAGACTCAGGACACAAGGGAGAAACGTGCTAAGAGGAAGGCTTGGCAAATCCACACCGTGGTCAACTCCCACCTAGAAACCAATGTCCCCACTGTGGAAGGACTTGTGGATCCAGAATTGGCCTCCACAGTCACTTACAGACTCACTGTTAAAACCGTGTTTATGGAAGACAATTTTACTCAGCTACGAGTCATTGCCAAAGCGTACATTTAAAGCACACACACCCTAAATTATTACTGGGAGCTGTAATTTACCCTTCAGAAGGTGCAATTCCCAGCACCCTTAACAAACTACTATTCCCATTTTTTTTGGGGGGGGGGAATGTGCTTTAAATATATGGCATGTGTCAAGATGGTGACATTAAATATATGGCATTAAGTCATGGTGGTGAGTGGTTAGCCATTGGCAGATGAGTAGAGATAATCATTCTGTGAAAACTGGACTGATCACCTCAGGGCTGGCATTGGGGTTGACATTGTTGGGCTTCTGACAAGGTCCTTGCCCCAGAGGGGGACCCGCCGCCAATCCCTGAAGCTGCCTGGTTCTCCTCTTCCTCCTCCTCTTCTTCTCTCTTGCTGCTTTTGTTTCTGACCTCTCCTTGAGGAGCGGTGAGAGGAAAATTGAGAAGGAGCAGTAACCCTGGAATAGTGTATGTCTGCCAGCTTGGCTACAGGTTACCCATGCCTGCCCTCAAACAACATCATATATGTTGGTGGGGATCTTGGGGGCCACAGTCCAAACCCTCTACTTAGTGTAGGACCTACAATGCAGGATGCAACTACAGCAGAGATAGCTAACCTGTGGCCCTTCAGATGTCATTGGACTCCAACTCTCAGCAGGCCCAAGCCAACATGACCAATGTTCAAGAGAAGTTGGGAGTTGTAGTTTAGCAACATTTGGAGGGCATCACCTCCAACCTATCTACCCAACCTGTCTACCCTATCTAGAGCAATGTTGTAGGTACAGATGAGTCACTCTTTTTATACAAAGGATTTATAGCTTTGGAATTCTGTGTTAAGTAAGTTTGAGTATGTACACTTGCTTAAGGAGATAAGAAGTTCCTTGCTGAACCAGATGAAGATCCACTTCATTCAGCATCCTTTCCAAGAATCACAGCAACCACTTGCTTAGGGATATAAGAAGTTCCTGCTTCTCCTGCACAGTCTAGGCCTGTCTGCCTTATTTTGAAGGCTATTGGGTATACAATGTATATTTTTATTGTCATAAGCTGCTTCGCAACTCAGTTTGTGAAAAGTTGGATATACGTTTTAAGAATAAAAACAAGAATTGTCTGAAGCATGATGGAAGGTCAAGGTCTAGAGGTGATTCCCTTGTCCTTCTTAGATGAATTCTTCCACTTGATTTTGGTCTCCCTGAGCATATAACTGAGTTTCAGGTTTTGATGTTTAAATATTTCCAGGATAACTTCTGAAGATAGAGACTCTTCAAGTGGTCTTTACCACTTTGTAAAAAGGGAACGCATTGCTTTGCTGAGCTGTGACAAAGTCTGTCTAATCACAAGAGTCCTGAAAGTTCATTTGCTCTTGGCCGTGCATATTTACAAACGTAAGGTGCACAGCCCAGGTTTTTCAGATGCTTTACAGGAATTTGTTCATATTTCAACAAAGCATTTAATTACACACCTGCTTGATGCAGAAGATTTGATTAGAGATAGTAGAAGCCCCCAATCCCATTTTCTTCAATGTCAAGATGAAAATCAAATCATTCTCTTTCTCGCTGACTCACCAAAGCTGCAATAATGTTGGCTCACATTTTAAGCAGTCAGCAAGCTGTTTGTTGTCCCCGCAATACATGGGGGGAAATTAGCAGAAAAGGGTAGGAGTTGCATTTTAAGTTATTGCTATTTTTTCTTCTGTCCTGCATGTAGGAAAAGGGATTAAAGATTCATTTATTTTTCTTTTAATTTTAATTAACACAGAAGAGGAACGTCACAGTACAAATGAGGGCAAGAATGCTTGGCTCTGCAAAGGTCTGTCTAATCTGCTTCTTTCCTTAACTACTAACCACTTGGAGCAACTGTGAGCTCTCTGATGCACTGATCAAAATTTCAAACATAACTCAACATTTATTGAGACATCTAGCTCTGCATTTCTTAACTGGTACGGATATCAGTGCTGAAAAAAAAGCCCTAGAGACTGGTGTTTGTTTTTTTTAAGTCAATAATTCCACCTTTCCCTTTGTAAGAGTCCTGGGTAGCAAAGAACAGGTATGATCTGGGTGGCATGCATATCTGTGGTATGACAAGGTTAAAGCGCACAAAAGTTTTAAAAACCATATTGTCAGAAAAGCACTATTAAGTGTCTGGGTTAGATATAAAGATTTGCTGGAAAATAAAACTCCAAGGTGGCTGTCGCCAATGGAAGCTAAGGCAGTTAAAAAGTTAAATATGGAGTCGAAATGGCCAAGATATTGGGAAATTCTGGAAAAGGAAGGGGACAAATTGAGATTGCAGAGTTTTGAAAAATTAAAAGGGAAGGTGAGAGATTGGTTGCACTATCATCAAATAAATGAAGTGTTTAAATTGGACAGTAAAATTGGCTTCCAGGTGGAAAAATCAAAATTAGAGACTAAACTGTTAGAATCCAGTACTAAGAATTTGTCAAAAATGTATAACTTGCTGCTGAAATGGAATACACAAGATGAAACGGTTAAATCAACTATGATTAAATGGGCTCAGGACATTGGTCATAATATTTTGTTCGCTGACTGGGAAAAGTTGTGGACCACCGGGATGAAATTTACGGCATGTAATGCCTTAAGAGAAAATATAATGAAAATGATTTATAGGTGGTACATAACCCCAGTCAAGCTTGCAAAGATCTATCACTTGCCTGACAATAAATGTTGGAAATGTAAGAAAAAGGAAGGTACATTTTTTCACCTCTGGTGGACGTGCCCGAAGATTAAGGCATTCTGGGAAATGATTTATAATGAACTGAAAAAGGTATTTAAATATACCTTTCCTAAGAAACCAGAGGCCTTTCTCTTGGGCATTGTCGGCCAAGGGGTGTTAAAGACAGATATAACTTTTTTTATGTATGCTACAACAGCAGCTAGAATACTCATTGCAAAGTACTGGAAGACACAGGATCTACCCACACTGGAAGAATGGCAGATGAAGGTGATGGACTACATGGGCTTGGCAGAAATGACGAGCAGAATCCGAAACCAGGGAAAAGAAGCGGCGGAAGAAGAATGGAAAAAGTTTAAGGACTATTTAAAGAAATATTACAAAATTAATGACAGTTAGAATGATGTTGGACTGAAGTAAATGGTTACTATTAGTAATGGTCAAGACAAGGAGAATAAGGATGATTAGCTTAAATTTATAGCAAAATAAGGGAAGATTTGCTGAACAATTGATTAGAATTTGGAATACAGAAACGGGAGGCATGAGGAAGTCGAAGAAGAAAGGTTTAAGAAATTAGGACATGAAATGGTACTTGTTTCTTGTTTTGTTTTTGTCTTCTGTTTGTTTATGTATGTTTTGTTTGTATGAATATAAAAATTGTTTAATAAAAATATTATAAAAAAAAAAAGAACAGGTATGATCATCCAAGTCCTGTTCAGAAAATTCTATTCCATATGTACACATCCCTCCAACATTTCTCTGATGAAAATAGGGTCATTCTATAATAATAATAATAATAATAATAATAATAATAATAATAATAATATGCCCTCAATCTTTCCCAAAGTCAGGGTCTTTTCCAGGGAGTCTTCTCTTCTCATGAGGTGGCCAAAGTATTGGAGTCTCAGCTTCAGGATCTGTCCTTCCAGTGAGCACTCAGGGCTGATTTCCTTCAGAATGGATACGTTTGAACTTTATTCTAGGTTTCTTGCCCTGCCAGACAAATCTAGAAATATCTCTCTGCCACTTCTTGAAACAGTCCATCTTGTCCAGAATTTGCAAAGATTGAAACAAAAATAACATTTTTGGCAATACATTCATTTTTATAGCTGCGATTCGACCCAACAAGGAAAGCTTCAAGTTAGACCAAATTTCTAAGTCTTTTTTAACTTCTGACCAACATTTCTCATAGTTCTCTTTAAATAGGTTCAAATTTTTCGCGGTCATATTAATCCCTAGGTATTTCACTTTCTTAACCACCATTAAGCCTGTTTCATTCTGAAACCTATCCTTTTCCATTGGAGTTAAATTCTTCTCTAATACTTTAGTTTTTACCCTGTTTAATCTAAATCCCGCCACATGACCAAATTCTTTAATCAATAAAGTCCATCAATGTCTCATGCAGTTTCTTGTAGAACTCTGATTTCCCCTCATTTGGTGCATAAATTCCTAAAATCAAAAATTTCTCTCCTTGTGTTTGGATTTCAATTGCCAAAATTCTTCCTTGTTCATCTTTAAAAAGAAACTTTGGTGATAGGCTTTCTTTTGCATAAATTGCTACTCCTCTCTTTTTAACCTTGTCTGATGAGATAAATTCTTGGCCTAGTTTTTTATTAATTAGCACTTTTCTGTGCAGCCTAATCACATGTGTTTCCTGCAAGCAAATTATGTCTAATTGTTCCTTTTTTAATAAATGAAAAACTTTCCTCCTCTTTTCCGAGGAATTCAAACCGTGAATATTCCAGCTTAATAATTGCAGAGACATATTGAAATAATGTTATTTTCCTCCTGTTGCTCCCAAAAGTGGCGTGTCTTTCTCAGGATCTTTCAAATCCCCAGGTGCAGGTGTTAGACTTGATGATCCAGGTCCTGGATCGCTTGGCTCTTCAATCCCTTTCTGAAGGTCTTCTCCGTAGTCGTTCAGAAATTTATCTTTATCTTCCACCGATTTAATTTTGACTTTTTTCCCTCTGAAAGTAAAGGAAATCCCCTGGGGGAATTCCCATCTGAAGATAATCCTGTTGCTCCTCAAAAGTTGCACCAAATCACCGTAATTCACTCTGAGCTCCAGCAAATGCTTAGGAATATCCTTATAAATTTCCAGCCTTGAATCTTGGATCTCTAAAGGCGTCTTGAAGTGCGCACTCAGAATTTTGTCTCTTTCTTCCCTCGTTCTGAGGGAGATCAGACAGTCTCTCGACTTAATCTTCCTCCCTCCCTTTCCCAGTCTGAATGCACTTACAATTTTAAAGTCCTTTTCTTCTTCCAAGGGCCAAAATTGTGTAAATTCTTTTGTAAGGTACTCGATTAGATTTTCATTATCAATTTCCGGTACAGATCTGATTCTCAGATTATTTTCCTTATTTTTCAGTTCGATCATAGACAGCAGTGCCTGATGTTCCCCTATCTGTTTGCGCATAGGTTTGATTTCTCCCTGAACTTCTTCAACTTTCTGCTTTGCCTCCTCAGCTATTTTACGATTTGCAGTAGTGTCTTCCACAAGCTTTCCAATGGTTTGTGCGTTTAGATTTACTTGTTGGGTCAGGTTGTTAATGCTTGCAGTATTTTGGTCTATCTTAGCTGACTGGTCAGTGACTTGTTTACTTAAACCTTCCAATTTTTCCAAAATTTTATTTAGCACTGAAGTAAAGTCCCCTCCTGAGGCCATTCCTTCCGGCCTAGGTTGTTCTATGTCTTCCACTCGTGCCACAGGGATTGTGGGGACAGATGATCTGCGTAGCTGAGAAGTTAAAGTAGTTTGGAGTGTTTTTGCTTTAGCTGATCTTGTCCTTCCGCTCATACCCCTTCTTATCTATGCGTCAAGGTCAGTCTCACAGTCTGTCTTTCTCATGGAAATCCCCAGATCAACAGATGGAAAATTCCCCCAGTAGGTTGCCAAACTGAGTTGTTCCACTAGAGGGATACTGTATTCAAGAAAGTTCAGAAATGTCGCAGTTCATAAAAGTTAAAAAGTTCCCTCTAGGAGTTAAACAGTATCCAATTTGTAAAAGACCTTCAGACTCCTCTTAAATCCCTTAGATTTCCACAGAGTTACTCTTTAACAAAGATGAATTGTCCCAGCAAAGTGCGAGATATTAAATAACAGTTCCAAAGTAGCCTTCAGATTCCAAACCCTGGCAGCTCAATAACCAGGGATTCACTATTTTCCAGTCCCAAAGTTCAAAGAATAGGCAGGAAAAAGCTGATTTTTCACCCCTCCTCCCCTCAGTAAATTGAGAGGGGGTCTTTAAGCTTGACGTGAGAGTTTGCAACTTATTTATCCCAAAGTCCGGGGCTTGGGTTTTTTAAAAAGTCTTTGCTTTGTTCTTGAAACAAAACCCGGGAGACGGACTTCCTGGTTGCGTCTCCCGCTTGTATGCCAAATTCTTAAATTTATCTTCATGAACCAAATAAAGTCCCCTACTTACGGGTTGAAGTTTGTAGCCAAATAGTTCCCAGGAAAAGGGTCAGCGCTCACCAGCAGCAGCTTAGCGGCTTCACTCCGCAAAAAGAGCGATCGACTCACAGCGCCGCGCCACCCCCGACACGATCCGGAGCTCCTTACGGGGTCCCTTCACGTAACGGAGGAGCGCTACAGGCGCCCGCCGAGTCCCACGACCACAGGCTATCCCCACCTGTGGGTTTCTGGCAGGGGTCTCCGCTTTGCCGTAGCGGACGACCCGTTTCTGCGGAGCTTCCCCTTCACAAGTGAAAGGGGACCACCATTACCGTTCGCGCCGCCCCCGGAAGTTCAAAATTTTAACTGATGCAAAAGAAAGAGGTGGATTTGCCCTGCCAGACCTTAAATTGTATTATGAATCAGCAGCATTCTGCTGGTTGAAAGATTGGCTGCTTCTTGAGAACACGGACATTTTGGATTTAGAAGGTTTCAACAATGTTTTTGGGTGGCATGCATATCTGTGGTACGACAAGGTTAAAGCTCATAAGGCATTTAAAAACCATATTGTCAGGAAATCTCTGTTTAACGTCTGGATAAGATATAAAGATTTGCTGGAAAGCAAAACCCCAAGGTGGTTGTCACCTATGGAAGCTAAGGCTCAGAAAAAGCTCAATATGGAGGCCAAATGGCCAAAATATTGGGAAATTTTGGAACAAGAAGGTGACAGATTGAAACTGCAGAGTTTTGAAAAATTAAAAGACAAAGTGCGAGATTGGCTTCATTATTATCAAATAAGAGAGGCCTATAATTTGGACAGAAAAATTGGCTTCCAGGTGGAGAAATCAAAATTGGAAACAGAACTGTTAGAACCAAAAACTAAGATTCTGTCAAAGATGTATAACTTGCTGTTGAAATGGAACACGCAGGATGAAACAGTTAAATCAGCAATGATTAAATGGGCGCAGGATTTAGGTCATAACATTATGTTTGCTGACTGGGAGCAGTTGTGGACCACCGGTATGAAGTTTACGGCATGTATTGCCTTAAAGGAGAATATTATGAAAATGATTTACAGGTGGTACATGACCCCAGTCAAGCTTGCAAAAATTTATCACCTGCCTGACAACAAGTGTTGGAAATGCAAAGAAGCTGAGGGAACATTCTTTCACCTTTGGTGGACATGCCCGAGGGTTAAGGCTTACTGGGAAATGATATATAATGAACTCAAGAAGGTATTTAAAAGTACCTTTCCTAAGAAACCAGAGGCCTTTCTTTTGGGCATAGTTGGCCAATGGGTGCCAAAGAAAGAGAGAACATTTTTTATGTATGCAACAACAGCAGCAAGAATACTTCTCGCCAAGTACTGGAAGACACAAGATTTACCCACTGTGGAGGAATGGCAGACGCAAGTGATCGACTACATGGAGATGGCTGAAATGACTGGCAGAATCCGTGACCAGGGAGAAGATTTGATTGAACAGGACTGGAAAAAGTTTAAGGACTATTTACAGAAATATTGCAAAATCTTGGAGTGTTAATATGTTGTGGGAAGTGAAGGTGACAGGGTTTGTGTGACTTGGTTAAAGGTAAATTAAAAGAAGAATGTTAAAAAGGAGAAGGGGTTATGAACAGAACATTATTATGTCATTAGTATATAAGAGGAGATATGGATTAAAATAAATGGAAAATCGGGACATAGTAATTAGAAGAATGTAAAATTAAGTATGGTTTAACAAAGGTTTGAATTTGCTGAATTGGATTAGAATGGCAGGATTTAAATTGAATAAGTTAAAGACTAAGGTATTGGAGAAAAATTTAACACAGGTTGAAAAAGAAAGGTTTCAGAATGAGACGGGGTTGACTGTGGTTAAAAAAGTGAAATACTTGGGTATAAATATGACAGCTAAGAATGTGAACTTATTTAAAGACAATTATGAAAAAACTTGGACAGAAGTGAAAAAAGATTTGGAGATTTGGTCAAACTTGAAGCTTTCCTTGTTAGGTCGAATCGCAGTTATAAAAATGAATGTATTGCCAAGAATGTTGTTTTTGTTTCAAGCATTACAAATAATGGATAAAATGGACTGTTTCAAGAAGTGGCAGAAAGACATATCTAAATTTGTCTGGCAGGGCAAGAAGCCCAGAATTAAATTTAAGATATTAACGGATTCAAAGGAAAGAGGGGGGTTTGCCCTGCCAGACTTTAAACTGTACTATGAAGCGGCAGCTTTCTGCTGGCTAAAAGATTGGCTACTTCTTGAAAACACAGACATTTTGGACTTGGAAGGTTTTAACAATATTTTTGGGTGGCATGCATATTTGTGGTATGACAAGGTTAAAGCACATAAAAGTTTTAAAAACCATATTGTCAGAAAAGCACTACTAAATGTCTGGGTCAGATATAAAGATTTGCTGGAAAATAAAACCCCAAGGTGGTTGTCGCCAATGGAAGCTAAGGCAGTTAAAAAGTTAAATATGGAGTCGAAGTGGCCAAGATATTGGGAAATTCTAGAAAAAGAAGGGGACAAACTGAGATTGCAGAGTTTTGATAAATTAAAAGAGAAGGTGAGAGATTGGTTGCATTATCACCAAATAAATGAAGTGTTTAAATTGGACAGTAAAGTTGGCTTCCAGGTGGAAAAATCAAAATTGGAGACTGAATTGTTAGAATCCAGTACTAAGAATTTGTCAAAAATGTATAATTTGCTGCTGAAATGGAATACACAAGATGAAACGGTCAAGTCAACTATGATTAAATGGGCTCAGGACATTGGTCATAATATTTTGTTTGCTGACTGGGAAAAGTTGTGGACTACCGGGATGAAATTTACGGCATGTAATGCCTTAAGAGAAAACATTATGAAAATGATTTATAGGTGGTACATAACCCCAGTCAAGCTTGCAAAGATTTACCATTTGCCTGATAATAAATGTTGGAAATGTAAAGAAAAGGAAGGTACATTTTTTCACCTTTGGTGGACGTGCCCGAAGATTAAGGCATTCTGGGAAATGATCTATAATGAACTGAAAAAGGTATTTAAATATACCTTTCCTAAGAAACCAGAGGCCTTTCTCTTGGGCATTGTTGGCCAAGGGGTGTTAAAGACGGATACAACTTTCTTTATGTATGCTACAACAGCAGCTAGAATACTCATTGCAAAGTACTGGAAGACACAGGATCTACCCACACTGGAAGAATGGCAGATGAAGGTGATGGACTACATGGGCCTGGCAGAAATGACGAGCAGAATCCGAAACCAGGGAAGAGAAGCGGCGGAAGAAGATTGGAAAAAGTTTAAGGACTATTTAAAGAAATATTACAAAATTAATGAAAGTTAGAATGATGTTGGACTGGAAAGTAAATGGTTACTATTAGCGATGGTTAAGACAAGGAGAATAAGGAAGATTAGCTTAAATTCAAAGTAAAATAAGGGAAGATTTGCTGAGTATTTGATTAGAATTTGGAATACAGAAAAGGGAGGCATGAGGAAGTCGAGGAAAAAAGGTTTAAGAAATTAGGATATGAAATGGTACTTGTCTTTTTTCTTTGTTTTGTTTTTGTTATTGTTATTGTTTGTCTATGTATTTGTTGTTGTTATGTATTGTTTGTGTGATTATAAAAACTGTTTAATAAAAATATTAAAAAAAAAATAGAATAAAGAGGAACACAAAAAAGGGGGATGCGAGGAGGTCAAGACAGAGGGGTATGGAACTCCATAATTTTAAGAATAAGGGTTTTTTTTCTCTATTTTTCTTTTCTTTTCTTTTTTTTACTATATAATTTTTGTTTTTCTGTTGTACTTGCTTTTTATGTGAACTTTATGTATGGAAAGGATACATTTTGAAATGATGAATTCTTTGTTTTATAAAATCCTAATAAAAATTTATTAAAAAAAAAAAAACAGAATGGATACGTTTGATCTTCTTGCAGTCCATGGGACTCTCAGGAGTCTCCTCCAGCACCATAATTCAAAAGCATCAATTCTTCAGCGATCGGCCTTCTTTATGGTCCATCTCTCACTTCCATACATCACTACTGGGAAAACCATAGCTTTAACTATATGGACCTTTGTTGGCAAGGTGATGAAAATAGGGGCATCCTAAGGAAAAGCAGGACATTCTGGGATCAAATCAGAAACTGGGATGGCTTCTGTAAATCCGTGACTGTCCCTGGAAAATAGGGACACTTGGAGGGTCTATGTGTATATCACATGGTGGTATCTATGTGATTTGGCTTCTTAGTAGCAGTCATGCTACTAGAATGGCATGCGAACGTATCCTCAGTATACTGCAGGGCTTTAAAAGGGAGGGAAATGTGACCATTATAGTATTCCACTGGGACTAAAGGACAAACTAGATGTGACATTAATTGCATGTTTGTTTGTTTTTAAATCTAAACAGCAGCTAATGAGGAACATGAGAAGTACGGGAAGCGCAGTGGGTGGAGAGGGAGAATTTAACTCCAACTCTGCTGTGGTCCTAATGATAATCCCCTCCCCACACTGCTATTTGCATTAGGAGAGAACCCTTCATTGATCCAGAAACAATAAAAGGAAGCCTTAAAAACTGCCTTGAACCAGTAGCAGAACGGTAGAAAAGGTGGCTTGGGGGTAACTCCCAATCGCCATGTAATTTGGAAAGGATCGCTCATTTGTTACAAATTCATAAGGCAAAGAAGAGTGGTGAGCACAAATGGAAAACCAACCAAAGCTCAGGGAAGATTGCTCTGTATAAAACATTGTACTTCTCAATATCTGTTAAAGACATTTTCTGTCATGACATCTGACAGCTGAAAGCAGTTCTAGTGGGTGCACCCTTTCATTCCTCTAACTGCACAATGTAATATTAATGATAAATCCCATGCTTCCTTTGTATGAGATTCTGGAAGATCTGCCATTCTGTGTTAACCAGCCAACTGATAAGCCTGTTGCCCTGCACCAAAATAGATTTCTTGTCATCTAAGATCCAAGGCCCAAACTAGATGACATGATGGAGATCCCTAATTGAGTGTCGCATCTCATTAAATTTTGGTAAGCGCTTGCAAAAATAAAAGAAAAAGATGGAGAAAATGAAAGCATTTTCTACTCAACAGTAGACGAGGGGAGAGATTTTCAGAGGCGAAATGCTGTAAGGCAAAGGACACAGGAGCACACATACACATGATGCCTCTAGCAGAATGCCATCCATAGCTGATATTCTTTTTAACTAAAATTTGTGGGGAGTGGAAATTAATCAAACTTGGCTCTAAAGGGTAGGACAAAATCTTGAATAAATACTGACACTCTTCAGCCCACCTGATAAGTTTCATCAACTAGGAGGGTGTTTATTGGTTTATTTTTGTTCTTATTTTGTGTTATCATTTTGTAGTTATGTTGTGACGCACCCTGTGATCTTTGGATAAAGGGCAATATACTACTACTACTACTACTACAACTACTACTACTACTACTACTACTAATGTTGACATCAGCAGCTGGGAGCATTTTAAAATACATCAATCAACAAATTGTCATGATGCAATCATGAAATAGTCATTAAGGCTGAGTTCTGAGGGAGCTTTTTGTTTGAAATTGGACGGGTGTGTGTTGAGGGAAGCTAGTTTGACCCTGCTGCTGCCACCACCCAAAATATTTAGAATATTTAAAGAATAATATTGTAAGTGATGATAAAGAATTTATTCATAACTTTAAAAAGGTATGGCCTCATACATTAATCTGTAATAATTCCACTATTAATAAATTGTTATAAATTTGAAACATGGCAGATTCATCTATTGACCTAATTCAGATGTCATGATCTCAGTTTGATAAATCATGATTAATTATTCTCAATTTTCTCCTTTACGTTTTCAAGAAAGAGCCTGTTTTCAGCTAATTTTTCTTCCTTGTTATACCACAGTTTCCTGCGACTCCTCAACTCGGAAACTGTGGTTTAATGATGAACAAACTAGGATGTCAAGCCAGGATCTGATCTTGGCCACAATGCCTAATCTAGGCCATGATGAGAAATCAAGAGAAAAGTCATACCTAAATATGGCAGAATGGGGGGCGGGAATGTTTAGCACACTGGAATGGTATAGCCTCTCTGTTCACATATATAGATAGAACTGCACAGATTCCATACGACTGGGGGATTTCCATCATTATTCCCATTTACAAAAAAGGCTTGAGGGATGATCCCTCCAACTATAGACCTATAAGCCTCCTGAATATAATAAGTAAATTATATGCTAAACACCTCAGCGAGAAACTATGCGAATGGATAGAAAAAGTGAAGATTCTTGATGATGAACAGGCAGGATTTAGACAGGGGAGATCCACAATAGATCACTGCCTGATCTTACAGCACCTAGCTGAGAAATACACGTTGCATCATAATCACCACCTATTCGCAGCATTTGTAGATTTTAAAGCAGCCTTTGACTCCATCTCAAGAACCCGACTCTGGGACAAACTCAACAAATCATCCATAGACCGACGCCTGCTGCTACTAATATCCAAACTGTACAACAACACACGACTTTGTATAAGATGTAGCCAAGAAGGTCAACTCTCTAGAGACTTCTGGGTTAGCGCCATCGGCTAATGGCGGATTCCCTCTGAGCTCCGGAGGGAATCGGCTCCGTAGGAGTTGGGTCTTGCCGACGCGGCGACGCGGGGACCCTCAGAAATCACAGGCGGTGAAGCCTGTGAACTTGGTGACTCAGCAGGCACCATTTGCGCCCCCCGACCCACGAAGGAGCCTTTTTAAAGGCTTCGGAATGGGGGACGGGGTGAGCGGCGCGGTGCTGAGAGTCGACTGCTTCTCCTGCGGAGTGAAGCCGCATGCCATGGTCGGAGAGCGCTGACTTCTTCTTGTGAACAATTGGACTTTAAAAGCAACAACCCGTGAGTAGTACGGAAATTGGATTTATAAAGAAAAAAAAAATTTTTTTTGAATTAGGCACGATCGGGGAAGGCGCAAACAGGAAGGATCAGCTAACTAAGGTCGAGAGAATTTTTTTCTTGTTTATTGGATAAAAGACATTAATTTCACGATTTGGCAGTATAAGTAATTTTACTGGAGGATAAGAGCCAATTTTGGAAGCTGAAGTGCCACCCCCCCCCCCGGACCCGGGAGTGATCCGCGAGAGAGCCTGTGGAAGAGGTATTGAAGAGTTTGACAGCTGTCAAATTAGCTGTCAAAGCTGAAAAAGAGAACTTTGTTTCTGTTGTCTCTGCTGGTTATATTTGTTACAAGTTGTTTGTTACAATTTGGTTACAAATTGTTGAAAACAAGGAAGAACTGATACAAACTAACTTGACTTTTGGATTTGAACTCTAGAGGGGGTTTTGGGACATTACAAGAATGGCTGAAGGAGGGAAAATACAAGCTAAACTGGACAGAGTTTTTGTTCTCTTAGGAAAGTTACAAGGCCAAATTGATGTTTTGGCTACAAATGTTGCAACTCTGGACTTAACAGTAAATAAACTCATTGAATTTGATAAGGACTTGACTCAGGAAGTCTATGCAGCTGGGCAAGAAGAGAAACTTGAGAACTTTGAGAGTGTGGAGAAAGAGATATATGTTGTTCCTGAGGAAAAGGAAGGAGGAGCTGTAATGCTCCAGATGACAAAGGAGAGCCAGAGGCCTGACATGATGGTTACAAAGGAAAATAAGAACTTGATGTTGAAAATCTGGTTTGAATTGGAGATTGAAGAATGGAGAGATCTCCTTATGTGGAGATCTGAAGATCCAAGGATTACAAATCTGATTAAGGTGGAAGTTGGAGCTTTGGGGACATTTGGACTTGAAAGGAGTAAGAAACAAGATTCGGGCTCCACTTTTAAGTATGAAGGTCTGGCTGGAAGAAACATGGATCCCATTTGGCTAGAGCTTCTCCGAGATCTGGTGTTTAATATTAAGGACTATCAAAAAAACCGGCAGAGAGGAATTGAGAGAGAATTAAGAGCCTCGGACGTGAGATCTCCAGGCTGATAGTAGACCGAGATTGATGGACATTTGTTGGGGATTGAAACCGGGAAAGGGGGGGTGGAGTTTGGGGATCCAAAGGGTGCATAATTACAATCTGTTTTTGCTTTTACTCTGTTTTGCTATTTGTATGAAAATTGGGGAAGTCGTGGAAGGGAATTTGGGTCGACTTTAGAAAAAAGTTTTAAGAATGAGAATTGATGTATAAATATTGATGTTTATAAGGTTAAATTGGCTTTTTAAAAATGAACTAAATAGAAAAAGGTTAAAAATTGGGGATTAGAACTTGTTGAACTAACAATTTGAATTGGAATATAAGAAGGGGAGGTGTGGGGAAGTCAGGGAAATATAGAAAAATAAGGATTGTAAACTTTATGTGTTTTTAACTTTTTTGTTTTTTCTTTTTTGATTTTTTAATGTATATTAAAGTGGAAAATTTCAATAAATATCTTTTAAAAAAAAGAAAGAAGGTCAACTCTCTAATTTCATTAGAACAACAAAGGGAGTTAAACAAGGATGCATCTTGGCCCCCTTTTTGTTCAACATCTATATAAACTCCCTAATAGACCACCTACAAGGAGCTGATACACACGCCCCAAAATTAGCAGACAAAAAACTGCCTATCCTACTCTATGCAGACGATGCGGTTATACTGTCCCAGACTCAGAAGGGCCTCAAAAGAGCTCTTAACAGCTTATCCCAATACTGTAGAGAAGAGAAACTAGCAGTGAACTACCAAAAAACAAAAATCATGGTTTTCTCTAACAAAAGAAAAATATACAGATGGAAATTAGACAATCAGGAGATTGAACAAGTGACATGCTTTAAATATCTAGGAGTTATATTCCAAGCATCAAGGAAGAAGACTGCCCACATAAACTACAGCTCCTCTACAGCAACAAAAAAGTACAACAGCAATTCTAAGGTACCATCGTACAACGGGAGGAAATTTCATTCCTGCTACAATTAAACTATTCGCTGCAAAACCAACAGCACAAATACTATACGGCGCACCACTCGTCTCCCTCTCTAATCTAGACCCATATGAAAAGATACAATCAGGTTTCCTTAGATCACTCCTGCTAACACCTAAATGCGTCCCAAACGCCGCCCTACGATTGGAAGCGGGCTTATACAGCATCAAAGCCAAAGTATGGATAAGAACCTTATGCACTTGGCTAAGACTTAACAACTCGCCGGTTGGACTACTTTCCCTGATGCTTTTTGACAAATTCCAATCTAGTTGGTTGAAGGGCACTCTCAGAATATTGGCCACATATGGTCTCTCCCCAGAGTATTTATTAAGTTTAGAAAGGGGAAGGGCCAAGAACATAATCAAAGAAAGACTCAGGGACATTGAAGCCCAAAATGACTTTAATCAACTTTCGATAACTTATAAACTCCTATTCAGTTCCCAAAGGCCCCATCTAGCAAACTATCTCAAAGTTCTACACAACGCTAAACACCGATGGGCATTTTCCAGGGCCCGCTTTAACGCTCTCCCTTCAGCTCTCCTAGAGGGAAGATACAACAAAATACCGATCGAACAAAGATTATGTCCCTGCAACAGCAACGAAATCGAAACCATTGGGCATGTCATCTTATACTGCCCATCATATCGAGACTCAAGAAAAGAGCTGATCGAACCGATTCTGAGGAAACTACCTCGTAGTACAGACGACACCTATATAAGACACCTCTTAGCTGACAAAGAGCCCGAAATCAATAGGCCTGTGGCAAAGTACTGTTACATTGCAACAAGAATAAGACGAGCAATGATGTCAACAACGGAGTTCAAATTGTAAACATCGAAGGAACGATAATAAACAGTAGTGACATTTGAATTGAATTCTTAAAACCTTAAAAGTCGAAACCTGGTCATAAATATAAGCACCAATTCTGTGAATTGACCATATTTCCACTGTTATTTGTAGCACAATACTACTTACAATGTCATATTTTTATAAATTGCTTTCTGGTCATTGACCGTATTAAAGAATTTGAAAATTTACATGTTTAGCACACTGGAATGGTATATTTAGGAATGATGTTTACTTTTATAATATACACCATCATTTCTTGTGTAAGTAACATGTATGATTGTGCTGTTTGGTTTAGCGTTTTTGTTTAAGAACATGGTAAGAAAAAAATGAAATAAAATGGATTCAGCTAGGAAAGCTTGGTAAGATCTCTACCTGAGACCTTGAAGTGTCAGCAGCAGACAGAGTAGAAGATAATGGTTCAAGATGAACTGTCACCTAAGCAAGCTTCATATGTCCTCTCTGAACTTGACGCCACCATCATTCTCATCACATTGCCATCTTCAATATCGCATGGTGGATCAATCATGCAAGCAGACCCATTCAATTAAGTGGCATGTCACATGGCAAATGAAGGGGACAGAGTGCTTTCAAGGTTGGAGTTGCTGCCTCTCTTTTGTTATTGCTGGTTTTAGAATTTTCATCAGGAAGCTGAGGGGGAAGAAACATCTGGAAAGCTTTGAAATGGTGTGAGATAACCCAGAGAGAATGGGCAGGAGAGAGGGAGGGAGGGCATGTTTCTAAGCTGTTGACATTGGTCTGGATGGGATACCCTCAGGGCCATTGCTGGTAATCACAAGGAACCTGCTGAGAAAAGGTGTCAAAAATCAATTTAAAATAAGTGGCAGAGAAGCGGCAGAAATCCCAGGAAAATTACAGGAGCAATAGAAGATAAATAAATGTGGAGTAAAACAAAATCTGTCAGGGCAGAGTGGGGTGGAGGTAAGAGATGGCTTGATGACTCAGAAGCTAAAGGCTATTTTGATGAATTTGCTGCTCCAACTTATTCACTTCCAATGTATACTTAAAAGAACCTTCAGACTGATGGAATCTTGAAATGGCTTGATCTGGATTAGCCCATTTGACTTCACTGCCACCGCTCTAAGGAGCTGTTGCCATAGAGGCGACAACCCTGTTCAGGTGAACACACTTAGAAGCCTCCTCACGACTGAGAACTCTGAGAAGACGGGGGAGGATTCTATGAATGTTCTTAGATTCTCTTTTCAGACCTTCCCTCTCAGCATAAAGAAGGTATGAAGTGGAGCCAGCAGTGGTAGTGATGTTGGAAACAAGGGTCTTGTGCATTCGCCTCCCCCACTTTCAGCCCACATATCTGACCAGCTCTAACATTAGGCAGAGTGAGGCAACTACCTCAGGCAGCAGCCCATTCCCTAGCTAGATCTCTCTGTTGGAGGAGAAAGCTATGTGTGTCATCAAGTCTTCTGTCCGCTCCCTAAATCAGACTGGTCCCCTTGGGTGCTGTTGAGGATGCTGCCCCATCGTGGTTGTTGAAATAAGACTCAGCTGCCAATCGAGTCAGCTTCCACAGGTGGAAAGAGCAAGGTGCCTTAGGTCGGCCATGCCCACACCAAATGGGTGAACAACGCCTGGAGATTGCTTTCCCCGCCATTGCCTGTCTTTTCCTGCTGCTTTCTGCACTTGCATTCACAGATCTCACCCCAATCCCTGTGTGAAAGCTCTCCCTCACTACCGTCAGCGCAAAGCAGATATATGAATATTCTTCATGTGTGGGGTGAAAACTTGGAAACAAATTGCACATTATATCTACAAATAAGAACCCATTCCCCTTTTTAAAGTAGTAGTGATAATAAGGCAAGAAATGGTTTGTGTAATGAATATATGCAAATTGTCACTTGGAAAATAAGTGAATAATAACAGAAAAACTTGAAAGAGAAGACAAATGAAGTTGGGAATCAAAAGGATGCCACAGTAGTAATTTAGTCAGGGATTTGGTTAAGAAGCCTTATGTTAATACATACTGATACCCATCTGATTACATCTTCCTCTTTTAATATAATCCCTCAGACACCTTTTTATTAGCATATAATTGGTAGAGCTGCAAATTTAGATTTTACTTCATTTAGGAAAACAGTAAAGAGTGTGATGGAGATAAGGTGAAATTGTGGGAGCTTCTGTGTTGCTGTTTTAAAATTTGACTGAAGTCTCTGTGTAGAGGTGCAGTCCTTGTGTTGGAAAGTGTTTAATTCAATCCACTAAAATTGAAATCTATAGTACAGGTATGTACAGCCTAGTGAGGCCAGCAAGGGGGGGGCAGCCCTTGCTTGTGGTTCTTCTTCCAAAGCTTCTGTTTTGGTAACAGGGATATAATTATGATACAATCCCTGTTTGCTTGACTTTGAAATTCACCCATTATAGCATGGAAAGGATGATTTTTTATGAAAAACCTTCATTCACTGCTTTGGAATCCCAGGTTTACCCTCAAGGCTCCCCCCTTTCCTTTTTGGGGGACGATAGGGAGGAATACGTCTACTTGTAAAACCATTTATGCCTTGGGGTTTAGGCTCTAAGAAGGGACGCCCCTACACACACACACAAAGGCTCTTCAGAAGTAAAATCACATCCCTCCAACTAATACAATGAAATATGAGAGCACAGAGCATGGGCATTCTTAAACAAAGGGACACATCAGTGGGTCACAGTTACCAAAAACTTGCAGGCTTTTAGAAGACTAAAAGGTAAAGGTAAAGGACCCCTGACAGTTAAGTCCAGTTGCAGACGACTCTGGGGTTGCGGCGCTCATCTCGCTTTACAGGCCGAGGGAGCCAGTGTTTCTCCGCAGACAATTTTTCTGGATCATGTAGCCAACATGACTAAGCCGCTTCTGGCAAAACCAGAGCAGTGCACGGAAACGCCATTTACCTTCCCGCCGGAGCGGTACCTATTTCTCTACAGTGGTACCTCGGCTTAAGTACTTAATTTGTTCCGGAGGTCCGTTCTTAACCTGAAACTGTTCTTAACCTTAAGCACCACTTTAGCTAATTGGGTCTCCTGCTGCTGCCGTGCCGCCGGAGCACAATTTCTGTTCTCATCCTGAAGCAAAGTTCTTAACCCGAGGTCCTATTTCTAGGTTAGCGGAGTCTGTAACCTGAAGAGTATGTAACCTGAGATACCACTGTACTTGCATTTTTGGTGTGCTTTCGAACTGCTAGGTTGGCAAGAGCTGGGACTGAGCAACAGGAGCTCACTACTGAAGACTTGTTGTTGTTGTTTAGTAGTTTAGTCGTGTCTGACTCTTCGTGACCCCGTGGACCAGAGCATGCCAGGCACTCCTGTCTTCCACTGCCTCCCACAGTTTGGTCAAACTCATGCTGGTAGCTTCGAGAAGACTATCCAACCATCTCGTCCTCTGTTGTCCCCTTCTCCTTGTGCCCTCCATCTTTCCCAACATCAGGGTCTTTTCCAGGGAGTCTTCTCTTCTCATGAGGTGGCCAAAGTATTGGAGTCTCAGCTTCAGGATCTGTCCTTCCAGTGAGCACTCAGGGCTGATTTCCTTCAGAATGGATAGGTTTGATCTTCTTGCAATCCATGGGACTCTCAAGAGTCTCCTTCAGCACCATAATTCAAAAGCATCAATTCTTCGGCAATCAGCCTTCTTTATGGTCCAGCTCTCACTTCCATACATCACTACTGGGAAAACCATAGCTATTACTATACGGACCTTTGTTGGCATGGTGGTGTCTCTGCTTTTTAAGATGAAGACTACCTAATTGGAAATAGAGAAAGGGGAGCTGTGATAAGCTGCTTGTCCAGTAGGTGGCGATCATAGAGCCTGTTTAGGTCCTGGCATGCTATTAATCTACTGCAGCAGCAGTTCCCCTGTGAAAGCTCTCTTGGGCTGTCGAGATGTTTCAACACTCTGGCTGTTGGGTTTAAAGCCTTCAGTTATCCTAGGTGAGAGATGCCGGTATGGTAACTCTCCTCCAGTCCCGAGGCCCTTTACTTCACAAATACCAGGGAAGGTTTGAGCCTCTGGTTATTCAAGATCTTGTAGGCAATGAACACAGAATGAATTGGTGCATGCATTGAAATAACATTTTGCAGCTGCCAGTTTCACCCCTCATTTAGAAGTATATGCGCTTGACATTCATTGCCTGATAAACTTTGCATAGTGCATAGGTGGAATTGCTCAGTGCACTGGGTTGCTTCCATTCAGTTTTCAAATATAAAAGCACTCCAAACCTCAGCTACCTTTCCCTTGATATTAAGGACCCACCGGCCATCCCTGAAGTGTATTTCTGATCTATGTGCTACATGCAGCAAGCAGCCACTTAGCCCTATTCAGAAGGATGGGTGAAAGAGCAGGAGCTTTTGTCAGTGCTTAATTTGTACAATGAAAGTGTCCAGGGCTGAAAGCCATTTTCTGGAATCCCAGAAGCTTAGATGTTATGTGTTCTATTTTCCACCATTAAGGCATAGAAAAGGTACAATCCTTGTAGTGCATTATGTACAGATTATTGTCTGATGTCCAAACACAATAGATATAGATAGATGATAGATAGATGATAGATAGATGATAGATAGATAGATAGATAGATGGATAGATAGATAGATGATAGATAGATAGATAGATAGATGATAGATAGATAGATGATAGATAATAGATAAAGGGACCCCTGACCATTAGGTCCAGTTGTGGCCGACTCTGGGTTTGTGGCACTCATCTCGTTTATTGGCTGAGGGAGCCAGCGTACAGCTTCTGGGTTGTGTGGCCAGCATGACTAAATGGCTTCTGGCGAACCAGAGCAGCGCACGGAAATGCCGCTTACCTTCCTGCCGGAGCTGTACCTATTTATCTACTTGCACTTTGACGTGCTTTCAAACTGCTAGGTTGGCAGGAGCAGGGACCGAGCAACGGGAGCTCACCCCGTTGTGGGGATTTGAACCGCCGACCTTTTGATTGGCAAGTCCTAGGCTCTGTGGTTTACCCCACAGCGCCACCCTTGTCCCAGATAGATAGATATATATTCCAAATTATTGTTGTCATTCATCTGTCTTGGGAGGCAATGGAAGAGTGTGCTTTTGGGGATGAAGTCAAACCATTGGAGAGTTACAGCACCTGCAGAGACCAATATGGAAGAGACATGCTTTATTGCAGGTGGGGCAGATGTAGGCCTCTGGTTTTGCTGCTTCAGGTGCACCATGGCGTTTCTTCTCTCTGCTCTCTTCCCAGAGGTCATTCCTCCTTCGGTCACTCCTGTGGCTACACGACTTGACAGTCAGTCTCTACAGTACATAACCTTATATCAATTTTGTATGGCTCAACTGAGAGCCATAGAATAGTGAACTAGCAAAGGATGATGTACTGGTTAGCATGCTGGACATTGGCAGAGGAGGCCTGGGTTCACATTCCTGAGCTGAGTTCACAGGTTACTTTGAGCCAGTCACTGTCTGAGTCTAGCCTTCCTCTCAAAGGGGTCATGTGCCAGGCCAGATGTGTCCCCCAATCCCACAACCTTACAACATTAGCAAATGCCCTCCTGCAATATCACAAGCACATGGGCAATGCTGCCTCTGTTCTTGCTCCACTGTAACCATGGTTCTGACCACAGCAAGTTCCTTAGACTGTTCCTTCAGAAAGTAACGAAACAAAACCTTGATCAGATAGAAAGAATTCTTAGGGAAGCGGTTAAAACAAACATACACCTTAAAACGTCAGAGTCGCTTTTCTAATAATAAACTACACTGCAGCAAAATTACTTCTGTCATACTGACAGACAAACTGGAAAAGCTGCAGAGATGTGCGGAGAAATCAAGTCACCGTGAAGCGGATTTCTTGGGCTGAATAAGCAATTGTTAAGTGCTTTATCTTGACTTCCTCTAGGGGGGATTTATATGAGTATCATATGAAAGCAAGATATCTGGTGGCAAAGCAATGGATGTTAAAAGTTTTAAAATATCTATCCTATCAGCCCATTAGGGATTGTGTATTCAACCTGCATGTTTTGACTGGTCAACACAGACAGCATGACAAAGAGGTATTGGATAAAAATGGGTTTGTGTTACTATGTTGTCATTGAAATGTTTTTCCATTTCTGTTGGAAATAACAGCCAAATGCATACACACAGACACACAAAACGATTTCAGAAAATAACTACCGGTATTTTCCTGCAATGTTTTTTCCAAAAACTCGCAAAACAAATGCATAAATGCTATTTTGGTTCCTAAATAAATATTTCTATGGGTTATTTTGAATCTTGGAGGCATAGGGATGCGACTTCACGTCTTATTCTCTGTGTTCCTCTCCTTACATAACCGGTGACTTTGGTGATCCCAGTTGATACCCCATAAGACTAGCCAGACACAATTTGCTCTGTCAAAGGCTAACTATATTTTCATCCCTTTTCATATGGATTTTAGTTTTGTAGAAAGAGATGTGTTATTGAATTAGTACTTTGACCCAGTGCAAATGAAGGCATTATTGACAAACTGGATGTATTTATTTATTTTTGCTAAACCAGTTTGGCTCTGTACTCAGTTCAGCAAGTGTGAACTTGATGTCAAGTACCAATAACAAGCCTTCTGCTGCAAAATATTAACCGTATATATTGCTGTGAGAGTTTTAAGGCAAGATATATGTGGTATAGATCGGTGTCTTCCAGGGGTGGGCAGTGGGAAAAGATGCCAAAACCACCCAAATTAAGCAAATATTTCACTGCAGTTGCAACCTGGACTCCTATCCAATTTTAAAACAAGGTGGTGCATATAGGGGTACACTTGTAGAGGCAGTAAACCCTGCAGGGGGTGGAAGGGATTTTGTATAATTCACTTATCAATGCAGAACCAACTTCTGGCTTCTGAGAGCCCATCAGATAAAAACAAAAACAACACAGACCAGACCTGAGTTAATGTGTAGAACTGAACCTGCAACAAAACCTAATAAAGAGTGCTCCTGTTTGGGGTTGCAGGCATGCCTACTGCCAGGATACTCCATTCTTTTCCATTCCTCCTGTCAGGGAACTGTCATCAGCTCAGAAGCGAGAGGTGGAAGGGCAGTTCGGTTACAGGGAGCCTCTGAAGATCGTGAGAAGCAGTTCTTCCTCCGGGGAGGAGGGAAGCCAGGCCTCCAGTGGGGAAGGGATGCTGGCTCGGAGGATGCAAGGGAGAACCACAACACCGAGCCTGAGCAAAACGGGGAGGGGGAGGCAGGTCCCCCTTTGCCCACACCCTCTCTGCGCAGTCGGTTTACACGCAGAGAGGGGAGGCGTAGGATGGGGGTCAAAAGACTGCTCTGCTGGGGAAAGTTTAAGGACCGACCACTCCCAGATTCTGCTAGTGACTGAGCAATTCATGGAATTGAGACGTTCTGCACTGTGAATAAAGCCTTGAAAAGACCAGTGGGGGTCTTGCCTGTTCGCTCTCGAGCAACCACGCCGGCACACGTAACACCTCCTTCCACTTTTCCTTGCACGCGCGCACACACACACACACACACCACCCTCAACCATCTGTGGCTGCTATGCCAAGTCAGTTCTCCCCACCCACTTTAGGGTCCCCCCCCCAAGATTTTCTGCCCTTTTACAAACCTTAGGGCTCCCTGCAGCCTGCAGATAAGGAAGGCGAGTCTAATGGAAATGGGAACAGAAAATGCCAGTGCCTGCTTCCTCATCCCATGTCTGGAATGAAAACCAATCCAGCAAATACGATCAGTATTCATATTTGTTCTTTTCAGTCCATGAACAATGCTTAATTGAGGATAACCCACTCCTGCAATTTGCATTGTGTTTCCTATGCATTGAAATGATGTGGCATGATATGGGATAACAAAATTAACTACGTACAATTCTGCCATAGCAAACAGTGAGATGAATAACAGGTTTTGTCAGAAGCTGAACTGCAGCAGAAAGGAAACAGCGCTGCATGCAGCAAACATGGGTCAGAATGGGCATTGATGCTTGCTTACAACTAAACTCCTGGTTCCTTGGTACCACATTAAATATGTCTGGCTGATCACAGTGGCCACACTTCCACTGTGGCACCACCATTCTCTCATGCCAAGATCACAGGAGGTCACATATTCTGGCTAAATTCCAGTGTGAAACATTGCAGAAACAGAAGAGCAGTCTTCCATTTTAAATCCTCTTGGAACAAATTGAGACTTCAACGTAGTTGTGAAACATTTTTAAAAGCCTCTGTTGCCGTGGGACAGGTGCAAAACAGAGCTTTGTGCTCTGTGTGCTGTGTTCTCTTCTCTTTAAGTATCTGTAAGGAACAGACTCTGCTTACAGAATTTTATTTCATTGGGTTTCAGCTGCCCCAGACTATTTAACCAAATGCTAAAAAGAAGGAAGAAAACATCACCAATATGGGATGAATGTCACATTGGCACACTAATGGGAACTGGGATTTGATGGGATTCTTTCTTTATTGTAGGCTTGGTGACAAAATCCCATCCAGTATATGAAACACTTTTAGTGACCAGGCAATTTTGAACTCCGTCAATGAAAGGTGTTCCTCTCCTCCAGGTAACAAGGCCAGCTTGTTATCACCACTTCAGCCTCAACTAGATTAAACTTCACTTTGCTTCATGCTCATTTATATCCCACAGTGAGGGATTAGATGAAAGTGAGCCAGACAAAGTTCATAGATCTAATCCTCTACCATGGCCAAATATTTAGTATGCATGGCTTTTGTTTGTCATAATCATGGATGGATGGAAGCTCATTCAGCAGCAATACATAATGCACACCCCTCCATTTCCATTATTATGAGTGTATATTCAAACCAATCCTGTAATGTTCTCCTCTGGCTTATATTACATTAACTATAATTATCCCTGTTTGATATGTTGCTTACTAAGTCTTATTTAACCCTATTTGCTGTTACTGCTAAGTTTACATCCAGCCAGCAGCAAACAAAATTAACTTCCTGCACAGAATGGGGGCAACTTCCTCTAATTTCTCCCCAGCAGCTTTTGTAGCACCAGTGCTTCCTAAGAAGCAAAGCAAACCACCCCCAATAAGGGATAATTTGAGTTTAAGAACAGACTTGTTAATTTATTGTTGATTCCATGCCTACCCTTCACAAGAGGGGTTGCCAACCTTTTCTGAGCAGCAGATGCTTCTCGAGTTTTGAGAAAGTGCTGTGTCCACCAGTCACAAAATGGCTGCCATAGGGACATGGCATAACAAAATGTGGCTGCTAGGGAGAGGGGGCTGGCATAATGTCATAACACAGGGAGAATGCTGTCATTCCTGCTGCCACCCACCCTGCCCAACTTCATGCTTGCTGCGGGAAGTCAGCTATGGTCCTGACTGTGGAGATCACACAATAGATTTCCTCCTACACACACAAGCACACAAACACACAAACATACAGACAACTATCCTGTCGCTGTCTAATAACAACAGGTACCAGGGACTGGACTGAAGGCGATGAGATTGAGGAGGAATGCTGGAGATCACCCCCCCTTCTCCTGAAGCTTCCAGCAAAGAGGAAGGCACTACATTGAATTACAGCAGTGGTTTGAGGAAGGTCACAGCTCAGAGACAGGTGAACAGAAGAGTTGGGAGGTGTTGGGAGAAGAGAAGGCAGAGACAGAGGAGCCAGCCGACACATTGTCACTGGAGAGTATTTCTGACCCCCCTTCTCCCAGAATTCGGCATTCATTGAGAGTGCAAGAACAAAGGACTCAGAGACAATTAGCCCCTGGTGGCCACCATAAGGGGAAGTGCTGTTGCTAGGAAGGGAGGGGGAGGAGCTCAGTTCGAGCAACACCATTAAAGGGATGTAGACTACATTTTTTGTCTCTCACTGTGATGATTGAATAAACTTATTAGTAAGAACTTTTTGTTTTTCTCTGCTTCTTGCTGCCACCAGGAGAGGGAGAGAATTCCCCAAAGCCTGACAACAGGGGGCATTCCCCAGTACCAGGAAAATTATACAAGGCAGTGACGCCACACTCCCTTTCTCTTGTGCAAACAATACATGCACACTCACTACATACTGTACATGTGATCCATAGACAGACATGCATATCTCTCTCTCTCTCTCTCTCTCTCTCTCTCTCTCTCTCTCTCTCATGCACATGCGCGCGCACACAGACTTATACACTTTACATATAGACAGTTACAGTTATATCTCTCCTGTTTGCCCAAGTACATCTCTTCCTCTCTCACACTAGCCACACATACAAAGACAACACATACATCGCTCCCTCTTTGCCCAAGGGCACCTCTCTGAAACACACCTACACATAGGGACATACTCGAGCGGCCATACACCCCTTTCATAAAAGCCCTGACACAGGGATATTTTTTTTAAAGAAGTAAAAAAATCATTTAAAAATAAAATTAAAATTAAAAAATCACAAGGGCTACTAACCTGGCTGGTGACCCCTGCTTTACAACAACGTTTCTGAGAGAAACTCTGTATCAAAGAAAGCCATGTTACAATGGCATACAGCAAATACAGCGTGTCATTTGACAGGGTCACCTTACAAAGCATCTTATTTCCCTAGAGCTGTCATTTAAATATGAGCCAGTGTCCATTTCCAAAAGAAAAGGGGAGGGGGGAATCAAGCTATAAGAGTTAAACTCATAAATGCAGGAACCCACACAACACACAGAAATCATTTTTCAGAGGCAAAATATTCATATTTCTTTAATGCAAAACCAAGGATTAATTTTAGTTAAAAGGTCATCCGATCATCTATGCCTTATATAAAGAGGGTGATATCCACCTTGCCAGAGAATCTCATAGAGATTCATGAAATGGGTCAATTGAACATGCCACGTTCAGTGAGAGCTGGCATTTAATACACCAGGGAAATGTTTGCTCTCAATGGTTTGTTCTGATCACATTAAATATGAGCTCTTGCCACATGAGGGTGCATTCAAACAGCATATCTGCTGCATGCAAAGTGAACAAGTCCATTCACCTCATAGTGACTCTACCGTTTCCAAAAGTAACATGTGAATCAAGCTTTAGTGATCACTGCAGTTCTATACCTCTGGCTTTGAAGCAGATCTTCATTCATTAAAGGGAGGGACTGCAGTCCAGGAGTAGAGTGTATTCTTTGCACTCTGAAGGTCCAAGGTCCAATTCCTGACATCTCAACTTCTAAAAGTCAAGTAGCAAATGATGTACAACAGCTTTTCCTGCAGAGCTACTGGAGAGCTCCTGCAAGTTACAGTAGTCTAGCCTTCACTAACCTGGTGCACTCCAGATCTTGGACTACAATTTCCATTGGCCTCCAGCCAGAACCTGCTGATGGAAGTTGTAGTCCAAGTTGTAGTCATCTGACCTGGTATAAGGCAATTCCCAATGTTTTTAAATGCTATCTTTATTTACTCTAGAAAAAATTATGTTCTGCTTACCAACAAAAACCTCAAAAGAATCTAAAACAATTTAAAATTGTTGACATCCATCTGTCTCAAGAGACAATGGAAGAGTGCGCCATCTGGAATAAGGTCAAACTGTTGGAGAGTTACAGCACCTGCTGTGACTGTAGAGTCCGATACAAGAGAGACATGTTTTGTTGCAGCTGGGACAGATGAAGGTGCCCGAGGCAAGCTCCCTGTAAATCACATCCCTAGGGATCCTTCTATCTTCCATTCTTTGGACATGTCCAAGCCAGAGTAGATGTCGTTGAGACAGAAATGCAAACATGCTGAAAATGTAATAAAACCACATGGGTGAGATTACTTAAACAAACAAATAAAACAAAGCAAAAAGGGGTTTAGCAAGCCTCAACAACAATACATAGCAAAGATACCTGCCTCTTAATATTAATGGGCAGGAAGTTCCACCAACTCATTTTTAAAAAGAACGATTGGAATTACAGTTTGCTTTTAGTTTGTGTGCTAAATTACTTTGTTGGGGTGTTTCCAAAAAGTAGCATTTTGGATTGAGGATTCTTGTGCCAGGCTGACACTGGGGCAAATGACTGGCTTTATTTTATTTTATTTGCTGCCAGTAAGAGACTGGTGAGGAATTGTACTAGGAGCAGCTTCTTGTGGTTTATTGTGTGCAAGGAGGCATAAAACGGAAGAGACATTTGTGGTGTTTGGGTTAGGGCGCTGGGTGATTAGCATGAACAATCGGGGTGGAAAGTGGGTCTAATAATGTCAGAGATGAAGGGGCAGAGTGGAGTTTTTAGAAGCAGAATGGAAAATCTGAATTTGACTCAGAGCTTGATAGAGCCAGTAAAGGTGTTTTGAAGATAAAGGTGATGTGAACCCACTGCCTAGAGGCAGAGTGTAATCTGGCTGCTGCATTTAGGACCCCTGAAGTTTCCTGGCAGGGAATTAGGGAGACCATGAAAATAGAGAACTAATAGTCAGGACAGGCAGCGATCAAGGCATAAAGAAGGATTATAGAGGTTGAGAAGTGGGTGTGTGCGGGCGTATTGGCAAAGTTGCAGAGAATATGATAAAGTAGACAAGCAAAACAGGGGAGGGGGAAGAACGAAGAGAGGCTGGGATTAATTTGGAGGATCCAAGTGTCAAATTAGGTCAGCATTTGGCCCCTAGTATTTGTTGTTGCAGTACATTTCAAGAAGAATAGGTCAAAAATGCTACTGCTAAATCTGGATTTTGTGTGTGGGGGGGTGCATTGTGCCTGTGTGCGTTTAGGCAATTTTTCATCCTTCTCTGTTTTCCATTGGCAGTTTAAGTTGTGGTTCGAGGACCCGACCCCCGCGAAGTGAAATGAAGACACAAGGACAAGTGATATAAGGTTGATGGGCTAGAAAAGGCCACAACTTTATTGATTACAGCAATGAAAAGGTATTGGCTTAGGCATTGGATCGAAACAAGTGGGTTTATTCACCAGTAGGTGGAGCCTGTTGATGCTAATCCAACTATAGGCTCACCCCTGCTGTCACCGAGGGTTGTGCCATGGCCTCCCGCCAAGCAGGCATCGGACAGAATACACGACCGCCAGATTCCTTTAACGGAATACCCCTAAAAATTGAAGGCATAGGCGATGGCCACACCTAGCACTTCGACACACAACACATTATTCCAATGCCTAACCTACCCACCAATACCACAAAAGTTGTGACGATTGCTACGAGGTAGGCGAAAAAACCAAAAAGCCTAATGCCAAATGGAAAAACTCCTACCAGGCCCCCCGGGCAACCAGGGCGACCAACCTAAGGTCCATAGCAAGGCCAATGACCTAAGCCCTAACTAAAAGGGAGTGGAGGGTGGGTGACTTGCGATGGGCGATGATGAGGAATGAGGCCAGGGAGAGGCTGGCACTGCAGCAAAAGGCTGCTGAACACGCCCCCTCCACAGCACCTGGTTGGGTGGCCATCGGGGGGGGCGTGAGTGCCAGCCAGGTGAGCTGGAGGCAGGGGGCAACGCCCCCTGCTGGGCGGTGCTCGGGCTCCCGCCCACAACCACTCCCCTCTCTTTCAGGGAGGAGAGTCTTTGTGGTTCGAGGACCCGACCCCCGCGAAGTGAAATGAAGACACAAGGACAAGTGATATAAGGTTGATGGGCTAGAAAAGGCCACAACTTTATTGATTACAGCAATGAAAAGGTATTGGCTTAGGCATTGGATCGAAACAAGTGGGTTTATTCACCAGTAGGTGGAGCCTGTTGATGCTAATCCAACTATAGGCTCACCCCTGCTGTCACCGAGGGTCGTGCCATGGCCTCCCGCCAAGCAGGCATCGGACAGAATACACGACCGCCAGATTCCTTTAACGGAATACCCCTAAAAATTGAAGGCATAGGCGATGGCCACACCTAGCACTTCGACACACAACACATTATTCCAATGCCTAACCGCCACCCGAGCCAAAGGCTCGCCGCCAATACCCTCAAAGCTGCAACCAATCCCAGATACTTTTGATGACACTAGCTAACCAAATGTCGTTCCCCAAATCCGATAGGTGGACACCGTCATTCCGGTATAAAGCTTGGTCGCCGATCTGGATACGGTCATGATAAATGACTTGGCCATACATAAAGCGCACTCAACGGGCTACCGCCCGGTTTACGAGTTTCCTGGTTCTTTCAATGGCCATACAGCTTTGCGCACCGCGCCAAACAGTTCTTTTCAGGAAGGAGGACCAGAACACCGTCCACAAGGCTGCAAATGCATTCAAGTCTCTTTTTATGCTCCACAACAAGTCCACACTCCTTCTGTTAGCAAGGTCATTCTCCCCCAAATGAATCACAAGGATGTCGGGAGGGCCGAACTTGGCTACTTTCTCCCACAGCAATGGCATCAGCTCCTCCCAGTGCATGCCTCTTCTCGAAAACCAGGAAACTCAAACACCATGTGGAAGGCCAAGATTGGATGCAAGACCGCAGCTCACCGCTCGTACGCGGGCCCAATGAACTATACTGTGGCCGCAAATCCACACGCTTCTTCTGAGCATAACTGGGGGTAAAAGACAGAAAGAAAAGGCGGGTAAGTAGGGTAAAGCGGCAGGTCACATACTAGCGAATATAAGACTTATAAGCATTGGATTTCCACCGGCCCATCTCTTTGATCCTGTCCGCCGGTAACCCCAGGTGCGCAGCCGTGGTTGCGGCGCCAATTCTAAAGGAGTGCGCAGCGTACCCCTGGGAGGATAGAGCACAAGCCTCAATAGCCTTGCGAAGCACTCTGGTGAATTGGTGCCTCAACAAGGGTGACCCATCTTCGTGGACCAGAAACGGACCCGGGCCGGGCGGTCTGAGGTAGAGGTGCCTCCTAATGTCCTTTACCGGGCATGGGCCCTGCTGTGCCGACGCCGTGAGCTTAACTAGGACACCCTTACCCGCCTGATCAGTCTTGGACTGACGTATACGCACTGTCACGGTAGTTTCGGACAACTGCACGTCCTCGCACAGGAGGCCGCGTGTTGAACCTCGTGCACCAACTTCAAACACCACCTCACCAACTCTGAGCGCGCCAAAAAAAGGCGATAGCGTATGCTGCGGAAAAGAGACGTGCCTCGAACCTGGACCAGCAAATTGACCTGAGTTTTATGCGTATCTGAGATAACAACCCGTAAGAAATCGGCTTACGGCTCTCGGCCCTGGGAGGTTGCAACCTGCCCCAACCCTCAATGGCTCTACGGATCAAGAAGTCACTACACGGGTCATGAGCAAATGTAGCTTTTGAAAAGAAGCTGATGGCGGCTACGTGAATCTTTAAGGTTTAGGAGCACGTCCCAGATCATCGAGATGGGAAAGGTACTGCAAGACATCGTCAGTGGTAGGAGGTACGTTATGTGAGAGCCCAGATAACCCAGACCTGAAACCAAGGAAATCACACCAGGCCTTCTTGTAGGACCTGAGAGTGGAAGGTGCCACGGACGCTAATACTCCCTGTATCACTTTGCGTCTCCAACGTTCCACAGGTACTCCGGAAAGGGTTCGGGCAACAGTTGTGCTCCAGGTGCAAGCGACCGGAAGCGAGGTATTCAGACCGAGATGACTGCCTGGCTAGAATGTTCACCACCGCCAGGTTGTCGGTCCTGAAGCACACGCGGTGATCTCGAAACTCTTCCGTCCAGATGTGAACGGCCACCACTATTGGAAAGAACTCAAGAAAGGTGAGATCCCACGTAACCTGCCCCAGCCCTCGATACCTCTGCGGATCAGGAAGTCACTGCATGGATCGGAGGAGAACGTGGCCCTAGCGAAGAAGCTAATGGCAGCTAATGGCATGTATTTTAAGGTTTTAGGCGCACGTCCTAAGTCATCGAGGTGTGAAAGGTATTGCAGAACGTAGTCAGTGGTGGGCGGCACGTTAGGCGAAAGCCCAGATGTCCCAGACCTGAAGCCCAAGAAATCGCACCAGGCCCTCTTGTAAGACCTGAGAGTGGAGGGTGCGACAGACGCTAATACTCCCTTAATCACTTTGCGTCTCCAACGTTCCACAGGTGCTCCGGAAAGGGTTTGGGCAACAGCTGTGCTCCAGGTGCCAGCGACCGGAAGCGAGACATCGCAGAAGGGAGGAGACCCTTGCAGATCGGGATGACTGTCTCGCTAGTATGTTCACCACTGCCAGGTTGTCGGTTCAGACCCTTGCAGATCGGGATGACTGTCTCGCCAGTATGTTCACCACTGCCAGGTTGTCGGTTCTGAAGCACACCCGGCGATTTCGAAACTCCTCCGTCCAGATATGCACGGCCACTACTATTGGAAAAAACTCGAGAAAAGTGAGATCCCGCGTGATGCCCTTGCCCTGCCACCCCGTTGGCCAACGTTGCGCGCCCCATCGGTCCCTGAAATACAAGCCAAAGCCCAGGGACCCTGCCGCATCTGAATGGACCTGAAAATCTGAGGACAAGTTAAGAACATCCTGCCATAGGGATACTCCATTGTAGTGTTCCAAAAATGTCACCCAAACCTCTAGGTCGGCCTTAACTGTCTTTGGAAGACGGAACCTGTGGTGTGGGTGCTTGAGACCCACTGAAAGCCTGGCTAGGCGGGGAAAACCACTCTACAAGCAAAACTGAAATGACCTAACAGGGATTGTATCTGTCTGAGGGTGATTTTTGTTAGTGCAAGGGTAGTATTAATTATTTCCTTAAGGGTGTCAATCTTCTCCTTAGGTAAGCGGGATGATTGGGCAACTGTGTCCAGCTCTATGCCCAAGTACGTGAGGCACACAGACTAACTGAATGTGGATGTTCATTATGCACTGTATCATAGTATAGTACAGTGATTATAAGAATATCTGCTTGAGTATACGTTTTCATCATGTGTAAAACTCATAAGGAATAAACAAATAGTTCTATATTGTGATAAAGTAACTCCTAGAACAAAATTGTACGTTTTAGCTTCAGAAAACCAGTTGCTTCTAGCCAACATCCTGTTGCCAATGTAGCTAAAATTTTAGCATTTTTGATTGTTAGTTGATAACAAGATTGTTAGTATGACAAGAGATTGGTGGGATACTCTCCTACAGATTTCCAAAACTGTTGTACAACAGACACAGCCAGGACATTCCAGAACAATTCTATCTGATACTGTAAATGTCAGGTTTCAGTTTCACTGTAGCTAGACAGAACTGCTACATATGCAACACGTTCTAGAAGATTCCCAAAGGTGAGCTCTTGGCCAAAGCATTATCCACTTCAGTGAAGTGTTATTTCTGACAAAACTAGCAATTTGTTTACTAACTATACATGTTCCCTAATATGGTTAAAGCATTGAAATTATGCGATTCCGACTGTTGGGCCTAAAGGCTTACTAGATTCTAGGACTAAGGACTAAATCAGTATTGTACTTCTTTGCAATTTTGTCCACAGCTGCCCTGCTCATTGGGAAAACTGGAAATGGATCTGGAACACTTCAAAGCAGTACCATTGCTCCCATGTGTCTTCCTGCTTGGGCTGTCATTTTGTTAAAGCTGTGGTCTTGCTCTTGTAGTTGATCTGGGCGGAAAAGGCAGGTTCCCCAGGAAAAAATAATTCCTGTATGAGGTGTTATGGAATGATACATTTGGTTGCCTAATTATCACAAAAGGGGGGTGGGTCTGGGAAGGGGTGCCTCTGTCCTGGAGACCAAGCAGGGGCTAAGTGGCGGCCCTGTTGGGTTCATCCCAATTAGCTGTATGCCATAGTGTGACTCCAGAGGCGGAGCTAGCTGCTCTGGCACCCGGAGTGGCACACGTGGTGTGCACCCAGGGGTGGGGCTAGCTACCCGTGGGGTGAGGCGAATGTCCTTTCCCTTACTGACTTCTGATTAGGAGAGTCCTTCGCGGTTAAGGAGCCACTACCGGGATTCTGAAACCCTCTGAGAAACCCTTCCAAAGATAGGATGCTGCACTTCTGTCTGGATGGATAGACAAGAGGTTGAGGAGAGGAGAAAGCTAAATTGGAGAAAATGCTAGACCCAGAAGGACTTTAACGATGGTTCCCTGCTGCGGGGGCTCATCTGGAACTAGAGTGGTGGAAGCCCTGACCTCCCTGAAAGGGCTGCTTCCCTTAGTAACACGCCGTGGCTGGGTGAGCCCCTGCACATCTCTCACACTCGTGCGGGTACTTACAAGACTGCCTTTGGCATTGCCCTTTATTGAATTACCAGCACACCTTACGTTTTAAATCCTTTCTAAGGTCCAGCTTTCCAGTGTGATACACCTCTGATGGCTTCTTCCCGACATACGGGCTAACTGCCAGATGCTAAGAGCGGCGGCCTCCCCAGAAAGGGCGTAAGCCATTCTGACTCATCATCACCGGCTGATGAGGTGCCTGATTCTGGAAGCTGGACCCTGGGCTGCCTATTCTGCAAAGAACTAGAAGAACTGGAAGCAACCAGGCTATTGATACGGGCCGGCAGCCTCCACGCAGGCGCCCCAATGCGTTTCTGAAAGTCGCCGAGCAAACCTGAGACCTAGTTTGCACAGCCGCCGTTCCTGTCTGAGGGCTTGGGCCTGCACCTGGGTAGTTTAAAGGCTGGCCACTGGTTTGCGAAACAAGGAAGTAAGAAACACAAGGCAAATAGAACTAAAGAATAGCTAGGAGAAAGTGCTGTTCATAGTCAACAATGAATGATCTGAAGGCATTGAGGAACTGCGAAATGGGTTTGGGTTTATTATTACGACGGTTGCCATCTGCAGTGTGTGCTGGTACTGCACCCGTGCGCTTCCTCTTGGGCGCCATGAGCTGCTCTGTGCACTAGTAAAATGCACCTACTATTTATTTCGTCACTAATTATTTTATATTATTTTATTTTAAATTTAATTTTCATTTATTTATTTATCTATATTTTTAATATTAATTATTATTACAATTTTTTATTTTTTTATACTTATAATTATTTATTATTATTATTTATTATTATTTATTTTTCAAATTTATTTTATTTTATTATTTTATTTTATTATTGTTGTTGTTATTTTTAATTAGTATTAATATCACCAATCAATTAATAACTTGACTGTAATTAAATGTCAGTATACAATTATTGTGTATCAATAAAGTTCAGAGCACGGTTGATGAATTAATCATTAATCGATAGTATCTCAATTAATAGCCAATGGATTTATAGCTATGAGTAGAAATTACTATTATCAATCGCTCCACGAAACTGCTGACAAAATGAACAAGCTATACGTCACTTAACTGCACCGCTTGTATTTATTTATATTTATTAAATCACAACCCAGCAAGAGTTCAAGCAGCAGCGCTCAGCTACATATTAGCACCTGGCTCCAAGGAACAATCCCATACACAAAGGAACCCCAACTGCATTCAAACAGAATTAGAAGATAATTGCCTACAATAAAAAGTTGCCCCTTTTAAATGATAGGCAAATCTAGGCGCAAAGCATTGCCAAGTAATCAAACAGAATTGAAAATAACTGCTTACAAGGAGATGCTCAGAAGCTGCAGCCAACTTAAGAGAAAAGGAAATCAATAAGATTCCAGGCCCACACCAGCGGCCCTCTGGAAAGGAGGGGTGAGGTTTCTCTTAAGGGGAATATCTGGGGAAACTTACCAAAGGAAACTTTACCAAACAAAGAAAGTAAATTTTTGCCCACAAGGTCGGCTCAAGACCAGTTGATGGAAATAAAGGTGCTTAAATAGACAAAAGACTGCAATTGGTCAAACTGCTGGTTAGTTAAACTGACAATGCAACTAGAGCTGCTGAACTTCCAGGTGCTTAAAAGACAATGCCGAGCAATCAAGCCTGCCCAGCAGTTGAAAAAAACCTGTCTGGTAACTGTGATGACTCAGGCAAAGGGAAATCCAAAGACACCTTTTTTCTTTCTTTTTTTCTTTTTTTTTTTTTAAGGTTAATGTGATGTATCTCTTTCCTGAAAGGGTGGGGGGTGGAGGGAGGGAGGAGGGGTGGAGGGAGGAGAAGGAAAGTGTGGGGGGGAGTTTGGAGGGAGGAGGGGGTGGAGGGAGTAAAATGACGATGCGGGGCAAGGAAAAAGTTTGAAATATAAACCGTGAGTTAACCTGGACTTTTTAGTAAGGTACTATAAGCCGAAACCTTTTTGTTGTTGTTGTTTAAAAGCAGTTCTTGTGGTGTTTAGTGTCACTGGCTTTTGCCGTAATAAAACTTGAAACTTTAAAAGCAGTTTTCTTTAGGGAGCCTGTACTGGCAAATGCAGCCAATGACAAGAACCAGGCAAAGGCACACCTTCAAAGGTTCTAAACGTATAAACATGCAGTGCTGAGGAATGGTTTCCTGATCATAAACCCTGAATTGTCCACCCCAAGCCCTGCCTTATTTCTTCCCCCAAACATCAAGCGGAGGGGGGGGTGGCTTAGAGAAACCAAGAGGGGTGTAGTTTAAGTGCACAATGTATTCCAAGCCCCAGCAGCCTTTAAATTTTACAGTGGGCTCCCGATTTAAGTGGTACCAATGGAAGGGGTGGCAGGGTAAATTAAACCCACACTAGAAGAGTAATAATCAATAAACGGCAGGCACAAACACACGCTGCAAGCACACACACACGCACGACTTAAAATTGGAGAGGAGCCCTGGGGATCATCTAGTCCAACCCCAGCAATGCAGAAATATTTAACTGTCCCATACAGGCTCTCAAGGACAATGGAGGGGGAAGCACATAAGCACCCTGGCCAACAAATTAAATGTAAGGCAAACCCTCTCAGTCACCCAGACCAGCCATGCAGGTGGACAGGCAAGGGCAATAGAGGGGAAAACATACAAGCATCCTGGCCAAAATTAAAAGCACCAGGAGTGGGGGGAAATAGAAGGTTAAATGTAGGTTTTTACACGGAAAAGAGGACACAGCAAGGCCAACCTGGATGCCTGGGTTTTTAAAAGCAATGAGCGCACACAAGCCTCTTAAAGTTAAAAGGCATGCAAGGAACCAGACCCCTCCCCCGACTCCAAACCTCATGGCTCTTCTCTGTGATGACTCTCCTAGCTGATGACTTGCGATGGGCGATGATGAGGAATGAGGCCAGGGAGAGGCTGGCACTGCAGCAAAAGGCTGCTGAACACGCCCCCTCCACGGCACCTGGTTGGGTGGCCATCGGGGGGGGGCGTGAGTGCCAGCCAGGTGAGCTGGAGGCAGGGGGCAACGCCCCCTGCTGGGCGGTGCTCGGGCTCCCGCCCACAACCACTCCCCTCTCTTTCAGGGAGGAGAGTCTTTGCTGATCCATGCAACAGCTTTAAGGATTTTTCAGAAGGAAGGAAGGAAGAGTACTCTTCATCTCAGTGTTTTTCAGATTTTCTACTGTCACGGTTTTCAGCTGAGGAAACATGTCTCACAACAGATCTTCAGTATAGTGCAAAGGGTTCTGGGAAGTGTTCTAAGGTATACGTTTAAACTCATGGTGTGATGGCCAGGCGCCTTGGACTTTATCATACTGGCCCTTCATGTGAAGGGAGGCCCTATTTTGTAGAGGGTTTTTCTTCTTCACTTTTTCACATTTCTCTGTAACTATATGTAGTTACTGGATTGGGCAGAATATCATGGTTTCTCTGGCTGCAGTGGACAGCTTCATAATGGCACAAATAGTTTTGTGTGGCAGACACATTTGGGTCACTGGCATCCAAGCTCTGACAGGAGAGGCCTCTGTCTTCCATCTCCCAGTCATTTGCGCTCTTTCTCCTTTAACAGTGAAAGTGAAAAGGGTAACTTTCTACCACCACCACAACTCCATCTTCATCATCATCATCATCATCATTGGTTGACCTCCATTAATGGAGACAGCATGCTTCTGAATACCAGTCCCTGGAAACCATGGGAGGGGAAAGTGCTATTGCACTCAGCTTCTGCTTGTGGGCTTCCCATAAGAAGGCAGGCCAGTGTGGGCTGGTTGAAGGCAGATGGAAATGGATGGAGTCACCCTAGACCCAACTGATCAGTCCCCAAGGCACACTTTTTGTGATTTTTAGACAGAGGCTCGATGACCAACTATTGTGGGTGAAGTAACCAGTGCTTTCTTCTGGCAGTACTCCAGGGTACGCAGTACTGGCACCTTTCCCAACCCCCCCAAAATGTTAGAAGTATGGCACTGACTGCAACAACTTCATGGTGGGTATTGACACTTTTTTTCTATAAAAAAAGAAGAACTGGAAGTAATTGATTGCATCAGCAGGAAGCTTAACTAGATCACCTCTGCATTCAAACTATGTTCTATGATTCTTCATGCTCTCCAAGAGAGTTATTCCCCAAACCTAATGCTCAATATCCTTTTTATGAGTTCAACCCATGAATCCATTTTGGATTAGACTCCAGGCTCTTGGGAGTCATCCCTCATTTCCAAAGGACCTGGAATTGCCATGTTCCAGCTGCAGCATTTATCAGGAGCCCTTTCATCAAGTCAGTTCATCTAACATAAGTCAATTCATCTACTCCACATTATCCCCTTAATGCATTTGGGGTCCCTAGCGCTGGCTTCTCCACAGATTAATGTTGTACTAAGTTTAGGTTTGTTTGAGGCAACAAAGCAGTCTCTCTCTCTCTCTCTCTCTCTCTCTCTCTCTCTCTCTCTCTCACACACACACACACACACACACACACACACACACACTTTGTATTTAAGTACCTGCAGGGAAACAAGTACTTTAAGTTCAGGAAAGGTGCAAAGCTAGTCCATCAGCTCCTAATTGGGGCTAATTAGCTCACTCTTAAGCCATTTCATTCCTTACCTGCTGCTGTTTCAGAAAGTTGCACAATTATTGCATTCTTGGAATGTAACCAAGAAAATCACTTCCAGACTGATCCAATGCCCTGAAGCTGCAAAGATCATTATAATCAGGGACAGACTCATCAAGCATATCCCAGATGGCATATGTTTGAAAGGCAGAGCCACTATAAACAGTAAGCAAGGCAGGTTGCTGCCATGTTTGATAGTAGGGCTGAGCTGAAATGGCTTCTCCAACTGTGCCACTGTGTTTTCAGACACCATTCTGCAATTTGGAAGTGGGGGCTGAAAACAGGAGTGAAGTGATTGTCTCACTAGGCGCTGGCAGGAACCATGTTCCCCATTGGCCATGGATGATGGGAGTTGTAGTCCAGTAACATTTGGAGGGTGGAAGGTCCTTCCACCCCAGTTTTAGAAGTTGAGCAGCTGAGGTGTAAGAGCGGTAGCCCTATGAATAGAGCAGCTTTCCATATTTCCATGTTTTCTCTTGGCTTTTTTGTGTGGGGTGGAGGGAAACCCTTCTGAAACAAAGACAAGCTCACAAATAATTTTTGTTTTAGAATTATTGGAACTGGAAGTTAGACTTGACATCAAAATCCATCCCTAACTTTATCACTATTTGTACATTTAATTCTATTATACTTGTATTACATACATCACTCTCTTAATAGGTTTTGGTTGTGTTGTGAGAAACTTTCCTGCCTAAAAACCATTATTATTCATGAAACGGCTTTAAAAAGGCTGATTGGTAACACTTAAATTAATGTGCTTTTATATAAATGTTTTATTCATATTTATGCCATGATTACTAGCTGCTGCCACAGCCATTCTCATCTCATTATAGAGCATGTTATAAAAATATATTAATGATAAAGGTCATGTGTTCATGATGATACGCCAAGCTTCCCTCCCGCCCCAAATATCAAGCTTCTAGCAATTTTATTCTGCAAATACAATTCTTGTATTTCTTCATGAATAAATAGGCTACTCTTTGTTGGACAGGGACATGTAGATGTTAATTTGCATAGCGGATTGGAAGAAGCTAAACATGGGTTCACACAATAACATTTTTATCAGTTGTGCTCCAGTCTCTTTAGACCTATGGCCCTCCAGGCTTCAACTCCCATCAGCCTCAGTCACCATGGCCAGTGGTCAGGAATTATAGAAGTCACAATTCCAACAAGAGCTTGAGGGCCACAGGTTCCCCACCCCTGTGGTAGTCTGTGTCCAAACAAACCAAGTCTGATGTAGTGCTTTATGCAATTCCAAGGATGAGAAGGCAGTCGGTGACTGATACTCATGATGGCCAAGTGTAAAATTGTGACAAAGCCCACGTGGTATTTGTGATAGACCCATTCCTGGAACAAAGTCAGGATTCCAGGAAACCTTGACTGGAGGCTAAGAACTTAAGTAGATCCCTTGTGGATCACACCAAAGGCTCATCTAGTCCAGCATCCTGTTTTCGCAGTGGCCAACTATGTAGGTGACTGTGGGAAATCCAGATAAGGACACAGAAGTGGCAACTTGAGAAAATGATGGGAGCTAGGGGGCAGAGAAGAAGAAGATGAAGAGTTTGGATTTGATATCCCGCTTTATCACTACCCTAAGGAGTCTCAAAGCGGCTAACATTCTCCTTTCCCTTCCTTCCCCACAACAAACACTCTGTGAGGTGAGTGGGGCTGAGAGACTTCAGAGAAGTGTGACTGGCCCAAGGTCACCCAGCAGCTGCATGTGGAGGAGCGGAGACGCGAACCTGGTTCACCAGATTATGAGGCTACCGCTCTTAACCACTACACCACACTGGCTGAGCTTTAATAGTTGGTGGCTCCTGTTGGGCACTCAGCCTCCTGCTGCTGCTGCTGCCACCACTGGCCCACAGAAGCTGGTTCCTCCCTCCTTCCCCTCCACGGCAAGAGGTGGTGGAGCTGCCAGCCACTGAAGCCATGCCTTGCCATGATCGGCTCTGTGATTGGCCTCCTCCACCCCTTGACTATTGTCAACATTGAAGGCTCCCCAAATATTTTATGGGGGGCAAAGGGAGCTGGGCCCGTAGGAGTTGCCACCTATGGCAGGACATGAGTGCAACAAAACTCTCCCCCCTTGAGATTTCCAAGAGAGGCATACTGCCTCTAATTGTGGAGATTGTACATAGCTGTCTTGGCTATCAGCCACTGATAGACTAGTCGGACAGAGGGCATTCTGAGATGAAGAACTGCAGATTTTAGTCCCAGCGCTATGTGTTCATACCTTGGACCTTGCATTAAAACTCTTGTGTTTGCTTTTGAAAGCCCTTCCCCTTGCTGTCTTACTCCTGGGTGTCCCAGTGCACTGTAACTGAAACAGTCAGAATTCTTAACTTGACCTCTCTAAAAAAATAAAGGACAACAGACCCTGTTGGGATTGCTAATACCCAAATAAAGATGTTGAGGGATTTGATGTTGTTTGTTTTCTCTTTTAATTAACTTGTGGTTGTGTTTTATTTTTGGACAAATTAAAGTGGCTCCTGGAGCAAACAAGCCCTTTGGAAAGTATAACCTGTCATGGTCTGCTTTAGGAAACAGGTGCTGATAGCCCACAGAAGTCATTTATTAAAAATTCATTTGGTGAACGGTGTGAGGTAAATCATCACACATTTATAAGCATCCTTTGAAAACCTCACAGTCCTGGTTTATTCCATTTAGTGATACCAATCTAGACAAGCTGTGACATTCATTTACGAACGGCTAAGGTTTAAAATTTAATGAAGCTTTATGGATCCCAACGACCTTATCACCACGGTAATAATTAAATAGACAGCACTAAATGTGCTATTCACAAAACTCCAGCGCTACTGATTACAAACTTCACAGAAGCAGAAGATTTCCGCAACCTCAAAAATTAGCTCCTCTTTTGCTTAACCAATACTTTGAAAAACTTTTTTATAATAAGTAATTTTTTCTATTAAAAAACCCCCCACACCTCTATATCTCATGTTTTTGTGTTTAATATAATGACAAGATCCAGTCAACGTGAGTCCTTTTGAATCCAACATTGATTTTACCAGCAGTCTTAGCTTAAATCCTAACCACATTTACTAGGGAGTAAGTCCTGCGTTGGTGGTGCTGTGGTCTAAACCACTGAACTTCTTGGGCTTGCCAATCATAAGGTTGGCAGTTCGAATCCCCGCAACGGGGTGAGCTCCTGTTGCTCGGTCCCAGCTCCTGCCAACCTAGTAGTTCGAAAGCACGCCAAAAATGCAAGTAGATAAATAGGTACCGCTCTGGCGGGAAGGTAAACGGTGTTTCTGTGCGCTGCTCTGGTTCGCCAGAAGTGGCTTAGTCATGCTGGCCACATGAACCGGAAAAACTGTCTGTGGACAAACGTCGGCTCCCTAGGCCAGTAAAGCGAGATGAGCACCGCAACCCCATAGTCGATCACGACTGGACTTAACTGTAGGGTGTCCTACTGAACACAGTGGTAAACATGTATAGGACTGCACTGCTGAGCACATGATGGTCTCTTCCAATGAAATCAACTGGGGCTTTGAAAGTGCTGTTCTGATCATCCCACTTCTTCAGGTAGTGAGAAGTTACAGAGGTGTCGTGCATACCCAGGTTTGGTTTCCTATTACAGGAGGTCACTGGCGGCTGATTGGTGTTTTTCAACGTTGAGGAGGCACATCTTAATACTCCAACAGCCAGCCAGAGTTCACTGCTCCCGCAGCTGATCTCCAGGGGAGACTGTCAGCACCCTAAGATGCTTAATAGACCCAAATCAATTCTCTTTATCCGTGCATTTTCTTCATGTCTGTCTAACTCTCTCTGTCTCTGCCCAACTGGGGCATGGGGGGGAAGGGGAGGAGATCACCCTATTTGTAGCTGGGCTGGGGGAGATATAACCCTTTCAGGAAGTTCATACCCATTGTGGCACCAGTTGCAGTGCTGCCCTCACCCAGGCAGAGAGCACTAAGAGGTATGATAGAACAAACTCAGACAGACAACAACAACCATGCTTTCATTAATGTACTAATCTGCTTGCAGCACAATTTTTGCCAAGGGAACCCTCCTTGTATATAGAGTTGTACATACAAAACAGAGCTATAAATACCTCAGCAGAGGATTGCAGCCCTTAAACTTGCTGTGAAATTGCATCATGGTGCCCAGTGCTTTTTTTCTGGGGGTATGCAGGGGTACACATACCCCTAAACATTTTGTGAATCTTTATACTTTTGACCTTTTACTGTATTTATTTCCCCCAATTTGAACTATAAAGGGGTGATTTTCTTGAGTCAAAATGAGAGTACTCCTAAACATTTTTTAAATAGAAAAAAAGCACTGATGGTGCCTATTTAGGTTTCATTCCTGAGGAAATTAGGTGAAACAGCCTTTAGCCTTCCTTTCCTTCTATTCCCCACCTCAGTCATCATCTGAGCTCTGATGGAATCCTCTTTGGTCTGGCTGCCATTAATTTGTGACTGCAGGTTTCCAAATGACACCCTCTTCCTGTTTTATTTCTCACTTAATCATGACAAGGGACCTTTTGTTCACTGCCTGGCAATGGATATGGCATTCCATTCCCAGACTCAGCTCCAGTGTCATCCACACCATAAACATAGGTTTAGTAGAAGTATTGCATTGCACTGCCAATGGCAGTTGAGCAAAACATATCATTTCTTGCACATGTTTCCTTATGGCTTTTTATTCACTCATGCCATCGAGTCATTCAGCATTATAGTGTGCTGTAATATACTGCCGTCTCACTAATGCTCACCCATACATCCCCAATGCTGCACTGATCTCCTTTTTCTGGTGCAACAAGATAAAGAAGATACTGATGTGTTTAAATGATGTGTTACAGGTTTAGTGTTTAATGGGTGAAAAATGTGCACCGTATCCAGATAATTCATGAATTACCCCGGCTAATTACTTAAAAGTCAGAATGATTCATCAAGATTAATTACAATTCATGCTTCAGTTTGCTGGTTTGCACATTAGCTAAACCATCTTCAATAACGTTATCTGAGAGAGCTAGATAATATGTCTATGTACTAGTCAAATAAATCCTGGAGGGAAGTGTATCATTTTCCTGGCTGGGAACCAGGAGTCTCTTGAAAGACACATGCTACAATCCACAAAACTAAAAGTCAAATTGTTAATCAACAGCAGAAAAAGAGAGTTTCCATTGTGGTTAACAGAGCAGTGGGCAACGTCTGCTACTACAGATTTAGGCCTCATTAGCACTTTACATTTAAAGCAGCATCATATCACTTTAAACAGCCATGGTTCCCCCCCCCCCCAAATCCTGGCAACTGTAGTTTGATCAGGTTGCTGATAGCTGTTGGGAAACCCTGCACATAACAACGCTCCCACAGTAGTTTATCAGTCAGTCCCTCTTCCCAGCGAACTTTGGGAATAGTAGCTACATGGTAGGAATAAGGATCTCTTAACAACTTTGAGCACCTTTAATAAGTTACAGTTCCCGAGATTCTTTCCATGAGTCCATGACTTTTTAAAAAGGTATAACAGTGTGTAATGGGAATTGGGGGTTGCTCGTGCGTAAGTTGCCGCCACTCTTGGCGAGATTGCCTGGATAAACCTTCCCCTGGCTGGACAGTCCTGATTCCGCGTCTGTCTCAGTCACTGGCAGAATCCGTCAGTGGGCGTTTCCTGAACTTCTTCCAACATAAAAGTTCCTTGACGGATAGTCTCCGCCTAGCCTCCCTGCGCGGAAGTCTTCTGCGCAGGGTGGGTGTGGGCAGTGGAGGACCCGTACTCTCCCCGCTGGTCTCTGGCGAAGAGTCCTGGAGCCATCTCTCCGAAGCCCGCCTCTGCCCACCTTTCTCCCTGGTGTAACGCTGATTTCCTTCCCCGGTCGCTGAGTCCCCTCCTTTCCTGCTGGGACCTTCTCCGGCATCGCTTAGGAGCCCTTCCTCCACTCCTGGCTGCGATGGCAGTTCCTTGACACGGTGCTTTAAATTAGTGTGCAGATGGTGCATCAAAGGCATTTAAGAGTCATTCTCTTACCGGGCAAACACTAAAAACTCTGGGCAATTTTATAGAAAGGTGTGGTACAAATTTAATAAACATATAAAATAAAATAAACCTGTAGTTTTGTAGTGGCGGGGCTACATAAGCAACTTGAAGAGAGAATTTGTAACACTTCTATCTTTTGTCTGTGTTTTAATGTTCACAGCAAAAAAGAAGGGCGCTTTTATTTTTAAATAAAGGAGACAATAAAATCAAACTTCCAGCAAATTAATTCCTTGGATTATGAGGAGGAGGAAGCTGTGTTGGTTAAATTGCTGATGAAACTGATATTTAAGTTCAGAGCTGTATTTGTTTTGTGGATGTTAAGAAATTTCCATAATTAAACAAGCAAGGTGTTTGTCACTCTGACCTCCTTCTGTAAAGACTATGGTTTACGCACATCCTGATCTGAATTGGAGTCCAATTTGGTGATTTGGATTGGCTCTGACCAATGATGATATGGACTTGGCTGGACCCACAGATCTGAATTGTTATCCAGAAAAAAACCGCAAATATTCAGAAATCCCGTTGACCTGCACTGAGAAACAAAACAACCTCAACTCTCTCTTTCCCCCCCACATAGGTACAGGAACTTTGGGAATGTGCTAGCCCCTTTGGAGGGGATTGCATGGGACATGGGTGGCGCTGTGGTCTAAACCACTGAGCCTCTTGGGCTTGCTGATCAGAAGGTCAGTGGTTCGAATCCCTGTGACGGGGTAAGCTCTCGTTGCTCGGTCCCTGCTCCTGCCAACCTAGCAGTTCGAAAGCACGTCAAAGTGCAAGTACATAAATAGGTACCGCTGTGACAGGAAGGTAAATGGCATTTCTGTGCTCTCTGGCTTCCGTCACAGTGTTCTGTTGCACCGGAAGCTGTTTAGTCATGCTGACCACATGACCTGGAAATCTGGACAAATGCCAGCTCCCTGAGTCTGAAAGCAAGATGAGCGCCGCAACCCCATAGTGTCCTTTGACTGGACTTAACCGTCCAGGGGTCCTTTACCTTTTACTTTTTTTTACCTATAGAGGGGATTAACCCTGCCTAATTTCAGACAGATAGCCACAGGGGTTTTTGTACTACCCACCCTTAAAGTTTGCTTTCCAAAAAGTGTGGTGGGTGTGTATGCACGTAGTGTCACTGATACACACACAGTATGTGTGCCGCTTATGTGCTATTTGTGTACAATGTATACAATGTACGCGACTAGGTATAATGCACTCACAAGACTTCCACATAAGCATGACAAACTGCTAAAGACAGAGGATGGTGTTCAACTAACGTTTACACAAAGTAGACCTGTTGGACCAAACTTAGTCATGTTCATTCATTTCAGTAGTCTTCACTTGACTGAAACATGCTTGAACACCACACAGACACAGAAAAGAGCTGTAAATAAAATACAAACTCAATCTTAAGTGGGGCACAGCCCCATTTCCTGGCCATGTTAACAATCACATAACCCTCCCTTGAGTGACTCCACCCCTACAGGCTAAACCAACCAATTCATGGAAATTACACTTAAATGCATTAAGCTGTCACCATGTGGTAAAGGCTGGCTACAGCTAATGATGCTGAACGAAGCAAGGCAATGACATCAAAACATGACCAAGTTTTGACCTCTTCAATGTGGTGAAAGTGGAAGCCCCATTTGGGGCTGTAGACCCATCTTAGCTATAGCAACTAGTTCCAGCATGCAACCTAAAAAGTCAGTGAATTCAAACTCTAAGGCATGTGGATATTAAACAGTATGGGCCTGAACATGTAAAGGATAAGTAGTTATGATGAATTTGTTCAGCACTTTCCCCCTATAGCTGATTTAGCATTACTTTTTTTTCTTTTCATTGTTCCATCAGTGAAATTCTCTCTTCGGCAAAACTGCCTCGCTCTGAATGCTAATCATCAATGTCAGGATAATAAGTTAGCACCAGAGCTCGACTTGCAGAATAGCTAATTATTCTGACAGTCGTTTTCTATCCATCCTCAAAAGAGAGCAGATAGGAAACCTACACTAATGATACAATAATGCAATTTTTTTTCCCTGTGGATCTATTAAGAGTTGCTCTTTTTTTCCTAAGGAAGGCAGCTAAGTGTCTTCTATTGAAATGACTGAATTAGCTAATCAAATGACAGGATTTGGTATGAGCTGGGGAATATTGTTAAGCATTTGTGTTTCCTTCAGAGGCTATTTATAAGCCATGATGAAATTCAATGGCATTTTACATGAGATCGCTAATTTATTCTCCCCCAGGTACACTGATGAGGAGTATTGTCTAACAGACAAAATTAGATACTTTTTTCCCACGGTTTGCGATTTAAATTCCTGGTTAATGCATGCATGTACAAGTGTATTATTCTTAAAGCCGCGCACAAATGGCTTCCCAGAATTGCCCATTCTATTTGTGGACAGAGAAATTAGGGGTGAACACTATTTCTCAAGGAGGAGAAAATCTCTGACACTTTCTCGGTGATTTGGCACACCATTATCAGTGGCTGGCGCACAGATCCCCCCACCCTTTAAGTTTTGGTTTTATTTTATTGCTTTCACTATAAGTGGCAGCTGAGGTAACTTTGTTGGCAGTCTGGCCGCCATTTTGCATCCTACACAATGCCACAGAGCTAGCTTTGTTTTAGAATATTGTGTGTGTGGATGTTGGCCACCAAACAAACAAACAAAAATGGTGGAGAGTATTTGGAGAAAAAGTCTTCTGAGAAACACACACAAGAGCGAGATATTAGCAGGCTTGGGCTAAACTCAATAGTTATTCAAGTAAACATTTTGTGGGGAAGGGGCTTAAGGAGTGGGAACCCAAAGCAGCCCAACAAAGATTGAGCATGCTTAGCATCCACAAAGCACTGAGTCATGGGAGACCATTGGGGACCGGCTGGAAGTGGCCAGTGAAGAGGAGAGTGCAAATCCGGAAGTGTTTGAAATACTGCTGAGCAGCTGGCAGGCAGGCAGAAGAGGCTAGCGGAAAGAGAGAAGACAATGATTCATTTGAAGGAAATGAGCAAAGGAACATGGAGTTAGAGATACATAAATAAAAAAGGGCAAAGAACCACTCCATTTCCTTATTCACACCAAGATACTGTTTTTTTAAAAAAAAATATCCTCAGTGAAAGACAGAAAGGAGAAGAGCTGTTGTTAGAAATCAACAGAGATTTGCAGATACAGTATTTACTAAACAAAGGGAAAACAATACTTTATACTCTACTCCAATTTTTTGCGGCCGACGGAGCCTCTCACATCCCTTCTGCATTGAAGGTATACCACGCAAAAGTAGTTTCCACCCTCTGTTATGCTGCCCCGCTCTGGGCCCCAGGGTCCAATTTAACACCACTGGGGACATTGCAGAATCAGTTTCTCCGTCGCCTTCTGAAACTCCCCATGTGTGTGAGCAACGCAGCCATACGTCTGGAGTTAAGGATTGCATCATTGGAGACTGTCATCTGGAAGCGAGTCTTTGGCTATTGGCTGTCCAACTGGCATAGGCTTCCCGACCATTACCTTTTTCAGTGCCTCTGGTGGGACGTCTTTGTCAATCCATGGGTAGGAAAAATCCATGCCAAACTTCTGAGCATCGGAATTTCCCCAGCGGACTCCTTAAAGATGAACTTACGCTCAGCCAAAAGCCTTATTGAGCAAAGATTAGCGGACATTGAAAATCAACACAACCTCGCCAGGGGTGGGGGTGTCTGCTCCCCCAGGTATCACGGAATAACCCCACCACTTGGCCTTCCATCATACATGTCATCTCTTTCATCAGTACCACACCGACTTGCATTTATTCGTGCAAGGTTCAATGTCCTTCCATCGAACCAGCTGAGCCACAGATTTTCCAAGGGTTTGGTGTCTCCGCTATGCGTGTGTGACGGGGAAACTGTTGAATCTCTTTCGCATATAATGTTCAACTGTCCCCTACATAGCATAGCCAGGACTAAATTCCTGGGTCCTGCTTTACTGCGCTTGGTTGGCAGGCCTGTTGAGTCACACGCCGCACTGCTTTTGCAGGATACAGATCCTTCTGTAACTCTGCAGGTGGCGAGATTCCTGAATGCGGTTATCTCACACTCAAAAACCACCAAACAACAACAACAACATCAAAACTAATTGGACTGTTATGATGAGAGTGCATGTCGGATTTCGTCTTCAGTTTTCCTTTTTCTGTGATCCATCCCTTGGAGCTCGCCTGGCCCCAAGCTGTCATTTGGCTCTGCTCAATGACCCACCCTTGCATCGTGGTGTTCACCTTCTGTTGTCGGATATATCGGTTTTTATGTCTCTGTGTTTTTATGTTTGTACATATTTTATGGGCTAATAGCCGTAAATAAATAAATAAATAAATAAATAAATAAATAAATAAATAACAGAGAAATCCAAGATTTTAGTTTGCCTGGATTGGGCAGCAGTGTGTCAATATACACCCCACCTCCTCCCACCCTGGTAGCAACAACAACAAAACTCCTCCTACTCCTACTCCTTCTCTGAAACAATCACTCAGCTAATGGACATTCCAAAGCACATGGCGTTAATTGCCCCCATGTATCAGGTTTGATAAGGGACGCGGGTGGTGCTGTAGGTTAAACCACAGAGCCTAGGAGTTGCTGATCAGAAGGTCGGCGGCTTGAATCCCCACGACGGGGTGAGCTCCCGTTACTCGGTCCCTGCTCCTGCCAACCTAGCAGTTCGAAAGCACAAAGTGCAAGTAGATAAATAGGCACCGCTCCAGTGGGAAGGTAAACGGCGTTTCCGTGCGCTGCTCTGGTTCGCCAGAAGCTGCTTAGTCATGCTGGCCACATGACCCAGAAGCTGTACACCGGCTCCCTCGGCCAGTAAAGCAAGATGAGTGCCACAACCCCAGAGTCGGTCACGACTGGACCTAGTGGTCAGGGGTCCCTTTATCAGGTTTGATGGGGCTTGGTGGGTCTGGCTCATGGCACAGAATACTCAGGTCAGGCTCTAAGTGGGTTAGACTCCTGTTGCTGGTTGTGGGGTTGGACTGAATCTCATAACAACCTTGCAATGCAATTCATTGCAGGTTGTGCTGAGAGAGCAGTGTGCAAGAATCCTGCAGGGTAGTTCACTGTTATGACACCAGAGCAGCTTGCCAGGATGGGGCAGGGGCAGGGCTGCAGTGTGTCTGCACATATATATTGTCATGTCTGAGAAGTCCACTGTTGAAGAGTGGGCTATTTTGATTTTGTACATAGTGTGACAGAGGTGGTATTCATGTCAGAGCAGAGTTTCAGGGGGCTATAGCAGACTCTGAATCTTGGGATTAGCCAGTCACTGCAATTTTCAGAACTGTGACATTTAATTGTGGATAACTTGTGCCGTAAGAATTTCTCTTACTATGTGGACGTTTACTTTAATTTCGTATTTTGCCCTGGTATTTAGAGATGACAATGATATTTTAAGAAGGTTCGGTACATTCTGAAGATTTAAAGACTTCAGCCCTTGATTAAAATTAATACCAAAACTCCTACTGATTTTTTTAAGCACGGCAATTTAATCGGAAAGAAAGGCACATGTAGGATGTATCAAGGACTGGGTGTTGTTTTTTTACTTGTTTCTTTTAATAAAAAAGGAGAATACTAACCTGGAAAAGAACAAGACCAGGTGCCATGCATAATCATATTCTTTATGGTGTTCAAACAGATGTACATTGCCACACAAGTATTGGTTTAGATATTGTGCCTTATATATACAAATTTACTGATTTGTATATTCCAGATGATCTTGCAAGGAAATCAAGTTCTCCAGCAACCTAGTATGTAAAGGTTTGGAAACATCAAGTGCAGGGGTCAAAGCAGACCCCTCCAATTGTCCCTATTTTTGAGGGACAGTCCTGAATTTCAAGAAGCCAACATGGTTTCTGATTTGATCCCAGAATGCCCCGCTTTTTCTTTGGACACCCCTATTTTCATCAGAGAAATTTTTGAGAGTATGGAATAGGATGTCCCTATTTTCATCGGGTAAATGTTGGAGGGTGTGCAAATGTGGCTGTGAGGCCCCATTCTGCCTCTTGGAACTTTCCCTAGAGCAAGCTTCTACCCCAGGCCATACTCTCTCTCCCCACCCCTGGCTTCTCTTTTAATCATCAGTTTTTTCTGCCCTCTTTGAGTGCCTTTACCTGACTGGAGGGTGGAGGAGGGTGTGTTAATCTCTTATTTTTGTGTGGATGGAATGTAGCCTACCAGTACAAAAGCAAGAATCACATTTGCTGCCCACTTTTTTGTCTCTGGCCCTGCCCACCTCTGGCATGGGAGCTTCAAAAGATTGATTGCCCATGAAAGATTATGCCCCTTTGGGTTGAAAAACCTTCCCCAGGCCTGTACTGCATCATCTAGCAAGCTAGGTTTTGTGTGTGTGCTTGTGATTTTGAATTAAGAGACTACCAGCATCTTCTGAATCTGGAGTTCCCAAACCATAGTCCATAATTCATTCAAGGTGGTCCACAGCATGTCCACATTAAATTGTATTTTTTATTGAATCTTTGTTGCTTCTTTTATTTCTTCTATGGCACTGTGTTATATTAAGATCTGAATTCTATTTGACTCATGTTGTAATACAATCAAATGCAATGTAAGAAATAAAAGAAACAATAAAAATGGCATTAAAAATCAGAAGAATCATTAAGTGGTCTGCCAAGATTGGTTTGTGGGTGGGAGGGGGGTAGTTTGGGAAGCACTGTTCTCAATCTCCTTTTTTTTATTCCTGGAGTTTTCTAGCTAATCTAGAAATGAAATAATACTGCCTTTACACAGCATGTTGGTTCACTTAATTGAGTGCTTGGACTTGCTGCTTTCCATCTTTAGGTATCTGAGTCCAAACTGATTATTTTTTGAATGGGAAGAGAGTTACTGAGCCCCCAGAGTCATTAAATATTGTGCTGTCAGGAAAGGTCTTTGGGCGCAACCTTTCTGCGACATTTCATTGACTAACAAAAATGAATATGATATTACTTTAGCGCTTAGCCAGTCACAAGATAGATGTAATTTGGCCTGCCGTGTGTACTGTCTCTGAAAATTGTATTGTCAATGCAATATAACAGATTCTCCCACACGCCTCAGCATGTTGCTATTGCTGTAGCCTTCGACTGAAATAGGTTCCATTAAAATATTCAGCTACCAGATAATGCATTTTGCGTGTGTGGGATTTGGACTTTTCTTCGATATTACATGCTTTTCATTTCACTCTTTAATACCCTGACTGGAGGGAAAGCATGATTTGTCCATTATTAAGGGAGCCTTGAGTGCCTTGAGGTAATAAAAACAGTAAAAACCAGTTTCTCAAACCGTTAAGAAAACTTGCATCCAAAATATCGAAACCTGTGAGTTACAACTCTGGTTAGCTTATGTGCCATACCACTGAGGTAATATTGGCAAGATTAGGTAAATTTTATTGGTGAGCTGATTATGAGCAAAGTTCCGTTCCAGATAACTAGTTGTTCTATGGAGTGTGGACTGTATGTCTTATCACTCTTGTATGAGTGGCTTTGAAATAAAAGTATTTGTAGGTTTACTCTTAAAACCTAGGGCACTCTGATATTTCCATCAGATGTCACTGGAATGTGAACCCAGCTTCACTCTCTAAGCCCTGGCCTTCAGTGGGATTTGGGAAGAATCCAAGGCTTAATTTTTGATCCACAGCTTGGTCTTGTGAATCGGGTTTCAAAGAAGGGATGCCATCTTTTATTTCCGAAGAGACAAGACTCACTTTTTCTCATCACAGTAATTCTATGCTAGGAAATGTTAAACCTACTGAACTTCTGCCTGTTTAAGGCCTCAAAAAGAGATGACAACTATTTTCCCCGCTCACCTGAAGAATTCAATGGATGCGTAGGAAAGGTATAAATCTCATCCGGCCCTGTTCTGTATGCCCCCACCAAATGAAATGAGGGGAGTGGCTGGCTATTAAGGAGAGAGGGCCTTTCTGGTGATGGCACCCTGGCTATGGAATACCCTCCCCAGAGAAGCTCAGCTGTATTATTACTATTGTTACTGTTACTGTTATTGTTATACATCACTCTTCCTCCCAACGGAGCCCAGGGAAGCAAGCACACTATGGATAAAACTATTTTAAAACCATCTAAAAACACTTCCAGTACAGACTGGGAAAGATCTCTACTTAAAAAGCTTTTTGCAACAGGGAGGTCTTTAGTAAGTTCCAAAAAGATAATATAGTGGTACCTCGGGTTACAGATGCTTCAGGTTACAGACGCTTCAGGTTACAGACTCTGCTAACCCAGAAATAGTACCTCGGGTTAAGAACTTTGCTTCAGGATGAGAACAGAAATCGTGCGGCGGTGGCGTGGCGGTGGCGCGGTGGCAGCGGGAGGCCCCATTAGCTAAAGTGGTACTTCAGGTTAAGAACAGTTTCAGGTTAAGAACGGACCTCCAGAACAAATGGGGTGCCGGGACACGCACTCACCCACACACAGAGTGTCGGATCAGAAGTCGGAGGAGCGCTGAGAAAGCGTTGATAGAGAAAAGCCAGAGGGGCGCTGTGCGAAAGAAGGGGAAGCAGGGAAGCAAAAATTGGAGGCTGCGAGTGCCACTCACAACTAGGCGAGGACACAGATGGGGGGGGTGACAAAAGGGGGTTGTCCGAAGCAGTCACACGAGGGATACAGCGGGGAGGCAGCCAAGCGAAATCCGCCTGCAGCTAGAAGGCTTTTATAAGAGCTTTTTACAGTGCGCTGCTGCTTCAACGTTAGTACCACAGTTTGAAAGGGAAAACAGTGGTGGTCCCGCTCCCAGAACACACACACCGCGACCCAACCCCACGGAAGGAATTACTGGTAATTACTGGGAGCAAGAGAAAGGAAGAAAAGAGGCCAGCGCACACAACAAGCGAATTAAGGCAAACTTCCCTGGTCAAGGTTCTCTTCCTTGGATCCACGTGGTCGCCTCCCCGCAGCTGAGCACACGGAAGAGAAGGACAGTCTTGACTCGCGACGGGATGACGGAGAATGAGGCTGAGGAGGGGCTGGCGCCGCAGCATTAGGCTGCTGTAAACACCCCCTCGGAGGCACCTGGTTGGGTGCCTGCCGGTGGGCGTGGGCGCCAGCCAGGAGAGTGGGGGAGGCAGGGGGCTAATGCCCCCTGCTAGGGGCGGAGCTCAGGCTCCCGCCCACAACCACTCCCCTCTCTTCCAGGGAGGAGAGTGTTTCTTAACCCAAGGGACCGAGGGCCACCGGGACCATATAACACCGGTCCTGAGAGATCTGCATTGGCTCCCAGTACGTTTCCGAGCACAATTCAAAATGTTGGTGCTGATCTTTAAAGCCCTAAACGGCCTCGGTCCAGTATACCTGAAGGAGCATCTCCACCCCCATTGTTCAGCCTGGACACTGAGATCCAGCGCCGAGGGCCTTCTGGCGATCCCCTCATTGCGAGAAGTGAGGTTACAGGGAACCAGGCAGAGGGTCTTCCCGGTAGTGGCACCCGCCCTGTGGAACGTCCTCCCATCAGATGTGAAGGAAATAAGCAGCTATCCTATTTTTAAAAAACATCTGAAGGCAGCCCTGTTTAGGGAAGTTTTTAATATTTAATGCTGTATTGTTTTTAACACTTGATTGGGAGCTGCCCAGAGTGGCTGGGGAAACTCAGCCAGATGGGTGGGGTATAAATAATTTTTTTTTATTATTATTATTATTATTATTATTATTAGCTGAGGCTCCAATACTTTGGCCACCTCATGAGAAGAAAAGATTCCTTGGAAAAGACCCTGATGTTGGGAAAGATTGAGGGCACAAGGAGAAGGGGAAGACAGAGGACAAGATGGTTGGACAGTGTTCTCGAAGCTACTAACATGAGCTTGACCAAATTGCGGGAGGCAGTGAAAAACAGGAGTGCCTGGTGTGCTCTGGTCCATGGGGTCACGAAGAGTCGGACATGACTAAACGACTAAACAACAACAACATCCATGTACTATCTGAAACTCAAGGGGCGCATTGGTTGCCAGATGTGAACTGTTTTCAGCTCTCCTACCCCACTATGATAAAATAGACTATTTGAGCGTTCAGTCCTGCCTCTAGATTACTTACAAATATAGGTCAATTGAAATGTTACCGTGCCAATGTATCAAGCTTCACTTCCGCCTCCCTACTGGTGGGTGTGATGTTGTAAATGTCCGTTGCCCCGTACTTTGGTTGAGACTCAAACAGTGACCCAGCCATCAGTAGGGATGTGCAGCTTTCCAAGAAAGATTCTTCCAAAAATCTATTGTTTACTTCCATGTACTGTGAAAACCACCAGTTCCTTCTTGTCTCACACAGTGCAAGCTAATACATTTTTACTTGGAAGTAAGTCCCACTGTATTCAATGGGATAATACTTTCACTTTTTAAAGGAAATATCCTTACCTATTATACCAGCCCGGACACTGAGATCCAGCGCTGAGGGCCTTCTGGCGGTTCCCTCATTGCGAGAAGTGAGATTACAGGGAATCAGACAGAGGGCCTTCTCGGTAGTGGCACCCACCCTGTAGAACACCCTCCCTTCAGATGTGAAGGAAATAAGCAGCTATCCTATCTTTAAAAGACATCTGAAGGCAGCCCTTCAGGGAAGTTTTTAATATTTAACACTGTACTCTTTTTAACACTTGATTGGGAGCTGCCCAGAGTGGCTGGGGAAACTCAGCCAGATGGGCGGGGTATAAATAAAAAATTATTATTATTATTATTATTATTATTCATCAACTTTGAGGTATAGCCATCTTTGCACTCTTTTGGACTTCTGTTAAGTTATTCAAGCTTTTATTATTGGTGCCTTTTTAAAAAGGGGGGGCAAACATCCTCCAATCTCCCTGAAGGGATTTGACCCCATTGACTGTACCCTTTTGACTAATATACTACAGTAATTTTGGGGAACATTTCCCTTGCCTGTTTTTGAGGCGTGCTGGGCTAGACCTAATGAAACAGTGAAAAGTGCAGCAAGCGCTCACTAATAGGCAAACTCCTGCCTTAAGATGCCATTGATAAACATTCTGGAGGTTTACACAGTAATTGCATTTGACCTTTTGGTGATAGACATGCTCTATTATGTGACTGATGGCTGTTGTCTGCTTACTTAATATTTTCAGTGTGCCAGGATAAACAAGCAAGTTTGGAGTTTTAAAACTGGATTCACTTCCTTCCCCATACCAATGTTTGATGTTCAAACTAACTGAGGCCTGTGCCGGTGTGGGCTCAGAGCTAGGAGTGGGGCATTTGATGGGGAGACTTGCATTTCCCAGAGACAGGCAGATCGCAGCTCAATGGAGTTGGTTCACGTCAACGTCCTGCAATACACCTGACTGCTTCTTCTACTATAGGTCGATTGCATCACATACTGTACTGCACATCATATGTGGTGGTCTTGTAGTAAGGACTAAAGCTTACAGTGGTACCTCGGGTTAATTACTTAATTCGTTCCGGAGGTCCGTTCTTAACCTGAAACTGTTCTTAACCTGAAGCACCACTTTAGCTAATGGGGCCTCCTGCTGCCGCCGTGCGGCTGGAGCACGATTTCTGTTCTCATCCTGAAGCAAAATTCTTAACCCGAGGTACTATTTCTGGGTTAGCGGAGTCTGTAACCTGAAGCGTATGTAACCTGAAGCGTATGTAACCCAAGGTACCACTGTACTGGGAAATGATATACTGTATAATGAACTGAAAAGGGTGTTTAAAATAACATTTGTAAAAAACAACCAGAAACTTTTCTTTTGGGAATTATACAGACAGAACTACCTAAACTTTATAAAAACTTACAGCGGCAAGGCAAGAATGTTACTCGCCTCCAAATGGAAAGAAGAAGTCCCAGCAAAGGAAGAATGGATACAAAAACTTATGGAATACGCAGAAATGGTGAAACTTAACGGAAGAATGAGAAAACAAGATAACAAACTTTTTATAAATGAATGGAAATGGTTTGTTGAATATTTACATATAAATTGTAAACAGATAAGAGCACTGGCAGGATTGTTGTGATAACCAGCAGTTTCATAAGAGTATCTATATAAAGTAGATGAATAAATGAGCAAATTGTGTTAATTTGGATATGCAGAAGGTATTAAAAATAAATTTAAGGAACCACAGAAAGGGGGAAGGGAAGGAAGTCAAGTTTTGAAATGTTAAAATGATTGTAAAATCAATGAAATGTATAAACCTGAAAAACATGCATGCATACATACATACATACATACATACATACATACATATACACATAGTGTACTGCAGGCCGTCCCAATACACATCAAATGGTGGCATACATAGTTCTTTAGGAGAAGGGCCGTGACTTAGTGGCAGAGCACATGCTTTGCATACAGAAAGATCTCGGGTTTAAGTCCAGGTATCTCCAGGTTCAACTGGGAAAGACCCCTGTCTAAATCCTCAGAGAGCTGCTGTTAGAGAGTGTGGACATTACAGAGCTGGCTGTACCAATGATCTCATTCAGTATGAGGCAACTTCCTACGTACTGTGCAGATGTGCAAAATATTGATTTCCACAAATACAAAAGCGAGGCCTGCAACAAAATGTTGCCGTATACCCCTGGTATGTGTGTTTTTCACCTCAGCCTGTGGCTGAGAAGGTTGCAAATATATACATGCTGCGAAAGACTACATAAGCACTATGGGTCCTGCAATGTACACTGGTGTGGAAGCACCTCCGGTTTCCTTTCCGTAACTGTTTTACGGAGTTGTTGTTAAGTTGTGGGTGAACATATCAGACGACACAGCGATTCTCCAAACAGCTCTTGTTTATTCACAGGTCAGAACAGAACTGAACTGAAGGGTTCAGCCAGCCTGCTTATATAGAGCTCCAGCACAACGTAACTGTAACAAATTTCTGTAACTATCCAATCACTGAACGTCACTTTTGATCCCTTATTTGCATATGTGGACCTGAGTAAAAACTATCTACAGTATCCCCCTGCTGGCCCAGGGTGAGAACTTCAGTACATAACAGTTGTAACAATGTATATCTTGAAAGCAGCTTTGAATGCTTTCTGGTTTCATACTAGAAGGGAAGGATACTTTGAGGAAGTCTTTCAAGTGCTAAAATACTGGTGGCAACAGATAAAAATATTGCAGGGGAAGAGAAGTACAAAAGTGTCCATGAATTTCTGGAAGGGGTGTGATTTTGTAATATATGGTAGATCTCTGCAAGAAAAGTAAATTATTTCATATTAATGCTCCCATCCTAAACGATTTTTCCTCTAAAGCAGTAAATCCTATTGGTTTTGATGGTGTCTGTTTTCAAGTAAATATGGTTAAAACTGAAGCCTTGTTTTAATTTACAGTTCATGATTCAGTTATCATAATTAGTATGTGAGAAATTCTTCTCCTTCAAGTAACTACAGGGGTCCAGCAGTGATGTTGGCAGGGTGGGAGAGCTATATTTTGCAGAAGTGAATGAACCACAGAAAGGCATTAATCTGATTGGCACAGATGCCTCCAGGCAGAGGCATCAGGGAACTATGAAAGGTCATATATTTTTTACTTTCAGGGAAAGGTGCTTGTGGGATTTTACTGCCTCAAAAGTTCGGAAAACCCCCCACAAAAAACCCCACCCCTTGACTGTTCTTGGGTACTATGCAGATTGACTGGGCGGGGGAAGAACAATTTGCCTCAGGCAGCAAAATGTATTGGGCTGGTCCTGAGTGGCTGGTGTATCTGTAGACATGGGGGTGAAGAAGGCTCACTGGCAAGAAGAATATGCTAACCACACAGTCAGGCAAGGTGGGAGAAGCACTCTGTTCTCAAGGCCAGCCCAATCATTAGGCAGAGAGAGGAGGTTGCTTCAGGCAACTGATTGTGGGTGTCATTAAAGGGCAGCAAGTTGCTAGCTGTAAGTTTTGTGGAATTGTTACTTCCAGGGAAGGAACGAGGCATTTATGGGAGTCCTTGCTTCAGATACCAGAATAAGCTGGCTGGTTTTGACTTGTGGGCTTTGACTTGTGGTGGTGCTCTGCCTCAGGCCACAGAATGTATTGAGCCATACCTGCCCAGGGGTTGATTTGGTTTTTAGGACTTCGTTTATGTATTTCTTGTGTTATAACAAAGCCAACCACAGCACAATTCTTTAAAATTACTTTTGTAAAGTTCCAGAAGTATATTTTCAATAAGCACTTAAAAATAAATAAATGCTAGGTTCTATTCCAACAATGTATCTGTGTAAGAAAACCCGAGTAATCTGTGCACTAGTACCTGCTGCAATGCACTCTGTGAAGGCCTGTACTTGAAGGTGAGTTGGAAACTTGAACTGGTGTAAAACATGACTGCTCTGTTTTTTGTGGGTGCAAAGTGATCAGAACATGTGGCACCGGTTCTCTGCCAATTGAACTGCTGTTGAAGTTTAATACTCTCAGAAGTTTGTGACCTCCATCTTTTAAGGTCTCGGTGGCACTGTGGGTTAAACCACAGAGCCTAGGACTTGCCGATCAGAAGGTCAGCGGTTTGAGTCCCCGCCACGGGGTGAGCTCCTGTTGCTCAGTCCCTGTTCCTGCCAACCTAGCAGTTCGAAAGCACGTCAAAGTGCAAGGTACTGTTCCGGCAGGAAGGGAAACGGCAGAAGCAGCTTAGTCATGCTGGCCACATGACCCGGAAGCTGTATGCCAGCTCCCTCGGCCAGTAAAGCGAGATGAGTGCCGCAACCCCAGAGTTGTCTGCGACTGGACCTAACAGTCAGGGGTCCCTTTACCTTTGTATCCATATGATTGTGCCTGGGCATCATGATCTACCTCTTAGCCTTCGCATAAGCCCACTGTAGGATTAATTCTTTTGGCAGGGGTGAGAGACAGGACCTTTTATGTGATAGCCTCCAAATTGCAGAGCTCCCTCTCCTTGGAGGCGTGTCTGGCTCCAATTATCCTGTTAAGGAAATTGTAGCTCAGTTAGAGCTCGGTTAGAGCATGGTGTTGGTAATGCCAAGGTTGCAAGCTTGATCCCCGTGTAGGACAGCTGCATGTTCCTACATTGCAGGGGGTTAGAGTAGATGATCCACTGGGTTCCTTCCAACTCTGCAGTTCTATGATTCTATGATTATTATCACTGCTGGCAATTCGTTGGTTCATAAAGTTGTGTTGTGCATTTTGTTGGGAATAAGCAACAACATCTGTAAGAAGGTACCTGGACCAGTAGGGGTGATAGATGGAGAGGGAACCTATTCCAAAGTCTGGGAGCAGCCACCAAGAAGGCCCTCTCAATGGCTCCACCAGAATCCTAGGGTTATGTGGGGCATAGCCACTCTTAGTTTCTTCCGGTTCTCCTCAAGATTGCCAATGGGAAGCCTGGGTATTAGTTCTTGAATGCCTCAATGTTCAATTGACTGAGCCAAGATGCACCAGCACTAACAGATTCTCTGGAGCGTGCTGGATCAAAGCAGAAGATTCAAAGCAATTTAAAAGAAACAGATAGCAACACATTGCAGATTAAAAATTCAGAAGCATGATTTGCTTTAGTCCACTGAAAACCTTTAGATGTTCCGAGCAGATTCTGCATTGGCCACCGGCAGCATTAGCCCGTGGCAATGACTTCCACTTAGATCAGCAACGCTGAGCAAGTGGTATAAGTGTTGCGTGCTGCAGAAAAAATAAGTTCCCTTTTCATCCTCCTTATTCTTGGTGTAGCAAGGGCTCCGTATATTAGCAGCTGAGGGCATGTTTGTAATTTTCCATTGTCATAAAGCCACTCCGCCAGCATTCTAATCATTTCATTGTTGCTGCACTCCAAAGGATGCATTGTTTTGGGACACTGAGCTATTCATCTGTTTCCTGTGCTGCTGCTTTAATTTATTGAGGTGGAAAGCCTGTTATTAAGCCTTAAAGTTGCTTGTGTTGTGTTGATGATTCCTCCAAGAAAGAATAGCACAGAGACAGATATGATTAAGAAATCTTTGCTCTTGATCTTTTATAACCTACAGGGACAGGCCATATAGAACTGCCCTTTTTTGTACTGGATGCTTTGTCTGTCCCAAAGACACTTCTGCAGACCCCCTCCAAGAAGCAATGCAGCCATATTTTAATTGCAGTGCTATCTTACCATTATTATGTATGCACAGATAGTGACTCGAAGCTACTGGGCCACTTAAAACACCTAGTTGTAGGGAAGGGATATATTCAATTTAAAGTCAAACTTTCCAGATTTGCTCATTCCAAAACAATATGCAAAGTGAAACACGGCCACCCTTCCAAATTCTCACTTTTCAGAATTTTGTCCCTCCAAGTGATGTGTGCAGAAATGCATATATTAGAGTGATGTGTGCATAAAAAGGCATATTGTTACAGGCCACCCCAGTCTCTGCCGAGTGGTAGAAAACTTCCAGAGGTCTTGGCACTTAACCAGGGTTTGTGTTCTTTTGGAAAGATGCACAGGGGAGACTATGAATATGGTTCATTTTACATGTATTTACAACCTGGGCTTTGATGGAGAGAGAGTTCACAGCATTTACATCTCGAAAGGGGGCTTGTCCTTCCCAGCAGCTCAGCACTGGATCTATAGGCACCATAAGTGCCAACCCTGTGTTTCTCTTTAACAGCCTGCTCCAGCCAGCCTGCATGGCTGCTGCCCTTCATTCCCCACATAAAGTTCTGCTCACTTCCTCCTTCTCCTTCCCAACAGCACTTGCAGAGATCAGCTCATCCACTTCTGCTTCCAGCATGCCCACCCCACGTTCACCCTGGCAACCTCTGCTTCTCAAGCCCATTGCTTGAGGCATTTTTGGTAATCACAGAATCACAGGATTCCTGAGTTTGGAGGGTCATCTCATCCAACCCCCTGCAATGCAGGGACCTTTCATCCAATGTGGGGCTTGAACCCATAACCCTAAGATTAAGAGTCTTAAAAAGGTAAAGGACCCTGGACAGTTAAGTCCAGTCAAAGGAGACTATGGGGTTGCGGTGCTCATCTCGCTTTCAGGTTGAGGGAGCCGGCGTTTGTCCACAGACAGCTTTCTGGGTCATGTAGCCAGCATGACTAAACCACTTCTGGTACAATGGGACACCGTGAGGGAAACCAGAGCAGACGGAAATGCCATTTACCTTCCCACCGCAGTGGTACCTATTTATCTACTTGCACTGGCATACTTCGAACTGCTAGGTTGGCAGGAGCTGGGTCAGAGCAACAGGAGCTCACCCCATTGTGGGGATTTGAACCACCAGCCTTCTGATCGGCAAGCCCAAGAGGCTCAGTGGTTTAGACCACAGCTCCACCTGCGTCCCTTAAGAGTCTTATGCTCTGCTGAATGAGTTATTCCACCCCAAAGAGTCTGATGTTTTGCTGATGGCTTGCCCTTATCAAACAAACCAAGCCATTATCAGCATTTTGTTTCTTCAAAACGCACTCCCAGCAAGCTTTTGCCAGGCTGGACTCAATAATAGCCAGTTTTATTTCCCAGCCCCTGGTAAAGTTATGTATTTAAGAGTTTGCTCAAGTCCTAACCCTTCACCGAATGTAGAGGTGAAGGGGATCTGGCCCTGTAACTCATAACAATATATTACTGAAAATAACATACAGTAATTATGAAACAAAAAATGAATGTAAAGATTGAGTGTCATTGAGCCTGTGTCATTAGCAGTGATATAGCATGGGATGGTTGCTCTGGGCGTAAACTTGTTAGGGGCACAACATTTCAGCACCTGGTGCTGCCTCAATAGAGCTGTGCTCTTCTGTTGCTGAGTTCTGTTGGAATGGCTTCTTCCTATAAATCAGGAAGTGACCTTTCTAGACAACAGAATGACTCTTGTTTTCTCATCTTTGTGGCTGTGATCTCCTGGGTGACACAAATGCCATTAGGCCATATATGTTCAAAGTCTGTTTTGGGGGCCAAATAGGTTTAATCCAGCCCCTGTGGCAGTTCATTTCCTGGGGTAAAATCCTAAAAAACCCTCAACAACTTCAATCCTAAAAAAAGCTCAACAATGTTGGTTGGCCCTTTGGCCGGCCCTCACGGCCCTTTACTTCATCAAATCTGGCCCTCTTTGAAAAAAGTTTGGACACCACTGCAGGCGGTCAAATGTGTATGCATACTCTGTCCGTTTCAGACCCCCTCCTTGTGGCCTGAGGTACTGGCAACCCATGCTATGCCACTGGTCATTAGTGACTTTCACTGAGATACTCTGAAAATGTATGTCAAGGAAAAGGCAAGTACACCAGTCTATGGGAGGCACCAAAGCCCCTCTTCTCAGTGTTCACATGCTTGGAAAGCACAGGTGAAGAGGCAGCAGCAGCAGCAGCAGCCGCAGGAGCACAGGAGAGGAGACTGAAAAGGAGCAAGTTGCTCTAGAGGTCAGCAAGAATGTGGATCTTAATAGATGCCCAAGAATGCCAACTCCTGATATTATTCAAATATTATATAGTCTATTTTTCTCCATGCATATAACTGGTACAGCATAAATATGTAGTATGTAAAGCAGGCCACCTAGAATAGTCATTTAGAGAATACTACAGAAGGAAGGGGGGAAATTAAGTTAATGGGATTAGCTTTCAAATTACAATGAATGATTAAAGTTTTTGAGACTAAAGCCAAAGATCAGCTTGAATACGTTTGATGTAATTCTAGGGTAATTGTGCTGCTCTGATAGACCAAGTGATATTTAATATGTCATATTAAATTAATTGTAATGACCAAGTGTTCATTTGGGCACTGTCATAAAAAGTTGTTAATTAGCACCAAACTTTTAATAAGCTTAGCTGATTAAGGTTTGATTTTTCCGAATCTTTTCCTCCTATGCCACACTCAACATGCAAACTGACGCATGATATGCCACAACAGGTTAGCTGGTTTCTCCTGCAGTCCTAATCACTATGTAATGTTATCCTCTTCCAAGAACTTCTAAGGTTTTGCTCTTGGCATTGATTCTGGATACTCAAGTGCCTGCTGTGGTCAGGAGTTTCTTTTGTTCACCTTCAGCTGTGCCCCTTCCTGGGAAAGGTGGACTTGGCCATTGTGATACATGCCTTGGTCTCCTCCTGATTAGTTTACTGCAATGTCCTATAAGTGGAGCTGTCCTTGAAAAGCGTTTGGAAGCTGCAGCTGGTGTAAAACTACTTTTTGGTGTGTGTTTTAGGAAAAATAGTATGCTGGTTTTATGACAACTGCGGATTGATTTCCAAGGTCTATTCTAGATGATGGTGCTTGAATACAAAGCCCTAAACAGTATCTGAAATACATACACACACACACCCTATGAAACTGCCCAGAGGTTGTGATCATCTCAGAGATTCTGCTACACACACCACAAAAGAAGTGTAGTTTCTGTGGCCACACCCTGGCTGTGGAATTTCCTCTTGAAAAATGGTATGATGGAAGGAAGGAAGGAAGGAAGGAAGGCCACTGATGCTTTATCATTTAGTGTTCCATTTTCCTCCTATACATGTAAAAGAGGATGGGGAAATATACACAATACACACAACTCCTTAGAAATGTACAGATTCCCTGCCACATACATATACCTGGACATATATACTCCGGACACACACTAAGCTGTCTACATCACGCAATAGCTGATTGAATGAATTGACTCTTGTGTTTTCTCCTCACTGTCATGTTAAAGTACTTTAAACTGTGTTGTTTCACCGTCTTAGACATAGAAATCCAAACTGGTGTTTTTCTAAGAGTGTGAGTCTGATACAGTTTTTTCTAATGATTGTTTTGACTGAAAATAACTGACCAACCTCATCACAGACTATTTACCGACCAAAACATTACCCATGATTTATCCCGCTGAAGCCTGGCTTCTTTCTGTTCAGTAAATTATGTGTTTTCTTGGAGTGTGATTAACTACAACAGTGAAAAGGAAAAGGTCAACTGACCTCTTGAGCAACATTCATTTGTGTGGCTGGGACTGTCAAATAATTTGTGAAGAACCACACAAAGCATTCAATTAAGCTTGTAATAATAGTTGCAGCTCCCTGCATGGACATTTATTCTATCACTCGACTACAGTAAACAAATTAGCAGCAAATCTTCTGTGAGGCATGTATTCAGTGTCTGCTGTGTTTCTGATTTGTAGCTGTGGTCTCTTGTTATTAATCAATAATATTGAAAACATATAGATTAATACTAAGATGCCTCAGTGCTTTTTCAGTCATTTGAGCCATATGTTCTGTTCTGTTTCCAAAATGCCTGAAATGTGGATAATTTGAACAAACACAAGTCATGGATGGCCAAACCTCCCTCCCTACAGAGGCTGCAGCACAAACCAGAGATCTTTTAAAACAAAATATACAGCTTTAGGAACATATTCTTACATGACTGAACATTGTTCATTGTGCGCCCACATGCAGTAGGGGTGGGGTGTGAGGTAACAATAATGACTTTCTAGCCTGAGGTGGTTTTTAAATGACCACAAATTTATTGGTTATGACTCCCAGAATTTGGCAAGGCATAAGGCAACTGTCCAATCATCAAGCAACCTGAGTGCTGACTGATGTCACCATCCTCACTGAAGTGCTGGGATGACGTTCAAGAGAATTGCCTGACTCTTGGGCCTAGCATGCTATAAAGTACCCCAGAGAGGACCCTTCGAGCAACCTGAGAGTGTAACAGCCACAACAGCCACCTCAAGCTAGGACTTTAAGGTAACACCCAAGACCCTTCAAAGGGATCTCCCACTGGGAAGTGAAGTGTCCTCCTCTAGCTACCCCAACTGTGGATTTGTCCAATGCCTCTACTGACAAATTGTGACAGGTTCCAGCACAGGTAACGCCAACAAACAATATTGCTACCGGGGAGGCTCAATCATATGTCTGCATAAAAAAATTCTCCCCAGACTTATCATTAAGCAGCTAGCTTCTGTCCTCAACAATGAGAACTCCAGCCTAAAATAGGGTGGGTGGGCAGGGAAGTCAGCCAAATGTGGACCCTGATGTGAATCCTCTATTTATGGTCCAGCAGTGGACCAAGAGTGGTCTGCTACCAGCCCCCAGGTACTGCTGATGGGATGCTGGGGCAAGGCCTGCCCAGGCAATGGTACTGTTGACTGATGGTCCTCCTCACAAGTTACTGGCCTCGTACCTTGGGTGATCAGGGGTTTTCCCTGCCTACACACAGGAGGCCCAAACTAAGCTTTGTGGTGGCTGGAAGATCCATGGCATGTCCACCCATACACTCTAAGGGGAATTTAAAATGGCCAAAACTTTATTGGTAACCTTGCAGGACTTCAGGCAATCTGATTGCTGGCCAGTGTCATCCTCCTAGCCCAAGTGCTGAAATACCATTCAAGAGAGTTGCCCATTTCCCACTCATACCCTGGTATGAATTGCTCCTGTGGGTCCTTCAAGCAACCTAGGTGTGTGACTTTCATTAGACCATTTCCCCCAAAACCTAGTACCCTCCAGATATTTTGGACCATAGCCAACATGGAGAAAAACACATTGGACGTACAGTTTTAAGTTCATCTTTTTCATAGCCTTAGGGCCTAAGAACAGGTGGAGTAATTTAAATTAAATGTGCTCCCCTCCCCAGCTGCTGAATTCTGCACACAGTACAAAATTCTGCATATTTCCTTTACTTGTGCGTGGGATATGCATAACCCTGCTTATGGTGTCTTTCAAAACGTTCATCTGTTTGTGTATTAGGAATATATTTTATGCTTGCATCTGTTATACAAGGACAATTGAGCAGTAAGTGGAGATAGATGAATGTGCTTTCATTTCCTCCTAGATTTCCCTCTCCCTTCCTTTAAATACAGCATGAATTGTGCATGCTGCACATTTTCAGTTTGCAATTGATCCTACTTTGTAGGAATCTTCTGTATTTTCTGAGTTATTCTTTCTCATTATGAAAGTTGTTAGGGCTCCTCTTGGGAATATGTACAGTTAAACATTATACAATGGAGACAAGAAAAATTATAACTAAGAGGTATTCGTTTCAACAATATTGAACTGGATGGAGAGTGAGGGAGCAAGGGAGATAAGAATATAAGGAGCTCTGCCAACCAGAGCAATAAACACATTCAGTGTGTAGGCTTTTTGTTTATACCTTTTTTGGAGCATGTAATGTAGAAACAAGGATTTCAAGCCAGCACAATTTACAGCAAGAACATAAGAAAAGTCTTGCTGGATGAGAGCAGAGATCCATCTGCTCTAGAATCCTGATTCTAGATAGATTCTTCCAGGAAGCCTACAAGAAGTCAATAGATGTCACTTGTTGCCCATAAGAAGAGCCTGTTGGATCAGGCCAATAGCCCATCTAATCTGACATCCTATTCCCACAGTGACCAACAAGAAAGTCCTTTAGTGAACAGTAGGTATACATTTTGGTAATACCTAGGTATATATGTATTTTGTTTTTCTAGCTTGATCAAAAGTATTTATTATTTCATTACAGGTAGATAGTTAAGAGCTTAGGCGGCTTCAGCAGCGGGTTCCTGGCGCTCCCCAGAATTCAGCGCCCGGGTGCCCCACACCCTTTGCACCCCCGAGTAAAGACGGCCCTGTATGACAGTTGAAGAACACATTCCATCCAGCCAAAAGCACTTGAGAGGATGTGGAACAGGGCAAGTGAAGGATGAGGCTTCAGGAGAGTCCTGAGGGAGGGTCACATTCTGCCCCCAGACCTGAGGTTCCCCATTCTGGCTTAGTGAACCATATCAAGCTGGTTGTGGCAGCGATCTGACTTCCTTGTACCTGTGCCTCTACTAAGGACTGACATTATTTCAGGGGCAGAAGCTTAGCTTTAATCTAATGAGACAATGGAACTGGAATCATATAATTACTTGCGAATTATTATTCTGTACTTGAGGAAATAGTAAACCCCAGAACAACTGAGAAACAGAAGGCCTGCAGGCACTTCTCTGGTATTAATTTGAATATTCAGTAATTGAAAATTATAATCTTACGTTAACAACTACTTAAGTACTATAAACCCAATCACATCAAAATAAAATAAATTAAAACATGCCCGCTCTTGAAAGAACATGTAGTTCAAGAAGTATTTATCACTAATGTACTATGACGACTACAATAGCCTCATTTTAAGTGCCAATTTTGTCATCAGGTTTATTTTGAATTCTTACAACAGTTTCAGTTATTGTTTTGTGCATATTTATTGTTTCAGTGTTGGGAAGCTGTCTTGAAATAATTGATATAAGGCAGTATATAATTTTTTTAAGGAAACAAATACATAAAATAATAACTTTACATGTGATGCAGGTCGTGCTCACTTTAAGGCGGTTGTGTGCCCCATGTTACAGAGGTCTGTCATTGATTTGAAAGGCTGTCAGAGACAGTTCTCTGTTTAAAGGAATCCTCTGTTTGGAGGGGTGTGCAGTCCAAGCTTGGTTTACAGACAAAGGGAGGACAGTAGGGGCCTGAGAGGTTCCTTATCAACAGCACCCAGACAGCAGCCTGAGCAGGATGCACAGAACAGTGTTAGAAACTGAAATATGAAAGCTAGGAGCTAAATGGCACCTTAAACCTAAGTTATGGACGCAACAACGGAATGTCTAGGAGCACTTTTTAATAACAAGAATACAAAACTGAAAATGAATGAACTGCAGCTAAAATATTATGTTCATTTTTCATATGGTCTAGTCCTTCCCCTGCCCACCCCCACAATATTTTTAAGAGGGTCTCTTCTCCGGTCTTCAGTGGCTGAAAGTGGGGAGGCAGAAAAAGGTCCTCCTTTCCTTCCACTCTGCAGTTTTAATCTGAAATCTTAGGCTCAGTACTGCGCCCAGAGATCAGAAACTGCTCACACTAATGAAATTCCCTGTCGCAAAATGCTCTTAGAACAATGGGAGTTTCGAACAGAGGTCACCTGGTCACCCCACTATGGTAAGATGGCATGCATTTATTCCTATTTAAATCACAGCTGTTATTTCTAAATGGGCACCTATAAATATACATTAGCATGTGCAAATTTTATTCAAAACTGCATCCTTCTTTGTGGCAATAGCTTCCCTGCCTGGTTTATAAATGCAATTTGTGTGCTCCTTCCCATCAAGAATGGGTAAAAAGAGGGTAGAAATCAGATATCCATTTTACCTGTAAGAGAGCCTCCACACCATGTGGTCTTCCCCTAAGAGAATTAAACTGAGGAAAATAATCAGCAAAGCTGCAGGTTTGTAGTCTGTCTGGATACCAATGGCCATGGATCTAGTCCCCTCCTCTGCCCTAGCTTGGAATTATGAGTTGTCTGGCAAGAGGCATCTGTGCCATGCTACTGACCCCTAAAGTTGCCTAGCAACCAAGAGGGTGCAGTTTAGGCCTAGTTCTCACCGAAGCGATAAATCTTTCTCTAGGCTGTAGCACTTCATACTGATATGTGCTCTCTTTTATCTTTCCTGAATCTCCCAGCATTCTGTTTCATTCTCTGTTCACTTTCTCCTTGCCTTGCATGATTTCATAGACTTCTATCATGTCCCCTCTTACTCGCTTCTTCTCTAAACTAAAAAGTCCCAAATGTTGATGATGGATTTTTCGGAGCTGGCCGACCTGACTGGAAGAGTCCGCAACCAGAAGGAGGAGTACCAGGAAGAATGGATGAAATTTGAAGATTATTTGGCTAAATATGTTAAGATAATTTAATTGGGAAAGCTTGCAAATATTAGATAGGCTTAAGTTTTAAATATGTAAGGATAGGATTCAAGATGTTTAAAGCTAATTTAGAAAGAATGAAAGATGTTAAGTGATAAAGTTAATTTTTTGAGAAAATTGATTTTGGAAAACTGTTAAAATTATATATAATGAAATTCAACCAAGGGGATTTGAGGAAGTCGTTTAATAATGTTACCAAGATTGGTTTAATTATAGATAGGATGTATGTGTGTTTTTGTTTGTTTGTTTGTTTAAAATTTTTGGGAAATTAATAAAAAAAATGAAGGGGAAAAAAGTCCCAAATGCTGAAACCTTTCTTCAGAGAGGAGTCGCTCCATCCCTTTGATCATTTGGGTTGGCCATTTTCATGTTTCCTCTTTACAAGGGAAATGTAACAGATATCTGGGAACAGGTCCATCTTTACCGGGGGTGCAAGGGGTGTGGGGCACCCGGCACCAAATTGGGGGGGGTGCCAGGCACCCACCGCTGAAGCCGCCTAAGCGTACTGTATTGAGCTGCTATGCGGTAGGCAGGCAGTGCAAGATCAGTCATGTCAAAGGTGCCGCTGACCCAGAGTGAAACATTGCAAATTGTGTTTTAATTTAATTTAATCACTTACAGTTCAAATACGTTTAGAAAGTCTTGCTCACCAAAGCTTGGAAGAGGGGGAGTGACAGGAAAGAGGGAGAGAAAGACAACACGCTTATCTAGTGACGGGAGCGCGCACAGGCTCCGGAACCTTCCCAAGAAGAACTTGTATATGCGCTCTGTCAAGGGCCCTCCCAGCTCCTTGAGAAATAAGGTTGCTCCCACAATAAAGGCTGCCCGCGATGGCTCTCCCACGCATGCGCACAATGCCTGCCCATCTCATCTTTCAGACACCTCCCTACGACCATAAGCGCATGTGTGGAGCCTTTACACTGACTCCCAATGTGTTCTCTGTCTTCTTTAGAAAAGCTGGTTTTAAACAAAAAACCTCCTTTTGGAGCCACACAGACATGAGCACTATTTATCAAATGATAATAGTGACATACGTATAATAAAAGTTAATTTGGGGGCTAAACTAAATTTGGGGGCGCTGGGCAGATCTTTGCACCCCGGCGGCACATATGCTAAAGATGGCCCTGTCTGGGAAATCTCTTTAAGCAGCAGTTCTCTAAAGTTTCAGACAGGAGACATTGCCAGCTTGAGACCCCTGGCAGCAGGCAGGGAAGGACAGCTATGTGCCCCCTCAAAATTGTGTGCCTGGGGCCACGGCCCCCTACACCACCACCCCAAACTATGTCCTTGAACTTCTGCATGCAAAACTACTGTGGGAAGGAGATTTTGGGGAGGGAGAAAAAGGGGTTTAGAGACTCAAACCCTGGTGGTGGGTATGTTTAATTTGAGTCCCCTTGGAAGTAGTTTGCTTATATCAGAGGCAATGTGATTCGAGCTGGGAGGAGGGATTCCCTGTGTGTGTTTTTAATTGATTCATCATAAACTTATGTACAAACTAACGCATACCCATACAAACAACAGAACCATGCATGGAGGAATTCTAGTACTCCAATATGGCCTGAAGGACTGTGGCAGTGGGGAAATCAGGGCCCAAACTGATCAGCCATAGGGCTTTCTCTGTGCTCCGTATCAGTATCAATTTCTATAGTAACATTTATCTATTTGCACAAAACATGTTGAAGGGGCTATTCTCAGCAAAACACATGCTGAGAACAGTGTGGTGCCAGATGGAGCTTTAATGGCTGTCATTGCACTTGCTGCCTTTTTGGCAGGCAACCTGTCTCCAGCATCTGCTTTGCTTCTTGATGGGCTTAAGCTTCTTTTCTTTATAGTGCATGCTAGTTCAAGTAGGGTGCCCATTCCATATCTGCCTGAGATTGCCCTTGGGCTGCTCAAGGGAATTGGCTGGCAAATTCACTGTCAATATATTGTGCGTGGAGGGATGGTTGAACACAATTTCTCATCTCCTTGACAATCAATCCCGGTGAGTTTTCCAATTTACCCTCTGCAAAAAAAATAAACCTAAAAAGTTACAATGCATACAGTGGTACCCCGGGTTACAGACGCTTCAGGTTACGGACGCTTCAGGTTACAGACTCCACTAACCTGGAAGTAGTACCTCAGGTTAAGAACTTTACCTCAGGATGAGAACAGAAATTGTGCAGTGGCAGCACAGCGGCAGTGGGAGGCCCCATTAGCTAAAGCGGTACTTCAGGTTAAGAACAGTTTCAGGTTAAGAACGGACCTCCGGAACGAATTAAGTTCTTAACCAGAGGTACCACTGTATTATATAGACATATGAAGTAATCATGTTTTATGTTCTAAAGTAAGGGTAGGGAACCTGTGGCCCTTCGGGTGTCATTGGTCTCCAACTCCCACCACTGGTCAATCTAACTCAGTATTATCCAGTGACCGGCAGTGGCTCTCCAGAGTTTCAGACAACAGTCAGAATTGAGGGCTGTTATCGTCCAGCAACGTCTGGAGGGACACAAATTGCCTGTGCCTATTAAGCTGCATGCTTCCATATGTGCTTAGTCAACATGGCCATTTGTTTAACTTTACACAGGGGGTTGGTTTCTAAGAATCTGTCCTTCTAGGAACATATTCCCCATCAATGGCTGCTGGGTTGCTTGGACCCCACCAGCTGTCTGAGAATGCTACTGTTGGGGCTGGTGGCAATCATGGAGGTAGTGCAGAGGATTCTGGGGAGTGTTTTAGAGCACACACAATCCATCCTGGAAGTTCATAGAATCATAGAATTGTAGAGTTGGAAGGGATCCCAAGGGTCATCTACTTCAACCCCCTGCAATGCACTCCTGCTGAGTCTCATCGCTACTCTGAGTTTCACTTTAGAGTGAAAGATCAGCAGTGAGCAACTGAGGTTCCTCAGGTTCAGCCCTTGACCACTCCAAAGGGAGATAGGAAGAGATTCTGCCAGTCTGTATAGACACTACAGTACTGATCTAGATGGACTAAAGGTATAAGGCAGTTTTCTACTTTTCTGCTAAGCATTCAGGAAAATCCAGGGCTCTCCCAAACACAGTTTGAAAGCTACTTCCATAAGCCTCAATCCAAGAAAGCTAAGCCCCTTTGATGGGTTTCACAAGCCCACACTGTTTTACATAATCTCCACCCCATGAGCCTCATGGTTGAAGGGAAATTCGATGCCTGGTCTTCCTGCCTCAGCCCCAACACTCTAACACAGCCTTCCTCATCCTGACATTCTCCATATGTTTTGAACTACAACTCCCATTAGCCATGCTGACTGGGGGCTGGTGGGAGTTACAGTCCAAAAAAACCTGTCTGGTGACAGGCTGGGGGGAGACTGCTCTAGCCACTGCTATCAGAAGAACAGGAAAATTTATGACATGCTTTTTAACCCCATTACCTTTCATTGAAAGAAAGCCAGCTTTGGATTTTTTTTGGCAAGGAAACACTGATACGGAGCCAACATTTGTCTTAAATAAAATAAAGTAAATGCACTGAATATATGCTTAAGAGAACAGCAGCTAGCATAAAACTATCGCAGTCTCTACCCAGCTCAGTTTCTTGCTTCCTTTCACTGATGTTTGGACCTACCAGATCTGAAGGGAGAAAAGCTGGAGGTGTATAATTTGAGTAGTATTATTGACCATGTAATCACAGCATGAAAAATCGTGCATTGCAATCAATTGCTGACGTCGTCAAAAAGGCTAAAGTTTGAATTAACAAATATTCTCCCTTCCCCAGATCAAAGCTAAGTCAGATGAAAGGGAGACATGAATAAACTTTCTGTGCTGCTTCATTTCTGTCCCTCCCTATTTATCTTGAACATTTGCCTCCTCTTAATTTGTCATCAATTAGTAATCTGCCCCACATCCTAAAGTCACCCAAAAAGTAATGAACTAAATTAGCTGAAAAAGCAATGTTCAATGTTTCCATTAGGCTACAGCGGCTCAGTTTGAGAATCCCGCAAAATGCAGGGTTGATGAAGCCCTTTTTCTAGCCTGGGGGGGGCACATTCCCTCTAGGGTCACATGTCATTTATGGGCACGGCAAGAGGCAACAATGGGCAGAGAGGGAGGCAGAAGTGGGTGGACCAATAGATGTGGCTGACATCTATTTTCAGGCAGAAAAATACATTGGGACTGGCCCAAAGACCATCTGTTCTCCATCTTGCCCTCCAATAATTAAGCCACAAGAAAACAACATGTGCCTTCAGAGGAGGCACTTAAAGAACAAATCATTGAAGTATACTCATAAAAGCAAGCCAAGCCAGGCTGCTTCCCAATATGGTAACTGCTATATATAGTACGGAGCCACATCCAGAATCTTTGTGAATGTTTCAGTTGCATTGGTTTCAGTTGCCGAAGTTCAGTTTTCTACTACCTGAAACAAATGAAGCTTTCCACAGCTAGTGCTATTGAGAGTATACAGAACCTACTTTCCCCATATTTCTTAGTAAGAATAATTTTTTATTAACCGACCAATCACATCAAATCAAACCAAATTACATAAATTCCAAATTACACAGCCGAATTTTAAATTTTTGTTGGGGGTACCCATATTTCAAATTTCGAAGGGGATCCAATCAACTTCTTCTCACTGCTGTTTTAATGTCCACAAATCTAACCTTATGATGTTCACAGTACTATCCAGTCCTTTCTTATTGTTTTTCCACATCTCTTGTTGTTATTTTCATATATTTTTCCTTTCTCTTTGTGACCTCTGATAGTCTCCGCAAGCTGGTTAGAACAGTTTGTAATCCTGTGTGGATATTATTTTTTTTATCCAGTAGCCATATCCAGACGTTTTCCATATAACATCACTTCCATACATCAAAACAGTCTTAGCGTCATTAATCTTCACCAATCTGCCTCCTTTCTCAAAACCTCTGAGGAGATTCACCAGGAATGCAGTCTGAAAACAAGTCCATTCTGTCCTCCCGGCTCTAAATCCTTTGGCAAGATGGCGGCTCTGAATTAATTGCTGCGCCATTCCAAAAGCTCTTATTGCTTCTCGATCTCCATAAAGCATACTTTTGGTTAAAGTTTATCTCCACACAGACCTTAATCATCCTGCTTGGGTCAGTTCAACCGACGATTCTAATGAGGGGGGGTTCTTGTAAATCACATAGAAGGAAAGTAAAAAAGGTTTTCCCCCCCATTCAGTCCCGTTGTCAAACATACCCGGCCTTTGGTGTATCTTCATCGTAAAATATTCCTGTTTCTCCAACCCGTCGTCTTCTTTCGCAGAGGTCACTTAAATTAGCAGACTTCACTCCCCTTCTTCACTTGAAATATGTGCATTTGCTTCTTTTGTAATTAATTATTCCAAATTGCTGCAGCTAGTGCGCAATCAGAGATAGCGTCCAGGAGAACCGAGATCCACACGGGGGCATTCTGCCTAGAGCCCTCACCCCCTTATTTCGAATTAGGGGGTGATTTATGGGCACAGCAGGCAAGGGCAGTGTTCCCCATTTCCTTGGGGCAACAAGGGAGGCTGCCTACTCCCATAACAGCCTCTTAATTACCCCCTGTGAGTCGGAGAGATGGTATTGTCGGCCATCTTCCAATGCGCCCCTAGTGGCCCCCTCCTTTCCCCATATTTCTAGGTTTTATTTTGCCTCACTTCAAGATGTTTTATTACTTCCTCTTTCTGTAACTAGAATACGTATGATAAATTTCTCTAATTTGACTCTGCTTCTCTCAGACTCAAATCTGAAATATGCTGAGGAGAAACACACAAAGCAAAAGATCATATTTTGCTAACATGGATCACTCCATTTGAGATTCCTGAATCACAGGGGGTTGGACTAGATGACCCTCGGGATCCCTTCCAACTCTACAGTTCTATGATTCGATTATTCTGGAAGCCATTCAGAAACTCCAGCAGCGGCCTTATAGATCAGAGAGCCATCCTGGAGCTAGGCACTTATAATGATTCAAAATATTTGTGTGCATTGGGACATTGGAGTGACTTATAGAAACAAACACCTGAGTTTAAAATATAAACAAGAGACAGCCATTGGTTGAAGAAACTGGCTTCGTCATCCATCCTTGTTTTCTACTTTGAACTATTTGCTAAATCTGGAGACCGGTGGGCCAAACACAAAAATCTGTCGCATACGCTGATCTACTAAAATGCAAGGTGTTTTAATTAATTACTCACACCTGCATATTTCCAGAAGGGGAAAGTGGGGGTGGGTAGGTGCAGGTGGCCGGCAGGAGAGGGGGTGGAGAGAGAAACGCATCTAAGCTGGACAATATTTATGTTTATACTGTCATGCCGACAGCCGAGCTGCTGTTAAGCTTGAGTTGAGACTTCAATTTAAAAGTCAGATGTGCAACATTTATTATCTTCCAAACCATTTCAAACTGCCAGGCTGAAACCTGGCAAACAACTTATCAACTGGGGTATAAATCTTGCTCAGAAAAGAGCGCACAAAATTTATTCCCTTTAAAAAGTGACAGAGGAATAAAACTCATGGTGTCCTAGGTAGCCCTGGGGCACAGCAATCCACACGGGGAACTGAGGAAGCATGAAGCAGCATATTTCATACCCTCCAACATTTCTCAGATGAAAATAGGGACATCCTATTCTACATCAGGAAGTTTCTGCTGTGTTCGATCTCCCCCACACATAGATGTCATAGACACGGGGCTTTTTTCAGCTGGAACTCACTGGAACTCAGTTCCAGCACTTCTCAGGTGGGTTCCACTGCCATTCTAAGAGAACAAGGGAAGGTGTTCAGGGAGAGTTCCGGCACCTCTTTTTCTAGAAAAACAGCACTGAATATATACACATATACACCTATCACCTTGAGGCAATTACAACCTCTCTGTCTCACCAACCACACAGGATTGTTTTAAAGAAAAAATGTGCGAGGGAAGGGATGGTGTACAACATCTTCAACAGATAAATGGAATGAAACAACATTTTAGCTTTAAGCTGCCTTGAGTCCCTGTCAGGGAGAAAGGTGGAATACTACTACTACTACAATGGAAACTGTGAGATCAGGAACATACCAGAGAGTAAATCCTCTGGAACTCAGTGGGACTTAGTTCTGAATTAAAATGCTTAGGATTGCAGTGTAAGGCTGTAGTCTTTATGTAGTTACCTGGGAGTAAGCTTCACTGAATACAGTGGGACTTACTTCTGAGTAAACAGTGTAAGGCTCCATTTACAATAAATGCATGTTTCCTAAAAAATAATAATGGCTTGCTGCCCTCCAACATTTCCCCGATGAAAATAGGGACATCCAAATAAAAAGCAGGACATTCTGGGATCAAATCAGAAACCAGGACAGCTTCTGTAAATCCGGTACTGTCCCTGGAAAATAGGGACACTTGGTGGGCCTGGTATTCACTAGTGCATTCCAAAGGAGGACCAACAAGAGCTGGGTAAAGAATGCGACCCATCAGAATATTGCAATGGCTCTCAGAGCAGAGCTGCTGCTGCCTGCTTTATTCTGCTCTGAGATGCATCCTGTAGAAACAGTTCCAGTGAGAAGAGCAAGGATTGGGGGGGGGGGTGAGGAAACACAGCCTTTTTATTTTCAGTTTCTCTTCACTGGCTGCTTAGATGAGCACCCAGGGACCTTGGATGCCTGGCCTGCTCTTAAATAGCATCTTTAATTGCTGCACATGACATTAAGTTCATCCAAACAATTCGGCAAATAACAGTTGATGAATGGCATTCTTTAAAGCTGTGCGGAATGAATGGATGGAGACAAATGGCCATAATCCAACACAAATGTAAGCACTCATGTCCCCATTGATTTCAATAGGCTTAAGTACATTTCTGTGCTAAATTGCGGCCAGCGTTTCCTTTTTCTGAGGAGGAGTGCGAACCGTGTCAAAGGAAAATAAATGGAGGGTGGCGACAGTTTGTGTGCACATACTGCCTTAAATATATGTTCAGTAAGGGTGCTTTTTACAGGACGAACATGCTGATAGGTGGTTCAATATTTCATGCTTAATTATCAAGAAAGCTACTGTATTAAAGTGGCACACTGTGTGTCATAAAAAAGTTCATATCACATCTATCCCAAACTTATTTTGCATGTTCTTTTATTAAAGAAGCCCAACAGTTATTTATTTCTGGTTCTTTCATCTTAAATAGGGCATATTCCCAATCCTCAGTGTAACTGTTGGGGCACTCCTGAGGTAGTTTTTCTTAAAATATAAATTTACATTTTTGAAAGTGAATGCTCATCATTTGCTATTGCTGCAAAGGGGTAGAAATGCCACCAAGTGTTTCATTTCCAATATAAGAACTGAAACACAATCGTCCTAGCCCTCGTTTTAGTTTCAGGTTCTTAGCTGCCATACCAAGAGGCACCATTTTCTCATAACTGTAACTAAACTATACAGTCGTACCTCAGAAGTCGAACAGAATCTGTTCCGAAAGTCCATTTGACTTCCAAAGCATTCAGAAACCAAAGTGTGGCTTCTGATTGGCTGCAGGAAGCTCCTGCAGCCAACTGGAAGCCGCAGAAGCCCCGTCAGACATTCGGCTTCCAAAAATAGTTCGCAAACCGGAACACTTACTTCCGGGCTTGTGGCCTTCAGGAGCCAAAACATTCGAGAACTAAGCTGTTCGAAAACCAAGGTACGACTGTATTATTTTCCTACTGAGCTTTGTGCCCCCTGCATTCCCATCACCCACTATGAATTGGAGCAACTGCATGTCTAGACTCTCACGTGATGTAAGCTATTGATTTCCAAAGGTTCTAAATTGCACGGGGAGGTTCCACAAGTACAGGAAGACGCCTTCTTCAGTCACCTTTTAACTCTTGGACACTTACAGGTATGGGAGTAGAGCTGTCATGCATCTCTCCCCTCCACTGCTCATGCCTGAATAGGGCTTAAGGAATTGCAGTAAGCAACAGAGAGCCAGTGGGGTGTTGTGGCTAGAGCGTTGGACTACAGCCTGGGCAACCAGGGTTCAAATCCTCACCCGGCCATGAAGCTCACTGGGTGACCCTGGGCCAGGTACACCCCCTCTGCCTAACCTGCATCACAGCAATATTGTGGGGATTAAATGAGGAGGAGAACCATGACCACCATCTTAAACTCAGTGGAGAAAAAGCTGGGATAGGAATACCATTTTTAAAAAGCTGGGCATGCCCAAAGATAGTAGGGTTTACAGTGGTACCTCAGGTTAAGTACTTAATTCGTTCCAGAGGTCTGTTCTTATCCTGAAACTGTTCTTAACCTGAAGCACCACTTTAGCTAATAGGGCCTCCTGCTGCTGCTGCTCCGCCAGAGCACGATTTCTGTTCTCATCCTGAAGCAAAGTTCTTAACCCGAGGTACTATTTCTGGGTTAGTGGAGTCTGTAACCTGAAGCGTATGTAACCCAAGGTACCACTGTAGATCCTTTGTCATGTCAACCATTCAAACAGTGCAGGCACAAAAAAGAGAAATTACTGAATCTCAGTTTCGGTTATTAAAAGGTTACAATTCCATTGATTCCAAGTCAGGGCTTGTGGATGTGCTGGATTCTGTGTCTGGGCAGATTTATTATTGAGTTTCACTAGCATCAGTAAACCTCACAGGAGGTTCACTTGCCACAGGATAGAGGTCTGATCTGGGGTGTTGGTTGGGGTTTTTGTTGTTGTGGGGGAGGGGGTTGTTGGTGTTGTTTCCTGTATCTTTATTTTAGATCTTCTTGTGATCTGTGTGGAAATGGTTCCGTTTGGTTGTGTGTATTTTAATGTTTTATTTATTTTTCATGACTACTTTTGTTTAAAAATGCTGTCATTTCTTTTAGGTGAACAGGGAGATGGGGGAAGGCATTTGCTTATCCTTAACTCAATGTTTCTTTGTGGGGTAGGAGCGGAATAAAAGGCATTTCTTTTGCATCTGATATCTACTTTGGGAACAATCCACTAGGAAATCTCCCATGCAAACACCCATTGAAAAGAAATCCTGCTGTTTTGGTATTTACATCAGTGAGGCTTGCTTGCTAGCAGATTGGGCATAAATATAGCCACGTGCAACACAATTTTTCTGATAGAGCATAAGGCCTCCTTTAGGAGGAAGGGTAAGGTATAAATTCAACCAATAAATAAGGCGCTGGAAAGATTTACTAGCTCAATATGAGAGTTAGTACAGTTTAGCTAACGGTAATGAGAAAAAAATTATACTCAGTGCTGTTTGGTATGCCAGCTAAGAACCTGAAACTAAAATGAGACTGGAGGGTGTGATGAATTACATCAAAAAGCAAAACAGGTGTGACATAAAGCTACATTATCTAAATGAGAGATTTGTGCTTTCATAAATTGATTTATAAACTCATTTTATTTTTAATTAAATTTTGGACAGCAAAAGTAAAATATCTTCACCTTACATTCTGCCAGACAGTCCTGATTCTGTACTTCATTATTTTTCTGCTTGCTCAAAGCGACGAGAATGACAAGACAAGAGAATTTCTCTTTCCGCCTAGAGAATGACAGAGGTAATAATAGGCAGCAAAACTGCAGATACAGTGAAAGATCCATGGAGCTGTGGTATATAACTAAAGGAAATTAAGTGGATAGATGTTCCTGGCACATTTGAGATAGGACATTGCACTTAGTTCTGCTTTTGAGCTCACAGAATAAACCTGTGCATTTTGTTGTTCAGCAACTCTGGAGTTTTGTTGTAATTATATGTCTATCAACTTAACATGAAATGCATTCCTTTTTGTTCCAAAGAGGTCATTTATTGGTATATTGCACCAATGTTCAGGTAAGCTGGACATGTTCACACATCTTCTTTGCTGATTCCATTTTTGAGGACTATGAATTCTTCCCTTTCTGAGTTTCGGTATGGACTGACCTGATCCAAGCCACCCAGAGTAAAATGCAGGTTAGTTATACCTACCAAATTTTGCACATCCTGAAAGTTGAGAAACATTTTTTCTTGGGTTTAAAATATGCATCAAAATGAGTTTAAAACTGTGTGCTGTATTATCAGAAGAAGAAAATGTTAGAAATGCATACAGTGGATTTGTCCATTCCTTTTGAGGACTGCAGCACAGATTACATTTCGCATATGGAGGAGAACTAATGCAAAAATATTTTTCTTCTTGATCCCCACTTTCTAATTATACCTCTGTGCTAAGGGATTTAATAGGCAGAAGTGTTGCTACATCTTTTAATTAATCAGTATTTATGTACTTGTCTTATGAGCATTTGTTGCCTGCCAAAGCTCTGATCCAAATATTTTTGTACACAATAGCAATGAAATCACCAGTCTGTAGTGATGCTCCAAACCGCAGGAGAGTAGCCAGCAATGCTCCAAGACCCAGCTCCAGTGGAAAACCCCAAGTCCCTGCTTGGAATACAGTGGAATGCTCCAAGACCCATTGATTTCAGTGGTGCATAATTGCAGTTATCTTAGTCCACCTCACACACTTTCTTTTCCAAAAGAATAGCCATAAAATTAATTGCACTTTTGTTTTCCTCATGATTACATGAACTCTGACTATCTGGAAATGTCTCCAGCATAGGAGAAGAGCTGCAGATACAAGCAAAACCCAAACCAGAAGCATTATGAGAGGAAAACAATTCCAAGTGAACAAGCCCCAAATGTCACTCATTACATCACCAAGTGGGATGGCTGAAATCCGTTCATTTGGTACATCTATACACATTGACAGCAAATTTTCTGGGTGAAATTTTGTGTGTTACTGCTCTGTTAGTAAAGTACCTTCATTTTACATTAATGGACCCATCCTTCAAAGCAAATTAGGTAAGGTAAAGATAAAGGGACCCCTGACCATTAGGTTCAGTCGTGACCGACTCTGGGGTTGCGGCGCTCATCTCGCTTTATTGGCCGAGGGAGCCGGCGTTCAGCTTCCAGGTCATGTGGCCAGCATGACTAAGCCACTTCTGGCGAAGCAGAGCAGCGCACAGAAACGCCATTTACCTTCCCTCCGGAGCAGTACCTATTTATCTACTTGCACTTTGACGTGCTTTCGAACTGCTAGGTTGGCAGGAGCAGGGACTGAGCAACAGGAGCTCACCCCGTTGTGGGGATTCGAACCGCCAACCTACTGATCAGCAAGTCTTAGGCTCTGCGGTTTAACCCACAGCGCCACCCGCGTCCCCATTTGGTACATATTCATTTGGTACATCTATACACATTGACAGCAAATTTTCTGGGTGAAATTTTGTGTGTTACTGCTCTGTTAGTAAAGTACCTTCATTTTACATTAATGGACCATCCTTCAAAGCAAATTAGGTACTTTACAATAATTATTGGTCCCACAAAGTAAGGAGCTTTACATGCACCATGGCCTTGAATGCCCTTCTGCCTCATTGTTGCATGCATAAATGTACAATTTTTAAGAAGCTATCACAGAGTAAATGTCTCCACTGACCTGCTAGAAATAGGTCTCACAAGGGAAGTGGAGTTTTGCATAAGAATGGACATTACAATTAGCAGAGGTTCTGCATGGGAGGGACCTTCACTGCTGGAATTTCCTTTCCTCTCGTGGCGAACTCTCATTCTGAGAAGGAAAAACACGCAGACACTCGAAATGGCTCTCATTAACTGGTGACTTTACTTTGTATTAATGGAATAAAACTGCGAAAGAGCTGGAGTTTGCTGACCTTTGGCCATTGCTATATGGTTTCCGTATTCACTTAGGAAAATGAAATTCTGTATGGACTAAAGTTAACTAGGAAAGTTCTCTGCGGAGCTATAATCACCTTCACTTTTTTTGGAAGCCAAGAAAAACACTGAAACTCAATGGCATGGAGTATATTGATGGTGCTTTGCTGCTAGCTTATTAATGAAGGTGTGAGGGACCTTTTTGTAGCCCAAGAGCTGCATTCCCTCCTGGGCAAACTTCAGAGTGGGTGGGGCAGAGGCAAAAGTGAGTGGGGCACTTGTACAACAGACAATTTCCTACACACTCTCACGCAGTTGTAGAAGTCAGTTGGCCCATAACTTGTTAGACTTGGACCCATCATTTGTTGTCGATACTGCACCACACTTCGACCAGTGCGATCAGCAGAGTATGCACAGCTGTCTTGAAGCAGAAGACCAGAGTCATCCTGCTTTCCAGTAGTCAGCCTTTTCCAGAGTTCCTGGTTAAGAAAAGTCCTCTCCCACTGAGGTGGAATCTACACACATATAAAAACAGTTCTGAAAATGCTTTAAAAAAAAAAGCATTTTTAAAAATACATTGAATTTTCCATAAGGCTCACCATCTCGTGTCACACTGTATATTGCACTTAAAACACACTTAAAACTGTCAGCTGTATAGCCAAGTCCTCAGTTTTATTGTCTCATGGCACAATACAAGCTACCTGAACTTTAAGTGATGGCAGTACATCATAGAAGCCAACTCCTAGGGGCTTTATTGCCCCCCCATAAAGTATTTGAGGAAGCCAGGACCCCGCCCCCCAGCTGATGGGCCTTGCCATTCAAATGGTGTGCGCTCACTGCATTGTGTGATCAGTTATGCAGTTATGCAAGGTGGGGCTTACCTAGGCCCACCAATATTTTAGTCAAGTTGGCATTCCTGCGGTAGATCATTAACTAATCTACTATAATACTGTTCTTCCGATCTTAGAAGTACAGCTCATGTCTAAATGAGCTTGAGTGTGGGTAAGAGATGCAATAGGCATAATCCTGCGCTTGATTTCTAGACAAAGAGATGCTTAGATCATTCTAGCTGTGTGTTCAGACCCAGAAACCTCCCCGCTAAATAAATTCACACTTGACTCAGATTTTAGTTTGGGTTTTGGCAGAATTTAGGCCACAACTTTATTGATTACAGAAAGTGAGTGGTTGCATAGGCTCTGGTTCGACTAGCTCCCTGCCATGCAGGAAGCGATGACCCAGGGTTCCAGCATAGGTCAGCCAAGGGTGAACACCTGGATAGACAGAAAGTCGGGAACAGACTATGTCCACCACTCAGATGTCCCCCTGGACTCAGGCACAGGCACAACCCCCTCTCAAGGGTTGACCAAACCATTTGAGTCCCTGGATTCCTTTAACGGAATACCTTCCACACAGGGATGGCGAGAGCATTCTCCCATCCCTATCACCTGAACCAGAGCCTATCCGCAACCTTACAAGTTGTGACGATTTGCTACGCGGCAGTCAAAACCCAAATGGCAACAGCCAATCAGGCAAGTGGGAACGTTCCTGCCATGCCCCTGTCCCAACGACAGGCAACACACAAAGGCATAGCAAGGTCAAGCGCAAAAGCCCTAAAAGTAGGAAGAAGTCGGTGGGTGTTCCGAATGCACCCGCTGAAAGAGGCAGCTCTGGGTCACGTGCATGGGTATATAAAGGTCCCTCAATCCGTTTGGACTGTGCCCCATTGGCCAGATTGAACCCAGCATCGGGGGACCTACCAATTGGATGTTGTGGCTGACCAATCTTACCCACCCACAACACAGGGTTTTGGTTTCCAGGTCTCACCGCAACACGTGCCCTCTTTAAGGGAGGACACGATATATCAGAACCTCTGAAGGTAGAACTAAGCATTGCAAGGGAGATAAAACACTGAGTCTCTTTCTCTTCCTGGTGCCATCTAGTATAACATCACATGTGACACGACATCATCAAACTGTGCATTTCCTTACTGCCATTGGTCAAAAACATGAGGTGATGGTGAGGAGGTGCACTGCAGAATGACACCAGAACTAAGTGCCCTTGCAATCATAGGCTTCTAGAGTTCATATTTTGTGGGGATTTAGCCAAATCATGACATCAGACCCAATCCCAAAGTGAAGTAAGTCAAGAATACAATCGTCCATTTCTAAACTTCAATTCATTGCTATAGGATTTCTACAGAAGAAAGTTCCCCCAGCCCCCCAGTAACAATCATTTCTTCTATCTTTGCCATTTTATTTATAGATTTATTGTTGAATGCTAAAATAGGCACCTAAGCAGTTTACAAATGATAAGGAAGAACTTTCAGAACTGTTTGATTGTGGAACGCATTCCCTCAGAAGGTGGAAGAGTCTCCTTCACTGGAGGTTTTAAACAGAGGTTGGATCGCCATCTGTCACGGGTGCTTCAGTTGAAATTACTGCATTGCAGGGGTTGGTCCAGATGACCTTCAGAGTCCCTTTCAACTCTACAATTCTATTCTGAACCAAAAGAAGATGGAATATGAGAAAAGCGGTGAGTCATCACTGGCACAGCTACCACCAAGTGTTAGGCTGTAAAATACTTACCCGAGAGTGTTAATACATTTCTTAAGTGGAAAAATGTAATCCACCAAGTTATATTTCTTCACGGACTCCAGCAACTGCTCTCAAGACTATCAACTCCTGAATAGACCACCAGTGGTCAGAGACTCCATTTTGCTTATCAGACATTACTGATTTTATTTAATCAATAACATTTGCATGCTGCTCAGCAACTGACATTATCCAGTAGTGTTAAGCTGTAGCTTAATAGCCATAATTTTGTTGTAAACACACACAGAGAAAGAAGCAAAAGCTAAGATGAAGAACCACAATAAAATAGAAAACCTAAACCAGAAAAACAACAATAAAATCACCAGCAGCAAAGAACATAAAACAGTAGGAAAACAAAACAGCACTATAATAAGTTAGCTTTACAATTGAATAAAAATAAGGTATTCACTTGCTTAAAGACCCATGTGTCCTTTGGGGAAGATAAGCCCAATGGAGAAACTGCCAGTGAACAGCAGCCTACTCATCACACATTTAAATCACGTTGAAAGCATGTGACTTCCTCCAAAGAATCCTGGGTATTTTGCAAAGGGTGCTGGAAATTGTAGCTTATAAGGGGGGAACACTATAGTTTCCAGAATCTTTGGGGCAAACAATGTGTCTTGAATGTATTATTTATGATGATGATGATGATGATCATCATCATCATCATTTGTATACAGCCCTATACTCATAGATCTCATGGCGGTTCACAACATAAAATGTGGGTATATATGGTAGCTTTTTGGTTTTGAAAGTTTAGTTAATTTGTATTTGCTGCTATATTTTGTCCACTTGTTTTCAACTGCTGCTTCATTGATAAGTTTTTGATTTTATGTATGTTTTATTAATTTGTAAACCACTCTGGGATTCATTTGAATGGAGAACTGTTCAGAAGCACAATGAATGATAAAACAGTCATTCTTGAGCTATTTTGAGGCCAAAAGGTTAACTCTCATAGTTTCCCTCCCCTATAGATTATAAATGTGTTTCTTACAAATCTCAGGGTTACCCCAAGCTTGCTGATTTCTCAGTTGCCCTATTTTGGCTACAATCCGGGTAACACTCACCATTGGAGTTCGGTACTTGAAGGAGTGATGATACGGTAATGAAAAGCAATGAATGCCTGAGAGTGCAAGTCAATTGCTTACTGTGTATACTGCTAAGAAGTAAACGAATCATTAAAGTGAAATTGCACATAGATATTTTGTATAATTTGGCTTCTGACTGTTTGACGCTGTACGCATTTCCAGCTAGACATGTAGATTAGATGATTTATATATACTTTATATAATGCTTTATAGAGAGAGAGGTAAGCTTGCATTATAATGTCACTTGCACTTTTTTTCTTCCACCTCACAAAAATTCAAAACAAATGTTTGGAGGCTCTGTTTGTATTTTGTCGATTCCCGGCCCTGAGGCACATGATTCCGGCTAATCAAATAACGTGCCCCAGAATTGTGTTCACTAAATTACCTTGCAATGGAGAGAGGATCAGTAAATGAAAATAATGAACGGGAAAGGATGAAATGGGCATACCCTGCCTTCAAGTACAAAGAATACTTTTTTTGTGTTAACATAAGGAACTGTCTATTTAGACTACAAAACATAGCTCTCCCAATATGTATTTATCCATCCATCCTTAAAAGAGTAAATGACAGCATATTATGGGGCTATCTCATTTTATCTTCCAAATAAGCCTGTAATCCAGTTAGTCACAGAGATAGCAGCCTACTTGAGTCAATCCAGTGAGCTTTCTCTCTCCAAGTCTCCCTGTTTTCCAGAAATAGTCCCAGATTTACAGTAGCCATCCTAATTCCTGATTTGGTCCCAGAACGTCCCACTTTTCCTTAGGAGATATGAGAAACGTTGGAGGGTATGGAGTTATGTGACCCCTGAGCCAAGGAGATCAGTAACTATACAAGCTATAGAAGACATCTGAAAACAGTGCTGTATAGAGAAGTTATTTAATGTTTAATGCTTTGTTATGTTTTTATATATTTTGGAAGCCGCCCAGAGTGACTATGGCAACCCAGTCAGATGGGTGGGGCATAAATAATAAAATTACTATTAGTATTGAATAGGATGTCCTCATCTTCATTGGAGAAATGTTGAAGGGTATGTGAGAGCTGTTTAACCCATTGTGCTTTTTAATTGGGCATCCCAGTGTTACTTAAGACACACCTAAAATAACAATAAAAGAACACAAGAAGGGCCTTGACAGATCAGACCAAAAGTCTGTCTAGTCCAGCATCCACAGGGTGAACCCAGATGGCTGTGGGAAGCCCACAGAAGGAGTAGAGGCCACTAGCCCTCTCCTCCTGCTGCTTTGTAGCAAATGGCTATCAGAAGAAGAGGTATACTTATTCCGAATCCAAAGTTTCCACATTATCACTGGTATATTTAGATAGACGCTCAAGAATTTTGTTTGTGATCCCCACTTCCTGGACTAATGTGTGGTTCTAAATGAAGTTGTTATTCATTCTTTGCATTTCTCCAAATTTTGGGGCACAGCTCAAAAACATGTACCAAAATGTATATACAATATATGAAGAGTGCATTTGGCCTGCATTTCCTTCTATTTACATCAGGTAGTCAATCACTGGGGAAAGAAAGAGGCGATGAGTAAGCCACTCAGACGAAAGCAGAAAGTCAACATCGGTGGCACACCTCATTTTATATACAATAAACCTGGACACCGAGGGAAAATGAAGAAAAGGATTCTGCAACAGCACTGCTAGCAGAAGTGTCAGGAGTATCTTCTTAGCTCTTCAGAAGGTGCTGGGAAAGTATTACAGTTGTCAACTTTGCCACCTCGTTTTGCTCTCACGGCACTTATCTGCTTTCTGAGGGAAGCTAAGAGGCTTGCGTTCCTGGGCTCTTTGGGATTCTTACCATGAGTACCTTTGAAAAGCAGCTCTATCTCTGGGGCCAGAAGACACTGGGGATCTCATGATTATCCCTTTTCGTCTCCTCAGTTGTCCCAGGAGACAGTCCTTCAAATCCCAAACATCCTCTTTTTCAGTTCCGTCAGGGTGTGAAAAAAAGGATTATATTTTTGGTCCATTTTCTATTCAAGGCACAGGGAATGCAGAGCCTCAATACATTTCCTTGGCTGTGTCAGCCAGGACAAGACATACTTTTAGGGTTTCAAAATATTGATATAGGATCTATAAGTATTGGCAAACGTGAAAGAATCTGCAGTGATAGATTGCGGCATCCTAAACCAGGCCCAGATTAAGAACTTTAGAGGCCCTAAGCACTTAAAAGATTTTGGTGTCCCCATATATACCTAATTCAAACTATAAACAATAATAAACTGTAAAATAAAATTGTATTTTTCAAAATGAAAAAAATCTACAGTAAGATGGAAAATAATGTTTATTTTTGTCTACTTCCACTTTATTTATATATTTTTTCTCCTACTTTTTCTAATTGCAAAGTACTTCAGCAGATCCTCAGAACGAATCTTACATAACACATCTGCATCTGTACTTAGTAGAGATAAGGCATCCAGAGTGCCTTGCTGCATAGCTGTTCTGTTGGGTTTTTAATATACTTTAATATACTCTGTTATTACCAACAGAAAATCTTGAGATTTCAGTGTTAAGTTAGCTGCATGGAGGCAAAATCTGAAACTAGGACATTCCAGACAGATTTCCACTGTTATGCGAAGCCAACCTCAGATGTAGAGTCGATCTGTTCAGCTGTTTAAAAGCATCATTTCGTGATTAGTTATAATTTTCTGTCGGAGCCAGCATTTGAGTCAATTCAATGAGGAATCATTCATTGCGTAAAGTCTCTGCAAGCTGCAAACAATTTATCCCTGAGGGGACAAGACCAAATGCTGAAGCTGAAGCGTATCAACTTGCTACTGAGTAATTTCGAAGTGTTCATAGAATAAGAATATCCTCACGTTGGACGGCTTACAATCTCACTTTTTGATATTGTTTGCTACCATGTTTTGGTGCCGACTAAGCTTCCCAGCCATGAATAAAGAAAAGAAAATCTGAACTGATCCTCTTCCCACTGCAGAAGAGGCTCTGGCCATGGCATTGTCAGCAATCAAAACTCCCATATGTGTGCAGACAAGCAGGTGGTCCTGTTTTGCATAGATGCATATTGCCAGATTTTTATAAATATGTGCTTTTTGCAGGAGGATCTATTTTAGCCCATTTTGCGTAAGGTATACCCCTCTTTGCCAGGAAGGTCAACACATGTTGAACATTATAATTGCTACAATACTTTCATTTCCCTAGCTAGCTAGCTATCACATTGGTATCTTTCCCTACCTCCCATATAAAGCTTTATTTACATGGGATCATATGACAAAGGTATTCGGTTGCAAATCTCCATTTTGAAAGGGAGTTGCCTTTAGTCCTTTGTTCCCAGGCTCTGTGGGAGTAAGGATGTGTAAATGAGCCTCTCTGAGAGTGACTGCAGCTCCAGGCAAAATGGAGGCTGTAAGGAGAGAGACCTTTGTTCCTAGGTCTGTCTGGAATTATCTTTTGTTTTTTATAAGATCCTGAGGCTGTGCTGGACATGCACCAGTTCTTGTAGGGAGTTATTTGGATGTCTCACCATTAGTTTTGTTCTGTTCTGAGGAAAGTTCTGCAAGTAGAAGTTTTGAATAATATCTAATTGGTCTGGACAATGTTTTATTCCAAAAGGAGACAGTTTTTATGCACCCAGTTGCTTCAAGCTGTGCAATTTTAATATCTGCAATAGCTCTGCACCTGTTAGATCTCAGCAGGAGTACAGTGTTCAGTTCTGGGTGAAAAGCTTTAAGGAGGATATTGACAGATTTGGTCACAGGTATGGAAAACAAGTCATAAGAATGTAAGAAGAGCCTTGCTGGATCAGGTCAAAGGCCCATCAAGTGCAGCATCCTCAAAGGTCAACATGATGCCTATGAGAAGCCTGCATGTGGAACCTGAGCACAGCAGCAGTCTTCCCTCTTGCAGTTCCCAGCAATGGGTATTCAGAGACATATTCCTCTGACTGTGCAGCTAAAACAAAGTCATTATGATGAGTAGCCACTGATAGTCCTATGAGAAGGGAAATGGCAGTGTGTGTGTGTGTGAGAGAGAGAGAGAGAGAGAGAGAGAGAGAGAGAGAGAGTTATATTTAGCCTGGAGAAGACTAAGGAACGTGTTAGCCCTCTTGAAATACTATGGGGAGCAGCACACAGAAGAGGGCAAAAACTTATTCCCTGCTATCTCAGAAGGTATGAATAAATCTAATCAGAAAGCCTTATTGTAGTTTTCCTACATGGACCTACTCTTCATTTACCCTGTATTTCATTTATCTTCAGCTTATTCAGAACACGTATCTCATTACATTCAAAGAAAATGCAAGCATGTGTTTACAGTAAGTACACTTGAATTTAGTGGGAATATTTTTCCAGGGGTCACTACAGAAGCTATGGAACTGTTGTTTTTGCCGGAGGACAAGATGGCATATTTATTTTATGGGGGGCGGGGAAAGATCTCTAGTTAAACGCTGCACAGCTATCCTTTTTTATTACTCACAGTAGCTGCAAGGAAACAGATGTCTCATGCCATATATTGTACTGATTATTGGGATTGCAATTTTAATTCAGTATCTTGCACAACAGTTGCTCACTGTTTCCTATGCTATAAGATGAAATAAGAATCGATATGAGCAACAAAGGGGTGCTATTGGCTAAAGCACTAAGCTATGGTTTCTATAAGATTATTTAGAAACTTAGAAAGAAGAGGAGCATACCTTCAGAAGAATTTCTTTCTGCTAACAGATCTCCCATAACACGAGAACACCTGGACATCCAATAAAGCTCAATGCTGGACAATTTAGGACAGACAGGTGTATCTGAAGAAGTGTGCATGCAGACGAAAGCTCATACCAATAACAAACTTAGTTGGTCTCTAAGTTGCTACTGGAAGGATTTTTTAAAATTTTGTTTAGACAAAAGAAAGTGCTTCTTCATACAGTGCATAGTGAAACAATGGGATTTGCTCCCAGAAGAAACAGTTACAGTCCTTCAAAAGAAAATTAGACAAACTCAGGGAGGACAAGGCTATCAGTGGCCATGATAGGAGAGTTCAATTGTTAGAACATGAGATTCTTAATCTCAGGGTTGTGGGTTTGAGCCCCATACTAGGCAAAAAAAAATAAAAATCCTGCATTGCAGGGGGTTGAACTAGATGACCCTTGTGGTCTCTTCCAACTCTACAATTCTATGATGACTATGTTCTACCTCCACTGTTGGATTTCTGAATACAGGTTTCTGGGAAGAATGCTATCAGACCTCTCATAGGTTGGCCACTGTGAGAATAGGATGCTGGACTAGATGGGCCTTTGGCCTGATTCAGTAGACTCTTCTTATGTTCTTCAGCGATGTCAAAGGGTAACAAATATGCAAACACTTAATTTCTCCCAGCACCATCCCCTCCAAGTGGATCTGGGGAAGGAGTTGCAACTGGCCACTAATATGCTCATTGCATGATGGCTTCTTTAAAACCTCACAACCTTTGGAAATAAAAGATTGCCTTTTGTGTTTTTTTAAGCTGTCAGATCTATTGGCTCTGGGCTGCCTGCTCTGACAGAAGCTCTCCAGGGCTTCTCACCTACCAGAGATCCTTTTAACCAGAGTCACCCAGAATTGAACCGGGGACCTTCAGCGTACAAAGCATCAGCTGCACTTCTGAGCAATGTATTCTTTTCTACTGTCTGCACCACACTGACAGGCAATCAATCAAAAAATGCTCTCATTTATCTAAAAGGGCTTTGCACAGGACAAGTCCTAGGGAATTTTTCAGAAAGTCAAAAACTTACTGCTTGCTTGCTTGCTTTTGACTAGCAAATACCAAACAGGATACGAGAAGGGTTTTATTCACTTCTAGGAGTCGGGGACTAAAACCATCCATAGAACCACAGAATTGTAGAGTTGGAAGGAACCACAAGGCTCATCAAGTCCAACCTCCTGCAATGCAGGAATCTTTTGCCTAATGTGGGGCTCAAACCCCTGACCCTGAGGTTAAAAGTCTCATGCTCTACCAGCTGAGCTAAATTAGATATTCAGTTTGCATTTAAGAGTGAATTTACTTAATTTGCACATTCCAAAACACGATGTGAACTGAAACACAGCCATCCTACCAAATTTGCATGTCTCCTGATTTGCAGTGCATTTCTCCCACCAAGTAATTAGTACAAAAGTAATTGCATACCCTAGGATAAAGTGCATGTATTGATGAAAATAACATATAACATGCATTATATGAGCAGGAATTGCTTTGCAAAAATAGGCATATTTGTGTGTGTTTTAAAAAATGCATACAAATATGCCTATATTAGGAGAAATCTGCACCTGAATTTTTTGATGAATTTGAACAAGATCTTTCAAAAACGTTCACATATTTGATGGGGAAACATGGAGAACAAAATGGGAAATGGAGAGAAACCAGCAATGATATCTCAGGTCTGCCTCATTCACATATGACATAGCTCTTACTTTACATGTAAATGAAGTGCCCAGAAGGGAGGCACTGAACCTTTCCTCTTTCAACTTTCATCCCCATAGTCTATCACAGTGTTTCCCAACCTTGGGCCTCCAGCTGTTTTTGGACTACAACTCCCATCATCCCTAGCTAGCAAGACCAGTGGTCAGGGATGATGGGAATTGTAGTGCAAAAACAGCTGGAGGCCCAAGGTTGGGAAACACTGGTCTATCAGGCATGTCCATCTCCCAAGAGACTGTGATCTACTCCCAGTATAAAAAAAACTGGCAGTGATCTACCCATATACGGCCTAGGACTCTCGTAGCTACAGGACCTCCTCTCCTGGTATGTCCCACAGAGGACCTTACGGTCTTCAAACAAAAACATCTTGGAGGTCCCGGGCCACAGGGAGGTTAGGCTGGCCTCAACCAGAGCCAGGGCTTTTTCGGCTGTGGCTCCGATCTGGTGGAACGCTCTGTCACAAGAGACTAGGGCCCTGCGGGACTTGACATCTTTCCGCAGGGCCTGCCTTTGGCCAGGGCACAGCCTGACCCCCTCCTTTGGCAATCCTCACAGAACTCTAGCCCAATGGTTGCCATTAATCTGATTTGAATTGATTTTATAATGAAATGATTTTAGTATATTGTATCATTTTACTGTTGTTAGCCGCTCTGAGCCCGGCTTCGGCTGGGGAGGGCGGGATATAAATAAAAAATTTTATTTTTATTTTTATTTTTATTGTCATTGGAGGGAGGAGGAGTGTGCATGGGGTGGGTAGATTGCCCAGAGTTGTTGAGGTTTTGGGGGGGGAGGGTTGCACAGAGTTTTTAAAGCTAATGATAAGGATCCTGCAATCTACCAGGATCAGCCGGGGATCTACTGGTTGGACATCCGTGGTCTACATGACTGGCAATGAGGTGAAGATGGAGAAAAATGTTTCAAGCAACTGGGTAGGAGGAGGTACAGTGGGCAAGGGTTAATCAGCCCTCTACCACATTATCTTTTTCATCATTGTATTGAGCAGAAATGTTCACTAAGTAGAGAATTTATTTCAAAGCTAGGCTGTGGAAGTGGATTGCTTAACACCCACAGTACAGTACTCCTTTTAAAATATTTGTTGGGGTTGGGGTTGATGTGATCTTCCCAGCTTTGCAAGCTCTGTTGCTTTCCATACAAATACATTCAGGCTAGCTTACAAGATTTAATGGTGCAGTTCAGCAGGTCTTGAGTCCCTTAGGCAAATTTAGGTACATTAGACAAATTGGACAGTTCATGCAGACTTGTCCTCTGTTGAGTCCCAGGACACAATTTGTTCTATAGGCATTTCCTATCCGCTGAACTGCTTAAATTCTGATTGTCCCAGAGGGGAAGGCAACCAAAATTCAATTATAATATGGGACATAACAGATGGTGAAATTCAGTGTGCAGACAGTTTGAACAGTACAGCCACCTCATGGTCCCAAATCACAGGGAAGCTGCCTGTCTTCTACGCTGGTTTGTGATTAGAGCTGAGCCCCAACCTATCTGATCTGTCTTCAGGGAGGCTCTTTTGGGGCTTCCAGCATAACAAATAAATAGCAAAACACTTTCAGTTTTTGTGTAATTTTGCATATGTATCTGACAACAAAATCTCCCTATCTAATGAGCAGATTTAGATTTTGGTTCAGCCTTACAGCACAAAGCTAACCGTGTCTACTCAGAAGTAAACCCAATAAAATTTGGTGGGGCTTACTCCCAGGTAAGTTGGGTTAGGATTGCAGCCTTACTCTGAGGTAGATGTCTATGGAATTTCAACCTTAGAATACAATCCTATACCCATTTACTTGGTAGTAAACCCAGCTGAACCCAATTGGACTTAGTTATGAACAAACATTTATAGGAATGCAACTTAAAGCTACTGAAATGAATCCCAGACATAGAAAGTGGTGGGGGACATTCATAGTATATGAATCCTGGACATGCTTTCTCAGAAGTCCCACTGAGTCCAGTGATGCTTTCTCACAAGTAAGAGCTGCACTGGGTTTAGAGAAGAGCAACCAAAGCGATGAAGGGGCTAGAACAACTCTCCTATCAGGAGGGATTGCAGCATTTTGGATTAAAGGTCTTCTTTGGTGATCATTTGTAGCCGAGTAAGATTGCCTTCCATAAACACGGTTTTAAAAGTGAGTCCGTAAGTGACTGTGGAGGCCAATTCTGGATCCAGACATCCTTCCACAGTGGGGACATAGGTTTCCGGGTGATGAGGGTTTGCCAAGTGTACCTTCCTCTTAGCCTTCCTCCCTTTCATCCTGAGTTTGAGCATCTTCAAAACCCATGACACCTTTGGCAAAGGCTGTTCTCCAGTTGGAGCTCTCGCAGACCAGTGTTTCCAAATTGTCAGTGTTTATACTACATTTTTTTTTTAAGATTTGCCTTGAGAGAGTCTTTGAACCTCTTTTGTTGACCACCAACATTATGCTTACCATTTTTAAGTTTGGAATAGAGTAGTTGCTTTGGAAGACGATCATCAGGCATCTGACCAACATGACCAGTCCAATGAAGTTGATGTTAAAGAATCATTGCTTCAACACTGGTGATCTTTGCTTCTTCCAGTACACTGGCATTAGTTCACCTGTCTTCCCAGGTGATGTGTATTATTTTTTTCAATATGCAAGGGGTGAACATGATAAGCATGAATAAAATTATGCATGTTGTGGGGGGAAAATATGGATGGATGTTTTTCTCCCTCTCTCATAATGAGAGCTCAGAGTCATCCAATGAAGTTGAATGTTGGAAGATCCACAGCTGACAAAAGTAGGTTCTTCTAAGTGCATAGGTAAATTCTGGAATTTTCTACATCACTAGCATTTCCCACCAGTTTTTACTGATCTCTGTTGATAATGGATTAAACATATTTCATAACAGGTAGCCTTATCCACGTTAAGGGTGTCAACTCAGGCTTTAAAACAGAATAACCATATTAAATCAACAAGCCATTTATATGGATTAGCCAAAAACTCTTAAAAAAAAATCATTAGTTTTTCTTTAAGGCATAGGATGGTGGACAAGAGTAAAAGGAAGTAATCAAGTTATCCTAATGAGGTATATTCCATATCACCTGCCATCAAGAATAACCCAGACAGACAGTAATCAAACCAGGCCAATCAAAACCACACTATCATCAGAAGAAATTGCTTCAGCCTCTGCAAATGCACAAATGTGTCATTTAAGCAGTCACAGAAATCCTCATCAAATAATTGGTTTTTAAAGCAGCACCAGGCAACCTGGATGAACACCTGTCAAGCTATTTGCATTAATTAGCACCAAAAGTTCATTCATAAAAAGTAGGAGAAACTGGATAATTTACCATACAGAAAGTTTCAGAATCAGCTGCCCTATGTAGCTGTTTTCAACTTTTACCAACTTTGCTGATTAAACTGGTAATGTTTTTAAAGAACCAACAACTTTCCCAGTTTTAGTACTTAAAATAATAATAAATTGGAACTTCTTGACAATGACCTATCATGCTTGTGCCTCGGACTTCTTTCTTTGCAAGTGATTAATAAAATAATGAGAAGGCACATGCTATTTAACAGACATCAGTGGATACAAATCCTCAGTGTAGTTATTTCCTGACACTCCAAATAGAGTGATGAAGCCATTTATGGATTTAGGTACCACCTAAAATACATAGTATTAGATTCAAGTTTTTACTCTGCAGACTAAAGAAGACCATTCTTAGAATGAGAGTTCTGCTCATGAAAGAAGCTGTAAAGGTCCAAACTTAAGATATAACTGGGCCCTTAGTATACAGAGTGGCCCTAATACCCTATATTTTGGTTGGCTGAGAGGAAATGTCTAACTTCCTAAGTTCCTTCCATCTAGTCTCACCTGTCATTCCTTCCCAAGCAAGCTGATCTGGCTAGCTTCAGCTCCAGCCAAAGCCAAGCTGTGAAAGAACTCCTTTATTCTTCCCGGTCATACGAAATCTGCAATGTAGGGCTGGTGTCAGGGGCACAGGAAAACACAACACGTGAGAAGCCTTTTTTCAGCCCTTGTCAGCCCAATGTGTTGGACTCCAGCGCTCATCATACCCAACTGATAGCCATCATGGCAGGGGTTGACAGGAGTTGGAGCCTAACGTATCTGGAGAGCACCAGGTTGGAGATGGTTGTATAAGAGAAACCATCTTCAATCTGATGCAGTGTCGGATTTACATATAAGCTAAACAAGCTATAGCTTATGGCCCCACTCTCTTGAGGGTCCCCCCCAAAAATTAAAGGAAAAAACCACTGGATGTACATTTCCAAAATATAAGATAAAAAAACAAATAAAATAAAACCTACATACAGTTAGAGCTTAATAATTATTTCACTATTAATATACTTCTTCTTAATTGTATTCCACTATTAATATACTTCTTAATTGTATTTCAGTTCAACCATTACTTTGATAAAATACATATTTTGTTATGTGCAAATGGCTTTAGATACCTATTAGGTTCATAAATTACCATATAGCATATATTCAACAACAAAAAACAGTGGCAATTTGTTGTTGACAAAGGACAGCTGGACATATAAAGGGCCCCATTACCTTCAGTAGCTTAGGGCCTCATCAAACCTAAATCCAGCCTTGATCTGATGCCATCCAAATATTTTGGACTGCAAATCCAGTAGCCCCAGACATCATGGTTAATGTTAGTTGGGTCTGCTGGGAGGTGGAGTTCACCTACCCTGTACTAATGTTGGTATCTGTAACACTGCTTTTATCAGAACAATTTTAATGTGGGTTTTCCTCCTATCTTTGTAAACCACTCTGTGATTTGTTTGTAGTGATAAGCGGTATAAAATATATATTTAAATAACTAAAATAAAAGCACTCCTAGCCAGCATGAACAATGGTTTGGGAGGGCACCAGGTATAGGAAGATCATGTTAGAGTGACAATCAGCAACAGCCAGGTGGGAAAGCTGTGGGCAATGCACATCTGCATGACTCTCCCCCCCCCCATCTATTTAAAATAAAATTGTACATTTCAAACCACAGAGGATGACATGAGCACATTTGGATTAAATGCACTGGCTCAGTTTCAGTGTTATCTTACCACTAACACAAGGGCTCTTTGGCTAGTGTAAGGGCAAGAATAATGGTTGCACATTATGAAATCCTGCGCAAGAGGTGCACTAGCAGACACTTGTTGTGCAACAGGTTGTGCTACAATAACCAAGCTCAGGCCAATGTAAGTTTCAATAGTGGGAGTGGTCCCTACTCACAAGTCAATAGTCAATAGTAAGAAAAACTAATCCATTCAAAAGTATGTATTCTGACAAGAATTACAAAGAATTTTCTCTTTGTGACGAATTATTGTGTTATACATATCTTTATGAGTTTGAGTTTGTAATCTCTGTTAGAGTTTGTAATCTCTATTTGAGTTTGTAATTCTTTGTAATTGTATTCTTGTCAGAATACATACTTTTGAATGGATTAGTTTTTGTTACTATTGACTTGTGAGTAGGGACCACTCCCACTATTGAAACTTACATTGGCCTGAGTTCTTGGTGTGCTTTTTTCTTGGTATATTTAATAACAAGAACTCTATTTAACAATCTCCAAGCAGGCTACCTGCACCTTCTCTTGCACAAGCCATTCCGCTAGAGCATCTAGTACACCACTAAGGGACTTTTACTTAGTGCTACATTGAGTTCTTCTCTTTATTGGTTAAATTAAATAACTCTTTTTGAGCTTTGAGCACCAACACTATTTTAAAAGCTACATTTTCAATTATATTTTTTTAAGCACTTGGGTAAGCTTGTTGTGTCTGAGGCTTCCTGTGCTACCCTCCTTTCTCTACCCATTCCAGGAAAGCCTTTTCGCTCATCTGCTCAAGCGACTAACGTTTTAAATATGTCATCACATGGTCAAGCGAAACACAATGCTATGCTTTGTCACTTGGCTGCTAAATAGAATAATGATAGTAATAAAGACAAATAAAAGTCTCCCTTAGCCACAAAATTTCATTTCAAACCTAGTTAAGTGTGTTACAGAGTAACTGGTGTAATTTCCTGCAGGGAAGCTGCAAAAAACGTTCTCGCAAGTTCCTGACCTGTTTTGTCATGTACAAAACTGTCACCGTGTTATTACACAGGGTGTAGTCCTTTGCCAAACTGCGCACAGACCTCAGGAATTTGGGAGCTTGTCAAATGACAGCAGGGAGAGGTTCACTTTCATGGCTTGAGGCCATAAATTCTGCGAATAAAAGTGAAGTTCATACATAAAGACGTTCTCTCTCTTGGTGGGTGCTTTGATTCCGTGACAAAAAAAGTCACGAAGCACACAAAAAAACCCTGTGTGTGCTGCCGAACCATTTCCCACACTGTTACTTCACCTTTTCCTGAATTTTTCCAATGCAGCGTACTGTATGCATCAAAGCTGTTTCCATGCTTTTAAGTACAGCATGTGTCTGGGGACAATTCCAACCCCAACCCCACACAGTCTACCGTTGAACATGAAAATCTATTGTCCAGAGCGTCTACAAGAGATTGGACCACCCAAGCCACCAGTCTTGCCTTCCCTTCCCTTCATCTCCCATCTCTGTCGTCCAGCCTCCTCTTTGTGAGAGCAGTGGCTGCACACCCTTCTCCTCCCCAGTTTTTGTTTTGTTTTGTTTGTTTCTTGTGCCCTCTACATCCCGCCTCATTCCAGAAAGTACCTAGTGAGTGCTCAGAGCAAGACGTTCTGAGTGAGGTGGCCATGAAAGTCCCCATGCCACTGCTATAGTTTGCTGTGGTGGCTAATGATGCCTAAAATCAGGAGGGAAATGCTTTTAGGCAGCAAACTGCGGTAGCATCAGAGGCATCTTCACAGCTAGCTGGCCCAGAAAGCTTCCCTTTGAGGACCCTTTAGGACTTTCAAAGAGAGAGGAAGGAAAGGGAGAGCCTCAATCTGAGCAGATTGGAGCCTTCCGAGGCACTAATTCACTCCCCCTATGCCCACCACCTGAGACAGTTGCCTCAGTCTGACTAATGGAAGCACCGGCTCTGCTGTTGCCCTTGGTGTGTGAGTGACAGCTTGAAGTTCATATCCACATAAAGGGATTGGAACATAATGTAAGGATGTGTGTCCTCATAATTCTCCTTGTTCTCCCTTGTTGTTGAACAGGCTCACTCTGCTAATTTACAATGAGGAAATGCCTCCAGTGCCAGGGGAGGGGGGCTGCATCGAGAAGAGATGACGGAGAGGTAAATGACATAACACCTTGATTATGACCCTCAGGAATGATGTAGAGAGGTGGGTCAGATAAGGAATTGGCAGCTACTTTAATGAAAGACACAGGAGATGGAGGATTTTATATGTGCTATAATTAATCTGGAAATATAACGTTCTGAGAGACAATGATCTGGGAGGGATGCAACTCAATGCTTTGATTGCAAAAGAATCAAGGTTATGATAGTGTAATCATAGTTCCTGTGATTATTGTTTCAAATGTGTGTAGTTAAACAGCTTTGAAAAATCTATCAGCCATACTAGAATAAGTGAGTGACTTGGAATTTTCTCCAGTCTAAAAAACCCAGCAGATCATGAGGATATCGGGGTGGTTGTATGGAACCCTGCTGGCAATACTATTTGTGTTTGCAATAGGTGTGGGGCAGACAAAGCGCTTCATTTCCAATCTGTGCATGTCCTATAGCTTCCAGCTGAACTCTTATAATATTTTATACCACAAATGTTCCAGGTTTTTGTTGTGTGGCTTCCAGCATATATAAAAGCATAATAAAACATTAGACGTTAAAAAAAACATTCCCTATGTCTTCAGACGGCTCAGGGGGCGGATAACTCCATACCCTCCAACATTCTTCCAGTGAAAATAGAGACAGCCTAAGGAAAAGTGGGACATTCCAGGATCAAATCAGAAACTGGGATGGTTTTTCTAAATCTGCTTTATTGTGCCATTGCTATCAATGTGTTTCTGATGTGTATCTAGGGGAAATAGCTGGTGAGATCCGAACCGCCGACCTTTCGATCGGCAAGCCCTAGGCGCTGAGGCTTTTACCCACAGCGCCACCCGTGTCCCTTCCCTTAAGATCAACTTACTGTTCCATAAATAACTATCAGTTCACAGAGGCAAACCAGTAAATGTGCAAATTATTGCTAATGTACAGTTTTAGGGTTTTGTTATTAATGCTTTGAAGAATGCTATCTATTAAAATATTGTTGCCTGCAAGAGAATTTAAAAACTCATGCTGAGAAAAACTATTTGCATTTGTGTGTGAGATATATATATATATATATATATATATATATATATATATCTCAGCATGAGATGTATATATTAAGCCTTAATCTTATTTTGATTTCAGGCAAACAAGAGACATTATTTCAAAAACAGATTGTCAGTAGGTGTGCCACAGGATAGTATTGATGTATTCTAGGCAAATATTTTCTCAGTCACATTCACATGAGGTAAGTGCTCTGATCAGGTGTTATGCCTGAACAGGGAATATAAACATGACAATGGGGAGGAAGGAGACCTCTAGATGTGTTTGGATGAATGAACCTAGAAGCCTCTGGGTGATCAGGAACCCTGATTCCGGATTAGGCAGAGGCTTCCATGCACATTCAGTGAAACACTCTAAGAGGGACCCTTCAGACAATTTCTTATCTCACCAAAGATGTTTGCTGCTTGTGTGGAGTGCAGCTATGTATATTTCTTTTCCTCAAGTAATTACATGCACTGGGGTTCTTACTGGGATGGTGGGGTGGGGGGGGCGCGCTTATTTTTTGAATGTCCCTACGTGGCAGCAATGGGAACTTCCCCGCTAAGGCTATAGAGAAATGTCTCTATTTCTGTTATGGTGAAGGAGTAGCAGCTTAAGCGATTGTTCCATTTAGCCCTTAGGTGTGCCTTCATTTAAGCGCTCCCAGATGAACAAACCTCCACACAGCCTGATCCATGGCAGACCTCCTTTTGTTGAAAAGTTGTGGCCCAGCTGAACCCAATGCCATGAAGGGTGGGCCATGTGTGTCAGCTATGGGGACATTGAGGGTAGGATTGGCACATGAAGCCCCACATGCCCTCTCTACACTTCCCCCATTCATTCTTTGAATGCCTAAATAGGACTTGAGATAAACCAGAACATATACTACCAATTCTACATGCTGAGGGAAATTCCAGACAGGTCAAGGTCTCAAGTTACCCGAGGACCAATGTCTTTTCTCTGGCCTGCCCTATTTTTCCATCTTCACTGCCATCACCAGCAGGAATTAGAAGGGAAGGTTTGTTTGTTATGTTCTCTTTGTAGCTAAGGGTCTTAATAACTTAGGGTCATGCCTGTCTGCGTGTCTGGTGTGTGAGATTGTATGGATGAGGCTGCATGTATGCATATGCATGGGAGACAACATGTGTTGTGCCTGGTATATGGTGCATGTGTGTTTGTGAAATGAGGGATGGGGCTTGATGGACACCCCTTTCCCCCCCAGTCTTTTGAAGGAGGAGGATGTTCTGTTTTGCCTTGTCTAACATTAAAATGCAGCCCCTAGAAGGCTGGGTGAGTTCCAATCCGGTCCTCAGGTGTATCTGGATCTCTTTCACAACTGTCTGTGTTTTCTTGATCTGATGATCTCAGGTTATTGCCCCTCTTGTTAGGAATTTTAAAGGGAAATGGAGTATTGTGAGGACTAAGTTCAAAAGTTCAGCCATGGATATGAAACCCCCAGAGGCAAATTCCAGCAGCATCCATCAAACCATCATCTTTTCAAGTCTTGCTCTACTAGCAACTAAATTTGTTATAGCATCATTTAGAGTAACTGATGTATAGGACAACCTCCATTTTTTTGTCTTATCTTTCAAAAGAACTTAGCTAGGCAAATCCTCTGACAGCAATTATAAGAGGACAATACTTGCACATTGTTCACAAGACAATTCATCAGAATTTTTAGCTCCTTTTGTGTTTGTTGCTTAGTGTTACTGCCTCCAACTTGGATATTCTGCAAGTCAGTTCTATGCACTTTCCTCCCTATAATCATTAAGTTAAGGCTTCCTGCCAAAACTGAAAAGAATTTATGTGGATCTACTTCTAAAACCAGATTAACAAAAAATTATGGCAGCCATTTAAAAATCTATCACACCTTTGGCATATTGGCTTATTGTATAGCACTTGAATGAACGAGCACTTAGGCTGTCTTGTGGTCTGTCCATTCTCATAGCAGTTTAAACTTTTCACACAAATGATTTCCAAATCATTCACATCAAAACTTTTGCTAAACTTTTATTTGCCCAGCCGCTTTTAGTGGGAAAACTCACCACAGGAAACCTGATTGATGTTTGTTACAATTCAACAGTAAACAGCAGGTTTTTTCCTGGGTGCTATGTACTGAGCTTGGATCCTAGAACAATAGGCAGGTAGGATGCTAGAAGGCAGCAACCTGATTGGTCTGCAGGAGCTGCCCAATCCGGCTCGAGAGCCAGTGTGGTGTAGTGGTTAAGAGCGGTAGACTTGTAATCTGGTGAACCGGGTTCGCGTCTCCGCTCCTCCACATGCAGCTGCTGGGTGACCTTGGGCCAGTCACACTTCTTTGAAGTCTCTCAGCCCCACTTACCTCACAGAGTGTTTGTTGTGGGGGAGGAAGGGAAAGGAGAATGTTAGCCGCTTTGAGACTCCTGAAGGGGAGTGAAAGGCGGGATATCAAATCCAAACTCTTCTTCTTCTTCTTCTTCTCCAGGAGGAAGTGAATCAGCAACCTGATTGGCCTGCAGTACAGTCCAATCAGGCTCCAGGAAGGGAGTTGAATCAGCCAATCACACGGGACCCATTGTGTAAATAATGTATATATAGCCAGAGGTTTTGGGCGAAAGCACTCACTCACTGTTTACCATGAGCTGAAATAAAGAGCATAAAATCAACACTCAACTTCGAGTATATTTCACTGGGGAAAGCTGTGGGACAAAATCAAAACCTTGCAGAAAGCAAGGAACAAGTGTGGATGAGCCCTCTCTCTCTGCAGGAAGACCTACTCAAGCACCTCTATTTTAAAGCATGCTCTGAAAACCTTCCTGTTTCAGGAAGCTTTTATAATGTAACATGCACACCTATTAAAGATGGAACCTCTTTACTGCTTACAACTTTTGAACATAATTTTCTGCAACAAACAAATGAACAAGTAGTAATAATAGAGGACAGGGTTGTTTTAAGGTTTGGAGCATCTGACAATTAGAAATAGTTTTTTCGTGGATATGTACCTCCCTTCTGTAATTCTCGGCACTTAACGAAATTCGATTACAACAGATGACCCCTCCATCAAATGCCCATATGCCATGCAAAATAACTACTGTCCTTCAATTAACATTAATTGATTGCAAGCACATTAACCACTGATGCGTTGAGTTATGACAATGGAGTAATTTAATATTCCCAAATTGACAGTTTGACACATTCTTTTTTACGAGCGCCTGTTAATTTTAATGGCATTTTATGCCTTAACATGAAATCAAAATGCTTGAGAGGCTGGGAGTGTTTTGCTGAATGTAAATAGAAAGGGTGCCAACCGGTCAAAAGTAAGCACTTTTCAAACCCATCAGTTTCACTTGAACACAGGCTTTACTTTACTTTCTTGCATTTAAATCAGCTGGAACTTTGAAGTGCTTAACTTTGGCAACATCTTGTCCAAAATGTTAACGCCGGGTCAAAATTCCTCCTCCATCTTCACAGGGCTATTTGACTCCACAAAGTGAGGCTTTGGAGATGGGTAGAGGGTCACAAAGAGTCAGACACGACTAAACAACAGCAGAGGGCACCAAATAATTTTCAGTGCGGGCAGGGCATGGAGCTTGCCATTAAAAAAAGAGATTGCAGAAGGTTTGAAAGTTGTCTTTCCTTTCTTTTACAAAACTTTGCCATGACACTGAGCATTACAGAAGGTGAAAGGAGAACCCCATCTGCTTTTTTCAGTCCTATTATATATAGGGGTGGGGGAAGATGGCTACCTCCACTAGTCAGCAGTATCTTTGCAATGACATTTTTAAACAGTAGGCCGCATTGTTGATCCACTATAACCTGCCAGCCTCATTTATGCTGAAATCTAGCCTATCAGGCACCTTCTAGCATTATTATTCTCCAATAATCTTTTTAAAATTTGCGTACCACCCTTCACCCAACAATCAGATACCCCTCAACCATCCTGATTTTCCTGGGACATTCTGGAATTACAGAAGTCTCCCTTTCTGATTGGATCCTTGAATGCCCCGATTTCCCCTTCCAGCTGAATGTTGGAAGATTTAGGACAGATAAAAGAAAGTAATTCTTCACACAGCGCATAGTCAAACTTGGGAAATCACTACTCCAGGAGACACTGATGTCCACCAATTTGGATGACTTTAAAAGAGCATTAGACAATTTCATGGAGGAGGGGCCTACTAGCCACAATGACTATGTTCTGCCTCCAAAGTTGGAAACACTAGTTAGACACTTGTAAGCCCCTTTGATTTCAATAAGAAAGAGTTAGAAATGATTAAGTTGTTATGTGCCACATGATCGCAGCTGTATGGAAAGCAAAATTTGGCTGCATCCATCCTATTGTGTTCCTTGCCACTCCTGCCACCACCGTCAGTGTGTTGGGCAGTGGTCGGCTAACCTAAGGCCCATGGGCCACAAGTGGCCCATGGGGGTCATTTAACCAGCCCATGAGCCGCCCCCAAACCAAGCCACCCGCTCGGTGAGTCCCCGTGCTGCACTGGTTTAGTGCAGCGTGGTGCGGGGACTCACTTCTGTGGCACCAGAAATCGCCTCTGCACAGACACTGGAAATCGCAGGCACGGGTGCTTGTCCATAGACAGCTTTCCAGGTCACGTGGCCAGCATGGCTAAATCGCTTCTGGTGCAACGGAACACTGTGACAGAAGCCAGAGTGCATGGAAATGCCGTTTCCCTTCCCACCACAGTGGTACTTATTTATCTACTTGCACTGGTGTGCTTTCGAACTGCTAGGTAGGCAGGAGCTAGGACAGAGCAACAGGAGCTCACCCCATTGTGCGGATTCAAACTGCCAACCCAAGAGGCTCAGTGGTTTAGACCACAGCGCCACCCACATCCCTTCTTCTGGGCTTATGATTTTCTAGTATGCTACTATTTTTTACCATTTTAGAGTCATTATCTGTCTCTGCCTTTGAATAATAAAATGTTACATTGTGTAGTATAACAATGAAAGATTTGTTTGCCGGTTATAAAATCATCCATTTAAAAAATTGAATGTCATTTCCTCATTATTTCTGTTTCATTCATTACAACCCATATAATAGAGAATAATGGATTAAATACCCACTTTAATTTCATGTTAAATGCTGCTCGTTTGTCAACTAAAAGATTAGAATTGAAAAAATCACAGGCTGCTTCCATTCCACTGTATTATTATTCTCATTGTTGTTCTTGTTGTTATCCTCATCAAGTTATGTGTATGTTTATGCACAGCCTTAGAAGTTTTAGGTTTGTGTTTCCATAAGCAATAGGAAAGTTTTACTTTTGCTCCTTCTATAGTTCATTACTACATTTTAGGAATAGACAAATCTGCCCATGACTTTTTGTTTCTCCTTCTTAAATTCAGTTCATCTCATTTCCATGTACACATTTTTCTAAAAAAAATCCTCACCAAAAATTGTCAGCACTTTAGCATGAATTCCTACTAGTATAAAAATATGGCTGTTAATTCTTTTCATGTTTCTCTCTCTTGGATTATGTGAATGATGAATACTGCTTGATAAATTATATATATATATATATATATATATATATATATATATATATATATATATTTGTATGAAATTTTAATATACACATTTTTGACAGAAACTTCCTTTGAGTTTTGTTTGGACAAGTGCATTGCAAAATTTGGAGAAGCACAAATTTCAAAGGATTGCTGTGTTTTGGTTTGCATGTTTGTTTTGGAAAGTTCAAATTGGGTAAATATGCATTAAAATGTGAATTCAAACTTAATTTCCTCCTCATCCCATTCCTCCAATATAAGTCAATATATTACATTATATTATTATATTATATAAGTCTAAACCATCGTTGTCTGCTTTCATGACAGAAAGCATCTGCATACTCTCAAACATCAACACTGTGAAAGAAATTTTATGTTGTAGAAATATGATGGTGAAGGAATGGTAGAAATCTGAGATACCGGTACAGAATAAGCTTTATAGGCTTAATCTAAAGGATTAATTGTACAAGCAAACAAAATCCACATTTTTGGCAGATTCAGCACAGAGTACTATGTCTAATAGGGCAATCTTTCTTTCTTTCTTTCTTTCTTTCTTTCTTTCTTTCTTTCTTTCTTTCTCAACCTATACACCACCCTATACCTGGAGGTCTCAGGGCAGTTCACAACAAGACCACAATATATAAAATCAAACCAAAAGCAGTAACCCAATACCCCCGCCAAAAAAAGCCTCCTTTGTCCACCTATCACAAAAGAGACATTTTGAGGCATCAGGAATGAAACCCTTTGGACCAAACAGAGCTAGACATTAGACTGCTCTGTATCAGTATTGAAACTGAATTTAAATAGGTGTCGACAGGAGTGGTTGTGTAATTACTTGTATAGCTGACAACACTCCATAAACATAAATGAAGGGCAGCTTTTCACATAGAGCATTTTGATTATGTCAGAGAGAAAGGCATTTTTGATCTTCCCATGTACTTGGAGTTGGCTTTCAACAAATGATTCACAAAGTGATGGAATTTCTTCCCCAGCCTTCTATTACTAGTTTTCATTCCAGCAGCTGCTTACTCTTTTGGAGACAGCTTGGTAATGTTGCTCCACAGAGTGAGTTAATCTGCTGGTGTAAATTTAGTTTCTTGGAGGTGGAAAGTTTCCAGGAACCAGGAATGAACCAAAACCTTTGAGCCTAGAGAAGCTTTGTACCCAGCAAGTCACCATGTATCTCTGCAGCAGGATGGAAACATCAGCTTCTCCTTGTTCACAATTTCCCAAAGCACGGCACAAATAATTTTTCCACGAGAAAAGGCAAATCAGACTAACTTAGTTAAAGGAGGCAACTGACAGCGGGTGAATGTTCCTATCAGGCTGCATCTTCTGTTGCTGCTACCTGATACAAAATTAAGAACCTGGGGGATTTTTCAGACACCAAATATAGGAGTGAAAGTTGATTTATAGGTGTAAGAAGCCAGCGTAACACAAATATCCAAGAAAAGAGGTGTTGAATGCAGGAATGCCAAGCTCTAAGGGGAGCCACTTTCAGGAGAAAGTAGTCCTAGGGGTGGGAAACCTGTGGTCCTTTAGATGTTGCTGGACTCCATTGTCCACAGTCAATGGTCAATAGTCAGGGGTGATGAGAATTGCAGTCTAATATATGGAGGACCAGGGATTCCCTACCCCTGCTTTAAGGGGACTGCAACTCCTTTCTTAACAGGCTGAATACCACTCACACAAGTGGACAAACCACACAGTAACTGAACTTCTGTCTTATATGGACTCAGTGTATTCATTTTTATCCAGTCTCGTATGTCGTGGTCCCATGCTGCTAACCATGGCAGAACTCAGTAGAGGGAGAAGTGAGCCAACCAGCCAAGTCTCAGGGGGGTACTTTTCTGGAGACAGAGTCCATATACAGTGGTCCCTCGGGTTACAGACGCTTCAGGTTACAGACGCTTCAGGTTACAGACTCTGCTAACCCATAAATAGTACCTCGGGTTAAGAACTTTGCTTCAGGGTAAGAACAGAAATCGCACAGCAGCGGCGTGGTGGCAGCAGGAGGTCCCATTAGCTAAAGTGGTGCTTCAGGTTAAGAACAGTTTCAGGTTAAGAACAGACCTCCAGAACATATTAAGTTCTGAATCCGAGGTACCACTGTACAGGGTGAGTCTTTTAAAAGAGGCCCTGTGGAACATGTGTGCTCTTTTAAAGGACTCGCCCTGTACAAGGTTCAGTCCAGTCCTAAGGCCAGGAATATCTCAGTTCATGTAGTCAGATGATCCAGGGGTCAAGAAAGCTGAGGGTCCAGAGTCACAAGAAGCAGCAAGGTCCAGCCAGGAATGACACATGTTGTTTCCAGCAACTGACCGAGGCTGGAAATCCTGCTTAAGAAAGCTGGAGCCATCTGGTTTTCATCAGGAGCAAGAAGGCTGATCAGCAGCAGGTGGAGTCACTTTGCTTTCTCCTTCAGGCTGCTAAAACAGGTGAAGCTACTCCTGGCCCACGACACCTTGCTGCACTCAGGCCCCAATCCATTATGTCCATAGCCTCACCTGCATCTGATACAACTGAGAGAGGGAGGTGGGTGCCATTCACATCCAGCTAGCATCTCAACCTCCCAGCAGTTTCTTGTGGATGTTAAGCAGCATAGGGGTAAGAATAGGTCCTCGCAGAACTGCCAAAGTTTCAAGCAACAACCCCCTACCTCCACATTCTGGAATTGGTCCCAAGAATACATGTTTTTGTGGCCTTGCATTTCTTTGTACAGTGTCCTGAAATCTATTTTTGGATGAAAGATGGTTTATAATTTTTTTTAAAAAAAATCAATGATGCATGAAACAGAGAAGATTATTATGAATGCCTGGGATATGCCTACCCCAGAGTGCAGAGTTCATTTATTTTATTCCACCCACACAACTTGTGCTATAGTGAGCTTGTTGTACCAGCCCATCCTGAGCATGCTCCCCTAGGAAAGATCTCCAAAGTGGTCTTCATTTCCTTGATTTGTTTCTACTCTGCAGCAATGCTACAGCACAGCGCTGCTGTTTTGACACTACTGAATAATAAACTTAATATTGTATTAGCAAACCAGTCATCTGCAATAGAAATAAGATTCAGGATCCCATTGCTCATTGCAAAAATCACATACCCTCTTTGCAATTTACCCTGCCACTTGAAACTCCAACTGTGGTGAGTCAGAGGTACTATGGGAGTCTTCATAACATATTTTATTGTTGCATGATCTATGCATTTTTTTAAAAACCTCATTTCCTTTGGGTATTTTTAATGCTTCAAAATACTAACTCGATTGATTTTTTTTTGCCACAGTAATATACAAAATTGTGTTTTAAAAACCCACACCTTTAATTTCCTAAGTGAAGTGAATTACTGCTTCTAACTTTCATTTTAATGTAAACTGCTGTGGGAATTTCATGTAATACCCATAATAAATACAATATACTACAGAATGCACTATGCTAAATATTCAAATACTTTTTGGAGGATCTCCTTCTCCCAATATTTTTAAACAGTATTTTAGATGACTTCTACTCTAAAAAGGGGGGGGATTTATTTTACAGCTTAATGCATGGACGAAATTAACTTCAGACCACTGATCTTTGTTCAGAGAATTAAAGAGTACTGATAAGCAGTATAGAGGTATATACAGATAAGGCAAAATAGCAATGCCAGTTTCATTGCAAGTTCCCTGGCAAGTATGACCGTTAATAGAGCGGCTGTTCTTGCTGAAATTCAACAGATTGTAGTAGCTGATTGCATTGTTCCCAAAAGGACAATCTGAATTCTCTTTGGTACATTTGCAGGGGAAAGGCAGTGATGCTCAAGAATTGGTCAGTGACCCAATTGCCATATGCCAGGTGTGCTTTGTAGAGCTGCAGAGCCATGGGTTATGCAGAAATGCCAGCACAGCTCCTTGGCATTTCACTTATGTGCTAAAAGTTCTAGCACCTAAAAGCCAAGTTGCAGAATTTATAAAGTTTGGGTTGTTGTTGTTTTTTTCCATAGGTGGTGGGTTATGATTAAGAAAAGCTGGGGCCATCTGGATTATCCTTTTTAAACAGTATCATGCCAGTTTAAAAAGTCATAGCTTCCCCCAAAGAATCCTGGGAAATGTAGTTATTTAAATGTAGTTCCTACGTGCAGACAGTTCCTAAGCACTGACCAGAATGAGTCCTTCTTAGCTTCAGAAAGGTGGCACCATCATTGGCCTTCAATCCATGCCCTGGGACCATAATGTGTGTTTCTGGGAGCTAGTTTCTGAACTAGTACAGATGGTGGGAATAAGTAATAAGATTTGCTTGCTTGCTTATGTAATTTATATCCTACCTTTTGTTGAAGGAGCTCAAGGTGGCATACATAAGGTAAAGGTAAAGGGACCCCTGACCATTAGGTCCAGTCGTGACTGACTCTGGGGTTGTGGCGCTCATCTCGCTTTATTGGCCAAGGGAGCCGGCGTACAGCTTCCGGGTCATGTGGCCAGCATGACTAAGCCGCTTCTGGCGAACCACAGCAGCACACGGAAACGCCGTTTACCTTCCTGCCGGAGTGGTACCTATTTATCTACTTGCACTTTGACATGCTTTCGAACTGCTAGGTTGGCAGGAGCAGGGACCGAGCAACGGGAGCTCACTCCATTGCGGGGATTCGAACCACCAACCTTTTGATCGGCAAGTCCTAGGCTCTGTGGTTTAACCCACAGCACCACCCGCTTCCCATTTATATCCTACCTTTTCTCGAAGGAGCTCGAGGTGGCATACATAGTTCTCCCCATTTTATCCTCACAACAACCCTTTGAGGTAGATTAGGCTGAGAGTGAGTGACTGGCCCTAGGTCACCCAGTGAGATTCATGGCTGAGTAGGGATTTGAACCCTTGTCTCTCATGCCCTAGCCCAACACTCTAACCACTACACCACACTGGCTCTGAAACATTGTGATGTTATTTTCCTTTTGAGCATGTTTATATGTTTAAATGTGATCTGACTCGCCACGTCCCTTCAGCCCTCTTTCTCTTCCCTTTCTATTGTCCCATGCCATGTCTAAAATCAACTGAAAAACAGCTGGGAGAACTAGGCAACATTTCAGGCATTCCCATCTGTGACACTTGAATTTTATGAATCCTGAGCTTTGCCAATCAGCTTATCTCTGTGTGCTCTTTCTTTATATCTTTATACCCCTTATATCTTAGTGATAGTTCTCAGTTGTCTCCATTATTGCTTCATCTTGATATCAGCAGGGGATTTTCTTGCCACATAACTCACATTCCTGTTTCGAAATTGCCTATACACATATCAGATAAGATTGCTGTCAACATTAAGCCGTAATCCCAAGTGGTCAGAATGATACCTGCTTGAAAGGGACTTGTTCTCGTTTTGCCCCAGGCAGTTGTTAATTTAGACAAATTAATCTCTGATTGCATTCAGCTCCATCTGCCAGAGGGTGTAGGACGCAATTTGGGCAGTAAAAGAATCAAATCCTCTTCTAGCCACTAGACGTAGAGGGTGGGCATTTGCCTCTGCAAGTTTGCCTTGACTTTCTGGAACACAGGCAGAAATGAGAAAGTAACCCAGAGAATAAAAAGCTTCTGTATGCTCAGCTAATAATTTGTACATAAGTTTTTCTGTGCTTCTGTGCAATAGCTTTTAATGGGGTTCATGCAGGGCTTAGCTCACCTCCTCTTTGCAGCCTGAATATCTCTCTCTCTCTCTCTCTCTCTCTCTCTCTCTCTCTCTCTCTCTCTCTCACACACACACACACACACACACACACACACACAGCAGCTGGCAAGGCCCATGTTGGGTGGTTTCCTTTGGCTTCCATGTTGGTTTGGGTGGCCTTGCAGCCTTTACATCACTATAACTACAGCGCATCATGGCAATTTCTCCCTTTGCTTTTGTGTGGCCAAAAGGTTAACCAACTCATATTTGCAAGCGGATCGAAAAGGCCTCCCTGGTAGTGAAATGTAATAGAAATTGTCAAGTTGCTTATTCTAGTCCTCTAGCACCATCTCAAAACCCATTGCCAGTTCTTTATATAACCCTGATGAGGTTGGGTACTCTAAGGCCAGAAGCTCTGCTGCTCTGCTAATATCTTTCCAGGCACTTTGCGATCTACATTAAAATCCTGCCAGACCACATAACAGCGTGGCTCCTACCGATACACATCTAGTGAATTAGATTATGATGCCCCCAAGATGCCGCTTTAAATAAACATTTTTATAATGCTTTAAATTACTCGCATTTGCCTGTAATCATCAAAAGGTTTTATTTTAAAAGTTTGCACGTGAGCTAAATATTGGCTTCAGCTTGGAGAAGAGAAGCGTAATTTCCAAATAGACTTATTGATATTGAAATAAATGGTTTTCATAAGGCTTGTCAACTGTAATGATTAAGGATAATGAACACAGAGGGGAATGTGCTTACTCCACAAAAGTGCCTACCTCTGCAAACCTCTTAAAACTAGCAATGCACATGCCTGGCTAATGCAGAGGCAAGTAAGCTGTTCCAGCCTGAGGACCACCCATCCTTCTGAGCAACTGTTTTGGGGGGAGGGAACATGCCAGTGGTGGGTGGAGCCTAGGGATGAGGGGACCAATTGAATTCAGTTTGCGTTTAAAGGCAAACCCACCAAATTCACATTTTTTCCGAAAAAGAATATGTTAACTGAAATACAGCCATTTTTTGAAATTCACAGTTCTCTGAATTTTGCGGTGCAGCTCTCCATTTTACCACAGTAAAATGGTGCATTAAAATGAATATATTTTTTTTTTTTTAATAATATTTTTTATTACGTTTCTTTCCAAATTTTATACATTACAAACAAATAAGGAGTTTACAAGAAACCATTTTTTTTTTTTTAACAAAAATCCCAACTTGGACTTCCCCACCCCTTCCGATTCTGCGTTCTTTATATTAACAATGTCAGCAATTTGTTACCTTATGTCATACCTTATTGTAACTTTTACATGTTATGTATCTATATTCAATGTATTATGTCACAATTTTTATACCTTTAAAATAAACGTAACATGTTCAATTTCATATTATCTCCTTTTCTCTTTTATCACTTAGTTTACTATTTACTTAATCATAATTGCTAAAGCGTATCATTTCCAAATCATGCACCGTCTTAAGATTCATACAGTTTGTAATACTTTTGCAAGTAGTCTTTAAACTTTTTCCAGTCCACCTCAATTGTTTCTACATCCAAATCTCGGATTCTGCCGGTCAGTTCAGCTATCTCCATGTAGTCCATCAACTGCATCTGCCATTCCTCCAGCGTGGGTAAATCTTGTGTCTTCCAGTTCTTTGCGATGAGTATTCTTGCTGCTGTACTAGCATACATAAACAAAGTTCTGTCCTTCTTTAACACTTTCTGGTCTACCATGCCCAACAGGAAGGCCTCTGGTTTCTTGGGAAAGGTATACCTAAATACCTTTTTCAACTCATTGTAAATCATTTCCCAGAAAGCCTTAACCTTTGGGCATGTCCACCAGAGGTGAAAGAAAGTCCCCTCTGCTTCCTTACACTTCCAACATTTATTGTCAGACAGGTGATGTATCTTAGCTAACTTGACTGGGGTCATGTACCACCGGTATATCATTTTCATAATGTTTTCCTTCAAGGCCGTACTGGCCGTGAATTTCATTCCGGTGTTCCATAACCTTTCCCAGTCTTCAAACATAATGTTGTGTCCAACATCCTGTGCCCATTTAATCATAGCAGATTTAACTGTCTCATCCTGTAAATTCCACATAAGCAGCAAGTTATACATTCTAGATAACAGCTTTGTCTTTGGTTCTAACAGTTCTGTCTCTAGTTTCGACTTTTCCACCTGGAAACCAACTTTTTTGTCCATTTTGAAAACCTCTTGAATTTGAGCATAATGTAGCCAATCTCGCACCTTATTTTTTAGTTTGTCCTGGCTCTGCAACTTCCAATTGTCTCCAATTTTTTCAGTCAATTCCCAATATTTCGGCCAATAGGCCTCCATATTGGGTCTTTTTCGGGCCTTGGCCTCCACTGGTGATAGCCACCTCGGAGTTTTACTCTCTAGTAAGTCTTTATATTTCATCCAGACTGCAAAAATTGCTTTTCTGACAATGTGGCTTTTAAACAATTTATGTGCTTTAACCTTGTCGTACCATAGGTATGCGTGCCATCCAAAAGCATTATTAAAACCTTCCAGATCTAGGACATCGGTGTTTTCCAACAAAAACCAATCTTTCAGCCAGCAGAAGGCTGCAGCTTCATAATACAACCTCAAGTCCGGCAGGGCAAACCCCCCTCTTTCTTTCGAATCTGTTAATATTTTAAACTTTATTCGGGGCTTTTTGCCCTGCCAGATAAATCTAGATATATCCTTCTGCCATTTTCCAAAGCAATCCACTCTGTCCACGATCTGTAAGGTTTGAAACAAAAATAACATTTTCGGCAACACATTCATTTTTATAGCTGCAATTCTTCCCAACAAGGAAAGTTTCAATCTTGACCAAATTTCTAAATCCTTTTTAACTTCCAACCAACATTTCTCATAATTATCCTTAAATAAATTCAAATTCTTGGAGGACAAATAGATCCCAAGGTATTTCACTTTTTTAACCACATTCAGTTCTGTTTCTCTCTGAAACCCCTCTGTTTCTGTAATTGTTAAATTTTTGGTCAGAACCTTAGTTTTTTGTTTATTCAACCTAAATCCCGCCACCCGACCAAATTCAGATATAAGTTCGAGAACTCTTTTTGTACTGGATTCTGGCTCCTGCAGTGTCAAAACTAGGTCATCTGCAAAAGCTTTCAGTTTATATTGTTTCACTCCGACCTCTATCCCTTGTACCAACCGGTCCTCTCTGATCATATTCAATAGCACCTCCAGGACTGAAATAAATAACAGAGGGGATAGAGGGCACCCTTGTCGTGTCCCTTTTTCAATTTTAAATTCCTCCGTCACCACATTGTTCACTATTAATTTAGCTTTTTGTTCTGAATAGATTGCATGTAATCCATTCTCAAACCCCCGTCCCACTCCCATCCCTTCCAAGTTCTTCTTCATAAACATCCAAGATATGTTGTCAAATGCTTTCTCCGCATCAATAAAGATTAACACCGCCCTTGTGTTCCTGTTAGTCTGCAAAAGTTCTAAAATGTCAATGATGTTTCTAGTGTTCTCATATAAATGTCTACCAGGGAGAAAGCCAGCTTGGTCTTTATGAATTACTTCATTTAAGACTTTTTTAAGTCTATTTGCCAAAATGTCTGCAAATATTTTGTAATCCACATTTAGGAGTGAGATGGGACGGTAGTTTTTAAGCTGAGTCTTTTCAGATTCTGACTTAGGTATCAATGTGATGAAGGTTTCTTTCCACGTTTCTGGTGCCCTCTTCCCATCCATAATCTGGTTACATACCTCCAACAAAGGTTGTATCAAATAGTCCTTCAGAACCTTGTAATATTTGGAGGTAAGTCCATCCGGGCCTGGAGATTTGCCTAGTTGCATATTCTGAATGGCACCTTCAATTTCCTGTGAGGTTATTGTAGAGTTCAAGATTGATCTTTTATCTTGAGTTATTTTTGATAGTCCATTTATCTTTAAAAATTGATCTATCTCTGATTCTTTCTGGGGCCCCTGTGCATACAGTTCTTTGAAGTATCTGTGGAAGCACCTCCTAATTTCTTCTGGTTTCTGTACGATCCTTCCATCAATCTCTAGATTTGTTATCGTGTTTAGCTTTTGTCTTTTTTTCAGCTGCCAAGCTAGCAGCTTTCCACATTTATTTGCTGATTCAAAAGATCTTTGCTTCATCTGTTTTATTTTCCATTCAATCTCCTGATTAATCAATTTTGAGTATTCTGCTTGGTGGAATTTAATTTCTCTCAGCACCTCCTTGGACTTTGGTTTGGTTCTCAGTTTTTTTTCTCCTTGGTGTATTTTCTCCAATATTTTGTCCTTCTTTCCGTTCCAGAGTTTTTTCTTGATTGAATTCTGTTGTATCAGAAACCCTCTCATAAGAGCTTTGCTTGCGTCCCAGATCGTTCTTTTTTCAACTGTAGTATTCAGATTTATCTCAAAATAGTCCTTTAATGTTTTTTGGGCCTTTTTCACAATCTCTTGATCTCTTAGTAGTGTGTCATTCATTCTCCATCTGAAGGAACCGGGTTGAGTTAATCTAAGTTCTATTTTCAAGGCGTTGTGGTCGGAGCATGTTTTTGGGCAGATTTCCACCTTTTTAGTCTTGGGTGCCAGCCCCCTGGAGGTCCAGATTTGGTCGATCCTTGACCAAGACAGGTGGGCCTCAGAGAAAAAAGTTCCTTCTTTACCTAGGGGGTTCTTTGTCCTCCATATGTCGATCAAATCCAGATTGTCAGTCAGTTCGAAAAAAGTTTTGGGCAGTCTGCCGTCTGATGTTAAGTTTTGGTTGTAAGACTTATCCATATATGTAGACACCACTCCATTCATATCTCCCATCATTATGATGTTAGCATAATCCAGATAGTCCAGCAACGTCTCATGCAGCTTCTTGAAAAATTCTGATTTCCCGTCATTTGGGGCATAAATTCCTAATATCAATATTTTTTCTCCTTGGGTTTGAATTTCAATTGCCAAAATTCTTCCTTGTTCATCCTTAAATAGAAATTTGGGTATCAGGCTCTCCTTAGCGTAGATCACCACTCCTCTTTTCTTTACTTTGTCAGACGAAATAAATTCTTGGCCTAATCTTTTATTTACCAAAACCTTCCTGTGGAGCCTGGTCACATGGGTTTCTTGTAGGCAAATAATGTCCAATTGTTCTTTCTTCAATATGTGAAATAACCTCCTTCTTTTCTCCGGGGAATTTCCGCCATTTATATTCCAACTGAGTAGCCGCAGAGACATCCTGAACTATTCTGCTACACATTAAAATGAATATATTAATGAGAAATAAAATGCAGAAATGCATAATATTAGGGGAAATGGTATTGCAAAGTATGTCTAATTAGGAGAAATATGTACTGGAATGCCGGTGAACTTTCATGAGGAAATTTAAAAAGTTGTTCGCAAACTGAAAATGTGGCAAACTGAACTTAAGACTGGAAAAACGAGAAACTGAGAAAAATAAATATGGACAGGTTGTCCATCCCTAGTGTAGCCAGAGAAAAAAGTGGGTGGAGCAAAGAATGTGAATCTTACATTTGTGCAATAGCTTTGTTTACACACACACACACACACACACACACACACACACCTACCTCATTATCCTTTTAGGCAAGATAACAGTCCAGGCCAATGGTCCTTCTAGTCCAGTATCCTGTATTCCCAGTAGCCAACCAGATGCCAGTGGGAAACCCACAATCAGGATTCGAACACAAGAGCACTCTCCCCTTCTGTGGTTTCCAGCAGCTGATATTCAGAAGTATTGCTGCCTCCTCCATTATCGGAATTCAGAGGCCTATTCCATATGGAAAAAGAAAACTCCCAAGGAAGGTGTGAAGAGGTGTAGCTTGAAAAGAAGGCATGTATTAGTGGAAAAACCATTTAAAAGTGTTTTGGAGAAATTATTTTGCGAAAATATTAGGCAGAATTACATACAAACATGTGACTACTAAGATAAATTTACATTAAAATGTTAATGAATCTTCCTGAGGATTTTTGTTTATTTATTGCAATCTAAGGTAGAAATGTGGAGAAATGAACTTAAGAGAATTAAAATTAGAAACCAAAACCAAAACCCATAAAACACAGAACAAGACTTGTTCATCTAGTGCTACATCTAGTGTTGCAGCAATAACTGCTAGCACATTTGCAAAGCAAAGCAAGGTCCAGTATGGTTTCAAATTGGATGGGGGACTCTTGAAATTCCTGCATTGAAGGGGATTGAACTATATGACCCTCAAGGTCATTTCCAATTCTATAATTCTATGTTTCTATGATTCTATGGGGTGTATGGGGTGTTAGGAGGGGGGTGGAAGATACACCACACTCCTTCTGGGGGTAGTTTGTCCACTCTAGGTCCCTATCCTGCATGCAGCTCTCACTTGTAGCTCCTAGAAGTTCTCAGCTTGTGACAATGGCCACACCTTGAGAAATGGATTTGACTGGTCGGCTAAAGCAGGTGAGGGTAGCCAATGGGTCTCAAACTCTTGGTGAGTTAGGGAATTCCCCTACATGTGAAGACAGGCTCTGGCGGATTGAGCAGACAAAGCCAATAGTGGGTCCAATGGCCAAGAAGGTGGATTCTGCACAGGTTGTAGAGGGAGAAGGAAAGAAGGAGGAAAACCCTGATCCTAAACCTCTGCTGCTTTGCAGCTATACTCATTTGTGAGAAAGGCTTTGGGAGTAAACCCCAAGGAAAAATGTGTAGCCACTGCCTTGCCGGACATCTTTGGGAGAAGAAAAGGCTAAGAAGTAAATCCTACACAAATCCGGAGTGGAGTCTCTTAGACAGTTGGATATGGTGCCTTGTACGCCTCCTTCCAGAAACTCCTGCAGTCAATATGGTATCAAACATATTGCTCTGCTTTGCTTTGGACCACATTAGCAAGGGTGAGAAGGGAGTCTTGTCATCTGGGCAGCCCAGGACCTCCATACACACTGCCCAGACTTGCACCCCAGAGAGTTCACATTGGTGCTGCTAAGACAGCAAAAGCAATGCAGGAGGCAGCAGTTGTGAGTTACTGGTCTCTGCAGCCACAGCAGACGCTGTGATTCTCCATAAATGTGACTTCACCCCCGGAGGCACACTCCATTGTTTCTCAAGACAGATGGATGCCAACAATGATTGTATAACTATGGGAGAGGGATACCTATGTTTCCAATAACCCATTCCAGCCTTCCTTCTATGGAAAGAACTCTTTGGATCACAAGTAACTTATAACACAGACAAAGGATGCCTGGGAAAGGGGAAGACTTATTACAGGAACCCACATTAGGACTAGATTATGGTGTCATCTTTAATAGTATGCCACTTTTGTTAAAAAAAAAGTAACTTATTTCACTGAATAGTTTGTGCTGGGAGGTCAAAGAAAGTACTGAACTAAATCCTAAACGATTCTCGCCTTTCTTGGTGCTTATATTACAGTTCTATTATTCATTGTGAAGACCAGGCCAGCAGCAAAGCCCTTGGCAGCAAACATTCATTTTCAGGCATATTAACTTTTTTAGAAAAGGAAATGTGATTTCTTTAGACTTTAGTCATTGCAATATTTGTCAGCTGTCTAAGTCTAAGAAATTAACTTTTTTGCGGGGATTGCTTTTGAATATGAATAGATAATAGAGGTTCAAAAAGCTTTGCTTCTCGAAGACTGACAAATGAGTTTTCATCAAAATAAGTGGTGAAATCTGTGGGGGGAGGAGGTTATTTTATTTTAGTGTTTTTTTAAAAAAAATATGTAAACCTGGTATTTTTAAAGCTATTGCTGTCAGAAAAGCGAATTCTGACATTTAGATAAAGCCAGTGTGGCAGAAGAGTAGTTGGAGAGAGGTTTGTGCGGTGGCATTTTTCAGGAACCTACCATTTTCAAGTTTCTTCAAAAATTAGTTAACTGTGGGAGATAAGCCCCCTTCTCTGATTTCCATTTCTTTCAGGTTCCCATTAATCAAGTTTGTGCCATATAAGGCAGGTTTCAACCAGCATAGAGACTTGAGAAGGGACCAGTATAGGATGTGGCACCCTTCCTTCCTTCCTTGAGAAAGAACACAAGAGAGACAGGGGGAGAACACATTTAGAGAAAGTGAGGGGCAATGTCTCCATGCAGCCATATTGTGGGTGACTTGTGGGCAAAGGCAGAGGCAGAAGTGGGTGGAGCAACACATGCAAATTTGTTAGCTAGTTTCCTTATACACAGGGATGCGGGTGGTGCTGTGGTCTAAACCACAGAGCCTAGGGCTTGCCGATCAGAAGGCTGGCAGTTCGAATCCCTGCGACAGGGTGAGCTCCCGTTGCCCAGTCCCTGCTCCTGCCAACCTAGCAGTTCAAAAGCACATCAAAGTGCAAGTAGATAAATAGGTACCACTCTGGTGGGAAGGTAAACGGCGTTTCTGTATGCTGCTCTGGTTTGCCAGAAGCGACTTAGTCATGCTGGCCACATGACCCGGAAGCTGTCTGTGGACAAATGCCGGCTCCCTCGGCCTATAGAGTGAGATGAGCGTGCAACCTCAGAGTCGTCCACAACTGGACCTAACAGTCAGGGGTACCTTTACTTTTACCTTTCTTTATACACTCACCCAGTTCTCTCTCTTCTCCATCTAGGCAAGCAATATCAGAGTTCAAATACCGTACATATTCCTTTTGGATGAAGGGCAGGAAATAAATGTAATAAACAGGGTCACATTTGACCCCCAAACCCAAGGTTCCCCACCCTTGCCTTATAGGTTTTGAAAACTCAAATCTACCTACAGGACCCAAAAGACTAAGAACCCATACTCCATTCTTTCATTGCTTGCAGCCGTTTCTTAACTGACTTCTGAAAGTCCACAGGAAGGCTATGTTTCTTTTTATGTCATCATCACATATACATGGTATAAATATAATCTCTCTGCTTGCAAGATGACAGCATCACCTTTATGTACAGATGAAATTGGCACCATTTGCAAGCATACTTCCTTCACGACTAGAATCTTACCTCTGATGCCTGCTCTTTTAGAGGTAATCAAATCACATTTTGAATTTCCTAAACACAGTTAATCATTTTAACAGAATCATTTTGCGGAGTGGTCTGTGACTTAGTTGGAAAGGACACCACATTAATGTATATTTTTGCAATCTCTGCTCCATAGGGACACTGAATCAAGATATTTCCTGTCACATCGCAAGCTTCTTGACAGAGTGTACCTTAAACAATATCCTTGGTTACCTGGAAAGTTTCCAAATGTTTTTGCTTTTAGTCAGGTACCAGAAAAAAAATCCATTGGTATTTAAGCTTAAGTTTTTCCTTCCTGTTTGTATATTCACAAAGAATGTCAGTCAAGGGAGGAGAAATTGGTGCTTTGGATGTGAGTTGTCAAGCATCCCTGGAAGTAGTGACTGTCAATAAAAAATAAATCAAACCCTGGGTATCAGTAAATGTCACTGAAAGTTGTGTGTTGGTATCAGCAAAAAAAAGGGGGGGAGAGAAAAAACATATCACCCAACTAGTTTCTGAGTACCTGAAAGAGGCTGAAGGTTACCCAGTTCTGAAAAGACATTTAATTGAGACTCTTGGGAGTCTTCAGTTTGAGACATTCATTATTACCATTTCCTATAAGAGCTTCCATCACCTGCTCCATGACACAAATCTGCTCTTGCAGCAACCCACTTGAGATGGAACCACACTGTAACTCGATCCATCTGTAGTTCATAGCGCATCTCCTGCATCATTTTGTCACAGGGATGCAGTAGGAGAGTTAAAGAGGACCAGTCTGGTGAAAGGAGGAAATGAATATCCATTCAAGGAGTTCATTTTTGGACCTCTGGGGTCACACGCTCTTAGAGTCATGAGACAAAGTAAATCTAGAGCAGAGGCAGTCAATGCGATGCCCACCAGATGTTGTTAGAACGCAACTTCCAACAGTCAATGGTCGGGAATGATGGGATTTGTAGTCCAACAACATCTGTTCTATAACATTTGTCCAAGGAAAGTTGGGCTCCCCCACTGAACATAGCTAATCTGCTTCAGCTATCTGCTACCATTGAGGTACAGCAGTATAACAAGTAAAGAGATATTGTACATAAGAAATGGAAAGAAAAAGAGAAAGGTCATTCTCAGGATCTGAACAGGCAGATTTTCAGAGGGCCAAACTACACAATAAATGCATAGTTTGGCATGGTGTTAATTTTCCTTCTTCTCGCCTTTAAATGGTTGCAACTGAGTTGATGAGGATCAGGAACATGGCACAAGTCAAAATGGGGTTTAAACACTGCTTACTGCAGGACAGTCTCAGTGAAAATCACTCCTCCCCTCTGCCCTTCAAGGTGCAAATTGGCACAGCAGCATCCCCTAAGCTGAAACCCTCCAGATGTTTTGGACTGCGTCCCCATCAGCTCAGGGGAGTTGTAGTCCAAAACATCTGAAAGGTGCCTGGCTGGGGAAAGGAAGGCTATGGTATGTATGTATGTATGTATGTATGTATGTATTTATTTATTTATTTATTTATTTATTTATTTATATCAGTATAAACCACAGTTTTGTAGAAATATAGCAAGGTGCTGTACACCATACAAAGTTTAGAACAACAGCATTAACCAAACATCAGAAAAATAACTTTAAATACAGGTTGGCTGAAGGAAAATCCACATTCCGAAGGCTGCCTATTATTAGTTGACATCTAAAAGAAGGCAAGGATGATTCCTACCAAACCTCTACTGGCAGGGAGTTCCACAGGACAGGGGCCGTCACACTAAAGGCTCGGTCCCTAGTAAGAGCTCACTGAACCCCAGAGGCTTGGGGAAGCACAAGAGGTGCCTCCTCAGAGGTTCTCAGTGATTGAGGTGGAGCAAAAGGGAGCAGATGATCCTTAAGGTACTTTGGTCCCAAGTTCTTTAAGCACAACAACCTTTCAAAACTGTGGCATGTTAGCATCCAAAATGTATATGTAAAGCAGGGGTCAGCAGACTTTTTCAGCAGGTGGCCAGTCCACTGCCCCTCAGACCTTTTGGGGGGCTGGACTATATTTTTTTTGGGGGGGGGGAGTGAACGAATTCCTATGCCCTACAAATAACCCAGAGATGCATTTTAAATAAAAGGACACATTCTACTCATGTAGAAACACGCTGGTTCCCGGACCGTCCGTGGGCCGGATTTAGAAGGTGATTGGGCCAGATCCGGCCCACAGGCCTTAGTTTGCCTACCCTGATGTAAAGGGTTGATTGCAAGAGCTGTGATGTCATACACTCTGTGTCAGTTATGGCAGTTGGTACAGTTATGGCAGTTAGTGGAACAGTCTTAACATTTAGAGCAGCAGGTATGTTGTGTTGTGCTGCTGTCTGCCTCAGAGTTAGTTAGTTTGTAAGAGTTTCATCTATGCAAGTTGTTTTAGCGATTTAAGTATCACCGACCTGCATTGTATATTTAATATGCAAGTGCCAGTATGCTAAGTAACAGTTGTATATTATTTAAACTTTAAAAGAGAGTGTCTTGAGTAGTTTTTATAGGAGGGGAAAGAGAACTAATTAAAGGGTCAAATGGCCCAGGCCTGTCTTCCATATACTTTGAGTCTTAATTCCCACAAAAACTGCATTGATTGTATCCATGGATTTCAAAACAGCACAGATTTTTTTTGTTTCCTAGAATTTCTGAGCAAACAACAGCAACGAGGATGCCAGTGTTCTTTATTTGAACTCCTGATCCATCTTCTCTGTATTTCAGAGATCTATATTACAAAGGTTGGCATGTGTTTTTTCACATTCCGCTGCAATTAGATTTGAGTCCAGATGTGATTGCCTTACGATGGAACCCTTGCATCTTCATTAATGCGACTCACTGGCAAACCACAAATCTGCTACAGCATACCTGTCAATCCAATGCAAGTATAGCTTTTACATGGCAATAAGTAGATTCTATTTCAGCGTGTACTCCAAATGCCAGGAGACAACTGAATGGGTTGTGAGTAAATGGAGATGCATCGCACTACTTCAGGCAATGCTTTCCTTGATTTTCTGAACCGTTTGAGAAGCCCTGCAAAAGATTATCCTAACAAAAGCTGCTCAGAGGACTAATGTAACATAGAAGTAGACATAACAGAAACAGATCACTGGTTCCCAGACAAATGAGGGCATCTGCATGGTTGGAGCATATCCACTTCAAGAGCCATTTCTGTAGCAAATGATTCCCTGGGTCTCAGCGGATCTCATCCTCTACTCTTTAAAGGAAGAGAAAAAAGGTAGAGAAAATGGGATGGATGATTACTGGTGGCATGCTTTGCTCAGTGATATATACACAACGCAAAGTACAGCACAGCAAGAGAAAGCTTTACATTGTTCATCGGAGGCTGATTCATTCTGCAAAAAATAATAATAAACAGTGGTACCTCAGGTTACATACACTTCAGGTTACATACGCTTCAGGTTACAGACTCCGCTAACCCAGAAATAGTGCTTCAGGTTAAGAACTTTGCTTCAGGATGAGAACAGAAATCGTGCTCTGGCGGCGCAGTGGCAGCAGGAGGCCCCATTGGCTAAAGTGGTGCTTCAGGTTAAGAACAGTTTCAGGTTAAGAACGGACCTCCGGAACGAATTAAGTACTTAAGCTGAGGTACCACTGTATTGGTCTTTGGTCTAACAAAAAACATGGGGAGTATCTAGGTCTATGTGAGCAGAGCTCCTTTTTTTGCAAAATGAGCATCCCAATCAGCTGTTTGGCAGGGAAGGAGTAGAAGAGCATATTGAATCCATCCAAGCACCCATTTCTAAACTGTTAATCGGCCGATCCTGGCCCAACTGCACTGGCTTCCAATTGGTCTCCGGTGCTGGTTTTGACCTCTGAAGGCTTAAACAGCTCAGGATGGCAATATGTCAAGGACCACCTCTCCCCATATGAACCTGCCTGGATCTTGTGATCATCATCTGAGGTCTTTCTTCATGTGCCTCCTCCACGAGAGTTCTGGAGGGTGGCAACACATGAATGGGCATTTTCTGCAATGGCTCCCCGTTTGTGGAATGCTCTGCCCAAGGAGGCTTGCCTGGTTCCCTCATTATACACCTTTAGGTACCAGGTGAACATGTTCCTCTTCAACCAGGCCTTTGGCTGATTGACATCTGATGCCCTTTTAAATGCGTTGTGGGGGTGGGATTATTGTTTTGTAGTTGTTCTTATTTTTATTATGTATTTTGTGGTTTTTATATTGTAATTTTATCTTGTGAACTGCCCCGAGATCTACAGATGAAGGGTGATATACAAATTTATTTATTTATTTATTAGATTGCATTTCACCTTGATAAAGGATTGTAGGCGTGATGTTTGTGTTGTTAGATGAGGCTAAGGGTTTGTGCAGCATTCAAGCACACGCCAGGATCTCACTTAGATGCATTCTAAGTGAAACAGTGCTGAAAATAACAATACATACACATCATATGTTGATGTGCAGTGTATATTTTATATACTGTTACAGACCAGGTTCAGGGAACCTGTGTTTACTGGGCTCCATCAGCCTCAGCCAACATACCCAGTGGTCAGAGATGATGTGAGTTACAAAGCAATAGAATCTATATGCCACAGGTTAGCTTAGCTACCCCTCTACTGAGATAGTAATGGATAATTTCTTCTGCTTCTCCTCCTCCTCCTCCTCCTCCATTTTGTTCTGTTTTTTTCGGTCCATACTTTTAAGTGAAGTAGCCTGGATTGGAACATAATTATCCTTCCGATTTTCTACTTCTCCAAATTTTGTGATATAGTACTCGGTTCAAAAAAATGAACTTAAGAGTCAGACATGTACTTGAGGCAACCTATGCTTGCCAGAAAAGAGACCATTACATATAAGAACCATTTGCTCTGTGTGGGGGGTTTTTTTTGTGTGTATGTGTAATTCTTTTTCTTAGCCTGTTATAGCTGTGTCTAGTAAAACTTCAGAATCATTTGAACTTGTCTGATCTTTCACTGCTTGGTCCAAATGGTGGGGGGAACACCAGTGGACTCCAGAAATGCACAGCTTTAAATGAGGTGGTAAGCTCATAAATCATAGAATTGTAGAGTTGGAATGGACCCCAAGGGTCATCTAGTCCAACCTCCTACAATGCAGGAATCTCAAGAGACCTGCTCCTACAGTCTGTTGACAGGAAGCATCTATCAGGAGGGAAGCAATTTTTGTTCATTACCCCTCCCACCCTAAAAAATCTGCCCTGGGCAGTAAGACCCCCCTGGGACTGATTTAAGGAAAGTTTAGGAGCTTCATGAGCAGGGAGAATTGCCAGAAATGTATCCCTCCCATTTCTGCTTGCTAATGGATGCCTTCAGTCAATTGAAGGACACCAATCGGATACCACCCATTATACTTAGGACCCCTTTAAAAAGAAAGGGGTTTACATTAATTACTTTCCTCACCATATATGTAGACATGGGTATTACAAATGTTCTGAAGGCATAGTCACAAAAAGCATCTCCTCTCATGAATTGTCCTAATTCTACATTGTCTTGCTTTTTTCTCATAGGAGCACCTAAGAAACAAGGAAGCCAGTGCTAATAGATATCTCCATATCGCCCCTAAGCCAGATAGCTTCAGACTCCACATAGATCAGCTGCCTTATCTCAGTTAGTCTCCTTTCTCCATAAATTGTTAACTTGTTGTTTCAGGCCAACTATCTGTAATTAACTTGGTAGATAAATGGTATGAGGCAAGATTTGGATTTTATCTTTTGGGCTTGACATGAAATTGAAATTCCCTTTGGAAGTATTTTCTTCTTTTTGTACTTCATTTCCTGGGTTTGGGGCCAAGTTCTAATTTTCACTTGCTTGCTGGAGCCTGATTTTTTTACTTTTTATTATTTTTGTATTAGTCTAAGACTCTTCTCTCTGATCCATTGCATTTTCTGACTGTGTTCTCAGTGTTTTGCTCTGTTCATTGAGCTGTTCTAAATGCAGAGTCACACCTTCATCTTTTCCTCGAGGCCACTGTTTACATTTATCTTCTTTCCTTCAGGTTAAAACAATATACAGCCAGTTACATACTTACACTGAGAGGCTGAGTTCTCTTCTCCTTTGCTAAAATGATATCAAAGCCCCCTTGTACTTTGTGGCCACCTGAAGCTGGTGAAGATCCTACTGGCTTCCCCAAGACATATAGGTCCCAAGGTAGGTAAAGGTAAAGGTACCCCTGCCCGTACGGGCCAGTCGTGTCCGACTCTAGGGTTGTGCGCCCATCTCACTTAAGAGGCCGGGGGCCAGCGCTGTCTGGAGACACTTCCGGGTCACGTGGCCAGCGTGACGAAGCTGCTCTGGCGAGCCCAAGGTAGGAGGGGAGTGTAAATGTTCAGAGTAGAACTGTGAACCCCAAAATGATACCTGCTATGACTTGCTTAAACTACAAAGAGCATGATCCAACCCAATGTTTTGCCCTAATTTGCGCGAAAGCTACAATTTTGTCATAATGGATTTCAATAGGAAAGCTAAAATTTAAGCATACTTTAATTTCAAATAATGGAAAGGGTTGTATCTCAGTGGTCGAAAACATACTTTGAATGCAAAAGCTGCCTCCTAATTAGTCAGATGATCAATCATTCTAACTCAGTATTGTCTAAATTGTCTGGTAATGGTACTTTAGGGCTTCCATTTCAGACAGGAATTGTTCCCAGCTCTACCTGGATAAATCAGTGGTGTTCAATGAGCCCGTGGTATCTGGAGGCTGTGGATCACACAAAATTAGGCCAAACGGCTCACAAGGCATCAGTTTCCCCATCCCAGAAGTAGATGATGGTTGCATTGAGTTGACTAGTTGTGCTACATCACAAAGTATACTGAAGACCATCAGCTTAGATGGTTTTTAAAAGGGATTGAGAAAATTCAAGGAGGGTTCATATAGGATAAAGGAGAATAAGACTATCCGTGGCTACGGTCCACTGGTGGTGCTGTGGTCTAATCCACTGGGCCTCTTGGGCTTGCCGATCAGAAGGTCGGCGGTTCAAATCCCCATGATGGCATGAGCTCCCGTTGCTCTGTCCCAGCTCCTGCCAACCTAGCAGTTCGAAAGCATGCCAGTGCAAGTAGATAAATAGGTACCGCTGTGGTGGGAAGGTAAATGGTGTTTCCAGGGGCTCTGGTTTCTGTCACAGTGTCCTGTTGTGCCAGACGTGGTTTAGTCATACTGGTTACATGACCCGGAAAGTTGTCTGTGAACAAACACCGGCTCCCTTGGCCTGAAAGCAAGATGAACGCTGCAACCCCATAGTCACCTTTGACTGGACTTAACCATCCAGGGTCCTTTACCTTTACCTTTTTTACTGTCCGCAATAACTATGTTCTACAGCTACTGTCAGAGCAACTGCTTCCTGGGAACCACAAGCGGGAAGAATGTGGATGCACTCATGTTCCCTCTCTGGGATGCCCATAGGCACCTGGTGGGTCACTGTGAGAACAGAATGCTGGGCCACATGGATCCAGCATGGATCTTCTTTCGTTATTAAGTAAAAATGTTCAATACGTCACACTGTTGCCCCTCTATGGTTGCAGCCATAGTCAAAGTAACTGTTGCACAAAAGGCATTCTAGTATGACCCACAAAAAATAAAGTAATTGTGCATTATTTTATGTTGTTTAGTGAATCAGCCTGCAAGATCCACTGCTGGGCAGTATTTAAGTCTTTTAAATTAAGAAGAGTGGCAGATGAAACTGATGTACTATGCCGAGTTGGCAAAATTAACTGGGAAAATTCGGAACCAGCAAGACCAGACTTTCCTGAAAGACTGGAAGAAATTTCTGATATATTTGAAAGACAATTGTAATCAATTGACATCACTTGTAGGGTTGCAAGAAGTTTCATAAGGAGAACCATATGAATTATTGCGAAAGACGACTAAGAAGGAGTTTATTTAGGATATGGATTTTATAGCAATAACTATTAAAATAAAATGCAAAATCAGAAAGAAAGTTAGAAAACCATTAGTCGAGGTTGACGGAAATCTCTGGCTGTGATAGCCGAAGGTTTGTTATGTTGTATAGGATGGGATGTTATGTTTGGAAAATATGTGCAAAAACAAAAAAAAATTAAAAAAATCTTTTAAATTAACAAAATAAGATACTTTTACATCCTTCTGTTTTCAGTGGAAGAGAAGCTGAATGTATGAGCATTTCTTTCACTAAAGTCTTGCAGAATAGATGTCTATGTGGTTTTGCCTTCAATCTCTTCTTTGAAATGTGAATTCCTGTTTCAGAAAGCCTGTAGCTTTTCAGTATATCATTGGGGACAAGAGTTCAGCATTCTTTTTAAAGAGTTTAGTTTCTACAACTGTTCATGACCGGATAGCCTACAGCTATAAATATTTAGTTGTGGAAAGTAGGCTTCCCATTTTGGTATTGTGTATTTGATGCACAGCTGAGAGGTACTGGAACCGCATAGGAATAATTAAATGTTACAGTTTTAGTTAATGCACTCAAGTCAATATATCCTGAAGGACAAAAGGCTGGAATAACACTTCCCTGTAGCAGTAAATGTTGAAAGGTGCATACATTCCTGTCATTATGGTGGTGATTAGAGTTGCAATGTACAAAATGTTTCAAAAGGCAATTTTTATCACATCATTATTAATATATAGATCTGAAGGTGAGGGCTGTTTGCAAAGAAGAACTCTTTGGGATTTCAGCAGACCTGAAATTTAGCTGCAATAAGTGGGAGTCAGGTATACACCTTAATGAAAAATGTATAACTAGATATTTACAAGTACAGAACACAGAATCATAGAATCATAGAACTGGAGAGTTGGAGGTAATGCTGGGGCTCATCTAGTCTGACCCTCTGCAATGCAGGAATCTTAACTAAAGCATCCATGACAGATGGCCATCCAACCTTTGCTTAAATACCTCCAAGTAAGGAGGGTCCACCACCTTCCAAGTGTATTCCAGGTGTGGTCTGAACGGAATAGACCAGTACTAGGACTTTCCTGGATCTGGACACCATACAGCAGCCTAGAATAGCATTAGCTTTTTTGCTGCATCACACTGTTGAATCATGTCAACGTTGTGGTCTACTAAGAACCCCTAGATATTCTTCACATATACTATTGGCAAGCCAGATGTCCCCCATATAATATTTGTGCAGCTGGTTATTCCTGCCTAAGTGAGCCAGCTGCTTACTCATTCACTAACCAAGTTTTCTTTAACCTTGTGTAAGAAATAGGCATGCACACTCAAAATCACATATCTCAGTTGTGAAGTAATGTGTGATGAGAGTGTTAGGTTTGACTAATATATGCATGTTGATCCAAATTATGTGAAGCTTTCTCAAAAGAAATGACAGCACACGCTGGATCTTCAATCAGGCGGTTCCAAGACAGAATCTGCTATATTTCAAGCAACTTGGATAGATACTTGACAAGACTTTCCTTGGTTGTTTGGGTAGAAAGTATGAGCTGCTTCATGAAAACAGAAAGTGATCTACACAAATTGTTCAGCTATAGACATACATCCTTCTAAAGATAACTGCAGTGCCATCACTTTCTACAGAAGATTAAATTCTGAAATATGTCAGAGTTGAATAATTCTGAAGAAAAGTGTTGCAGGAAAGAAAGAAAGAAAGAAAGAAAGAAAGAAAGAAAGAAAGAAAGAAAGATCATGAGCAATCACAAAGTATGCAACAAATGCAAGGACATCAGAGTACCACTTAGGTCAATAGCCAATCAGATTTGACTATGTAGCAGTGGTAAGAGCAAACAAAACCAATGCTGTATTCTCAGGACGCAATGTAATGTGTCCTCATTGCTGAGGCAATCGGGTTGACACCTCCTGCCATACCAGATTGCTTCATCATGGAGCATTCATTGCTTGTCCTCACAGCACAGCTTGGCAAAACAAGGGGCATTGGCCTGGTTGCCTTGGCAATGTGGGAGCTTGTTCCCTGCCTTGCTGTGATGTAAGGGCAATGAAACAAATGCAGTTCAGAGTGGCGAGACAGGATGTTGATCCAGTTACTTTGGTGATGGAAACACTTCTGTGAAAATTTTGTATGTGTGATGTTTTGATGAAGCTCATTGGTTTGATTAGCTCGGCTCTCTTCTTGACTATAAGATGACCTATCTTGCTTCTCATCATCTTAAACTACTTCACCTTACAGCAGAACCTAATTATTCTTTCTGCAGTACAGCAACTCTCCTTCCCAGTTACACTTCACATTACAGTTCCAGTACATTGGATAGCTCCCAAGAGTAGTTTTCATGCCTGCCAAAATGTGAGGGCAATTTATCTAGCTGAATAATATAAATGACCAAACACCCCATGGACCTGTAAACAAACCTTTGAACTGTGGAGCCAGTTTCAGAACGCTCGATTCGCCATCTTTCCTGGGAGTTGCCTTCATGTCATTAAATACTTCTCTGCACACAACTTTGAAGAAAGGAGAGGTGAGTTGCTGTTGCTACCTCAAAGGACATGGTGAGAGAAGCAACTCTCAGATTTAAGGAACAGCTCAACATCAATATATCCATTTCAGCTAAAGAGGCACAAAATGGCGACTTGAGATTCTGGCGATGTGGCTAAAACCTGGCAGCAAGGTTCGTCCTGGCGATGTGCAGGAAAAAAATGACCCAAGATAGGCAGTCAAAAAATGGCATACAAAGACAAGGATGTCGGTTATCATCGCTGTTGTTCATTCTGGTACTGGAAGTACTGACGAGGAAAGTAAGAGAAAATAAAGAAATATTGGGAATAAAAGGAAAAAGAAGTGAGCATAAATTGAAAGCCTTTACGGGTGATCTGGTAATCACTGTGGAAGATCCGAAAATCTCCCTCCCAAAAGTAACGAACATAATACAAGAGTTTGGAGAAGTGGCAGGATTTAAATTAAACAAAAAATAAGACCAAACTGCTATTTAAAAACCTTAAAGAACATGAGAGGAAAAAAGTAACAGAAATGATAGGAGTAGAAGAATATAAAAAGGTACAATATTTGGGTGTATGGATAACAGCAAAAAACATAAACATATATAAAAATGAACAGAAGAAGTGTTGGAGGTGTGAAGCTGAAGGTACTTTTTACCATATGTGGTGGGATTGTAAAAATGTAAAAACATATTGGGAAAAGATATACAATGAATTGAAAAAAATGCTGAAAATGACATTTGTTAAACAACCAGAAGCCTTCCTGTTAGGTATTTTAGGTCAAGATCTGCCAAAAGAGAAGAGGACATTATTCATGTATGCTACTACGGCGGCGAGAATTTTGGTAGCACAAAACTGGAAGACTGGAGAAATTCCAACAAAAGCACAATGACAAGAGAAATTGATGAACTATGCAGAAATGGCAAAACTGACAGATAGACTATGAGTAAAGGACAACAGTGACTTTGAAAAAGAGTGGGAACCTTTTATATTATATTTGCAGAAACAAAAAAATAAAATTGACTTGATGGCAGGATTTAAATAAACATACACACTTTTAAAATATAGAACATTTAAAACAAAGAAGAAACGATATGGTGAATTGGTGGAAACAGCAGTATATGATAAGGGGGTAACAAACCAGAAATGGGAGCTGGGGGAAGCCTGGGAGGAAAGGGGATGAAGATTTGTAACATGTATGTTATTGATATGAGATGTTTGTTAAAATACAAAAGACAGTTAATAAAAAATCATTTTTGTAAAAATGGCACACAAGGAGGTCAGTAGAAAGCCAAGCTTTAAAATCAGGGTGCCTTTTGTTCTTCAGAATGATAAAAGGTTTATCCACCCTTACCTTTAGCCCTGCTCTTTCCAGGCACAGGTCTGCACTAGAAAGCTCTGTGTCTGTTTGTTTGTTGCCCCAGAGCTTTCCTCGTGAAAACTTGCTCTTAAGTGCTCCGTAGCAACAAACATCAATGTGAGCTTTCCTTGGATTGCTGTTTGCTCTGATTGAGCTTTAAAGAGTGGGTTTTCATGGAAAAGCTGCAGAGATTGAAAAAATAAAATAAAAGGTACTCAGACATGAAGTTTTAAAGTGCAAATCATACCTGGAAAGAACTGTCAGGGACTGGCTGGAGGAGTGGTGGAGGGCTCCAGCCGAAGAACCCCCTAGCAGAGGAGGAAGGCTCACAACCTGGATTGTGGTGATGGTACTCTGAAGACAGGTCAGATGAGGGTGGAGGCTGGGAGGTGGAAGAAACGATAGGCTCAAGGGAAAGAGCCAGTGGCAGAAAGCCCTTCAAGGGCAGGACAAGGTGCAGAGGGAGATACTTCAGGCCCCAGACCTAAAAGAGAGGAGGAGGAAGGGACAGAAGCTGCAACAGCTTTGCAGCAACTGCCCTGTCCCACTGTAGTAAGCTCCCCTCCCCTTTTTGACTCCAAGGTCACACAGGAGTTTGCATGCAGCTGAAAAGAAAGCTCAGAAAGTCCATAGGAGGTTCCCTTGTCGCCAGAGTTTATGCTGGCTTGGGAGACATCTAGAGGAGGAGGTTTAGGAGGAGAGAGGAGGGGCCAAGAGTTAGTCTTGGCAAAGTTGCCACTTAGAGCAGTTGTGCCTGGGTACTCTTTGCTTGTATACTATTTTCTTAAATAAAAGTTGACTTTACTTTGAGTTTCTAAGTCTTCATTCTGACCTGCTGCTGAACCAGCCCTGAAAAGAGTGGAGGAAAGGTACGTGTGGATAAGCCCAAACAGCAGACAGGCCGCAGTGCATTGACTGAACACATGCTTTATATATTGATGCTTAAAATGCATTATGGTTAGTCTTCCTGCTTTCCAGCTAAAAGTGAATGATAGCAAGTGACTGAAACAACCTTTGCTGAAGTCCTTGGAAAATTAACCACCAGAACAGGCAGAAATGGATTTGATGGACCAATCACCTGATGAAGGCTGCAAATATTTCAGTGGTGCGCCTATTGTTTTCCAACTGTCATATCTCTTAATTTTCCTGGCTAATCCTTTCCTAGCTACGGAGCTCTGTTAAATAGAGTAGAAGCAATTTCTCCTGTCACAATAATCTCCATTTAGATTTAGTAAGAAACCTTGAGGACCTCAATTGCTGCTGGCTGATTAGCTGGAAGCTGAATTGCACTTAATAAAACCTCTCTTCCCCCACTGATTAAAAGCCCCACACTCATCGCTTAGTGCTATGATGATGGTCCTCTCTCAACAGGGTAGATGAGGGATAGATCACTGCGGGGGAGAGAGCATTTCTGTCCATGTTTTGGACAGTGATGCTCCTGTTTTCTGTTTTCAAATTATCATCATCATCCCCTTGGGATATGATCTGTTCAACACTGGAGAATTGTGGGAGGGAAGCAAACAAGGTGTGATCCATGCTGCCACATGTGTCATTGGGTGCAATATAGGATCATGGTTAGCTGCCTTATGTTGCATCAGTTCCATTAGTCCATGTGTAGGCAAACTAAGACCCGGGGGCCGGATCCGGCCCAATCGCCTTCTCAATCCGGCCCTGGATGGTCCGGGAATCGGCGTGTTTTTACATGAGTAGAATGTGTCCTTTTATTTAAGATGCATCTCTGGATGATTTGTGAGGCATAGGAATTCATTCATCCCCCCCCCCCAAAAATATAGTCCAGTCCCCCCACAAGGTCTGAGGGACAGTGGACCACCCCCTGCTGAAAAAGTCTGCTGACCCCTGAATAGTCCATCTAGCTCAGGAGTGCCTGAACTGCCTGGCAGTGACTCTCGGGGGGGGGGGGGTTCAAGCAAGGTTCTCTCCCAGTTCTACCTGGAGATGCCAGGGATTGAACATGGCATCTTTTGCAAGCAGGACAGAAGTTTTACCCTTCCCCAGAGAACGGGACTCGGCTTTTCCCTCCTCCCCTGACCGTCATGGGCTGAGTATAAACTATTGGAACCAAGCACTATTATGTGTCATGTTAAGGGAAGAGGGAGGGAGGGAGGAATCTGTTCAGTCGCCTTCTCACAGTTGTCCACACTGATCTGACAGCCCTGAACTTTCTTGCAGACCAGAACACAACTCCTCGAGTGGCTGGGGCAACCCAGCCAGATGGGTAGAATATAAATAATAAAATTATTATTATTATTATTATTATTATTATTATTATTATTATTACTCAGATTACACTCTTCAGAGTTTGAGATGCTGTTCTGGTACACAAAAAAGACAGACATACATTTATATTTTACATAAAAGATGAGTGTAAAGTGTGTGTGTGTGTGTGTGTGTGTGTGTGTGTGTGTGTGTGTGTGTGTTTGGATGAATGCATTGAAAAGCACTGAAAAGTGCACACAAATTAAATACGGACTTCCTATGCATACTTTAAAAAAAAACATATCTGCACAAAATGGAATGGAATGGACCTGAGATTGAGTGCCAGCCAGACTGAAACATAATGGAATTAAGCTGCTCAGTCTATTGCTAGCCATGTCCAGCCATTCCAGACCTCCACAAGCAAGTTACTCATAGTCGGGAGCAATTGCACACAGCAGAAGAGGGATAATGCCCTGAATTTAAAACCAAAATTAGAGAACTGTTTTAAACAAGCCCACAAGGCGCGGAGAAATCTCAGCAGAAAGCAGCTGCTGTTTTTTAAATATACTTTTAACCCAAAAGAAACCCCAAACATACAAACCACCAGCTTTCAAGTGGTACAGTAGGAGAGCAATTAGTCTCAAAATACAAGATGCTGCTGCCCAAATCCAGCAACATACAGAATCTAGATTGACTGTTACCATTCTGAAGAGGCAAAGCCAACTGTGAATTGGAAGCAGGGACATTCCTAGTTCTGGCAATACAGAATGTTCTGGACCCGCCTATGACTATATGGCAAGGTGCTAATCTCTGTTAACAGATGGTTGCAAAGTAAGGGTAACATGCAATTTTATGATGTGCATATGTTTTAAAGCTGCTTTAAAACTTTATAATAGGGGGAAAAAATAAGCTGGGCAGCATAACTTAGTTTAAGCAGCACACACTCTTAAGTTCAACAGTTTCTTCCTTCTCCACCTCTGAATAAAGCAAGCAGGAAGTAACAGGACAAGAAGGAGTGATAAAAATAGAGCAATAGTTTTCCTAGACAGAGAAAGATACAGGCATGTCTGCATTTGGGAACGAGGGGGCTGTAATGCAGTGTTTGAGCTCACATATGTTTTTTCAAGGGTGTCTTACTTTCTTGGTCCTCATTTGCAGATTTGGCGGTCAGCAGCACTGGTGATGCAGTTGACACAAGAAGACATCAGAGACCCTGTGCGATGCAATGTCTTCTTTTACAAGTTGTGCATCCCATGTGTCAAGTTTTGGGTTGCTGTGACACACCAGGAGCTACACTTCTGGAATGCCACTATCTTTGAAACGGCCATGATTTCCCTGTTCCCAATCAGTGTTTGTCTAATACAATCCTCAGCCTGTGACTTTGAACTGATTTTCCTTTTTGCTCAAGAGCACCATTTGTAATTGTAATTCCATCTTAGATGTGAAATCTACATCTTCAATAAGCATGGAAACAGCACACCCACTTAGGCTGGTTTCCATAGGAACCACAAGAGGGGAGAGGGCAAGAGAAAATGCTTTCCCTCTCCCTCAAAACCATCTTTCATCATTAGGGTAAAGAGAAAGCTACTTACTTCCCCACTCACTATAAACTTCATCCACTATCCCTGATCCTGCATAGTGGTGCAAGTAATTAGCATGATCCACTAAAATTCTTATGCACGTTCAAATTGAAGCATTCCCATAATGACATTGTTAGGACTTCTGTGCTCATCTTCAAGCCTGCATTTGAGTGTTTAATTGGAACCAGTTGAAATGATTAGCTCCTTCAGAAAGAAAATCCTTTTACTGATAGTAAATACAGCTTGCATTCTGCAAGCAAGTTCAATAAACTCCAACACCCGGTATGAGAGCCATGAAAGTATAACTCTATAACCCTCTGTTCTGTGTCACATGTGGCTTGTTCTGAATATACATAACTCCCTCACTTGCTGACATGAGATGCAATTGTGTGAGAGTTCTTGCTTTAGGTAGCCAAAACAGCAACACAAGGGATATAACCCCTGGGGCCATCTTTACCCAGGGGTGCAAGGGGTGCAGGGCACCCAGGCGCCGAATTCTGGGGGGCACCAGGTGCCTGCCACTGAAGCTGCCTAAGCTCTTAACTATCTACCTGTTATGAAATAATAAATAATTTTGATCAAGCTAGAAAAACAAAATACATATATACCTAGGTATTACCGAAATGTATACCTACTATTTCACTAAAGGACTTTCGCCTTTTGCGCTCATTTACCAAAGATGTGCCATGCCAGCAGTGGCGCTTGTCATTCACAATGGCGGCACTTGTCAGACTCAATGACAGCGTTTATCATTCTCAACGGCGCCGTGCACACGAAATTAACTCTTACATCAAAATATTATGTTACGTATTGTATTGAGCTGTGCAGCACCTTTGACGTGACTGGTGAATCTCCTAAGCAAGTGCCTAAACAATACTTACAAGTTTAAGTGTGGTGGTGTTGTATACTTAAGTATAAGTGTATTGGAAATAAATGAGCAAATAAAAAAGTTTGTTTCTTATTCCTCCCTTCTTTCATAAGCAAGAGATAAGGCATAAGCACAGTGTCTGACATAAGCATAATAAAAGTTAATTTGGGGGCTAAACTAAATTTGGGGGCGCTGGGCGGATCTTTGCACCCTGGCGGCGCATATGCTAAAGACTGCGCTGGATACACCAGTAAGCTTGGGGAAAACCCCAAGGTTTGCAGAAGTACAGGAAAAAGGGGGACCCCCCCAAAAAAGAGCAACTCACGGAGATGAAATTTTTGTTGTTGCTCTCATTTAAAAGCAAATCTACCAATATGAAAACCAAAACACAAACATTCTTCCATATTTTGCAATGCAATTCTCTAATCAATGTTTGAGAAAAATGCATATATTAGGGGAATGAGGCATAAATTTGAATATATTAATGAAAATAGCATTAAAAATGTATTATATTAGGCCAGAAGGCCAAAGTCTCTCTACACCTGGGATAGAGGTGATCCCACTGAGATTGTGTGCTGTGATGTTGAAAAAGCTTTTGATAAAGCATCTCACCAAAGGCTCCTGAGTTAACTTAGCAGTCATAGAATAAAATAACAAGGTTCTCTTATGGATTTGTAACTGGTTAAGGAACAGAAAGCAGAAAGTAGGAATAAATAGGCAGTTCTTCCTAAGGAGGGATGTAGGAAATTGAGTCGCACAAGAGTGACTAGTGGGACACATGCTTTTTAGCTTTCTCATTAATGATCTAAAGTTAAGGGTGAGCTGAGAGGTAGCCAAGCTTGATGATGGTAGCAAACAGTTCTCAGTGGTGAAATTGTAAGTATAATTCAATGTAAATATGTGTAAAGTGGAGCAACCTTTATGAACTTAATTTCATATATACATTCATGGGGTCTGAACTGGTGGTGAGTGACAGATAAGGAATGAAACCTTCGGCCCTAGTGGATAGCTTGATGATATCAACTCAGTGTGTAGCAGCTGAGAAAAAGTCAAATTCCATATTATGGATCATTAGGAAAAGGGTTGAAAATAAAACAGCCAATGTCATAATGGCATTATACATATTTATTGTGCAACCACACCCAGAATACTGTGTACATTTCTGGTCACTTCAGCTCATAAAGGATACTGTAGAAATGGAAAAGGTTCTCGTTGCCCTCTGTCAGGAGCTGGAGTCAGGAGCAGGTCAGCAATAAATCACACAGCGTCAGTGAAGTTAACTCTTTATTTGAGGAAACACGGTCAACTCAGGAGGCCCGGCCTAGTGGGCACAGCAACTCGTCCTGGTAGATCTTGCCCCTGTGAAGCAGTTGTGAGGACTGAAGGTCCCCGACTTCCCACAGTTCCCTAAGTCTCCTCATTGCCCCAGTCCTTCCCAAGCAATCTAAGCTTCCTTCACCATGCCCAGCTTTGCTCCTTCCTGCCTCCTCTCTATCTCTTGGGCCCCCTCCTCTCCAGCCTCCGCTTCTGCCTTTGATTCCAGACTGCTTTCTGCCACAGAATCTTCTTGCTCACTAAACCCTGTTACCTCTTCAGCTTCCGACACCTCCTCCTCCCAGTCTGCTGCCTCTGACCACTCATCATTCCATCACCAATCCCTCTGAGCATTCTTCCCTTGGGGGTTCCCCAGCTGGTACCCCCTACCACTCCTCTGCATCCAGCCAGACAATGACACCCATTGGGAGAACAGGATAGACTAGCTGGATCTTTTACCCAAACCAGCAGGGCTCGTCTGATGTTCTTAGCTCTCTCTCCCAACCTCTCTCCATCCTGCTGTTTTCCTTACATGGCACACTTTGCGGAGAAATGTTTCAATCTTTGCTGACATACTGTCTGCACATTCTTTTAACATACAAATCTGTAAATTGCCCTGAATTGCTTTGAAAGTGTCTGATTCACTTTGGGGTGCTTTTCAGAGATCCTGCTGCAGTTCAGAGAAGTCCTGAACCTGTCTGGAGCAATTCATTTCGACTCCTGATTTTGGGATTTATCCAAATCTGATTGCTGCACAACTAACCCACTTCTAATCCAACTTGGACATGGGAAAGCAATCAGGCAAGTGCTTCAGAACAGATACGGCGTTCATTATGTGCCCAGCAAACTACTTCTCATCACACAAGATGGATGGCAGGAACAAAATCCAACTGCGCTACAATGAGAGTCAAAAGCTTGTGCTAATCACACATTCTCTGAACACTAACTCAAGTGGTAAAGAGCTGTCAGGACTGGAACCAAAACAGGGGCCAAGGAGAAACAAGACAAGAGTTTGAGGAGTCCCAAAGTTTGCAGAAGTACAGGTGTGTGTGTGTGTGTGTGTGTGTGTGTTTGTTTGTTTGTTTGTTTGTTTGTTTGTTTGTTTGTTTAAAAGAAACCCTAAAGTAAGAGTGGGGAACTTTTAACCCTCCAGTTCAGATATTGCTCCCACCTCTCATCAGCCTGAGCAAGCATAGCCAATGCAAGGCGATGGCGAGAGCTGTTGTTTAGCAACATCTAGAGAAGATTCCTCATGCCTGCTTTATGGTTAAAACTGCCCATTGAAGACTGAGCATGCTCAGCAAGCCATGAAATGTTGAATGTCAATGGGAAAAGAAAAAGCTGGGAGGTGCAGGTGAGGGAGGGGAGAGTGGCATGACCTGCTTGAAATTCTCAGATGACACTATATGCTAGAATGTTAGTGATGCTATTATTAAAATCAGTTTGTATATTTTAATGTAAATACATATTTTGCTTGGCATTTTTCCTCTCTTCCTCTTCTTCTTCTTCTTCTTCTTCTTCTTCTTCTTCTTCTTCTTCTTCTTTCTGTGATTGATATGACCATGATGGTTAAAGCAACAACAATAAACATGCATACTGATGCCGCTCCAGTTTTGTATGTTGTATACCGCTTTGCTGGTTTTTTTATAACAAGTGCAGTCTATAAATATGTAATAAACAGAAGATGGCATAACTGGTTATTTGGAATCTTGTTAGGACATGTGGAGGGTTGGTATACACAGGCAGTGCCTGGAAAAGCAGAATGCCCTACATAAATAAATACTTCAACATTTTACTGCAAGTTCAATTTGTTTGTTCAACAAGAAATGTTCATTTTGCATTTGCCCTTACAACAGCCACAAAGTACATGGAGTCAATGACTGCCAAGCGCATTTCAGACCCCACAACTTAAGGTTTTTATCGGTTTGGCAAATCGCACAAGTCAACGTTGTAGCATTCCCTCCATTTGACAACAGTAAATCTTGCAAATTACTGGCACAAACCATTTCAACGCTGCAGAACATTGCAGTGTACGTTCTAGCTTCCAGAACAGGCTAAATATTCCAGGTCAGCACATTAGTTGTGTGACAGGCACCATTGTTCAGGCTGAGCATTGAAATTACAGCAAAGGAAAGCAGAAACATTTCTGTCGGTGGGTAAGGCGTGACTTCCCCTCACACACCACTGCAGGCAAGGCAGATGCTAATAAAGGCTACTAACATGCTGAAATCCAGATGGCACCATGATAAGGAATTGCAAAACTGGGAATTAGTTGCCTGCTGCCAAACTAAAGCAGCAGATATTTGACACACACTAAGAGTAGAGAGTTGAACTGCAGCAGAACCCTAAAACTGATTCAGATATAGCCAAGATTCATTATGGCATAAGTTTTCATTGACTAGCGTTTCTTGCATCAGATACACAAACTGTTTTCTTGTTTGGCAAGTACCATATGTGTTTGGCAAGCTGTGGGATTGGTGGGGGGCGGTTTAACCACATACATAAGGCAGGTACTTCTATTGCTATTAACATCTAAATGGCATGTTACAAAGAAAGAAACGAAGGGAAGGAGAAGGAAAATAAGCATAGAAGCAGCTGCTTCTTCAATAGCCAATGGGTGGGGGCAGGTTTTTCTCCTTGTCCTGATTTTTTGTCATGGAGAGCAGGGAATGCAGACTCTCATGTTTGGGTGGCAGAAACCCAAGAAGCAGCACCATTATGGGTGCTCATCCCAAAGCCGAAATCTCTCCAGATCTTGCAGAAAGCAGGAGATCTCATGAGTTCTCACCAGAACTTGCTGTCACCACTGCTGCTTTGCAGGTGCTACCACACAACCCATGTAAGGGAGTTTTTTTTCGGTGGGGAATAAAGGAGCAAGACAGGGTAAAATGGGATGTACTGTCCCTGCTCCCAGCAGTCTTACTGTTGGGTGAGGGGCAGAGGCCAGATTCAGCTCTGCAGGTCCAGGGCAACTGGAAACTGGAATAAAGTGTTCCTCCTGGCAGGGAAGGAAGAAGCTGCTGTTCCTTCTGTGGCCGCTGGATAGGGCCAGTGGGTCTCTTGCTTTCCGATGACATTCCTGTTTCATGGTGGAATCTCCCTTTCAAGTTATTTTGCTGAAGAATGGCAACTTATGGAATTTATGCTTTCTTTCCCCCTTTTTCAGCTGGCTGGGCTGACATTTGGAATGCACCAGGTTGGAGAAGGCCGTTACAATTTGGACCTTGGTGTTTTAAACACCAATGGACTCTCTTTCTTTACTGTTGGAGGTAAATGAACACCATACCAAGTGGGTAGCCATTAACCCTTGTCTTAGTAGCAGGACTCACCAGTTGGTCTGCACAGACCTTTAAAACACATTGTTTGTTGGAATGTCATACTTTATTTGGAACTTGGAAAGCTTTCGGTAGTTGTAGAAGGATGGCACATATCTAATACTAAAGACGATCAGGAGACTGAAAAAGAGAAATATGCTGTGGTAATTAGTTTTATAGTCTAGGTTTAATGAACCTTGGGACTCCTAGGAACTTCAAATGGGTCTTTTCTTATATTTTATACCAAATGAAATGTACGCAAGGGAAAAATTAATCAATATCTAGAGCACAATGTTTACAGTTTAATTTTGTTTTTCAGCCTTGCCATGTGATGTTCTAAATCTTGGCAAATAAGGTACCCATCTTTGCCTGTATTTGTGGGCTTTTTATTGGAAGCCCCACTTATTTTTAGGAGTATCATTAGATCCACCAATGTGGCAACATTGTAGATGCAAACAGAAGCAGAGACTGGCATCCCAATGATGAAACTTGGTACAGAGCTTTGATGAGGGTAAACAGTGAAAAAAGTTGATTTCCCCCCATTCTCTACAGCAGGGATGGGGATCTTGTGGCCCTCTAGATGTTGTTGGACTAGTCACATCAGCTGCAGCTGGACCAAAGATTCTCCATCCTTGTCCTACTAAGTTATGTGCAGCTTAAAGGGGCTTGTCCATGCTTCCGCATCTTCTGTGCCTAGGAAGCATGGGTCTGATAGGTTGTCCCATGCTTTCTTGGCTCAGTTACGAGTGGTTTTTTGCTCATCTGAAGCCTTCCCTGGGAAAACCCGCTGTTCAACGCTGAATCGGTGAAAAAGCTCAGGGTACTAATCCATTTTGGGGAGGCAGTCATTTCCTTACTGCTCTGGCATTTGCATTTACAGAGATTTGATTTGAATGCAGACACTGATCTTCACATCACCATTTCCCCCTACTAAGGCTGTTGTTAATTGCTGCAGTCCAGAGGTTAAATGGAAGTGCTAATTCAAGTGCAACCTAGACTATACAGACCCTTATTAAGAGAAGGAGAACAATAAGCAGCATCCTATTGAGGGCACCACTTCTATGGTACATTTATGACCCAGCTGTCTCACAGGTCTCACTTTCAGTGATAAGGGTATATAGTGGCATCATTCACGACATCCTCTCCAGTGAAATAATGTCAAGTGTCAGGCCACTGATGCTCGCTTTAGCCTAATGGAAATGCCAGCGCCAACCCAGATAAGCAAAGAGAAGGTTAAATGCCTGATTTAAATTTCTGTTGAAACAAAGTCTAAGCTTGCATGAAAATGAAGATAATGCCTTTGTTTAACACCAAAAGGGCAGGGGAATGGGTTGGCAGAAAGCTCAGAACGGGGTGCGGGGAGAACCTTGCGCAAAATGCTTATCAGCCGCAAGAAGCTGACAATAACAAGCTTATTCCAAAATCATGTTTGTCAGTGATTTAGGTGGCGACAGTGAGTAATTAAACAGCTTTTAAAAATCCACCATAATTTTAAAATTAAAAAATACGTTGTAGTATTACAGTAGAAAGCCTAATTCATTAACAAGTGTGAAAGTGAAATCTGAAAGCCAAAATAATGGGCTTAGTGAATATTCATCTGCTTTTGTGTTTCTAAACGAGTAGATGGTCACATCCGCACTGTATATTTAAAGCACATTGCTTCCCCCCCACCCAAGAATCCTAGGAACTGTCTTCTTCTTCTTCTTTGGTGAACACTCGTAGCCGAGTAAGATTGTCTTCCATAAACACAGTTTTAACAATGAGTCCGTAAGTGATTGTGGAGGCCAATTCTGGATCCACACGTCCTTCCACAGTGGGGACACTGTTGTTTACCCCTCAGAGAACTACAACCCCAAGCACCCTTGACTGACTATAGTTCCCAACATTCCTTGAAGGAAGCTATGTGCATTCAGTGTCCTTTCAATGTACGGTGTGGATGTGACCAATATTGGAACCTGATTACCTGTGTAGCACCTCAAGCATTGCAGAAGGCCAGTCTGTCAGCTTACCTGAATGGACCCTTATTTTGTATGGTAGAGGAGCGTGATCAGCTCTATGCCTCTATCATGGCTACAGTGAAAGATGTGATAAAGTACTATGCAGCTCATGCATCACATAATCGTTCCCACTTAGAAAAAGGGAAGGAGATTCCATAATTCATGTTTGTACATGTTAAAGTGTAGCTATGACAGGGATACAGAGCACTCTGGCTTCTCTACCACCTGAAAGGCAGGTTTAAAGTGCCAGAGAGACTTTTAAAAAATGTTTTTATCACTTGGCAAAACATCGCAGAATAACATTAAACTAGAAAAGTCTCGGTAAAAAAAAATCTCAATCAAAAGCCCTTTTTTTGCAGTGCTGTATTAAAATTAATCGCCTGCGGAAGGCACTGTGATTATTTTCAAAAGGTTCTGGTGAATATTAGCTAAAGTACCCAGCTTCCTCATGTCACTCTTGTTGACAGAAAACATCAAGAATGCAAACAATCTGTGTGCAACTGCCCAAAACTGCATTACAGTAAGGACTGGGGCCAATGGCATTCCTCTAGTTGAATAGCTAAGAGGATTATATTTTGAATAATGAGGAAGATCCTCAGTTTCCACGATACTGCAAGTACAAATTCCATTCTCATACCCAATTTTGAGTATCCCTTCCCTTTGAGTTTGCCACTATCAGTTGAAATCTATGAGCTATGACAGCTGTCCTTTGTGCACAGCAAATGCTTTTCACAAGTATGATTCCATCTACTTTGATTTAGCCAAGGTGAAAAGAAAATGTCAGAGAACTGAATCCTGATAGTTTTGAACACTGATATCACTGAACCTGGTCTTTGAACCTGATCCCACCGTGCAGTACAAGTCAGGTAGGAGTTTGGAGCATATACCGAATCAGACTGTTGGCTCATCTATACCTGTGTTACCTAAACATCTACAGTTCATCCATACTCCAGCCCTACCTGGAGATGTTGGAGATGGAGTCTCAGATCTTCTGCATTCAAAGCATGGGCTCTGCCACTGAGCTATGGCCCTTCTCAGGCGTAAGGTATACAGCAGCTCCATAGCTCTGTTGCTGAGTCAATCCAGGTTGGAACCATAGTATGGAGATGAGAGGACTTTAACACTTTGCCCCTGCTATATCCAGATCGCTCCTCCCCATGCAGGGTTGGCAATTTGCAATTGGAAGCAAAGCTCCCACTGAAGAGCTTTTGTTACTATGCAAATTGCTGGTGTGCAAATTGCAATCTGGTTTGGGGCTGCAGCAGGGAAAAAGGATTAAAGTCTCTAATCCCCAGGTCAAGATCCTGATCTGGATCAAGGGTTCCATGCTGGCTAGTTTAGCTTTCAAAGTTGCCACTCTGTATTTTCAGGGAGGCCAAAAGACAGAGGCACATTCCACACACACCCCATAAAAACAAGCTCTGTGTGGAAGCAAAAGCACCTTCCACTCATGCAGGAAGATCTTTGGAACCAAGCCATAGCCACCAAAATACAGATTTCTTCCTTTTTATTGTGCATAATATGATCATCCTTGGAATACTATGTAAAATGCAGGCAGCTGATTTTAGCACTGATAAAAGACATAGGCAAAAGTCTATGAATTTTTTTAAGAAGCATTCTGAGCAATGGAGAAAAATTGCCATTCAGCATATTAACAGAAAGGTTACCCAATAATCCACAAACTGTAGTCTGAGTGGATTGCTGAGAAATTGTCAACTGCATTATTCAGAAGCAGGACCAAAGTGTGATTCCTTAAGATTTATGCTGCTGCATAATTTATCTGGGGAAAAAGTTGTAGTTAAAGCATCATTGAGTACTATTAATCAAACAATGTTTTTTTACTTAATCTGATTTAAAGTTCTGCACATTTTTCCCTAACAATTTTTGTATAACCTAGAGAGGCTTAGACTGCAGTGCAAACAAATAGTGGTGGTTGAATGTCTTGTGGCTCTATTAGGAATCAGTTGAATATTTATGAGCATTCTCAAGGACGTGATCATAAAAAGAAGATTGTCTCTTTTCTGGAAGTTGTCTCCTGATTCATAATATTGGTGCATTTGCACAGCATGATGAAGCCACACTTAATGCCATCCCTGTGATTTGATTTCATCTGCCCAGTACCACTCTACATTGAGTCATCTGCCTTGCACCCACCTTACATCACCAGCTATGGTGGCTGAGAGCTGCCTGAAATGACTCTTTCATATAAACCACATGTTTCAGCATGATGAGGGAACCAGCTGCTCCCTAGTGGATTCCTTCAGGGTGGGGCTAACAAGGAGAGGTCATGGCCTGAATTGGGAGCTGCCTTGAGCCAGATCCAGCCCACAGGTCAGCAGTTCCACACCCCTGATATCATGCATATGATGGAAAGGCAGAGGACTGTGGACAACTTATCTCTTGAGGAGCCAGCAATTGGCATTCGGAGACATGCTGCCTCTGACAATGAAGAGAGAGACCATAACCACTGTGGCTAGTAGCTATTGACAACTGTATCCTCCATGAATTTGCCAAATCCTCTTTTAAAGCCATCTAAATTGGTGACGCCATCCTGTAGAAGTGAATTCCATAGTGTCACTATGCACTGTATGATGAAGTTCTGTCTTTAGGGCTAGACTTTGAAGTACAGTGGTACCTCGGGTTAAGAACTTAATTCGTTCTGGAGGTCCATTCTTAACCTGAAACTGTTCTTAGCCTGAAGCACCACTTTAGCTAATGGGGCCTCCTGCTGCTGCTGCCATGCAATTTCTGTTCTCATCCTGAAGCAAAGTTCTTAACCCGAGGTACTATTTCTGGATTAGCGGAGTCTGTAACCTGAAGCGTCTGTAACATGAGGTACCACTGTACTTGGACTAATGTCATGTGCAGAATATAGTGGCCTCTAAGAATAGGAAAGAATCTGTCCCTGGTATAAAGTAAGGATCTTTTTAAAGAAAAAAATAAACTAAGAAAGCTATAGCTGGTTGGATAAAAATGGCTGGCTTTCTCTTACATCATTCAGCTCTTGCTTTCTACTTCATTTCTCAGAGTTTCTATAATTTATTTTAAAAAAATGGAAAACTTAAATCTTCAAAGAGAAACTCAATCTTCCTCTACTAGAGATAAACAGGTGTGTGTCTTTGAATTATTGAAGTGTTGAATAAAAGGAATGCATGAACAGTTGCCTCTTATGCCAAGCAAGGTCTGAAAAGCCAGGTTTTACAAACCGAAGTGAAATTGCAATGGAATGATTGAACAAAAGAAGGTAATAATCCTGGTGGAGATTACAAAGATAAAGCCAGGAATCTGAAAGCCTCTAGCACTTTCATAGTTTTGCAGCCTCACTCTCACATTGTCAAGTCTTTATTTCAGGTATGTGGAGGAGGTCGCTCTGAAAAGCAGCCTACCCAGCCCACCTGCCCCACGAAGAAGCACTGATGGATTCATTAAAACATCTTCATTATTAGCTTAAAGCAGGATAAGCAGCTTTTGAAGCACTTCGAGGTCATTCTCTGTTTTTCATTCCATTGGGGGGGGGTATTTTTAAAAAGCAACAATTTTCTAACTAATTCTCCACTGAGTTTCATTTACAGCTTAAGAGGGAACATAAAATAGCCTACTTCAGTGCCAGCTGCCACCAGAACTCTTCAACTTCATCATGAGGGAAGACTTAAGAGAGAGCTGAGGAAATAGCAACTGCTTTCTTTTTAATGCAAGGAAATTGTTCTCCACAGAATGGTGGGGACATACTAAATATGTATAAGATATTTGTTCTGAAGGGTTCTGTGAAGAGCCTCTGTAGCGGATTGCAAGCACACAGCAACTTATTTCATAACTTAATAGAAAATCCAGTGCTTTATTAACAGCCAACTTCCCTTGCCTTTGTGGGGGGGGGGGATAGAATAAAAATCACAAGGGATGTCCAGCCCTCAAGAAGGATATTATGGAGTTGGAAAGGTTTCGGGGGAAAGCAACCAAAATGATCAAGGGGATGAAGAAATTTTGCAACATTTGGAACTTTTTAGTTTAGAGAAAAGGCGAGTAAGAGATAGAAGTTTATAAAATGAGGTATGGCATGGAGAATGTGGATAGAGAAAAGTTTTTCCTCTTCTCTCACAATAAGTCATGGACATTCAGTGAAGCTGAGTGTTGGAAGATTCCAGATGGATAAAAGAAAGTACCTTTTCACGCAACACATAGTTAAATTATGTGTTCTGTATAATTCCCGCACTCCTGCAGGAAGCAGTGGTGGCCACCTACCCACCAACCTGGAAGGTTTTAAAAGAAAATTAGACTAATTCATGGTGAAGAGGTCTATCCAGGGGCAGAGGAAGGGGGGGGTGGGGGCAGACTTCCCCTGGGTGTCTTTGCTGAGGGAGGTGACATTTAGCATGCCACCCACCTGTGACTCCCAAGCCTACCCCAAGCTGTCGGGGTAAGGGGGGAGCTGCGCCACTTTGCCGGTGGCATTCCCCCCTTCCCCCTTTGTTTTGACAGCTGGGGGAGGCTTGGGAGTCGTGGGCAGGCAGCACACCGAGTGTCCGCCATCGGTGACTCGTTCCTTCCTGTGGGCGGCTCGTTCCACCCCTGAATGCAGGGTGCATGCACCGCTCCATGCACCCAAGCAGCTATCCTGTGCCTGGGGGGCACTCTCCACACCCCGCACCCCTCGGGAGCATGCCTGCCCTGGGCAGCGCGGGCATATGCTCCACCGCTGGGGCTATCAAGTGCTACCAGCCACAAGGGTTATGCTCTGCCTCCACCATTGGGACATCACATTTTCAGGACATTCATGTGCAAAATCAGATATGCAATTTTCATATGGGTAATATTATTTTCTATTTCCCATCCCAATGCGTATATATCATTCCCTGTTCAAAAGCCCGACTTTGAATGCCTCCTGTTGAGTTCTACAAGGGAATACAACTGTAGTTGACCCCTCACAAAGCTACAATTCCCAGCACACATAACAAACTACAGTTCCCAGGATTCTTTGGGGAAAGTCATGTGCTTTAAATGTATGGTATTTATGCAGTCCAAAGAATAGGAAGCAGACAGGCAGTGTGACTCCCTGGACTGCATGTAAGTAAGCATGCTGGCAGGTGGAGGTTGCTGAGAGCAGATTGAGATGGATGGGGCTGTAACCCATTCAGCGCTGTGAAGGGGATATGTAGATGAGCTCTGTAACACAGGAGCAGTGAAAAGAGCAGAAGCATATGTGCAAATGTGCAATAAACAGCTGGATTAAGGGCAAGGGAAGCCGTAGTCCTCCAAATATTACTTGACTACAATTGTCACCATTCCTATCCACTGTCGTGCTGGCTGATGGGAGGTGAACTCCAATTTGTAGGGTTGCAGAGTCCTCACCCCAGAGTTAAGCTTAACCACCTCAGAGATGGCTTTCTTCTGAAGCTATGTTATTGTTTTATTCTATTTTTAAAGAACAACCATTTGTTTATCATGGGGGGGGGGCATCACTGAGTGACACCCAGCATGATTCAGCCTTAACCCAATGGATGTAGGTAACGTGAGTCCATTCAAATGGGCCTACTCTAAGTATGACTATATACGATATACGATATCTTTATTGTCATTGTCCCTTGCGAACAATGAAATTGAAAACTACATAAAAACTACATAAAACTACCACAAAACTACATAAAACTACATAAGAACTACATAAAACTACTACAACACTACACTATCATTGACGATGGCCCCTTATTTTGTAAGCACTAACTTTGGGCAACTTGTGCAATTTACATTTTCCACACTCTTGGTGCTAGAATCCCATTAACATTGTGACTAGTTTTCACTGTCACTACTTTGGCCACAAATTCCATTATTCTAATTGAGTTCTCCCACTGTAGGAATGTATCATTGCTCATTAAAGCTTTTAACCGAGCCTTATCAGATGAGAAAAATGAATGTGGGCATTCGCTGACATTTGCAAGTGACGGTCAAGTGCCTGAAAGAGCTGTCGGTTTTTGTGTCTAAATGTAACAGCCTTCCCAAAACGAATACTAATGGAAATTAGATTCTGGCTTACATTTCACTCAACTATATGATAACTTCATATTTTTTAAGCATTTGAAATTCTGTTCACAAAAGCAAGAGCGATGTACCCAAAATGTATTGATCTCATAAGGATTCATGTTGGCTGAAATTTCCAGGCTAAGGATGTTGGTCTGAAATCAGGCAAAGGGCCAGGGAATGGGAATGTGGAGCTTTTCATCTTAACCTGCCAAACCAGCCCATCTAGGGGAAGGAAAACTCTGACTCTAAGCCTCAGCTGCCTTGCAGCTATACTCATTTGTGAGAAAGGCTTGGGGAGTAAACCCCCCCAAAAAATCTGAACCCACTGCTTTGTGGGATATTTTGGGAGTAAACACTGAAGAAATCCAGAGTGGAGTCCCTGGGACAGTTAGATAGCACCTTGTACGCCTCCTTCTGGCAACTCCTGCAGCTAAGCTGGTGCCAAACGTAGTGCTCTGCTTTCCTTTGGACCACATCAGCAAAGCCAAGAAGGGGGTTTATGTCATCTAGGCAGTCCAGGACCTCCATACACACTGCCCAGGTTTGCATCCCAGAGAGGTCACTTCAAAACAACATGGGAAGCAGCAATTCGAGTTACCAGTTTCTGCAGTCACAGCAGGCAATGTGATACTAACACAAATCAGTAAAACAAAAATGCAACTTAAAACAACAAAATAGTAACCTAAAAACAAAACAAACCCCCTCCCCCCTCCCCAAAATTCAAGCACACGAAACAGAATCTGATCCTATGGGTTAGGAGAAGCCTAGGCAAAACTGATACGTACGTTTTTTAAAAGCTGCATTTCTGCTGGCAGTAAATCACTTGAACAGGATAAAGAAGCCAGCTGCTTGTAGCAGTCAAGAAAGAGAAAACTGAAATGTGCTACAGTAATTTTGCTAATTATGTCTTTGGACAAAGCATTCAAATCATAAACCTAGTATTGCTTTTGGCTTGATATTTGAGTGGTCCATCTTTGCTAATTAAGAATTAGTTCCAGTTCCTCAGGCTCTGAGAAGATAAATCAGCCATCTTGCCATATTCACTGAGAAATGGGTTATTTGTACCCTATTATCCAAAGTAGTGATGTTCAGTCACGACAAGCAAATACAGGTTCACATTTAACAAACTCCACTTGGGACTCTTGCTTACTTCCAAGGGAGTTTGAATATGCCTGCTACAAGCAGAGGAACCATCTCACTGCCATAGTTCTAGAGTGTGAGCTCGTGGGGGACATTAAAGAGCAGCTCGGATCTCTGATTGGATCAGATCGTCTATGCAAGATGCTCGGTAGCAGTCCACAACTGGTGACTTCTAGGTCAAATCTGATTCCATGGAGCTTGCCACTTGCCTTGTCAACACCAGAGGCAGGTTGAATAGCATCAGTGGAAACTGATCTTGGTAGCGCACCATCTGGGACTTTGGTTTCCTGTTGAAAGTAGCTCCCTAGCTACCATGGTGCTGCTAAAGTTTGTGATGGGCAGGCTTCCCCAATCTGGTGCCCTCTTGGACTACAATTCCAGCCAGTGTGACCCATGATCAGTGACTATAGGAGTTGTAGTTCAAAATGCCTAGAAAACATCTGTTTGGGGAATGCTGGTGCGGTGACTCAATGGAAAGAGAACGATCTTACTCTTTTCATGCCTTGTTGCAATCTCACATTTTATTTTTCCACCAGGCACAGTGCAATCTTATGCAGAACGAAGTCTTGATGACTTCAATGAGACTTCCTTCCATTGCTGCCAAGCTTCTGCTGGCAACTAAGAAAATATCCTTCTGCAATAAGCAGTCAATCTCTGATTTTGAATCTTTATTTTGTGTTTGTTGTGTGGTTTTAAGGATAGTTGCTGTAAACTGTTCTGATTTTTATTTTATTTTACAAATTGTGGTATATAAGCCAGCTAAATTTCACATTTGCATGCCTTCTGAAATAATTTCCTATCTCTCTCTCTCTCTTTTTTTTTTTTTTGTTAAAAGTAGCCATGGAGTTGGATAAATATTAGATTAGGACCAATGATGAAGAATTCATTCTTCACCTCTGTGCCATTGTCCTGATGAAAAATCTTCCAATCTGTTATTTGTCCCATTAGTTAGAACTAATGGCTTCAGTTGGGAACTTCTGCCAAGGAAAAAGCTTGGGGGGGTGTAACCCTACTCCCACAGTGTCATAGCCTTATTTTAATTTGCTAGCTTAAAAAAAAAAAGCATTTGAAGATCCAATCATGAACTTCCATTTTCTTGTTGAGCCTTATGTCAAAATGTACTCCAGATCAAAGATAAAAGCCAATAATAATAACCTCCATCATTGCATCTCATCTGGCCACAGATGGTTTATCATGAAATGTTAATATTTCAGCAAAGAATGGCTGAACAATGAAGAAAATAAAGTTTGGCTGGAACAGTGTTTAACTTTGGTCTGTGTAAAAAAAAAAATTGCTTTCAAGGCCAAATGACAGCATGACACATTTTTGATGAGTGTGGCAGGGTATACACACTGAAAATGTGGCATCAAATATACACACTGAAGATGATGATATGTTGACTGCCTTTTTTTTAAAGTCTCCCTTTGATGAAATTGCCTAATTACAAGTGAAAAATTGAAATGACTAATATCCAAATTCCAGCTGGGCAAACCCCCGTTAGGCTGCTAATAATATTTGTAGTTTGACATCAATCAACACGTGTTCAGATTTCTAGCTTCTCCTAAACTCAAGGGATGAGAGCCAGGTGAAAAGGGAAATTACCAACAAGCTGTAAACAACCCTAAATTGCTGCAGATGCACCGGGACCGTATTTGCTTTAAAGTGATGTACACGTAATCAAAATTTAATGCAGATCATCAGTTATTTTTCAGACATTGCTATAGAAGCAGCATCTGTGTTTATAGACAACATACTATACCATGCACTGTACAAATGGGGAAGGGGGTGTATAAACATTAGGAACATTAGGGCTGTGCCAAAGTTTCAGAACATTAAAAGAGGCCTGCTGCATCAGACAAAAGGTTCTCTATAGTTCTGCATCCCATTTCCATCAGTTGCCAGACAAATGCCTCTGGAAAGACCACAAGCAGGGAAGAAAAGGAACACCTTCCTGCAATTAAATGTTTATGAAGTTTGACAAAATCACCCTTTTGCAGGGGGCTGCATTTATCACCCAAAGCTTGGGTTGCCTTTATGAAAGCAAATGGTGTTTGGTTCGAAAGCACTTGCCAGTTCTTTTGGTACAGAAAATCCCTGCAGCGGTATAATGCAATGAATAAAATGTTGTGATGTCAGGGATGATGTAAAATTAGATGCTGGCTCAACGATGTCGTCATGTTGCTAGGGTATAGCAAATGAAGTCTGCACTTCAGGAATGGCCATAGTTCAGGAAGTGCAGTCACATGCTTTGTAGGCAAAAGGTCTCAAGTTCCATCCCTGGCATATCCGGTTGGGCTGTCCTGACTGAAGCCCTGGTAGGCCACTGCCATGCCATGAAATCAAAATTAAAATAGAAGAATCAATTATCTGACTTGGTATAAAAAAGACTTCTAGGTACGCTGATTATTCCTATAAACCAGGCATGTCCTACTGGTACATCACGGGGTGTTCCTGGAAGATCCTGGTAGATCTTTGGCCCCTCAGTTATCTCATCTTTCCCCCCCCCTCCCCAAAAAGGGGAAAAAAACAAGTGTGGCTTAACAACTTTCCTTTTCCCAAAAAAGCTCAACAACTTATCACTGCTAGTTTTTTTTATACCATGAGTAGATCGCAGTCTATCGGGAGTTAGACATCCCTGTACTACTGTGGTACCTTGGGTTACAGACGCTTCAGTTTACAGACGCTTCAGGTTACAGACTCCGCTAACCCAGAAATAGTACCTCGGGTTAAGCACTTTGCTTCAGGATGAGAACAGAAATCGTGCAGCAGTGGCGCTGCAGCAGCGGGAGGCCCCATTAGCTAAAGTGGTGCTTCAGGTTAAGAACAGTTTCAGGTTAAGAACAGACCTCCGGAACGAATTAAGTACTTAACCCGAGGTACCACTGTACATGCACCATGCCATACATATGTGCTGATGTCACCTGATTTAGCACTGGGTTACATAGTCCCATTTTAAGGAAATGTAGCAAATGTTCAGGAGAGAGGGTCAAACACTTGGAGTAGTTTTGATTCAGACCTCCTATTAGACATGCCAGCTGTTCCCCAACCTGGTGCCTTCCAGATGTTTTGGACTACAGCTTCCTTCAGCCCTCATCATGTGCCCTGCTGATATGGCTGACCCCACTATCCTGTCTGCTGGATTTGATTCATGAATTTTACTCCGGTAGGGTTAGTTGGTCAAAAGGTTTTTGTTCCATAGTCATGTTTAAGAGTAATGTCAGTCAAGTTCTGCTGCTTTGGCTTTTAATTATGTAGGAGGCAATAAAATGGTACGTGGAATAACCTGAACTTAGAAAATGTAATTTAGCTTTCTCTATGAAAAGGTTAAGTTAGTTATTAATTGAGGTCATAGGAAAGGGATTAAATACTGTATCAAGACTTAATAATAATTTCCACTCCCATCCCTTCTGAGACTTGAGGCAGTCCTCAAAGGCAGAAAACAGCGCACACTTCAGATGTTGGAAGCTGAGCAAAGAAATAGCTGCACTTTAACCATCAATATTCCTTCTTGCTCCCTAGTGATGTATCTAAATTATTCACGTTAAAAATGTAGCAACTCTTTAATAGAAGCCTACTAATCACAGGGCTTTAGGTAGGGCTAACAATGAAGAACTTAATTCCTTTCACCAGAATTAATAATGTGGATTATTAAACCTTGGACAGTTGTTTCATTTTGGACTTTTTTCACTTTGGATGGATACTATAAAAAGCAATAGTGGTACTTTAACTATACCACCTGTAATCCCTCTTGCCTTTTAAGATGCTCCCAGAATCCATGTGACATTTTAAATCCATGTGACATGGAAAATGCTTATATGAGACAGAGATTTATTAAACATTTATAATATGTGTTAAAGAGACAAGCTGTGTAATGCTTGCCTCTTCCACAGTGCAATCAGCTGCAATTGAAACAAAGAATGGGGAAATGATTTATGAAACCAAGGAGACAGAATCAATAATAAGACATTCTTCCATGTGCTATATTACAGGTGTGAAAAATGTCACAATGTCTGTGGCCTTCTTTTGAAAGAGCAGATTTCTACAGAAGCAGCAATTAGCAATTGGGGCCAAAAAAGGGTTTTTTTAAAAGTGTGACTTACAGCAATTATAAGAGCTGCTAATATCCAGAAGTGTCGGGTTTCTGGGCTTCAATTTTTTTCACACAGTGAAGCAAGACTTATTGAGGCATTGGAAGTGATGTCCTAACAGATGTGGCCATTACCTTCATTGCTGCTGCTGCGTGTCACCCTGTAGGCTTGGAAAATTTAGAGCTTCCATGCTAGAGGTGAACAGAAAACCCTGTGAACATTGGGTAAAGAGCAGAGTGATCGCTTCTGCTTTGCCCTAACTCTGAAGTGGATTGAAGCAGATGGAGTAAGATTCCGCAACCCAATCCAGTCGTGTGCAGAAGGGACGGTGATGTGTCACTGTCCCCATGACCCTGAGGACGTCTTGAAGACCACTTGAACTGAAGGAAGCATTTTTTCATACCTCTCAAAATTGCCACCATTTTGGGGGCTGCATTTAGGGAGCTGCTTCCATCCCTGTTTCCTTGGCAACCAGGATAATGCTCCTTGGCGGGGGGGCAATGAATCCACCACAGTGTAACCACTGCAAAATAGAGTGTGTTGGTCCAAACTGCAATTTTATGTGACTCATACTGGGTTAAGACTTCACAGTAATGGCAATACCCCTTCATAGCTCTCACTTCCATCATCATGGGAGCTCAGTCTGCTGGAATCATAGGAGCAAACTAATAGGGACGGAGATTCCTTTGGGCCCCCAATAAAAGATTTGAGGGAGCCAGGGCCCCCCAAAGTTTACAGGCATTGCCTTTCAAATGGTGTGTGTGCACCTCATCTTGGTGTGCACTGATTGGTGATGTGGGGCAGACCTTACCTGCCCCTGTGACGTTAACATATGAGAGTGCTGGAGGTGAAATAGTTAAACAGGTTACCCAATCAGAACCGAGGGGGTGGAGTCAGAGGGACTATAAAACCAGCTCTGGGAGGGACGAAGGGACGAGTTCATTGGGAGGTAGGTTGGAGTGGGAGTGAATTGGGATAGAGTCTGTGGGTAGGTTGAGTTAGTGTAGCGAAATAAGCTGAGTCAGGAAGAGTTAGGAACTAGGAAGACAAGTAAATATCTGAGAGGTAGTTTAGTGAGTGAGAGCAGGTAGCAGAAGTTATAGGTCTGGATAGGAAAGCCATGATTGTAATGGACCGATACCGTTTATGAAACCACACGCTTGTTAAACTGCAATAAATAAACAGAAGATTATGTTCCAATTTAACCCTGACTGGACTCAGTATTGTACAAGGTAGGGCCTGGGTGGTGGCAGTGAGAAATAAAGTGGTGGCACAGGGATCAATAGACAGTGAAACGTCCGGGGACCCTGTGTGATCGCCACAGCCCCCTCCCCCAATATTTCATTTAAGTTGGCACCCGTGGCTGGAATCCACATTTCCAGGATGTCTTCATGTTTGCTGTGCAATTCCTCAACAGGGCTGGATGCTATAATGGAGCAAGAAGCAGCCCCAATAAAGTTTTGTAAATGGCAAAGCAACAGGTGATTGGTGAATAAAGGCTGTGAAGAGACTGTGGAAACAGGAGCAAGAATATATTGGAAGTATCAGTGGACCCCCCCCCCTATTATTCTTACTGCTGGTTTCTAAAGATCATTATTCTTACCAAGGGCTTTGAATGAGATGTGTGAGAAATCAAATGGGGGGAAATGCTTACTACTTATAAAAGAATTTTTCTCTCTCTTTATTTGTTTGCTCCCATGGTTCCTCTACATATTTCTGCCATCTCCCACTCGGTAATTGATTTCATTGACTACAATGAAACTTGCTGCTTTATAGAGTGTGAAGAGCTCATTTCTGACAACTGCAAGCCCTGTCTCTGCAGCAGCACACCTTCCTTCCTCCACCCACACCGTGTCAGATACCAACATCCCTGGCACTTAGGTGGCGTAGATTATGCCACAGGGATCTGCACCCCTCCAGACAGGAGTTTAGCAACTAAACCCTGCTTGTTCTAAAGTGAACAGAACATCATATAGGGTCCCCGTGCTTCCAAAGCATCACAGCAAAGGAGGCCGTCTCAGTGGGTGGGTTTCTGCGAACTACTCACTCGCCAGCCTAAATCTATATGTAGTCTATAGATGCTTTGACAGACCTCTATTGTCTGCTTTGATTCCATTTACTGGATTTATATTACCTAAAAAAAGAGTTTCTGTAGATGAGGTTTCCAGCTTGCAAAACTGAAAACATCCCTCACATTCCATTAGTTCTTCAGTCAAACATAAGGAAAGCTGCTCTCATGCTAACTAGAAGAATGGGAATGTAGCAGGAATGCACCATGGCTATTCCTGAAAACGACAATATTTGTTATGATGATCTAAAGCATTATATTTTTTAAAAGGACTGAAACATTATCACTCAAAGTCCAAACACATAGCGAACAAACAACTTTCCAAAATGTATAGTAGATGCAGGGGGTTTAGCTGCTGACAGTAAGGGGACTCTGGCATTTTAAAAAATTTGATAGGTTTTATTTCTTTCATTGTACACCAGCTGGTTTTGTCCGTGCTCATAATGTATTGCTGTGCCCAGTCTCCAGAATTCTGCAGGCAATAGATCTCAAGTGAAGTAGTATAAAATGACACTGGAGAAGATAGATCTTCTATATGCAGTTCACAGTGGGCTGCTGCTGTTATTTATGCCTGACAGCATTTGCAAACCATTTACAAGAAAAGTCAGCTGCCACAGCTGCTGTTGTCACTGCCATTTTACCTGGTAGGAACAGTGTCATAATAGCATGCAGCCTCACCCCCACTCCTGTGTCAGACTCACAGTCTTTCTAGCGCAGGATTTAAGACAGAGGTACCCAAGGTTTTATCATAGATTTGTAGAGAAACAGACGCCGAGGGTCACCCAGTCCAACCCCCTGCAATGCAGGAATCTCAGCTAAAGCATCCATGACAGATGGCCACCCAATCTCTGCTTAGTAACCTCCAAGGAAGGAGAGTCCACAACCTCCCAAGGGATTCTATTGCTCTTACTGTCAGAAAGGCCTAAAATTTTGTGTTTGCGTGTTTCTTTTTTCTCCCCCCGAAGTCTCCTTTAAACTCCCCCACAAAATGCCCCTGCAAACACTTCTGCTATGAGTCCTGGTCATGAGCTCCCAGAAGCTGCCACCAGCTTTTTGACCTAGGACCTTATGTACACCAGATCATAGGGACAGGGAGCTAAAGGGGGACATTCTTTTCTGGGTGGCCTTCCTAGCACCATGTGTCATAGGTGGCTGGGGCCAGAGGCAAAAGTGGGTGGCCCATATGGATACAAATGGTACTTTTGTGTCATAGGTGAGTTTTTCCATGCTCCATCCAGGCAAGCAAGAGGTTTTGTCGGAGTTCAAGGATGCCTGCCAGCCAGGCAAATACAACTGGAATGGGTGTGGCTAGGGAAATTGTGTGGCCAGGGTAGAGTTCTATGGGCCAGACAGAGAGACTTGGATGAATGCTTTCAGTCCATGGGCCTAAGATGCTCCCACTTCTGTGCTATCAGTTAACCAAACCCCCTGAACACTTTTTCTTTTTAAAGAAATAGGTAAATATTATTTTGTTTGTTTTACACACAGAAAATAGGAAGGCAAAGTTGAAAGGGGGCATTATGACTCAGAGTTGGAGACAGCTCTTTATATGTATTTTGAAATGGCTGTCACTTAAAGTGTGTGTGTGTGTGTGTGTGTGTGTGTGTGTGCATGCGTGCATGCTTGGACAAAACCTGAAACGCAGGAGTTTGCAAAAGGAATGCTCAGCAATATTTAAACTACATTGGTGCATATTCTCTGACTGTAATAACACTAACTTATAATTGTTTTGTTTGGGGGGGTCAGAAAGCAGCTGCAGTGCTAAAATATCCAATTTCCTCAAAATTACGAGGCAATAAAACACTCAGGCCTCTAAGTCTGATAAATGCATAAAGAATGGTTGCAAAGCATTGTTGCGGAGGCTGTCATCGTGTTTACTATTCATTCTTTCAACCAGCATGCGTTTTGGATTTGCCTCCACTGTGTAATTGGACTCTGCTATTACTTTAAGAAATAATATTAATCCTATGATCCCAGAGACATACCCTCCAAGATTCCACAGACAATAATTGGGATTCACGAGTTTCTGGGCTGCGTTCCAGCAGGAACCAGTCAGAAGCTGGGGTGGCTTCTGTAATTCTGGGGTGCCCCGCTCAAAGCAGGACAGTTGACAGGTATGTAGAGGGAGAGTGTGTAGAAACCAGCCTATTGTACAGAGGTAAAATTCACATTAATTGCCCGGTCTCCTTGTGCTTCTGGTCCTTTCCATTAGTGGCATGTGCCCCCCTGGAAGGTTTCCCAGATAGGGTTGCTGAAAAAGATTCCCCACTCCTGATGTATATATTGCAACAATTATAAATCTAAACAACACTATATGGAGGAGGGATAACAATAGCTCAGCAGTGTTATTGCAAGGTGGATTGGATCCAGTGTGAAACAGAAGAGTTGCAGCATGGATAGCAGATAAAATGTATCTGAATGCTGAAGCAATTTGCCAGTGGAACACACTGACCAGCAAACTTCAGGGGATGCTTTTTAAAAAGCAGAATATGGGAGCCGGGGGGAATCAAAAGATTTCCATGCCATGAGAGCTCTGAATAAACCATTCCCTTGATGTAACTGCAGTATGTTGAGGTCACTTCAACCGTTCCTGACCATACTCTGAATGGGCAATTGCAAACTGGCTGCATAAAGATGTAAGGTTCACACTCCAGGGCACACACAGCCACAATTAATCATCTGGACTGAATCCTAGCGTCCATTTATGGCAGCAATATATTTGGGGTAGCTCCACTTTGAGCTCCTTGTTTTATGGCTTGCATCCTGAGATTCAGTTGGGCTTTTAAATCTTTGCAGCAACTAAAGAATTGCCCTTAAACTAATTAATCCCCACCACCACCAAACCATGTGAGATACAGAAATAATTCTTCACTTCATGTTGTTTATGATAGATCTTCAGCAGGTAAAATGATTTATTACTTAAGAGTGTAGCAACTCAGTTGTGCGAATGGGACTGAAGTTCATAATTTCCCCTAGTCTCATGGTATTGCTTTTAGACTTGCTTTCTGACTCAAGAGAATATTTTTCATCAGAATGGGCAAGTAGCAATTCTGGACAAGTAGCATGCCATTGTGTGTTTGAATTATGGGTTGGTTTTATAGTTCTAAACCACTTAGAAAAGCCATTTGGGCATATATGTGGTACATAGATAAATTAACAACAACATGTAATTTGTGGCATTTCAAAGCATTGTAATGAATATGTGACTATCTGAAATGGCATTTGTGCAAGAAAGACCCTCTGGCTCTGCTGTAATTTTGTCGTGTACTCCATCTCAGCAATGCAGATTTAGACATGATAAATGATTTTTTCAATTAAAAACAACAGAAAGTTCTAAAGCATATGTAGATGTTGAAGCAGTTGAATATAACTGCTGTTTGTGTGTGCAGTTTCAAGCTTACTTGAAAGTAAATCTCAGTGAATTCATTAATGCAGTAAATTATATATTATGGTTGCCATATTTTAAAAAGTAAAAACCAGGACACCCCGAAAGTTGTTGAGATTCTTTTAGGGAAACACGAAAGTTGTTGAGTGCCAAAAAACCCCCCATGATTTTTCGATTGACTTGCCTAAGATCCAGGACAAAGCACCGCCTTTCAGAAATTCCTCCTGGATGTCAATTCCACCTTTGAAATTCCAGCAATGTCTGGGAAAATCCAGATGTATGGCAGCCCTATGCTATGTATATGTTGGATGGCCATCAGGCACCAGGGTCTGGTTGATGGTTCTCACAATTCTAGTAACAAACAAAGTAGATTGCCCAAGCCTTGAATGCACTCACTCTTGGTGTTATGTGGCATGCCTTTCCCCACCTTCCCTCTAATAGTCTAGTTTTCCCCAACATCTGGTGACACTCAAGGCTGAACCAAGACAATTTGCTTCAAAAGGCAGACAGAACGCTCCATTTCATCCCACATAAAGAAGCTCACTGGACTGGCAGCTGATGGTTCTTTCAATTGGACAGCACTCCCCACTGCATCCGAGGGCAAGTGGCTAGCTTAGGATTTTCAGGGTAGGTTGTGTGTCACAGCAGGAGAAAGTGTCTGGCAAGCTCACAAGAAATTACACCATCACCCACTACTTACCACCAGGTGGGATGCGGGTGGCGCTGTGGTCTAAACCACTGAGCCTCTTGGGCTTGCTTATCAGAAGGTTGGCAGTTCGAATCCCCACAACAGGGTAAGATTCTGTTGCTCTGTCCCAGCTTCTGCCAACCTAGCAGTTCAAAAGCACACCAGTGCAGGTAGATAAATAGATAACACTGCGGCAGGAAGGTAAACGGTGTTTCCGTGCGCTCTAGTTTCCGTCACGGTGTCCTGTTGTGCCAGAAGTGGTTTAGTCATGCTGGCCACATGACCCGGAAAGCAGTCTGTGGACAAACGCCGGCTCCCTTGGCCTGAAAAGCAAGATGAGCGACGCACCCCATAGTCCCCTTTGACTGGACTTAACCATCCAGGGGTCCTTTACCTTTACCTTTTTACTCTTTACTCTTTACCTTTACTTTACTCTGCCTAATGTTTGGACTGGCCTTGGGACATTTTCAGTTGCCACATGCTGAGATCCATGTTGAAGTGTGTCATTTGGTGCCGGTCAATCACGATGGAATGATTTAAATTACATGATTTAAATCTTGCTGTGCAATTTAAATTGCTAATGGCCTTATTCACTGAGATTGCTTTTAGTCATAAAATATCATTCATTTTTTAAAGCTCACATTTACATATAATTGAGGGTTGTCGTCATCCCACCCCCCCCACCCCCTTTATATTTGGTTGTCAAAAGCAGGGCCCATTGGTAGTAGTTATCAATGACTGCTCCAAAGGGTTTCCTACAACGCACACCCAAACCCCTACGGAATTTCATTATCTAGTAACCTGATGGACTGAATACAGAACACAAAAACATTGAGACACCTACTCCTGTTTTTAACTTCTTCATAATGGCAACAGTTGTTGACACTTTGTTTATGTGCTAGGTTATATCCTTATTAACATGGACAGTTTTCAACAGCACTCTGCTCTCTCTCTCTCTCATTATTTTCCAACTTCATTTGGTTCTAGACATGTTTGGTTGTTGACTGTCAGTACCTGGGAGCACTGAAGATAATTGGCTAATCAACTACAAGTTAAGAAACAGGGACTGGCATTTGTCTCATAGTCCAGAAGCTGTTTCTCCTTCCAGATGCAATGGGGTCTTGCAGGTAACAAATCTATCAATGCTTTATTGCCTAAACCCAGTCACAGAAGCCATGTTCACACCTCTAAGGTCTCACAGATGAAAATAGGAACATTCCTGTGCACAAATATCTGTGAGTCTAAGACCAGAGGCTTGTAGACTTGGGGGATGGATCCAGTGGCGTAGTGTGGGGGGTGCAGGGGGGGCCGGCCGCACCGGGCGCAACATCTGGGGGTTAGGGTTAGGGGGTGCAAATCCACGGGTTAGGGGGCGCAAATTACTTGCCTTGCCCTGGGTGCTGACATCCCACGCTACGCCACTGGATGGATCTAGCGGTCCAGTAGACAATAAAGGAGCAGGGATTGGGGTCAGCACAATCCAGGCTACCAGCTCACGCAGTACATCCAAATCAAATAACTAGTTAATGAGACTTGTAAGTACCATACAGATTCGGTAGACACAGTTGGAGTGGTTAGAAGATTGATTTGTTCCATTTCCTCAAAGATCACCTAAATGGTGAAATCAGATCTGATTTAGTGATTGTGAAAACAATATAAGCTAACTCTTGATGGTATCAGTACTCATGTTTCATGGCTCGCAATGTGATTCAAGAATTTGTTATGTTGCCTTTATATGTGTCAAGCACTGTGAATTTCATAGAATCAGAGAATTGTAGACTTGGAAGCAAACCCAAGGTCTCTGGTTGGAATTTCAACTGAAGCTTTCTTCCTCCACCACCCATTTCTTTGCATACAGGAAAATTTCCTCCAAACCTTTTCACCACCAACCCCTCTCCCTTGACCTATGTACTTGGATACTGTTTTTTCTGGCATGGAGGGACCTCTGTGAAATTTAATTTCCTCAAGGCCAGCTGCAATGTTACTAGCTCTTCTGAAAACTTCATTTTCTTGTGTTGATGCTGTTGTCACTGCAGTGTTTTAGCAATGTAGTATATACAGCAATAGTGATGTAGACAACATTTGAATTTCTAGGCTTAGAAATACAATTTTTTGTGGTTTGTGATGCTTTCCTTAAGTATGAAGTGACTATTACAATCCCATTTTAATCTAAGCTGGAAAAGGCCTTATATTCTCCCTTCAAGATATTTTTCAAAACTTTGCAAAAATCAGCTTGCAGAAGCCTGAATCCCTCTAAATACGACCAATATGGCTTGGATCTTGACTGAATGCAGTGCATAGCCTGACATAAAATGTATGTTTAAAAAAATATAGCGCAAGAGGAAGCCTTCACTAAAAACTTTTTGGAAGGGTTCTGATGTCTGTTCACCTTACTGATCAATCAACTTCTGCTCAACATTAAAACAAGCAAATGTATTACTTTTACATCAGAATTATTCATAACATCACACATATAATATATGAGGTTTTGCCATTTACAAAACAAAAGCATAAGGATGCCTGAAGTCATCCCAGAAAGCAGAATACAACATTTTGTGTGTGCTGTTAATGGTTTTTGAAAGAAAGCACATTTTCTTATTTCTTCTTTCAAAAATGTGCTCACACATTTTAAATACATAAGCAAACATATGCACTATTGCTATGCCCCTAAGAATGAGCAACAAAGACCAGGTTATAAAATCTGGTCCAAACACTGCATTTCATATGGGAACAGAGGGTCTTGAGCTCATTCTGAATTTAATTATTTTGTTTAGATGTGATCAGGCAGTTGAATTACCTTGGCTTGACCCAGATCAAATGTTAAACAAATTCCCTCCCTTTGGAGGTCAAAAGGAGAAGTAGGCCATGTGGAAAAGTGGAAAAAGTATATAAATTTGTTGTGTGTTTGTACATTAAAGGTGTATAACTTTGCTTTGTGACATACTTGTACGCCCTGCTGAAACCTGTTATCCAGTTTGTCAAAACATTTTCTTCCTCCATGAAAAAGGCTTCCATTTTTCTGCATCAGTAGCAGAGCACTTTAGCATTTTTTGAGAATTGTGCCAGATGAACAATTGAGCTTATCTTGTTGTGAGATGGCCCATTCCCTACCGTTCCCTCTCCCCATTGCTTCCTGATCTGAAAAGATTGCATGGGAAGAGTTATCTCGTGGTGTCTTTCCTTGGTCATGGAAGCATGTAAACTGCCTGAGATTGGTACACTTGCTGAATTTGTTTTAAGGAAAACTCTTCCCTTTGTCTTAAAAACAAAATGTTCCTTGATTTCTTTAAAAGTAAAAAGACTTTAAACAACAATGAGCAGCTCTCAGCCACACAATAGGCAGCTTCCCCACCTTTCCATGGAAAACCCAACCAAGGATATCATGGAGGTTTCAGGGAGCACTTGGGAGGCTACAGCATGCAGACCACCAGAGAAATACTTGCAGAAATAAATTAAATGATACCAAAGCCCCTGGAAGCAATGGAATTGTGGTAAGTGCAACAACATAGATAGATGATAGATAGATGATAGATAGATAGATGATAGATAGATAGATAGATAGATAGATAGATGATAGATAGATAGATAGATAGATAGATAGATGATAGATAGATAGATAGATAGATAGATAGATAGATAGATGATAGATAGATAGATAGATGATAGATGATAGATAGATAGATAGATAGATAGATAGATAGATGATAGATGATAGATAGATAGTCCAAGGCTGAACATTTTCTGGGAGCATCATAGCATGTTTCATCAAACTTTTATTCATTAAACTAAACATGCTTTGGACAACTTTAAATCCACAAGTGAATTTTAATTACTGGTTTTATTGGATTACCATTTATAGTGTTATTGTCTGCTGTGGAACAAGCCAGGTTACCAGTTCAGATAAGGAAATGAATTTTGACACTCTGGGAAAGCTTTCTTTTGTACATCATCCAGACACTTGAACTCAGAGTCAATCCACTACAAAAGTCAACAACTGGTTCCCACTTTGACACCAGTGGTGGGATCCAGCACAACTACAGATCAGCACATGGGCTGCAGCAATGTCAACTTTTTTTCTGGCACGATTGGTTTCATGCCAAGCATTAATTCAGGTCTCTCACAGTTCAACACTTTTTTCACTTTCACTGCATGACACTGGCACCCACTGGTAAGCAGGGTGGAAACAGCTGATACATCTCTGCTTGTCAAAACTATATCTAATAATAGTAATAATTTTATTACTTATACCCCACCCTTCTGGCTGGGTTTCCCTAGCCACTCTGGGGAAACTTTAGCTTCAGTAATATATATTACTGCTTACACTGATGGTGATAAACCCAAGACTGTAGGTATTGTTACCCATGGCATACACAACCATTGCAATCTGACCCTATGGGAAGGATCCTGGTTGCTTTTTTATGTAGATATTGTTTATTATGTTGTACTTGTAACACATCTTGGAAGAATTTGTACCCTGAAAGGGAGGCTGTCATAAAATTGTAAGCATAAATAAATTACACCTACCTGTGTAAGGTACAGAGTAAAGGTTTGTGATTGCTTGGGGGCAAAACCTGCAAAACCTGGTTGAACAGAAAAAATCATGAGATGAAAAAATGATTGGAAACAACAGGCAACAGTGCTTATCTCCACACACAGATGCACATACATAGTGTTGAAGCCAGTTCAGTTCTTACAGTTTGCCCTTTTCTGGTTACACTGGCAGAGAAATGGTTAACTTTGGTTGTGAACACAGGAGCATAGCAAAGATTTACAATATCAAACTCCGCCTCCTCAGTTCTACTATTTCTTATTGATATGTGGCCTCTGGATAGTTCAAAGGCACAGATCTACACTTCAATAAAGCGCCCAATTTGCTGTGTCTCTTTTATGCTTCCTAATCTTGTTTCATTAATTACAGCTGTGATCTGGAGTACATATAAGCAACACATTTGACTTGATCAAGGAGCTAATATGATTTTGCCAATGTGCAGCCTGCAGCCAAAGCCTGATTCATTTACTCAGGAAGTCTCCCTATATAGAAAAAAACAAGGAAACATCAACGAACCAACCAATGCACCAATGCTTAACACATGCATTTAATGCTTGCAACTGAGTGGGATGAATTTCCCCAAAGACCGAGGGGAGCCCTACTGATAGTTCTTCCACCTTTAGAAGTGCAGGGAATTTCAGGGCAGGAGAGAGCTTTCTCTGTGGCACCCCCTAAATTGCAGAGTTTCTTCCTCACAGAGGTGCATCTAGCATCCTCAGTGCATAGCGTTTGCCACACAATTTTCCCTTGGCCTTCAAAAGTTACGGTATGCCCCATCTAGCATGGTCAGTGATCAAAGTGTTGAATAGTTTTGTTTAAAAGTAGGGTTCATTATTGTTTCACAGGGTATGTGCCACTTTAAGGGCCAGGGTACATATCCTGACCTAGTTTGTTGCAGCTGTGTGGCGGTGTAGCAGGTGCTGATAGGCCACTGTAATTAGATGTGTCAGCAATCGTGTTTGCTATATAATGTGCTTTACTCTGTACCTGTACCTCCTGGTGGATGATGATAGATATTATGTGAAATATATGTTAGAGGAGTATTTTGTTATTAAATCATGCAAAGATACTTTTGCATCTCTTCAGTGTTTCCGTCTGTGTGGTCTACTCTGCATGCACTCTGTGGCATGTTTCAAATGCCCAATAACTGGTTATGGGCCCAGGCGCTGAGTGTATGACTGCACATTTTTGGACTCTGAGAAAATGTTGAAGTCTACTCCTCCTGTTGGTGTGGTACTGAAAGATTTCCAAGATGGCTGACCATGTTACAGAAGCCAAGAAAGCGCTTATGTTTCCACAGCTGACAGATGAGAACTATAGTTTATGGTCGTTTCGTGTGGAGGCACTTTTGACCTCTCGTGATGTGTGGAATTATGTGACTGAGGACCCCCCCCCCGACCCCATGATGAATGCTTGGACGAAAGGAGATGCAAAAGCCAGGGCAATAATTAATTTGGCTGTCAGCGACCAACAAGTGGTTTACATAAGGAATAAGACAACTGCCAAGCAAATGTGGAACAGTGTTGCAGCAGTACATCTTAGGACGGAGTCTGCATCTGCATTAACATTTTTCAAGCAGCTGTACCAGATGAAGTTGCAGCCTGGTGGATGGATGGGTGATGATTATAACCACTATGTAAGATGCATGTTTGAGGAGTTTTTGTTATTAAACTTTGCAAAAATCTCTTTGCGTCTCTTCAGTGATTCCATCTGTATGGTCTACTCTGCACGCACTCTGTGGCATGTTTCAAATGCCCACTACAAAGATGATGCAAGTTTAGAACATCTGGACCAGTGGTTTCCAATTAGTGGGCTGAGGACCCCAGGGGATCTGTGGCACAGACCCATCAACTGTCCAGGACATCCCGTTTTTTGGAGGCCATGCTCTTGCATGGATCACTCTCACGAGAGCACGTCCCAGAAGATATGCACCCCAGTTTTGCACTGAGACGTTGGAGGGTATGGGGCACCATTCACATGACAAAAACTGCCACAGAGATACCAGCTAGGGGTCCATGGCTTGGCTTTTGAAAAACAGGAGATCCGCAGAACTTAACTAATTGGGGACCACTGATCTGGACCATATAGGTTGTAATAGGCTGGTCTAAGCCCTCAGGAAAACTGTTCAAGTCCCATGCCAAGTTGAAAATGTTTCCCTTCCGTTCCTCCTCCTGGATAGAGCCTTCCTTCTGCAAGTTATCTTTCCAGCAGCTTACAGTGGTGTTTAGTCAGTTACATTGCCTTACATAGGGTATGCCTAACAGAGCAGACAAAAGGTTTCTTCATTGCCATTCTAGTCATACACCAAATAAAATGGGAAGGACTCAAAACAAAAGAATCCAGGGCTACAATCACTTATGAGAAGGCACACAAAGGAAGGGTTTTGCATTTGAGAAGGAGTGAGGGGGGGGGGAGAGAAAAAGAAATTGATTATATGAATGGCTTCATTCCCCATCTAAAGCTCTATGAAAAATCTCATAATTTCAGACAGCAAATGTGCCTCAAACAGCAACCATTCAAAACTTTGGTGGCTACTCACCTTTCAAAGCAAATCTATTTCAATGATTTTGCAGCTTCTCAAATTCCTCTTAAAGCGGGGGAGGATATCAATACCCTTTACTAACAGCACTTCTAAAACCCAGATGATTCACAAGATCTAAAACACCTCATTTTTTTTTAAAAAAATGCCATAATCTACCAAATTTGAAAACTGGTTTTCTTTTAAAGAACACCTGCAAGGAATGATGTAGCATTAAGAATGAGCAGCATGCAGAGGGCCTGATGAGTTAGCCAGCACATTCTCTCCTTAGAATGTGGCTTCCTGGTTTTATTTCCTAGCTTGCTTTAATGACCCAGCAAAGGAGCTGAATAAAAATTTTCTGTAAATGAGAAATCTGGATTGTGCAATAAAACAGAATTTTATTGAGGGGGTAAGACCACCCAAGGCAAAGACTTTATTAGTAAATTATTAAATTTTGCAACAATAATCATGACCATTGTAATCTCCTAGGAGGGAAGGGTACAAGTGTGATCAACAAACAAACAAATAGATTTCATATGCACCCTTCAAGACAATAGCCTCAGATAGCTTGTTCTGTAGTATTTTTCCAATTTCTTTGAATTAACTAGCTATAAATAAGTCCATGTAGAAGAAACAAAAACTGTTCTGGACATTAACGGAGTTTACCTTCAGGTATAAATACCAGAGCTGATTAAACTTTGGGTAAAAGACAACGGACTAGAAAATGCTTGCAAGCACTATATTAAACTATATAAGAAAACCAGTGCCAGATTTACGTATGAGCTATAGCTTAGGGCCCCACTCTCTTGGGAGCTCCCAAAAAATTAAAGGAAAAAAACCTGGATGTACATTTCCAAAATATAAGATACATTCAACAATTACTTTGATAAAATACATATTTTGTTATGTGCAAATGGCTTTAGATACCTATTAGTTGTTGACAAAGGACAGCTGGACACATAAAGGGCCCCATTACCTTCAGTAGCTTAGGGCCTCATCAAACCTAAATCCGGCCCTGAAGAAGAACTGGGGTCCTCCATGCCCAGTTGAGATGGCTGACAGGAAGCAGCCCCCTGAGCTGATGTGTTTGCTCAGTGTTCAGGAACAGAATTCCTTGAAGCAAATGCAATATGCATTCATTCACAGCTGGGTTTCTCCCCCCCCCCTTTTTTTTTAAATCCACAGATTATATGTAATTAACATTGTATTTTTTGACATGTCACTTTGTTTGATGCTAACACTGTTATGATGAAGCTCAGTAGAGGTTAAGAACCCTGTGGGGAGATGGCTAATAGATGAGCCATTAGTGGATTTGTTTACTTTGAAAAGAGTACATACAGGGAAGTGAATAACACAAGGTACTTTTTTTTTTGCTTAAAGAGGGGCTACTAGGGTGTAAGAAAGTATAGACTGATATATACAAGTGCCTCTTTGCTTTTCTTATTAATTGTCTGTTGACAGAGGCAGTTTATATTCATTAAGACTGCAGTCCTAACCATGTCTGCCCAGAAATAAATTCCATTGAATTCAGTGCAGCTTACTCCCAGGTAAGTGTGGATAGGATTTCAGTCATACTCTGCTTAAAGTAAAAGTCAATTTAGAATGTCTTTTCTTTTGCTCCTAATGTTTTCTTGACCTGTCTGCACCTTCCTGATGCCTGAGAGAGGGAAACAAGGTAGCATGACAAGTTCACAGCGAATTGTGAAGTCAAGATGGGGGAGTGGCTAACCCCCCTTACCTGGGAGTAAGCCCCACTGAAATTAGTGGGACTTATTTGAGTCGACATGGTTTGCATCCGTAGATGGCTTTGTGATGGGCCATAATTTGGTTTCTAACAAGGGCCTTTGCTGTTTTTGCTGCAAAAGATGACTCCTATGGAAATTCACTAACTTTGAAAGGGAAAATACAGGAAAGGAAATTGATTTGTAAATATTGTATAATATCACGACAAAATACTGACAACAAATCACGACAAAATACTGACAACAAATTTGTATAATGCCACCATAACAGACAGCAGATAGCAGTGTATAGGTTAGAAATGGAACCACAAAAGAACATAATCAGATTGCTTTATGATGATGAAATGAAGTAATGGACATTACTACTTTTATGCATCCCTAGTTCTGGGCTGTTTGTGGACTGTAAACAGTCCCATATCTGCAGATGCCAGCAGGTAGGCCTGGGGAGTAGAGAGATCCATTAGCATTCCAGCTGGCAGAAGAGAATGAATCATGCTGGAGAAGCTAGCCTCATGGAGCACAGCCAGGTCTCTCCCATATCACTCAAGGCCTTCACCGTTGGGGCTCTTTGCAGTAGAAGCTCCAGAACAAACAAGGAAGCAAATAAACTCTGGAGTTTCATATCAGCCCCCACCAATGGTAAGACTGAAGAGAACCTTGCCCACAGACATTTCCACATATCCTAAGCACCCTTTGGGGAGGACAGGAGAGAGATTAAATTTAACAAATAAATACATGTCCTGCTCTTGCATGGGAGGTTTATTTATTTATTTATTTATTTATTTATTTATATCATTTAATCCAACTTTTCTGTTCATAAGAGGTACTCAAAACAGTTTGTATAGAATACCAAAACCATTTTTTAAAAATAACAATTCATACATCTGCAGAGGCTACGATTCTCATAGTAGTTTAACAAAAATTCTAGCTCTGTGTGAGGAACAGGGGTCTCATAACAAAACTCAGCACTTTTAGCAAACCACAGCCCCAGGATTCTTTGGGAGAACACTGTTTAAAACAGTATGATGATGCTTTAAATGTATAGTGCAAAAGGGGGCTAAAACTCTAGAAGGTCTGTGCAGGATCTTGTTTTCAAAAGTACCTTTTTTCTGGCACATTGGGTGCTTCCTTTGATGAATTAGAGTAAACTTTACTTCGTGAAAATAATTGATCACAGTTACGGCAACTGTATGTGGGACAGATATGAACAACTGAAGAAGGGAAAGACTTCAAGGTTAGAAATTAAAGCAGCTTATCAGACTACATCACAAATTAGATTTTGGTGCTTGTAATCAATTACATTGTATAACCAAATCCCTCCATGTAGGAAGTAATGGGAAACCCATTTGTCTTCCATACATTTTAGAAAGTGGTTGGTTGGTTTGTTTGTTGTCTGTCTGTCTGTCCATCTGTTCTCTGTGTGTTCAGAATGAGATATTGATCATTCCTGAGATGAAGGAGCTGTGTTTTCCCCTCCCCCCATGTTTGGATACAGTTGGACACCATTTTGAACCAAGATGGCAGGCTAAACCTTGCAAAACTGTACTGATGTTTGTTTGTTTGTTTGTTTGTTTGTTTGTTTGTTTCTTACAATTCCCAATCAATGCTGGTTACCAAATGGCTAGTATAAACAATAACATGTAACAATCTTACAGGTGAGTTTCTTGGCGGGCTCAGGAAAGCTCCAAGTGAACATGGCTTCTTAGTGCATGTATTGAGAATCATTGGGTAGAATCTTCATGTTATAAGTAAAAAGGAGGTTTCTTTTTAATTTCTACATTGAAGTGACTCCTGTGCAGGAATTATGTAGTAAATAAAAAAGCTCCAAATAAGCTCAAATGGGTTGTATGGCCTGAACAGTTTGGCTAGGCTGTATGGACTGAGCTGTCAGCTGCAAGCTTTTTGTCAACTGTCTTTTTCTTTCTCATCATCATCCTTTGTCTGAGAAGCCATCATTGCAGCTCATTAAAAGTTTTAGTCTCTGCAAAGCTCTAGATTTATTGCAAGTACAAATAATAAAGCATACAAATAAAAGAAATCTCCAATATTGAATGTAACATAATGGAGATAATGGACTGTGAATTCACAATATAAAGGAAATTTATACACAGGGTCGGCTCTGTCATTATACAGAATGATACAGCAGGAGATGGGTGCTGTGATGGGGCAGCAGCACCTAGCTGGGGGAAGCTTCCAATTATCTGCTTGGGGAGGAACAGAACAGGGATAATAAAGCATTCTCTTCTCTTCTCTTCTCTTCTCTTCTCTTCTCTGTTGAGGGCCACACAAACACCCCAAATCCAAAATTCAGCAAAGTTTACAGCACTGCAGAGCACTCTTTCCTCTGTGCACTCTGTCCCCCCTATGTCGCCCCTTCTTCCTGCTCCATATTTCCCTCCATTTCAGCTTTCCCTCTGTATTTCCCCCTCCATTAATGGAGCCCAGAACTGATCCGTTGCAAAAGACATTTCCCTCTTTCTTTTGCTCATTTTTATCTTCCCCAACTCCAGTGGCTCCTGACAAAGAGAGACCCTTGCAGATATTCATACTTTGAAAACAAAGAGCATAACACTTACAATAATAATTGCAAACAGAGAGTAAGATTGCTGAGAAAGCACCAGAGAAATATGGAAACAGATTAGGAAAAGAAATCTAGGAAAGCCACACAATGCTTTCCTAACCCTGCCTTGGAAGGGTTTTGTAATATACTCAGAGTCACAAAGTGATTTCATGCTCTTTATTCAGCTCATAGTGGTGAGGAGGAATGAATGAATGTCCCCTCAAAGTATCTGCTTTATATACATTATTTACACAATGGGCTGCACATGATTGGCTAATTCCGGAATTCTACTGTAAGCCAATCAGGTTGTGGATTCACTTCTATCTGGAGCATGATTGGGTAGTTCCTGCCAACCAATCATACTGCTGCATTGTTCTAGGACCAATCAGACTGCTGCATTCTGAATCCTATTGTTCTAGGACCAATCAGACTGCTGCCTTTTGGATCCTATTGTTCTAGGACCAATCAGACTGCTGCCTTTTGGATCCTATTCAACTCAGTACATAACAGGTTTAAATTAGATTCATCCTGGACTTGTAAATCCAAAGCATGTTCTTTCCATCTAAATTATCACCAATAGCCCCTTCTAGATATATGGCCCGTACATCTGAGTTGGGGCTCACAGAACCAGCAATTGGGATAATGGTGATTGCTGTTCATCAAGTTTATGGAAGCTTGCCATCAAGTATGACAGTTTTGAGCCCCTAGGTATGACCTACTGGGTCTTTCCAGTAAGCTCTGTAGAAGTGAACAGGGTTTACACAGACTGGATTTATAATATTGTACTACTTCCTTCTGTTTCACTGCACCAATCATTTTGAAAACATGAAAGGCAAAAAGCAGAAAACCTCTTGTTATTTGCGTAGGAGTTCAGATGTGAACATGGCATGGAAAACTTAACAGGCAACATTTCAGCAGAGCATTTTAAAAAGAGAATTTTGGAGGGAGCAGAGGGAATCATTAACATCTCTGTACAAATCCACACACAAAGCAGGAAGTTTATAATTTGTTTGTATGAATCTTAGTGTTGTGTGTTGGAACATTAGCACCCAACCGATTCCTGCAGAGAGAACCTTCTGGTTATCAATTCACCACAAAGAAAATCATATTTGTATAATAATTGTACATACCTAGTGAGGCAGCAGAGAGACACTGCTGGAGACAAATCTTGCTAAGAAGCAGCATGGTAAGGGATTAGGGAAAGGATTCCAAGAAAATCATTATGAATGCACTGTTCATAGAAATCAATAGAATGCAGCATATTGTCTAATTTAGAAAGTGCAATAAAGTTGGGCTTTACTGGAGGCAATACAGAAACTATTTCCATGGGTGTGAACAACTGTATTGAAAAGCTGATGGGAGTATTTACTTCTGTGGGAGGAAGTGATGTATTCTAGGACAAGTTAGAAAGTACGTATATCTACTATCACGGTCAATTGTGATCAATGTGTTATTTACTTATTCATAACAAATGTGTCCCACAGTTTCATAACAGATCTCAGAGCAGTGCACCAGAAACATACATACGAGAAAAAAATCCTGAAAATGACAAATCGTTGACTAACTGTAACAGTTCATCCTTTAATTTTTCCTTTTAATTTTCTGCATTAGCCTGACAGCATATAAAGGTTTTCAGCAGCCATTTACAAATTAAATGAATCTCAGTTAGAAGAGTGTTCCACAAGACTGGGCCAACAGCACTGAAGGTTTAGTTTCTTGTTGACATTAGTGAGCCTTATCAACTCGGGGGATAACCAGCAATGCTCCTACAGATTATCTCAGTGACCAAGCTGGAATTTAAGTGCCTAGATTTTCCCCAAGGTATTCTGCACCTGTGTTGTTTAGGGCTTTGTAAATTGATACAAGAACCTTGAATCTGACTGGGTAGCAGATGGGCATCCATTGCAGATGATTTAACAATTGTGGTCACATGTTGTTGGCAATCTGCCCCATCAGCAGTCCAGCTGATACATTCGGCACCAACTGGAGCTTCCTGATCAGACCAAAGGGCAGCCCCATGTAGAATGCATTGCAGTAATCTAGTCTTGATTAGGATGGCAGGGAAGAATTGTATCTCTTGATGCAGGTGTTTTATTCTCTTCCATGGGAGAGATTGGATCTTGCTGTACTCCACATGCAACTTCTAGAAAGCAGAAAGTACAGAGTAACCAGTGAACTGAAATCCAGGGCATTGCTTTCTGAAACAATAGCACCGAAATTACTCCACGTAGCCACAGCATTGCTGCAATTCCACAAATATTAAGGAGGGCCATCTGTGCAGTTCTAACAAGCATATTTTTCATAACGTTACATGCATTTATTTCAGATTCAAAATGACATTTCTGAAATTAGTAATCCATGTAAAACAGCAGTATTATCACCATCTTTTTGTGTCCTAGCCTTAATAATAATAACAACAACAAGGTAAACAGCAAAATGGTAAACAAACAACAGCAGGGCTAACTATAACAGCACAGCAGGCAAATAGAACAGTTCAACTAAGATAAATCCACAGAGAGAGTTATTTATTGGCACATTTAGAACATTTTTACCCTCCTTTTCAGCCAAGAAAGGCTCCCAGAGCAACTTAAAATTTTAACAGTAATATAGTCCTCACCTTTAGGCTTATAGTCAGGAGAGACACACAACATAAAATGAAAATGGATTGGAGGAAAGGACTACTAAGTTGTGAAGTTTTTATAATGATAAGCTAAAATGGAAACAGATCATGGGGAAGAGGAGCCAAAGGTTGCTCTATCAGCATGGCCAATGGAGGGAGCCTCCTTCCCACCTCTCCCTCTGCAGTGGTCTGATGGAATGGTGATATTGTCAGGTGCTAAGTAAAATTTTATTGGGGCTATTAACCCTAATAGCTAAATGGGACTTCCATTTACAGAGGCACTGTGCCTCAGAATATCACATGCTGAAGACAAACAATGGGGCTGGTACCCAGCATCACGATGACCCACCCCCCATGAAAACAACTGGCTGGTTGCTGTTAGAGGCAAAACACTGAACTAGATGTAGATGGCCTCTGCTCAGATCAAAACAGAGTTGCTCTTACATTCTCCAGAGAAGATGAGATGCCTGTGCTTTAACACAAGGATGGAAAACTTGGTGCCCTCCAGCTGGTGTTAAACCCCAACTCTCACAAACCCCTAGTCAGCATTCCCAGTGGTCAGGAATCATGGGAGCTGTAGTCCTGCACAGTCTGGGGGGCCATTCATGCTTGAACAGCTGTGGAAGATGAGCAGGTGACAGCAAAGGTTGCAAGATTTTTAGCTGGGGCAATCAGAATGAGATCTACTATTTGACTATTGATTCAATACCCTAAAATGCATTTTAGATAATTGACTTTTTATTTCTATTCTTTGTACATCGTATTGTTGTTTTATTGCTATGGCCGATGGCTGACGCAAATAAAGATTCATTCATTCAGCTGTGGAAGGGGAAGGGAGGGGGGTTCAGTAAGTTCATCTTTTCTTACCTAGCATGACAGTCAGCATCTGCCAAGACTTCCTTTTCTACCCAACTGTTAGCTATACAAGAGCCATGACATTCTTTGCACCCACCACCCAAATCATTAATCTCCAGGAACTAAAAAGAGATCCTTTCTCTGGGATTGGAATCTCAAGGATCTTCCTTTCCTCAATAACATTAGAAATCTGCAAGTTTTCAGAAACAATTAAAACTATTTGCTAATAAGTAAGACTGCCCCCATTTGTTTGTTTGTGCATTTCCTCATCATATTTCCTTACCTGCAGTTTACCAGTAGCAGTGTTTTCAAGGCTCCCATTAGTTCCTAATTGTCTAAAATCCTTACCTTTCCTGTTCCTGTTTCAGAGGGTATAATTACCTCATACATTTTGAGTCATCCTTAATTTCAATTCCCTCCTTCCTGTCATTACTTTCCTCTTTATTTCTGAAAGGGCTTCCTTTTATTCTGACAGGAACTCACACTGTTCTTCTGTTGGTTTCTGCTCAGCACCTTGATCAATAAAGTCACATTTGTTTTTTGCTTTCACTTTACGTTTCAGTTGTTTAAAAAAAAAAATTTCCAGCCCACACCACCATTTTAAAGTTTCTTCAAAACATAATATTGGTACTCAGTTCCAAACGCAATGTTACACAGCAGATGTGCATAACAACCTTCAGATTTCTCTCTTACCCTCCCCCTCAGCCTCATGAAAACCAACAGTATTGTGTTGCAATGCAATGTGGAACAATGAAGGACTTTGGGACAGAAGCTGTGGTGGTAGGGTAAAAGGCGGGGACACCAGCAGTGGGTGGTCCCAAGCAATATACATCATTAAACACCAAAACAGGCACTACTTGGCAGTATTTATTATTCATTATTTATTGTAGTGCCCTTGAGGGAGATATTGGGTCATTAAACATTTTTATTTATTTTATTTTGCTTCTTTGAGATCCTGTAGAGAGAGGGGGCAAATGTAGCAAGAACAAAATATTGGTTTGATTCCTTATGCCATTCTTGCCATTCTTCCTTATGCCAGCAGTGGTTTAATTCTCACCACTATCCCCATTGTGTGTCAGCTCTGATGTAAATAATAATATATATTTAATATGCTTGTATTATGTTTTTTGTCACAATCGACCTCAAAGCAGTTTACATTAAAAAATCATATCATTAGAAATCACAGAACACAATTAAGATAACAGTGAAATACCAACAACAGCAATGTCAATAATAAAACCAGAATATATGAACCAGAATATACCAGCCACACCAATAATAAAACCACAACAATAAAACAAAACAAACTCAAGGCTCAAAAGCAATCTAACCATAGCCACCAAAAGCTAGAAAAACAACAACAAGAAGAAGTAAATTTCTATCAAACACTCTACAGTGGTACCTCGAGTTACATATGCTTCAGGTTACAGACTCCGCTAACCCAGAAATATTACCTTGGGTTAAGAACTTTGCTTCAGGATGAGAACAGAAATTGTGCAGCAGTGGCACAGAGGCAGCAGGAAGCCCCATTAGCTAAAGTGGTCTTCAGGTTAGGAACAGTTTTAGTTTAAGAACAGACCTCCAGAATGAATTAAATTCTTAACCCGAAGTACCACTGTATTCCCAACCAACAGATAACCATTGTTGAAGAACTGGAGCAGCACTACCATGCTAGAGCCATTTGGTTCTTCCTTTTCTCCATCTCAATATTCATCCTTCTTGAACTGACATTCCATTGACATCATCTCCATCTTGTGAGAGCTGCAGGGTAAGAGCCTGGTGGTGCCTTTCAGGGGCTCGCACAGTCAGGAGATCCAGGTACTAAGTAAAGGTATGAAGATGGTGTTACCTTACATCCGGTTTTCTTTTTGCTTATGGGCGCTGTCCGCTTAGGACTTTGATCTCATCCAGAAAGGCTCTTCTTATGTGCTCACATGAAATCTAGTATGCATGACAAAAAGCCATGGACCCCCAACTGCGACAGCTGCTGTGATCCCCCGACTGCTGGTGTGAATAGATGACTCCATGAATCAAACAGGCATAAAAAAAAGTGCCCCAAGTGATCATCGCCCGATATAATGGGCAAAGTGCCTGGTTCTGACTGGTTGATTAAAGCATTAAATAAATGCAAGCTGTTTATTCCGTATGTGCTTACTCTAGACAGCTGCTTACATCAGACAACAAATAGTATTAACTAACACCACTGTGCACCATTCAGCCGTTTTAATGCACAAAGCCCTTCAAACCAATACATTTGCTATAAAGGAAAATGCATGTATACTATGTTGAATTATGTTAAACAAAAAAAAAGTTGTTGCTTGTTTAGAATTATTTGTTTAGCCTACATTAACAAGTCTGCCTAATCCAGTCAGCTCATTATGAAAAGATCTGTGAATTCAAGCTGCCTCCTGTGTACAAAAGAAGTGAATTTGTTGATTGCTTCCCAATTTATTTCTTTTGCTAGTTTGGCAATAGAGGGAAGACAAATATTATATTGATCCCGCTTATCTTTCTCTTCCAAGCCACAAGGGTGGTGCTTAATGGCGGTCCATTGCAGTCCATTTAATGCTTAATGGCAATCCATTTCCATTGCGGTCCCCCCCCATGCGCAGTGGACCAGAGACCGCCAGGGGTGAGTAGGTGGTGTAGCAGCAGCAGAAAAGACAAGACAACAACCTGGGATCAAAATAGCCACAACTTTATTGATTACAGATGTAAGTAGGGTTTGGCATAGGCATTGGGTATGCATCATGAATCAACCAGCCCGATTGACGACTGATTACTCCTTCGGAGTTGATCCTGGTGTTCAGGATCTCCCCATGATGCAAATCAAATAAGGCAATTCAGCCAGGTCTCCATTTTGGGGGGGGGTGTACTATGGCCCATTGGCCCCCATCTGGGCCTTCAGACAGAACTCTCCCTCTGGATCCCTTTACCAGGGTACCCTGAATTTAATCCTGGATAAAAGGGTGGGGCTCCCTTCTATCTTAGACTAAGGATCCAATCCAATGCATTCTTCCAACACACAAGTTGGCCCCTCCAAACCACTCACATCAGCAACCAGCATGTTGTTGTTGTTGTTTAGTCGTTTAGTCGTGTCTGACTCTTCGTGACCTCATGGACCAGAGCACGCCAGACACTCCTGTCTTCAACCAGCATGGGCTCCAGTAAATATCCATCAGCCAGGCCTCATTGCCCGTCAATGAGAAATGAATGCCATCAGGCTGAAACAAGTCCACTTTGTCGTAAGTGATGCCAGGGTGTCACATAATCCGGCCACCCAACTGCCATACCATGTGGTACATAGCCCTGTTCACCTTCTTCCTGGCAAGGTTAATATGTGCCAGCTCCAATACACCTCGCCAGTGCCACCTCTCCACGTGCTCAGACCCAAAGATGGTCAAGCTAGGGTGTGTTGCATGCCTCAAGATCTGCAGCTGCTGCCAAAATGAGATCTATGCCCTTCCTATTCACATCACCAGCAACCAGGAGGCTCCTGTGCAGAAATGTGCCTCTCTCTATCCTCCATTAAACTGCAGGTGTGTTCCTTGAAGACTGACCAATTAGGAAAGGAAGCCACACTTTATTTAAAAGCTGCTCCCCTTGGTCTCTGGGCTTGTCTAGCAGCTGCTTAACACCATCCCTAATGCATTTTTTCCCTTGGCAAACGTAATGAAAATAAAGCAAATGAATATCAGCTTTGAATGCCCTGATGGACACTTTTGTATCATTTGAGATTAGGAATGAGGCATACAATCACCCTTGTTTAATGAAGACAATAATGAACTCAAGTGAGAATGTGAGCTACAGTGTGGTGTGGTGATCTGAAATCACAGTATCAGTTATAGCAGAAGTGGGGGATCTCAACTGGCCTGCCAAAAGGATCTCTGAATCATTCTCTCTATAACTTGGGGGGGGGCCCTCCAAGCTATGAACCTCACTGGACCTGCTCTGCTCTCTCCTCCTCTAACTGGAACGCACCATTAAACTGTGTTACTGCCTTTTGCTTGCCTGGATGGGGGATAGTGAGATGCTGATGTATGCAGAAATCTCTTGATTTTATGTGGCTGGAATGCAGCCTATTGTTCAAAAGTGAGAGCCATGGCCATTGCTTCACCAGGCATGTTCCTCCAGGTAGTGTGTGCATGAGGGAATGCAGCCCTAGGGCTGGAAAAAATGTTCCCCACCTCTGGATGATGAGAATCAAACCAGGAAGTAATATTTCCCCCCCCCCCAGATTAATTAATCTGGGGGGTGGGGAGTGATCAACTCATAGCCTCAAATGCACTGTGCTTTGAAAGTGTCGTCTTCTGAATGTATTCACTGTAAAATCAGCATCAAGGAAATTGTGCAGCAATTTAATTCTGCTGTTCTCATTAGTGTTAATGGCTATTATGCATTTAAATTAGACTACACTAAAATATTCCCTACCTTCAGGTATCCTTATGTTTCTGAACCATATAGGGATGTAATTGGTGCTTGGGTGTTCATTTCAATTAGAGGCACAGCAACAGGTATTTGGCTTTGAGCTTACAAGCCTATGCCTAATTACACAAGTTCCCAAGTCAAAATACGTTCCTTACAAAAAAGAGGGCTGCATTTAAAATGAAGTCAAACGGCTGATCCCCACAATTGCAGGCTGGATTTGTTTTTCCTTCTGTGTCATCTGTGTTGTTCATGAACAAGTTGCCCTGCATGTAATGGACATCTGTTGCTTATATTTTGCAGCTGATTCAGACATTTGTGAGCAAAATGAATCTGGAGTGATAAGGACGTCTGCATGTGTTGCACTCGTTGAGATTCCTGCATTGCAGGGGTTGGACTAGAAGACCCTTGGGACATGGAGTGTGCTCAGCATCCTGAGCCATCTCGCAAATTGTATTTTTAAAGGTATACATGTAAAAAGGTAATGGAGAATGACATATGTATGTATGCTTATCAGATAGTTGGGAGTAGCCATTGCTTCTGAATAGGTGTGCACTGGTAGCGAATACAGATCTCTCAGTACATACAGTAATAGCCCCTTCCACATCTTCCTTCCATGTCAACATTGGCTCCACACGACCTCTGAACTTTTGGTGGAGGGACCAAGTTCCCAGCTGTACATGTGTATGTTGAGAAACCAGATTATTCTGGTTCCTGAATGAATGGAAGCCCTTTAAGTGAGCATGCAGGGGACAGGGGAAGGAGCAAGCAGGCACGATCCTGTTCCCATTCAGTACACACATAGAAGGGAGGCTACAAGAAGGTGTGTGCATTGTGTGGTATTGGTGCAATGTGTGGCATTGGTCCTAAAGTAGCCCACCAGATGACTGAGCAGACTCCACAGTCAGGGTGGCATATGAACCCAAAGTTTGTTAACCACCGGTATTTGCTAAGCAAATGGACTTTAGATACTGAAAAAACTGATATGTTTGCTTTTCCCCGTTTTGGCTTCCAATAGCCTCCAGCAATTCATCCAATTCATTTATACGCAAGACCATCACAGCATCATGTGGCAATGAGTTTCCATAGGTTATGTTTGCATTATTTATGCTGGAAAGAAAAGACATAAAATTCTATTGGTTTATTAGGCATGTATTTGGAAATATAAGAAAAGGCACAATTTCTGCCAAATTTCAAAAGATGGCATGGGACGAGGGAGCAAACAGGCAGTGCCCCTCCTTTTTCCCGCTCACCCACTAATGCAGTCATTTACAGTGAGAACCTCATTCTTCTGCCCTAACCTTATTATTGGTGTTTTATTATTTAGAAAACAAAAACACAAGCCCACACATGTAGCTCTTGTTGCTTTAATTGGGCAAGGGCAGAATTGGACACATAAATTGCCTAATACTTTCAAGATGGGCTGGGAATAGGTATGTTTGCTTGAGGTGCTGTTAAGGAATTTAAATTTGATAGCCATGGAATGCTTTTCCAAGAGGGAAAAAACCATGACTCACAGAGGACACCCTGTGATTTTCATAGGGCAGGTGAGCTTTGGATTACAATTGCAATGAGAGCAGGCTGTACTCTGAGAATTGTACAGCAGCAATGGGAAATGGAGGCCACTATTGTCCGGTGGCAACATTTTCACACATTACATTTTTCCTTGTGTATGGTTCCCCCCCCCCCCCCAGCAGCACATTTTCTACCTCTGCAAGATTAACCCAGCTCTCAGAGTTAGAAGGAAATTTCCAAGTTTAAAATGTTCTTGGCCTCTCCTATTCTCAGCAGAACCTCACCACAGGGATAATATTTCCATTAGTTGGCACTCATGGTGCTATGTTAATATGTTTCTGGCTGTGAAGTAATTGTGAGCTCAAATGAGGCAGAAAAAGAGAGTGAGGAACCGTGAACAAAATCTGGGCTTTGTTCAGTGCTGGCCCAAGATATTTTACTGCTTGAAGAGCAGCCCAGACGACAGCAGTCCTGCCAGAGTCAGCACTCTGAAAAGTCCCACTGCACCATTCAGGCAGCAATTCCTGCCTTCACCTACCCCCTCCCATCTGCTGACTGAAGCAGGGTCAGTTTGCCCTCCTGCATGGCAGGTCATAATATTATGAATCACGGAGAAATCCCCCCCCCCGGTTAAGTTTTATTTATTTATTAAACCTATTAATCACTTGTTACCCAAAAGGTCTCCAAGCAACCCTACATTGAAAAAATATACATACGTAAGTACATTATACCTTAGAAAGTGTGGGGGGGTCATATAATACATTAACTTTCCATATAATATACTGCAGGAAAATAAACCCCGCCAGCCTCCCCACAACAGTGATAATAATAATAATAATAAACATTACCAGTACACAAACAATAAACAAAACAATGCTTCCACCCACTAACTAACAGATAAAAATAAAAACTTGACACTGACAACCCCTTCACTTATCCAGAAATCATTAACATCAACCCAGTGGTTGGTGGTGGTTGTTTTTAAGGCTGCATTCACATGGCAGTTTCTTCCATTTTCTTGATGTTTCCCTAACTGTTAATTTCCACATTGTATTTGAGCTTACACACAATGTGAAATCCAGTTCTAGAACTATAGTGGAATAATATAGCACAAGTTTAGCCCTCATTTCTGCCTGTCCTGCCTGTCCTCTTCCACCCTCTCTTAAGAGCCTGGCCAGTCCCTGACACCAGATCAGGGGCTCTGCTAAACAACTCTTATCATGCACTGCAATATTCAGAGAAGTGCAAATTTCAAAGGTTTGCACATTTCAGTTAATGAATTGTTTCAAAAAGTGCAAATTATGTAGCTTCACCTTTAAATACAAACTGCATCAAATTTCCCCTGCATCTCTACCAAGAGGAAAAAGTGGGTGGGCAATGGCCGTGAGTCTTTCCTTTGTACAGTAGGCTGTTTTCTGGCCATGCAAAAATCAGAAGCTTCTATAGATGCACACACCGCCATCAAGCAATAGGCATTGATTGTCACATTAAAGCCAAGCACTCAAAGAGGATGCAGAGCTGGCTAGTGAAAGTTGTGACCTTGGGGAAGAGGGTGGCCTAGGAAGAGTCCCAGGGGCCAGATTGGGAGATTTGGAGGACCACATTTGGCCTCTGGGACTACAGTACACCATATGCCATTTTATCTTGTCTCCTGTTTACTTCCTTTCAGCTGCAGATAAGGACTGGGGGAAAATGGCAAATAGATGGTATAGAACCAATGCTATTTTTCTAGAAAAAGAGGAGCCAGAACTCACCATGAACACCTCCCTTGTTCTCTTATAATGGCAGTGGCGTTCACCTGAGAGGTGCCAGAACTGAGTTCTGGTGAGTTCTAGCTGAAAAAAAGCCCTGGATATGACTAGGGATGCAAGGATGCCTCATTTCCCATCCTGTCCCATGCTCATCCCATTCAGCACTGTTTCCATTTCACTACAGTTCAGCTTCTGCTAAACCCTACAATATTCATCTTGCTACCTGCAATGGCCAGAAGTAACATAATCAGTTACAGAATTTCAATGTGTTTCGATGAAAGGGAAACATCAAAAACAATGCAGAAATCAATGCAATTATTTATGTAATATTTGCAGACTAAAAAAAAAACCCCAACAATACTGAATACCACTCATATTTGTTTGCGTGATTTCCATTACTTACCTCTGATAGACAAATACAATGTGAAAAATTGCACTCTTGTTTCTGTTTCTGGGGGAATTCTCTGACAGTTATAAGACAATATGAAGGTAGAGAGGTTGGTACAAGGTATTTGTGCTAGATCTATCATCATAAACAAAATCAGGGTAAAAACAACAATCATCAACCCGCTATAGAAAGAGTGAGGAAAACTGGGGGCAGAAATAGCTGCTATCAAATCAACCACAGCAATGAAGGTGAGCTGTAATATAGGTGCCACTGAGGGAGCAACATAGTGAATCATTTTGGAAAAAGTCAATAATCACCGCCTTCCTGCACAGATCATTACCTTCACCCTCTGTGGGTTTTTCCCATTAGGTTTACAAAATTATTGCCCAATTTCACAGGTTTTTAATAAGAATTTTATGACCAATATGTGCTCTCCACCATAGCTTACTTTCTCTTTTCTTGTAAACGTTTTCAGTTCAGCTGCCAGTTTCTTAGGGCAAAACAAAGCAGCTTTGCCCACTACTAAAGCCTGTGTTTCGGAAAGCAAAAACAAACAAACCAGAAAACCCAAATCTGGTAATCTGTCCTGCTTTGAGGGAAAATATTTGGGGCGATGTTTTTTCTCTTTCCTACATAACTGTACAAAAATTAGAGAATGTGTGCTAAATTCAGGTTGGCTCATCCTACAACTAATATTCTATGCAGAAAATGGGTCACATATAATGGTAGTTCAGTCTCAAAGATAATCTAGTCAACTCCTCTGCAGAGCCAAAAAAGAAACCACTGCAAGAAATCCCTGATAGGGTAAGGTTACCAGATGTCCCCGTTTCCCGGGGACAGTCCCCAGATTTACAAATCAGTTCCCTGACAAAATCCTATCATTCTGACTCATTTCAATGAAGTGTCCCCAGATTCATTGAAAAAAATCTGGTAACCATATGACAGGAGGCATTGTCTTGCCTTCTCTGCTTGCATATTCAATACATACTCCTCACTGTCTCAGGAATGAATTGAGCACTGATACTGATGTTGTTGTTGTTGTTGTTTAGTCGTTTTGTCGTGTCCGACTCTTCATGACCCCATGGACCAGAGCACGCCAGGCACTCCTGTCTTCCACTGCCTGCCGCAGTTTGGTCAAACTCATGCTGGTAACCTCGAAAACACTATCCAACCATCTCGTCCTCTGTCGCCCCCTTCTCCTTGTGCCCTCAATCTTTCCCAACATCAGGGTCTTTTCCAGGGAGTCTTCTCTTCTCATGAGGTGGCCAAAGTATTGGAGCCTCAGCTTCGGGATCTGTCCTTCCAGTGAGCACTCAGGGCTGATTTCCTTAAGAATGGATGCATTTGATCTTCTTGCAGTCCATGGGACTCTCAAGAGTCTCCTCCAGCAGCACAGAGACAGTGATGTCTCTGCTTTTTAAGATGTTGTCTAGGTTTGCCATCACCTTTCTCCCAAGGAGCAGGCGTCTTTTAATTTCGTGACTGCTGTCACCATCTGCAGGGATCATGGAGCCCATGAAAGTAAAATCTCTCACTGCCTCCATTTCTTCCCCTTCTATTTGCCAGGAGGTGATGAGACCAGTGGCCATGATCTTCGTTTTTTTGATGTTGAGCTTCAGACCATATTTTGTGCTCTCCTCTTTCACCCTCATTAAGAGGTTCTTTAATTCCTCCTCACTTTCTGCCATCAAGGTTGTGTCATCTGCACTGATGTTAAAGGTAAAGGTAAAGGGACCACTGAACATTAGGTCCAGGCGTGGCCGACTTTGGGGTTGCGGCGCTCATCTCACTTTATTGGCCGAGGGAGCCGGCATACAGCTTCCAGGTCATGTGGCCAGCATGACTAAGCCGCTTCTGGCGAACCAGAGCAGCGCACAGAAACACTGTTTACCTTCCCGCCAGAGCGGTACCTATTTATCTACTTGCACTTTGATGTGCTTTTGAACTGCTAGGTTGGCACAAGCTGGGACCAAGCAACGGGAGCTCACCCCGTCACGAGGATTCAAACCGCCGACCTTCTGATCAGCAAGTCCTAGGCTCTGTGGTTTAACCCACAGCACCACCCGGTGTGCCAAAATCTGAGTGAACCATACTGAATGAACGAGGAGCAGACGAAGCTGGAGAGTGCGAAGTCTGGGGCCCATTTGTGTGATGTGGTCCTGGGATTTGCAGAGAAGCACAGGAGGCCAGAGAGATGCTTCAGTGGTAGTTCCACTTTCATGTTCTCAACAGATGGAGATCATTCCTGAAACCTCTAAACCTCCTTCAAATCCCTTTCTGACTAGAACTTCTGTGGTGGACATCCCATAAATCCCCCCCCCACGTTTCCTACTTCCTTTAACTTCTGGACCTTCAAAGGTCTCTTTTCATCATATGTAAAGTTATTTTTAAAAGAAAGGAAGGAAGCCCACTTGATTGTTTTCTGATGAGAGCAAATGTGGTGTAGTGGTTAAGGTTTCGGACTGGGACCTGAGAGACCAAGGTTCAAATCCCCTCTTGGAAATGAAACTTACCTGGTGACCTAGAGACACAGTCTTTACCTCTAAGTGTAACCTACCTCAGAGGGTTGTTGTGAAGATTAAATAAGATGGGGGGTTGCCATGTATACCACCTTGAGCTCCTTGGATAAAAAGTTAGAATATAAATACAATAATAAATAAATGCTGTATCTTGTTTTGTTTTTGGTATTGTATTTTATTTGTTGTGTACCACCTTGAGATGCCCATGTAACAGGGTGTATATAAATATTTAAAGGAAGTTATGAATGAATATAAAATACAATTTATACCCTTTTTCCCAGCTGGGTGCCCTCCAGACAAAACTGGCTGGGGCTGAGGTCAGTTTTAGTTCCAAACATCAGAAGGATACTAGGTTGGGAAGGCTAACATAAACAATCACACAAATGCAATGAAAATGGCCATAAAACAACTATTCAAAACAGCAGTAAAATCCTCAACTGAAGTGATTTAAAACCATTTCAGACAACTAGCATCATAAAACCATCAGCAAAGAACAACCTGAAATAAACAGAGTTTTAAAGCTTGTTTTGACCTATATAGAACCATTTATCTTGGTGCTTTATCATACTAAAGGATGACTTGCTGTGTAGTTGAAACCATAAGTCAAACACATGTGAAGTATCCAAATTTGAATTTCACTTTCAAATCATTTCATTTTTTCCCCTTTTGAATTGAATGAATGCATTTAAGAAATGTCAAGCTTAACTTGATGAATTTTTGTACACTTAAGATTTTTGTTTGTTTAAGTGCCAGATTCTTGATTAAGTATTTGGCAATGTCACTGTTAAATAGTACATCCATACATAACTACTCAACTTCAGAAAGGGTTTCCATCCCAGAACTCTTTATACAGGCCAGATTAAATATAATCACCTAAGAAGTTGAGAGATGAGTTGATATTCCTGGATATAATTTATCCAAGCAAGTAGAACTAATTAAAGAATTTAATTCAATTGGAGGGTGGCGTGTAGATATTGTAATGGAGTAGACTGAAGATAAATTGACTAAATCTAATACCATTCTCCCCATAGATCTATTCCAGAAAAGCATCACGGCACATTTTGAAGGGCTTATCAGTTAACTTGACGAAAACATGAGAAGCATCTATGGGCGCATGCCCTATTCAACCACAAGTGATTGGCTGCAGTAACATCTTCCAGTAAGTCCACTGATGCGTAGGCTTCTCTCCTACCCAAATTACAGTTTTATCAGATGTTGTCCTTTTCTTTGTACTGTCTAAATTCACCCTATCTGTAGATCATTATTTTTGAATAATATTTCAGTATCTTTATTTATTTACACACACACACTCCACACACAAATATCAGTATCAGTGTCACACATCATCCCAGTATCTACAACATTGCAAGACTTCAAGGGTTCCAGGCATGGCTACCTGGGGTCTGTGTTTCCTTCTGGAAAATGAGGCACAGTGGAGACCGTGGCATCTTCATGATATATGGTTTATTTATGCATATGTACAACATGAGCCTACGATGGAGGGGTTCAGAGTATCAACGTTCCATGAGGGTCCTGCTCCTCCCATAGCTGCAGCAACATCAGTGCTCTGCAGCTTGCCTTGATCCCTAGGTCACATGTCAGTTTACTGTCCTTCACTAACCTAATCACTGGCCTTTTCTAATACAGGGTAAGACCCAGTTCCTTTGATGTTGCTAATGACTCATTACCTCGCCCCCCACCTCCAAAGAAATTAGTCTGACTTAATTATCTCTTAACGTACATTGGATCATTAAGATTTAGAAGTTTAGGAAGTTTGCCAAGCGTAATTAGCTTTTCACACATGCTAATTCCAGAGGATTAAAAGCATCTAACATATAGCTCAAATACACACAGGGGTCTAGCTATCACCTCACACTGAAGACTAGCCTATCTTAATTAGCTTTTGACCCCAAGCCTTAATTAAATTTTAGCACCTATCGGGAATTTAGGTGAAGCCTAGCACCCACAAACTCGTAACAATATGTACTTTGTGAGGTGGTTAGTCCTCTGCGTTATTACTGTAGCTCACACACTGATATCAAGAAGTGTCACTTTTTCTTTGATGTTCTTCAGATGGCTCCACCTCATGCTTCCTAGGGTGGAAGTTGTGTGTTTGTGAATCTTCTGTTCCTTATCCGCTTTTGGACTGTTAACTCTCTCATGGACACTAATGACCACACTGTTGAGGGCAGCATGTCTCTTAATACAAATGGTTGGGAGTCATAGGTAGAGAGAGCACTGTTTTCACTTCCGTTCATCTTGTGGGCTCCCAATACACATCTAGCTGGCCACTGTGAGAGCAGGAAAATGGACTAAATGGGCCTTTGGCCTAATCCAGTAGAGATCTTGTAGTAAATGCCAGCTCCAGAGTTGAAGGTCTTTCCCAACATTTTGAGAGGTATTTCAGAGGTGGGAGGGGCTTTAGATCTGGCACATCCAAGATCTCCGTCATCAAACTCTAACATGCCCCCTTAATTCCCCATTCCAGAGCCAGTGTGGTGTAGTGGTTAAGAGTGGTGGACTCGTAATCTGGTGAACCGGGTTCGCATCTCCACTCCTCCACATGCAGTTGCTGGGTGACCTTGGGCCAGTCACACTTCTCTGAAGTCTCTCAGCCCCACTCACCTCACAGAGTCTTTATTGTGGGGGAGGAAGGGAAAGGAGAATGTTTGCCGCTTTGAGACTCCTTCGGGTAGTGATAAAGCGGGATATCAAATCCAAACTCTTCTTCTTCCTATCATCATCTCGGAAAACAGCCTGCTTTGGGGGCGGGGGGAGAGATCCTGTGTTCACTGGCAGTACAGTAACCATAGCTGAGCTGTCAGTCATTCCTCTCAGCATCCTATAGACCCCTCATCTACCCTCTCAGGGATCACTGTATCTCTCCCTTAATCTTTCTGGCTGGGAACTTGTTTTATTTGCTTTTATTTGGGAATTCTAATACTCTCTGGTTTTAACTGTACCAGGATTTTAATTGTTATAAATGGCCTTGGGGAGGCCCTCATGGAGCTGAAAGGTAGCATACATTTTAATGAAAATAATTAAATTAGAAACGACTAAAGGCTGGATACTGTGTTTCTTAGAGGTGGGGTCTAAATTAAATACTAGACGTAGACTATTTTTTATGGAACCTGCAGGGCTGTTAACTTCCCAGACTTCCTCCCTGACTTTGTTTTTAAATTATTTAGTGCAAACACAGGCAATGAGTTATGAATTTTCATGACTTCTGATGCATGCATGCTTTTTATAGTTCCAAGCTTTGTGCATCACCATGGAACACCTGAGCTCATAACTGGAGCTTTCAACCCTCCTCTAGCTTCTTAGAAGTCACCAGTTTTTGCAAATGATGTATTCTAACATCAAAAAGGTGTTTGTCAAAAGGAAGAGTTACAGTCCTCACAATTTCACTCATGCTCCAAAAAAGCACACACAAAAATGTGAGCCAAGGATCTTAATTTACACACCATATAAAGAGTAAGATTTTGAGTTGGAACTAGATTTGGAGGAAGGGTTCTTTTAATGCTCAGAAGCATAGCTGTCAACTTTTCCCTTTTCTTGCGAGAAATCCTATTCAGAATAAGGGAATTTCCCTTTTAAAAAAAGGGAAACGTTGACAGCTATGCTCAGAAGAGAGAGATTCTGCACAGCTTCCTGCTACAGATAGGGGGAGATTATTTTAATTCCTTATCCCCGCAGCAGCCCCCACAGATCATGTTGTTAATATTATAATACAGTGATTCACAGCATTTCAGAACCACTTTGTGGGGACACATTTAGCAGCCAGGGGAGGCTAGAGCTGGGTAAGGCTCACTGTCTGAAACTCTGGAGAGCCCCTATCAATCAGTGGAGTGCATCAAGGACAACACCATAGATGATAGATAGATGATAGATAGATGATAGATAGATAGATAGATGATAGATAGATAGATAGATAGATAGATATAGATAGATAGATAGATAGATAGATAGATGATAGATAGATAGATGATAGATAGATAGATAGATGATAGATAGATAGATGATAGATAGATAGATAGATAGATAGATGATAGATAGATAGATAGATGATAGATAGATAGATAGATAGATAGATAGATAGATGATAGAGAGATATAGATAGATAGATAGATAGATAGATAGATAGATGATAGATAGATAGATAGATAGATAGATAGATAGATAGATAGATAGATGATAGAGAGATATAGATAGATAGATAGATAGATAGATAGATAGATAGATAGATGATAGATAGATAGATAGATAGATAGATAGATAGATAGATACATAGATAGATAGATAGATAGATGATAGATAGATAGATGATAGATAGATAGATAGATAGATAGATGATAGATAGATAGATAGATAGATAGATAGATAGATAGATAGATAGATAGAGATAGATAGATGATAGATAGATAGATAATGATGATAGATAGATAGATGATAGATAGATAGATAGATAGACAGACAGACAGACAGATACACGCACATACACACACAGTCTAGAGGATCAAAAGACAAAATAAATATGTATATAGAATGTACATTTTAGGTTAAAATGCTTAAAAATGCATATTGTAGGATAAAATGAATACATGGTGTTTATTTTGTGGAAAATTAAATTCATAAGTAATGTTAATATGCATGTGTGCTTGTGTGCATGTTTTAATTACAGATGGATAAGGAAATGGGATGGGGTGGGATTATGAATGAACATGCAAAACTGACATGGTCTGATCCACCCATCTTTCTCCCAGGGGCTGGTACCCCTGCAGCTGCCTAAGGATTCTAACCATGGGCACCTGCCCAAACATGCATTTTACAAGAACAAAGATGGTTTCCTAACCACAAGGCTTCACTTCTGCTCATAGTTGCAACCTGGAGAGCTGACAGCAGTTTGTGACAACAGAACTTAGAGAATCAACTAGCGAACCAGCAAGCGGAAACAGATGGGCTGAGCTATAGATTTGAAAACATGAATAGCCTTCTTTCTATTGGAATTTATGCAACTTTTTAAAGCTTCCTCTTTTAAAACCTCTTCTTTCAGTCAATGGGAGGAAAGTAAAAACAGAAAAAGAAGAAATTCCGCCCTCAACATCAACGCCCACTTCCTACTTTAAGGAGATGCTAGGGCTTAGATTTCACCAGTCAACTACTGTGGAATCTTCTAGCACTCCTTGATAGGAGAGCATCTTTTCAGTCCAATCCTATACTGTACATGCCCACTCAGTGAGATTTACTCCCAGGAAGGGGTGGAAGAGAAATTCAACATTTAAACCCTAACTTGCACTTTCTGAAACAAATATCACAGCCATCCTTTGAAATTCACACTTATCTGAATGTTGCAATGCATATCTCCAGCTGGGTAATATGTACATACACTAAGATGAGCTTATGAAAGCATATATTAGTGAAAATAACATACAAAATGTATTCAACTGAAGGAAGGTGTTTGGAAAAAATTGTATATTAGGTGAAGTGTAATGGGGAAAATTCACATAAACACGCCAATGAGTTTTCATGAGAAATTCACTTGTTGAAAACAATTTGCAAACTGATATGGAAATGTGGAAAACTGAACTTAACATTAGAAAATGAGACTCCAAGAGAAACCAAAATTGACATAGTCACCCAGCCCTGCTCCCAGATAAGTGGTACTGGTTGCAACTGGAAACATGTGGTGCATATGCCTACTCAGATTTATTCCCAGATAAGCATGTATTAGGTGGTAGCCTTACACTATACAATATTTAGGGGTGAAAATTCAAACTAGTAGAGGAGATTTATTTTCAATAATTTGTTTTATTTCAGTTTATTTGAATTAACAAGCATCCAAAGACTGACAGATATGTAATTCAAAGGCCTATTAGACAGAGAGTCTAACTATGCCTTCTATTATAACGTATTATCCTTCCTGAAAGTTACATTCACTGCACAGTGGGTTACTGGAAGAGATGATCAATAGAAACCGTTCAAACTGAGATATTTTAAAATTCAATTAACAGCTGTATTATGGTCCTCCAAAATATGCAAACTGAACAATGTTGAATATAACCCCAGTCTTCTGGATATGCTAAGAGACGTTTAAATAAATTTAAATCTCCAATAAGCTCTTTTATTTCTCCTCTCTTCTCACAACATTATTATATTCAAAATATTTTAATCCAGAGATGTTGAAGGTGACTTTCTGAAACTGATTTGATTGTCGTTATTTAGATATTTAGACTGTTTAAAAATAAGCGAGAAAGTTCGAATGGGAAGATAATAGGAACAGATTGCCCTACTTTCATTATCTCCAGCTGTGGTATTAAAAAAAACTAAGGAACAGTGTGCTGTGTATTAAGAGGAAGTCCTGAGAAAGGTAGTTCTGAAAGGGAGAATCTCAGTATGCCGTAATCAAAAACATTTGGAAGGCATCGGGTTGGGGACAACTGGTTGAAGCCACATAGAGCCCCACACACTCCCCCTAGTTATAATGAGAAAACCTAGTTCAGTTTAGTGCAAGAAGCAAAAGCTTCCAGTATCCTTGCAGTGGGTTATTGGGGCTTTCCTGAACAGCTGAAGTGCTAGGGCCTATTGAAGTGCAGGTGCTAAAGCATTTCAGAGTTGTGGGATCACAGCCAAAGTGCCTCTTCCTTGCTCCTGCCAATCTAATTGCACTCAGAGTCAGGCAAGTCCAAGTTGAAACATTGTTTTTCACCTTTAAAGCATGAAATTTTTATGGTTTGGGGCCCAGTTTTTCAAAGGACCATCTTTACTTGTACACAGTGTGGGGACCCTCTAGCACACAAGGCATATCCAGCTCATCAGTCTTCTCAGATTGTCCCACAAAGCGGTTTTGGACAACCCATGCCCCCCCCTGCCCTAAACCCAATACCTGCTCTATACAGGTTGGGGAAAGCTGGTTTACGCTAACCAGGATCCAAGCATGGTTCATGATCGTGATTTGTTAACAAAGCATAAATTAAGCAGTTCAGATATAATTTTTAAAAATTGTTAGATTGGTTAGATTATAACCAGAATCAAATGCTTCAAATCTCTTTCTCGCAGCAGCTCAGGAGGAGGAAAAGAGAAGAAAATATAGTCTTAAGCAATTTAGAGGGAGAAGTGTCTTAAAAAGGAAATATATATCTATGTATAGTTGGGTTGTTGTAAACTGAAACTTTTGGGAAGAAGTGTTTCAACTAAGTCAAGTGGCAAAATGGTATAATGCACCAGAAAATGGTTTTCAGCAAAGGATCAGATTTTATTCAATATTTACTTATAGGAGCAAAGCTATTTGTAGAAAATCTATCAAGGGATATTAAGATCCCTTATGTTAAATCTTGAATGTCAAAGCTGTGAGAACTAGCAGAAAGTACTGGAAGAAATATAATATCTTGTTGGTTATGGTAAAATAAATTAGAAACGGAACTGACATATTTAGAGCACATTTACAGCATTTTGGAATTCATGCCTGTGATTATGGTGTGTGGTTTATTATTATTATTATTCAGAAGTAGATCTGAATAGATTATCTGATTAATTTAATATGCAAAATGTTTCTAGATGGGGTTCACTGCAAAAGTCCAGAGAAGTAAAATGATAAAAACAGTCATTTGGATGAAACCTGTCAAGTGGGGCTGAATGTTAGCCCCTTTTCTGAGTATTTGCAAGATAGCATCTCTTGTGCAATGCATAATTATCCAGCTGGAATATTCAGGGCAGTGGGCAGAGTGGAAAAGAACGACAGGCAGAAGCTAGAACCAGGAGACAGGAAGATGCTCCAATCACAACATGAAAGAACTAAAACAAGAGTTAAAGTTGCAACCTGGAGATTCTGACCTGGAATCCATCCCTAAATCAGGAGAGAGCAGTCTATGGTTTGTCCCATCCTGATATTCCTCCCCAGTTCTGTTATCTGGCACTATGCCACCCGATAACAGAAATACAGCGTGTTGCAGCAGGTAAAGAAGGGAAGCAGATGATGGGATGGGACACGTGGGACTGGCAAAGGTCATTCTTTGAGGTCTACTCAAGATACACACCCAAATGGGGTTTGGCAGTATGGTGAGACAGGATGGCTTCCCTCAGCTAAGAGGTGGACAGTTGTTGCTTACCCTCAAGACAGGGTTAGATTCACCCATAATAAAAAGGTGAGGTGGAGATAGCAAGGCTACCCCCGTGTCAAACCATTCTTGCTTCCCAGTGCACATTTTTGCATTGCTTTCTGCCTGCCTTGTTTTCTGGATCTTTGTACAAAGTCTGTCAGTTCGGCAACTACTTCCCACATAAGGGTAAAGGAAAATGTTGTTTCATTAACATTCATACTATTAAAAAAAGTATCAGGCAATTATACGGTTTATAGTGGGGGTAAGAGATGTAAACAAGAGAACAACTTGTTGCCGTCTTTCCATTTAAGTGAGTGATGTAACATGGAAGCAAGGGAGTCGCAAAAGAGATAAAATCTCATAAAGAGCGAATGGATGTGTTCACAGTGGAGGACAGCTTCCTTGTGGAGAGTTATTTAACTGTTGATATAGGCATTCCCTGCCCTTTCCTTCAGGCTGCAATTAGCATTCTGCTGCCTGTGTTGCCTTTCAAGATCAGAGTGAAGCCAATTATATAACACAGTGAAGAGATGTTATTAAGTTCCATCAAGTCCTAAAGAGATATTGGTTCTGGCTTATGGCCTCCATTTAACTACTACTACTAGTAGTAGTAGTAGTAGTAGTAGTAGTAGTATTACAATGTCCGAAGTTTTTCTATAATGTGAATGCACCTGTAAAACTTGGCCATGAAACCAATTTGTGTTCAGTGTGCCAAACAAGGAACTTTGATGCAACCCATTTGGAAAGGAGCCATTCATGCAGATGTCAGATTTTACGGCTCATCCTGACTGTCAAGCCCATCTCCACCACTGACCTTCCATGTTAGTTTATGCACTGGGAGGGATTGGCCTCAGTGAAGCACAAAAGAGGCTAGAAGATGCTTCAGTTAGCCCAACTGTTCTAGGGCGCTGTTGTATGGGCATTCAAAAAATTTTACCTCTGTATCATGACAGGGACACGTACGTAGACAGTCTGTGTGAGTGAACTGACCCGCAGTTTGATCCTGATATGATAACATTTCTCCAGTGACTGATGAAGGACCTTCATTATGAGCTTACCTGTCAATAAACTGCCATCCTGACAGTCTTGCATTCCCTTATTTTTGCTTTCTGTTCATTATGTGCCCATCCATACATGGGGTGCCTGACTCCAGCACTATTTTGAAATGGGCCTTAAAGCCACTGATGTTTTAGTCTGCCTTTAACTTATGCTGGTTGTATATTTTATGGTTATGATTTAAACTATTAGCTGGCATTTTGATTTTGATTTGGAATGTTATTCGCATGCTGTTGATGTATATATACAACTGTAATGTATATATACAAAACAGAAAACAATAATTATGTCTTTTATGTTTTGTAAACCACCTTAATGTGGCTTTTACCTTTAAAGGTGGTGCAAACCTATTTTAAATATAAATAAATAAATAAATAAATAAGGTAATTGCCAGATATCACTCAGCTGGCTCCTCTGATTTCACAATGTGTTTGTGCTAGCAGAGGAGTCATGGCCCCTCTTGCTGCCTCTGGTGTAGTTGTTCCAATGTCATATATCCCAGGCAGCTGACTATGTGGGACCTCGTTTTAAGACTGTAGATCCTGAATTCCACGATCCTGAGAAATCGTATCTGAACCTAAATGCCCCCCCCCCATATCAGATTGTCATTGGCCAATTTTCTACTTGACAACATGGAAGTTAAGAAAGCAACAGTGTTTAGTAAAGACTGAATCAAGTTCTGGGAAAGGCTGAAGCACGGAAAGCGTGGAAAACAATCCGTTAAAGTTAAGCAACTTTGGTTGCAACCCACTAGGTTGACTGGAAGCATTGAGCACATGCTTAAATCCAGTTGAAATCAAAGGGTATTAAAAGTGCTCAGTTTTAGGTTGATAGTGCCTTGTTTTACTGCTGTCAGAGACAACAAAGACTTGTTTCTTTGTGAATCAAAAACTGTACTTCTTTTATTTTTCATATTATATCCAGCTTTTGATTTTCAAAAGAAAGGCCCAATGTGATTAACAATGGCCACCAAACTGAAAAACATGTAGCTTTTTAGAACCCAGAAGCCCACAACAATCCCCATTTCACAGTCCCCTCTCATGCATGAGGCCAACTGCTCATTACCACGTAATCTTCAAAAAGTTCCTTCTGAAGTCTTTACAAGGGAAACATCATTAAGACTTCAGAACCCAAATATCTCATCTCTTTTCTCTTCAAGTGTGTTGTGCATCTGTGGTCCTGGATGATAATAAAAAAGTACTTCAGTGCTTCAAAGTATAAGCACTCAGAAAAGCAGAGAATCAATTGGTCCATCCAGGAAATATTGCTTTGGTGTTAAAGATATAAAAAGAGTGGGCAAATGCTGCTTTTCCCCCAGTAGTTAATCATTGAATAGTTTTATACATGCCAGGGTAGATGCAAATAGGAAAGGACAATAAAAGCTCCTTCAGAAAAATGACGTTCTTTTCATATGCAAATCCCTCTGCCTTTCATGGCCTTCTAATTAGCTCTGATTATAAGTGGTAGCAGCCTGGTAATGCCTGGGCACTCTAAATTAAAATGATCAGTATCCACATTATAAACCACCCTGTGTAAGTACAGCTGAACAGCATAATGGTACAGTTTCATGAAAATATTTCTCAGGGTTCACATACTGCACATTTGGGGAATAAAGACCAGGTTTGTGGGTTGCTCTTGGCAATGCTCCACCAGCAAAATATGCAAACTTTAGTTACGGAGTAATGATTTTATAAGTAGGATTCCATGGCAACAAATCACTGCATCCAAATACCTAACAACTTACTGTAGAGTTCCAATTGCAAGAGATTGCTTAGCCTTATAACATTGTTGATTGTTTACAGTACTAACTGGTATAAGCTGGTTAAAAATGTTCTGTAATCTTGCTTAAATCTGGTATTAGCTTGGGTATGTTTGACTGGTGTCACTGCTTCTTAAAGCAGTCCATGTGTCCCACTGTAGGACCGCACATAGGGAACAAGCTCCCCTCTGTAATGTTATTTTTATTTCACCAACAGGTAAAATCATGAAAGGTTACTGCATTTGGAGCTTTTTAGTTTAGCAAAAAGGAGAGTAAGTAACAAGCTGAAAATTATACATGGTATGGAGAGAGGGGAGAAAGAAAAATTTCCCTCCCTGTCTCTTTAACACTAGAACTCTCAGAGATACAATGAAACTGAATATTGGAAGATTCAAGGCAGCTGAAAGGAATTACTTCCTCTCACACGATACACTTGGGGAATTCTCTCTCACAAAAGGCAACAATCTCCACCAATTTGGATGGCTTTAAAAGAAGGTTAGACAAATTCATGGGGAATAAGGTCATCAGTGTCTATTAACCCTGATGGATACGGTCTACCTTCACTGTTGGAGGTAGTATGTTTCTGAATGCCAGTTGCTGGAAACTGGACAGAAGATCGCTGTTGCACATATTTCCTACAGGTATCTGGTTCGCAACTGTGATAACAGGGTACCTCGGATTAAGTACTTAATTCGTTCCAGAGGTCCGTTCTTAACCTGAAACTGTTCTTAACCTGAAGCACCACTTTAGCTAATGGGGCCTCCCACTGCTGCCGCGCTGCCGGAGCACGATTTCTGTTCTCATCCTGAAGCAAAGTTCTTAACCGGAGGTAATATTTCTGGGTTAGCGGAGTCTGTAACCTGAAGTGTATGTAACCTGAAGCGTATGTAACTTGAGGTACCACTGTATATGGGCCACTGGCCTGATCCAGCAGGCTCTTATTGCATTCTTATTGAGGTGGGGATTATTTCAAAGTAGATTGTTGTTGCTGCTGCTGCTACTACTACTATTGCTACTGCTGTTGTATCAACCTGAGTTGTTTCAGTGCTTAACACGAGGTGTCAAAACAACCTTTAGAGGGTTGTTCGTTAATGGACAGAATCTCTTTTGGGAGCCTTGAGGCCTGGAACCTGTGCCATGAACCTGCTCAGATGGACAATCACTGTGCATATATTCCAAACACTGCTGCTCAAGTAAAAAAATCTGCCCGTGTTGAATTCAACCAGAATACTGTCATGGGACAATGGATCGTCCAAGAGAATTTGAAATTGTATTATTGAGCAAAACTTGTTCAGCCTTTGGGGCATGCAAAAATTAAAATTGTAAGCCTGAGAGCAGATCCTGTTTATAGTCACCATTTCCATACAGTGCTTAGTGATTTTCAGCGCTTATTAAACATCACCACACCAAATGGCTCTGCAACACAGAGCAGTCTGTGAAGTACCTGATGTTCTCAGCTGCAGGAAGTTCTAAGGGTAGTGCTGTACCACACATACCTGTGGCCAGGAAATGGGAAGAAGAAAGACAAGAGAAGCAATGGAAGAGCAGGCAGGGGTGGCAAGATCCAGGGACAGTAAGAGGGTGGAATTGGGTGGTGGGCCAAGCTATGGTGATGATGACAGCAGCAGCTACAACTTTAACAGTGGTGGTTTTGGCAGTATTACCACTGGTGGTGTGGGTAATTCAATGCTCCCCCCACCTCCAGAGTTTCTGTGGAATATGTAATGTTGTGCTTAGAAAGCATTTTTTTAAAAGCCCTTATACACTTTTAGGACATAAAACGCTGAAGTGGTACTTCTGAAAATTCTCTGTTATTACATCTAAAAGCCTCCCTTTCAAAGCATTCAAAGATCACTGAAAATACACAAGCCAGTGTTTGATCATACTTTGATACCACAACAGCTCTTATCGGTTGGCATAATTTTTAGAAATCAAGGACTTCTGGACTTTCTACAGGACTTCTGTAGAAATCAAGAGTTTTTAAGAATTCTATTAGTACACTGTACTACCACTGAGAATGTGAAGTTCCTCAGTTCAGGCCTGTTCGTGATACATTTTGGTTACCTGAAAATATAAATCTTGCATGGTATTGCCTGAGGATGATAGTCCACTAAGTTCTACTCAGAGTAGCCCTACTGAAATTAATGGACATACAGTAATTTAGTCAAATTCATTAATTTCAGTGGACCCATTCTGAGTGAAACTTAGTTGAATACCACCCTGGGTGTTCTATGACATGGAACGCTTTGTGGGTGTTTACACAAATAAGGAACATCGAGGGTGCCTTCGGCTATCTGAAAAATAATTCCTTTTATTTGATTCAATGGCAACAAAGTTTTACTTAAAGATTCATGGGAATGGCTTCATTGTTATAACATGTGGCAACAGATAAAGATATTATTTGTGCTATATCCATGGCTGTCAACTTACAGATTTGAAAATAAGGGACCAGCAGCCTCGAAAATAAGGGATCAGCAGCCAAAATAAGGGATTTTCCAAACACAGGTATATTCAACTTCTGAGCCCCTCCAAGCCAAAGGCAGAAAGCCCAGCCAGCAGCCAGCGAAGCCTCAAGCAGTGGTTCCCACAGCACAGCAACCCAGCAAAGGGGATTCAGCAAGGAAAACCACCGTCATCTCTCCGCTGGGAAGCGCTCAGCAAAGGCGAGTCCCCAGGCAATGCAGCTGATTTGATCAGCACAAGGCATGCAAGCTCTACCCCCCAGTCATTCTTAGACTCCTTATTGGGTGAGCAACACAGCCAAGCAACACAGTTGGAGCCTCCCTCCTCCCTGGCCGGCAGGCAGGGAGGGAGAGGAGCTGCTTCCTTTGAAACCCGGGAAATTTAAGGGACATCATCAATAAGGGATAGCAGTGGGACACAGCGCTGGGATAAGGGACTTTCCCGCCAAATAAGGGATGGTTGACAGCTATGGCTATATCTGAATAGGAAGGTACCAAGTCAATCTATGGGGCCAACAGTGATGGGGAACCTTTGGCCTTCCAAATTTTGTCATAGCAACTTCCATTATCCCTGAGCATCGGCCATGCTGTCTAGAGCTGAGCAGAGTTGGAATCCTACAACACCTTGGGGGCCACAGGTTCCCCATCCCTGACTGAGATGAGTATCACCTACAGCAGGTGTGGGGAACCTTTGGCACTCCAGTTGGTGCTGAACTCCAACTCCTAGCAGCACCAACAAGCATGCCCACTGCTCAGGGATGGAGTTTTTGGTTTGACAACATCTGATCTACAGTGGTACCTCGGGTTACATAGGCTTCAGCTTACATACACTTCAGGTTACACACTCCGCTAACCTAGAAATAGTGCTTCAGGTTAAGAACTTTGCTTCAGGATAAGAACAGAAATCGTGCTCCGGCGGTGCGGCAGCAGCTGGAGGCCCCATTAGCTAAAGTGGTGCTTCAGGTTAAGAACAGTTTCAGGTTAAGAACAGACCTCCGGAACGAATTAAGTACTTAACCCGAGGTACCACTGTACAGTGATTGGCAGCAGTTCACTGGGTTTTGGACAGGTGTATTCCCTTGTCTTACTGGGAGATCCCAGGGATCGAACCTGCAAAGCTGGGACAGAGTCGCTTCTTCCCCAGGTGTTTTGGAGGGGCATAGCCACACACACAGAGGCCTACTATTATTATTACTACATCTCAGCCTTTCACTTGTGGAGATATAAAGAAAAGCATGCAGGCAATATTCTATACAACTGATGGTTAGTAAAAAGACCTCCAACCAGTCATAAGGTCAGTTGGGTACAAAGACACTGGGATAAATGCCAAGCAGGAAACATTTTAAAAGGCGATAAAATTACATTTTATTTTATTAATATGTAATACCATTAAATCATACATAGCCATTTAGGTTCTGCCTCTTCTCCTTTTATTAGGCAACTGGACAAGGTGGGATATTGGCCTAATCCAGCAGGATTCTTCTTATGTTCTTATTTAGCCCCAATGTACCCTTAAGCTACGGGTCTGGTGCTTTGGAGCCAATCCTATATCTAATCAGCATCTCATTGTGGTTGACTTTGCTAACTCCTTTGCAATCCTAGTGAGATCAAGAGCCATCTAAGAAATCACTGCTTTCATTTAGGCATAAGAGGCTACCCATTTCCACTTTTCACAGCTATGTAGAAATTAATTGTCCAAAAGATGTATCAAAGAAGATAATAAAAGGACTGGAACCCACTGCCTGTAATGTTGGGCACTGCCCAAAAAATCTGGGCACTTCATAAAATGGTCATTGTTGCTCACACCACATGTTTAATTTTTACTGCCAGTGGCTATTACAATATAAGCCACAAAAAATCCAAAGCATGTTAGTTAGTTAGTTAGTTAGTTAGTTAGTTAGTTAGTTCATTGCTTCCTATGAGGCATCTCAAGAACACATATAAAACAATTACATATATAAAAACAAATAAAACAATTGGAAAATAAAACAATTTTAAATACAAAGAACTTTTTTTATTAAAAAAGATACATATTTAAAATCAATTTCAATTTCAAATACTGATACCAAATGACATAATAATCTTCATTTAGTAGGTTCTTTGGCAGAGGAAAGTCTTCAACTAGCCCTAAAAGACCATAGACTTGGTGCTTGTCTGAGAGACAATGGGAGGGAGTTTTAGAGGGCAGGCTAAAGGTAAAGGTAAAGGGATGCCTGACCATTAATTAGGTCCAGTCATGACCGACTCTGGGGTTGCGGCGCTCATCTCGCTTTATTGGCCGAGGGAGCTGGCGTACAGATTCCAGGTCATGTGGCCAGCATGACTAAGCCACTTCTGAAGAACCAGAGCAGCGCACGGAAGCACCGTTTACCTTCCCGCAGGAGAGGTACCTATTTATCCAATTGCACTTTGACGTGCTTTTGAACTGCTAGGTTGGCAGGAGCAGGGACTGAGCAACGGGAGCTCACCCCGTCGCGGGGATTCGAACTGCCGACCTTCTGACCGGCAAGTCCTAGGCTCTGTGGTTTAACCCACAGCGCCACCCGTGCTCCACAATGCCACCACACTAAACAGCAGATTCTGAGATTGTTTTTACTTCTACCCATTCTTCTGTTCTCTTTTGTTTCTGCATTAATTTCTGAATTTTGATATCTTTAAACTGTGTCACACGACGCAGAGAAGTCCAAAAATGGCTAAGTGTTCCTCTGTGCATTCGTCTGAGAGGGGCAAATCAGGTCGTTTCATTTCAAAGATCGAATTCCTCAAGCATCTCTAATCCAGTCTGACCTTTCCCTGATATTTTCTCCAATGATCTTCAGAATGTGACATGGTGTTAACTTCTCTCTCTCTCTCTCTCTCTGAAGGAGACCTTATCCTCATACTGATCCATGGTTAGGAGTAGGAATATATTATGGCTCCAATTATTACCGAGCAGTTCTGGCTGCAGCTTCAAACCAGTGAACTCTCCACACTAATCGGGACTGATTCATAACACAAAGTAAAGTTTGGGACAAACGCTCCCTTGTTCTTTGCTCTTTTTCTTTTCTGTAATGTCAGAAAGGTCACTTTTGATTCCAACTCCCCTCCACTAAAGATCTCATTTAGTGGCAATACATTATCTCTCATTTCATCTTCCCAGACTGTTGTGAGAAGTGGATAAAATGGGAGCAAGCCTACGGGCAGCTGTTACCTAGGCACTCAGCCTGGCTGGCACTCCCAGCAAGCTTCTTATTTCCTTGGCCCCTTTAGCTTATGCTATAGGACCTATAATTTAGGTTGCTGCGCAAAGTGGGAGGCTTTACAACATATACAAACCTTGGTCTCCATTGGCCACCCTGCTTAACAGGAGACAACTTTGCCTTCAGCGTCTGGGAGAGCAAGAACTCTTGATGTATACTAATGCTCAACTCTGCACTTGATCTATCATCCAACTGCAATTTAAGCACAGGCCTCTATTTGGCAGTCAATTGGCCCTGGCAAGAGCATAAGCACTGCATATGCCTGTAACCTAATCAAGAGTCATATGTATCCTGTAAGGATTGGATCCTCCTCTTCCATTTTGCACATGGAAGTCCAATGGCACCCTACTGTTTTGCCCTGGGCACTCAAATGTACTACCAAATGTAGCCAGGGTATAGGATCTTGAATGGTCACTGCTCCTTAGGACCATTGCCACTATCTTCAGGCAGGACACTTGTGTTGTAATCTAGTGCAAGTGGTGGTTAACCCTTTTTTTATCCGAGGGTCACATTTATCCTTGCTCAATCCTTTGATGCCACATGCAGTGGGTGGGTATAGCCAAAAGTGTGTGCATGACTCACACACATACCCTTGCACACATGAACACACACCACATGCACATACAGAGCACACACATGCTGATGACCTGAGGATGGGTCTATTGACCCTGCCCTGCTCATCAGATGACCGGGGAAGGGGTGTTTTGCATCCGCACCAGGGTGCTGAGCTGGGCAGAATGTTCAAGCATCCCAACACTGTATCTTCTTTAAAAACAAAACAAAACTTTTGCCACTGTTGCCAAAATGAGCACTCACACTTCACATTGTGGGTGCCCTTTGTGGGATCACGCATGTTCCCAGGGAGTTCCCAGGGAGCTTACTGGCAAACAGGGGCTGTCTTGCCTCTCAGTGTTAATTTTTGGAGGTTCACGCCCAGCCTCAGTAATCAAGTTTCTTGCTGGGAGGTGGGGCCAGCCCCATTTATAAACAGGGGGTGGAGCTGACAATAGGCAGTCGGCTCTGGAGATTCACCATCCCTCCCCTCCCTTTGTTTAATGTTTCTTGTTTGCAGGTTAACTTTTTCTTCCTGTTTAGTGGGCACTGCTACGGTCTTTGACTGGTTGCTGTTGAAGGCTGGGAAGAAATTTTCCTGCATTGGCAGGTTTTGTCTTCCCCGTAGCAATTTGTCACAACTTTGGCGGTTATGGCCTTGGGTGGAATCCTTTAGTCTTTTCTTCCCTATATGGGGGGAGGGGCGTGAAGTGGTGACTCACCCTCCTGCGGTGGCAATTCCAGGGTCCCCCTCTTAAAGGGGTTGTGTATATGGGTGTCACTGGCCATACACTGAAAGGTCGTCAGTGCGTGTGGGGATATGGGCTGGGCTGCCTGCTACACTTACGTCTCGCAGAGCACCCCCATATCCCATTTACCCTGATGAGCCCCAGTTCCCCCCGGCTGGGGGGCTGGGAGGGATACACGCCAAGGTCTTCCTACATTCAGAAGTTTAATAAAGTAGTTGTGGCCTAGTTTTAATTCCATATAACGTTGTCAGAGTCTTTATTCCTTCCTTATGATCCCTGGGGCTGGGCCTGTCGCCACCTGGTCACGCAATTGGTGGCACCCTGAAAGCCAGTCCAAAAGTCGGCAACTGTAACAATTAATGGCCAGCAGATATTAATAATTGCAATACACTGGGCAGATGAAATGTATTATAACCCACTTGCTCAAAACATCTCCAAGAGATTATACAAACGCTGTATCCTGAAAGATGCCCAACAAGTCATATTTTCCTTTTACTGTCTTTGAACATTCCAGCCAGATACGAATTAAAATGAAAAGCTAATAAAGAACGGTACAATGTCACCAAAGTTAAGCACTTGTATGTACCCATGACCTGTACAGGGTCAATTCTCCCACTGAATCAATGGTGTTTTAAAAGAGGGCTAAGTTTGGCTAGACCATGCCTAAGTACGGTATATAGAAGGAAATCTTTAAACTGAGCCTGACTGGGATGTTTAACAGCATGCAGATGAGTTGGTGTCTCAATATTCTTTTTAGCCAGAGGCAGAGTTTTTACGATAGGGATGTCAAACATTTCTAGATCAGAGTCTACCACACAGTAGGCCTTGGAGAAGAAAAGCCCAGAGGGAGGGAGGGACGTAGTTTTGCATTTGACTGAACAAGCTTCAGAACCAGTAGGGGGGAAACAGCAATTTTAGCTTCTCGTGGGAAAGAATGGCTCCCTGCTAATGGTGATTGCTGTTGTTTCAGACCTCCAGGTGCGGCACTCATATAGGAAAATAACAGCAAGCAGAACAATCGTGTTGGTTTTATTGGCAAGATGAAATCTGTATGAAAGCTGGTGTTGATCCTACTTGGGAAATCTGTGAAATGTATTACAACTTGCTTAGACATTTATTTATGGCATTTCATTCCATGCCCGTAGCAATGCTGTGAGCTAAGTCAGAAACAGACATGCTGATCAAACTCCTTTCTTCACAACAAAAATCTGCTTTCTCTCCATGTTCATTTTCTACCCCAAAGTCAATTTGGCTTTCGAAAAGCCGGAGACTTTAGCTCTCTTGAGGCATTTGCCGCCCAACATTCAGCTCCTACTGAAGGGCATCCCAGGTGAGGGCAGAATTCAGGGCCACCATTATTCTGATGTTGTCATTGTACCTAAGCCCATGGGACCCAGGTATGCAGAAAAGACATGGAGAATAATATCCAAATATTTCACCAGTGTTGGAACTGTCCAAGGTTCTGACTGTTAAACCACACCCATATAAATGTTGTAAACTACAACCAATTCCCCCAATTTATTTATTTTTAATTCTGTTGAATCCTTTTAAAATTCCAGTTCTTTTTTTTGCCAATTATTTTTTATTGACTTTCCAAATTTCAACCCAATCTTCACAAACTATTACCAGATTAATACAATTTTAATTAAATGACTTCCCACTCACCATTGTCGATGAGAACTTAGCTCCTAATATTATTGCGTTAAATATTTTACATTATCTCCAATTACAATCCATTACCCAAAATTATCCCTTAATTATCAGCTGTATTCTTAGCAATTTCCATTCATCTTGAAACATCATTTAAAACATTTACATAGTTTTGTAAAACTTCAAGCGAGAATATAGTACTTCTTTTCATTTCTTTCTGTGTATGACAAATCTAGTATATAACCTTCATATATAATCTTCATTTGCCTTATCCTCTGCCATTTATATCAAACGTCTCCATTTCCAAAGATGACCTTAAGTGGCATTCCTTTCTGGGAGTCTGCAATGCTGTTATGGTTGTTATTCAGTGCATAGCTGGTATCTCAAGGTTAACTCTGCCCCTCCTCTCCCCAGCTCAGCACTTCCATCCCATAATGCTGTAAGAAGTACATTGTTGTCCAAAAGCAACAGTCCTCTCCTTTGTTTTCAACAGGTTCTCCATTTTTTAAAAAAATCCCAGTTCTTGGAAGAATACAGGGAAAAGATCATTTTATACATCCCATGAAAATGCTATCTTTGGTTGCTGGTAGCAAATTAACACCTAAAATGCCAGCTCACAAAATTCAAATTGAAGAAATATAAATAAATATGGATATTTAATTTGATAGATTTGCCATCTCCTGTTTTCAAGCACAAATCCACAGACACCATGTAGACCATCTGTACCCTTCCCAGTCCTTACAACATCCATTTTGTGATGGGGAAGAACTCATTTCAGAAAATGATTCCACCCACCCACCCAACACACACACCTACCATATGCAATATATTAGTGTCATAGTATTGCACACCTTCCAAGCATCCCTATTTTCCAGGGGCAGTCCCAAAATTACAAAAGCCATCCTGGCTTCTGAGTTGATCCCAGAATGTCCCTATTTTCCCTGCTAGTGCTGCCATTGTCAGGCTTGAGGATGAGGCAGTGTTTGTCCCGAGCAGGGGCAGCAGTGGTGGCTGTGAGGGAGCACCCCGTTGCCTCTGCATGGCCTCTCCACAATGGCGGCTGCCAGCTTCTTCCCTTAGGCAGCCTATAACGACTAAAGGAGAGTGGGTGAGGAGGAGGAGGAGGAGGAGGAGGAGAAGGAGCTGCCACTGTCAAGGTTCAGTCTCGTTCGACGCACCAGCTCTGGGATGCAGATAGAGGGCAGTGCCGCCCTCAGTGGGGAGAAAGGGGGAGCGGAACATAGCGCAAGGAGTGTTGATTTTTTTTAAAAAAATGCTTTGTGTGTCCACATCTAATCTTGTCCCTTCCTAAAATTTATTTATTGGTGTGTGTTTTTCTTTGTGTAAACGTATCAAAGGATAAAATAAAATAAAAGCAGGATTAAGGGGTTATCTCAGGATGTTAGAGGGCATGTATGCTGTGCCCCATTGGTGTAGTGGTGGTGGCACTGACAGGAAATGCTCAGGGTGGGGGACAAAAAATGGGGGTTTGAGGAGTGTCAGTTGTGTGGGGAGTGACAAATGTCTTTATTTTCATCTGAGGAATGTTGGAAGGTATGATATTACATATTAAATGCAAACCATTTGAGTCGGGGTTGTTGTTTCTTGCCAAAGCATTAAAATTCCGTCTTCCTTCTTGCACTTGTATATAATGAATTAGCTTTGCCACGGTTGTGCAGTCCCACACTTTTACCAAAGTGATTTTCCACTGTTGGAGACTTTGCTTGTCTCCAATTACCGGCGTAAAGTAACCTAGTGACCATAGCTATGTATGAAATTAATTCTTTATCTGTCGCATTTATTCTTGATTTAAATATGAGTGGGAGTGTGGAAGTCAATTCAAAAGTTACAAAGGAGCATAAAATGGGAGAATTTCTGTTTCTGCCTCAGGGAGTGAATCTATGAAGTTCAAGTCTGTGAGCTTGAGATTCCGGTGTTCATGTTGATAAGAGTTTAAATAACACTTTCCTAATAATTCAAAGCATTTCACATACATGATCTCAGAAAGCCTAATAGCAATCCAGATAATAGCCTAAATCTATTACTACTAAAACCAGCCAGGCATTGGGGGTTTTTTGTTGATTTTTTCTTTACAAACTGCCTGGATAGAAGATGTATTGGGAACCATAAGTTGTTGTTGTTTAGTTGTGTCCGACTCTTTGTGACCCCATGGACCAGAGCACGCCAGGCATTCCTGTCTTCCACTGCCTCCCGCAGTTTGGTCAGACTCATGCTGGTAGCTTCAAGAACACTATCCAACCATCTCGTCCTCTGTCGTCCCCTTCTCCTTGTGCCCTCCATCTTTCCCAACATCAGGGTCTTTTCCAGGGAGTCTTCTCTTCTCATGAGGTGGTCAAAGTACTGGAGTCTCAGCTTCAGGATCTGTCCTTCCAGTGAGCACTTAGGGCTGATTTCCTTCAGAATGGAGAGGTTTGATCTTCTTGCAGTCCATGGGACTCTCCAGAGTCTCCTCCAGCACCATAATTCAAAAGCATCAATTCTTCGGCAATCAGCCTTCTTTATGGTCCAGTTCTTACTTCCATACATCACTACTGGGAAAACCATAGCTTTAACTATACAGACCTTTGTTGGCAAGGTGATGTCTCTGCTTTTTAAGATGCTGTCTAGGTTTGTCATTGCTTTTCTCCCAAGAAGCAGGCATCTTTTAATTTTGTGGCTGCTGTCACCATCTGCAGTGATCATGGAGCCCAAGAAAGTAAAATCTCTCACTGCCTCCATTTCTTCCGCTTCTATTTGCCAGGAGGTGATGGGCCCAGTGGCCATGATCTTCTTTTTTTGATGTTGAGCTTCAAACCATATTTTGTGCTCTCCTCTTTCACCTTCATTAAAAGGTTCTTTAATTTCTCCTCACTTTCTGCCATCAATGTTGTGTCATCTGCATATCTGAGGTTGTTGATATTTCTTCCGGCAATCTTAACTATAAGTATCTTAACTATAAGGAACTATAAGTAACCCAATTTAAAACATTTAGTTTAAGTATTTGGGAGTGCATCAACACAGAACACACACAAAAGTATGCATCTCCTACAAGAGAGACACAAAACTTTACCCCCAACTGTTTACTGACTTTCATTCTTTTTCTTCCTTCCATCAACCCCATGTTGCACCTCCCTCAGTTCTTTCAGCACTGGGGTGATTGTCTGATACTCCTTAAAAAGAGAGACAATTGAGTAGAAACTACTATAGAGCCCTCCAGATGTTTTTCAACAACACCCACCTTCCATCATCCTTCGCCACTGGCTGAGGCCAATGGGAATTGTAGTCCAACAACATCTGGAGTTGTTGGGTTGGAGAACAACACTTGGGTTGGAGAAGCTTGACATACAGTAAAATAGTGCCCGTAATGTATATGTTTGGGCAGGTTTTTAATTTGGGACGTGCAGACTGCATCAGGATGTTCCATCTTGGCAGCCAAGGCTTTCCTCTAAGGCAGAGGTAGCCTCTGCCTATGGGCCTGTGGTGGACTACAATTCCTATCAGCCCCAGAAGGCATGACCAATGCACAAGGATGATGGGAGTTGTAGTCCAACAAGGTCTGGAAGGCACCATGTTGCCTACTCTTTCACTGGGCTTTCTTTTTCAATGCTCCTCTTCCTGAGACATAAATTTTTAAACTGTCTCCAGATTGCTATGGAATCACTCTGATGTTTCCTTCTACACTTCCCCATTGTCTTTCACCGTAGGCCCTGTTCAAGGCCAAAAATGCTGTGGCTTGTCCTATTAAGGGAACTATTCCTCAGTGTCAGCTATCGTCAGGCAAAATTTATACAATGCAATCTAATTCTTTGGAGCTTGATTGCATATCAGTGTCAAATGTTAAACACAATCTTTTTTTGTATTCAGGACTCATCAGGGAAATGAGGGGGGAATGATTTATATTACCAGCTTAAACATTTATGAAACTAGATAAAAGCAACAGATGAGGGAATTGACGTACACAAATAACAATCTAATGCCACTATAAACACAATCCTCAGCTTCATTGCTGCCACAGTAACTTATTCATTTTAAATGATCCCTGAATTTCTGGTGTATTATTCATGATAAGCGGGGGAGGGGGAGGCTTCCCAATGTACTGAGTGCAGAAGAAACAACCAATTTCTTCAAATCTGGTTCTGTTTGGACATCACAGCACTCTTTTAATGTATAGAAAAATCAAGCTCAAAGTGTTCCAAATGCTTGGAAGTCTACAAATTCAAGACCCTCCTACCTACACAAATTCATTCATTTTTCCCTTTTTCTTTTTAAAGGTTTGTTTACTTTAGCTGGCATGTGAATTTTAAGCCAAGGGGTAAACTATAAAAAGGATGTACCATCTCTTTAACTTTTTGTTAAAAAAGAAAAGCAGCCCCCCTCAGTTGCGATTGCAATGCTGATAATGTAGATTTGAATAAATGCTTGCAGTGCTTAAATATTTATTATTGCATTATGTTGTTCATTCAGAAGCATGGATATCTCCCTAAGGCTGCAGTTGAATGCATCTATACATCCTTGCTGTACACCACATGTGCAAATGACACAATCAGCACTTGCTTTCTTAGGGCACATCCCAGAGTATTGACATCTTTTGGAGGGGGGCACTCAGAGAGAGAAAAATGGAGGGCTGTGTTTGGTGAAAGAGTCACTGTATGTGTGGAGAAATCAGTAGTGTGATCTTCCCAACCGGAATCAGCAGGACATCACTGACTTCCAAGGGTAGCGCTGAGGCTCCCCAGGGGCGGCAACAGCAGGGGGGGGGGCATCTAATTTTGTTAAGCCAGGCTCCACATCAGTGATTTTGTGTTAAGCCATGCCCCATCAGTCATTTTGTAACTGATACCCACAAAACTACCAAAAAGAAACCCTAACTTTGTTACGTTTTCATTTTTTAGTTATTTATAACTCAAAGTAATAAACATGTAGAAAGTGTTAAACTTTTTTTAAAAAAAACTTTTATTCTGTACTTTTTATTTTCATAGAGAAAGAGGGGAGGAATGGGAAAGGCATTTTGCAATTTATCAAGTTATAAGTACCAGCATCTGGTTTTGTTTGTCCTGCATATCCAGTCACTGCTTCCCCCCCCCCTCAAACCTGCTGCTTGTTTGGGACACTTATTTGCAATAACAAATACACAATTTTCACACCAGGAAGGGGAAATTACAGACAGTCATGGCACCCTTAACCAAAATCCTGGCCTCCGTGCTAAGCCTTAATTGACAATGTCATGCAGATTTGATATGTGCTATTAATAAACCTCCCTAAGTAATGGGAGTGAAAAGGCATCTCATGCAGCCAAAGGATGCTCACTCAGATTTGATGGCTACGCTCAGAAAAATAAATCAATATGGCTCCATCTTACGTGCATTATGATTTTGTACATTTGTGTCAAATTACTGACAGCCATTTGTGCCTGTCCTCTACATTTAGTAAATCATAAATCCATGTTTACTGCTACAATATAGATGTAAGAAGAAGCATTCAAAAATGCACTGCGGAGCCCTTAAATTAAAGAGGAGATAATTTCAGTCCCATTCACAGTGAAGGGGAAGGTACGATGTGACTCTCAGCCAGGCAAGATAAGACTCCTCTCAGCTGAAAGGAGGAGAAAAAACTTCCAGAATTCATGGACTTTGCAGGGTTGCCTCTGCCATCCATCCATAATTATAATGTATTATTCCTATATTGGGAGCTCTGTCTATCAAAAGTTGAAAAATTGTCATGCCATCTATTTTTGTTCTCATTAGTTGTTTTCAAGAGAAACAGTCTCAATAGATAACAGTGCAATCTCCTTGAATTACAAGCTACAAATGATGCCTTTGTCACATTTTATTTATTCATGCGTTTATTATGAACATTCCTAGCCTAACTTTCCATCCCTCGCAGAATCCTCCAGGACCAAAACGTAAATCCAATGCATCATAAAAAAAAAAACAATTAGAAGAAACAGACAACAGCAGTATCACATTATTGGAAGCAAACAAAAATCCAGATAATGTCATGCATGTTGGTACAACAACATTTTACCTGTGTTTTAAAGGTAGAAGATCACTATACACAATAAGAATAGCTTGCTGGATCAGTCCAATGGCCTATCTAGTCCAGCATCCTGCTCTCACCGTGGCCACCCAGATCCCTGTGGGGAAACTTGCAAGCAGGATGCAAGAACCAAAGCACTCTCCACCCCAGTGATTTCCAGCAGCTGGTATTCAGAAGCATTACTGCCTCAGCCCATGGAGGCTAGCTAAGTCACCCAGGGCATGGTGTTGCATAATCCGGGCACCACCACCAATAAGGCTCTGTCCTGAAATATCCATTTACTGCCCCATTTTCAGACAGTGAATGGGGGTGGGGGTGGGTACCTGGAGGGCACCTGGTTGGAAAAGACTGATATATACTAGGATGCCTGGTGACCCTCATACTCAGTAATGGTAGTCTTATATTTAACTTTTTTCTTTTTTAACCAAGCAAGTCAACTCCTCACTCACACCAGAAAATTGGGGGAGCAGCAACAGCACAGCTAGGGTCTCCCTACCTCTCTCATTCATTTCCCAAGTGTGCTGGAAAGTACCCTGTGTGACCACAGATCTGGATGAAAGAGAAGGCAGGCTGGCAGCAAATCATGAGCTGTTGGGAGTGAAGGGCAAATCCTGTGTTTGTGCTCAATGCCTTTGTTAATAGCCTTGAATGCACTAAAACTCAGCTGAAGTTTTGCAGCTGCAGCGAGATGCCTGGAGGGTAGGCAAGAGGCAGCTTTCCCCATCAAAGGAGCCAGGTCCTACCATTTTCCTTCTCTCTGATGTCTGTTCTTTTGATGCAAATCAGCGATAAGTCCCTGCTACTGGCAATCTAACACATCGGTAGTGTGGAAGGCATTTCCCACAGGCAGCTGGCTTAATTTAACTGGCTTAATTGAAAAGGTTAGCCTTGACATTTGTGTAAAATTTTGTATCACCAAATGCTAGATCCCTCAGTAAAGCAGCTGGCTGCAAAGCTGCGCCCCCCCCCCTTACCGGTGCTGTTAAGATGTCCAGCTTGGTGAAGTCGCTTTGTACTTTCTAAGTATTTTCAGCAGACAATATTCAACTAAATATCTGTGCTGGTGCAAATGGTAATTACCATTAGTACAATGAGATGTCCCATCCACGTTCCCCCCGGCACCATCCCCAGGTCTGCTCTGGAGGGATAGCGGAAAACCTAGAACAGATCTGGGGACTTCATGGGGGGAGGAGAGGGGGGAAATTATGTTTCCTCAAATCTGTTGTTGTTGTTGTTGTTGTTGTTGTTACCCAACCCATCTGGCTGGGTTTCCCTCAGCTACTCTGAGGAGCTTACAGCATATGTAAAACATAGTAAAATATCAAACATTAAAAACTTCCTGATACAGGGCTGCCTTCAGATGTCTTCTAAAAATTATGTAGTTCTTTATCTCCTTGAGGGATGTGGGTGGTGCTGTGGTCTAAACCACTAAGCCTAGGGCTTGCCGATTGGAAGGTTGGTGGTTTGAATCTGTGCGACGGAGTGAGCTCCCGTTGCTCGGTCCCAGCTCCTGCCAACCTAGCAGGAGCACATCAAAGTGCAAGTAGATAAATAGGTACCGCTTCTGGTTTTGCCAGAAGCGGCTTAGTCATGCTGGCCACATGAGTCGGAAAAACTGTCTGCGGACAAACGTCAGCTCCCTCAGCCAGTAAAGCGAGATGAGCGCCGCAACCCCAGAGTCGTTCATGACTGGACTTAACTGTCAGGGATCCGTTACCTTTACCTTTATCTCCTTGACATCTGAAAAGAAGGCATTCCACTACCGAGAATGCCTTCTGGCTGGTTCTGTTGCTTAATGAGAAGTCCTTGCTCTGACAGAACACTACCATAAGAACTGAAGAAGATGCCAGCTAGCTCAGGCCAATGGCCCATCTACTCCAGCATTCTGTTCTCACAGTGGCCACCCAGATGCCTGTGGGAAACCCTCAAGTAGGACACAAGCACAAGAGCACTCTCTCCTCCAGCTGTTTCCAGCAATGCGTACTGCTACCAACAGTGGAGGCAGAACATAGCTATCATGGCTTCCCCTTAGTGCTACATGGAATAGAACCCAGGTTTTTTAAATAGAGTTTTGATAAATTATTGAATTTTATTATACTTGCAGGTAGAATGTTCAGGACCGTTCACTGCCATGAGCATCATAGAAGTTACTTCTAAATTTGCACCTATGCATAGAAATTAGCTTGTGTTAAGTTTTATGTACAAATGCAAACCTGCCAAGTGTCCCAGAAAAATTGTGACATCCCGTTTTATTGCATGAGACCATAGCATCCATTTTGGGAGTTGCAATCTCACCCCTCCCCAAAAGTACTTTTCCAGGGCGAGATCGTAGCGCAGGTCATGTGACTTGCCCGAGAGCGCTTCCCAGAAGACCCGCATCCTGGTTTTTTATCTGAACAAGTTGGATAGTATGAAAGTGTGTTCTCGTTTCTCCTGGGGCTTTTTTTGTGATATGTATCTGGCCACCCTAGGTGTAATTATGGGGACATCCAATCTCAGAGCCCCTCTAACTTAGAGGAAGCCCTGCCTCTGTTGTTTTGGTTTTAATTACATACATACTTATTGCTATCACTCTTACATAAGCTCCAACATTTTCTGTCCCAAATCTGGGATGCTACCCCATCATGCCACCCCTGCCCCCACCTTTCACCTGCCCAGGCCACCACTGCCTGCCCCCGCTGCCTGCAAGTGCACCCAGGCCACTTTGGCCTGCCACTGCCACCTCCCAACCCGCCCAGGCCCTCCCCCCAACTTACCTTCACCAGCTCACCACCACCATTGCGACACCCAGGTCACCTTAGTTAGGCTGCCTCCCCCCCCAAAAAAAAACCCCCACCTGTGAGGCCTGCCATGGTCATTTGGTGTGTCCCTGGATTGGCTTCTGTGATCCGACATGTTCCAGTTAAAACGGGACAGTTGGGGGCTATATTCTTGACCCCAAATTCCCTTCAGTCTACAGTAATCTCCCCATGTGCTTTCCAAAGGTATCTGTGATGTTGCTTGTTGTGGTCTTCTTTGGCAGGAAGGTGGCATGTAAATTTAATAAACAAATATACTTCTTGTTTGCATTTGGGGATCTTCCCTAACTACACAGCTTCATAATTTTGACACGAGGGCAAAAGCAGTTTTCTTTAGTTTCGCTTTCCTTTCTGTGGTTGGTAGGTAAACCCTTCAGGGCTGGGAAAAAGCCTAGCTCTCTAATAAAGTTTCGGCCCTGTTCAACTGCCAGACAGTGGAATTATTACAGTGTTTTTCTTCCCTGGTGAGAGGAAGGTGACGTGATTGTTCTAAAGCCTTTTCTTCATCTTGGCATTGTTTTCCACTACCCACAACGCATTTTACAGAACTGTAATTTGGGGACAGACGCTGAAAGGAGGTCACAGCAAGCTGGCATTGCTGTTTGATTTCCTACTGGTACCTGATCACAAACTAAAGAATATACAAAACAGTTGGAACAGTTCAATAATTACTACCCACAATTGCTTTCCTTCTAGGAAGAAAATCTTCCTGCCTGCCTTCCTTCACTGAAGATGTATTTCTTGTGATTTGTCCTCAATGCCTAATTCACACGTTTGTTTATGCTGCTGGTACTTTGCCACCTTGTCATCACAAGGGCTCTTGTGACATTTCTTTTAAATAGTTCCCATGCAGGGGGGAACAAACACCCAACATCTGAGAAAATACTAGTTTTCAAGTATTTTCATGTGTGGGCTAATTCCCTACAGGGAAATGAAGCCATTAAACTGATTTTGCTACTGCCCTGCACAGAAGTCTATATACTTCTTAGCTGGAACCATTGAGGTCAAACAACAAGGGACCCTTGAGGCTTTGCCCAGCTTGTAAATTCTCAGGTGTATCTGTATGGCTGCTCCAGAAAGCAGAATGGTGAGCATTTATTGTGGAATAACCACACGTCTGTTGCAGATATTAATACTGTGCAGTTTGAAGCAGCTGGAGGCGTAAGAACTGACTCCTTTTGGAATAAGTCATTGTCCAGACCCATAAAAATAATATTCAAACTTTTACTGGCAGATCTCTTTAAAATAAAACAGAATACAGCAAATCATACGTCCAAAATATCCATACAATGTCTTGTGCTGTCCAGCACAGGCTCAGCATTTTACAAAATATGTAATAATCCAAACAGACCTAAAACCAAAGGTCTCTCTCTCTCCACAGCCTGCATTCCAGCCTCGAGGCTGTTTACTCTTCTTTCAGGAGAGCTTCATTTTACATCTTCACTCCATTGAGTTTGGGAGAAAGACTCAAAGGTAACTCCCTTCAAAATGGAGTTTTTGCAACCCAATACCTCTCACATGATCTAAGGTTACAACACTCACATGTTAGCTACCAAAGAAACAACAGTCAGTTACTTAATCATTAGCAAGAGCTCAAAGTGCTCTCCTTGGGTTTAATATAGCCCCATGGGGAAAAAACCATATTTAACCTTTTCACCAATACTCATTTAGGCATTCTCGTCTTAAATCTTCATTAGTACACATTTTTTTTAAAATTTCTGTGTGAATTAAATCTATTATACTTAACAACATCTGTGGAATAGCCACTCACTTTTTATGAGGCATCTGCATGAGTTTGGGAACAAAAATCCTCTTTCTCCTTGCATAATTTTTATTAATTTGTAAAAATCAAAATACAGATCAAATTATATCAATACTCTTGTTTTTTACAGAGAAAATAAAAAGGACTTCCTTCTGCCATTCCACGAATCGTCCATAATAACAAAAAAATAAATAAATCCGCATTCCTTTATATGTAGTGCCATAAGTCACTCTCATTCTTCCTTTTTCCATAGGCATTACCCTTTGCTTCTACAGAGCACCTTTGAAACCCACTAGTGTTATCTGTTCATCAGTTAAGCTTTTCAGATATTCCGTAAAACTTTCCCAATCTTTGACAAACCTCTGATCTTTTTTATATCTAACTTTTCCTGACATCCTGTCCATCTCCACATAATCTAGTAGTTTGGCTCTCCATTCCTCTATAGTCGGCAAACTCTCTTGTTTCCAGTTTTTGGCTATCAACACCCTTGCTGCCGTTATAGCATATTGGAACAGTTTGCAGTCCTTCTTTTTTATCTCCTTTCCTACCAAACCTAGTAAGAACGCCTCTGGTCTTTTAGCAAAAGTATATCTTAACATTTTCTTTATTTCATTGTGTATGCTTTCCCAGAACTCTTTGACCTTTTGGCATTCCCACCACATGTGGTAGAAAGTCCCTTCCCTTACTTTGCACTTCCAACATTTGTTGCAAGATCCGTACATTCTGGCTAATTTTACCGGGGTCAGATACCAGCGGTAGAACATTTTCATTAAGTTCTCTTTTAGTGACACACAGGCCGTGAAATTGAGGTGATGTTTCCAAAGTTTTTCCCACTCTTCAAAATAAATGTTACGGCCAAAATCTTTAGCCCAGTGTGTCATTACCGCCTTAACCTCCTCGTCACCTAAATTCCAATCTAATAGTTGTTTATACATTTTGGATAGAGTTTTTATGTTATTCTCCAAAATCTCAGATTGGAATCTGGACTTTTTGTCAGCATATCCTTTGCCTTTAACGTCTTTCTTAAACATATCGTTTATCTGATGATAATGTAGCCAGTCATATACTTGGGATTTGACCTGCTCAAACGGCCTCATTTTCCACTTTCCTTCCGCCTTCATTAGGAGTTGTTCGTAAGTTGCCCAATTGGCTCTCATGTTGGTCTTTTTAACCGACATAACCTCTAATGGAGACAGCCATTGGGGTGTTTTGGGTTCTAACACATCCTTATATCTTTCCCAAACCTCTATCAGGGGACCTCTAAATATATGATTCCCGAATCCCTTATGTCCTTTCTTCCTCCCATGCCACAGATAGGCATGCCACCCTGATCTATTGTCGTGGCCCTCTAGGTCTAACACTTCCGTATCTTCCAGTTTTATCCATGTTTTGACCCAGCATAAGCAGGATGCCTCGTAATATAATTTTAGGTCTGGGAGAGCAAAGCCTCCCCTCTCTTTTATATCCGTTAATAATTTAAATTTTACTCTCGGCTTCCTCCCCTGCCAGATGTATCTAGAAATTTCTTTGTGCCAGGTTTTAAATATCTTTATATCTTTAATGATCGGGATATTTTGAAAAAGAAATAGGATTCTTGGCAGTACCGACATTTTAATTGTAGCTATTCTTCCCCAGAATAGCAATTTGAGCCGACCCCACGTTTCTATATCCTTCTTGACCCCTTTCCATACAGTTTCATAGTTGTTTTTAAATAAGTCTATATTTTTTGGTGTTATCCATACCCCTAAATATTTCAGCTTTTTTGTCACTTCTATTTCTGCTTCTCTTTGTAATTCCTCCAATTTGTCTAATTGCATATTCTTAGCTATTATTTTTGTTTTCCTTTTGTTTAATTTGAAGCCCGCTACTTCCCCAAATTGGTCAAATTCTCTAAGTACCTCTTTTATTGAATCCAGTGGGTCTTCCATTGTTACAACCAGATCGTCTGCGAAGACTTTAGTTTTGTGTTCGTGATGGCCGACCCTGATTCCTTTTATTCCTTTATTATCTCTGATGGAGTTTAGTAGTACTTCTAATATCGTTATAAATAACAGTGGGGACAGTGGGCATCCCTGTCTTGTTCCTTTAGTTACTGTTATTTCTTCTGTCTCCACATTGTTTATCAACAATTTTGCCCTTTGTTCCGTGTAGATTGCTTTTATCCCGTTGTAAAATTCAGTACCTACTTCCATGTGTTCCAGTTGTCTCAGCAAAAATTCCCAGTTTACGTTGTCAAACGCCTTCTCAGCGTCCACGAATAACAATATGCCTTGTTTGTCGCATCTTTCTGTTAAATATTCTATTATATTAATAATGTTTCTTATATTATCTTTCATTTGCCTACCCGGCAGAAAGCCGGCTTGGTCTCTGTGGATATTTTTTACTAAGATGGCCTTGTATCTTCTTGCAAGGACTCCCGCGAAGATCTTATAATCTATATTTAATAGGGAAATAGGTCTGTAATTTTTAATTTGTTCTAAATCTGAATCTTGTTTTGGGATTAATGTAATCAGCGCCTCCTTCCACGTCTCCGGTATTTCTCTTTCATTAAGAATGTTGTTCATTACTTCTTGTAGTGGAGTCAGTAGAACCGGTGCCATTTCTTTATAATATCTACTACTAAACCCATCTGGGCCTGGGGCTTTCCCGTTTTTTAAATCTGTTATTATTGCTTTGATTTCCTCTATCTCAATTGGGGCATTTAATTTCTCTTTATCTGCTGGGGGGATCTTATTGATGTTCTTAATCGTTAAATATCTCTCTATTTTTCTGGTCCTATTCTTTCCAGTATTTCTAAAGAGCTCTCCATAGAAATCCAAAAAAGCTCTCCTTATTTCCTTAGGTTTGTTTATCTCTTCTCCTTCCACCACTATCCTGTTTATCGTATTCTGTTCCTTCCTTTTTTTCAGTTGCCAGGATAGTAGCTTTCCCGTTTTGTTGGCATGTTCGAAACTCCTCTGTCTCAGTCTTTTGATTTTCCATTCTATCTCTCTATTTACCAGCATTGTGTATTGTGATTGTAAAATTTTTATGTTCTCTTTTATTTTCTTATTTTTTGGGTTTTGAGTTAATTTCTGCTCATTCTCTGCCAGTTGTTGTATAATTTCTTTTTTCCCTTTTTCTCTCTTTTTATTCTTGATTGCGCTCTGCTGGATAAAAAAACCCCGCATCACCGCCTTACCCGCGTCCCACACCACCTTCAATTTTGTGTTGTTGTCTAAATTGTCCTCAAAATATTCTTTTAATCTGGTTTGGGCTTTTTCTACTACCTCTTGGTCGTCCAATAAGTAATCTTTAAGTTTCCATCTATTTGATCTGCTTTCCTGCCCTCTTAGTTCCATAATTAATGGATTGTGGTCTGAAATTGTTCTAACCTGAATCTCCACCCGTACCGCTCTAGTAGTTATCTCTTTCGAAATCCACATCTGATCCAATCTTGATGATGAATCATTGGGTTCCGAGTGGTAGGTATATTGTTTTTCCATGGGATGATTGAATCTCCAAATGTCTACCAAATTGCAATTTTGGATAAGGGAAAAAAACGCTCTAGGTAACTTCCCTTCTCTACCCTTTGTGTCCCTCAATCTGTCCATTTCTAACGACGTCACTCCGTTCATGTCTCCCAATAGTATAATTTTCTCATCGGCATAGTCATACAACTTTTCTTCCAATCTCCCATAGAACTCTGACTTGTTATCATTGGGAGCATATATTCCCACTATTATTATCTTTTCTCCCTGCCAATTTATTTTTACTGCTATTATCCTTCCTTCCTCGTCTTTAAATAACTGTTTCGCTTCAATTTGTTTTTTTATATAAATCACCACCCCCCTTTTTTTCTTCTGGTCTGAGGATACAAACTCGTTCCCCAATCTTTGATTAATCAGAATCCTTTTGTGCTTTCTCGCAATATGTGTCTCTTGGAGACAGATAACATCCAGACTTTCCTTCTTCAAGATATGTTCAATTCGATTCCTCTTTCCCCTGTCATTCATCCCATTAACATTCCAACTGTATACCTTTAACACCATTGTGATTTAATTTGTAGGGAGAAAAAAGAAAAGTGAACAGCTATAATTTCCTTTTGACCTTCCTCTTACGCTTCCTCCCCCGTCCCTCCCCCCTCTCCCTCCTCCCCCCCCGAACTTCCCGTCTCCCCCTCCAGAACTCCTTCCGATCCTATTCCCCCGTCTTTACCCTTTTCCTTTTGTGGTTTAAGTTCTTTGTATTTCCTTAAGAATTTATCTGTTTCTCCTGGATTTGTCAATTTTTGTCTCTTGCTCCTATATGTAAAGGAAATGCCTTCAGGAAACTCCCATTTGAACACAATGTTATTTCTTTTAAGTATCTGTACCAATTCTTTGTAGGAATCTCTACGTTTTAAAAGCCTGACAGGAATGTCTTTAAAAATTATTATGTTGTTTCCTTCAATGTTTAACCTTTTCTCTCTGTTTTTAGAGAGAATTCTGTTTCTTATTTCCCTGTCTTTGAATATTATCAGGCAGTCTCCTACAAATTTTTTGTTCCCTGGAGGCTTAGTTTTTAGTCTGAAAGCCGATTGCACCGCCCTTTCTACCTCTTCTGGTGATGTTTCCAACCAAAGGGCTAATTCTGTTATTAATTTCTCTTTTATGTTTTCTCCCTGAACTTCAGGTATACCTCTCATCCTAAGGTTAGCCTCCCTCTGTCTGAGTTCATTCAAAGCAATCCAATCTTTCATATCCTCTTGGCTCTTGTTCAAATCCAGTATCTCAGCTTTAATTTTCTCCTCCTCACGTCTTACTTCCTTTAGTTCTGCTCTGGTCTTTTTCATCCCTTCCTCCACTGACTGTGTCCTCCTGAATACCTCTTTGAGTTGACTCTTTAGTTCATTAACTGTTTCATCTAACTTCTTATCTACCTCCCCAATTCTGTGCTCTACTTGTTCTAGCTTACATTCTACATTTTTCTCACTCTCCCTTATCTCCGCAAACATTCTTAATATCTCTGCCCTAAACTCCCCTTCCTGCTTTGATCCCTTTCTGTCCACTGGTGTTCCCCCTTCTGGTCTTTTCCCTGTGTTTGACATTCTTTGTTTTATCAGATATTAACTACACCCAACAGTATAATTATGACACTTCTGACCGGGTTTCAATTCCCTATTTAACCTGGTCCCCTGTTTTAACAGTCTTTTCTAACAGTCTTTCGGTTGCACAGTAGTCTATTAATTCCTTTTTTACCGTATTGTGGCTTTGGGGTATCAGGGAAGGTCCTGTAGTTTTAAAGTTCAGGAGTTTGAAAAAACTTATGTCCGCAAAGTGATGTGTGCTTTCAAGCAGCACCAAAGTTCAGGGGATTGAGAGCTCTTATATCTTCAGAGTGATGTGTGCTTTCAAACAGCACCGTATAGTCTTGTAGAGGTTATATTGGGAAAGTTTGTTCTCCAGATAGTGGATGGAAGGTCCACACCATCAGAGTCTCCCAGAAAATTCACTCAGAGTCTCCATTCCATTTTTCCTGGAGTTGGGGAAAAGGGAAGAAAGGAAAGAAAGGAGAGAAAAGAAAGAAAGGGAGGCGGGGGGGGAAGGGGGGGTACAGAGATACTGGGGAAGAGGTAACCAAAAAGTAAAAAGTAAGGTCAGGATAGAAATAGAAGTTCCCAAGCGTTATAAACACTTTATCCGCTAGATGGCGCTCTCTGTCGCTGAAGGCAGGCTTTCGAAGTAAATTAACCAAAGAGTCCGTCAACACCCGGTAATAGTTGTTTCCCAAATGCTGAGCAAGTAGCAAAAAGTTCAGAACAGAGATGTGCCCAGCTCTTCACTATAGTACCAAGAGAAAGACAAGAGCACAGCCACCAAGTTTTAGATCAGGTTAGACCTGTTGTAGAGTTGTAGATTAGTCCCTGATACGTTTTATTCTCCTTAATGGCGCCGCCAGCGCTTCTCTTCCACTTTTCTCTTCCGCGGTGGGGATGGCGTTTCCGGCGCCCTTCGTTTTAATAGATGGTTCTAATTTAATAACTTCGTCCTCTGTTCCCTGTTGAGTCACCCCTTTTTCTAAAGGGGGTCGAATAATTTTTAGCGTAAAGTCCTTCAGGGAAACGAAGTAATCACCGGTGGTAGCTCAATACACTTGCCTTGCTCTGCAGTTTCTCTCTGCGTAGCCACCGATCCCTGGTAACGGCAGAACCTCTAGAATTCCCTTCTTTCTCACTCCAGGTTTTTTTTTTTTTCCGAAATAGTTTAACCTTCACGTTTTAACCACCCCCGGGTTTCTTGTTCACTGAAACGGTGCGCTAATCACCAGCGGGGTCTGGGCTGTCCGTTGCTCGGGGGGAGGAAATGGCTGCCGAGGACCTGCTGCTCTCCTCGCTGTTCTCCTCGCCTTACAAAGGTTACCTGACAGCGGGGTGAGCCGCGCTCGGTCTCTGCTGGCTCCCTGTACCTCCGGACACCCTCCGGATGTGTTTCTGGGGTGCTCTCGCCCTCTAGCACCCCCTTTTCCCCCTGTTTATCGGACTGGGTTCGCGCTCCTGGCCGAATCCCTTCCCGCACCGGAGACGCGCGCCGCCGGAAGCCCGGAACAAAAATCCTCTTTCATTTTTCTCTTTTCTCATGAGCTCCTGCACTATGAGTACACTCAAGGATGGCCAAGTGACTTTGGCCCTCCTAGTCAATAAACATACAATCCTAATAAATTTAATTAATAAGAACTTGTTGATCTTTCACAACACCCAAAATTGGCCGTGTCTCTGCCTAATGGTAGGGCCAAGCTGGCTCAGCTTATTGCATGGCTAATTCTGGCCACCTATGACCTGCATAGCCATTTCCTCTTCTATGATCTTTCTAAATACATCTTCCTTTCTTTTTCAATCTGAAGGAACATTCAACTTTATTGTTTGGCTATCCATCTGCATGTTGAAGTGGCACAGTCACAAGTGAGCTGTACTTTGCTTTTCTTCTAAGCATGTAAAGATCAACAGAGAAGAATCTCAAATGTATTTCCAAACCCATGTATCGCAGGAGGGATCAACACTGCATTTTCCTTCCAGAAAGAAATACGAACAAAATTAAAATTAACCCTATTCTGCTCCACACCTATCCTGATGATCATAGTTACGGCAGGAATATAAATAACATACATTAATCTTCAAAAATACAGGTGCCATTATTGAACCTATCAATGATCCCAGCCCAGGTACAACCGCTCCTCATCAGTGTTCATTTGAAAAGAAAAGAAAAAATAGTTCACCTCATTCAATTTTCAGGTGTCTCCCTCCCTTAAATGAGGCAATGAAAGAGATGGTATTGGATCATTAAATGTCAAACTTTACAGCTGAAGGATGTTTAAGCACAGGGCTAAAAGGCAAAGGTGGCAGAATCTTGTGTTTTGCATGCAACAAGGTTGTAGGTTCAATCTTAGGCAGTGATGCTATGAAAGACTTCAGCCTTAGTCCCTGGAGATTTGCTATCAGTCAAAAGTGATAATATTGGTCCAAATGGCCTGAGGCAATCAAATAAACTAAGCATATGACCTCTGAGTGATAGACTAAAGATCTATGGAAATTTGCTCAAAGAAAGTGGAAGGAAGTTTAGCAACATTAGCAGTATAGGCTTGGCTTCCCCCACATACACATGCACACCCACCCAAAATCAGAGTTAAACATTTCCACCAACCACTATCCAAATGATATGGTTGTACAAATCTATTGTGTGAAAGTAGCTACAGGGAAAACTGCAAATGGCCCATCTAGTGCAGCCAGCATCCTATTCCCACAGTGGCCAAACAGTTGTCTGTGGGAAACCCACCTGCAGGGCCTGGTTGTAAGAGCACTTTCCTCTCCTCCTGTTTCCAGCAATTGGTATAGTGGTACCTTGGTTCTCAAATGCCTTGGTTCTCAAATGCTTTGGTTCTCAAACTCCCAAAACCCAGAAGTGTGTGTTCCAGTTTTGGAACAATTTTTGGAAGCTGAACATCCGATGTGGTTGTCGCCTGTTGTCTCCAGGGCACCTGCACCAATCAGAAGCTGCGCCTTGGTTTTTGAACATTTCAGAAGTTAAACGGACTTCTGGAACAGATTAAGCTTGGCCCTTTTGTTTTTGCTATTTATTTTGCATTTTTGTTTTTGAGGCTTTTTCAGTTAATTTGTTTTGTGACTGTGTGGAACCCACTTCATCTACTGATTGACTGATTGTGTGACTGCAGAAATGGATAAAAGCCCCCCATCCAAACAATGACTATCATCAGTGCAAAACACCAATTTTAATTTTTATCATCTACAATACTGTCTTATTTATTTTATAGTACAGTACATTGATTATTGCTTTCATTTTATGGATCTCGCTAGATAGTAAAATCCATGTTAAATTGCTGTTTTAGGGGTTGTTTTTAAAAGACTGGAACAGATTAATTCATTTTGCATTACTTTCTATGGGAAAGCACGCCTTGGTTTTGGAACGGACTTCCGGAACGGATTAACCAAGGTACCACTGTATTCAGAAGCCTTCTCACCGTGAAGGCAGAGTATAGCCATCATAGCTAGTAGCCACGGACAGCCTTGTCCACCATGAATTTTTCGAATCCTCTTTTTAAGCCATCCATGTTTTAAAGCCATCACTGCCTTCTGTGGGAGCAAGTTCCATCATTTAGCTATGTGCTGTGTGAAGAAACACATTTATCTGTTCTGCACCATTGGATGTTACGTTCTCGTGTTAGGAGAGTGGGAGAATACTTCTTTAGCCACTGTCTTCATGCCATGTGTAATTTAAAACTTCTATCATGTCAGCTCTCACTCAGCTTTCCTCCAAACTAAAAAGTCCCAAATGCTGCAACCTTTCCTCATAGACGAGTCGCTGCAGCCCCTTGATTATTTCGGCTGTCTTTTTCCAAAACTTTTCCAACTCCACAATATTCCTTTTTAGGTGAGGCGATCGTAGATCTGTATAATGGCAATATGCTATCAGCAGTTTTCTTTTCAATTCCTTTCCTAATGATCCCTAGCATGGACATTTCCTTTTTCACAGCTGCTGCACCCTGGGTCAACATCTTCAGCAAGTCATATACTATAACCTCAAGGTCTCGTTCCTGGCCAGTTCAGACCACATAACCATATTCATTAAATTACTATTTTTTTCTCCAACATACATCACTTGCTTACATGGAATTAATTGCATTTGCCATTTCACCTCTCACTCAGTCAGTTTGGAGAGGCCACTTTGGACTTCTTTACCATTTCTTTTAACAACCCTGAACAATTTTGTATCATCTGCAAACTTGGCCATCTCACTGCTCACCCCTAATTCTAGATCGTTTCCCTGATATATCACTGCCCTAACCTACAGTCTTAAAACATAAAGCAGAAATGACACACACACAAGCCTGCGAGCATTTGCTGGGGCTTGAGAATGGAACTGTCTGCCGTATGGTTTTTACATCAACACCTTCTGTCTGTGTTTAAATGTAGGTTAGGCATTTTTGTTTCAGCAATGATTTTAATTGGTGCATCCAGGCTTTACTATCAATTTATCAAGTAACACCTAGGCGATGTTTATCTTCCATGGCATGGGCAAAAGCACATATTATATGAAATGAACATCTTAGTGCCAACTATGTAGAGAGAAAAAGCTCTCCTTTGGGTTAGGCATGGGGGGAGCCTCACGTGCAGATTCAAGATGTTATCCATGCCTGTGAAGAAAAAATGAGTTATATAAGATTACTAAGATCAGCATGAGTGTGCATGTTCTTCCACATTTCTTGTTTTTTGTCATTCTGATATTGTAAACCTAAGCTAAGCAAACAGCTTTATAACTGCTAAATTTTATAAAGCTAAAGTTGTCTTAACAGTTATACTGTTGTATACTTAACAGTTATACATCATCATCAGGGTATCACAAACTAAGGGGGAACTTTTAAAAAAAAATATTCATACAACACTTGTGTCATGAAGCTTATTCTGAAGCAAGTCCCATAAATTCAAAGGGGTTTACTCCTGAGTAAATGTGAGTGCAATCCCAGCCTTTAGTACTTTTTGCAGGTATGAGCTATTGAGTAAAACCATTAGTTATTTAGTTCAACTTGAGTTCAGGTCCAGCTGGAACTGAGTTCTAGTTTGGTTCTAGTTCAGGACCGTAAAAGTCTGACAAATGGTTCAGCACACCAAAACCAGCAGTTCTGTCCTGGTTCACATGAGAACATTTAAATATAAGGCTCATCATGGTGATTATATTGCTGTAAGTAAGAGTTGGCACCTTAGCATGCTTTGTACACAAGGACTGAACTTGTAAGCTGAAGAACTTGTGTTTGGGCTTGCTTTTTTCCTCCTCTTTCACATTCCCTTCTCCTCGTGTGTCATGCCTTTTTAGATTGTGAGCCAGAGGGCTGGGTCTGTCTTAGCGCAGGCGACTGTCAACTTGCATTCTGTGGATAGTGCACAAAGCCAAAATTGTGTATAGTCAAAACACCTTGGGTGCAATGATGAGTTGGGTTGCCAAAAAAAATTTCCCAGACACCTGTCCCCTTTTCATTTAAAAAATGTCCAAGCATGTAAATCTGAATGCGCACAAGTTCAATGCATGTCAGTTGCAACTTACTGGTACTGATTTTGTAAACCACCCTTGCGAGCTTTTTTAAGCTAGGGGGGCGCTAAATGGTTTGAGGGAAAGAAGGACTAAGGCAGGCTTCCTCAAACTCGGCCCTCCAGATGTTTTGAGACTACAATTCCCATCATCCCTGACCATTGGTCCTGCTAGCTAAGGATCATGGGAGTTGTAGGCCAAAAACATCTGGAGGGCTGAGTTTGAGGAAGCCTGGACTAAGGCAACAAGAACAGCATGGTGAACTGAGTCTGTATGGCTCATTGTAAGCCCTGCTTGTTCAACAAACCTGTTTCTTGGCTGCATAGCAGGTAATGGTTTCTATGGAAATGGGGGGGTCGTGCAGCGGATTACAGCAATGCAGTTAAATATCACCTAAAACATTTAATAACAGATCATACAGTATTTCTAAACTAATAGACCTTCTAATGCCATAGAGCTAGAACACTCTCATGACTGAGTTAACTCATCTTTACTCATTCTCATGGGAAAGTGTCAAAACAAGTAATAACAAATTTATAACTGAAGAAATCGTACGGCATTTCCTCACACACAGAGATGGGATGTCGTGAATGCTTTGTGCTGTTGAGCGAACCACCAATGTCTACATCTCAAAAGTGATTGATACACTTATTAGAACAATTACCTTAAAAACCATGGAAAGTATGAGTTTGCAATGTGGTCCTCTTGAAAGGGAGGAGGGGGAAAGTGGTGTGTCAGAGGTGGGTTAAGGGAAAACACACAGCAGGGAGACAAAGCACCTCATTCATGGTCTTCTGCTTGACAGCGATCAGACATGGGTGAAACAAACCTCCAGATAAAGGCTCAAAGAAAACCAATATGGGGCAGCTCTCCCAGAATGATTTCAGTAGCAGTGTCAAACTGATAAATAAGAAACCAACAACCTGCTGGTGCCAGGGGGTATTTGGAATTTTGAAAACGGACTGTGGGCACCAGTCACAAAATGGCTGCCATGAGGGCATAGAATAACCCACAAAATTGCTGCCACATCTAAAAGAGCGGTAAAAAGAGACCACAAAATGGTACAGACATGTCCGCCATCCAAATCCACCGCTCTGCAATGAAATGAGGAGAAAGGCACCTGCATCAACCACACTCGCGTCTCTCCTCAGTTCAGAACAGAAGAACAAAGGTAGGAAAACTTTCACAGCTTCCACAGAAGGTACTGGCAGGCACACAGGATCCCATGGGCACCACATTGTTGACCTTTGTGTTATATTACAATTGAATATTGGCCATGGCCAGGGCTCTTTGTGCCTCTGGCACATTGGTGTGTAGAATGTATCTGAGAGCCAGCATTTAAAATAAATATTGGAACACACTTTGCATGGAGATTAGGATAGTGTCAATATTTTATTCTTTTGGGCACCTCCTTTAGAATTTCTTACTCAGGCTTTTTCAGAGTAGCATAGTTCGATATTGATAATGTTTCTTTTTCAGGTGGATTGAATATATTCTTATTATTTTTTAAAAAAATGTTCATTGTTTCCTCCCCCCACCCATTTTTTTTGTACACTGCCACAACATTTTCATCTGGAAGACAGTTTATACATTGTTGGACTAAGACCAGGGAAGTTACAGAAAGGTGGCCGTGTTGGTCTGCCATAGTCAAAACAAAATTTTTTTTTCCTTCCAGTAGCACCTTAAAGACCAACTAAGTTAGTTCTTGGTATGAGCTTTCGTGTGCATGCACACTTCTTCAGATACACTTGAAACAGAAGTTGCCAGATCCCTCTATATAGTGAGAAGGTGGGGAGGGGTATTACTCAGAAGGGTGGTGGGAATGGGTGATTGGCAGATAGCTGTGATGAGCCTGTTGACGACTCTTAACGACTGCAATAGGTCTTACAGGAAAAAGCAAGGGGTGAGAAGGTGAAAAATGGCTTTGTCATGTATAATGGGATAAGAATCCAATGTCTTTGTTCAGACCAGGTCTCTCCATGGTTTTAAGTTTGGTAATGAGTTGCAATTCAGCAGCTTCTCTTTCCAGTCTATTTCTGAAATTCCTTTGTAGTAAAACAGCTACTTTGAGGTCTTGTATAGAATGTCCTGGGAGATTGAAGTGTTCTCCTACTGGTTTCTCTGTCTTGTGATTCTTGATGTCCGATTTATGTCCGTTTATTCTTTGGCGTAAGGTTTGGCCTGTTTGTCCAATATAGAGAGCTGAAGGACACTGTTGGCCAATCCCCACTTACCCATGAAGCTAACTGGGTGTCAGAGACATGGCCAGCAGAGAGGAATCAGCAGAGGGGGAGGAAGAGGCTGAGGAAAATATAAACTTGATTCTTTCACACAACAAAAGTGAGATAAGCCCCTCTCACTCGGGAATACTGCCTGTAAGTTTTCACAGCAGCACAGAGATGAAGGAGCAGGGTGCAGGTGGTAGGAGGGAGTTGGAGTCAACTTCCGAGGAGGAGGAATTGGCTGCACCTGAGTCTCCAAAAAGTAGGAGGTGGAGCAAACGATTAGAGCAAAGGAAGACCAGCGGGGGGCGGGCCTGAGGTATATCTGGCCTTGGGAAGGGCAGGAAGCCAATTGAGTCAACTGACTCTGACAGTGAGGAATGAGTTGTGGGAAGCTCGGTTTGCTGAAAGCCTGTTATTGCTAATAAACCTCAACTAGTTAAACTACCAGCATGTCGTGTCTTGTGGAAGAGAAATGTTAAACCTGACACTGCGTGACATTAGACCAGTCTCTGCCTCTCAGCCTAACTAACGGTACCTCACAGGAGGAAGGGACCTGGGTGTGCCTCCTTGGGCTTCTTGGAAGAAAGGTAATATATAAATGCCACAGAGAGTTGGGGGAAACCCCAGAACAAATAGCCACCTGCTATTTTAATTCCCTCCACAATGCCTCGGAGTGATGCAATGTCAGGTCCTCTGGGGCATTGTGGAAACATTTGCAATGTGGTTTACTGAAAAGTTAAGACTGCAGCTTGCAGACTGGGTAAACAGAGGGGCCATGGGCCTCTTGACCAATGGAGCTGTCTGAGATTGCTGGGTACTGATGTCAGACCTACAGTCCATGTTTGCCACCAGTGATTGGAAATCACTGAAACAGCAGGGTTTGATACTGAAGGGGCAAAGTGAGTGCTGAAGCCAAGAAAAAACTTATTGCTGTCTGGCTTTCTGCATGCTGAGGCAAGGCCAGGATATGCATGTTTTGTTTTGTTTTTTCTACGATTGGCTCAACATGTGGCATCAGCAGCTAGAAGTTAATTCAAAGGACTAAAAAGCCATGGCTGCCACATGCTGAGAAAGGATGCAAAACAGATCCATGCAGTACTGGTCATTCCTGCGTTTCCTGTCCTCAGAAAAGGATCTCAACTTCTTTAGAAAATTGTGGTGATACACTAACAGATGGTGTTGGATTTACAGAGATATTTCTTGTTTCAATATCCAGCACTCATTTACATTTGATAACGTGCCATTTTCAATCAACTGAAGATCCCTGGAACATAGTTGGGGATGTACTTTGCTGCTTTATAAATTTAAAGAAGTCAGTCCAATTACTCCATAACTGCAGCCCTGATCAGTTAAGGGAAGTAACAGTTTGCAAGGGCAGCCATGGGTAGAGTATTATCATTGCAGTTGTTACTGCTTTGGCTTAGAATCCAAATATATTTCCATAGCTTGTAAACTTTTATGGAGACAGCACGTTTTTTTCTCCTGAAGTCATCTGGTTTCTAATATCAAAAGACAGAACTGAGTGGGAGTTTGCTTATTAAAAACATTGTTTTTATGACTAAAATTTTTACATTTCAGGGTCTACTTTGGAACTGGGCAGGGAGGTGGAATTGCTGCTTTTTATACTCTAATGCTATTGATCCTTTCTTGGACCACCAAGTTAATGTATTCTTAAATACATTTTCCAGGCAAAAATGATGAGCAGCATATAAGCCAACTTCGGTTTTTGCATTCTACTGTGTCTGACCCTCATTTAACTTGTCCTCCCAGCTTCATAAAAGGGAAATTGCCAGGTTATATTTTGAAATTATCTATATAAATAAACTGCTGCACTGCCTGAAGGAAACCCCTGAGTCCATATTCCAGTGCAATGCCCCATCCAGGGAACCACCTGGAGCAACTGATGAGTTTCACTTATATTCACCATCTGATTTTTTTATTATTCCCCACAGTCACTTTTGGGTCCTGAAGAACATAGACAGCAATGGATTCAAACTGAAGCTTGGTCCAAAGCTGGACTTGCTTGACAGTCCAATGCAACCTATTTCATGGGAACATACTGTAGAAACATTTCATAGTCCTACTGAGGAGGGAAAACCATTGCTTTGTGAAGAATAGTCAGGCTCATGTTGCTAATAGGATCCAATAGGAAGCCACAGCTGTTTAAAGTGGGATAGTACTGTTTTAAAGCTATAGTACAGATGGGACCTACTTCACGGAGGATACTACTACTCATGATGGTTACATGGAACCTCCAATTCAGATTCTATATGCCATTGAATACCAGATGAAATATCAGTGGAGAGGGCTATTTCTAGCAATCCCTTCTTGAGGACTTCCCAGGGGAATCAGGTTGGCCACTGTGAGCAGGATGCTGGAACAGATCGACCACTAGTCTGATCCATCAGGGAACTCCTTCTGTTCTCATTGGTCTTAAACCCAGTGAGACTTCTTCCTCCATTTTGATCGTGAAAGAGAAAGCTTCAGTCTAGATTTCAATTTATTTCTGTCATATGCTTAAAGCTGATAAAAGAAAGTTACAGCCTTGGCGTTCTCAGTGTTTGCATGAAAACATTTTGCCATGAACTTTCATATAGCTATATATGATAGAGAAGCAATATAACATTTGCAGAGCCTTCCTGGTTTTATTAACTTTGGGCACTTTTACTTTGTCAGCACAGTTATAGCAGTGTCTGCCAACACAACAATAAATTGTTGCCCTGTCAGTTTGTAAACCCTCTTGCTCCCAAGAGCCTTGCCTTTATGTAACAACCTTTCATTTCAACAGACGTTAAACTGATTTATGACTTAAATGCAGGAGCTTCACTGACATCACACTGAGGTTGGACTCCTCGCCTTCTTGTATCTGCTTTCATGTAGTAAATTATTAGGATCGTTGCTTTAAGAGAACTTTGGCTGCAATCCTAAACACACTATCTAGGAAGCAAGCCCCATTGAACATAATGGTACATGATTCTGAATAAACATGAATATGATTGCACTGTTTATGTGTTATGGATATGGCAGAAGCTACACATTCAAGTTCATATCAAGGCATTGTCAGTGCCTTGATCATCTCATCTGATCACAATCTCTGATGACTCATTAAATCTCAAGAGTATAATGGTAATGGAGACCAGATTCAGACTAGGCT